>NC_139679.1:78926911-80140393 GCF_964106915.1 Podarcis gaigeae | reverse complement strand
TTTTCAGTCATGCGAGACCCCATCTGCAATCTGAAGTGTTATTTGTGAGAAATAGGTCTTAGCTGGTAGAACACTTATTCAGAATAGCTGGTTGACGTGGCATTTTGCCTGATTTGTTCTCAATATTGTTATTTAATATTCAGTCTTACCATGTTACATCCTGCTCAAGGCAGATATCCCTCAAGTGAGTGTGAAGTTTTGAGCATTGAGGATTTATTGTCATGAGATGGCCAGGATGTTGGCATGTGTGCTTTTCTTTCTGGGAAGCATTTCCCCAGCACTCCGCAACCTGCTTGCCTACCTGTGCTTCCTCATTGTCCATGCTATGAGTTACTTCATGATATGAGCCATTCAACATAGTGCTGTAGCAACCATTCCATTAGTGCAAGCTTCTTCTTTTTTTGCGCTTTTTTTTCTTCCCTTTGATAAGGCTTGAATGCAATTGCTTTTCTCATTAAATGATGGCGAATGGTAAAAAAAAATAACACAGGAGATATTTTCAGAACAGCATTAGCCTGAATCATGTTTTTGTGACTCCATGAAGATCTTTAACACGAAACAAACAATCTAGCAACATCTTTTTCATATATATGAATAATAATTCTGCCTTTTGTTTATAAATGTAGGATTCCCTGCTCGATCTGCACCTTCCTTCAGTTCCACATCTTCCGGCAGCATTCACGGCTCTCCCACCAGACTGTGGAGTCCTGGTTATGCTTCACAGTAGACAGAGCTTTTTTCCACCTCTCAAAAGACTCTTGTTTGTATTTTAAAGTACTAGTGCTTTTACTGGTAACTAATTCATTACCTGATGATAACTTGTCAAAGCTTAGCTTTTTGCTGTTTATTGCAACTCTCTTTCTTTGACGAATGCAACAAAATTTCTGTATACCTTTTTAATTCACCATGCCCACATTATTTAAGGGTAGTAGAATCTACTCTTCCACAATCTGTCATTATTAGCAGTACTTATCTGGGTGCTGGGAGAGGAATTTATGAGTAATGCCCAGTATCTGTGTTGATCTAGCTTGCCTTTTCTTCCAGTTAATACTAGTTGTACCTCCTAATTGTCCGTATCAATGCAGTGCATATGTTTGTTTACTTCCTGTGGAAATTGTATTTTTATAGTTTCATAATGAGGCTTAATACAAATAAGGAAGAGAGATACAAGGACATAAGCCAAAAACATGAAAGGGATATATGCTTCTAGAAGACTAAAGTTTTAGTTTGGTTACAGATTTTATTAATTTATTTTGAGACTCAGGAATGAAAGTGCTGCACTATTACATTCTCACACCCTTTAGCCTTATAAATAATTTGAATTTTCCAGTTTAGAAAGTAGTTATGCTGTAATAACTATTGAATAGTTGTGCCTTTTTTGTGCAAGAACTGTAGTAGGGTCTCCTCTCACCTAAAAATAGTCAGCATACATTTCACCATTTGCTGCAAGTACCAAGACCCTATGCTATTTACCTGTAAATGAAATTTTTATTATAGTTATTATTTGACTATGCAGGGTGTTTTTTTTAAAAAACAGGAAGTTTTATTTTAATGAAAAGTTTATTTTAAGCTGAGTCTTTTTTAAAGAAAATAATATTGATATAAAGTGGGTGATCGTGTATTTTTTTAGTTCTTTGCAAATGTTAAATACCTCAACAGAAACTGGCCACATTTGGGCATTATGCTAAATCAGCACTGGTGAACGTCTTTAGTTCCATGGGCCAGATCCTTATCCAAATAGGTCTCGTGGGTCAAATTTGGACAGGTAAGTGACCTACCTGTTAATCTCTTGGTGTTACAAATGGCATTTCTATCCTTTGAAGTGCCAAACGTCTGGAAGGCAAGGCATTCCTAAAGGCAAGCTTTCCCCCTTTGTTTGCAGTGAAACAGCTTCTGAAATTAAGGGGAAAACTTGGTTCTAGCAGCACCTTGCTGCCTGCTGCATACTTAGAAAATTAGCCAAATTGAGCAAGTAGGGGTGCACAACAGAGTTTCCTACAGGGAGCTCTCTTGCACACCCAGATCCAGCAAGGTTGCCCTTGCTGTGTTCCTGCTTTTGTGCAGTGCTTCAGAGGCTCCCAACAATCAGTTTGTTATTAGATGCTTTGGAAGATGCACAAGGAGGCTTTGGCCAAGGGTGCCTTTTTGGTTGAGTCAAGCCCCACCTTTACCTCTATGATGCCATGTGTAGGGAACACCCAAACCACCCTGGTGGGCCAAAATTGGCCATACAAAACAAGGAAATGCAAAATTGGCCTGCAAGAGTAAGGTTCCTCACCTGTGTGCTAAAAAAAAAAGTAGTTCCAAGGATGAGTTATCTGAATCCTAAACTGTGACCAATGCTGATTAGAATATTCAGATTTATAACCCATGGTTTTAAGTTGCCTTGTTTCAGTGAGCCAAAGCAACAAAGAATTCCAGTTTGTCGAGTCTGAAGAATATGGCAAGTTGTGATGAATCTAAACTAGAAATGCAAGCTTCCACATTCCTCCTGGGTGCATGGGAGTGGGGCTCATACAAGCCCAAAGCCCACTGTGGTTTATTGGCCAAGGCTCCAATGTGGCCAGTGAGTTTCAATGAGCATCTCTTGACCTGATACTGTGGCCTGGATTAGGACTCTTATACTTGAAGTGCTGCACGAGTGTCATGGAAACGTGAATAAGGGAGGGTACACAAAAGAGCAGCTCAGTCCTCACAAACTGACTTCCGCAACAGGAAATATTTTTATTTTTGTTATGCTGTCTATACGGTTGCGACCTTCCCACGTGAACGTGGTATGGTATAAATTTGGACTGGAAATGTCACATTGTTTCTTGTGGACTTTTCTTCCTTCTTTTTTTTCATACAATGGCTGCTGGGAAGTTCAGCAGTGTGGTTCTTTGATGCCATAGCAGTAAGGAACTCAAAGATTGACCTGGAGTAATTGCTTCTAAATTCCAATTCACTAGCTCAAAGCTTCTCAAATGCCTGATTGTTCAGTATTTACTGGGCCCAGAAGTAGGTCGCTGTGCAAATGCAGTATTGCCAATCTGCCAAGAAACAAGACTGCCAATAAAATAGAAAGGTGAAGTTTTTGCAGAGGTTCAACAAAAAAGAATGTGATGTTTACCAAGTGAATATTCTCTAGGTCTGGTCTTTGGACTGTGGGTGACATCCAGCTGTGGCAGCCCACTTGTGCAACAGGTTTCTGCTCAGGCAATAGGCGTTCCCTTTCTTTTCCTTCCTCCTACAATCCCCAACTGATACAAAACTGCCATGAAGATTTGGAGAACCCCCTGGAATAGATCAGTGACATGGGGTGGGGGGCTACAAGAGGCAGGAGAGCAGTGGGGTCCCATCACATTATCTGATGTGACATTGGATATCACCCACTGCCTGGTGTTGGAATTGTATCATAAACACCTTCTTTTCAACCCTTAGTGTTAATAATTAACATTCAACAGGGAGCAGTTTAGAACAAGAAATCTTAGTGCCTAATTCTAACACACTGAGTGTATGTGACTGTGAACAATCCTTATTGTGATGCTTTAAAAAATGTCAATGCAGGGAATATTTCATGGAAAATTTGAAAGTCGTACAAAGATACTGTGACAAAGTTGTATTTGTATATTGAAAACACAAAGTTTTGTTTGGTTTCCTACAGTTTATTTGCTTGAGAAATAAAGATATGCTTTAACACATAAGCACTGCCTGAGAATGATTAAATATACACATTCAACCTTTTTGTAATATAATCATGATGACATGGATGTATAAATTGGTAACAAGGGAAGGGAAAACTTATAAATGCAATATAGAATAATAATAATAATAATAAAAAAAACAACAACAAAAGGCTCTGGAAGAAGAGCAGGGGGGCGTTGACGTTAACTGTCTTTTCACAATGTCCATGTTTTTGTTTTCTCACCCAGCTGTCAAAGGAATAGCCTTTACATCTGGGGATAGCATTTCCTTCTAACTCAAAGACGACTACTGAGTTCATTGGGAGACGACCAGAGGCTCCCTGCTGCCCTAGGAATGTCTTTCAAGTAAAGTAGGCAGTGGCATCTGAGTTAAATTCTTATAAGCTCTGTTTTTACCCAAAATAAATTGTGTTTTATTTTGCTTTATGAACCCTCCTCTTTCTGGATACTAAAATAGTGATAGGGGAATAGGAAAGGGAGGGAAAATATAAGACCTTTTTCTAATGATGATGGTTGCCCTGGTTAGTCCACCTAATATGTCTCTAGCTTTTAAATTTCTGCACCTACTGTGCTTAAACACTCTAGTGCCATACAGGTGTTGCAGTTTTCTGTGAGAAACTGAAGCACCCCCAAATCTAGAGAGAGCTAAAAAGAAAGTGTGTTTGGGTTGGTAGCAGCTGATTATAGTTTTGTTGGTTTATTGGCATTTCGTTTTAATAGGAACCATGTGAGGGTCAACTCAAAGAGGTTGGTAAAAAACAACACACATTGCTTAAAATGTATAGGCACATAACATTTTGAAGGTTTCTAATTTTGTGCTCTTTCCACTGAATTCAGTAGAGAATTGGATATTAACTGCTCTTGAGCTGTGGTTGGCTATAGTGCATATGTCCAAACACTGTTATTAAGACAAGTGGCTCTGAAGAACCCTTGGGAAGTCTGAACCCTGAAGGTTCTCCAAGCTATTGGTTCCAGACAAAACACAGTCCAACTACAAGAGGGTCCAACTACAAGAGGAAGATACTGATGTGTCTAGACTGGCTGCCTTCCTTTTTAACATGGCCTGCCACAGAAAACAGCCTGTGAATGTTCTGTGATCGGTCACTGAATTATGCTTCTTGCCGGATTTTCCCACACTTAAACTTGTATTTCTATAGCAGCATATTATTTCCATAACTGGCTTAAACTTAATGATGTGTGGTTAGAATTTGTTTCTTTTCCATACTACTGGATCGGTCTTTTATTCTTCCCCTTCTGTGATACTTGGAAGAGAGTGAGCAATCCAGAAGAAAGAGAACATGGAACAGGGAAAGGCACATGCAGTGGTTGTGCCCAAGTGGCAGCCATGACACCTACCTACAACATTTCATAGATTCTTGTTATTACGAGCACAGTAACATTATTTATTGTTGAAGGTGGAACCTGCTATATATGGTATTTATTTATTTGCTTACAGAGAGTACATGACAGTGGGGTCCCAGGGTTAAATGTAGATTTTTTTATATTGGGACTGAGGAACTTGAGGTCCAGGAGCCAAATGCCAGAGGGTTCTCTATCTGAGCCTTAGATCTCTCCTCAGCCCACACCCTTCCCTGCTTCACACCACGACTGTTTGCCTGGTTGGAATATGTCCTGGCACCCTTAGTGCCACTTGCCTATCTTGATGGAGTGGGGTGTGCGAATGTATGTAGAAACTAGCCTACTGTACAAAGATAAAGTTTACATTTCTTGCTCTGCCCACTTTTGCCTCTTGCCTTGCCCATCACGGGCAGGTGAGCCTCAGAAGTTTGCCCAGAAAGGAATGCTGACTGAGGTTGACTGAGGTTCCCCATTCCTGTTCTAGTTACTCAGATATTGCTTCATTGTTATGTATCTGGACTGAAGAATCTGCAAGGTATGTGTTAAATTCAAATTAATCTGGAAAAGCATTGAGGGTACAGTGAATGCAATTCCCTACTTAAGATTCATCTAGATTTTAGAATGATTCTTCAACCTTTTTTCTTCAACAACACTGGCATAAATATTTAATCTTGATGTTCTTATGTCCACATGGGTCTTTTCACTGCATGGAGAAATTTCCATTGTGGACAGTGTTCTTTGAAACCAAATTCATAAATTCTTGGCTCTGACTTACCAGGTCCAGTGGAAGACTGAAGCTAAGGCCTTGTTCTTGTCGTTTAGTTGTGTCTGACTCTTCGTGGCCCCATGGACCAGAGCACACCAGGCATTCCTGTCTTCAGGCCCTTTATTAATAGCTGTCTCCAACAATGAGAAGTCATGCTGATCTTCCTAAATTGATCTAAATACATACCCTCTAAGTGTCTGAAATACACACTGAGTTTTAAATGTGTACACACTCCTGTTGTTTGTATAGGGTGTCCTCAAGTATCACAGGGCCTTTCTTACTCCCAGAATGGTAGAACTCCAGCTGGAAAGTACATTTGGCACAAACAAACTGTAGTGTATTACAGCTTTAATAAATAGGTTTCTTCCCCTACCAGGTAATGTATTCCAAACTCATCCCCATACACTACTTTTTTTCTTTTTCTTTTTCTTTTTTAGATGTTCAAGTATGAAAGTCACAGCGTGTATAAGAACAACCCTTCTGCGTTCAGGGTATTTGCTAAGTGCTTAGCATTAGTAAGGATTACAAAACACACTGGCATGGATCATCTTGAAATAAGTCTGCTAAAATCACAGTTAAATTGTGTCATCAGCTGTTGAATGAACTCATTCCTCCAAGGGATGGAAATGTCATGGTAATAAAGCTGAAGATATTTACTGAGTGGTAGCTGGCACAGAGTCAAAAACAGGGCTAGATCAGAAATAATGAATACTCCTCAGAAACAACACCAGCACAGGTGATTACAGAAGAATTACCTAAGATAAATTAACATACTAGAGATCTTTCTCCACCTCTTCCCAATTTAAACTTGCATTAGGATTAGTAGAGTTCCTGATTCCCTATTTTGCCCAATTAAAGTTACCCTCAGGTTTTCTATGCTTTTCATGTGCAGACCATGCCAGAATCAGAGTATAGGATTTCATTCCACCCCGTTAGCAAAATGGCTCAGATCTGTCGCAAAGGATTTATAGCCTGAACTAAATGATGAGGCCACTTTCTTCAGGCAATGTGCAGTTGCTAAAATGTGCATTAAGCTGAGGAACTGCTGGGTGCGGTTTCTTTTCCTTTTAATAGTTAACGGCATTTCGCTGCACTGTCTCATGCCCAGAACTATAAATTGGATTGGAAATGTCCTGAAGTAGAATCAATGATATCTGGCCCCCCAAAACTAGATTTATGAAATGTGCCTTTCCTCCTGAGAACCATGCTGCCTGTGATGCCACGGCCCTGCTCTGACTGAAGATGAGCAGAGACATATGGTTCCATTCTGTGAAGAATTGAAGAACTAGGAATACAGCCATTCACTTGCCTGAACTCTGGAATTAAATTTGGAAGCCGGAATGCACCAAAGGTTTAGTGTAGTAGTGGAAATAGGGAATGGGAGGGTAGCCATGTTCTCCAGTCACTGCTGCATACTAACTAGTCCCATTAGAACTGACAGTTTTGTTGTTCTTGTAGAAAGGAGTAGCCTGGCAGTGCCTTCATGGGTACTTGTCCCAAGCAGAAGGAAACCAACCTTGAACTGACAGTTGGGAAAGTGAGGAGAGGTCAAGGGGAAGAAAAAGAGAATTTGGATTCTGATGCAGCTGGAATGTCAATCTTGAGGAGCGGTTGGGCGAGGGTTTGTGGTCACTGCTAGTTCCACTCCCAGTTGGATACTTAATCTTTGCACAACTAGGGTGGCCATACACCCAGAATTTCCCAGACATATCTGGAATACCGCATCCATCAACAGCTTACAGGCAGAAATTGGACAAATGTTTTGGAAAATCTGGATGTATGGCACACCATGTCAGCAGTGATGATTTTGCCTTAAAATAGCTCAAAATGGCAAAAAAGCTCAACAACTTTTCTGTCTTTTCACTGTTTGAAATATGGCAACCCTATTAACTAGTCACATGTATTCTATTTCTCCAGGGCTAAGTTGTTTAAAGCAGTTATGTGGGGAGCCCCAGATCTGTCTATCTGGCCCTCAGAAGTCTCCCCACTCTTCCAAGGTTGCACCCCTCACTGCTCTCATTCATACATGCATTCTACATACTATGAGCTTGCTGGGATGTGTCCTTCAAGTTTAATAGATGGATAGAGAGGGGTGCAGGAATATCTGCAGAAACTAGTATACTGTACAAAGGTAAAATTTACATCATTTTGTCCCGGACCCCATCTACCACTGCCATGCAGTCCTCAGAAAGTTGCCCAGAAGGGAATTTGGCCTATCTATGCAGAAAGAGTGTCCTTCTTTCTCATTTGACTCCCAGCTTTTGTCTGTGAAACTAGAGGTTCACTAACACAGGATAATCAGGTTTTTTAGGCAACAGTAGATCTGCAGGTAATTATTGTAATTTTAAGTTAGTCCTTTTACACCACCTGCCCTCTTGAAGGCTAGTTTATGATATATGTGCACAGCATATTTTGCAATGGAAAGAATTTCATTTAAATTTTTGACAGGCAGATAAATATTTAGTATCACATTATTGTATATTGAATGAGGCCCATTATTACTCTCTGCTACAAGTGTGTACCATCATTACTCAGCTCTGGAGTTTATGACTATGCTTTATAGGATGCATATTGAACATTCATCTTCACTTAGCCTCTGGCACTTATGAAAAATACCTTGTGCAGTAAGCTGACTCCCCCCTCCCCACCCTCAAGAGCCTGCTTCTCTGAATGAAGTTTAGAGTTGACTTTATGGGTGCTGAGTTTGTTGTTGTCACTGCTTTTTATATAAATGGTCAGAAAACTAGCTCCTGTTACTCATGGCTGTAGGAGCAGGATTCTGGGTTAGAGGAATATTTGCATATTGGCTACACTGATTTGTGTATATTGTTGTATTTCATAGGCAGCAAACTAAAACCTAATTCTACTTCCTGCATTTTGTGAAAACTACGCATTGAAGGATTAGTGCAGAGGTTAATATTAACAGCACAATCCTATGTCCACTTGCCTGGGAGTAAGGACCATTGAATACCAGGAAACATATTACTAAGTAAGCATGTAGAAGAATGGGCTGTAATCCTGTAAAAAGACTATGTTCATCCTAGTAATTTTGAAGCACCTCCTGCCTTGCCCGTCCCACCTCCATCATTCTTACCTCTCAAGATGCTTTTCAATGTTTAGCAGGGAATGCACAACTGTCTGGACTGGAGACGGGGCTGTGGAGCAGATGGAGGTGGCATTTTCAGTCTTGTCTGGAGTAGCAAAACATCCTGAATATTAACAGCAACCTAATCCAGAGGTGGGCGTCCTGTTGCTCTCCAGGTGTTCCTATATTAACAGCTCCCATCATCCCTAACCACTGACCATACTGATCGGGGTTTATGGGAGTTGGGGTCCAACAATATCTGAAGGATGAGGTCCCAAAGCGTTACTTACCACAGACTGTAAAGCAGGGTGGTTATATGCCCCAGTGAGGAGACACTGCCACCAGTAGATACTATTACATTATTGGTTCTGATAAGTTAAACTGTTTTTTTAAACAACAACAATTCAGGTTCATTTATGGAAGAAAACTGCGGACTTTGATTTAAGTTGGAAGTTTCCACCCATTCTTACAGAAGAGTGTCACATTATAAAAATGTAGCTACCCATTTCCTTCAAATTAAAAGAAGCACCTTCTTGTTAATCCTGTAGGCATATTCTGTGCAGCTAGGATCAGTTGTGTCTGTTAGAACTTGAGCAGAACAGTTCTCTTGCCTAACTGAACACTGAGGAGCTATATTAAATGAAGACAAAACATAACAAACAAATGTCAAAATACTGATTTATAATAACAGTTAAAAATAATAATCTTAAATGACAAAGTGAGGAATTGATAGTTCAAGTCTGGCTCATGTACTGCAGCTATAAATATACATTTTCTACTCATCTTGCTTTAAATGGATTTTATTTTTATCCCATAATTTACCTAGCTTTGACATGGTTTTTGAGCAGAGTGTTTGTTCGCAGTATAATTAGCAATCAGACCTAAAGAACTAGGCAAAGTGAACTTCACTGCACAAGAATCACTTTTTCCTTATGATAAGGTCGGGCAAGATGTTACAACCATACAGTCTCTGTAGTTTACCTTCTCACAATCTTCACAGACCATTTCAAATACTAAGCCTGCCATTTTTTATTTTTGTAGGCACTCATTTGCTTACCTTCTGTTCCTGGCTCTATGAAAAGGAACAAAACCATAATTACGGTAACTTTATATCTAAAATTATCATGAAATTAAACATTCCAATCACTGCAAAGATTTTAATGCCTGGATTAAGGTGTTTTGCGAGTGTTTGGGTTGCTGTGGGCGCTATTCACCTCCAGTGCAAAATTCTGGTTGTATTGTTTATGTTCTACACATGCATGAAGTACATCTCTAGGGATCTCACTATTATCTTAGTCCCCCCTCAACTTCCTTGTAGACTACATTATGCACCCTGCATGGACTGAATTGAAAACATTTAGTCTCAAGCTGGTTAAAAATCTTTCCATCCTCGAGGGAAGAGGCTTTGGTGTTTTGTTTTCTTCTTACCATCAAGAAATATGGACTACCTGACTCTTGTGGTTGCAACTCTTGTGGTTGTGGTCTGCAACTCATCAGAAATGTGAGTTAGTTTCTAAATTTGCTCCTTCCAACCCAAGTGTTTCTAAACTGCTGCCCATATTAGGTAGCCTACTTTGTTTACCAACACTATCCAAACAAATGGTTTATTTTTTTACCGTTGGCTTATGGCTAGAACAAAAACTGATGCAACACAATTTGATGTGTGCAGGACAGAACAGGAAACTAGAGAATCAAACACTCCCACCACAGTGGGAGGCGGTGCTCATTGTTCAAGACAATGCCTCTTACAAGAGAAATTGCTGTGTAGGACATATGAGTCCCCATTGTGTTTATGAAAAATATTCTCTCCTCTAACTGCTGGTGCCTTGATACCGAAGGACACTTGGTACATATTATGTGGTATTGTGCTGTTGCTACACAATTGTAAACAGATCTAAGATTTATGGACAAAAAAGCATTGATGGGATACCTCCCTAAAGTATTGTATCCTTACCCCAAGACAGTGGAAATGGATCAGTTGCATGAACTAGCTGCATCCTATGCATCTTTTCCCCCCCATATCAGTACTTATTTACGGGATTTATTTGTTGAACATTTGTATTTTATGGTGTTTTAATGAATTTAGTCATATTTTTAATGAGATGGTTTAAAAACAGTCTTATGAATAAGTAAATAGTGTATATTACAGACATTAGATGCCTGCCAAACTATAGGGCAAACCTGTAGCAAATTCAGTGCTTGCTGCATACAAATATATTTTATGACAGCTCCATAAATAGAAAATGAGAAAAACCTAAGAGTTCTGACCCAGCTCCTCTTCCCTTTCCCACCTTCCTTCCTCCCTCAACCAGCATTCTGTTTTACTTTAGTTTTCTTTTTATTGTTATTGTTATGGTTGTGTTTGTAGCGTTGATATAAACTGAAAACAAAATTCAGTGAAAATACTATTACTATACATAATAAAAAAGAAAGCATCCCCCTTTATTGCTGACCAAAGCTGCTGCAGAGACCTCCATTCTGAGAGCTTCACTGGCTCATAGGTTTTCAGGCAAAGCTGAAGTTCTTCTATGATCATTTCAATCGCAAAGGGCTCTGGCCCAACCCAGTCTTCGAAGAATGCCTGCGCTCACTTCAGTTTTCCCGTGTTAGGAAGCCACTCTTTCTCCTGGGTGGCATCTCATCTTTGTGAAAGATGAAGAGGCTCACTAGGCTAGTTTCCTCGTTGCCTTTTATGAGTTAATCAAAGCATCCTTATTTTGAAAGGCTTTTGAAGAAGCTGGATAATAAAATTTTATTGCTGCTGATTCTGCATTTTTATAGATTTTTAGCTTTCTGTTCGTTGTGGTTTATTTTTTATATTTTTACTTCTTTGGGCTTTGAATTGTATTTGGAGTGATTTTTATGTGAACCTCCTGAGTGCCAAAGACATATATATATATATATATATATATGCAGGTTTTGGTGTCCTCGGGTGTCTTCCCGTGTAAAAGTTGGGGTGTCTAGGCGACGTTTCGACGAGGTCTCACTCGTCATCTTCAGGCTGGTGCTTTCGGCTTCTTGTTACTGGAACAGAGCGGGATCTCAATGTTTGAGTTCCTATAAATACTGTAGAGGGGGTGTGGTGTCTAGCCTCCAATGTTCTGGGCAGAGAGGAAGTTCCCAGGCTAGTGTGCCTTTTCTTCTTTTGTTCCTTAATTACTTGAGAGATACCTTGAGTGATTTCTTGAGTGATATCCTGAGTACCACTTAGGTGGGTCATTAGGTGTGGATTAGTTGCTAAAGTCTTTGTGTCTTGACCTCTTGAACTTTGTGAAGAGTTTTCCTGAGAAGATGGCTGTATTGCACTTAGTTGTGCTTTGGCTTGGCTTCGTGTATAGGGGCGAGCTGTGGTTTTGTGGCTTGTGTCAGCCAGGTCTGTGTAGGGATTGCAGAAACGTCGCCTAGACACCCCAACTTTTACACGGGAAGACACCCGAGGACACCAAAACCTGCATTCCTGTACCCGTGAAAATCTACGAAAGCAAATATATATATATATATATATATATCACATACATTCTTATAACCTATTTAACTTAATTTCTCACAACTGAGAAGTTCAAATTTCCTTCTTGTGAAAATGTTTTGGTTGAGATTATTTTGGGGTGCAGAGGGGTAAATAAAAATAATGTGCAATGCAGGGATACACACAATTCATCTTTAAGAAGCAATAAGAGAAAATGTGCTGGTCAACGTTTTAAAGATTACAGATGAACAGAGAGGCCCTATGCCAAGGTGACATACAGTCAGGAATTCATTGCACTGGCACAACGACAATGCATACCACTGGCATTACAGCACGTGAGGATAGGAAGCCTCAGTTCAAGAACAACCCTGAAGCCACTGGAGCTGAGTGGAACCCACTGTTAAGAGGTTTCATTGGGGCCTGTTCAGTCAGAGATTCAAAAGGGAAGGTTGAAGGTGAATGGTCACTTGGATGAAAGATCTGTGGCCTTGTCCAGAGTGAAACCAAGTGAATCTGTCCATATTTATGCAGTCTTTATCAAAAGTCATTCAAAAATGTGTTTATTCTTAATGGAACAAAGCCTAAGCTTTTGTGGAGGACAGTCAACAAGATATCAGGTACTGCAGGCTCCCTTTTCATGAGGGAGCTCTGCAGTTACACATCCTCACAGTGCAATGGTAGAAAGCTCCACTGCTGTCACTGTTCTACTGGTGGTCCTCTGTATGTAAAGAAGCCACGAACAAGGCATTCCGGGGGCAGGTAGGGAAGGCCATGGATTGCAGGATCCAGAGCCTTAATATTCCTTGGACATGTCTCTCCCCTCCCCCTGAATGCCATACGCCAGTCCAAAGCTGGTGTATGCATTTCGCTCCTACTGTGGTCAATGGAAGATAAAACGTAAAAGGAATAAAGACACAGGTCAAAAAGTTGCCTCTTCCTATCCAACGGAATACAGCTAGGTTCTCCCTGCAGCAGTGGCTGTGCCACAGCTCTCTCCTCATTCAGGAAGGTAGGATTACTCTGTAAATAAAGGTAACATATTGGTAATGGACCTTAAAAAACACCCAAAATATATTAGAAAATGTAAGTTTAGGAATGGGGAGTGAGGTATCTGTGTGTGTGGTGTTGGAGTGGTTAGGAAATGCTGATCACAGACCTTATTTCTATCAAGCTGGCAAATAAATATCTGGAATCCCACATGCTGCAACAAGTGAATCTTGCCAGGCTAATATCTAATTTCGTCACTACCTGAAGCATCCATTCCTGGTATATCATGCCAAATGGACATTTTATATACGTACCTTTACAGGAGGGACAGTGCTGTCCTGTTCACTTTTGATATGACTGCTGACAGCAAGGCTTTTCCCTTTGCATTAGCTGACAATGTCAGTTTGCTTAATTATACAGAGCACCTGACTTTCAACCTTGAAAACTCTGATGCATTGCAACTTCCTGGCAAAAATCCAGCCTGAATCATCATCTCCAAATCCAGGCTTGGTGGCTTTGTCTCTGCAGTCATGGTCCATCTCTTCAAATCCCTCTGCTGTTTTGTTCATTCAGTCCATTGCCAAGGCAAGAAAATGGTCCAGCACATCCACTGCCATGCCTGCAGATATAAAGGAGAAATGGAGCTGTGTGTGTCACTAGCATATTGCTGACAATATATACCCCAAATCCAGATGACCCCACAGTTTCAGGTAGATGTTAAACAGCATGGGAGATAAAATCAGACCCTGCAGAACCCCACAGGGCCAAAGAACACTCCCCAAACATCACCCTCTGGAAACATCCATCCAAGTAGGACCAGAACCACCACAAAGCGATGCCACCCATTCCCAGCTCAGACAACCGCTCCAGAAGGCTACCATGACACTGAGAGGTCAAGGAGAATTAACAGGGAGAACTAACTAACTAACTAACTAACTAACTAACTAACTAACTAACTAACTATAAAATGAAATACATTTGTTACTCCAGCTAATGAGATGTGAGTATACAAACAAGCTTCTGTACCTTTATCATTTCCTAGAATAGAAAATGTTACACATTTAGCAGCCTTTGCTGATAAAGTGGGCAGGGTCAATGGTCCAGCACAGGCACCTTATAAGCTCAAGTTCAATAGTGTTTTCCTTTTAAGAATCCAAAAGTGGGACAGGGGAGCCGTTCATTATAAGCACATTAGTAACACATCATGACTTTCAGCTGGGAACCAATGAATGTTTTGTCTCACCTATAAAGTCACATTTTCAGCTTCTAAACTAAACTAAACTGATCTCATGAGATGCAAAACCAGAATGCTAATATTAAAAACAACAGCATGCTAATGTAGGATAGAAATGCATTATTATGTATAACAACAGGAAGGAAGAAAAATATACAGTATGTTTCATTAAATCCCCAATAGTAATGGAAAAGAACTCCTACTCTTCTGAAATAATGCAAATTGTATTTTGCGTGTGACAAGAACCAGGAAGCATCATAAATTATCCAGCATTTGGATAGGTATTTATTATAGTGGTGGTTGTCGCCCACAGACCTTAAACAGCACTGTCTCAATAATCACTGTTTCCCTTTTTGTTTTCTCAGTTGCGCAGTCTTTTCCAGGTGAATCTCATCTCTATTTTTTTGAAGGAAGCAAGTGGTTGTGCTTTTGTTGGGACAGCACAAGTCATTTTGCTGCCTGAAGGTAAGGGCAAATTAGCACTCCTGTCCACCCACCCATCCCTACTGCTGTTGTTCCATGTACCAGAAGAGCAGTTGAAACTTCTTCCAACAGTGGCAATGGGACAACATCCTCCCCCACAGCTGAGGGCTACTATATTAGTTGACTTGGGGAATTGTGGGGGTCTCCTGCCACCCTCAGCAGTTGCTGTCTGAGGGGGCTGCTTTGCTCTGCCTAATTGTAGAACAGTTCCAGTGTCTTTGTGTAAAACTGTCTGATGATATGGCAAGAAATTGGTGATTGTAGCCAAGCAGCACAAAGCCCACCACTCTCAGGGCCCTCACCCTCAAGCGGTGTTGCTGCCATCTCAAAAAAGTTGAATTCAAAACTCAACTTGAGAGGCACAGAACGAAAGGGCTTGAGGTCGCATTTGTCCCCCAGGCCTGAGGTTCCCTACACCTGAAGTAATGCAATTATTATTTCCATGACAGAATATAAGAGTGAGGTGTTTTAGTTAGTATTGTTAGATGGGGGTCAGAGGAATCACTCCATATGAGACAAGCACCCCAAACCACAACTAATTTTCAGTCCAGTAGTCTGGCTAAGGCAAGGGTTGACAAACTAAGGCCCGGGAGCCGGATGTGGCCCACCGGGCTCGTAAATCCGGTCCACGGGCCCTGCTTCCCACTCGGTCAGTCCCCGCGCTAAACCGGCAAGGGGTGGAGTCCTTGCCGCATGGGGACTGACTTCCGCGATTCTGGCATGGCTTCCTGCAGCCAATCCAAAGCCGTGGACACCTCTGGGCAGGCGGTGACACTGGTGTGGCTTCAGATTGGCTGCAGGAAGCTCCTGTAGCCAATCTGAAGCAGCGGATGCCGTTGTGCGATGCCCCTTGCTTCCTGCTGAGGTGGCTGCATATGGCCAAGACCTGAGTGGGAGGAAGCGGCGACGGGGAGGCTGCCTCTGCCGCCCAGGCCAGTGGCTTGGGCTCTGCTCCCCCACGGACCCCTGGCCAAGGCAGAGGACAATGACAATGCTGCCAAAGACGAGGTGGCATCGGTGGCTGCAGCATGAGTGACGGCAGGGGGGTACTTTTGAGAGGGAGGTCCTTTCAGGAGAGGTCTGAGGGACAGTGGAACAGACCCCTCTTGAAAAAAGTTTGCTGACCCCTGGGCTAAGGGTTAGTCTGGCAGAAGCAGGCCCATTCGTTAAATTTACCAGATTCTGATTACTGCACAGCTTGCCAAGTGAAAAAAACACACAATGCAAATATATACATGACTATTCTGGCGTAATTCCTGTTGAGTTCAATGGGGCTTACTCCCAGGTAAGCAGGTATAGAACTACAGCCTCTTGTGATCTTGATGGACCAAAGCCTTGCCAGTTCTCTCTTTGAAGCAACCAAATGGCTTCAGGCAGCCTTCTATGCATATTTAAACTTAAAGAGCTCTCTGTTTCAGAAAGTGGGGGTGGGGGAAAGCAATCTAGTCTCTGAAGAGTAATGAAGGTACAAAACAAATGCTCAAAAGCAAGGCTTTCTTCATATTTTATAGTCATGTCCAAAAATCAAATTATATTGGGATAAAATATTAATAGAAGAACTTGCAGGCTATGATAAACCAAGGGACCCTTTAATAATATTACTTGGCTATGCTAAAGAGGTGCTACTTTAGGAGGACCAAGAAATGATAATTCATCTGTTAACTGCCATTTGAATGACCATATGCCAGGAGCAGGGTGGCAGTGGGGGATGGACCAAAACATCCTGGATTTAAAAAATTGGCTGAGTAAGGTCTAGGACTTAGCACAGATGATAAAATTAACAAACATAATCAGGGTCAAGGACAGCAGGACCACAGATTTATCCGAAAACTAAGTTTGTACCTATCTTATTGGAACAAGAAAATGTAAAATACAAGAAATGTTATGTTATTGGGGAGACATAGACATAAGAAAGTTGAATGTATATTTTTAACTAGGATATTTGTTTGATTGCATCTTGGGGGATTAATGATCTTAAAGTACATTTTATTGCAGTATCAAATATTATCTAAATCCTAAACATTTATTAATTCCTAATATTCACTAACAGACTCTAGTGCCCTGGCTATAGCAATACATTCATATTCTGAGTTTTTCATTCCTCCCCATTCCTACCTCATTTGAAATTAAACTATCACACCTCCACTCCACTGGAGAGAGACAGTTCTCATTTGGATGCGCCAGGAAACTGGAAGTGTGCACAAGGTCGTTTTCTGTTTGCCCCATTGAATTCTTGGAGTGAAATACCTTCTGTTCTGTTCTTTCATAGTATTTCAGTTTCACCTTTTAATCATTCCATGATTATTTTCCTCTGGAATGACATTTTATACGTGCACACACAAATTACATAAGAGAAGTATTGGATGAAAGAGAGTTGGCCTCCAGAAAAACATTACCAGAGGCTCCTAGAGGGCCCAGGAATTCAAAACAAGCATTGGAAATTATGTAATGCAGTATCTTTGAACTCATCTGCTATGATTTTAAGAACGAATGTGGTGTTTGTGTGTGTGTGTGTGTGTGTGTGTGTGTGAGAGAGAGAGAGAGAGAGAGAGAGAGAGAGAGTCCTCCCTCCCCGTTTGACTTAAAACTATTTAGACATCAGAACAAGGATGAATCAGTATAGCAATTTGACATAGTGACAGCACACTGGTTCACATCAGCTTGATATCAGTTGACTGTAGTGGCTGTAATATAAACTGTGCAATGGCATAAGTCTCAGATAAGAGACTTGTTTTGTTAATCATAAGTTCATAAATGAAACCAGTGCAGTTAGAGGCACTATTGGCAATTCTGGCAACCAAGTACAAAGGGAATACACAAAATGAAATCGCAGTTTGGTAAGATATTACTTTATTAAATTTATATCCTGCCCTTTCTCCCAAAGGCACTTAGATATTACCATTCCCTAATGTTCAAGGTAACATACAATGAAGTACAGTGTTTTGTTTATGGTGAATTCTTTTTATAAACACTCTGGACCACTGGATTAAATTTTTTAAAAGAGAGTTCTCTTTGGATTATGCCCAACTCTTGCTCAGCAAGTGTAATCCTGCTGCTGCTATCCCTGGAGAAGGAGGTCCCATTCCTGTTCCTCCCATTTCTATATGAATGATACTACCCAGATTGGCAGGTGGAGATAATTGCCACATTTATTCCTCCTCCAAACCCCAGTCACGTGTCCTCAACATTGGTGAAAGTTAATAAGTTCCAAAGGATTTTGTACTATACCCTTTTGGAGGCCAAACATGCAGCAGATTTTAGTCTCAGCTTCCAGATCCCATCCAGAAAAGCAGAGAGAAGCATATCAGGAGGGACCACAGTAGTTTTTTTTACCTTGCTACATTTCAAAATGCTTTCTGAGTCAAATTTTAAAGTTAAGAATCCCATCGGCAGAATACTGTGGAAATCCACTGCTAGGTTCCCAACAAAATAAGAGGTAAAAACAACAACACAAAAAGCCTCCTGGTAGAAACTATCATTCATATTTAACCAGTGCCATGCTCTGGCAACTGTCTGATGTGGGAATTATGGGCCTTTTCAGCAGTGTTCCTGTTCTATGGAATGCTACCCCCAGGGAAGCTTACCTGGAGCCAACACTGACATATTTTTAGCAAAAGATTGTCTTTTCTCTCAGGCATTTGCGTGTTAAGTCTTTTCTTTGCAGAAAAAAAAATGGGTTGCAGCTCTCTGTCACCATTAGACTTATGTGAAGGGTTGGAGCAATTGGTTTTATGGTTTGTTTACCTTGAATACTGCTTAACATTTAAATAATCTTGCTTTTCATATGTTGCATTGTGTATTTTCCTAGTACACATAAGTCACTTTGAGACAATTGTGTAAAGCAGCTGAGCGTAATGATATTGTCTGTCCATTTTTATATATGTAGATACAGAGACACTTGGCCTGGAAGAGCAAAAGCTGCAATCCATACCTGCGACTAAGCCCCATTGAATTCAGTAGTAGTAGTAGTAATATTATTATTATTAATAATAATAATAATAATAATAATAATAATAATAATAATACTTTATTATTTATACCCCGCCCATCTGGCTGGGTTTCCCCAGCCACTCTGGGCGGCTTCCAACAAAACACTAAAATACAATAACCTATTAAACATTAAAAGCTTACCTCTGAGTAGACATGGTTAGGATTGTAGCCATTGCACTTTATCCTGCTTGGTCACAAGTAAACAATAACTGCAACCCTCTATACCATTTTAGAAGGATGTGGCATGAATTGGGAGAAACAAAACAGCAGATCAGAAATTAGTGCAGTGGTTCTCAAAGGCTGTGGTGTGCATCTCTGTTGTGGCAGGAGAGGATGGCAAGTGGGGTGGGAAGATTCAAGGACAAAGCAAAATATCAAGCTTTCAGTATGGTATAGTATTATTTTTTAGAATCTGGATATTTTGGGAATGATTCATGTTCTTATGTAGCTGCACTGTTTTATACTTTCTGGATGATATTATCATAAAGGTAAAGGGACCCCTGACCATTAGGTCCAGTAGTGGCCAACTCTGGGGTTGCGGCGCTGCCCATGATATTATAAAGCAGTTATGTCCTATGTTATTATTCAAGCACTGCTGGGAGTTGTTTCTTTTTGTTTCCACTGTATTTCTTATATCAATTAAAAATTCAGTGTTGTGTGAGCAGATTTTTATTCTGAAATTGTGGCCCGGCGTGGGGGGGGGGGCGGGGAGAGAGAGAGAGAGAGAGAGAGAGAGAGAGAGAGAGAGCGCCATTGCTCTTGTGGCTGTTTCTGCACATTACTATACACACCCTGGCTTGTTTCCCCATCAACAGCAAACTGCAGACTCCTGAATCCTACTGCTCATGGGAAATAGTTAAAAACCAGCTAAGTTTTTAAGGTGAAATTAACATGCAGCTCAGTTTTAAGAATTCATGCACATTCTTTGCAAGGGCTACCTGTGAAATATGATGTCTAAAATTAGTCAAAGGGACTTGTATAGAGAGACAAAAGGGCAACGGCACATAGCAGAATTTCAGCTTTATTGCTACGTAATGCTACACATGATTAGAATTTTATTATACCACTTAGACTTCAGTGCGTCTCAGCTGGATGAAATTCAATATGGCTGTGAGGTGCAATAAGGCTGGGGATTTCAGGCTGTGTGGATAATTTAAATGACCAGAAGCTATAAATAAATCCAGCTGTCAAGAACACACTCTTTTCATTTTGCTTTATTCTAACATGGTGTTTCTAATTCAGAAGTAGTAATTCCTCTGAACTCTCTTAAAACAGGACTTTCCAGAAAAACAAGAGGCTCGCTTCTTCTTTGAAGAATATGCCACTCCTGCCCTTTAGCAGGGGTGAATTTGCCATACTACCCCTTTCTTGGGAAAAGATGCAAGTTGGTCTCTCATATGAGGAGAGTGCCTTTGGCATCACATGGACAGGCGTGCCCAATAGGAGGGGAGCAATCAAGCTGTTATTGAAATCATGACCACTTTCAAGATAGTGTGGCTGGCATAACCTTTACTCCCACGTCCATCTTTGTGAAATAGCAGGAGGCTTTGGGCTGGAAAACACTGTAGGCCATCCTTAATTGAATTCTCCAATAGAACATGTAGAACTACTTGCTTCACGGAGTACATAAAAAACGTAAGAGGAGCCTGAAAGATCAGGCCAGCCCATTCAGCCCAGCATCCTGTTTCACAGTAGCAACCAGATGCCCATGGCAGTGTGCAAGCACTCTGAGAGCCAGCGTGGTGTAGTGGTTAAGAGCGGTAGATTTGTAATCTGGGGAACCGGGTTCGTGTCTCCGCTCCTCCACATGCAGCTGCTGGGTGACCTTGGGCTAGTCACACTTCTCTGAAGTCTCTCAGCCCCACTCACCACACTGGCTCACCACACTGTTTGTTGTGGGGGAAGAAGGGAAAGGAGAATGTTAGCTGCTTTGAGCCTCCTTCGGGTAGTGATAAAGCGGGATATCATATCCAAACTCTTCTTCTTCTTCTTCTCTCCCAACTTGTGATTCCTATGAACTGGCATTCAGAGGCACACTTCATCCAATGGTAGAGGTGGACCACTCACAGTAACCACTCATAGCTTTATATTTCATGACTTTGGTAGGTATTCCTATGTTTTTATGAAAGAAGTACATCCATCGTGCCTCCATTCATTGTGCCACCATTCAATGATCCTGGCAATTATAGTACAGATATACTACAGAGTGTTCTCTGTGGCAAGTAATTCTAACGATTAGGATAGTAGTGGATAGCCTGTCATGGAACACTGCTTTCGGTGACATCTCTATGGTGAACATAAGGTATGATGCAGCCCTTGAAAAGCAATGTTATGGGCATGCCAACACCAGAATTAGTGCAAATCCCAATAAGAACTCCCCAATTCTTAGAGAACATAATTATTTGCAGGGGAAGGAGTGAAGATACTGTTCAAAAGAGTTTTGAATTTATTTTTTTTAGACTAATCCTGCCTCAAGGATCTTAAGTTATAATGACCAAGGACTAAATTATTGTCCCATAATAAAAATACTTAAGGTTGCTCTGACTTCTATTTGTTTGAATAAAACTTAGCCATGGATAACTTTAGTTAGATTGGGCTAGTGCAGGGGTCTGCAACCCGCGGCTCCGGAGCCGCATGTGGCTCTTTTACACCTTTGCCGCGGCTCCGGGGCGGATACTAGCGAGGGGAGGAGGCGCATTGTGCACCCTGACACTCCCCACTGTGACGGGCGCTGTACTGGCTGTGATGTCGCATGGGGGCGGTGCGTGCGTTAGTCACGCACTGTCCCGACGTCACCTTCCCACCCGCTGTCAGATTGCGGCTCTGGAGATATATTTGTTTTAAATGTCGCAATGGTTTTGCGGCTCCCAGTTTTTTTTCTTCTTCGGAAATGGGTCCAAGTGGCTCTTTTTGTCTTAAAGGTTGCAGACCCCTGGGCTAGTGCAACCTTCACCAACTTACAGGTGTTTGGCATGGTAAATCCACATCAGTCTTGGACAAGACATCTGTCCAAAACATTTATAGGCCACCAGGTTGTCAAAGGCTAGGCTAGTGTCTGTAACACAAAGAAGTAATATACTGTAGAGAGAACCATATGCAGAGCCACAGATTTGCTTGTTATTTTCATCTTAGCAGATCCCACCACTTGAAAAGACAAGGGAAAGGCAGTTTTCAAAGTTTTGAAATACAACCTTATGAGAACAAATGTTAATTCAAAGTCTTATGGAGCAACATGACCAAAAAGGTCACCTAGATTATGCTGAAGCAGAACACACTAGCCAAAAGTATCTTTAAAAGGTTAACTATATAAAAGTACAGTCATTCATGATCAAACTAAATTGCAGAGCCCTACAATTACTTAGTAATGAAGTTCTGTATTTACTTTCCCCATTGATCCATGTCATATGCTAAAGAGATTGACTTTGAATTTTTAATTTTATGATGAGAGAAAAAAACATTTTTCTTAACGGCAAAGCTTGAATGGTTCGTAGGAGACATGGGAACAGCGCTAGGTGGAAATCATGCATGCTCTGTTCCTTCAGGTATGATAAACCAAGTTCTTGGCCCTATATTAAGAAATGTCAGATACATTATTCAAATGTGCTAGCTCTTGTCTTCTTCTTTTTGGAACCTATCCTTTATAAAGCGAGGATATGCACAATAAATAAACGTTAGTAACAAAGCTGTGCGTGGCACCAACATTACAAAGAACAACCACAGACCCATTTCCTCACTTTGAAAGACTAAACTAAAATAGATATTTTTAATCAGGAATGCAAAGTGAAGAAAAATCTACTAAGGAAAGCCATTATTTAATCCTCACATATAAAAAGTTCCCCTCATCCTCTTTCTTCACTTTCATATAAATTGATGGAGTCTTTTCCACAAAGCAATGAAACCAATTTATCTTGATAAATGACAGGAAATATATAACTTTCCCCCCTCAAACCCTTTTGGAAACACTTTGTTAGCATCAGAAACACTCTGGTGAAGCCAGCCATGTCAAATGCTGACAGAAGTTTGCATAAATAAGAAAAATTAAGCAGGAATGAATATTTTGGCCAAGAAAGGGAGTAGGCGCAAATGTTAATCTTCAACTCTTGACTGTGAAAGTGTTCAGATGTTTACAGATTGCCATTGTTACTCATGGGAACTGGGCATGTTTTGGTAGCAAGGCAATGTGGTGTAATGGTTACAGTGCTGGACTAGGACCTTGGGAGACCAGAGTTCAAATCCCTTGGGCTAGTCATTGTCTCTGAGCTTAACCAACCTCCCAGGGTTATTGTGAGGTCAAAAGGGGAAGGAGAAAAACCATGTACACCATTATTGAGCTTCTTAGAGGAAAGGTAGTATATAAACATAATAAATTTAACTACTCACTAATATGGCAAAAGGGCCAGAATTAGCATGTTATTCTAAATGTGCTTATGTATAGTGTCATTATATATTTTAGTCACTAGGTGGCGCTGGATTTAGTGGCATCTGGGTAGAATCAGAAGCTCCCTATAGCTTTTCTTGAGACAGTAAGGTTATTGCCATACTTCTTCGTGTGGGTAGTGGTGTCATAAAGCCTGCTGTGGTAATCCTTAATTAGATTTTAGTTTTTCTGGTTTACACACAGATGGTCTTAGGACAACATCCTTCAAATTCATTGTACCTTTTCTGTAGTCTTGTACAGAACCTGGACTCTGAAACTTTACCACATCAAAGAACTAGGAAGTTGATCCTGCTGGTCCCTAGGACCATCAATCAATAAAACAGGCAGGGAGTAATTTAGTAGTCATGGTGCACTAGAATACGAAATGGTCTTTATTTAGACAAAGTGCTCCATAATTTTTTAAATTAATTTTCAGTTTTTTATTTCAAAACTAAAATATTACATGGCGGCTAGCAGTTAAACATATGGAAGCATAATGCCCAAAGTACATAAATAGGTTGATGGAATAATAAACAAGCAAACTTCAAACAAAAATAATTTCTAACAACACCCCCCCAAAAAAAAAAAATGCCGAGGGCTTCCCTGTGCATTAATGCTGAGACTCTGGCCTGTGTACTGACCAACTGCTGATATTTCACTATGGTTTACTATTATTGTTTTAAGTATTTATTGATGCGGCACATCATGGGGTCTGGTGGCAGCTGGTAACATTTTGACTTGGTGGGGCTGCAATTTTATCCTTGCTGCCTTCATCACAATGAGACCCGTACAGGAAATGTGCCGTTATAAATGTGCTGAGTGACATTATCTCCTCATTAAAAGACATCAATTCTTCTTTGCACATTTATGGACAGGAATTTTTTTTAAAAAAATATGCTTTGCCCCCAGTAGCTCTAGTGCAAAAGCCTCCACGGTCTGGGGTCTTCTGACAAATTTTAAAGTTACACAGTCATTGGGTTTTCCAAGCTATGCTCCAGTTCCAGTAAAAAAAGCATTACAATTTTCCTGCTACGATGTACCGCCTTAGAAGGCCCAGCCTTCTTTTTTATGGCAGTCCTTCCCAAGTGGTCATTGTTCGTATCTTAAAGAGTCCAGCAACATGTCCATCAGACTCTCCAGACAACATCAGAGACAACAATGGCTAGGGCTTAGATGCCAACTCAGTGCCCCTAGTGGTCAAATGGACACTTGTTCCTAAAAGTCTGGTTAAGATCAGTTTTCCCAGGCCTGTCATTTTCAAAGGGCTTATGAGAAATCCATGTGGAGAAAAGCTCCAACAAACAAACACACACACACACACACACACACACACACACTACAAGGCCCCTGCATTATGTTTTGTGGACACAAATTGGCCCAGCAAAGACTCCCCCCCCCCCACTGCTCCTCAACCAGTTTTTACCAAAGCTTTATCTGTTCTGAGGCACAGTCCCACAAGGCACTTAAGCACATGTTTAATTTTGCAACTATAATGCTTGCCCCGAGACTGCAGAAAACAATGGCATTTGGACACTTTGCCACATCAACACTTTGAGGAACAAAGCAGCATTAATCACCACCCATCTGTGACTTTCCCCCCTCAGGTTAAGTTAAAATTATCCCACACCTGTACCTTGCAGGAAGTACCAAACTACTGGACTTCTTACAATAGAATTCTCACATCAGCAAAGCTCACACATCTGGACTCTTTAGGGAACCCTTTAAGGATATGTGGTGCTATCACTAACATGAGAAGGCTCATTCATTTTTTTTTTCTAGACAGAGATAAGCTTGGCATAGTGAGAAACCACTACTTACACAAACACAAACACACATATACTTATCATGGGAATGATAATTGCTCAACTGTCTTGTTTACCATAGTTACACTTTTGGAAGCTGCAGGATGCGAAAACAAAACCTGACAATACTTAAACAGCTGCTATGTTGATTCAGCTCCTAACCATCTGACCACTATTGTCTCACTTCCGTTAGTTACCCTGATTGTCTGTCATTTTCACACAATATCTTTTGCATTTTGATAGCTTTTTTCCCCCAAAAAATAATAATAATACATGAACTACCGTACTTTTCCGTATAGAAGATGAGGTGTTTTTTACTCTAAAATAATGTTCAAAATCAGGTGTCATCTTATACATGGATAGTGCAGATTGGTTGCAGCCGCAAGCAGAGCTTGTCAGCAGCAATTGGGTAGGTGAATGGTGGCTGCGGCAAGGGTTGTTGTGGATTGGCTGCCGCTGTGACAATTGTTCCTGCGATTGGCATCCATAGTTGTGAGCAGGCAGACACTTGGCAGTTTTGGTTTTGCGTGCAATTGGCAGCCTTTGTCAGTTGGGCGAGTGCTTGGTTTTTTGCATCCCCCCCCCCGAAAAAAGCTCAACAACTCTGGCAATCCCCTCCCTAAAAAGATCAACAACTCTGAGCCATCTCCTCCCATTTTCTTAAATTGGACTCCCCCAAAATAGGGGTTGTCTTATACATGGGTGCGTGTTATACACGGGAAAATACTGTGTGTGTGTGTGCAAACATTAAGAAGAAATAACAGAATAACTGTCTTCCCTGCATCTGTTGTGCCAGCCTTTTTGCCAAATAGCAAACAAAAGAAAAAGTTATAAAACTAATTTTTGCTGCACCATAGTGCTGGAGTGGCAGGAAAAAGAGAGAGTTGCAGTTGACAGGATTTTTAAAGTGGCAGTATCAGACACCTCAGACTTGGCCCAAGATGCAATGGCCAAGAGGTTTGCTCACCACTGGTCCACTTAATGTTTCTGTTCCAAGTCACAAACTAGAAAGGATCTGTGTCCTTTCAGAACAATATAGCTGCTTATGGTACTACTTAGCATTGCTTAGCTCAATCTATGATCACCGCCAGGAGATGGCCAAAGCCAGTTTCCTGTACATAAGAGAAGGTGATAATGGGTCAGCAGGATGAGGTGCCCTTGTTGCACCATACTTGTCTGTAAGCAAAGAGAATGTAGGGATTTTAACTTGCTGTAGCTGTAATGTGATTCATTCTGTATAATTTTGCTTATGGTTACTGAATATTACTAAATAACAGCCTGATGACGGTAAGCCGACCAGTAGTGATGGCTGAGTGGGGGAACTGTCAAAACTGGAATTTTTGTTTGTTTGTGCAAAAGCAACTTTTTTTCTAAGTAGGAAGGAAGTTTAATTCAAGGGAGTTACTTTTGAGTAAAACATACCAAAGCCAGACAATTGTGTTTTATCACTTTTCCACTGTCTCCTGAAACAGATGGAGGTCAACCAATCAATGTGAAGACAGCACACTTGGAGAATAAATTAAATAATCTGGACACAAAGGGAAATGATTAAGCAAACGCACCCCAGTATCCTCCTTAATCCAGCATCAGGCTAGCGGCAAAGAGCCTCTCCTGGGTTTTTTTGCTGCTCCGGGATGGCTCCCTCCTGAGTCCCAGGGGGAAGTGGTCAGCAGTTCTTCCCTGATCACCTAGCAGCAGCAATTAAGTCACTGAGCATCCTTGGCAAGGGTGCTGCCTACCTCTGCTTTTGGTGCTCTAACTTTCTTCAGAAATGTCCTATGGAGTTACTTAATGAAAGAAAGAAAGAAAGAAAGAAAGAAAGAAAGAAAGAAAGAAAGAAAGAAAGAAAGAAAGAAAGAAAGCTGCTAGCCCAGTAAATGTATATCCCCTCTACCAACCCACCCCATAGGATCCCTGCAAAGGGTTATGGATGTTTGTTGTCTATGTTGAGACTCAAGCTTGCATAAGGTAGCAACAAATCTGGTGTGGGGAAGGGATCAATCAGAGTAAATGGTTTTGGATTGATATTAGTATTAATATTAATATCTTTTATTTATACTCCGCCCATCTGGCTGGGTTTCCCCAGGCACTCTGGGCAGCTCCCAACAGAATATTAAAAACATGATAAAACATCAAACATTAAAAACTTCCCTAAACAGGATTTTCTTCAGATGTCTTCTAAAAGTAAGATAGTTGTTTATTTCCTTGACATCTGATGGGAGGGCATTCCACAGGGCAGGTGCCACTACTGAGAAGGCCCTCTGCCCGGTTCTCTGTAACCCCACTTCTTGCAGTGAGGGAACTGCCAGAAGGCCCTTGATGCTATACCTCAATGTCTGGGCTGAACAATGGGGGGTGGAGACGCTCCTTCAGGTATACTGGGCCGAGGCCATTTAGGGCTCTAAAGGTCAGCACCAACACTTTGAATTGTGCTTGGACATGTACTGGGAGCCAATGTTTCAGTACCAGTGTTATATGGTCTCAGCAGCCACTCCCAGTCACCAGTCTAGCTGCCGCATTCTGGATTAATTGTAGTTTCTGGGTCACCTTCAAAGGTAACCCCACATAGAGTGCATTACAGTAGTCCATGGTGTTTCCAGATTTCTTTTTCTCAGCGGAATTGTGCTAAAACAAATTAATATAGTGTTAGAATCATTAAAAGCAGGATTCTTTGCTCCATTCTGACGTCAGCTGATTATCTGGTTGTAGATTTAGAAGGCAGCCACTGAATGTTCCTGTTATGGTAGAAAGCATCATAAAACGCAATATGGGAAGGGAATCTATAGCAATATAATAGGGGTTTTCTTTCTTCTAACCACCACCAACCACATAAGATTTTGTATAATTTGATGGCTTTAGCATGTCTTCTGCAGAATAACATTGCAGTAAAGAATAAGGCAGCTAGCAGCTAATGAGGAAACATGCCAGCTTTTCATACACACTGAGGGGGGAAATGTGCCTGGTCACATTATCCTCCTCCTCTAATGGCTTGAGACTATTGTTGGAGAACTGAAATTAGACCAGGGTTGGGTTTTAAAAAATTCTTTTGCATATTCCTTCTTGGAAAGTTATATGCTAATCCCATTTTAAATTTTTTCTTGTACTTCACACATAAACAGAATAAATAATTCTGCCTTTCTCTCTTCTTCTCTCTTTTTAGGAAGATGTTCTCAGACTGCCAGTCTCCAAAATAATCAGATGCTATATTCGGCATTCAAAAGCACTTCATGATCTATGAGCCTCAAGTCCTAAGCTTTTGCTCAGCTGCTTAGCTTTTGCCAGTTGTTCACTTAATTTCAAAGTGTATCTCTTTTTTAAGGACAACTGCAATGATGAAAGCTTGGAATTTCAAATGGCTGCCGAAATGTGATAAAAAGTGTACAACAGCTTCATCACAGTGCGCGTGCACACACACACACACACGTTGGTAACATGTATACAGTATTCATCTTTGTTCAGCCAAAAAAGGCTCATTTACAGTGGAAGCTCCTCGTACAGAACTAGGATAAATTCTTTAAATACAGCTATCTGTTGGTCCCATTTTTTATACATTATACATGTCCACAGATAACCCAGAATTAATCAATCACATAAATCATATCTACTCTTGTCCTTAACCCAATTACAAGACTTGCATAGCTGAGCACATATGGTAATGCAAATTTCCTGAGTAGAACCTTTAAACAGCAATTGCAAGAACAGAAAAATCTAGAACGGAAAGAGGGCTCTGGAGATTTGATCCATTGCAGCCCATTATAATAGTAGGTCCTTACTTATATTTATATATTCTGCCTTTTTTTGTGTCACGGAACCCAAGACAGAGCTTCTATCCAGTGTGAACAGAGACAGGGTATTTGGAAGGTTGACAGGGTAACTGGGCATGATGTCACAGGAAGAGTTTGGGGCCTTTGGCATCAGGCTTGGAATAGCTAAAAAGAAAAAAGAAAGAATAATTTTGGCAGGCTGGGAAAAATGCCTTGGACTCCAGTGGGAAACAAGCTCCTGTTGAGATGACCATGCTGTAAGATGTTGTCTGTGTTCCTTCTGTGAAGACTAAAGGTGAAAATATGTGTAATTAAACCATATTTCTAAAGATACAACAGTCTCTACCATATCATGATTCTCACAGGCACATAGACCCTAGGTGAGTGCCTGGAATCTTGCTACAGCTGGCAGAGATTGGGGGTGGTGTCCAACTTTTGTAACACTACATTCATTTAGAGGGCATCTGCAGAAGTATTTCAGATTGCCAGATGGAATGATCCCCCCTCTCCTTCCCCCATTTGTTGTTTTGGGGGTTCTAGAGATTGCCTTGTGCTACACATGAGGGAGGAAGTGCTTAACCCCTCCCCCAATCACTAATTTTCCTTGCAAATACTTTTAACTTGGTCATTTTAACTGTTTGATATCAGTCTGGACTGCATTTTCAGAGGGGGGCCGGGGGTCACAGAAAGAGGTTAGCATACTCCAGCCAACCAACTGCAAACGGTCCTTCTTCTCTGCAATTGAGTTATCTTTGCAAAGATGAGTTTGGGAACATGTCAATGCTGAGGTAAAGTATGATTCCATCCTTAGGGCCAAAATAGACACAACTTTAAAGTGATGGCTGTTACCACAAACAGCATTTTTATCTTCTCCCTCCTCCGATAAGTTTTGTGAGTCCTGACATGACAGCATCCCTGACTCCACTTGTGGCAGCTAACAATGTGGAACAGGATGTGGATAAAAGTGAGGTTATTATGACACAACCATCTCAGGTAGAGATTCAAAAGGGGGGAGCAAAACTTGCCCTTGTCACTTTTGACATCTTCAGAACAACTGGTGTAAGATCTTGAATGTTCCTGAAAGGAGCCATGCATGACAGATTATTTGTCACTGTTTTTGTATAAAGAGCAATATTCTTATGGGGTGGGGATTTCTTGCTCAAATACAACCCATCTAAGGCAGAATTGTTTCCTTTGCCATCAGCTTTTCAAGTCTCCCTCGTCATATTTGCTAGCTACTGAAAGTATCTGTGTGGCACTTGTCACCTTTCATCCAACAATCATTTCTTTATAGGTAACGAAGCTCTGTAACAGTCAGCACCAGATGGTAAATGGGAGAAAGTGTGCTTTTCAGCAAAGAATGTTGCATACATTAATTAAGATACAAGCTGAACATTTTATAGATAGTGGTGAGGCTGATACTCAGACAGAGAGAAGAGAAGAGTGCTCAGCAAAAAGTTGGTGGCAAAAAAGGCAACAAACCTGCAAAGTTCCCCTTAGGAGAACTTGCTGACATCTCTAAACCAAGCATCATTACAACTAAAGAGCTCAAGGGAGAGGGCTGTGTACTGCCCAATGTCCTTCTTACCAAGAAGACCAGAGACACTTGCTCCTGGAAAGCTGGTGGGTAGATTTGTAGACACATGGCCCCCTCCCTCCTCCCTCATCAATGTTCAGAAGCTCTGAAAGCAGTTTTACAGTCTACTAAGGTAAAAGGTAAGGTAAAGGTACCCCTGCCCGTACGGGCCAGTCTTGACAGACTCTGGGGTTGTGCGCCCATCTCACTTAAGAGGCCAGGGGCCAGCGCTGTCCGGAGACACTTCCGGGTCACGTGGCCAGCGTGACATCGCTGCTCTGGCGAGCCAGAGCTGCACACGGAAACGCCGTTTACCTTCCCGCTAGTAAGCGGTCCCTATTTATCTACTTGCACCCGGGGGTGCTTTCGAACTGCTAGGTTGGCAGGCGCTGGGACCGAGCAACGGGAGCGCACCCCGCCGCGGGGATTCGAACCGCCGACCTTTCGATCGGCAAGCCCTAGGCGCTGAGGCTTTTACCCACAGCGCCACCCGCGTCCCAGTCTACTACTGAGATTTTATTTCCAGGACAAGAAAATGTAAAGCTAGGCACAGCTGTGACTTCATTGTTCTGCAGCCTGGCTCCAGATAAGCATGGATTCCTAGAACTGTAGAGCTGGAAGGGTCCCTGAGGTCAAACAGCTCTTACAAGTCAGGAAGTTCTTTCCGATATTCTTCCAGAGAAGGAGAAGACAAGCTTGCTCCATCTTCCCTGTGACAGCCCTTTAGATATTTGAATATGGCCATCATAGGCCTGAATGTGCCAGTTATGTCATTGCACTGTTATGTCCTAGCACTAACTTAATACTTAGTTCTAGTATTTTGAGCTACTATGTCCACAAAAGCAGCTGATTGGATTTGGCCATAATTAAAGGTTAGCTTGTACCACTCCAAACATTGAGCATCTTCCTCTTTAAAAGGTAAGGTTACCATGACTGAAATTCTGTCTTTTGTTGACATCATTTTACTAGAGTCAGAAAAGGAGAAGAAAAACCAGAAAAGAGAAAATTGTTGCCTGCAGATATTTCTGCTGCAAAAGGAATTAAGGGAGAGGGATATGAAAGACAACAATCCCAAATCCAATAAAAAGAAGGCTGGTATAATTATAATAGGAATATGTGGTGATTGTTGTTTCCTTTAATATCTGTTTCCTCAAGACTTATTATAATAACAGCACTGCCTGAAAGTATGTTAGGCCTATGAGTTGAAATAAAGTCCAGGAAACTATGTGCATAATTGAGGGATTGGGGCCTCTCTCAACAGCATGCAATGGGGTGGGATGTGAGTGCTGTGATAAATCACCCGAAATTGGACAGAGGCAACTTCGGTGAGTGAACTCTCTTGTGCAAGATGACTCTGCTTGATTCTGGATGATTTTCTCCACTCCTTTCCAACAGTCCCCTCACACACAACTATATAGGTGGGTCCCCCCCATTTCCTGCAGCTTTTTTAAAAAGTGAAACAGGTGTACAACTAAATGCAAGAAGGTGAAGGGGGCGAAAAGTTGCCTTCAATTAGCCTCCTTCTATTCACAAGTCTTACAAATCAAGACAGTATCTCAATGAATAAATGTATTACTAACATAAGTTTAAATGTCTTTTTAAAAACAAATAATTGCAATACATTTTATTACTACCTTTATTATTTATTAAAGTTATTTACAGGCTTTATTTCTGTTACTCATTGTTCTGTACACATTTCCCTACACGAGCAGGTGCCAAAGTTTCCAACGCTACCCTAATTTCAAGTCCGTTCTGTTCCTTCTGTATAGGAAACAAACATACTTGACAAATAGTGATGTTGATGTTTGGGAAAACAGCAGAAAACAAATGTTTGAGTGACAGAAAAGTGTGTATGCACTGCCACTGCCGCCCCCAACAATGCTCTATTAGGTCCTTTTAGACAGAACTCATTACAAAATAACGACAGCGATGACAATTGAAATGTCCTCATAGTTGAATGCAATCTGTTCTTTTTCACCAAGAAGAAAATTGTAATTCTGTGTTGCTTTCCTTCCTTTTTTTGTGCTCAGAGGAGACAAAAGCAAGTAAAAACACGAGAATTGTGGCACACTCCACTGCTATGCTGAGTAGTGTATTATATTACAATTATGATAATCTTTTTTTCTCACGTTGGAAATTTGCTTTGGGGGAGGGGAAACCATCTGTTTCTTGGGCATCTTTGGCTGACTGGAGCAAATCAAACTTTTACTGAAAACAAATTATGGGAAACAGAATGAAAATATCATGGCTATATGCTTCAGAGCACTGCTGGAACAGCTCTGCTGAACTGAGAGGGACAGAAGCAACTAAGATCCAATAGATTAAAGTTCGCCTGTAATGTCATTTCAAAATGCGAATGGCCATTACAGAAATAATGATAATACTTGTAGCCTTAGAAGGTATGAAATGACGAACCTTTCTGCAAACAATCATGACATATGTGGCTAAAATCAGTTCTGCAGACAGTGCTGGAATATTTACTAACCAAACCTAGAATAAAAATGTAATAAAAGCCCTGTTGGATCATGCCTAAAGCCCATTCCCTGTGGCTGGTAAAGATGCATACTACCACTGATAGTGGAGGTAGAACACAGCCATAGTAACTAGTAACCATTGATAACTTTATCCTCCATCAATTCTCAAATCCTGTTCTAAGCCATGCACCTTTGTGGTCATCACTACCTATTTTTGAAGCAGTACCTTCAAAACTAAGCACAAGTGAAGCCCCACACAGAGGATATTGGAATGATCTAATTTTGAGGTTACAGACCCCTGAAGCACAGTGGCCAAGCTATTCCGGTCCATAAATTGGACTGCAGTTGCCTTACCGAAGTTTACAGAAAGTGCTCCTAGCCACTAGTAAAAAAGATGGGGTTCAGGAGCAGCCCAGGCTGTAAACCAGAGGGAGTGAAGCCCCTTTCTGGAAATGGCAAATTAACAATCTCCCAATCTCCTGTCCGTGGTGTTTTGCCAAATTCAGGAGCTCTTTTGGATTCAAAGGCAATCACAACACAATTATTGTTCAATGCTTTTATTAAATTGGAGGCTTAAATACAGCACCAAAAAGCAGTGAAACTGTCTTTAAGCAAACTAACAGAAAATACTTTTCCATTCAGTTATTGGGAGGTTCAAGGATTAATAACTGAAATACTCCAGCTGACTAAGACGCAGCACCATCTCGGTCAGGGTCTACATTAAAGCTCCGGGGGACAAACCCTATCTAAAAGGTTTATATGCTCTGAACCCTTAGCGGCTATGTGCTGGCTGGCCTAATACCTAAATTCATTTCCCCTGTTAAGCTAGGCCAATATACAAGGGCCAGCATGGTTAAGCAACTCTGCAGCTGCTCTACTGCCTGCAGGAAATCATCCTACAGCTGGCCCACCAGTGGATCTTCCCACATCCTGCTGCCACTTATCCCTGGAGCACAAACAGTAAATCAAAACAATAAAGCAAACCAAAAACCCTTGCAGTTACCAAAGGTGCCAATAAGTAGGGAAGATTCATACAATCCAATCAACCTATGTCCTTATAATACAAATGTATTCCACAGTAGGTTTCCCCTACACTTGGTACCCACCCACCCACTCACTCTCATTGTGCCTCCATAGGATTCAAGCTTCATATATTGGCCCTCATCAATGCACTCAGGCACTGGTTCAGGGATTGCACAGCCTCACTTGGTTCAATTGTAATAGAGATGTAGAGCTGAGTGTCATATCAGAAATGCCCTAGGACAGAAACTACCTTAAATATCTTATGATTTTGTTTGATATCAAGTTTTAATGCAACTTTGCATTGCATCTTCCATCTGAAACCCTGGAGACCTCCTGCCAGTAGCTATATAGACAATAACGACCTAGATAGATCTATTGTTTGCTTCAGTACAAGGCAGCTTCCTATGTTGCTACTATACATTTTCTGTTTTGTTTGTTTTTTGCAACTGAGATGAAATTTATCAGATGACTTTTTTTCTGATTAAACTTTGAAGATTCCTATGCCACCCTACACTCTAGATACTATAGTTTTATTTTTGCTCCCTGGCTATAATTTTTCACCCTCCACAATGCCCTAGAAGACCTAACATAATTCCAGGACAACGGAACTGTCACCATTTCCTACTCCATTGCTCTAGAATTATGCTAGGTCTTCTAGGGCAGTGTTTCCCAAGCTTTCTCTGACCATAGCCCCCTTCTGAACTTATTTCCTTTCTGTGGCCCCCCCCATGGGTGTAGCCAAGGGGGGCAGGGGGTAGATGACCCTCAATAAGTAAAAATCAATACAAATCTGAGGTTCTGCCCCCCTAACAAAAATGTGGAGGATGAAAAATGGCAGCAAAAATAAAACAGGGTGGAAAGAAAAACAGTACTGCTGGAACTGCTAATGGTAAGCCAAACTTGGATAATTTTAAAGGTATTGAAAGCACAACTATTTAGACCATTGGTAGGCAAACTAAGGCCCAGGGGCTGGATCCGGCCCAATGGCTTTCTCAGTGCAGCTCGCAGTCTGGGAATCAGTATGTTTTTACATGAGTAAAATGTGTGCTTCTATTTAAAATGCATCTCTGGGTTATTTGTGCGGCATAGTAATTTGTTCCTCCCCCCCCCCCAAAAAAAATATATAGTCTGGCCCCTCACAAGTTCTGAGGAACAGTGGATCGGCCCCCTGCTGAAAAAGTTTGCTGACCTGACCCCTGATTTAGACAAACATTCCTGACCTCTTGATTGAACTTCCAGCTTTGTTTTAACTGCTGGTATAACTGGTATGCTATTTAAATCACTTTGTTTATTGTATGTCTTAATTATGAATGTTTGAAGGTTGGATGAAATTATTTTATTGTGTTTTTTCATTATGCATAGCCATATTTTTATAACTGGTTTTATACATGTAAACTGCCTAGAATTCATTTTGGCAAGCAAGTGGTGTATAAATTAATAAATGCAGTATTATTATTATTATTATTATTATTATTATTATTATTCCACACACCCCCACAACCTCTCTGCCACAAATAGGGTTGGAATTTTGAGAAGGCATGTATACAGCTCTAATTGCTTTTAGTTAAGAGATTAGCAGGGGAAATCCTAGTAGGAAATAAACAACCATGTTTATGCCTGACCTTTTTTGTGTACTAGTCTTTGAGTCAGAGAAACTGTGATGTAGACTTAATTGTGCTACTTATTACCATGTCTTTGATCCACCACCTGGAAGATTAAAGTTTATGTAACTCCTAAATTATCTACCTGGCTGCCTTCAGTTTGTCATATCTGGGTCAACTGAACATACATTTTGGGTCATTGGTCTCTACAGCTTGTGTAACCTAACTACACTTCTCCAGCAGGTGTCAAACTTAAAATTTGCTCTCCAAGGCCACAAGAGTCATTGTATCTAGAGAAAGTAATTCAGTCCAGAGTTTGGACCATGCTTCTTTTCTTTATTCATGTTACTTTTTATAAAAAACAAACAAACCTGATTTTGCCAGCTCATATTACGCAAGTTTTGCACGGTAGGCAAACAGTCTTTCCCTGCCTGGTAGTTAGGGCAGAGGGGAGCAACATAATTTCTAAGCACTAGATCCCTTGTCAGGAAAGTATGCCAATACCTATTCCTTCCTCAGATCTGGATTCCAACAAGCTTTTATTCTGTTCTGCACCTGGCATATGGAGGCACCTTGCTCTCTCAGAGGTCCTTTGTTTTGCCTAGCCTGGCACTCCAGTGTTGGGGAAACGGGTTATGATCCAATTTAAAAAAAGAAAGAAAAGAAAAGAAAAGCACCTGCTGTTGCATCTGGTGTAGTTGGAGCATCTGCAAACTTGCGACAGCCAGGCCATTAATTTCTGCGCCAAGGATTTTATGAAAAGGGACACTGCTAAAATGTGAAATAACATAAAATAAACACAGGTGAGAATTACCACATTCTACATGGCTACATCCTGTCATAACACTTATTCCAGTTCCCAATCCTGAACAAGCAACATAGAAAACATTTGAAGTCAAAGGTTCCCAGAAACATCATTTCCCAGATGTCATCCATTTAACAGTAATGGGCACTGGGTCCGCAATTAATATACCTGGACAAAACTGGAGCTTTAATTTATTTTAATCTGGTAATATAATTATTTTCATCCTATGTGTTAGCATTTAGAACTTTTAAAACAGCAACCAATATAATTGCTGAGAAGCCTTGCATATTAAAATCAATCCTTTGTTCCGTTTGTAGTCAAGATACAGGCAGTATGGGGCAGATTTTCTTTCAAAATAACCTAGAGAGAAGTTGCAGTCCACTGCTTCCCTTTGTTTTAGTAATTTTTGTCACATGTGCTGTGCTTTAACAGAAATTTAGCTTTCTACTATAGTGCTGACAATAAAGCTGAGATTCTATTTACACTTTGGGATTAAGTCCCCCTGAACTCTGTGGGACTTACTTCCAAGTAAGCATGGATAAGATTGGTCTGCACATTTCCCATAGTGATGCGGTTGAAAAATAGATAACATTATTTCATTTTCTCATGTCGTGACTCTGACACATGGAATAATGAAGATGTGTCACCAACAAAAAGGAATAACACAGATGTGTTTTGCAGATTCCACAAGTTTCATGCGTCACCCCTGTTCTGTGACAAATAATAATTGCCAGAATGGCCTTTAGCTTTTAAACTCCCTTTATCAATATGAAACTTGACTTAAATGCACATGCAGGTAAAAAGTAAACATCTATATTTTAAGCTGCTTATACATGGTGCTGTTAATTTTCATAGTATACAGATGATAACCAGTAAAAGGGAAATGTGTGCTTTAACATTCTGGCAAAACAATTTTAACAAGCCCACTGTGACGGAGTAGATGTGCATTATCTTCATTAGAAGACTGACATGAATTTCCAGAATGTTTGTGGTCTGTAATTGCAGAACCTTCCTATTTCCACTCTCAACTTCCTCCAATTGTTACCAAAGAAAGGTCATTTAACTGCTGGTTACAATCAGATCACTGAAGAAGCCTGAGACCAATTTAGAAATATGAACAGGTGGAAGTAAACTGATGGTAGCAGATGTTCAACACTGCTAATTACACTGGGTCAAACCATTTGACAAGATTAACTTATACTTCAAACTAAGTCCTACTCATTAATTCTAACTAATTTCCAGCAATGCTGCATTATAAACACACCTCTCCAGAAAAGTTGGAAACCAAATTGTACTCTAAATCACAAACTGTTTAATTCATCTGTTCACTGTCTTATTTTTGCCTGTTGATTGGCTAACAAAGTTTGAAATCAGGCACAACAAAGGAGGGATAAATTCTCCCTCTGGGTATTCTTTTTTTCTGTATTTTTGGAAAGAAAACACACGTATCTTTATCAGTTTGGTTGCTATGGAGATGATTATGCTGACCCAGATGATTGCAGTTTCAGAGGATGAATAAGCAGTGAAGGAGATGGTATACTTTAAAGAAAAAAACATTTCAGTCTCGCTTTTCTATATATGGATAATTGTATGAGAAATAACAAGATAAACCTGAAATGCCCTGAAGAGGGAAGGAGTTATGTTAGTTTTAGATAAAATGATTTATTGGCTTTGGGTGGGAAAGGAGTTTTTGCAAATCCCATCGACTGAATTTTGTCCTTTAAGTGGAGAAGCACACAGTTTACAGAGTATTTGTACCAGTAATGAAAGTAACAATAATGTGTCATCGTTCCTCTTATTTCAATGTTTAGGAGTGAGTGCTGGTGTTTCAGTATCTAAAGTTATACCACCTACACACAAGAGCAAAGTACCAAGAGGCTCAAGAAAGCAAAAAGGATTTGAAGTACCAAAAACAGTTAGGAAAAAAGAATCAAAGGACTAAGTGCACTGACTGTTTTGGGAGTGGGAATTAGGGTTAGGAATGGGTAGAATATGTAATGGGAGTATCTTGGAATGGTTTGCAGGTCCCACTTTCTGAACTGAGGCACACTTTCTTAGCCTAAGGTACCGTATTTTTCCGTGTATAACTCGTCCCCGTGTATAAGACGACCGCTATTTTTGGGACAACAAATTAAGGAAACAGGGGGGGTTGCCCAGAGTTTTTGATTGCCGACAAATGCTCAGTCGCCTGACCGCCACTGCCAATCGCCCGCCCAATTGCTGCAGCAGCAATCGCCAGCACGCCTTGATGCAACCACCAATCACACGCCCAATCACTGCTGACAATCTCCTGCTCGCGGATGCCACCAATTGCCCATCCACAATCTGCACTATCCGTATATAAGACAACCCCCAATTAGATTTTTTTTTTTTAAATAATAAAGGGAACACAATCATGCACAGTCCTGAGCTCAGAGCTCCTTGAAAGAAGAGTGGGGTAACAATGTAGAAATAAAACAATTATAACTTCCAGGCTGGTTCTTTACTGTTGAAAATTTGCTGAATGAGCTAAACAAACTCACACCTGACTACAGTGTCATCCTACAGCATCCTACTCAAAGGTGTGATTCCTGGACATGTGTCACAGAAGAAACACTCCTTTTCAAAGAGAGAGACAGAGACAGAGAGGAGTGTTTGGACGAAGAATTTTGCTTTGGGGTGCTCAACCAAGTGGAGGAGCTGGAGCTTAATATAATGTGAAAAACTCTTGTGTCGTTTCCTAAGGGTGCTGGGAATTGTAGCTCTGTGAGGTGGAACTAAAGTTTCCAAGATGCTTCTGGGGAAGTCATGTGCTTTAAATGTGCATTGAATGTACGTACTTTAAATTTATGGTGTGGATATGCATGTCAGTGATGTGGGACCATGAGAGGAGGAAAGGGTAAAATTCTCCCTCCCCATCACATCTGATGGTTCTCATGCTGCTCAGGCTCCCTTGCAGCTCTTATTAACTAAATGTGCACTTTAATTACACTCATGCAGTTAAAGGCATTTATATTCTGGTGCTTAGATGGGCATCAGGTGAGTAGGAAGTGTTTCAGGACAAAAGGAGGCAATAGGTGAAAGGAGGAACCCTTTCACACTCACACTACCAGTATTTCCCGAAAGACACTAGTGAACATGCAAGCTTAAAAGGTGAGGGTGGTGGCCATCAAAGATGGTAAGATCAGGAATTTAGGTCAAGTTAGAAGAGACTATAGGTGTCATTAAGTATTTGTGAACTAGATTAACATGGAGGCCCACTGGCCTAAATATTGGGAAATTATTGAAAAAATTGGAGACAATTGGAGGTTGCAGAGCTTGGAAAAACTAAAAAACAAGGTGCGAGATTGGTTGCACTATGCACAAATTCAGGAGGTTTTTAAAGTGGACAAGAAGGTTGGATTCCAGGTGGAAAAATCGAAATTAGAAACAGAACTGTTAGAGCCAAAAAATAAATTACTTTCGAGAATGTATAACTTGCTGCTTAAATGGAACACTCAGGATGAGACAGTCAAATCCGCCATGATAAAATGGGCGCAGGATTTGGGGCATAACATTATGTTTGAAGACTGGGAAAGGTTATGGAACACCGGAATGAAATTTACGGCATGTAGTGCCTTGAAGGAAAACATTATGAAAATGATATACCGGTGGTACATGACCCCAGTCAAGCTGGCTAAGATATATCACCTGTCTGACAATAAATGTTGGAAATGTAAAGAGGCGGAAGGGACATTCTTTCACCTCTGGTGGACTTGCCCGAAAGTGAAGGCCTTTTGGGAGATGATTCATAATGAACTAAAAAAGGTACTTAGATTTACCTTACCTAAAAAACCGGAGGCCTTCCTTCTGGGCATAGTGGACCAGAGAGTGTTTAAGAAAGATAGAACTTTTTTTATGTATGCCACTACAGCAGCAAGGATCCTGATTGCAAAGCATTGGAAGACACAAGATCTACCCACGCTGGAGGAATGGCACACGCAGTTGATGGACTACATGGAACTGGCCGAAATGACTGGCAGAATCCGAGACTTGGGAGAAGAAACAATTGAGGAGGACTGGAAAAAAATTAAGGACTATTTGAAAAAACATTATAAGCTGTACAAATGTTAAAAAATGCACCCTTTAGGAAACTCTAGCTTCAGCAATGGTAAATTAATGAAATGGAAATTAAGGCACAAGAAGTCAGAGGTAGAATAATGAAATAACTTTATTGTGTTTAAACGAAAATGTATAAGATTTGGGTTATAACATCTTTGAAATTAGGAAACATGATAAAATGAAGGATAAGTATTGAATAAGTATTGAAACAAGTTAACAAATTGCTGATGTTCTGTATCACAGAGAATGCAGGGTTTGGAGGATGCGGGGAAGTCCACTAGATGTGTTGGAAAAAAAGAATATGGAAATTTGTAACTTTTTTATTTTATTTTCTTATATCTGTCTTCTATTCTTTTTTTCTGTATTTCATAAACTTAATAAAAATATTATATATATATAAAAAAAAGTATTTGTGAACTAGGGAAGGAAGTTTACATTGGCAGCAACCCATCCTGAGGTGAAGGACAAAGAAGTCAGTTTGCAGTGCAGTAGGACAAAAAAAAAAAAAACAGAATCAGTAGAGGTGGCTTTGCTCAAAGGAAGGTTAAGTGCAACAGAAATATTCCTGCTGCAGCTTTTCCTGTGGAAGTAACTAAGTTAAGAAAACATACTACAACAAAAGATAACAAGAGCTGGAAAAATATCAGAAGCTCTAGCATAACAATGTGTGATAAATTAAATCTGAATAAAGAGTCAGAGTCATTGAAGTTATTATGCTTTGGCAAAATATGTATTAAATCCAGTGGCAATAACCTTTGGAAATATTGTCCACAGCCAGTTGTTTTTTGCCATATCATCAGCTATATGTAAACTCTGAAAAAGGTGTAATGGGATTAAATCTGCCTGCTGCACTAGGTTTATCAAGTGCTCATATAGAATAAGCTGTAGAAGGGCTCAGCCTGATGCTTGAATTGCGATCAGACCATTTACCCCTGAAAGTCACAGATTAATCTGCCTTACAGCATTCCCATTTGGCAACTGCTTTCCAAATATTTTATTAAGGCATTCTTCTGTTTCCACTGATTTTGTCTGAAAAGTTAATAAAAATACTTCCAGACATTCAAGTCACATTCTTTTTGCACGCTGTTGACATGATGGGGTGGTGGTGATGTGAACACCTGGCAACTTTACTGTCAGTGGTGAGACTGGCACTCTGCAGGTACAGGACTGGTGCCACACAGGCATGGTCACAGGTCAAAGGAGAGGGCTGCCTGTCAGCCGGCTGTGCACTTATGAAATGCTGACTTCACTGCCTTAGTCTCCAGCGCTGTAACTTTCTCTGGGGTGTGAAGCAACTGTGGCATTGTGAAAAGAAATATAAACGTAACAACGTTGTCCTACGATAATTCAAGTGCCCAGGCAGAGAACTATCAAATGCGTCAATCTGCAGAGCATGCACTTTTTAAAGGGCCATGTAATATTCGTTCTGCATCTGCAAAGACTTGATTTTTTAGTGTGGCAGCACTCATGTCCTGGACTTCCTGCCTCAGGCAGCAGCCTTCACTATAGACGCCTGCTAAAAAAAGGTTTTACTTCAGCAAGCCTATCCAAGCATGTAATTTTATTATGTTTACTTGCATTCCAGTACTGCTGATTTTATCTATATTTTTTAATAATTATTTTTCACCGTCAAATGAGTAAGAGGTTGTTTGTTTGTTTGTTTACTAGGTGGTCTGTAAAGAGTCTTAAATAAAATAAGCAAGCAAACAAAGAGAAATTTGCTTCCTGATATTTATATGGTGGTCACTGAAGCACACAAATATTTTACAACCAATCTGTAACCTATTAACTGATAAGTTCACCTTAAGTTCTTATAGGCTTCCATGGGCATAAATCTTCACCTAATGATGGCTCTTGAAACCTGTAAGAATAAACTGATCTAAGCCCAAGTACTTTGACATAATTGGTTATGGATCAGGCCGCTAAGGTGCCATTTTCATCCATCAAAATAAATGGTAAACTTTGTGATTGTCACTGGGATAAGAGGCATAAGGAGCTAGCCTTGCTAGGTGTTTATTCTAGAGCTGACCCAGCACAGCATTTAAGTAAGAGTCTTAAATGCAATCTAGGGATGAAGCTTAATGTATTCTTATAGCTCTCTGCATGATAGCTCAGGGCTAGGGAGCTAGCCACTCAACTGTCACAATTTAAGTCCAAGCTTAAAAAGCACTCCAAAAGCATGTAACCATTCCAGTTATTCCAATCATACGTGCATGTATGTTTTGATACAACCAAAATATGTTATTGCCCTCTAACATCTTGGAAAGATTTGCTCATAATAATGCAGGTCTGCACAACTCTAATCATGCTGACTGTGGTAACATATCAGGGGCTTGATAAACTTCTATGTTTTGCTGCTTATCCAAGGCTGCAAAAGCAAGTGATTTGTCAAGCACCTGGAAGGGGACAATATATGACTGTTGGACTATATTTAGCTTATGTTGTGCTGATCTGTAAGAGTAATTTTTGCTCTGCATTATGTTTCATCACCAAGGGACGTGGGTGGCGCTGTGGGTTTAACCAGAGCCTAGGACTTGCCGATCAGAAGGTTGGCTGTTTGAACCCCCGTGACGGGGTGAGCTCCCATTGCTCGGTCCCTGCTCCTGCCAACCTAGCAGTTCAAAAGCAAGTCAAAGTGCAAGTAGATAAATAGGTACCACTCCGGCGGGAAGGTAAACGGCATTTCCGTGTGCTGCTCTGGTTTGCCAGAAGCAGCTTAGTCCCTCGGCCAATAAAGCGAGATGAGCGCCGCAACCCCAGAGTCAGTCACGACTGGACCTAATGGTCAGGGGTCCCTTTACCCTTTACTTTTCATCTGACAACCAAATGAAAGGGTAAGAAGACTGAGTTTATTGCTCTATCTTCTAAGACGTTGCCTAAAGCTCCAATACAAAATTACATTTTTTTAGAGATCAGCCTTACAAACAACTAGTGGGATATAATATGCAACATCTTTCCTATAAAGAGAGGTTGAATTCACATTTGAAAAATCATATCTATATTATGATTACTCAAGGTTATCTATTAATGTCCCAGAGATTGATATGAAAAAGGATGTCATTGTTAGAACATTTTTTCTTCATCAATATTAACATTTTTTGGCACACAAAACCTCTAATAGTTGCACTACCACACGGCCCTCAGACACCTTATTTCATGGCTGCCAAGGCTCTCTGCCCCTCCCATTTCTTTTTTAAAAAGTTAAACAGGCATTTTGTGGTTCTTACACCAAATTTAGATTTCCAAACATGCCTCCAAGCCCCAAAATTGTTCAGAAATTAAGACCTAGTTTTAAAAAGTCCTTTAAAGTCTTTGAAAACTGTTTTAAGGGGGAACAACTGGGCATTATTATATAAAATTGAACAATACAGCAAGCTCTTCTGCTGTCACTGCACATTTTATTCAGGTGCAGAACTGAAATGGATCCAATTACATTCATAGAAAGAGCATTTTAATGAATTGCAAAATACTGCATTTTTTTTTTAGTTTGCATAAAGCACTTGAACTGCATTTTCCCTCTTCTGAGTCCTTTAGTGTTTACTGCAGGTGGAAGAGTTGTGGTGCAGTAAACAAAAGTATATCACAACTGTAGGCTTATAAATAATTTAGAATACTGAGCAGAATTAATTAGAAATAAAGTCATTGTGCACCATAAATCAATAAAAGCAGGGAATTTGGGGGAAGCAAGGAGGTTGCAGTCATGTTGTTTTTTTAAGCATTATAGAGGAATGAGCTTGTTCCTTAATAAACTGATACCCTTTTTCTTATTAATATTTCTGAAATAGGAGTGATGCATGAAACAGTCAGAAAGAATGGCAAACCTGTAGCTACTCAAGTTAGTAAAACTTTCTGCCATTGCACTAAGAACAACCCTATCCATTCTTAAGGAAATCAGTCCTGAGTGCTCACTGGAAGGACAGATCGTGAAGCCTAGACTCCAATACTTTGGTCACCTCATGAGAAGAGAAGACTCCCTGGAAAAGACCCTGATGTTGGGAAAAATTGAGGGCACAAGGAGAAGGGGACGGCAGAGGATGAGATGGTTGGACAGTGTTCTCGAAGCTACCAGCATGAGTTTGACCAAACTGCGGGAGGCAATGGAAGACAGGAGTGCCTGGCGTGCTCTGGTCCATGGGGTCACGAAGAGTCGGACACGACTAAACGACTAAACAACAACAACTGATTGAGGAGGCACACACAAACAGCTATGTTTTAACAAAATAGGAAGTTGCCTTACACCAAGCTGGACAATTGGTCAAACAAGCACAGTATTGTCTACCTTGCCTGACAGGCATCTCCAGGGTTGTAGACAGGGGCATTTCCCAGACCTATATGGTGATGCTAGAGACTGAACCTGAAGCATATGAATGCAAAGCAGATGCTCTATGACTGAGCTACAGCACATATGTCACAAATGAACATGAGCGGTTGTCTCTTCACGGCAGCAGTGACAAACACATCTTTTCCCAGCCCAACTCTATCCAAGTTTAACTCAAACTTCCCACTGAATTCAATTCACACATAATGTTGCAGCCTAAATCTCAGACGGCCCAAAACGAGAGAGGCCTCAAGAATCATTGTGGGTGGTGAAACAGTTATTGCTGTTAATATTAGATTTTTTGTATTATTATTTTAGATGTTATGATTAATTTTTATTGTTATTATTTTCTTATTTGTACCCCGCCCATCTTGCTGGGTTTCCCCAGGCACTCTGGGCGGCTGCCAAAAGAACACTAAAAACAGAATAAAACTTCAAACATTAAAAACTTCCCTAAACAGGGAAAGTTATGTGGAAATTGTTTCGATTTGATTTTTTTTATTGTTTATGACTACTTTTGTTATAATACATTGTAAGCTGCCTTGAGCATGTTTTGAACTGCATTAAGGTGGCATACTAATAAAAATCTGTATGTATGCATTTACACGATACAAAAACAAATAGGCTTTAAATGACAGAAACTGCTCTACCTATCTGTAATCTTGAAATTGTTTTCCTTCTGCAGCCAAGCAGTCTTGAGACTCCAGACTCAGAACAGGAATATTCTACGTCATCCACATTATAAGAGTTCAGCAGGCCTTCAAACACGTTTCCTCATTCTATCCATTTAATCAGCTGAACAGCAAATTTCCACCTGTGTTTATGCTGGCCCATCCCTCTCCTCCTAATCCTTTTTCCTTTGGCAGAACTGTTCAAAATACCAGGAAATCAACGTAAGGAGAGGCTTGCTGGATCAGTCCAAAGCCCTATCTAGTCCAACATTCTGTTTCCCACAGTATCCTACCAGGACATGAAAGTGATAGCCCTATTTCCCTGTTGTTCCCTAACAACTTGTATTCGTGAGGCACAGGCAGCCTCCCTGAATCTATGTAATCCTGCTTTAAAGTTAAGCTGGTGGCCATGGTGCTGTGTGAAGAACTTCCTTTCCTTAGTTCTGAATCTCCCACAATTTGCTGAACCTAGTAGTTCAAAAGCACATCAAAGTGCAAGTAGATAAGTAGGTACCGCTCTGGTGGGAAGGTAAACGGCGTTTCCGTGCGCTGCTCTGGTTCGTCAGAAGCGACTTAGTCATGCTGGCCACATGACCCGGAAGCTGTATGCCAGCTAACTTGGCCAATAAAGCGAGATGAGTGCCCGAACCCCAGAGTCATCCGCAACTGGACCTAACGGTCAGGTGTCCCGTTACCTTTACTATGAACCTGAGTTCATAATACTGTGAAAGAAGAAAAACTCTATCTCCTTTTTCCACATCATACCTGACTTCGTAAATGTTTGTCATGTCTCCCCCCACCCCGCTTTCTCAACTATTTCCAAGCTTAAAAGCCCCAAATACTGTAACATTTCCTCATAGGGGAGTTGCTAGAGCCCCCTGGTAATTTGCTTTTCAGTCTACAGTATCATTTTGAGATGTAGCAACCAGAGGTCTGCACAGCATTGTGAGTGTGGCTGCAATAATGATTTACATAAAGGCCAATGGTGCAGCTAGGTAATTTTAGACACTGTTTTAATTTCTCCACTACCTGCTTTGGACAGCCATGTGTATAACTTTAGGAAAAAAATAACATCCCCCCTTCCTACCACACTCCATTCCATGCTTTGCAACTGCTTTTAAATTCCTAAAGTTGGAGGGGGAAAAAATCAAAAGTTTGCTAATCCTGATTTTAAAAAAACCATACCGTGAGCATGTGCAGATTTTAAACTCACATAACTTACAGCATAAAAAATAGGGTTTGCTACAACTGTCCAGATGCTAAGCACTTTTACTTGAGAGAAGCAGCCTTTTATTGTAGAAAAGGATAATATCTTGTGTTGAGTCCGAGGTTGTGCTATATGATTGGGGGCAGGGGACCTGCCTGTGAATTTATAGCTGTAAAATGGGATTCCTGCAGAAAAGGTGCTATAAAACAGTCAGACTTGCTTCTTTGTTAGGTAAATAGCCTGTGAGGTAACTAGGTCTGTTAAGTATCTGGTTTGTTATGTAAGCTTGGGGCAAAATATGTTGCCATGGAAACCAAGTAGCTGAAAATCTTTCTGTAAAGGGACATGTTATCCTTCCTCTTCCCTTTGCTGGCTGGAGGTGATGTAATCAAGGCTGTGTATAAGAAAAAGACTAAAAGAAACAGGCAAACTTGGTACTACAAAGAAAGAAAGAAAAACAGCGACCTGACTTGCTATTTGTGCTGAATCCAAAGTTACTGTTTTAGTTCCCTTCTTCCTAAACCCAACAGGGGAGCAGGATGCATTGGAGTGTTAATACGTACTTTGAGCTTACCATCTTATGCCTGGTGCTGAAGTGACTTCAAAGCAATCTATTACAATCTACTGCAGCCTAACAGGATGGTCCCTCTGGAATTTGTCTCTCTCTCACACACACTCTTGTAAATCTGTCTGTGTTTGGCTACCCGGAGCTTAAATTCATTACCTTTCACCCTGCCTTTCAAACACATACATTTGGAGAGGAGGATCCCTAAGGAAAGAGAAAGAGAAAGAGAAAGAGAAAGAGAAAGAGAAAAGACATGAAATACAGTGGTACCTCGGGTTACATACACTTCAGGTTACAGACTTTGCTAACCCAGAAATAGTACCTCGGGTGAAGAACTTTGCTTCAGGATGAGAACAGAAATCGTGCTCCGGTGGCGCAGCAGTAGCGGGAGGCCCCATTAGCTAAAGTGATGCTTCAGGTTAAGAACAGTTTCAGGTTAAGAACGGACCTCCGGAACGAATTAAGTACTTAACCCGAGGTACCACTGTACAGGACAAAACAGTATAAACACAGGACATAGCATTTTACATTGAAATACGGGACAATACAGGACAGTTGGCAACACTAAGTGCTTTGGGCCCAAGTTTTCTGAAGAGGGGCAAGGATAAACACTTTCGGGGTACCCCTCCATTGAAGACTCCAAGTGTAAATATGCGTAAAATAAACCATATTTCTCAAAGTCACTAGTCTCTATTGTGCCTCAATTTTCCCGACAGGAACACAATCCCGGGCAAGCACCTGGAACCCCCTGGAATCTTGCTACTGCTCAGCAGAGACTGGGATGGCACATTTGTAAGAATATTTTCTCTTTTAAACACATGCCTTTCTCTCACTTTTTGGTGGCAACAGGCTTGAATTCAGACATTCAGGCACGACTGCCCTGGAAAAGTGTCACACTAACACTAGATAACACCTAACACCATGGACAACTTCAGCATAATTCTAACAATTCCAATGTATTTTGGCACATATCTATACATGTAGAATTACAACCAATTTCCATTTATTTCGCATTCCCACTTGTCTGCCAAACTGTTATTAAATACTGCTTCTGATGCAGGATAGAGCCCACACCATTGCAACAGTGCACCCTTCCAAGCCCAGCTTTTCTCCACTTGGGTCACCTGTCTCCCAACTGCATATGGTCATGCTTCACCATGCTCATTTGTGCTGAAGGAAGGGCAGCCAGGTGAAATAGATCTTCACCTAGTCTTCCTCATCTTGCAGATATAACCTATTCCATAGGGCTGTGCTTTTCAAAACATTTTGCACTAGAGCTGTCCTTGAAAGCTTACCGTCCGTTAAGCAAATGCTATGTCTGAGAGTCTCCACATGCTCTTCTTGCTGCATATGGTAAGGACATAGAAAGAACCCTGTTGCAAAAGGCCGTATAGTCCAGCACCCTACTTGCAACAGCAACCACTAGATCAGCCAGATAAATGGATCTAACTGAACATCCCTGCCTTGATTTTTTTTGTATTCCATTTTTGGAATGCTATTTGTATTCCATCTTTCTCTCCAGGGAACTCAAGGTCACCTAGTGAGGCTGGTCTGTGTGGGGATTTGGATGCAGGACTTCCCAGTTCTAGGATTCTTTGGAGGAATCCATGAACTTCAAATGTATGGTGTGGATGTGACCCTAAACCGAAAACCCAATTTACTTTACCACACTGACTCTCTACTGTCACCATCCTTTCCCCTGGCATACCAATCTACAACATGAAGACATAAGGAGGAACTTGTAATGTTCTGCAGCATAAGGAAACCAAATTAAAGAAACAAGTTTTATGACTGCACACTGGCACCATGAATATTGCTTTTTAGAATGCATGTATTTGCCTGCCTCTGTGCCTTCCAACTAGTTGAACCATTTAACTAACTCAGAAGTGCCAAATCAAAATGGATTTAAATGAGCCATGTGCCTAGCAATGCCAACACACTTCTCTGTTAGTCAAAAAACCTCCTCCGTGGCAACACTGTCACATTGATGCCATGTGTCCTTTTTGCTTGACAATACGTGCTGACACAATTGCAGCATGAATGAATCACAGGAGAAAAGTATTCTCTTGCCTTGACTTTATCACTATGCACCCCAACTGTGTGTATTCTGCATATGGAGATTGTGGTGGGCGTACAATAGGGTGATTCACAGATTTGTATAAAAGGCAATTGTTGGGCTCTATTGAAGAGTATGGCATGATCTCATGCCTCGGTGGTACTGGCACAGTAGACGGCGATTTCATCTAGCATGGCCTTCTCATAGCCAGAGCTTAGTAAATCACTTTTATGTTTAATACTGCTACATGCCACCCCAATCTCCATGAGCAGTGTGAGATTCCAGGGTTCCCATACACTAACCCAGGGTGTATGTTTCCTTTTGGGAATAAGGCACAGCAAAGACTGTGGTGTCTTTATGATATATGGTTTTATTTACACATGTATACAGCCTGCACGAAGATGGTGGGGGGACTGGACTGCAGAGCATTCACTTCCTATGTGGGTCTGCCTTCCCTCATAAGGGCAGCACTGGATTCCAAGGAAAGCAAAAAGCCACCCTCTGTGTCTCTTTGTTCAACCTGCCATCCCCAGCTCACTTGGAGTTCTGCCACCCTTCTCCTTTTCATTGCTAACCAGCTCCAAGGATTCCGCCGCCCCCCAAGCCTATGTCATTCTAAGTTGAAACACTAAACCTGGCCTTTGTCTCTGCCCACTAGCACCCAGCAAAGAAGGGCTCCCACTCCTCTTTGTCAGGTAGTCTTGCCCTCTTGACGGTTTCCTTGATGGGTTATCACTAGCTTTTGTTCCCTGCTTATGGCCCATCCAGGTAGCTCTGCCCAGCTGGCTTGGCTCCTTAGCATTACCAAATCCAGAAAGTTTCTGTGTTTGGCAAAGTTTAACCAAACTTTGATTATTTCTAACCTTTACTAAATTGTAACAAATTCAGGGAGCTCCCCCCCCCACCAGGCACAAGCTCATAACAATACAATATCAATCTTCAGAATGAAAACCACAGCACAACCTTCTGATGAGTTGCATTTAGCTTACAATCTCTTGTATTAGCTTTCTAAGGTGGTACAGATACGGAAGCATAGTTTTATCCTATGGAAGTAAGTATGGAATATACATGGTGCCAACAGGAGCAATTGCTCCAGGTCTATTTCCTTGTGGTTGGAATCCTAAGCTTTTCAGTCCCATAGTCTATACAGCTTTGATAAAAGAAAGTGTTATATCTTACTCACTGAATCCTCTTCACTTACTCCTGCCAACAGTGATCAAGGATGGACAGCAGCTTCAACAGTGGCTGCCTCTCACTTTCATTCCTTCTTTAAACTACTACTGTTAAACTACTGTAGTACACTTTCCACTTTCACAGGAAAACCTGCGGGGAACTTGTGGAAAAACTGCATCTGGAAAACTAGCAAGTCTTATGAGCTGCTGCCCACCATTTTGGGAAAAGGGAGCTATGTTGTTGCTCCTGGCTCTCCAATCATCTTAATCAGGTGGTGCCTAACACAAATGGTCACAGGTTAACCAACGCAACATGATGATTTCCATGGGCTGTATTATTCTGAGATACAACTTGGGCATTCACTTCAGATAGCAGAGTTTTACTTCCCCACCCCCTTTCCCAAGGCTGCCTTATACATACTGTATATCGAAAGAAGAATTCACCAAATTACCATCACAGGAACCTTTTGACCATCTTTTTAGAAAGTCAGTAAAATATTAATCACTGGGCATTAATTTCAGATGCAGTTAAGGAAAAATTGAATCAAGACACAAGCTGTACTGTTACAGTAGTTAATCAGCAGAAAATTACATTGGAAAAATCCACACGAGGCCTTGTGACTCTCCCTTATCCAGCACAATAGCTATGAGTAAATAAATCTGTGAGAGGAGGGAGAACTACGACAGCACTTTTTACTCAACATCTGAACTGCAGATGGTCAGAGAATGTCAATGGGAACAGATCTGTGGATTCAGGGCAATAGTTATCAAAATGGTAGAGAATAGAAATACATTTGCACACACAAGCTGAAGAAATATGGCACACAATTCTTTAATAATGATGATATGATTTAAAACCTACTTTAAGAACATCTGTTTAACTTGTGGTTCTTTATAGTCCAATCTACTGTCAGGGCTAACTTTGAGTATCTGCTAAGACCACTTGAAAGTGCCCTCTAGCGCCACACTTTCAGGAAATAGAGCAGATAGTCACACCAGCTGTGACGTAAAACAATGACTGGTAAAATTTCCCAGGAGTTCCAGGTTTGAGGTGGTCCAGGCAGAGCCTGAAAATTTTCAAACAGCTTCTCCAACTACTTCAAATACTAAAGGGCACAATTCAAAACACCAGGAAGTCCTTGTTGGGCCAAACCAAGGCCCACATAATTCAGTATTGCTATCCCAAACCTAGCCAGTCAGACATCTTTGGACAATCAGGGCATGAAGGTGATTGGCCATCCACATAATTTCGTATTCAGAGGAACACTGCTTTGTACACGGAAGTTTCTACTTGTGTCTGCCAAGCAACCCACACTGACGGAGCGATACGAGACATACTGAAAGGAAGAAGTAAAAATACGCAGAGGGAATAAGGGTTGCAGAAGCTGTGTCAGCTTGGACAGGCAAATTCATGTATACATGCACTTTCCTGGAATAGGAGATAAACCCGTGAGCAGCATGTATGTTGGTGGGGAAGGAGGATTTGCTAAGGAGTTCAGAGAGCAGTTCAGTTACAGTCCGAACTTATTGCAGTGTCTGATAGTAGGATATTTCCTGATGCATCATGGAGTATTAGTATGCTGGACAACTTAGCAGCAGGCACTGAGCCATAGCTTGGCATGTTATAACTGACACCGTAAGAACTGAACAGGGCATTCTTGACACATTTCCCATATCACTACTTTGATTGTAGCTCTTTTCACAACAATTCAGACAATAAAACTAGTAGAAGTGTGAATTAGGCTCACAATCTTATTTATCATACAACTCACTTTAGCATGCTCAATGATAAGGAACCTCTGTGTTTACATGTGCAAGCATGAGAGAATACAAACTCTGGCTTTGAGAGAATTATCCTATGTTATGTTAGAATACCCTTACCTCCAAGGAATTCTCATCTGAACAAGCTTATTTTGGTGAGGCTAGGTAATGAACTCCAGTGGGACCAATTATGTAGCCTAAAAAAACAGGAAGTGAAGCATATTTCCTCTTGCTTCGTAGTGGTGAGACGGAGCACTGTAATGGTTTCAATAAATGGATCAAATGTATTTTGTTCTCATTTGCCCTTGAATAATGACCATTTAAATGGAAAGGACATTTAAACCTAGTTCATGAGCAGTCATCTAACCAATTCTTCACCAGAACACCAACTTGTGTTATGCTTTTTAACTGAAAAGAACTGAGTTATTCAGAAAGTGAGCTGAATAAAATGCTGAGTTGTTTGGGGCTTGTGGTTACAAAACTAGAATCAGAGGAATAAATTTTCCATGCGTTATTGGAAAGGTTTAGCTATAGCAGCACTATTACTCTTGATAGAGTCACATGGTTAAATCCCTGTGCATTATGCTAGAAGCCTACTGCATCACATTACTTTAATACACATTCTTTGGTGATTTAATTTACTTCTGCCACCAGGAGGGGGCATTTTCATTGGATTTATTACATTCAAAAATATCTTCTCACTCCTCTAAGGCAATAGATTAAATTTGATTAAGGAATAGTACACTGTTTACATACATGGTTTTCATATAAAGAGCCATGGCTCTCCCTTTTCCTCTTTGGCTTAAGTTCTTACCAAATGCACTTTTAGAAATAAACCTGTCTGAGAAGCAGCATTTTTATCTATCTGTTTATCATCCATCCATCCCTCTATGATTAAACATGTAGATTATATTTTTTTATTGCTGGCTATCATGCAGTTAAGAGCCCTAGTGCAACTGTTATCTCATCGTTACTCTGCAACCCTTTATGACTTAATCTGAACAAAAAAGTTGTGGTATTTATTTACAGTATTTTCAAAGGAACTATGTCAACATACAGAATTTAAAGTGCTCAGTAAAAAAAAACCACCCATGAAACAATTTACTGTTCCACAATCAATAAAAATTAGCTGCATAAATATAACAAAAAGAATTTACTCAGTTTTACCCCTAAAGACAGAACCAAATTTATACTAGTTATCACTACCAAAACTTTTAATGCCCCAAATCTTTCAATTATATTTAATGATTAACAAGGAGCAATTTTAAGTCTCACTTTATTCCAAATCAGCTTGTTCGGACTTAATGCTAGGCCGTCTTCCCAGATCCACCACCCTGAACAAGACAGATGAAAGAGCAAGTTGCTGCTTGAAGCATGACTCTCCATTGACTTTTTTCCAATGTTGCTGCTTTCAGAACTATCTCCGCACAAAGAAGCAGAAGTGAGCTCTACCTCCCAAGGCAGCCATGAACATTTACCCTCCATTTGTACTTTAAAAAAGAAGCACACAACACAATAACACAAGAGAACCGAAGTTAATATGTATTACTGCCTCTGAAAAGGTATGAATTTATTTGGGATTAGGTATGACCAAGTGTTGCAAAACACCTTCTGTTTCTTAAAAGTATTACCGTAATGAATATTAATTCTCACTACACAATACTTCTGTAAATGGAGCTGATGCATTATCATAAGCCGTAGAATAGATAGGGCTTCTCAGATTGCCACTGTAATCACCATAACTGTAGAAGGAAACTGCTCTATGCACAGATTAATTCCTTTCCTCTTAAACTGTAACAACACAAGGAAACAAAGAAAAAAGAATTTCAAATACCTATGCAGACCAACACACGCTTTCAGTGGGAAAACATATTGTACTGCAAATCAAATTTAAGAGCATGAAGCCCAACATTGCAAATGATGGCAGAGTTTCTTGAAGTAAAAAATGAAAGTGTGTGTTTGTTTGTTTGTGTTTGCGTGTGTGTGTGTGTGTGGAGTAGCTACAGTGGTACCTCGGGTTAAGTACTTAATTTGTTCCGGAGGTCTGTTCTTAACCTGAAACTTTTCTTAACCTGAAGCACCACTTTAGCTAATGGGGCCTCCCACTGCCGCCCCGCCGCCAGAGCACAATTTCTCTTCTCATCCTGAAGCAAAGTTCTTAACCCGAGGTACTATTTCTGGGTTAGCGGAGTCTGTAACCTGAAGCGTATGTAACCTGAAGCGTATGTAACCCGAGGTACCACTGTATTTGACAAAGCACAGATTAACTGGCAGAAAAGAAACTACAGAGTACTAAAGGTAAAGGTAAAGGTACCCCTGCCCGTACGGGCCAGTCTTGCCAGACTCTGGGGTTGTGCGCCCATCTCACTCAAGAGGCCAGGGGCCAGCGCTGTCCGGAGACACTTCCGGGTCACGTGGCCAGCGTGACATCGCTGCTCTGGCGAGCCAGAGCCGCACACGGAAACGCCGTTTACCTTCCCGCTGGTAAGCGGTCCCTATTTATCTACTTGCACCCGGAGGTGCTTTCGAACTGCTAGGTTGGCAGGCGCTGGGACCGAGCAGCGGGAGCGCACCCCGCCGCAGGGATTCGAACCGCCAACCTTTCGATCGGCAAGTCCTAGGCGCTGAAGCTTTAACCCACAGCGCCACCTGCGTCCTACAGAGTACTACAGACCATATAATACTGTAGTAATGTTTATTGACAGAACCACACATTAGCAAAGAAGGAGCAGCACATTTCCTCAAAATGCCTATATTTAATTATGTGGCAGACCATTACGCCTTAAGATGAAAATTGTTGTGTGTGAAGAAAATGGAGGGGACCCAAAATATATCTTGCTTTCAAGCTGGGGACTTGCTTTCTACCTCTTCCAATTCTTAATAAATAGAGGCACTCACAAATTGAAAACCAGTTTTTCCCTTTAACCTCTAGCCGTGCCTTATAAACTGGACAGAAGAAAGTCATTTGAGATATAAGAAGACACTGAATTCAATTTCAGCTGCACAATATTGGTTTCCTTTGACATGGGTTCAAGTACCATTAACTGGAATTGCAATTTAGCCCCTCCATTCTACAGCTTCGTGAACGAAATTCTAGTCATGGCTTTCAGAGACTATGACTAGAAGGCAGATTGGCCAGAAAGGAAGGAGTCAATCCTGATGGTACAAGGCAGCTCATCACACACCAATGCTAACTATTTGGATACTTCAAAGAGCGGCAGCAAAATGGTTTTCCATGCTATGTGTTGATACTGATATTACTTCTGGAAAATAATGTTTATCAAGGTCTTTTTATGCCTTCTTTCTGTCTTGATATAGGACAACCCCACCCCAAACAAATAGAAAAGAGAAACAAGGGGTGAATCTACCAAAATTAATAAAAGTGTGTTAGATTGTTGACATATGAACATTAACTTATGTTATACAACAAAGGAAATTATAATAGTGCAACGTATCTTCTGTCATGTAAACCCATTCATCATCATCATTTTATTATTTCTATGCTGCCCAACTGACTGGGTTGCTCCAGCAACTCTTGAGCGGCTCCTAACAAAATATTAAAAACACAATAAAACATCAAACATTAAAAACTTCTCTATGCAGGGCTGTCTTCAGAAATTTTCTACAAGTCAAATAGTTTATTTCTTTGACTTCTGATGGGAAGGCGTTCCACTGGGCAGGTTTCAATAATATGCATATCTACTCAGAAGTAAATTCCCTTAAATTCAGAAAGACTCACTCCCAAGTAAGAGCATATATGATTGCAGCACAACTGTATGGAAAATATGGCATCTCTGCAGAGATGGGGACCTACTGGTGACAGTGAAAAAGGCAACCCTCAGTAGATTTTCACCACATTGCCCTTGGCTCCATCTGGTTCTGCCACAGTTGGATTTAAAAAACAACAACCCACAGGCACTCTTGACCATCCTGTTAACTCACAGAACGGACCCAAGTAGCCAGACTCATTTCACAATTAAATTTTGTCCTTCCAAGGAAGGGAGCTTGTTATACCAAATGTTGAGACTCTTTCTTGAGACCTAGCTTGAGACCTTTACCCACTTTGGATTACCTGACTTTCTTTATCTGAGCTGTGCTCTCTCTAATTTAGAGGTGGGCAGCCTCTGGCTCTCCGGATGATTATGGCACTACAGCTACCATCATCCCCGACCACTGAGCATGCTGGCTGGAGCTAATGGGAGTTGGGCTTCAACCAGCAGTGTGCTGTCAGTGGACTAGGGAGTGAGTTAAAGTGCCTTTCCTACAAAGAAATAACAAAGCAGCTAGAGATGTTTAGCATATGGGAGAAAGAAGATGAATATAAAACACTCAGGACAAATGGGGCATGGCCAACAGCTTCCCAAGGCATCAGGTTGGCTGCTGAGGGAAACAGAACAATGAATCTTTGAGAAAATAATCATTGCCTGACTAGATCAGATCAAAATGCACATGGTTCCTTCCCAAGGAAAAGTGGTCAATTTTTAAATAAGAACAAGAGATTCTCCGACTTTTCCCTCAGCCCACCTGTTCCATCAAATGAATTGTTAAGAGCTTTGCACCTTTTTGTCTATTGCATGGTAAAGCCTCCATTCCTTAAAAGCTTTAACTAACTACTAATACATGGGACACGGGTGGCGCTGTGGGTTAAACCACAGAGCCTAGGGCTTGCCGATCAGTAGGTTGGCAGTTCGAATCCCCACGACGGAGTGAGCTCCCATTGCTCGGTCCCTGCTCCTGCCAACCTAGTAGTTCAAAAGCACGTCAAAGTGCAAGTAGATAAAAAGGTACCACTCCAGCGGGATGGTAAACAGCATTTCCATGCACTGTTCTGGTTCGCCAGAAGTGGCTTAGTCATGCTGGCCACATGACCTGGAAGCTGTACACCGGCTCCCTAGGCCAATAAAGCGAGATGAGCGCCGCAACCCCAGAGTTGTCCGCGACTGGACCTAATGGTCAGGGGTCCCTTTACCTTTACCTAATACATGGGCATAGATAGCCAGGGGGTGCAGCTGCCCCACCCAAATCAAGTAAATAAATAAAAATACTTAACTAACTGACCATTGTGTTGCAGATAACTTGGTTCTGCCCCCCCCAACATAATGCCTGCCCTCCCCCCTAAAATAAATCCTCGCTACACGCGTGCTACTAAAGTAGTGTTAAGGATAAGAATTCTAAAGATTACTAAAAAAAAAAAATTGCCCAAAGTTATCCCGGGGGGGGGGGGGGACAACATATTCTAAGTAATCCAAAAGACCTAGATTTCTGAGAACTGCCTTATGTAAGGATGAATCTCTTCTGCTCATTGTCAGGGAATTGACAAGGCTACAGCCATAAGTATGCCTTACTGCAAGTAATCAAAAACAACATTTTAAGATTTCTTATTTAATCAGGTTTGATTTGAAATTTCTTGTTTGTCTAACTGGCCAGAGTCAATTCCCTGCATCTTCATTCACAGGGAGCTTGAAATTGGCTTTTGTGCGAACAGAACTTGAATGCGATACTGATGCTATAAATATGCTCTTTCTCCCTCCTAGTTGGCAAGCTTTCTTAATTCATCTGGTGCAATGAAGTGAATAGGCTGTTTAAAGCTCCTGGGAAGAATTGTGATTTCTCTCTAAACACTGCAGGCAGGAACCCAGCAGCATCCAGCAAACCAGAGGCTGTTCTTAGAGAACCTTTAAGCCAGTTTACACAATGCTTTATTTTTCCTGTTTCTTAAGAGAGGCGTTTTGAGGTGATTCTGTCCAGCCAAGGGAAAGTAGCTATCCTTGACTGACAAGTTAACCTAATTAACCTGTTAATGAACTCTGCTCTGTAGATGCTATTCCTGATATCCCCAGAGAGTAGAAAGTGGGGGAAGTTCTTAACAGGCAGATGGAAAATATCTAAGAGAGATGTTTATTATGGTCTGTGTTGGATGCTCCTAAAAGAAAACAAATAACATGACTTTGAAAAGTAAAGGGGTTTGGTTTGAATATTCAAATAAGGACTCAGTTCCTGGGAAAAGAAAATGTTTCTTGTGATTAAGCAAGATAGTTAAAGGCACAGAATACTTGCCAAAGAGAGAGAGAGAGAGGCAGCAACTCTAAAAGACATTGCCCCATCAATATTGATTTCCTATCTTTATAGGAAACCTTTTAACCACAAGACCTCCCAAGCCAGTTTATAATAAAAACAAACTAAAATAATTCAAGTCAAAAAGGAAATCTAAAAAATCCCAATAGTCTTTAACTCAAATATTCTCCTTGTGCTGGTAAGCATCACATGACCAAAGCAGGCAGAACAGCTGCAAAAATAACTTGGTTATTTTTCCCCTCTAAAGAAATAATAATAATAATAATAATAATAATAATAATAATAATTTATTTATACCCCGCCCATCTGGCTGGGCCTCCCCAGCCACTCTGGGCAGCTTCCATAAAAACCAAAAATACAGTAAAATATCACACGTTAAAAACTTCCCTGAACAGAGCCTTAAGATGACTTCTGAATGTCAGGTAGTTGTTTATCGCTTTGACATCTGCTGGAAGGGCGTTCCACAGGGTGGGCGCCACTACCGAGAAGGCCCTCTGCCTGGTTCCCTGTAGCTTTGCTTCTCGCAATGAGGGAACCGCCAGAAGGCCCTCGGCGCTAGACCTCAGCGTCCGGGCAGAATGATGGGGGTGGAGACGCTCCTTCAGGTATACTGGACCGAGGCCGTTTAGGGCTTTAAAGGTCAGCACCAACACTTTGAATTGTGCTCGGAAACATACTGGGAGCCAATGTAGGTCTTTCAAGACCGGTGTTATATGGTCTCGGTGGCCGCTCCCAGTCACCAGTCTAGCTGCCGCATTCTGGATTAGTTGTAGTTTCCAGGTCACCTTCAAAGGTAGCCCCACGTAGAGTGCATTGCAGTAGTCCAAGCGGGAGATAACCAGAGCATGCACCACTCTGGCAAGACAGTCTGCAGGCAGATAGGGTCTCAGCCTACGTACCAGATGGAGCTGGTAAACAGCTGCCCTGGACACAGATTTGACCTGTGCCTCCATGGACAGCTGTGAGTCCAAAATGACTCCCAGGCTGCGCACCTGGTCCTTCAGGGGCACAGTTACCCCATTCAGGACCAGGGAATCCTCCACACCTGCCCGCCTCCTGTCCCCCAGAAACAGTACTTCTGTCTTGTCAGGATTCAACCTCAATCTGTTAGCCGCCATCCATCCTCCAACCACCTCCAGACAATCACACAGGACCTTCACTGCCCTCACTGGTTCTGATTTAAAAGAGAGGTAGAGCTGGGTATCATCCGCATACTGATGAACACCCAGCCCAAACCTCCTGATGATCTCTCCCAGCGGCTGCATGTAAATGTTGAAAAGCATGGGGGAGAGGACAGAACCCTGAGGCACCCCACAAGTGAGAGCCCAGGGGTCTGAACACTCATCCCCCACCACCACTTTCTGAACACGGCCCAGGAGGAAGGAGCGGAACCACTGTAGGACAGTGCCCCCAGCTCCCAGCCCCTCAAGACGGTCCAGAAGGATGTTATGGTCGATGGTATCAAACGCCGCTGAGAGATCCAGCAGAACTAGGAAACAGCTCTCACCTTTGTCCCTAGCCCGCCGGAGATCATCAACCAGTGCGACCAAGGCAGTTTCAGTCCCATGATGAGGCCTGAATCCCGACTGGAAGGAACTGTGCCTGCTGAACCCCTATTGGGGAAGCATTCCAAAGAACAATAGGGTGGTATCCAATATTTAGCATAGTACACCCATTGAAATCAGTGAATTTAAGTCTTTTTATTCCAACTGATCTATTAAAATACTGTCATTAAAAAAAATTCTAATTTATATAGCACTATCAATGACTATTTCATATCAGAGTAACCTAAGCACAAAATTGTAGGAGCATATAAACCAAGGGTAGTATCCAACAAAGTCACCCCATTAGTGAAAGGACTTCTGCACACAAGCTACAATGGCTATATCCTGTATTGTCAGAGGAAGCATGCCTCTTTATGACAGATACTGGAATGACAAGTAAGGAAAGTGCTGTTGCACTCAGGTTCTGCTATTGGGCTTTCCATGGGCATCTGGCTGGTTCCTATGAGAACAGGATGCTGGACTAGATGAGAATAGGATGCTGATGCAGCAGCCTCTTCTTATGTCTGCCTTCAAAACGAGCCTTCCTTTCCCTGCATGCCCCCACATCTACTCTGAGAGTTACTCCAACACTCCAGAGTAGATTGGGGGGCCCCCAAGGGCATGCAGAGACAGGAAGTCTCATTACACAGGCAAAGCTCCTTGTGGTAATGGAATGACTTTGCTGGATACAAACATGTAAAACTCACTCCATGGAGTCTGCAAAAAGAAAATTTAAAATATCCCAGCAGTGATAAGGGGGGGGGAAAGTAGAACAAGAAGTCTTGTGGTACTTTAACACCTAAATGCATGAAGTGTTTTCCAGAAAGGTCAGGACACAAATTGTAGAAAAATATAAACATTATCATCAGTGGGCTTATTCACAAAAAACAGTTGTTTTTAACACAGATATTCTGGCATATCATTTACTTCTGACCTCATTTTTGACAATTTCCTTTCCTCACTCTGCAACCAGAAACTCAGGATAAAATTTCACGTATTTGATGCAGACCATTGGTCTTCATCTTGTAGGTTGGGACCCAGTACCTGGTAAGATTCTTATCCAAGGTGGGTTGAAACAGCAGCACTGCCACCATACAATTATATGCTAAAAAAGAGAGGATCTTAGCATGTTTGCTTAAAGGAGGGTCTCAGATCAGAAAAAGTGAAAGATTTTGAGGCATGTTCAGAATATGAAGCCTCATTCTAATGAAAACTTGTCAACAGGAGTAAGCCCCACTGAACTCATGCCCAGATTCACACTGTAAGTGTTGAAAGGATACTTGCCCAGCTAGAATACAAGGTCAGTAATTATTTCAGATAAGTCAAACCCAATTATGCACACCTGATAAGGCTATTTCAACAAAACCTAAGGACTGAAGAAGCAAAACTTTCATCCTTTATTTATTGCAAATGTCCATTGAAGAGCACAGGACATGAAATATGTTGGGATTTAATATTTTCTATTAAAATCTAGACATCACCCAGTGAATAATTTTAGGCAGCATATTTATCATTTTGGCTTGCACCCTGTGAAGTTGGAGGCTACATATATCCTCCAGGAGGACAGATACAGCAGATAACATAGTTCTGTTTACAGCATGCTTTGGTTAAGAAACCCATGTTCATGTTAAAACGTGTTGATAACCTTTGGAAGTTAAAAGTATGATTACAGAAAAATTCTATAGCTCAATACTGTTGTTGTTGTTTTTTAGCTTAGTTTTCTTTTATACAACAGTGAAGTGAAAAAGGCAATTTGAAATGCTAGATATACTTTCATGAGACATTCACAGATTATATATTTTTCTAAAGATAATTTTGAAGGCAGCTATTTACAGCCCATTTGCTCCAGAGCAACCACATGAAAGTCAATGGGCCTGCGGTGGAAGGAGTGTTCTGGAGGTGTGTGAATATTGTGGGGATGAGGAGGGGGGAGGAAGTCCTTACCTCCTCGCTCTGCTATCAGCTGCCCTCAGGTCACCTCCGGTGCTGAATCACTCTCTTCAGTCAAGCTGCCTATTCTGTCAAGTGTTAGCAAGAATTGCAGCCCAGGTTCCAGAGGAGCTGACTTTGCAGAAGAGGGGGCAGTGAAATTAGCGAAGCGGCAAAAGCTACTGCGGCATTTGAGTATCAGTAAAAATTAAGAAACTTAGGGGAAGTGATTGTGAAGAAGAGAAGGGGGGGTGATTAGGAAGAGGAAAGGAACGAAGAAAACAATCAAGGGGTCGCACTTCCTGCCTGTCAGCTCCCTTTGGCTAACATACTTCCTCACTCTTTTTTTCAACTCCCCAAGCCAGCTTGTTTTCGATAACCTCTTCAGTCAGAGCGCTGGGCCGCTGCCAAAAGATTCCCCACATGAGCTCCTCTCTCTCTCTCTCCCTCCAACCTGATGCAGCCTCGGCTGAGGATGCAGCGTTCCCACTACGAGGGTGCGAGTGTTGGTGCTTGTGCGTGGAGGGGAGTATTCCCACTCCGAGGCGAGGCAGGTTGCTGCTTTGCTAGCCAGCAGTTGCCAACCAGAGGAAGCGTCACTCCAGGCATATGGCTAGAGAGCCGCCGCCTGGAGCGCCGGGTGGCGATGTTTTCAAAACAGCCTCGGCTCTTGGCAGCAGCAGCCTTCTGTCAGCCCATCGCTCTCCATAACATCCCCGCTTCTCTCTCTCTCTCTCTCTCCTCCCAGGGGGAAGGAGGGGAGCGGGGCGGGCGGAGGGGGAGAAGAGCGCGCGCCCGCCCGCTGAGGCATTAGCAATCGGCTTCTCCCTCATGCCATCGCACCCCTCCCTCCTTTCCTCAGAAATTCAATATTCTCTTATGAAATCCGGCAGCAGCAGGAGCAGCAGGGCAAGTTCAGCGCTACCAAACAGGAGGAGAAATTGAGAGAGAAACAGGAGCATGGTGGTCGGCAAGCTGCCTGCAGACGTGGTTGATCTGGCGGGCGGGAGAGCACAAAAACCAAACTCCCGTCACTGCTGGGATTTGTGGTGGGCCAGCTCGGTGGGGGCTCCGAGCAAGCCGGGGACTAAAACATTTTTTTAAGGAAGGGAAAGAACTCGCCCCTTGTATCCCAAACACACTTCGCTTTCTGCACACGCGGGCGGGCGCGCGCCGTAACCTCCCGCCACCCCGCTTACCTGAGGGGCTTCTGCCTCGCTGGGCTGCCCGTCAGTTTCGCAGAGATGCCGCCCAATTCGGAGCGGGGCGCGAGGTGGGGGAGGAGCGGGGCGCTGCCCTCTCTCCAGCCCACCTGCCCGCCCGCGAAGGTGCCGCTCCACGGGGCTCCTCGCGCGTTCCCGCCAAAACAGGAGCAGCTCTGAGGCGACCCGCCGCTGGCTCGCTCGCTCGCTTCCCCCCGAGGGCGCCGCTCCCCCGGGGGATATCTCCACCACTCCCAGGCGCACAGGCCCCCGCTGTCGCAGCCCGTCCTGCAGCTATCACCAGCCGTCCCTCCTCCTCCTCCTCCTCCCTGCCCCTCTGGAGCCTGCTTCTCAGCTGTTCCGGGGCGTGTATGTGTTTGTGTGTGGGAGAGAGAAGGGGAAAGAGAGAGGGAGAGAAACGCTCTGACTGACTCGCCTGCCCGGCGGCCCGGGGAGGAGGACGCAGCGGCGGTAGCAGCGGCTCAATCAGTTAGTCAGCAGGAGGCAGCGGGGCGCTGCGAGGAGCCGCTCGCCAAGACCAGCTCCTCCCCAGAGTCCGCGAAGCCGCGCGACGCCCAGTCAGGGAGCGGCGGCACTTTGCAAACTCCACGCAGGACCCCGCGCACTGGCGCGCGTAGGGAAGCGGCTGTTGCTGCTTAAGAAGAGCAGCGACGGCAGAAGCGGAGAAAGCGCCTGCGTGAGCGGAAGACCGGGAGGGGGTGGCAAGCAAGAGGGGAGAGAGAGACCGACCGACCAGGAGGAGTTAACGAGGGAAGCGGCGGAGGTGAAGGAAACTAGCCTCGAGCGAACCACGGGGTTGTCCGCGGAGACTTTTCCTGGGGTCTTGTTGGTGAGGAGGAGCAGGAAGCGAGCCGGCGGCGGTTGCCTTAAGTGGAGAAGCGGAAGCCCCGCGCGCCACAGCCGCGCAGTAGCCGGACCCTCTGGGTGTAGGCGCAGCAACAGCAGCGAGCCCGGCCGGGAGCCGTAGGAGGGCCCGTGGGCAATGGCGGCTCGAAGTACGAGCAGCTGCGTCGGCGCTCCCTAGCCGAGAAGCGGACTTGCAACTGGGCGGGAAAAGGTGTAGCCAGACTGGTGCCTTGGCTCGGCTCGGCTTGTTCGCGCAGCCGAGCTGAGCGTCCGGGCGCCGCCGCCACCGGCCCTCTCGGCGCTTTGGCCGGCCCCCGGGGCCCGCCGAGGTGCGTGGCTGGCTGGGGCCATGGAGACCCCGGCGGAGAACCCGAGCAAGGCGGCGGAGTACCTCAAGGAGCTCAACAAGATCATCGAGACGCAGCAGGAGCTGCTGGAGAAGCAGAAGCTCCGGATAGACGAGCTCGAGCAGCAAGTGGCCAAGCTGTATCACGAGAACGCCCGCCTGCAGGACGAGCACCAGCGGCACCTGGCCACATGCAGGCTGCTGCTCCTGCAACAGCAGCACGCGGCCCTGCCCGCCTTGCCGCCGCCGGGGGACCTCCAGGAGAACGCCAAGGATGAGAAGTAAGGAAGCGGGGGCTTGCAAGGGACGCCTTGGGGATGCGGGGTGGTGGCAGCAGAGTGTACAAACCCGTCCGTTGGCCGGCTTTGCCAAACGTACAAGCGGATCTTGGAGCAACTGTGGTGCGGTATAGCCAGTGAATGTTTGCAGTGAGTGAGAGGTTGGAGGTCCGAGGTAGGTACCCAAGGAGGTTTGGTTACCTACGGCGCTACTGGAGGGTACTTGGCCTCCGTTCTCTCTGCCCCGAGGGTCGTGGGACAAACGCAAGGAGTGAGGCAGGTTGTGTGGCTACGACATCTGCGGAATCGACACCCCCCCCCCGATTCCTTTTGTGCTTAGGTTTCTGCTTTTACTTGGTTCGTCCTTGTTCTTGACTTCTGATAGCTGCGAGCAGAACTAGGAGGAGGCAAAGCAGCGCGCAGTTCTCTGGCATCCACCCAGTCTTATTTCGCTTCAGCAGCAAGAGTGGCTGAAAGCTGCAGCCTCCGACTAAATTCAGATTTGTTGCCCACCAGGGCCGACGGGATTACTCTGGAGTTAGAGCCTCGAGTCTTACGGAGCTTGCCTGCAGGGGAAAACAAAACTGCCCTAGCGCTGGTCGTATGTTCCTGGATCTAGGGGGCTTCCGAGAGGGAGAGATGTTTGGGAAAGGGATGTGCAGAATCCCGCCGGTGCTTCCTAGTTCAGGAGAAGGGGTTGTGCCTCTAGTCCAGAACGAGGCAGTGTGCTTAATGGCGTTTGGTTGGTGACTCGGGAGGTGGAGTGAGGAGGAGCTGCTGATCCTGAAACTGACAGAATGACGGTCAGTAAACATTGGCAGGTGGCCACCCCCTTCCAAACTGTGACTAGTTCAAATCTAAACTTGTTGATCTTTGGAAACCTGTTTGCTCTCAATCCTGAGTCTATTTACAGAGTGCTTTAATCTTTAATTAATCATGTACTGCTCACTGTGCATGGGGACCTGCTTAAATGCATTACTGCTTAAAGTAAGGCCAATTCAGTAGTAGTTAAAGAACTACACATGCCCGACTCTCTCTCTCTACCTGCTTAAAATAGAATTTAAGTAGGAATGGAAAAGCTCATTTCTCACCTACCTTCACAGATTGAAATGTTTAAGGCATTGGTTATCTGGCTCTTGGTGTCAGGCTTGGCTTTTACGTTTCATGATAAACTTTTGGAAGCTCTTAAAAAAAAACTTCCTCATCAAACTTTTATAGCTAGCTGCTTGGTTAGTTGCAGTACAGTAAGGAAGAAAGCAGATTTGGAGAAGAATATTTCTGCTTTCTGGGTCTGCATTGGTTCATTGATTTACCCCAGTATGAGGACCTGGGAACACATGTCTTCCAAGTTGTGGTTGGCTTCCAGCTTTCATCAACACTGGCCATTGGCTGGTTGCTGCAGCTGGTGGAAGGTTTTTTTTCGGGGGGGGGAGTCCAACAACATGTGGAGGGACACAGGTTCCCCATTCCTGAGGTAAATTGAATCAAAACCTTGTGACTGAAAAACGGTGTCTTCAGAATTGATTTTAGATCATATTTCTAATTAACTATTTGTGTTAAAGTGTTTATTGTAATGGTGGTGACCAATGTTAGATGGCATCTTAAAAAGAGGCATCCCCTTCTGAGTGAGAAGGCAGAAGGTGCCTTCTGATATGGCACCTGTGGTGTGACACACGTGCACATAATTTAAAACTAATCACTGTATGTTATCCTTTGTATGCTCAGTGCCACAATTGTTTTTAACTTGGGTAGAATTACACAATAAATTGATGTAAACTAATAATTGACTAAGAGGGCTCTTTCGTATGTAGTTAGAACCTTGCAAAGAAAGTGAAGGCTTTCTTGTACTAAGGTTTATAAACACAGAGTGTGATATTCCAAATGTCCTGTAGAGACAGCAATACGCATTTATCAAGGACAGATCATCAAGTAGTTATTTACATTCCTGCAGCATACAAAAGCTTTTGGTTAAACTACTTGGTTGCATGGATATATTACTAAAATTATACATTACTTACACAGGTCATAATCTTTGTGTTTGGGTGCAGATACCATTTTAAAAGAATGAACTCAAAGGCATAGTGTCAATTGCTTATGTGCAGAGCTGATTTCAACCAGGGAGTTAGGTTATAGTGGATTATCTAAAACGACACTCTGCCATGTGTTATTCGGTCCCCACAGCTCAGCTCTGTTTGGCAGGCTGTGTGTTTAAACTGCACAGTGTAGACAAGATTCATATTTTGAATCTTGTCAATGCTCGCATCCAATTCCCCCCATGATAATGACACCCCCCCAATTAGATAGGGTGACATGCTTTCTTTAATTATGCAGGGCAGTGCTATTCAATTTAGAAAATACAACTTCGAAGAAAGTGTGTTACCAGTAGCTTTAAAACGAATGGACCAGAAATGATAAAATGGTTTGAAACATAAATAATAATAATAATAATAATAATAATAATAATAATAATAATAATGGAATATGCCAATGGGTGTGTCAGGGCAGCTCCATCAGTTGAAAGGGCATGTGCCTGCTGGCAGGGAAGAAAATATCTTGCTTTCATAACAAGAGGACTGTTTTCAAAACTAAATTTCAATGAAATCCTTCTAATCTAGCAGCTGAGAGTTCCTTGTATAAAAAGACTGGGTTGGAGACCTTGAGATGGGCTCAGATAGCCCCCCTCCACACCCCAGGTTCCGTCTTACCAAGTGACATGCTAGAAATAATTTACTACGATTTGATAAGGTGTTTCTCTTGACTTGCTAAGGGAGCAGCCTCTGAGCTATGGCCTTGACGACTCGGTCTTTTTAAGTCTCTTAAGTGGATTTGATGTTGGGATCAGAATTAATCTGGGATATTTATGGAATAGTTATAATCGTTCTGAGGTATAGTCTGAAGAGCTCAATGGGAAAGTCCAGATTGCCAGGCTTCTGCAGTCCTGTCCAACACGTAGAAACTCGGGGGGGGGGGGGAAATGGATAGGGATGCCTGATACAGTGCGAAGGCATCATGGTAAGATTGCTAAGTTTTGGGAAGGAAAAACTGGTTCTCTTCTGGGTCTCAACAAGCCATCATCTGCCTTGTTGAGCAATCTTAAACTTGTAGGAGCTTCCCGCTTTCAGTGTCAGCTGTTAGAAGCTCACATAAAATGAGAGTGCCCCATGATCTGATGCGTTCTGCATATTTCATCTAGGGCAGGAATGGGAACTCCTCACTGCATTTAGCTGGCTCTCTGGATTCCCTCCTTCCCCTCTTCTCAGTGGGGAGGAGCTAAATGGGAAATGATTTCGATGTTGTGCAAACTGTATAACTGTAGCCCCTTCCCCTGGAAAAAGATCAAAGCAAAGGGAATGCTTACCGGTATATTAGAAAAGAAGTAGACTTGTGTTTCTTGCAAATATGCTGCAATGTCTATATGCTTTTCAGGCGCATACATGCATTTTCAGGATGCAATTGCATTTTGATGTTTGATGCTTTCAATAACTATGATTCAGGACTTGCAGGTCACCTGTTTGTTAATGTTAACTTGCAGGCTTTTAATGAGCTTTCAGACAGAAAAGGTGCTGGAGGTCTTTGGTGAAAATTTTGAAAAATTATGTGGTGAAAATGGACAGAGGAACTTAAGTGGAGTTGCTAAATAATTAAATATATGGGGAATATATTTCTCTGTGTGTGTTGACCTGCCTACTTTTGGGTCCAGCCCTATCCACTACTGGAATGTGGTCTTCAACGCTGGAGAAATTTGGTCCATGGTCCCTTAAAAAAGCTGGTTATCCCAGATACAGGGTATAAAGATGGTAGCAACCGTTGCCCCAACAATATTGGCTGCTTTTACAGTTGCTTCCCAAGTTGATTTCATTATTCTTCTGTGTATTGGCTTTACCCTGAGTCACGCGTCTTCTGTCTTAATATTCCGCCCCCATGGAAGAATTCCTGATATTAATATTTGAACTGGTGTACCTTTTTCATGCCTCAGATTCCCTTTCCTATCACTTATTTCCCCCCCCCCCTTGAGAAAATGCATGCACAAGAGACATACATAAATATATTACAGCATGTAGTGGTACATGGGGGTAGGTAAGAATTTATTTATTTATTTATTTTATTTATTTTACAACATTTTTACTTTGTCTTTCTACCAAAGCATTTAAGGCATTTTAGAAAATTTGCCATTTAGAAGATGATTTAAGAGAAGGAATGGGCAGATTTTGGTATCAACTCTTCCATAGTGTTTCATAATGAAATTACATAATGGCTTGATTCAAGAGGCAGTTCTGGGAAGAGACAAGTCAAATGGGAGGTGGTCTCAGCAGGAAGCATCTTGCTCTGATGCATCAAAGTGGAAAAACTGTTGGTGGAAACAACAGCATTCGTTCCATTCATTAAAAATGTGGTCCCTAGTTAGATCACGGGTTCTTATGAGGCATGTGTACATTGTTCCCAGTTCATTTAAAAGAGCCAGGGTGGTGTAATGGTTAGAGTGTTGGACTAGGATCTGGAAGAGCAAGGTTTGAATCCCCACTCAGCCATAAAGCTTGCTGGGTGACCTTGAGCCAGTCACCATCGCTTAGCCTAACCTACCTCACAGGGTTGTTGTGAGGATTAAATGGGGAGGAGGAGGAGCATGTGACCACTTTGAGATCCTTGGAAAATTAAGGTAGTGTATAAATGTAATAAATAAATAAAATAAAAACGGGAAATTCTGAAAACGAGAACGAACTTATGGACATATCTTACAAAGAAATGTATAGTGCTTTTGGAGGCAAAGAGGATTTTATAGTCACTAGAAAAACAATAAGGTCCTGCAAGATTTTTCAATACTAGCAATTTGCATGTCCAAAGGACTTCGTGCGTGTGGTGGTGGGGGAGAGATAGGCAAGCAATTAAATGAGCATGTTTCCATAGTCTCATTTAAAAAAAAATTAAAAAGCAGGGAATACTTCAGTACACTGATACAACATTCATCCTCATTCCATGCACTGACTGCTTGAGCAGAGTTGAGTAATCTCAAGTGTGATGGGGCAAGAGGATTATTTTCTCAACTATAGAAAACTAGTGCTCCCCCCCCCCCCCAAGGCCTCACCACCAGCCCTTTGCAACTAGGTCCAGGGCCTTTCTCTCAAAAGCAATACTGCCATCATGCCTTGTAAGTTAGCAGGAAGCAGTTTACAGTCATACCTCTTGTTGAGTTTGCTTCACGTTGCAGCTTTTCGGGCTGCGAACACGGCAAATCCGGAAGTGTATACTTCCGGGTTTCGCTGCATGCGCAGAAGCGTTCTGCGCGCTTCGCACATGCGCAGAATCACTCTATTTTGCTCCGCGCTTGCGCAGAAGCAGCGCTCTAGTTGTGGACTTTACAGGGTGCGAACGACACCCTGGAACAGATTGTGTACACAACTAGAGGTACCACTGTACTATATTCTAAGACAAGAAAGATTCTGTTGTTGGAACCTGTAACAACATGGGAATTTTCTTTTTGACTGAACTTTTCTAGGCTGGAGTCAGAGCAGTAGGGAGAGAGCTGTTATACGCTTTCTTGGCATTTAAATTGATTCTAGCTATAATAGTCCCTCATAATTCCCACTGAGGTATAAGGTAGTCTCTGAGTGGAAAGGAATGGACAAGAATTCTCCATCCCAATATATCATAAAGGAAATAAAGAGTAATATTACTGACTTCCCATTATTGGGACTCTGGAGAGAAGGAAAGTGTTGTTTTATGTTTACGTGTTACTGTGACACAGTAAATAAAAAGGATACTATACCTTCCTGCCATAAATTGTGAAAAGAGTCCTATTCTTGCCAGAGATGTTGAACAGATACATGTAGAAGGTTTGAGTTCAGTCTGCAGCATCTTCAGTTAAAATGATCTTGGTTGACAGGTGATGTCCACTGGTCTTTAGTTTGGGAACTTTAGCCTTATTTCTATTCTGATACGGCCCCCAATAAACGTACATGCGGAAGTCCAATTGCTTGCAATGTGGATGTTAGTTCAAAAAGTTGCTTGAAGTTGCAGACTTGAAGGGTAGAGTTGATCAGCGCAAACTATTTCTTCCAAATGGCCCTAAAGCAATTTAGGAGATGAAACGGTAGGACGTCAGATAAATTATTATTACTGCTTAAGACTCTTCATAGCTGCATTTCATGGTTCCCTAGCTAAATACTAGCTGGTTTGCCAAAAATGAGTGTCTTTTGGCTCCCTTTATGCTTGGCAGGAGATTCTCGGCATGCTTCGAAGTACTTGCTCAGCTTAAATGCCAGAATGGAGCCGAACACTTCTGAAAAGCTGATTGCACATTGCTGATTAGCACAGGGGGCTGATCCATTAGAGCAAGTGCAGTGCTGCCCCACCAATATCAGCCCGTTCCCAGCTGGTTCATGCATGCATATTCATTACTTGATTAACACAACTTCTGATAATGATTTGTTTGTGTGACTGAGACATCACAGATCTTAATACTTGCAGATCACCCAATGTTACATCAGATGCAATTATTTTTTTAGGAAATCAGTTCACTTGTTTTGCCCTTTTTGTGGTCTACAGACTAATATAGCTGTTTCTCTGAAACTTGAAACTGATAGTGAGTTTTCTCTCGGTTTATGTCATACTAAGGATAGTTTCACATAAGGAAACTCAACATGACCTTTGCTTCAGACATTATTTTGAATGCAAACCCAGCATGAACCAAAATGCTCCTATCTCATTGCATACGCCTCTCTGGTATCTACATTAACCATACAACATTCACTTAAATAGTGGGCAAGAGAGGTTTAAAAACATTCCATGGTATCTTTAGCTGGGGTTTCATATAAGTACAGGAGGGTGGGTAGGTAGCCCATGGTGTACCTAGGAGTTTAAAAAGAAAATAATTATGAGCTAAAAGTGGACCTTATCTTAGGGTTGCCATATTTCTAAAAGTAAAAACCACTTTCCCCTTCCCCTTCTTCTTCTTCTTTACAAAAACACAATTTCTAGATTGACTTGCCTACGCTCCAAGACAAAGCACCGCTTTTCGGAAATTCCCCCAGCTGTCAATTCCACCTTTGAAATCCTGATAATGTCCTACCTTATCTACATTTTTAATAAATGTAAGCTTGGAGTAGAATGGGGAGGAACAAGGTAGAATATTTTATCTAAAATTTGGTAGGGGAATTGGCATCCCCAAATAGACTTCAATCTGCCTCACGTCAAATTCTTTGCTTCCTGTTTTTAAATTCCAGTTTTTGAAAATATTTGATGGAAGAGACCAGCTGCTTGACCCAGTCATATGTTTCTTGTAATGCCAAGAAAGACAGTTAACTGAAGGCAGTTACTTTACTTTTCTGTGTATGACTAGGTTTTTTCCTTTAAAAATCATGCAAAAACATGGGGGTCGTCTCATACATGGGTAGTGCATAGGGTGGACATTTGAAGGGTTTCTGCCACGGCTGTTAGCAGCTATTGTTCATGTTATTGGTTGCTGTATCAATGGGTGGTACTGATTGGCTGATGCTGTGGCAATTGGGCGGGCGATTGGCAGCTTGTGCCGGCGTGGGGACTGATGAGAGGTGGATTTTGCTGTGCATGTGGGTGAGCGATTTTTGGCAATCCCCCCTTTAAAAATCTCAACAACTCTGTGCCATCTCCCCCCATTTTCTTAAATTTGAGTCCCCCCAAATAGGGGGCGTCTTATACAAGGAAAAGTATGGTAAATAGTTACAATTCTTTGCTCTCTTGGGGAAGTTTTAGTAGGCAGACAATATCCCAAACAACTTTCAGTCCTGCTTCACTTCGTTCAGATGTAGTAAGTAAATGGCTATAAAACTAACTTCACAATAAACAAAGGGAGATGCTGATGGACTAGCTGATTGTAAACCTTCATTAGGAGTAATGATCTAATATAGAGCAATAACAGTAGAGGCTCCTCGGGAGCTGAAGCATAATTTTCGGTCAATCTAGTTTACCTAGAACTGGGGAAATTAGATTACAGCAAAGCATTTGACAATCTACAACTTCTTTAATGGTATAACATACTGAATATTGATTGGAAAATAAGGCTTGTTTTGTATTGAATTGGACTTATTCTGTTAATGCCACAATATATTTTATAAATGTTTGGGGGAAAGGTTAAGACTCTGTAGTTAGTCTTATTATGAAACTGTGTTGTAATTTTTAATGTACAAATTCAAGCACTGTTAGTGACTTGATAGGTTTCTGCAAGATGAAAAGGTCTATTTCTTCAAGAAACTCCTTCTGGTAACTTTGTTGGTTTTCATGTGGAGAGAATTCAGATCAACACACACAAATTGGTTCTAAGTAAAGGCTTTTTACTAAAAGAAACTGATAATTTTCCTTCACTTTGTACCACTCCATTTCTTCCTGCCTCTTCTAAATAAAAAGAGATGGCTTGATCATGTTTGGAGCAAATAACACTTTTATAATATGTAGAAATGGAAGCTTTGACACTGTATATATGGCACTGAGTATGACTGAGGCGTGCAGTGTGAAGCACAAAGATTGGTGTTGTCTGACTCAACTGACGCTTATGAATCAGTACCTTTAAAATTAATTTAATGACATCCTCGTCTAAAGAATGCCTCGAGGCTTATAAAATTAGTTTGTGGTTCACATCTCACCATTAGTACTAAGTGCTAGTATTACTGATAGTCTGAGAGGCCTCGCACTACATTAACAGTGAGATGGCAAAGCAGGCTGAGGAAATGAATGTTACTTTCCACTGTCTGCGTATATGCTTAAAAATGAATGAATCAAACTTTCTAGCAATTGAGTTGTAGTAATGCAACTCAAGTCATATTGTGTCTTCTCTCCTAAGAGGTGAAGCCAGGTCTGTCCCCTGTGTAGGGTAGGGGACATTTAGAAGATGCCAGAAACCTATTGGGTTCTGCTCATGGGATGCTATGCTGCAAAAGGCAATTTTCACAAACTCTGTCATCATCCCAGGAAACCCCTGAAAATTTCATCAAGAAAGTTGGAGGACCCTCCAGTATAGTGGGGTGGCACTGGAGAAAGGGGGAGTTCATGAAAATTGCCTGTTACTTCTGCAGTCACCTCAGCTGTGTGATAGTCCACAAATGGAAGGAGCCCTTTTTGTTTGCAGAATGGCATGTCCAGATCAAATCCATTGATTCAGAAAGTAATCTAAAGGTCAATATTGCTATTAAAAACCTGTCAAAATTATAAAAAACCATGTTATCAGTTGTAACTTAATTGTGAAATATTCAAAATTTAGTTCAACATGCTGAGCGCAATTGAGGCAAAAGAAAGTATATGCAAGTCCTGTTTTTGAGGGATAATTAAATCTTTTTCTCCCTTTAAAATCAACAGAACTTACAAGTGCTTATCAATACCATCTGTATTGATTTATTATTTCAGTTGAATGCCAGTGGTTCCTCATCCTAGTGAGAGAGGATCACTTAAGATCTACTATAGGACAAGAAAGTATTATTTTTATTATGCTTTTGACAGAAAGTAAGATTGCTAGGTAGTCTCTACCAACAATTATAATAATAGGTTCACTGAAATGAAAGGAAGGAAGAAGTAACTCAGTAGGCTACCTGTTTTGGGTAAGAGATGCTTCATTAATTATTGTAATAAAGGGTGTTTTGTTTGAATTATGCAGATGTTTTATAATTTCTGCTCTTAATAACTGCTCTTAGTAACTGTAAATCACATTTATAGTTACTACAATGACTTTTAATAATGTCCTGAAGCAAGGTATTTCTTTTGCATTTCAGTAAAGTGGGTTAGGTAAAGTAGATAAATTTATTTTATCTTCCTCTGTGCCTGCCAGATGGTTAGAGCTCCTTGAATGCTGATTCACTACATAGGCAAACCGGCTGTTAATGAATTTATCTTCATTAGTATGCCTTATTAAAGTGTAATTTACATTATTAAAATGTAGTACATTTATTATGTCAATATTTCATGTACCTAAATATGTTGTCCAAAATGTCATGAGGTAGCACATGGGTCTACAGGATGAGAGCCCTAAAATACATGGAATCTGGTAGTTCCAAAGGAAGTGCAGTTACAGTTAATGTCACTAGTTGATGCTAGTAATAATAGAATTATGTAAGATGTACGTATTAAACAAAGCAAAGTGTTATTTGTTCACTCAGCAATCAAGAGCCTCTTCTGTTCCTTCATACACGATACCCACAACAGAACGAGCCTGAAGATTATGTTTCCACCTGGACTCTAGGTTACTTCTTGGTAGCCCTGCTTTTATCATACAGTGGTGCCCCGCAAGACGAACACCTCACAAGACGAAAAACCCGCTAGACGAAAGGGTTTTCCGTTTTGGAGGCGCTTCGCAAAACGAATTTCCCTATGGGGTTGCTTCGCAAGATGAAAACAATCTTGCATCCCCCCGCGGGGTTTTTCCGCTTTTTTCGCCCTTTTCTTAAGCCGCTAAGCCGCTTATCAGCTGTTCCGCTGATAAGCCGCTTAACAGCTGATCGCTGGAAGCCGCTTGACAGCTGTAGCGCTAATCCGCTAAGCTGTCAATGGGCTTGCTTCGCAAGACGAAAAAACCGCTAGACGAAGAGAATCGCGGAACGAATTCTTTTCGTCTAGCGAGGCACCACTGTAAGTCTTTTTATTCCCTCTTGTGATTTTTTCATATGACATGGTTTTCAAAGAAAACACACCCATTTAACATGGATAGAGTATGTTCTGGCAATTTACCCTGTTTGAGTATTAATATTATATCACCTGATTGACATTGAAAAGTATGTTTGACTAAGTAGTTAGGCAAATTTTTAGAGTGAGAACTTGAAGAATCCTGTGAGACTAATTAATTCAATATGTGTTGCATATCTGCAGTGTTCAGCTAATGTTTAAGTTAATGTACAATGTGGGTTACTGATGCCAGTATACGTAAGAAGCTGATAAAGGGAAAACTGTACTTCAGAAAACAATTTAGCAGAATGACCCTTGTTAAAAGATACTGAAAGCTATATCTTTTTGTTTGTTTGTTGCAATACCCTTTCTTCCAGTATGAACATCCATTTGTCCTTCAGTGCTGAGTAGAGCAACTCCTACAAATCAAACTGATTTAACTGAGTGGCAAGATAGAAAATGTGGTATCTTTTAATTGATCTGCTTTAACTTTTTGTGATATGCTATTACTCTACAATGCACTTCAAGTATGGGGAAAGTAGGCTAGAAACCAGTGCAAAACAATACTTTCCCTGCATCCTGGGGAATGAATACACAGTGAGACTTTTAATAAAAGCAAATTGATCCATGCTGCCAGTGATTCCAGTATTTTGATACTTTTGAACTTGCTTTCCTAGATCCAATATATACACTACCTTCTGCATTGTGGTTGCCCCTCAATTATTTGCTCCTACATATTAAATCATAAGGTGCGTATCATGTGGATATTTGGCATGCAAGCTCTCATCCTCTGTTGGGACTACTGATGCATTGCAGGTAACCACATGATCTGGCTTGTGCATATGATGCAAACATTCCTTATTACTGGTGATGCATAGGAGCCAGCTATAGGAGAGCAAGTTTGTACAGTGGTACCTCTGGATGCAAACAGGATCCGTTCCAGAGCCCCATTCACATCCTGAAGTGAACGTAACACGGACATGCGCGGGTCACATTTCGCCGCTTCCGTGCATGCGCGTCATGGCATTTTGAGCGTCTGCATGAGTGGCGAAACCCGGAAGTAACGCGTTCTGTTACTTCCGGGTCGCCGTGGAGCGCAACCCGAAAATGCTCAACCTGAAGCGTATTCATCCCGAGATATGACTGTAATGGCAACCCATGTTAGAGGAGTTGCAAATGAACTGGACTCCAGATTTGCAAATGATTGACTGTCAGATGTAGTGATTAAATCAAATAAAGTGTTTCTCTTTAAGAGAACAACTAAAGCTGTGGAATCTCACAGGCCGGATCTCTTGATTTTAATAGCTGAATGTAATTGGCATTCCTGTTCAGAGATGCAGACCTCCCAAAGCCATTTGGGATGAAGTATTTTAGTAAAAACAAGCTCAGGCTTGTTTCTGAAAACTCTGTAGTCAGATCAACAAAACATGTCTGACTCTAAGGAACCTATCTTTAGGGAACAAATTCTTTTAATGGCAGATGGTGAATGCAGTGCAGAGAGTGAGAGATCTCAAACTACTTTTTTAAATGGATGCTGCCAAGGGAAGTAAATTATTAAATTTAAAATGTGATGAATTATTAAATTCTTGTTGCAATCCAGCAGTACAAAAAAAAAGTGGTCTTAATAGATGCTATTTGAAACCAGGAAGGCTTTAGTCGTTTAATGGCCAAATGGGTTTACATTGTTGGCCATTGAACTATATTCAGTACAAGCAAGGGTCATGGCAGGGATCCCAAGGGGCAGGAAAAAACATTCCTAGAAGGATTACAACAGCATGTGTAGTACTAATGGGAAAGTAAGCTTGCCAGAAAGTCTTGTGTAGGCTGGAGTAATGGGCACAGTTCATAGCCAATAACTTGTAATGGACTGAAATCCACAAGCCAATTATTTAAATCCCAGTTGAAGTCAATGGGATCTAAGCAGTCTAACAGTGTTGAGGATTACAGCTGGGCTGCCTATCTGAGCCTTCTATGGAAACAATACTCTTACAGTCTTTATGCAGTAGAGCACAGCAATAAGATTGAAAACCTAGTGTATAGTGTCTCATTAAAGCATGCATAGGAGAGCATTTTCCCCTGCTTCCTGTCCAAAATTTCTCATTGATAAGAGACCTTGGTCTATTATCTTGCTCTACAGTTTTGTTTAGAAAACAGTGCCCATCAGTTTTTCTTATCAAAAAGGAAAGAAAGCTGGCTTGGCATAGGGTTTTGTAGAAATAACTTGAATAATACAAGTGCAAAGATGTTCTCATAACAGTCGGTCAAGTGATAATCAGAACTCTTGTATGTTCTGGCTTCAATCTAAATGGCAGTAAAATGGAGTTTGCCAGTGTCAAATCTCGGATAATGCACGCTGTGTTTTAAATTGTGTATTCTATGGAGAGTTTTCAAAATGTGAACTAATTGGCATTTTAGGCTGCAATCCTGTGCTCGGTTGCACAGGGTTAGATTCTATTGAAATAACTCAGATTTGTATGTATAACCAATTGCTGGGCTGCAGTTCAATTTGTTACTGGTAATTTTTTAGTTCAATATGTATACAACCATAGTTAGTAATACAGCACTTGCTGTATTATTTTTATGAATCACTGATTCATGCTCCCTCTGCTGGTTTCACCAGCAATATTCCATCATTTTGAACTGATTTTATTATAATACTGTACGTTATAAATTGTAATGTGAGTGGGTGATTCTGTTTTAGGTTTCATTTTGCATGGTGTAGCCTACTGAGGTGCTTTAGATAATAGGTTGAGAATATTTTCTTTCTTTTCCAAGCCTATTTTAAATATTGCTAACTCAGATTAGGATATGGGGGGGAGGAAGTGTTATTAAGTTCAGTTCAGTAATTTGAAAGGTAAGTCAGCATGATGTAAGACCAGCTTTTCTAACTATGCTTTATTTACAGTTGGCTTAAAGGATATGTTTTCTAATGGTGTCTTCTGATGAGCTCATAAAGTACATCTTTGCGTTAAGGTGTGGGTGAACATATCAGACGACACAGCGATTCTTCAACAGCTCTTGTTTATTCACAGGCCAGAACAGAACTGAACTTAAGGGTTCAGCCAGCCTGCTTATATAGAGCTCCAGTACAACGTAACTATAACAACTTTCTGTAACTATCCAATCACTGAATGTCACTTTTGATCCCTTATTTGCATATGTGGACCTGAGTAAAAACTATCTACAGTATCCCCCTGCTGGCCCAGGGTGAGAACTTCAGTACATAACACTCTGTGATGTAGGTTAAAGTGGAGATTGTGACTAGTTCAAGGCCACATAATGTTCTTTATAAAAGTGTGAAGCTGGGCTTCCCACATGCAAGGTCACAATTGAAGTGTGTTGTCACTGCACAGAAGTTGCAGAAGAGAAGTAGATCTTGGAGGTTAAAGCTAATGTCTCTTTTTACCACTGCTTTTTCACTAGGTAAGGAAAGGATTAAAGTCCTGCCATCTTTAGAAAATTAATTCTCTGTCACTCTGATTGTATGAAAATCTAAAGCAGTCTCCTCTAGAACTGTTCTCCAGCATTGACATTCTAGGAATATGCATTTGCTGCCATTTATAACATATTTGGAACACATTCTGAAGCATGTAGCATGTTGTTTAGTGGACTAACAATGGAATAAGTGTTAATCAAGAGCTGGAGTGGCTAGCCTATGGTCCTCTAGCTGTTGGATTCCAATTTGCATCAGCCCCAGCTGATAGACATGTGTGATGTAAGGTCACAAGTTAGCTATCCATGCTCTAGAGCAGGGATGTTGAAGTGGTTGACCGCGATCAACAGGTCAATCCCTGGGTGATAGCGGGGGGGGGGAGAGCATCAGCATCCGCCCCACCCCCTCACTCTGTCCTTCATTCACGCACGATTGCAAAGGCGGAGTTATCGCTGCTGTGTTTACTAGTCAGAAAGTGATGTATGTCACGCTCTCCCCCCAAAAGCAGTTGAAGTATGGCACCCCCCTAAAAAAGCTCAAAAACTTTAGGCTCGCCGCCCCTAAAAAAAGAGCTCAGCAACTTTGGGTTCACCCACCCCCCGAAAAAATGGGTAGATCACTGCTACTCCCCCCCCCCCCCGGAGTAGATCACAGTCTCTTGGGAGTTGGACGTCCCTGCTTTAGAGGGTGATCCATAACTAAAAGAGCTGAGGATGACAGTCTGTGCTAGATTGACTGAGTCAAGGAAAACTATAGGATACTGTTTAATTGGATAACACACACAAAATGGAGGCTGTTCCTCTTCCCTTCCTCCACTGCTTTTCCCTGAACCACCATGATAATCATAAGTTCTAGTTGTAAGAAAGAATTATAGTAATATAGAATTGGCAGCCTTCACTTAAATTGGTCTTAACATTTATGCCTGATCTATATGGAAATGAACTATTTACTGAACATAGTGAATAGTGAACATATTTCATATAGACTTCAATTTTGTATGGCTACCTCTCTGGACCTTTGGAGGGCTTACCTTGCATATTTACATAAAGATTCATGTACTGTTAGTTATTGCATTCAGATTGGGAACTGATGTTTTTGTTGTTATGTATATTTTATTGCCTGCCACCCTAATCTCCAAGCAGTGCAAGATTCCAGGGGTTCCAAGCTCTTACCCAGAGTATTTGTTTCATTCAGAATGAGGCACAGTGGAGACTTATGATATATGTCTTATTTACATGTATATACAACCTGAGCCAACAATGGAGGGGTTCACAGCATTGAACACCCCAAGAGGGTCTTGCTTCCCCCATCGCTGCATCCTTGGTTTCAAGCAGAAATAAGGCATGGCCCTGACCCTGTGTCTTCCCAGCCTGCTGCCTCTCTTCCAGCTTTTAGCACACATAACTCAACTCTTGCCTTTGTCTTTTTAACTACCAGCCAGTTGAGGGAGGTGGGGGCATCCATTTGCTATATAGCACAGAGCCATTCCCTTTGTTTCCTTAATGGCCCTTTATCCCCTCAGGAAGCTAGCCTGGCTATTCCAGGAATTAGAAGGGCCTCGGGCATATAGCCTACTCCTCTGCCAAACTCATAACAATACTGTTTTTTATTTATTGCCTATGAGCAATTACCGTATTTTTCGCCCTATAAGACGCACTTTTTCCCCTCCAAAAATGAAGGGGAAATGTGTGTGCGTCTTATGGGGCGAATGCAGGCTTTCGCTGAAGCCTGGAGAGCGAGAGGCGTCAGTTCGCACCGACGTCTCTCGCTCTCCAGGCTCCAGGAAGCTATCCGCAAGCCTTGCACGCCCGGAGGGAGTTCCCCCGGGCGCGCAAGGCTTGCGGGCGGCAGCCTGCAGCGCGGAGCACGGGGCGCCCTCCGGAGGACGCCCAGTGCTTCGCGCAGGTGTCCGCTAGCCTTGCGCACCCGGGGATCTCCCCCGGGAGCCGAAGGCTTGCGGGCGGCAGCGCGGAGCACAGGGCACCCTTCGGAGGCCGCCCCGTGCTCCGCGCTGGTGTCGGCAAGCCTTGTGCACCCGGGGGATCCCCCCCCCGTGAGCGCAAGGCTTGCGGGCGGCAGCCGGCAGCACGGAGCACGGGGCGCCCTTTGGAGGCCGCCCCGTGATCCGCGCTGGTGTTGGCCAGCCTTGCGCACCCGGGGGATCTCCCCCCCGTGAGCGCAAGGCTTGCGGGTGGAAGCCGGCAGCACGGGGCACCCTTTGGAGGCCACCCCGTGCTCCGCGCTGGTGTTGGCCAGCCTTGCGCACCCGGGGGATCTCCCCCCGAGAGCGCAAGGCTTGCGGGCAGCAGCTGGCAGCGCGGAGCACGGGGCGCCCTTCGGAGGACGCCCCGTGCTCCGCGCTGGTGTCGGCAAGCCTTGCGCACCCGGGGGATCTCCCCCCGGGAGCGCAAGGCTTGCGGGCAGCAGCCGGCAGCACAGATCACGGGGCGCCCTTCGGAGGCCACCCCGTGCTCCGCGCTGGTGTTGGCAAGTCTTGCACACCTGGGGGATCTCCCCCCGGGAGCGCAAGGCTTGCGGGCAGCAGCCTGCAGCGCGGAGCACGGGGCGCCCTTTGGAGGACGCCCCGTGCTCCACGCAGGTGTCCGCAAGCCTTGCGCACCCGGGGGATCTCCCCCCGGGAGCGCAAGGCTTGCGGGCGGCAGCTGGCAGCGCGGAGCACGGGGCGCCCTTCGGAGGACGCCCCATGCTCCGCGCTGGTGTTGGCCAGCCTTGCGCACCCGGGGGATCTCCCCCCGAGAGCGCAAGGCTTGCAGGCGGCAGCTGGCAGCGCGGAGCACGGGGCGCCCTTCGGAGGACGCCCCGTGCTCCGCGCTGGTGTTGGCAAGCCTTGCGCACCCGGGGGGCGCGTGGGGCGCCCTGAAACAGAGGGCTACCCATGCTGCGGACTGTAGCCTGCCGCCCGACGCGCGGGGCGCCCTGAAGCAGAGCGCCCCTCGTGCCAGGCAGACATGGGCCAGCCCCACAAGCTCGGGGGACAGCGGGGAGGCGCAGCACCGCCATCCCACTGTTCCCCGACCTGGTTTGGGGGGGGGAATAATGGAATTTCCCCCCCTTTATTTCCCCCCCAAAAAAGTAGGTGCGTCCTATGGGACAGAGCGTCCTATGGGACGAAAAATACGGTAATAAAAAATAATGTCACCTCAGTTACACACGTGGATGCTTCTTTAACCTTAGTTAGATTACTGCTTTATATGGAACTGCCGTAGACAGTTAAAAAACTTTAGCTAATGCTAAATTGCTAACTAGAACTAAGCATTATGACCTTGTAAAACCCATGTTACGCCAAATGTGTTTGGCGCATTCTTAAATTTAATAATGAAGCTTTTGCATTCAGTATTTCACCCAGGACTTCATCGTCCCATTTTGTTGCTTTGCTTTGCATAGTCAAATGTAGGTCTGAGAGCAAGCCCCGGGTCAGTGGGGTGGCATAAATAACACTATTCTGGAAGGCTTCCTGCTCAAACTGTCTTAGTGCTGTTGCAACTGGACAGATAAACTTGCATTCACAATGACGCAGAGAAGATAAAGTATCATAAATTTAATCTTTTGTAAGATCTAAGGAAGGAAAGGAAGGAAGATTCTTATTGCAGCAATAAATGTGGAACTCTTTTGCAACTTGGCAGGAAAATAAAACAAATCTAAGCAGCCTACCAGAATGTAAGCCTTATAAATTACTTAAAGGAAATGAAGACTTTGCATGTGATGGTTTTTATCTGTTGGATTTAATCTCCATAGATTACTCTTTAATCTTAATTCCCTTAAATCTTTCAAAGAGAAACAAAGTTACATTTTGTATGAGATTTTAAGGCACTTTACTTGGGAGTATAAGATGTTAATATCGGTTTGTTTAATTATTTGTAAGATTTCTTACCCACCCATCACCATAAACTCCCAGGGCAGTCTGCAGCAATATAATACCCAGGTACAATTATGAAAAGAAGTAGAGCAGTTCAACAGTATAAATTCAGCAAAAGAGGTGGGGCACACAAACTCACAAAAAGTGCCTTAACAGTCAAATCTGGGGGTAGAAAGGTATGTTTTCAACAAAGATGAACGTAAGAGCTTGCTGGATCAGTCTAATGGCAAATTTAGTCCAGCATCCTCTTCTCACTAGATGTCTGCGGGAAACCTGCAAGCAGGATTGGAACACAACTACACTCTGCTTTCCTGTGGTTCCCATCAACTGGTATTTAGAAGCATGCTGTTTCTAATCATGGTAGCAGTGTATAGCCATCGTAGCTAACAGCTTTATTCCACATGAATTTATGTAATCCTCTTTTAAAGCCCATCTAGGTTGGTGGCCATCACTATCTCTTGTGGGAGCGAGTTCCATAGTTTTAGCTATGCACTGTGTGAAGAAGTGCTTTTCTTTTATTTATTTTCTGAATCATTCAGTATTCAGCTTCAATAGATGTGTATGACTTCTAGTTCTATGAGAGAGAGAGATTTCCCCCCTCTCACCACTTTCACCGTGCCATGCATAATTTTATACACGCCTGTCATGTCGCCTGTTGCTCACCTTTCCTCTAAATTAACAAGTCTTGAACACTGCAATCAACCATGGTTGTGAATAAAATTTCTTCCCAGCCCATTAACCAGTAGCCAACTTTCTTCCGTAGCTAGGACAAAATTATAGAAGGAGGCTGGATTGATGGAGATGTCTTCCTTCAGATCTGTGTCCCATGTTCTACCTACCAAGTCAGCTGAACACTCTGTTTGGCCCTCAAGCTCAGAGCAAGCCTGGGCCTCCAGCACAGCAACACCATCCCAGTTGCAAGAATAAGGCTGTTCCCTGCCAGCCACCTTGGACCTGCTACAGAATGACAGTGAGTTGGTGAGTGTGTAAGTCCGCTCACCTCTCTTGGTGCGTTGGCATTGCAGGATGGAAGAGGCTTCACTGGGGCCCCCATGGTGGAATTCAAATGGCAGTGCCCTTCCTGATAGGCGGCTGGGCATAAGCCTGCACCCTGCATTGGTGAATGGGGATGCAGGCTGGGACATCGGCTGTGCCAGGAATTGGAGCCGATGGTGGGCTTCCCTCAGATCCACCCCCTGCCCATTTAAGCAGCCCACACCTGGGGCACAGCCTGTTGTTCCTGTGCTGGGTTTCCCCGTCCCAAACACCCACATTTTACATAGGCAATGACTTTGCTGTGGCTACGATGGTCGTCGTTCTTTATGGAGCTGGGTAGGAATTTGCCCACTGGGATAATTGACTCTTACCCGGTGGTTTTGCCTACCTCATAGCAATTCGTCACAACTGGTTGAGCATTGGGGCAATCCCTTGTTTTGGACGGAGGGGAGGTTGTAGTCCCCCCTACCCCTCCAAACGCTGGGGTATCGCGTTTAAGGGATTTGGGATGAGTGGCCATGTCCATGTACCCAGGGGGGCCAAGGCCGAAGGCACTCCCCCAGACGGCAGTCCCTGTGGGGGGGTCACCCTATTTGATGTGAGTCTTAGGAACCCCCGCCTAGATTAACCACGCGTCAGTTCCAGCTGGTGGGCCAGAAGTATTTATGTTGCCCCATGCCCAAGCCAAACCTCTTTCATCTGTATTCAATAAAGTTGTGGCCTGTTTTTACCCCAAACCCAGTCTTACTGGCCTCTTATTTATATGGGTTGGGGTATGGGAAGTCCAATGCCTTGTCCTGCAAGTTTATTGCATTTCATTGACTACACTATTTATTAAGTTTGCCAAGGGCAGTAGACTGATTTAGGAGACAAGAAGCCTCATTCCAATTCTAACACTTCAGCAAAACTAAATGGATTAAGGAAGGCATTTTCAGTTTGTTTGTTTGTTTGTTTGTTTGTTTGTTTGTTTGTTTGTTTGTTTTAATGTATTCAATTTGCCTATGGCAATTATTTTCTAAACATCACAACATAAGATTATTATTTTTTAAATGATGCTCTTTAATTTGTAATGGCAAGGTAATATTTTACCATGAGCAATAACTGCTAGCGGGTGAGCATTAAATGGTTCTTTGACATTATCGAACTACTGTGTTTATCTACCATCTGGCCCTTTAATCTCTGTCACACTGGTCAAGTCTAAGATAAATTATTTGAGCTGCAATTCACACCCTTGTACTGATGGGTATAGTCCACTGGAACTTGTCTAACCCCAAACTTGTCTAACCCCAAAATGGAAAGGAAACTATGTCTTTGTATCAGTGTTATTCTTTACTGCGGCAATGTCTTCTGTTTCAAAATGAATGCTTAAAAAAACCCCTAAAAACCACTTTCCACTTATGGTCTTGGCATCTTGATAGAAATATATTTCAAAGAAGGCACTAGAAATCATTTAATTGTGTCAGTTTGGTACTGTTCTAAATGGTAAAGATAAAGGGACCCCTGACTAGTCGTGGCCGACTCGGGTTGCGGTGCTCATCTCGCTTTATTGGCTGAGGGAGCCGGCGTACAGCTTCTGGGTCATGTGGCCAGCATAACTAAGCCGCTTTTGGCGAACCAGAGCAGCGCACGGAAATGCCGTTTACCTTCCCACCAGAGCGGTACCTATTTATCTACTTGCACTTTGACGTGCTTTCAAACTGCTAGGTTGGCAGGAGTAGGGACCGAACAACGGGAGCTCACCCCGTCGCGGGGATTCGAACTGCCAACCTTCTGATCGGCAAGTCCTAGGCTCTGTGGTTTAACCCACAGCGCCACCCACGTGGTTTAACCCACAGCGCCACCCACGTCCCTCGTTCTAAATGGTATCTTATAGCAAATGGGGGGGAAACCTTTCTGGTCATACTTCATGAAGAGTTTCTCCATCTGTTAATCAGAGATGGAAGTTCCACTTGTCTGTTAGAAAGCATAAAATGCCCCTTTTCAATATACATAGATGTAAAATGTTTCTATATATGCTTGTCAGATGTTTTTGAGTCTTAACCATTAAGTACAAATTGCCAACAAAGTATTTATGTCTTAGCCCTTGTGTTGTTCCTTTATCTAATTAAATCAATAAGAGGAGTATTGAGCAAATTACTTCTAGTCGGTTGACTCAGAGAAAGTCAAAATAATGTGGAGGTTATTCAGGCCAGTAATTGCTATGCTGAAACTCACAGCCTGCTCCCTAGCCAATCAAATAGCCCAACAAAATGTGTCTCTGCTAATAATCATCTTTGTCCCAATGCAGTGGATCCCAATATTTATTGCAACTTTATTTTAAAATGAATCTTACTCATAACATAATTATTAACACTTGCATTAATAGACTGTGTTCCCACAATAATAGTTCATAAATCTTATTCCTCTGATTTGCTGAGTTCTTCTCACATTATTTTGAAACTAAAGTATTTTTCTACATTCTGTTCCATACCTTCAGGGCTCCTTTTTGTGTGTTTTGATTAGCTTACATTTGCAACTCATGCTCTTTTCAAAACTCCATGGTGTGCATTAGATTTTCAAAACTCTGGAGATGTGTGTTAACTTGTCTAGTTGGTTGATGCTGTAGCATTCCCACTAAACAAGTGCTCAAGGTTTTCATATACTTTTTAAAATCCTGTAATTCTTTGAATATTTTATGTAGTTGGATTATTAGAAAAAAAAATTGTTCATGTTTGTGCTGTTTTAAGGTGTATGTTGAATAAAAACAGCCATATATTTCTATTTTTGGTAGGGAAGGGCCAGAAGATAGATAATCCTGGTTAACATTAGAAAGGTTAAAAATTAATCCAATCAATTTCCCCCCAATTTGGGAAATAGTTCAGCTCCCTTCCTAGAAAGTTTAAATTTGAAATAACTACCTGCTGTGCAATGGGAAGAGCACAGCCCTTTCTCCTCCCTTAGTTCTAATCAGTCTCCCCCTCCACCTCAAACCCTGTCCATTCTGCTGTATAAATTGAAAGGAAAGGTCCCACTGGACCTAGTGGTAGCTTTCATTACAATGAAAACAGCAGCATGAAATGTTGGCATCTGTCTGTCTCAAAAGGCAATGGTAAGCGCCTCTGGGAGTGAAACGAACCAATGGAGAATCACAGCGCCTGCTGTCACTTCAGAGACTGGTAACTCATAATTGCTGCCTCCTGCGTTGTTTTTGGTGCATTAGCAGCACTGAAGTGGGCTCTCAGGGGTGTAAACCTGGGCAGCCCAGACGACAAAACTGCCCTCTCAGCCTCGCAGAGCAATACATTTGGCACCAGCTTGGCTGCAAGAGTTCCTGGAAGGAGGCGTACAAGACACCATCCAGCCATTTTAGGGGCTCCACTCTGGAATTGTGTAGGGTGCCACAAGGCAGAAGGTACAGAGTGTTCCTTTCAGCAAGGAAGAAAGGCTCAAACTTCACCTCATCCTCCTGAACATGCCATCATGATCATGCTTGGGAATTCCTTGTGGCAGTTATTTCCATTAAAAACACATGTTGGGCAGTCCAACTTTTCATACCAGCTGAGCCACAACAGTACTTCAACATGGAATCCCTCAGCAACATTGGACACTCCTACCCCAGCCCTCACACTGCCTTCCCAAAATCAGGTAAGTGTGGTGCATGGCTTTGGAAAGGAAGTGTGAGGCTCTGGCAGGGTCCTAGAACCCACATACCGCCTTCCCAAAGCTGGGAAAGCACTAGCTAGGCTTTGGGAAGGAGGTGGGAGACTCTAGGACCTGTCAGAGCCCTCACACCTCCTTCCCAAAGCCCAGCACCTCATTTATGTGGCTTTGGGAAGGCAGGGTGAGGTGAGGGCTGTTGTGAAAGTGTCAAATGTTGCTGAGGGCCACCCAAAGAGGCCTTGAGCCATGTGTTAAATGTAACTGTTTTCAATTCAATAAGTTACATTTATCAGCTTGTTTTCCGTTTCCTTTAAAATTTGATAGCCATGGGACTTGATAGCTGTTTCTAAGTAAACTGCTGAAGAGGAAGATAAAAAGGATGATGCTGTAATAATTTGGTTTATTTGCTCAGCATTTCTATTTTAAGCTGTTACATAAGTTTTTTTTTTTAAAAAGGAACAACTTGGTTGTATCTAATGCTGTCTGTCTCCTTTCACAAAGGCCTAACCACTAATGTTGGTCAATATAGTGCAACCGAGAAATCAAGTGTAACTGGTCCACTGGCAGAACTGTTGTGCAAGAGATTGTGCTAGATTGAAGTGTTGCAAAACTACCATTTGTTTTTCTGTGCTCTACAAATTGTCCATACACATCCAGGTTGATGGCTTGTAGAAGCTATTGAAAAAGTAGATTGGTTTGTATGTGATGACTTGCCAGCAGAATAAATTCAGCATTAACTCTCTCTAACTTTGTACTACATTGAATGCAGCCCATTGTAAATTAGGGATGGATAACCTGTGGCTCTCCAGATGTTGTTAGACTCAACTCCCATCAGTCCCAGTTAGCATAGCAAATTATCAGAGTTGTGATGGGAATTGCTTCAACAACATATGTAGGGTCACAGGTTCATCACTGTTGCAATAAACTAGCAATGTTCAAATGATTATTGGGTGGCCAGTCTCCTTGCTTTCATGCACACATCTTTGTCACTTTCTGGGTTAAGTGTATTTATTTAAAACTTTCTCTTTGTATAAGGTAATTTCAAGAAAGGATGTAACTCAGTGGGGCCTACTTTTGGTAAATATGTCTAAGGTTGCATTGTTGTAAAAGTAAAATGTGTTGTAGCTAAGTTTTTTTTTTAAGTGGATTCAAATAACTTGGCTAGCAAATGATGACATATTTAAGCACTGCATGGTGTAACCACGTGGAATCGTCACACTTCACTATCAACATATGGAAGAGATTGTAAGGACTTGAAAAAGTTAATATTTTATCAGAGGTACCTCTGTGTACAAAGGCCTTTTCATATAATTATTTACAGATGACTTTAGATTACTATATTCTACCTTTTGATAATATTGGAACAACAAGGCTTAGCTAGCCTTCAACTTTAGCTAGTTAAATACACAATTGCAGTTGCAATTGCAGTGATTGTTACTACAATTATCTGTATCTAAAAGAGTTACTTTTGGTAAAGGTTTTCTAATATTAAGTGGATGAACTACTGATAAAGCCCATGAGGGACTCTTGATATGATGATTCTGTTAAATTTTGTATTCGCTGCTACGAGTATTAAAAAATTATCTTAAAAAGTGGATTATGAAATCTTTGAAATAAAATACCCCATTATCATCTCCTACATAAAATTAACAATAAGCTTTTTTTAAAAAAAAAAGGGGGGAGCATCTGTTGTTGACATTCCTATAATTGTTCTTGAAAATTGTTCTTGTTCTGATTCATATTTTCTGAATTTGCTTGCTGTAGTACTGAATTTCCAGAGACTGTGAACATGTAGTGCTCCTATGTTTTTATTCCTTTTGGCTTTCCCCCTTTTTGTTAAATGCTGTCAATATGGCAAACTTGTCTATTAAATTTACTCAAGGTAACAGTGGAAGTGTTCTCAGTTTGGGGTATATTGCTTAAACTTTCCACATATTTCAAAGTCAAAGAGTCAAAGAATGCAGAGTTTGAAGGGACCACACGGATTCTAGGCCAAAGCCCTGCAATGCAGGAATCTTTTGCCAGTGTAGGACACAAACCCATGACCCTGAGATTAAGAGTCTCATTTTCCACCAATAGAGCTTATCCCATACTGAAATGTGATCAAATACTCTATATTCCAATTTGCTTGCATGAAACCAGCATTCAGAATGTGTGGGCTAAATAACACTTATGTGCATAACTGTGAAAGTAGCAGTAACTAACAGCAATGATTGGATCCAGATCCCACTTCCACAGGCAGGAATTATGCTCAGAGGATGCTCCCACTGGTGGAAGATGAGACGGTCCCCCAGGGCAATGTGAGAACTGGTGCTGCAGTTTGCATGAATGGGAAATCAGAAAAGGTAACCTACCTGCCTTTCCACCAGTGAACCTAAACTTTCCCCTGAAGTGAAGGACGCTCTCTGTCCATTGAAGGTGAAGTCTGTATCCAATGCAATCTTTTCAGGGGAACGACCAGGGCATGCTCTTCGGCCCTGTGGAACCTTCAATGTGGGGTTCCTCAGCATGGGATTTTATTTCCCATGCTGTTTAACATCTACATGAAACTGTTGACTGGTGTTATCCAGAGTTTTGGAGTCTGTTGTCCGTGTTATGCTGATGGCACACCTTTCTACTTCTCCTTTACATCTGCTGGTGAGGCAGTGAATGTGCTGGACTGGTGTCTTGCCTCAGTAGTGGGACTTGGTGAGAGCCAACAAACTGAAGCTCCATCCAGATAAGACTGAGGCACTGTTAGTGGATGGTTCCCTAGACTGGATGGATGGGAGGTTGCCTGCTTTTGATGGGGTTACACTCCGTCTGAAGGAGCAGGTACACAGCTTGAGGATACTTATGGATCCAGTGCTGTTAACTTGAGGCTCAAGTGGCCTCTCTGGTGAGGTGTGCCTTACAATATATACTCTGGTTTCTCTTCAGATCATATAAATCTTTTGCCTTTTTTTACAATATATACTTATAAGAAACTTCCGTGGCTTCAGTTAGTCAGGTATATTGGCCTCTCGGCAACTGTTACAACCTCTGCAACTCATTGTTGTGTCTACCAAGAACTACAATATGAATGAGCCAATTACCTGGTTTATAGAATTGGATGGAAGAGCTGTTATGATTGTATATCATTTATCTAATTTATTCATGGATCTTTTAAACTGCAAATCTGGTACTGACAGTAACTGCTTGCTGCTTTTGTATTAGGTCAGTGTCAGTGCAATCCTTTATTTTGTGGCTTACAGTTATTGTTAACTTTGAATACTTATAGCAACTTCTTTATATATAACAACTTTTTCATTGCACTAGCTGTTCAGTTAGGCAAATGGTTAAGGTTTCTTAGTCTTAGATCATCAGTACACAATTTCAAAGCTAAGCCACAAACTCCTCTTTGACTGTCATCCATATGCCAAGTTGTCTACTGAGAACATGCAGCGTTTTTGATGGTTGCTCCACAGTTATGAGCCTGAATTTTAACGGTCGCCAAAGCTTGAGCAATTTTCAAAAGTCCTGCTAAAACATCTGGATTATTTGCCATTAAGTCACTATCTAGTATATTTGTGTAGTAGATTATGCTTGTATTTAAAATAGTTACTTCCTCAGAGCCTTGAAGGTGAGGCAAGCTTGAAACACAAATAAATTGGTAAAATCTCTACCAATAATACTTTTGAGAATTTGAGCACTGTTTAGTCTAACCCACTGCAGTCATTCAGAGTAATGACAGGCTAGTTTGTGCCAAGTGCTTGGCAGTAATGACTGCTGATTTCAAACTAATAATGGTGAACAACAGCAGCAAACTGGCAAAGCTTCCAGCCTCAGCAGTTGCAAACAGCTTATAGCTTTCTTTATGACAGACAGTTTAAATGTGTAATGTATATCCTGGGAGGTAATGCGATTTGAAATCCTGTGCAGATGAAAGGACAAATGTTGTTGTTATATAAAGCAGCTATTTAAATACTATTGGGTACAACGCATCATTTGCTAGTAGGCGGGGAGACCTCAGGAGTGATGTCTGATTAGCTAAGAACAATAAAATTCTTATTTCTTCTGGCAAGAGCTGCAGGTAGGGAATGTTTGAATTGCTCATTCAGAAATAAAACCTATTTCTTCTTGGAATTGGACCAGATTGTTAAATACCATAGTTAGTACACTTTGTCATTCTACTTTTTTATTTAAAAAATGCATAGAGGAAAACCAAGCAATACCTATTATCTTCTAGAAAATGACTGATTTTGAAGTATGTTAATGAACCACACAGCCTGATAGGCGTAGGCTCCTACATAGTCACAGTAGTTTTGGACTCACCTGTATAAACTTCGCAATAGTCTGTGCCAATGTACAGTATATGCATGTGAAGAAATATTTCCCATGGCAGGATTTTCCCCCCAGTGGTGACCTGTAGATCTTACTTTCCTTCAAAAGAGGATTTTCACGGTATGTTGGATAGCTGTGGATAATGGATTTAATATCTGTACAATTTAAACTGTGTGAAAGTGCTGGGCAGTCAGGGTATTGCCTAGCAGCTACTTTTATTTAAATTATCTGTAAAATAGTAGAACCTCATTTATCAAACTCTGGAAATATTTTCATATAAAGCCCCCGATTCTTGCTTTCTTTTATTCCTGCTTAAATGGCCAGAGACCACCTTAGGAAGTCTTTGGGGTGCCTGTGGACACTTGGAGTGTGGTGTTGCTTAAGGGTATTTTTGTTGGGGTGAATATTTAATTTCAGATATGTTAATTTTGCTGTTATTGCTGTTGGTTTTTTGTATATTTATTTTTACATCTCATTATGAGACATGTGGGGGTGGTTTAATTTTGTCCTGTTCGTTCTGGTATGTTTTTGTTTCTTGCTGAGGTCTGCTCTTGTTGTATTTTTGCAACTACACAAATCTTTTCCTGCTGTACGTAGCCTTGAGCGGGGTTTTAACTTTGGAGAGATTTCATGAGAGGAGCAAAAGACTTCTTCCTGGCTTTTGGAGAAGTCCAGCCAAGGAAGGTGGCACTTGGCACTGAGTTTGGGCAGGCGCTGCCCAGAGGGACTTGCAGGTAGAAGCAACAAGGTGCTCTCCTGAGGACATTCTGTACAGGCAGATCCAGCTCTGTGGTGCTCCTGCTGATCTCCCCAAATGGGCATCATAATGTCCTCCCATGCCCTTTGAAGCTGCCCTTAAATCTGGGAGGAGCATCTCATGCCTTTTCAATATGAACAAAAAGGGAGCAAAGCGTTCACCCCACCTGGCAGCATCCAAATCTCCATCCATGCCTCTTTTCTGCACATGAAATTGCCTTCCGTTGCTCTGCTTTTGGCTTCCTGGCTTTGGGAAGGAGGTACACAAGGCCTCTGACAGGATCCTGCAGCCCTCCTGCCTCCTTCCTCAAGTTGGGCAGGCTTAAGTGTTTCAAGGCCCTGGTTGTAGTTTTCACAGCTGGGAAGACTTCAGGAATGCTTATCTTGCAAAATAAGTTACTAAACATAAACAAAACTATAATTATCTTATTCTACATTAGGGGAAAAAAATAGAGTTAAATGAAGGAATAGCCATTCCAAACTGCAATTCCAAGAGGATAATACCACTGCAGAATTATAGGCAGATGAGTAGAAGACACTGGATATAAACAACTCTAAATTATGTCAATCAAACATTAAGCAGGTTTGTGTATATTTTACATTGCATAGGCATGGAATGTTTCTAGGGTTGGGGTAGTATAATAATAACAATATTAATATTAATAATGACAGTAGTAGTAGTAGTTGCATCTAAATAAATCATGCTGCAGGTTCTGGCTGAAGCTTGTGTAATTGTGGAGAGAAGCCAGGATATGTTCAGTGGAGAGGCAGAACCAGCTGTTAGGACTACAGGGTAATCTTGGCAGCTGAATGAAACAGTCTGCTTAATTGCAATGCAGCACATTCTATAAAAGTTGCCATTGTTTTTGTTGACTTTGTCTGCTGCTCTTTGCATGCAGTTCTTTCTTTTGAAATAGAAACATTTAATGGAAGCTTCAATATAAAATATCTCTTCCTGGCAGGTTTTAAGCTGAGGAGCTGGTCTGGTGGGGGGAGAAATTAAACAACAGAAAGAATTAAAGGTGAAGACAAATGTTCGAAAGCTGCTGTAGCCAGCATGGTGCCCTCCAGATTTTGTTAGACATGGAATCCTATCATCCCCGGTCAGGATGATGGTGGTTGTAGTCCTGCAACATCTGGAGAGCACCACATTGGCCATCCCAGTAGGGAAAGTGGTTGGAGTACATTTGTTTCAGTGGCAGAGTGTGTCCCACTTGCACCACATTTTAGATCTGTCTTCACCTTTCCTCAACAATCAAACTTGGAAGTACCCAAGTTTTGGGAGTTTGAAACATATGTTGGCTACAAGCTGTATTTGTACAAACATTTGGATTCCATATAGTCTGTGCTAGTCTTAGTGTGTGTTGAGTTTGGGGTTTTTTAAAACATTTTCCATGAAGACAGAAGCTTGTGTCTTCACCACCAAGACCTTTGAATGCAGGATTAGATGGCACTATGTCCTGAAAATAAAAATTAAATCAGAGGAACATAGAATTGTGACAGAGAGATAGTTCTGAATTCAGCAAGTGGTGTACTAAAAGTTTAATACGTTGGGTCGAAACCCATTCCCATAGCTACATAGCCACTGGTTGAAGCAGCTAGAAATAAGCTGCTTCAACTTTGTAGTTCTGCTGCCAGGAGGTGAAAACTTCCTTGTTCCAAGAGGCTTTTGGGAATTGACTGCTTTTAAATATCAGTATTTAATTGTATTTTAATGACTGATCTTCCCATCAGGAGAAAAGGAGGGGTATAAATAAATATCACAATTATAATTACTCCATGATTTCTGTGCAACAGATTGTGTCTTTTGCAGCAAAGAAGATGCCCCACAAGGGCCTCCTTTTTTGTCAGGATAGGATACTTCTGCCACCTGTTTCTCTAGTTTCTTCCCAAGGTAAAGGGAAGTAGGTGGCAGCAGTCAGCATCAGACCAAGGTCAAATGGAACTGAATCATAGAACTGTAGAGTTGGAAGGGACCCTGAGGATCATCTAGTCCAACCCCCTGCAATGCAGGAATACGCAGCTGGTCCATACAGGGATCGAACCTGCAACCTTGGTGTTATCAGCACCATGCTCTAACCAACTGAGCTATCCAGGCTCACTTGACCCAATTCACAGATTTGGATTCACAGAACAGACTTATTCAAGCAGGGGGAGTTTGGTTCCCACCTGGACTATTTAGAAACCTACACAGACTAGCTGTTTGGCTTGGAAGTAGCCTCAAATTCTTAATCATTGTGTTGGATGTAGCCCTGTACTTTCAAAAAAAGGTAAGACAAACTAAGCATTTTCAAAAGCAGGCCATGTTTCTACCACACAGAACTTGACACAATCTGGAATTTGAAGTAGCTGCCATCTACTTCTATGTACTACCGGTACCTTTGTCCGCAGTAAAAGCCTCTCATTCCAGTCTGCTAAGGTCTCAGTGGTGACCTCAGGAGACATGCAGATTATGTGTAATTGTAATCTAAGGATTTGTAAGGTCAAGTAATGGATCTCCTGTAGTAGGATACTTGATTCATAGTGTTGGCGCAAAGTATTGGGCAAATAGTTTTGAGCTGATTTTTTTAAAAAAAAAGATTATTGGATCATGTAGTTGTACAGGAAGAATTTATGTTGTTTTTATGGAGAAAGTTAGTGAATCAAAAAGCATGGTTCTAAAAGCTTGGTCCTAAAAAATGGTTCTAAAAGCTCGTGAGTAGCATGGTTCTAAAAAATGGTTCTAAAAGCTCTGAGTAGCAATTTAAAATGGCTAATAGTATTGAAGTTTCTCATCATACAGTATTGTAAAATATGAACAGCATTTCATTAATATACCAGTCTTTTGATAGCTAGTCTGTTGGAGTAGCTTGAATTCATTGAGACTGGGGGCTTTCAGTGCACATACAGCTGTAGGAAATTGTACAACATTCCTGAATTGGGAGGTCTGAAGTGCTCCAGGTAAAATGGTAATTCTCGTTAACAGCACTACTTTGGAACTTGTCCATTCCAATAAAAACAGACAACTGTTTATAGCAGCCTTGCAATATAGATTGTTACAAGTAGCACTTGTATAGCATAAGTTTTCACATTATTCTAAATTGTGATTTAGCGATATGCTAACAAGCCTCGACTGCTCCTGGGCTTGCTCAGTCCCCAACCCCTCTCTTCCTCTCATGCATCGGGGAGGAGTTCAGAAGCTTTTGCTTTCTCTCAAATGTGGCATATCATTTTATCAGCAATTAAGCATGCATTTTAAAATGATACAAATAATGTATATCCAGGATATGTACCATATTTTTCCTGGTATAAGACCAGGTTTTTTTTCCTAAAAAAGAAGGTCAAAAATTAGAGGGCATCTTATACTCTGGGCCATCTCCCCCATTTTCTTAAAACTGAGTCCCCCAAAATAGACAGAAAAACCATGGTATTTCAGAAGCTACTTCTTGAAGGCTGATGCCATGATTTGTTGCTTATACCACACGGAGTGCACAGATTGCAATATGATGCATTTGTTTCTCTTGCCTGACTGCAACCAGAATGTTCATGGTCTCTCTTATATATGTATTGTATGTATAACAACAGGACAAAAATTAAGGCTGTGTGCAGAAAGTAGTAATAAGTCTTCTGGTGGTGGCTATAACAGCTCTTGAGTACTTAACGTATGTACTGTACAAAGCTCATGGGAAGACAGACCCTTGCAGTTGAACACAACCAAGTCTTCTGTTATCACTTTTTTTTTTTGTCTAATACTTTCTTCTCTTCCCATTGAGAAAAATAGGAAATGTGTTGTCTTTCTCTGGATTTATTTCTAGGACAAATGTTCATTCATTCTAATTTGTACTGAAGATGCTGCCAATTTGCTGTAGGCTGTTCTGCCAATTCTATAAACCATGTGTGGAACACTATAAACATAGCTCAACGCCCCCAGCCAACTATATTAACAAATTTGAATGTTCTTTCTATGAAATCAGTTTCTTGGCACTGAACTGTGTGCCTTTGCACTACTTTTCTCCAGCCTGCTTCTTAAAAAATAAATAAAATACAAGTGCATTTCTAGGATTCACTTGAATAAGAGAAAGTATGCCACTAGGCTCATGTAAAGGTAGGGAGGAGACACTTGCCATCAGAAAAATAATGTGCCAATGGTGTAATACCAGCAGCACATTGAGAATTACCATGTGTTACTTAGGGGGAAAGCAGTGTACCACTTGTGAAACTTGCACAATGGCATACTAATAAACTGCTTGACTACAAAGCAATGCAGGTGCAGTCTTTTATTTTATAGAGATGGCTGGCTATGATATGAAAAGCTAGGGAAAATATGTGCTATAATGTTTCTGATTGAGTTAAGGGGATTGAAACTTTCAAATGAATTAACTTCATATGTCTAAAAATAGTATTTGTATCCAGTCTTCCAATATCACTCGACACATCCTACTCCCATACCTCATACTGCATATCCACAAACACACCACCCACCCAGTGACTACAGTATTGCCTTGTCAATCAACAAGTCACTATAAAGCTTTTAGATCCTCCCTGAGTGTTGATGCTTGGAAATAGTTGTAGGGAAATTCAGTTTACTTAGGCATGGGTCAGTACACTTTTCCCAAACATGATGCAGGTATGAGAATATCACTTTTCTCTTTCCTTACTTGTGTTGTCTTCAAGGCCCCCTGAGTTCAAGAGCAATACCTTTTTAAGATAGCATACACAGTAAAATACATTGTGCATGGACATTATAATTGCAATCAGTATCCCATCTTGGGTTTTTATGCATATATACCTAGTTAAAATGTTCTTGTGTGTAACTTCCCGTGGCCTTGCACCTTGGATAGTGCATTGAATTGGGGGGGGGGGGATGAAAAGTATGCTGTCATTTCCCCACTATGAGTAGATTTTGGAAGTTATTTGCCTGATTTGGCCTCTAGAAAGCTAGTACATTATTATAATTAATCAGTAATAATAATAAATTAGAGAGTTAAGAAGAAGAGTTTGAACTTGATATCCCGCTTTATCACTACCCGAAGGAGTCTCAAAGCGGCTAACAATCTCCTTTCCCTTCCTCCCCCACAAGAAACACTCTGTGAGGTGAGTGGGGCTGAGAGACTTCAGAGAAGTGTGACTAGCCCAAGGTCACCCAGCAGCTGCATGTGGAGGAGCGGAGACGTGAACCCAGTTCCCCAGATTACGAGACTACCGCTCTTAACCACTACACTACACTGGAATCCTTCCTGACAAAGTAGCTTTCTACAAACTAGAGGTTTTAATGTGGGAGAATATTTGAGCATGAAACACCCCCCCCCAAAAAAAACCCCACACTCCTATATCACACTTCAACTGGAGCAAAAACGTCAGTGCCATATACTCCACAATGTTTCTGGAAGTTTTAATGTATGTTCTTTTTTAGCATCTTCATATGTTGTCAGTGATACAATTAATCATACGTCAAATGCTTCTGTAAAACACAAGATAAAAACTGCCATTGGATACTTCCCTGTATACACAATAACCTGTGAAGATGGTTATGTTTAATGAAGTATTTTTCCTATTCTTCTGGGATATGTTAAAAACTTACCTAATGCAGTTAGTTAGCAATCATTTTGTTTTCAGCATGGAGTAAAAAACAAAATACTGATAGCAGTTTGTGAAGTGGTTCTTAGAAATCTAATGAGAATAGTTTGTCAGTAAAATAATATTTTTAAAACAAAATCTAGAAAAACATATTTTCAGTTAATGAGGTTTAGAATTTCTACTGGACTGTAGGGAAAGACAATGTTTATTATAGAGCTGTCAGCTGGGAAGTGTAGTGATCTGTGTCGCTTCCAATTTCAATTCCCACCCACCCCTTAATCATGTAGTGAAAGGATTTTGGATTTTTTGCAAACTCATTAAGACCAGAAAGTATTTGAAATGATAAACTTTTCATGCCTAAAATTAAATGTTAACAGAAACTGTGTGGTGAGGCATAGGGATTTAAAGTCAGATTTCAATTTTATTAACGATTGCTTTTATTGAAAAGCTGCAAGAGAAAAACTCTTCAGGAAAATTGTTTGTATTTAGTACTGTAAAGTGCAATTGCAAAAGCCAGGTCACTGAACAGTGATATTTTCATATGGGAGGCGGGACGGGAGAAGGAAATGGTCTCTTGGCTTGTAGCTTAGACGTATTTGGGAGTAATTGCTTGAGGTTATAAATTGGTGTCACATGACGTCTGCCTAAACTGAGGAAAGCAAGTGTATCAAATCTAGATTATCAAGTGATAAACAGCAACTCAGCTTTATCCCCATTAGGGATGTTAGGTTTGTTGATAACTTACCTAAACTTACTATAAAAAATGTTTTAGAATACAGTATTCTTCCAATTTTCCAATCAATATTCTCTTGAGCGAGATGAGCACGCAACCCTAGAGTCGGACACGACTGGCCCATACGGGCAGGGGTACCTTTACCTTTACTGTACTATTCTTCCAAAGTAAGTTCGTATTAAGAGGAATGCCCTTGGTGGGAAAACTGTTCTCCCCATTATTTGTTTTTAAAATACATTTTTATTAGCTGGCATATGTCTGTCTCAGGAGCACAGTGAGTAAAATAGCTGAAGTAGATATTCACTTCTTATAATAATTTTCCTTTAAATCGCATGTGCAAAGCACACATGGTATTGACTCCAGGTTTCTTACTCATCTACTGTGATTGATACCTTTTCTCATTATCTCTGCCATTTTACTCTATGCTTGTCAAGGAAGCCTGCCAGCTGTAGCTATCCATCTGGATTAGGCACCTGCTATTTTTCTTCTTCTTTCTATGCCTTTGTTGGCATTGTTTCTGGTAAAACCTGGCATGACAAAGGCAAGCAGAAGTGGTGAAGGGCATAGAAGCAGGCAGAGCTGAAGATGAGCAGGATAGATGATCAGAAGCAGTGGAGGAGGCTACATGTTTATTCCTGATCTAACTTGACCTCAGCTAGAGGAATTAAGGGTGCTCTTGCAATCTGCCACCATTTTGACGGTTCAGGGTGAACAAGTTATTACTGTGAATGATTGCCCATTTGAAAAACAACATTTTAAAAATATTTTCAGTTGCCGCAAAGATACAATACCAACAATCTGTCTGCGCCGTGCTTTCTAGGCATGCACAATCACTCCCCCACCATTTTATGATGAAAATGATGCAGCCCTTGCTTTTATGTCAACCCGAAAGCATGACCCAAAAGGAACATCAACAACAATTGACCCTGATGCCTGTTGATGCTGTCTGTCTTGTTTTCTGGCATCCATTTGTGGTAAAAACGGAAACTAGCTTCTCAGTCTTCTAGCCGCACACCTTTGGCTGCAAGCTGCAGACAAAGGCTTGTGTGTCTGCCAAGACACTAGCTTCATATTGTTGCATGGTGGGGAGTAGTTTCTGGTGTTACAGTACCTCTTCTCAACCAGCTCCACTCCCATATAAACTATCTCCATCTATGTAAAGAAATAGGTAATTGTCGGTTTATTTTGTTAGTTACTGTGAAACTTCTACCGAGGCTCTCCTTGTTGGAAGGTGGAGAGGCGATTTTCACTGATTTCTCCATCCCCCTATGTATCTCTGGAAAGCTACAGTGGAGGGTTGTGAGGCTCCCTGGAATAGTGTGGGAGATGGTGCTGTGAGGGAAGGAGCAATGAATTGAATCTATATCATTTGGGTATTCATTGCATAAGGTAATAAAGCTGTAGTATAGGCTAAGTTGGAGTTCTGTTTACTTAAGCTTGTGAAAGAGTATTATTTTGGTGGGGAGGGGGTTAGGGGAGCAACTTAAATGGATTTCCCAAATGAAGAATGCTTGAGAAAATAGCAGCATAGAAGTGTTAATGTACACTTTTTTGAAAGGAGAAATGATACATGGCAAGGATGTCATATAGTACTTTACTTTGGAATTGACTAGAGTAGGGAAAGGTGAGCAATTCTTGGAAGGGAGGACGAGAAACAATAACCAGATTGTGCATTATGAAATAAAGGAAATAATAGGTGGCATCACTTGGCTGGCTGTCAAATTCCTCCTGGCTTGCAAAGCCATATAGTACGTAAGCAGGAGTTGTCATTGTTCGTTGAATCCACAGAGAGACTCCCCCCCCTTTTTTTTTTAGGAACACAAATGTGTTGCTAAAAGTTCTGGGCCTCTGTGCTTTGTGCTGCCTGTCAGTATATGATATTAGGTCTTCTTTGAAGCCCCCAGTTCCTCTTTACATGTTCCAGTTTATAGATGGAGGAAAGTTGGTCAGCCCAGTACTTCCTGTCAAAATACCATAGCTCTCTGTAACAAATGTATTGGGAAATACATTTCCCAACACTGTATTGGGAAATACAGTGCTGCTTGATTTGATTAAGAATTACATGAAGGTCTGACATTAAGTCGTAGTGTAGTTACATACTGTTTTCTTCACAAATATATTTGTGCTTAAAGCCGTTCACAGAAAATAAGCAGTTTAGAATAATGACCCATAATCATACTACATAAAATACATTATAATTTCAATACACTGTTGTACTAACTGTTGAAGAATTCGTATCAAAAGTAAGCATAAAGTTGATGAATAGTCAGTTTAACTATATCCAGTATTTTCACATTTCAAAGTAACTCCAAGGTTGGTGGTGCTAGTGGTTAGCAACCCTCCATCCCCATATGACTTTTAATACATGGCTTGTTCCAAAAGGCCAGAAAGCCCCCTCACAGTTACTCTGGTAGCTGCATGAAGGCTCCTAGTGTTGGGTAGTGGACCAAGGCAGGTGTAAACATCCACCCTCTGATGAGAAACATAGAGCTACCATATTGTGAGTATAGACACTCCCTTGCCTATTTCAATAGAAGTTTTCAGCATGGCCTTAAAGAGCACTTTGCCCCAGTTTACAAGAGCTTTATGAGCTTCCAGACAAAATGTAGCCTTCTGAACCAAGGTACTGGGGAGCTGTGGTGGGGAGCGCATGCACAGTGGTGTCACAGCTTTTAGTGATTTTTTTGGAGTACCTCTGTTACAGTTGCTGAAATGGACTACATCAGCCTGTGGCAAAATGTCAGCCACTACAGCCAATATGCATGCCTCTACCATGTGTAGAATTCGTCATGGGAACATGCTGTGTGTGAAAAGCTGGAATGTGAATATTTTGGTATTACAGGCAGGGTAGGCCAATGCAGCTGAAAGGTGGTATAGAGTGAAGATGGTTGTGTGAATAGGAATAATGTAGGTTCCAATAGTATGCACATTTATTTACATTGTTACACAGTGAGTAAAAATGCTTGAACTGTAAGCAGAAACATTATAGTTAGTCCTTATGTAGCAAGAACCTAATGTCTTCAAAACTAATTTTTGACTGCATACTTGCTTTGACCTCTTAATCAGAATTTTTGATCACTTGATCCTCTTAACTACCCCTTAGATAGGAAAAAAATGATTGAATGAATTGTGAATGTTAGTTTTCCGATTATATCTGTATGTTTTAACATTGCAACATCATGCACTTCTGTTTTCTTATTCTCTATTTTAAACAGCCTCCTGCAATAATTATGAATGGCTTTCACAAAAAATCTTAACTAGAAAGAATGATTATGAAAGACTTCATAGTACATGAAAAACACAGGGCCCAGAGAGGATTTCCCCTAATCTATAAAGCGTATTAGTATAAAAATAAACTATTTAATATGGTATGGTAATATCTGATTTGGGTATTTGCAGTCGCTGGCAAAGCATATTGCAGCTTTTAAACACAGAGCAGTGAAATTCTTAACAATGGCTAGGAGGTGGGGGGAGAGGAAAGTTAGTTCCGCATTCCCATGGCAGCTAAATTTCTCAAACAGTTTTATTTCCTGCTCAAACACACCGATGCATGTCACATGGCAACCTGCTTAGAAAATGGGTATGAGTTTCAAAAGCAGTTTTAATCGTCATGGGGATTTCAAAGTTCAAAGCAAGGGATATAAATCAAAATTCTCTCTGCTTAAAGTAGTTATTTGGATCCTAACCAATCTAAGAGGTAAACCACCTATATTTTGTTAACACAATAAGTCACTACTTTGGCAATGTACTCAGTGGTAAGTATCTTACACTCTGCAGCTGTAAATGAAGACAATATGCCATCTTATCAGTAAATGTATCAGTTTATTTAGACATCTTTAGTGCCCAGCAAATTATGGAAAGTTCAACAATAGTTTATATCTCTGGTTAGCAGCCGTTTGATTCGGTACAGAATATGTATTGTTATTACCAATGAACAAGTTATTTTTTTTAATGGAAAACATCGTTTTATGTTCACTGATAAAGATACTCCAGCATTGCTCTTCAGCCATGGAAAACTATTGAGTAAGTAATTGTTAACTTAGTAACACTTGTTAGGTTGCTAAGATTTCCTCCAGTTCACATTCAGGCTTCCCTCCTTAATTAGCATGCTTTTCAGTTTGTCCTTCAAGGTATGCTCTTTCCATATTTACAAAAAAGAAATAATTGAAGGAAGTGAGATACAGAGATCCTTCCTGTTGCTCTAACTCTGAGCATATTCATGATGAGATTCTGCTGAGCTGCATTAAAAAACCCCACAGAATTTTATTACTCTTTCTTTGAGTTGCAGTTACTTATGAGACTCATTTAGACAGTATTTTGGGTGGGATTCAACTAACAGCTACTGCTAATGGAAGTATGTGCAAGGACTTCCACTAGCGTAGTTGGACATTTCCTTCTCCCCACATCAGTCCCAGAAATTGGCTCGAGGTGGGGGTGTTGGGAGAGCCCCCAAGACTGTACAGGGGAAGGAAAGGGGAGTCATCCTGTCTGGCAAGCTGAAATGCTTAAGCTGATGGAATCATTGCCACATTGAAATTTTCACATGGTCTGATCTGGTCATTTTTTTGTTGTTGTTCTTGTTTAGTCGTGTCCGACTCTTCATGACCCCATGGACCAGAGCACGCCAGGCACTTCCGTCTTCCACTGCCTCCAGCAGTTTGGTCAAACTTATGCTGGTAGCTTCGAGAACACTACCCAACCATCTCGTCCTCTGTCGTCCCCTTCTCCTTGTGCACTCCATCTTTCCCAACATCAGGGTCTTTTCCAGGGAGTCTTCTCTTCTCATGAGGTGGCCAAAGTATTGGAGTCTCAGCTTCAGGAGCTGTCCTTCCAGTGAGCACTCAGGGCTGATTTCCTTCAGAATGGATAGGTTTGTTGTTCTTGCAGTCCATGGGACTCTCAAGAGTCTTTATGACTCCTCAATAAATATTATCTGTGTGGGCTGAGAAACACTGTGGTTTAGTTAGATCTTTAAAAGTCAAGAATACAGAATATATATTCAGTCTTTTTTGAAATTCTAGGTGCGTATAGAACAGTGTCATGGCAGAACACAAATTGGGAAGTAGTTCTGTGAATCCATTGCTTACTAAGTACAGTATCTAGATAATGTATTATATTTTTAAACACACAGTATATCTGAATATTTAATTTAAGAGAGCTCATGTCGCATACCGTGGTGCAAAGGGAACATTTTGTTTTTCTAGTTAGGATGGGATCAGTGGCATAAACAGAAAATTTGTATCCAGAGCAACTTGTTTACCTTCTGACTTCTCAGTCCATCAAAAGATAATTACTTTCTTCCTGTTGTGTTCATGGTTTATTATAGCAATGAGTGCCAAATTGAGCATTTCCTGATTGGCACTGATTGGCTGGATTTGGTGTCTATGGCTGCAGCCCAGGCTTTCAAGTCCTGAAGCTGTTCATTAATAAATAGCAAAGGGCAAATCAGAGGTGCACAATTTAAATGAGTACATGGGTTGCTAATGAGTTTTCATCATGAATTCCCAAAACACAATTTGAAGCTGTGCAGGATAGTAGTACACATGCATGACACTGCAGATCTAAGACATTTCCGCTTAGGGAAAATGTAAACTGACAAATGCATTATCCGGACAGGACAACTAAGTGATTAATTCAGGGGTTATCAAGTTGTATTATGGCTGCAGGTGGTAAGATGCATTCAGTGGCCACCTGTAATTTATTTGCAGTTTGCTTAGGTAAAAATGTTTGAATCTGCTTCAGTTTTGGGACACAGCATTAAGTTTAGTACTATTGGATAGTGAAGGGTGGTCCACTAGATTGACTGGGGCACAACCCTCCCAGTGAGAATACCAAGCAAATTTTAAATATTTCTCCCTTCATAATCTCAAAGCCACACACATTTTATACTTATATTTGAACTCAGAGAAACTCTGCAAACATTTCTGTCTGTCTCTTGTTCTTGTGCATCCTGTCCAGCACAGCCACCATAGCAGATATGGGAGAAGTTGGGACTGCTTCAAAGCTGCCCTAGTCTTTATCAGAGCATACTCAGTGCTCAAGGCTATACCTATGCAACCAAGCCCTTAGGAGTATGTGTGTGTGTCCCTAAGCAGCCTTGCTGTTTGCTTTATTTTATTTTGCTACCTTTTTGAGTAAACAAGCAGCACTGAGCTCAGTTTTTTGTTTGTAAAATAAATGCCTATTTGCAAACATAATTTTTGTTTTGTGGATAGGGATATTAGAAGGACATACTGTAAATCATTTCAAAATGTGTTTCTCAATCCTGCAGCAGGAAAAACAGAGAAGGGGAGAGATTTTTAGACTGTCACATGTTGAAAGTGTGGGTTCTTTGAAACAGACATGAAACCTTTATTTTTTAAAAGCCCCCCATCCCACTGTGCTGGATTGTTTCAAGCCATTTGGGGTGGGGGCAAAAAACTTGAGTATGGGATGGCAACCCACCTCCAAGCTTCCTTGGACCAGTTACCTGGGTCCTTTTCAGTCCTGTTTCTGGATTTTAGCACTGAAATTGTGTAGGTCACCTTAATAGATGATCACTGCCGGGAGATGGATAGAGGGATTCCTTTGTGGTACTGCTGGACCTCTTTGTAGTTTTTTATACAATTGACCATTGTATCTTTCTGGACCATCTTTTGGAAATGGGCTTTTGGTATATGATTTTTAGATGCTTCCTTCATGATTGATAAGTTTTTCAGAAAAGTGGTGGTGGATATTTCTGTTCAATTCCATGCCCATTGTCTCATTGTATCTTCAGGGTTCCATCTTATTCCCTGTTCTACCTAATACCTGTATGTAACAACTGTGGGATATCAGTACACCTGATTCCAGTAGAAATCCTGAACCGTTGCCTGGAACCAGTGGAATATTAGATATAGGCCAATAAATCCAAACAAAACAATAGGTGATTTTGGTCACTAAATTGCCAATCCTAGAGACTGCATGTGCCCTGGAAAAACCAGGTTTGTATGTTGTGGTGTTCCTGGACCAATAAGTGTTGCTGGATGTGCAGGTGGTGGCTTGGAGTAGGTTAAAAATGGTGCTGCTAAAGTCCTGACTAGGGCCAGTTTGCTGTAACAGGCAGTTCCTTTGCTCTTACAAGTAGTGTTGCTGTTGTTGTTTAGTCATTTAGTCGTGTCCGACTCTTTATGACCCCATGGACCAGAGCACGCCAGGCACTCCTGTCTTCCACTGCCTCCCGCAGTTTGGTCAAACTCATGCTGGTAGCTGCGAGAACACCATCCAACCATCTTGTCCTCTGTTATCCCCTTCTCCCAACATCTCTTACAGTAGTACTGGCTACTAATTTGTTCCCATGCTCAATTCAAAGTGTTGCTTATTGCCTTTTATGGGCCTAGGTGGTTTGAGACCAAGTTACCTAAAGGAATGTCTTCTCGCTTCCTCTCCCATTAAAATTGGCTTGGGAGACACATTCTCACACATCCTGGCAGAAATGTAGGGAAGAGCTCGCTTTCTAGCCACGCTCAACCCATGGAACACCCAGTCTCAGGAATACTGCATGACATTGTTTTTTGATGATATTTTGAATTTTAAAAAATCTGGCTAATTTTATTTGGTATCTGATGTGCCATTCCTGTTCTGTGCCTGTTTTAGTGATGCTGTGTTTTAAAATTTTATTTCTGATTGTATTTGATATTGATAAGATGTTTTAATTCTGTGCTGCTTGTCACCTTGGATGTCATTGAATGAAAAAGTTGGGGTATCAGTTGACTGAAAGCCAAATAAATAAATCAGGTAGATAATATTGGGTTACAAACATCAGGATGATTTGCCTGGTTCTATGCAAAGGATCCTGAAAGTGATTTTGATCTAATGTTTCTGTCCTCCCCTAAAACTTCCATAAAGGGAAGTGCACAAAGTCTGGCAGGATAGGTGGGCTAAAAGTGTGTTTGTTAGAATAAGCTGAGGAACAAATTAAAAATGTTTCTCTGGGGGCCCTCTTCTCTCTGCTTCTTGGCTGATGATGTGTGGGGGGGTGCATGTTGTGGGCCATGTAAGTAGGCCAGAAGCAATGTGAGGAGTCCAGGTAGCACACCTCTGAACAAGAAGTAGAAAAAAGGGCATGTTTCTTGGACATTATGAATACTGACCAGAGAATGTGCATATTTCCCAGAGAATGGACAAAAATGCAGTTGAGATATGTGCATTCCCCAGTGCCTGTTGGAGATTATGCATAATGGCTGGAGAATGTACAAAATTCAGTCACTATGCAGATTCCAAGGCCCATTGGGGATTATATACATTGACTGGAAAACGTGCATGATCCTGTCTTTATTGAAAGATTAGTGTGGAGCTAAGTATGGATGAATCTCTGGTTTTGGTCCTGTTTACTTTTACATCTTTCCCCCCTGTATATCCATTTCATTTCATTATAAAACTGAATATATTTTAAAGTTAGGTTCTCAAAATTTAAACTTTTGTACACATTAATTTTTGGAGAATTGTGAAATTCAGTAAGTTGCTAAATTCCAATCCACACAATAGTCTGAATTGTGAGGACCCAGATCAGTTCACTTGACCTGATTAACAAAGATCAAAATTATCAAGCACCCCCAGTCTGAAGCCCAAGTGTGGATCTCTTTTGTCACCAAAGCAATGATTTTGTTGCAGGAAACTGTAAGCAGCCAAAGCCTTTAAGGCAGTGGACTAGGACTAGGTGGCTCCAAAATACAGTATATTGCGACTCAGTAGTTCTTTAAAATGCTGAAACGCAGAGGTTTTATCACAAAGGATGCAGATGTCATTTCGCTCTTCCGAATCTAACACTTGTAACAAGTTGTTTCACTCCCTGCTGCGAAAAAGATACTGCTGGCAGCCTGAGTGAAAAGGAAGTTGAGGAGGAAAGCTGTCAAGCGTTGTTCTTTGTACTTTAAGGAAGACAAAAATGACAAGAAAACAAAAAGTAGTCTACATACAGAAAGCTTCTATGGAGTATTTAGCTTTATTTTATATCCCAGTAGGGAATTATTTAAAGCTTCATGTGTAACTTACATAAATACATGTTGTGATTGTGTAGTTTGGAAAAGTCTGTTCACATGGAATGACTTCGACGCTTCGGTTTATATTGTCATGAAAGTAGTTTCAACATATATTTATTGGAACTTAGTTCTATATATTTTCTAGCTGTAACAAAAAAAATTATAATACATGTGTAAACTGGTCTATAATGCTTGTTGAGCATAAATAAAATGAAATTCTCTACGTGCTACAACTTTTCATAATCTAAGAGAGTTTCAAGTATAAAATATGGCTATTGCAGAAGGCAGGGTTTTTCAAAAGACACAAACCTATCCCAACAAGTAAATCCATAGTGTATTTAGTGTCTTGCAGACGCTGCCACTGGGAAAGGTTTACTTGTAAACTGCCCAGAGAGCTTTTTATTATTGTGCTGTATATAAATATTAAATGAATTAAGGGGATATGTGACCAGATGTTCTTTTGTTATTGAATTTTAGAACCTGCTCAATGGGCAAATTAGAAGCAGTTGTTGGGGAGTAGTGCAGAGAATTGCCACCGATTTAGACAAAAGGTCTGGGTTATATCTAGAGGCAACTGGGACAGAGCAGAAAGGGGTGATATATGGTAAATTTTCTTAAATGTTGAGGAGAAAGTGTCTTTTGATGCTTAAAGCCAAGTTTCCTGAAGGTCAGACTAGAAAGTGGACTGCAATGTTGATAAAAACTGAAGAGCACTGCATACCACAGACCTTTGAAAGAGAGTTTTTTTTCCTTGTTACATGTAATACAGATGCTGATGAAATTAGATGGCTGTATGTCACATGGCTGTATGTCACAGAACTTGGCAAGACTTGGAAACACAATTATTTGTGAGATAAAGTAAAGTGTAAACATTGAAGGTACAGACCAAAGTATTAATGAGTATGAAAATATGGTTTAGAAATTAAATGAATGAATGAGTGATGATGATGATGATTTAACAGTTTTGTGCCAGAGAGTGCAGGCTGTTTCCTACACTATGAACAAGATAATCTCAGCATACAAGCAAGTATGGTTGGACTGGCCAGCAGTCAAGCTGCCCACGGATTGAATTCTTGCCCTGTACTATGGCAAACTGTGGTTATTTGTAACTCATCTCATTCTGGTTGTTGTTATTGCTCCATTGTTTTGCCTTCAATCCTCACTGCTAACACAGTAAAACATGGTTGCAAACCATGCCTTTCATTTGCAAACATTTGCCATAATTAGATAAAATTTGCAGAACACCACAGTGTCTTCCAAACTAAAGGCTGAAAGCATGCATTTGGTTTGAATTGAGGAAGTGAATCATATCTCTGGAATTTAATGGAACAATACTCATTCATTCATTCATTCATTCATTATACCCCGCCTTTTTCCCTGACGCGACTCAAGGCTGCTCACAGATAAGAACAAGAACTGTTAAAAACATAGAAATTGAATAATTAAAAAACAATTAAGCTCTAACAGAATTAAAACCATGTACTTATATAAACTCTTATTTAAAACATACCAATAATTACAATAAAAATAGCATGGAACCAGCACTTTAACTAAAAGCAGTCAATTCACCAAAGCCTGTTGGAACAAGAAAGTCTTCAGCTGCTGGTGGAAGGACAGCAAGGAGGGAGAAAGTCTATCTTTCCCAGGAAAGCACTTCCACAGCCTGGGAGCAGCCACCAATATGGCGCTGGTAGTTGCCCTGGAATCAGACTATAGGGCTTGGGTTAATATCGGAGCTAGAGCATATAAAGAAAATTAATAATTTTTAAATTTGTATTCAAACAGTATTATACTTCAGTTGCTGGGATCCATTTGTCTCAGGAGACAATAAGGAGTAGGCCTTTGGAGTGGGCCTTCGGGGGCGAGGTCAAGCTGTTGGAAGGTTGCAGCAGCTGAGCAGATTTCCGTTCCCACTGCCTTGTGGGACATCTTTGGGAGAAGAAAAGGCTAAAGAGTAAACCCAACACAAATTCTTAGTAGAGTTCCTAAGGCGATTGGATAGCACCTTGTATACTTCAGTATTCATTTTATAAAACGCCAATTGTTGTTTGCTTGCATGCAATTTGCAACTCCCACAGAATTTAAAATACATTTTACTTATTTCGGTTATCTTGCCTTTCTTCTGTTGATCCAAATACATTGTACAGAGTTTTTAAGGCGGTTTACCATCCAGACACTGGCCAGACCCAAACTTAATTATTTTCAGCAGGTTTGCTATCTCATATGCTTTCATGTAATGCCTGGTTTCTGAAGACAAAACTAGATGTGACAGCAGGGGCAAGTTGTAGCTTTGTAAGGCTTTTCCTTTGAGGCAGGGAATGACACAAAGGGAGGAGTTAAACCCAGCTTCAATTAATGCTGAGGCCTCAGTTGATTTGATCCCATCTCCTAAATCTGATATTAAACATCTAAGGAGAGAAGAAATGGAAGAGGATCAAACTCAGTTTAACCTTTTAAAAGCCCAGAGACCAGGGCACCAGTTATGTACTTTAGATCTTGCTTAAACAAGTGAGCAAAAGTTGAGTGCCCTTGAACAGAACCAGCAGAGCTTTCTACATTATCTTGTCATACTATTGCAACAATAACAACCCTTTGCAAGCAGTATTTTTCATTAAGGTTTCACCTTGGAATGGTTTCTTGGCTAGAGGAATAATACAATTAGCTGCATGCATGCCATATCTTTCTATCTCTATCTATCTATCATCTATCTATCTATCTATCATCTATCTATCTATCTATCTATCTATCTATCTATCTATCATCTATCTATCTATCTATCTATCTATCATCTATCTATCTATCTATCTAATCTATCATCTATCATCATCTATCTATCTATCAGTGGTACATTATGGATGACATCCAAACTAGTGTGCCATCTAAACCTCCCCTCAAGTACCTTCCTCTGTGAAAGAGACTTTGATTTTTCTGCTTCTTTCTTGGGGCTTTTTGTTCCCCCCTACCAATGGCAGGTCTTGGTATCACCCAGAAAGAACCCACTTAGGTTCAGGAAACTTCCTCAGTGACAGTCCATTAGATGCTGGCAAAAGAAGTATAGAAGCAGTGTGTGTTGGTAAACCGGGAATATGGAGACAGATGTGGCACTGGATATATGAAATTAGGAGACCATGAGGGAAATTATTATTCATCAGGAGGCTGGAAGTTGTACATTTACCATGCTGTTTTCCTAAATTGTAAGATTGAGCATTTCTTTTTTTGTAGTATGTATTGCCTGCATTTTCCTTTCCAAAATGGCTAGCAAAAATGTACAAAAACAAAACAAATCCTTATTTCTCCTTCCTCCCCCAAACGTTCATTCACCATTTAACTTTTAAGAAGCTAAACTGTATATACTGGAGAATATTGTCATTGCTGCCACTGACAAAACATTCATATTATTATAGACTGTACTTAAAGTGAAGAAAGCACCACTCTTCCTAAGCAGAGATACAGTTTCATGCTGTGCCATTGGCTCTCAAGGATCCTTTCTGTGAATGTAGCACTGGCATGTTTATTTCTTGAAAATATTACTGATTGTAGCTAGAATGCCATAAACACTGTGTGAAATGCAGTTACCCCCAAAATGCAATTTCTTTCCCAGTTAGTACTGTGTGGTGTTTTATTTGTAGTCTTGCATAGTTTTTTCAGGACTACCCAGTTATCTTGGATAGCTGGATATGTATAACTGAGATGGTTTAATAAAGTCCAGTATATAGTAGCCTCTCCCAATTTTGTGACTTTCAGATGTTTTGGGCCGCAATTCACAGCCAGTTGTTGCTGGCTACAACTGATGCGCATTGTGCCCCCCTCAAAAAATTGTAATAGTACTGTTACTACTTTAACAAAAGCTATATTAGCAACTGAGCAGATCCATTTTGATGTATGGCATTCTGATAAGAAAATGACTTCTTAATTTCGAATTGTGGTTTCTACTGGAGCTCCTCCATATGTTTCTCTTTCATCAATCCTGGTTGTGCATCCATAGGTTGCCCAGATCATTTAAATATTGTAATATTGATTTTGATGTTAGTGGCGAGTATGGGCCAAGTAGTTGTTTTCCAAGAAGTGGTGCCAAAGCCATATGCTTGGCAGCTGGTTCATCAGCTTCTGGGAAGAATGGAGTCATTGCAAAAATCAGCCCGAGAGAGAGAGAGAGAGAGAGAGAGAGAGAGAGAGAGAGATGGATATGTGCCATGAGTAACATGAAATGTGAAGTATGATGTATGGTAAGGAAACTATTTTTAAAACACTTCCTAAATTTGGCATAATACTTTCATAATGACCACACCAAGGGACAGATAGGATTATCTATGTTCTCTATTACAGAAAATACTTTTCAAAATATTAAGACAATGTTAGAATACTAATTGTGTCCAAGCAGCATTATAAATTACCCAAACAGCACTTTGTTTAGTGTTTTTCAGACTATGTTGGACTCTTACATAATAGACCTAATACAACAGAACCTACCTGCAATATCACACTTCTTCATGGCCAGTTCTGACTTTTAAACAGCTGTTCCAGTAGCTGAGACTGCATACTTACTAATTTTCCCAGTTATCAGGGATCATCCAGACTTCTTTTTGCACCATGCTTACCATGGAAAAGGTCTGTGCTTTAAAGCTTTAAAGTTCCATGTCTGGCCTGTTGTTGTCTAGTGCTTTCCCTGGGAAAACCTGCATTTTACCGCTGAATCAAAGCAAAGGGTAATTCGCTGAAAACTCAGTTACTGTTTGCCCCAGTTCAGTGGTAAAATGTGGTTTTTACTGTGGAAGTTGCCAAAGCAAAACAACAACAACAAAACCACCCAGACCTGTGCTTAGAAACGTGGCACAAAACAAAATCTGGATGAGCTCTGAGATTACTAGTCTAGGAGAGAAGGATTGGTAGGATAGTTGAATTCAGCTTCCCTCTTCCATTTAGCATGCCTGCCTCCTTGAATGGATTATGAGAGCTATTGCCAGTAATCACACAGTGATTATGTGGATACAGTCCTGGCTGATCTAGCTTTTAACTGTTAGGAATTCATTTGCAGCCCCTCATCCAGGTAGGAATACTTTTGTGGAGGTCTGTTTCTGCACACATGTGCCCTAGATGAATTGAAGTGACTATCCAGGACCATCAGAAGGAGAACTCTTCTAATAAACATTGAAAATGTGGCTTTGTACATACCCAATTGCTACAGATTTTGTTGTAGTCTTGTTATGTTATATAGGTATAGGTTAGATTATATAGGTAGGCACCTAAGGAGCTATCTGAACAAATTATAAATGTTACTGGGGGTGGGGAGGGGAGAGAATTGGATTTTAAATGGAAACAGTAACTTCTACAGATTGCAGCTACCACCCACAGCGACTGGCCGTTAATCTCCAATATCGGGTTAAAATGGATAAACTAACTGACTTGGTTAAATGCTAAGTAATTAAGAAAATCTTATAAAGAGTCTCTGTCACAGTGTTGTGGTTTTTTAAAAAAAACATATATATGTTTTCCACTCCTGTTATCTCTCCCCCCCCCAAAAAAAAAACAGATCAAAAGAACTATCACACACAATTATTGGCTGCTTTCTGAAAAAGATATTTTCAATATTATGAATCTTTGATTATGAGGATGTTAGAAACATGGTTATTGTTGATGTTAATGGTAAATTACCAAAGGGAACGTGATAATTCATCTTTTCTTTCACTGAGCAATGCTTGAATGCTAAGGCAGTTGATTTGACTATCTTCTCCCCAGCTGCATATTGATATCTGCTGTCAGAAAGAACTGGGCTACAGTTATAAAGGCATATCCAAAGGTTTGGGCATCCAAACAGACTGAGTTAAAGTTCTTCATTTGTCTCAACGTTATTATTGGGATGGGAAAGAGTTGGTCTGTCCTGTCCCACTTCTGAGGAATTTTAACACTGCATGCCAGCTAATAAACATTGACTTCATTTGCCCATAACATCCTAACCGTGACTTAGCACAATCTTGGCTTAGCACAGATGAGCAAAATTTGTGCAATCCCTAGGAAGGGATTGGGGCCACTCTGCTCCTCTGGTCATTCTGCTACTGTGCTAAACTATGCTAAATCATAGCTTGGCTTAGCAGGTCATCTGCTTGGCTGGTGGTTTATCTCTTTCTTTACAAATCTTGGATATAGATTATGGTTTGTCTGGAGAGAGCTAAACCGTGAGACCGTGTTAGGATGACATGGTAAGTCAAAACATGGTTTCACACGGTATAGCAAGAGAACAACCAGTGGTGGAGCAAAGTAGCCACAATCTCCTCTCCATGAGCCCACATGTTACTCCTACATGTTAAATGATGCTTGTGTTACATGCAGAAAGCATCATAGTGTTTATAGAAGTAGTCCACTGGGAAAATATTGACTGGATTTTGAGCAGGTATGAAAATATCCCCATAGCACTAGTCATAATGTTGATGCTGACTGTTTAAGCTACATGCATATGATAGTATATTTCACTTCACTGGGTCCGGCAAGGGCCTTAAAGAGACCCCAGAAAAGGTTTGAGGGTCTATTTATAACCCATGCACCATAGATTAGGCCAGGCATAACCAGGCAAACTCGGCCCTCCAGATGTTTAGGGACTACAACTCCCATCATCCCTAGCTAACAGGAACAGTGGTCAGGGATGATGATGGGAGCTGTAGTCCCAAAACATCTGGAGGGCCGAGTTTGCATATGCCTGGGTTAGGCACCCCTGCAATACAGTATCACAAGCTAGCCAAATATAGCATCATGCAACAGAGCTAGTTGTTCAGTTGGTTGTTTCAGTTGGTTGGCATATAAACGCCCACATATAGTAAATAAGCTCCATATTCTGCCCAGGAGTATTTGTTTTTAAGTAACCAACCAGCTGGACTGATGGAGTGTTTAATCCCCTCTTTCAGCACCCCTAAATTGGCTATAGTTACTTAGGTTATTGGGGTTTTTTTCTGGTTTTCGCTTGCCATGTGTCTCCATATGTTATGGCATATATTTTTTATAAAGTTCAAGTAAGATTTTGTGTTCAATCGTTCTTATTTTCCATTTCAGATAGTTAAGTTTATACTATGGTTTTGCATGTTGAATGTTCCTCTTCACTTCAGTAATTCCAGTGGTAATTTCTTTTGGCAAAATAATTTACTGATTGTTTTAAGCCTAAAAGCTCTTTGACACTTAAGAGATTTGGGGCATGGATTATAAAGTGCTGTTTAATCTTCACCTACGGATCCATTGTCTATGGATTATTGATGCAGTTAAGTCATTATGTCTAAGTCTGAACCTTTTAAATTTCCAGACCTGAGACTGAGAGTATAAATTGAACCTACAAATTGAAATATAGAAGGCTCCCATCCAAGGTTCTTGTCTTGTCTTAATTCTTTTATTTGTCTGCTCGGACAGTCTTGAGATAAACAATGCAGATCATGATGTGGTTTAATTGTGCAAACTAATAATTGTTTGGACGTTTTGAAGGGGCCCTTCTGCCTATCATATAAACTACATTGTGCAAGTAAAGCCTTCCACACACCCCTTTTTTTTTAATTCTGAAATCTCTTCCAATGGTAATCATAGTCTATTTGATCATGTGGTCATTTTAGAACACCAGCACCCTGTGGACTAGAACCTTGTCAACCTGCCAAAAGCATATTGACGCAGATTACACAAGAATTTAAAGTGACAATTCCTTTTCTTAGTATATTACGATTTTAAAAGAAACCTAAAGGAGGCATGCAGCAAAGTGTTAAGACAGATAAGCCAATGCCTAGTTTCTTCTGACTTCAGCAGGGAAAATACATATCGTACTTGCAATCTAGGGTAAAAATGATAACACCACACAGAAGGTGGTTTCATTCAATGGAGGCTTCCAGTAGATGGAGAGAATATTTGCAAATTAGTCCCTTTCTCTTGCAGCACCTCATGCCACTTTCCACACTGTTCGCGAGAGGCTGCTAGTCATATGGAACACATTGGGGGATGCAGGTGGTTGCAAAGAGAAGGGGATATTGTTTAAAATTTCCACCCACCCCAGAATACGCCATTGAGTACACAAGACACTGCCCAAGGAAATTTCATTTCTGACTCTTAAATGCATATTCTGTTATTTGGAGAAAAAAAGTTATGTTGCTTGATTGTGATCTTAGAATCTTCTTAGTATTAAATAGATTGAATAATTCGCTAATAGTAATATCTTAAATTATTCTGAAAATGCAAATGCTAGTATTTAAGTGCCAAAAGGAAACCACAACTTCCTGTTCAGTCTCCGATTGAAAGCAACTACTGCACATTAGCAACAAAATTAGTGTTGCATAATGCCATCAGATTTACTTCCTACTCTACAGATATGTTTAAGCGTGACCCTCTAGAGGGCAAAGCTTGGTTAAGCAATCCATATATTGAGTCAGAAACAAATGCAACTGTAGTTATTAGCTTTAGGCAGTGCCACTCACTGAGCACTATTTAAATGCTAAATTCAGTTCCTAACAATAGCTAAATAAAACACTTAGGCTTGACTATAGTGAAATCATAGCCATGTTAATATTTATTGAACAAGCATTCTCATTGTGCTTGTCAGATAACACGTGATTCCAAGCATATGGGGCAGCAAGAGAAGTGTCATTCAAGGGAGCAGAGACCTTTGGACATTAGGTGGTGGAGCTGTGGGAATCAAGATCATGGGCAGAAGGCCAGGGCTTTGGCAGAAGGACAAGGATCCTGTGAATGTCACATGAGAGACATAAGGTGAATATTTTTTTCAGTAGCATGCTAGACAGATATGAGAGGGCTGAGATGAGATAATGAAATAAGAGATAAGAAAGTTGCAGTAGTAAAATCAAGAGAAGTTTATTTTATTTATGATGTAAAATTGTAGAAAAGGTAAATGTTCCGGAAGATAAATTAGCTGTAATTGAATTTTTCCTGTTCCTATCTGTTCTCGAACAATTTGGGGCTAAGATCACGGTGTATGCAGATTTTTTGCTTCATTCTTTCTTCAAGAGACTTCAAGCAATTTTAATTTTAGTTTCAAGGTTGTCTGCTTCATAGTTGGGTACAATTGTTTTTATTCTGTTTTCGTTCTGTGTTTGAGACATCTCATCTTGAAATGGGCTAAAATCCCTGCTAGGAGAAAAATGATAGCTTTATAGTTGCTTTAACCATAATATGATATGTTGTAAACTTGGTTATAGTCCAACTAAGTAAACTTGATTTTGTTACATATGGCTTTGTTGCTGAAAAATAACTCCAGAACATTAAGCTCTGTTCAAAGGAATACTAAGCATGGCTCTGAAAGTATTGACCAGAAGAAAGGAAATGGATAATAGTGTGTACTGAAACGAACAGCTAGAAACTGCAGCCATGAACATGAAATGCATTGCTCAGAAAGTGAGATGCAGAATAGCTGGAGTTAAGTTGGAAGCAGTTTCTACAGGACCGTGGACAGCTCTGAGCAAGCCGATGGTTGACTTCAACAGAGCTAAGGCTCAACGTTTACATTATGCCATTCGTGTGCAAGAGTTTTCTTACACAAATAGCCAGCATAGGGGAAGGGGGCTGATCTAGATTGGCACCCTGGCACTGGGATAGGGGGTGTTAAGTATTTGCCACCTGTGGTTCGAATCCAGATTGGGCTTCCTGTGCCTGCTGTTAGCACAAGAAAGAAAAACATCTCTTATTCAGTTCAATGGGAGATACTTTCCACTATGCCAATAGTAGCTGCAGAGGGGCAACTCAGATAAGAATCACAGAAGGATGCAAATGGTTTAAGACCCCTACACTGCTAGTGCCCTGATCTATTAGTGAAAGAATAATCTTGCACTCAAGCAAGAACCATGTTAGCAACATGCTTAGTTCTGCTCTAAAGGGACACAGGTGGCGCTGTGGGTTAAAGCCTCAGCGCCTAGGACTTGCCGATTGAAAGGTCGGCGGTTCGAATCCCTGCGGCGGGGTGCGCTCCCGCTGCTCGGTCCCAGCGCCTGCCAACCTAGCAGTTCGAAAGCACCTCCGGGTGCAAGTAGATAAATAGGGACCGCTTACCAGCGGGAAGGTAAACGGCGTTTCCGTGTGCGGCTCTGGCTCGCCAGAGCAGCGATGTCACGCTGGCCACGTGACCCGGAAGTGTCTCCGGACAGCGCTGGCCCCTGGCCTCTTAAGTGAGATGGGCGCACAACCCCAGAGTCTGTCAAGACTGGCCCGTACGGGCAGGGGTACCTTTACCTTTACCTTTTTACCTAGTTCTGCTCTAGGACCAAATATTCTGGTGCAGGCCTTGATGTACCAACTTCCCCTTAGAGCAGGATCAACTGGAATCAAAAGTAGTATGCATAGGGCTTTCAGCCTAGAGCCTCTTAGATAGCAGTGTGTTTCAAGAACAGTCTGGTTTTCAATAATTGTTCAAAAGTATCATTGCATCTTGAAACACTTGTTTTTGATACATATGGTGCTCTGCACAAAGAGATTTTATGAGATAGTCTTCCCCTTAAGATACTTATCATTTAGTCCACAAGGCCATTTGGCAGGAAGATAATCTTAGGGATACAAAATCCATTACTTTTTTAAGAGGTGCAGAAATGTATTGTTTGTACCCACAGCAAAACCATATATATATATATATATATATATATATATATATATATCCCAGTAACTGATCTCTCATATATCGCATTCTCCATCCTCAAGCTTGCATTTTTAATTTCTGTTCCTCCCACTTGTACAGTTTTGCTGTGACATCCAGTCCTACTGCCTTGGGAATCCTGATTGTCCTTTGCAGGGTAGGATATAAACTTAGAAATAAAATAAACTGGTTTGAGCAGTTGCTGCAGTCAAAGATTGCAAATCAGAATTGTAGTGTGTGTTGACTCTAAGACAATAGTAGGGAAGGGAGCTTTATGCTACTGGTGTGAAATACTAAGTATATTTCCTAAGGAGGAAAAATAGAACATCCTTTCCTCCTAATATTCAGAAGAGTATGCTGACTAAAATTGTTTGTTTGTTTTTAAAAAAATCCATGTGATTTTTTTCTTTATATGCAATATCATTTTGCTACCAAATCTCATTTTTAAAGGCTGATACTTCTGAAAAGAAAAAATGTAGAAGCGAAAAAATAAAAATCAATATATGTTTATCATCCTATCTTCAAAAGTCTGAAGGCACAGATACATGCCTGTGACTCTAGTAATGTATACAGTTTTAATATTTAATGAATAAGATGAGCATCCAGTGGAGAATATATAAGATCATTTGCCTGAATCTGTCAAAAGTCTACATCAGTGTTCTCTTTTTACTTAGTAACATTGAATTTTGTGTCTGTGTGAATGACATTAATCTCCACAGTCTTTTCAAAAACTCATGAACATAAGAGGGGAAAGGAGATTATGTGATTCAGAAGCATCCAAAAGCATCCTTCATCTCCCCCTGCATCACTTTTAAATTGAGATTCACATGCAACATAGGAAGCTCAAAAGCTCCCTTCACATGTACATAACCTGGTCAGTCTTTTGGGTTTCTTCTTGGGATTGCACCCTATCTATTTAATATCCTTTTTTTTTTTTTTTTTGATGGAAATACCATTATATCGGCTTTCCCTTGGAATTTATTGTATCCATCCAAAAACACTACTCTACTTCAGCTTTGACTTTGTTGGCACCAAATGCATTTGATCACATTTGATTCTACAGTGTGTGGTGTTTTTTTAAAAAAACAGTTTAATACCAAAACCTGGAATAGGAAACAAATGTGGATAGTATAATGTGCTGCTAGTATTCTTTGTCTGGAATTGGGGGGGGGGGCGGTTAGCTAACAACTATATAATGTGGATAGATGAATGCTAAATACAACAAAAGGCATTTTATGAAAGGTCAGGAGTTGTGTGAGCATCACATAATAGAGGTCAATGTTATTTAGTGCGCTTCTGGCCACATAATATTCTCTGGACTAGAAGCGGCAGGTATAAATCAGACACAAACTACACATGATGCTTGGCATATAGTTTACTCCAGCCTGCAAGATTGTTCTTTAATTTGGAGGGCAAGGTATACTGGCACCATAGTGTGCAAGGCAGAGGGAATTTAACCTTTTGCCCTCACTGCAGTCATGATCAGTATTGAGAGCACAAGTGGCAGGCATTTGTGGAGCTAATTTGTGATGGCAAACCATACGCATATCCCCGCACACATACACACACACATTTGAACACATTGGCTCTTTCTAAAAAAGGGGGGTGGTGAACACTCCCCCAGTTGTGATCCTTCTCCCTTGTCCACATCCCTCACTGGCTGTGCTCCACAACCTCCCCAATTGTTTTTTGTTTTACTGAAATGTGTTCTTGGACTGCAATGATTTCCCTTTCTTTTCTGGATGGAGAGGGATGTCTGCAGAAACCTTTTGCTAGATTGTAACCTACTCTAACAAAGGAAGAGTTGCACCTACTTCCTTGCCCGTTTTGTCTCTGGACCTGACAGTTTCTGTTATGTGGTCCCCATAAGGTTTTACTCATGAGGTAATTTGGCTCTGAAGCTCAGAAAGGTACTCCAGCCCTGTAATCAATAATAATAATAATAATAATTAATAATATCTTTATTGTCATTGCCCCCTCTCAGGGACAACGAAATTACTTGGCTGCTCCATCCACCCAGATAGGGCACTCCACTCAAAATCAGAACAACTATAAAAACACTAATTAAAACAATATAATATAATACAGCAAGGAAGATTAGATGACTTTCAAAGTCCAGGTTTCCCGTTCAGGGCCGAGATCGCTCTGGAGAAGAAGCTGTTCTTGAGACGGCTCGCTCTTGTCATCATCGTCCTGTATCTCCGTCCCGACGGCAGGAGCTCGAAGAGACAGTGACCAGGATGCGATGGATCTTTTACTATGTCCAGTGCCTTCCTATGGCACCTTGTGGCATAAATCTGCTCTAAGGTGGAGAGTGGGCAGCCAACAATGCTCTCTGCTGCCTTAACAACTCTGCACAACCCCATCCTGTCCTGGGTAGTACAGCTTCCGTACCACACACATAAGCCATAAGTGAGCACGCTCTCAATGGCACAGTGATAGAAGGCAAGCAGCAGTTTCTGCGGAAGATGGTTTTTCCTTAGGATTCTTAAAAAGTACAGTCTCTGCTGCGCCTTCTTCACAAGCCCCCTTGTGTTGACACTCCAGGACAGATCCTCTTGTAATTCAATACCCAAAAATCTGAACATTGTTACCCTCTCCACACAGACCCCATCAATCAGAAGTGGCTGGACATTGCTCTTCTGTCTCCTGAAGTCCACCACAAGCTCCTTTGTCTTCCTTGTATTTATGAGCAAGTTGTTAGCTCTGCACCACTTTGTCAGCCGCTCCACCTCATCTCTATAGTCCGTTTCACCCTCCCTTTCAGAGATGAGCCCAATCATGGTTGTGTCATCTGCAAATTTGACAACCCTATTACTAGGGTGAGCAGTGACACAATCGTACGTGTAGAGAATATAAAGGAGCGGACTAAGTACGCATCCCTGTGGTGTTCCTGTGTTAGTCTTAAGTGTATTAGAGGTATAAGGGCCCAACCGAACCCTCTGGGTGCGGTCCGACAGAAAGGCCGATATCCACCCACAAAGTGATAACGGGAGCCCCAGATCTTCCAGTTTAGACACCAGACGTTGTGGTAGAATGGTATTAAATGCCGAGCTGAAATCTTAAAAAAGCAGTCTGCATAACCCCCCCGCTGCTCCAAATGTGCAAGAACGGCATGGAGGGCAATCGCCACAGCGTCCTCTGTCGATCTTTTCGTTTTATAAGCAAATTGGAATGTGTCCAGTCCCTCTGGTAAACAGGCAATGACATAATTTCGTACCAGCTTTTCAAAGCACTTCATGATTATAGGTGTGAGTGCTACTGGACGAAAGTCATTCAGATCTTCCGGGTTAGATTTTTTTGCTATTGGAACAATAGTAGAGGACTTTAGGCAGGATGGAACAATAGCCTGGGCTAGGGATCGATTTAAAATCCCAGTGAAAACTCCTGCTAGTTGATCTGCACAGTCTCTCAGTACCCTTCCAGCTACCCCATCTGGCTAATCAAAGTGAAATGTTGCATTCCAGGAAAAACTGCCACTCATTTGTTCCTCAGATGAGTGCCTAAAGGTTCATTCAGTCGTGTGGATACTGGCAGTCTACTTCATTGGTTTTAATTGGGTACAAATGTACATCCCCATTCCGACTAGTCTTTCTAGACCACACATAAGACCATTGTTATTTTTCCCTTGCTTGCTACTGTAGTGAAGGTAGCTTTACATCTGTCATTAGTAACAGCTTCAGGGTCAAAATGTACTAGTGAATAAATATGGTCAAAATCTGCTAGTGAATAAATATAGTGATAGACACCAGCTTGTGCTGGGGAGTTCAAATTGGTAATCTAATTTTTACAATTTATTTTACAGGTCTGAAGGTGAAAGTTCAAGATGCATCAGGTATGTATCTGTACAGTGTTTTTTGAACCATTTTTTTTATTACAACCACATGTCCTGCCTTTTGGCTTGATACTGAACCATCATGGATAAAAGAATTCTTTTAAAAAAGCTGTACTTTACAGTATCAAACCTTTTTCTTTTACACTTTAATGCTTTAATTGTAAAATTAGACACCTCTGTTTTATTAAACATGCCAAAGTTTTCTTTTTTAAAGTTAGGAATAGCTAAAATAGTACATAACATCGCATGTAAAGGAGGTTTTCTGTACTTGAAGGAAGCCAAAATTCTGCAATTTTCTAAGATCACTTTGGTTTAGGGACACCATCCACAGACAGGTGTGCTTCACATGTAATTACATGTAATTTTTTAAAAAAATTAAAATAGAATTTTTACTGGAATAATTCAACATTGATACATTTATACATACATATTACAGATATAGAAACAGACATACATTTCATACAATCCTTAAAAATATTCATACATACCCACATTCAATCCCGCACATACTTCCTTTTCCCATGTAAAATTCATTTCCTATTTTTACATGTAAAACTAATTTCCTATTAGATTAGATTTGAATTGGCTGCTGCCTTAAAAAAAAAACACATTAGCTTTTTAGAAAGTATTTTCCAGATTACATATGCTTGAGAGATTTGAATGCTTTCATTTCCAGCTAAAGATATGTGTTGGTGTGTTGCCACAACTGTAAATCTTTTGACCTTTGGCTCTCTTCTAGAGGCCACCTTGTTCTTCAAACTGTAAGAATTGTAACCTGATACCAACTTGTTTTTCCATGCATCCAGTTAGGTACTTTTGTATCTGCTTCTCCCTTATAGATTCTTTTGTTTCCAATGAGACTATAATTAGCTCTTTTATTCTTGCAGTTTGTGGTAGATGCAGTCTGAACTTGGTTGTTCCAGTATGTGACTTTATCTATGATTAATTCTTGCTTTTTCACATTTAACAAATCTTACAAATGCTATGTGTTGGCTGGCAATTTCAATATTTTGAATGGTCCCAGGTTTTCTTGAATTGCAGGAAAATAGTCCAACATTACTTGAGTTTCAAAACATGCATACACCATTTCCATGGGTTAGTTACATTTTTATATTAAAATTGTTTTGTAAAAGCAATAATCATATGCTTACCTGTTGGGGCAGGTGTGTAGTCTCAATGAAACATTTATGGTATTAATTTATTTTATATTGGTTTATCATTACTCTAAGAATATTATGTAGATAGGCTGAATTACTTACATAGGTTATCGGATAAGGAGTAATGGAAATTTATATTAACTCAATTTCAGGAAAAAAATTTAAATTGGTTGTTGTTGATTTAAACTTGTAGTTGGACATTATGAAAATATATTAATATGATTAGCAAATTGTCTGAGGCTATGGATGTTTATTTAGAAATTAGCCCCACTAAGTTCAAATCAACATGCTTAAAATGGCAGACTTAGGATATTTTTCTCACTATAGACTTAATAATGCAAACTTCAGGTTGTTTTACACCAGAGAATGTGTTTTCTGTGTTCTGCAACAGATATCCCAATTTAAAATTTATCAGTAAGAACTTTAAAAAGAATCTAAATGTCCATGAGTGTGAGAGGCATATTATTATTTCAATTTTTATATATCACGCGATACTTAATATTCATAGTCTCTTCTGCTGCATTGTATATTTGCCATCATTCATTGCTTTCCTCTCACATCACAGTCATTAACAGTGTGAGATTTTATTAGGGGTATTTAATAAGTATGCAGTTTAGCAGAGTGATAATTAAGTTGCTTATTAAGGGCAAAGATCATGTTGCTGCTTCTGAGCAAAGGCAGGACAATACAGAAGGCTTGATTGCAGGCCATTTTATTTAGCTTGTGGCTAACGTGATATAAACTCCTCTAAAGGAAGTAGAAAACTAATGGCCCTGAACCAATGTAGAGTAGAAAAGAGATGCAAAGTACTGTAAGAATAGCTTTTATATCAGTTGAATAACTGGTAACCCTCTAATTAAAAGGGGAGGAGAAAGAGCCCCCCACAGATCTTAAGTGTGGCTTCTTTGCAGTTTGCTAGCTGCCAAATATTAACTAATAAAATAATTACTAGAGTGAAAGTAATAGAGTTAAGATACGTTTTCAGATGTTACTACTGAGGGCTTTTATTCAGTAATATAAAAGCTATATCTAACCTAGTCCACTATTCCAACATCCAAACACTATAGGTGTCTTAAGGATCAAATAAGATATATATGTCCTAGTGCAAGGGGAGAACAGCAGCAAGGCTTGGATTGCTCAGGTACACTGGCAGAACCAACCCAGCACTTCCACTGGTATGCTTGTGAACTTGCCACCACACTACCTTGCATCATCTCAGCAACTGGCAACACTGCTGTCGAGAGACCAGTGCTACCATGTTGCTGGCTCCTCCTGCCTATGAGAGTCCCCTGAGCTGCCAAGTTGGTGAGGTAGATACACTCATGAGGGACTGACTATGCTACTAGAAAGGTATACATAGCAACTTCAGCTGAACCAACAGGCCTGCCACAATGAGCAGCATGTGAGTCTATCTGAAAGTAATTTGCCAATTTTCCTATGTGTCTCATTGACTCTTCGTGACCCCATGGACCAGAGCATGCCAGGCACTCCTGTCTTCCACTGCCTCCCGCAGTTTGGTCAAACTCATGTTCGTAGCTTCAAGAACACTGTCCAGCCATTTCGTCCTCTGCCATCCCCTTTTCCTTGTGCCCTAAATCTTTCCCAACATCAGGGTCTTTTCCAGGGAGTCTTCTCTTCTCATGAGGTGGCCAAAGTATTGGAGCCTCAGTACCAGCCCAGATTAATGGACAAGCTGTGGAGGGCAAGATACATTTTATCACATCAGGCGGACTTCCCCAGGGGTTTATAAGGTTTGGAATAAGGTTTTCAATTGATTACAGGAGAGATGTTGGCACGAGATCCACTTATGGCACTATTGTCCATTATCAATGATGGAGACAAAAGGATACTTTACAGAAGTTAATGTTTTCCATTTTTATTGGGGTCCATATGGTGGTAGTCTGAAATTCGAAATTTGTAACAGCTAATTTGCTTGGAAGGGTGGTATTCTCAGATTTCATTGGTGGCATTTATGAAAAAATAACTTGTCAGTTGAATAAAGAAAGGATTCAAGGGGGGAAAGGTTTTATTTGAAATGGTTTTGTTCTATTAAATATGGGTCTGTCAGAAAGCATGATGGGCTTTCTTCATAAAACCATGTGGCTTTATGGAGTGATATTAGAGGCGGATTGAATTAATTTTTCTTCCTCTTTACGCTTGGCTAGTTGATTACTTCTGTGATGTTTTCCTGAATGCTTCACTTAGTGCTTATTTGTTCACGTGTTATGAATTGTATATTTAAGGGAGACTTTGTTAGTTACCTGTTTTGCTACCTGTTTTGCTCCTATATTTGCTGCAACAAAACATATAGGTATATATGCTTTGAGTTTTTTTATTTCTTTGCTTGTTTTTCTTTGATATGGAAAGTCTTAATAACCTGTTCTTAATGCCCTGATAAATTAAATAAATAAATCAAGTAAATAATTCGTGCTACAATAAACTTCAACACGAAGAAGAGATGTGAAAGATGTTCCTGGTTTCACTAGTAAATTTGGGTTTCTTGGTACCCTTAATTAGTAGTACAGTACAGTGGAACCTCGGGTTACGTACCATTCTCCTTACAAATGCTTCAGGTAACGAGCTCCACTAACCCGGAAGTAGGTGTTCCGGGTAGCGAACTTTGCCCTGGGATGCGAGCAAAAGTTGTGCGGCAGCAGCAGCGGCGGCAGGAGGCCCCATTAACAAAAGCATGCCTCAGGTTAAGAACGGTTTCAGGTTAAGAACGGACCGAATTAAGTTCGTAAATTGAGGTACCACTGTAGTAATAGTAGTAGTAGTTGTCAGTGTGTGTGTGTGTGTGTAGCTTCTAGCCAAATCATTGCTGTTTTATTTTGACCTTGAATTTTCAACCATGTTTTTGTTAACATATTTCAGTAGATTAAATTCTTGCATGCACACCTGAAGAGATGAGTAGGCATTTTCACTTCTTTGGCATGCGAATCAAAAATGTGAAGGCACCTTCATGCTGCTTGAGAATCTGGTCATTCATGTGTGAAATAAACATCAGTATCGCATAACCGAGATATGAGTTGAATTTTGGGGGATACTATTATTAGATAATTCACTTGAGAGCGGAAGATATGCAAGGTCATGCACTTTACGTAAAACATTTATTAATATTAATAACCCTGTAGTGGAAGACTCAAGTTATCCCCCTAGGTAATTTCACACAGGGCTATCTGAGTAGACATTCATCAAAATATCTATATCAAAGTGTTAACAAGCTAATGATAAAAAGACGTGCTTTGGTTCCACAGAACTGACCCCGTACAAAATGCTTTGTAAGCAACCATCTTTGTACTTTGTAGAACAGAAAGAATGTGAAACGAGTGGTCTTTCAGCTGAATAGATGCTTTATTAAGCATAAAATCAGTACATACAAAATTGCTTCCAAAAGTATATTCTTATTCTGAACTTTGTACTAAAATGTATAAAACTATGTTTTAAGCATTCAAGTAAATTATACCAACAATCTTGATTTGTAATTTCTAATAACAGTGATGTCACAATACAGTTAAGGTGAAATATTTTTAAATCACTTGGCTTTCAATGGGAGATTTAAATGTGATTAGTTTACTTCCACTGTCTCATTCTGTGACACATTCCCTCATGTGACACATGAAGATGGGAACTGAGCAACATGACTGAGTCTGGGGTGATTTAACCCTGGCCTCCCTCTCAACAACAACCAAGAATTCAGGGTTCTCTATATGTGGTGGCATATAATATAAACCCACAGCAAGGACTGTTGATAGTAGGCTTCATTTGACAATTTGTTCCCTGAACTAGATATATTTTAAAGCGGGGGCACAATGAAAATGGCAACTATGCTTATTAGCAAACATTCAAAGAGGGATAAAGCTTGATCGTTTTACTAGTAAAGGCACAGCACTTATTTTATTTCAGAAACACTTGTTTCAGGTTTAAAAAAGAACTTCTAATTCTCCACAATAGAACTGTTTCTATTAAAACAATTTCTTCCTAGAATGGCTTTTTGCTTTTTACTCCTTTTACTCTGTAGCCCCATTCTACATCCTTTTCCTCCACCTGGGAAAATTAAAGAGGTTTATCCTGCCTGACAAACTCCTAAGTACACCTAGCTACTTCCGTAGCTGAGCCCTGACTGCCACTTAAATGGTTAGGTTTTCTCCTGCCTGGCTGTCTCTCCTCCCCTGCCATGATTGGCCAAGGGTCTCCAGGATGATAACTCCATAGTCCAGAGGTTTTCAACCTTTTTGAGTCCATGGCTCCCTTGGCCAACTACATTTCTACTGCTCCCCTGTGGGGAAATGCTCCCTGAGCCTCAAAAGCCCAGTTCTATCACCCTTGCCTGCAGAGCCAGCAGCCCCTCACCCATTTTTGAACACCCTCCCTTGTGAAGTGTTCCCTCAGGTTCCTCTTCCCTTTCCTTGGGAGTACTCTGGGCAGCCGCCACCATCACTCCTGGTCTCTGAGACACCAGCCCCACTCCAAAGAGAGGTGCCTCCTCATGCCACCCCTCAGGGCCTGGGAAGAGGATGCCCCAGCCCCCAGAGACTGGCCAAAGGTGAATGTGAGGCCAGCACCTTACTCACCTTGGGAGGCAGCAGTGGGCACTGCCAGGCCTGCATGGTGAAAAGGCTGGGCACTCAGCTCCCAGGTAAGCCTTGCACACAGCAAGCACAAGAAAAGCCAGTGCGGTGCCTGCCTGCCCAGCCTTCCACTTGTCTGTCTTTTCCATACAGCAAGGGCTGGCAGACTAACTGGCCAGGCTTCCTTACCCACTTGCTTGCTTACTCAGCTCCTGGCAACCAGTAGCCCCTGGCTAGCCCCAGAGGCACCACTTGCCTCCGGAGCTTGTAGCTGGGACTGCTGCAACAAACAGCTATGCAAGCCTTTGGGAGGCAGAGACATGAGCGGGCATCAGAGGAGGGAGGGAAGGAAAGAGGGACAGAGACCGGTGTTGCCTGCTGCACTCCTGACCATCATTCAAGGCACCCCAGAGAGCCACGGCACACTGGTTGAAAACCACTGCAATAGTCTGTCTCACATACCCTTAATGATTAAAAGTGGAACAAATGGGAAATGGCATGACAGAGTTTTCTATTATAAATAGGGACAAAGTAATGTTATAGGTCTGTCCACTCTGGAATAACCTCCTCGCTGTGATTTGGAAGATACTGGCTGACTGTTTCTTAAAACTCACCTGATTGCTTAGGTTTTTGCTGACCTTTAGCACTGACCTAATTACCCTATATTGTTGGCATTTAGTAGTGTTTTTATTGTATTGCTTTGTGTTAATGTGTTTTCATATTTTTTATCCCTATAAACTACCTCAATAGTATTTATTAATGGCAAATGGTATATGAATATTATTAAATAAATGTTTTTCTTAGTCTTGTTAATTTATTATCTTGGCCAACATAATTTTTCAAAAATTCATTTTCAGGTGTATATGATGGTCCCAATACATTCTGAAACATGTGAATTTATGTCTTATAACATAGATGCAAAGAGCTAAAATTTGTTTTAGACTCTCAAATGTCCATTTTCAGATATTCAAATGCTCGGTTTCTTGCGTATTCTCTGAATAGGCATTGCCAGTGTTTGGTGCCCAATTATTTTTTATTTCAATATTTATATGACAGCTGACATTTTGTGGTGTTTTAATAATTGGCACACAAAGATATTTAGCATTTGACAGTATAGATAGCTGATAGATTATGGGAGGCTTCCAAACTTGCGCCTTCAGAAAGGAGTCTGCATTTCTGCCATCCAAGCCCCTGTATGCTACAGAAGATTCTTTCAGGGAGTATTGGACATAACACCTAGTATTCCCTTGTGGCTGTGTATTTGTAGAGGAAGCCTAGTAGTCTTTGATCCATTATTTAATAGAGTATTCCCTGAGCTACTAAAGAACCTGGGGATCCATGGAAGATATATCAGTAGTTTTCAACTGTCATATTTGGCAGGTTTTTATCATGGTTGGCATGCAAGTGTATTCAACATTTGGCAGTTGATATGTAACAATATTCTTTATAATGCTTTTGATCACACACAGTGCTATTTAGTATTGGACAGCCTGTGATAGCATGCAATGCTAATTAGTGTTTGACAGTTAAAAATTTCTAGCCTGCCAAAAACAAAAAAACTCTATTAAAGTATTCAGATTCTGAGCTTAAAAAGTTAGCATTCAAAAAATGGGTGTGGATTCTGCTTTGTAATTTATTATTCAAATTTTTATTTTTTTTATTTTTTAAAAATATTTTTATTGATACAACAAGAAAAAAAACACAAATACCAAATTACACAAAGAATAACCATAGACACATAATTTTTTTTAGAAAACAATAAAATATATTGGTCTTAACACTAAAGACCCAACCTCCCGTCTATTCCATATTTCAATTTCATATTACTTATTGCCAATATACACTATTATTCAAATTTTTCAATGAGAATGATGGAATTTTGCTTCAATGCATTTTTGTCCCAGTTTAATGTTATATCCATTGTAACCATTAGAGGCAGTATCTGTCGTAACGTTCTGATGCTGTTGAGTGTAACAACAAAAAACTCAAAACTAGAACTGCATTTTGCCTACAATAAAATTTGAGGCGAATATGGATAGCTCTGCTTGCATAAGTGAAATTGTGTAAAGTGGGGAGCACCCTCTAAAAAGCCTTTAAATGCCTGTTTCCCCCTGCTCTTCAGTACTCTCTCCTATTCTCTCTCCAAACCAGACCAGAATACCTAGAGTTAAAGCTAAGCTCCGAGGCTGGCTGGAGGAGGCGAGGGAAAGTGGTGGCTTCTGCTGCTGTTGTGCTACTCCACATGCCAGCTGTTAGATGGGGAGGCTGAGCAGCCTAAGCAAAACCCTGCTGCAACCTGGGTCTCTTTGGGGCTTCCTCTTTTCTCATTGACATCCTCTTCAGGCTCTGGGGAGGATCTCATTGCGAGTCACAAGGACTCTCCAGCAGTCTCCCACTATTTCCGAATATGATTCTATCTATATCTATCTATCTATCTATCTATCTATCTATCTATCTATCATCTATCTATCTATCTATCTATCTATCTATCTATCTATCATCTATCTATCTATCTATCTATCTATCTATCTATCTATCTATTTATCTATCATCCCCCAGTGCTGTGCATATATGTGAACACGTGTAAAGGGGGGGGGGGAGTGCCTGTAATATATTTTTAATGCTGAGCTAAGAATTTTATTGAGAAATTTGAGCACAAAATGTTGGAGTGTAGGAGAGAAAGGAGTGGCAAATAGGGAGAGATTTGTCATGGGAAAACTCATTTCCTGCATGCCTGGGATGCAAGCAGTTTCTACTCCTTATGGATTGAAACACACACACACACACACACACACACACACACAACATTTTGCTGCCTATAAATTGGGCAGTAAAGCTGGAGATTATTTCAGGGTCACCCTAGATATGTTTGTAAGTTATTCAAATAAAACTTCTACTGCTTGTATTCTATGAAGAGCTGTGATATATCGCTCTCTCCTGTATCCTTATACTAAATAATAAATATTAAAGCATGTGTCTGAGAAAGTCTATTTACATTTTGTTATTGCAGAAATATATTCTAAAGCATACAAGACCAAACTCCATTAAATTTATTATGGGAATGCATAGTGAAAGCAGAGACTTGCCCAGCTCATTAAACACATTTTATTGCTTCAAATAAAACGTGACATATGAAAGTGATTGTGTATAGATCAATTTACCTGTATTCTATGAACTTTTAAGATCATATTCTTACTCATAAGAGACTCCTGCGGAGCGTATCACCATGTTGGTGGGGAAGGGCTTCAGCTTCCTATGCAGTGCAAAACTGACCACTTCCGAGGCTCTTCCAAAATCTGCTGCCACAGCCTGAGATCCTCTGATAGGTCCAGTTACCTTCTAACCACATGTTTTTATATCTGCCTTCCCCTATTTTTATAACTGACGCTTGCTTTAATTTGTTGCGATTATCCAACTAGTCACTCCCCAGTATTTTACTTTGTTGATGGTCCGTCATCTACACTGAAAAAAATCAGTTATTATTATCAACACCATCCAGGTGCTGTTAAGATGTTGTTGTTGCCTGGCACAACATACAGTGGTACCTCGGGTTACAGCCGCTTCAGGTTACAGACACTTCAGGTTACAGACTCCGTTAACCCAGAAATATTACCTCGGGTTAAGAACTTTGCTTCAGGATGAGAACAGAAATTGTTTTCCAGCGGTGCAGCAGCAGTGGGAGGCCCCATTAGCTAAAGTGGTACCTCAGGTTAAGAACAGTTTCAGGTTAAGAACGGACCTCCAGAACGACTTAAGTTCTTAACCCGAGGTACCACTGTACATCTGATCTGTTACAGATCTGTGCTCTTATAGCAGCGTATAAAGACATGAATGAGTGATCATATCAGCATTTTAAAATGCTGCTTTTCTGTTTAAAAGTCAAGGTGCATTCTTCTCCCATTACAAGTGCCACATAATAGTCCACAATTGTAAGATACCAATCTTTCAGTGTGGCAACACCAACACTCTGCAGCTCCCTGCCTATGGACATCAGGCAGATGCCTTTACTCTTTTCAGTGTCTGCTAAAAACATGTTTGTTTAGGCAAGCCCAGACATGTAAAACTTTGGTGTATGTTTTAACCTTTTTTCCAGTTTATAAGGCATCTTGCTATGTCATGGGAGTTCTTCCAAGCTTAAACCCTGGGAGTCGGATGAGAGTTAATGGGAGGTAAATCCTGCATTTCCTCTCCTTGCTTGCAACAAGATCCAGGTGCTTGTAGAAATCTCTGGTTCTTACCTGCTGTCTCTGCTCCATCACTTTATGAACCTTTGTCTCTCACTCAGTGCCAGCCAAAACACTCAAGCCTTCCCTTCCCTTCCCTTGCCAGGAGCAGTGACAGAATGGGAAGGGAGGGGTTTCCCCCTCTTTCCACCTGTTTCTTTATATGAATTCTGTAATTTAATTTAAATAACAAAATAACATTTCAAAGATCACAAGGTAAGAGAATTTAGAGAACTTCAATAACTTAATAATGAATAAATAATGTCTTTCGTGATGGTAACAGCGGCTGATGTTATGTGAAAGCCGAAAATTAGCTGCTGATATTTAATTCCTCCCTTCTGCTTGTGGAAGGTTCTGGCAGAACAAGAGTTCTCAAACCTGAAAAATTGTTTCCCAATGCTTGGAACTACATTTGTAACGTTTCAAAAGGACGACACTTTTCTCTCTTAGCCACCTAATAAGCCTTAATAAACAGTGGAGTCTTAATAATGCGAAAGTCATACTCTTTTCTATTAGACCTTTCTCACTGCAGCACCCTCACTATTGTATTATTTATTTATTAAATGTATTTATATCCTGCCCTCACACTTCCTCAGCAACACTCATATGGGCTTACAACAGTTCAGTTTGAGAAGGTTTTTATTTCTTTTAAAACAAACAAATGGCATCAGTCAAAAAATACTCGACCAGGTCAAACACCTTTTAGGATAAGATGTGCTAACCAGGGGTTAAAAAGTCAGAAGTGTGGCCACAAGTAGTAAATTTGCCCCTTTAAATTTGTGTAAAGACTCTCCCATCCTCAGAGGCCAGCAACTGCTACTGCTCTGGCCAGTTTCACTTCTCAAGGGTTTGAGCTATTGCAAAGTCAAAGTATTGCCAATGGTAACCTTCAGTTTAAATGGAAGGGTTGTGTTAAAGTGCCCTCCCACCCTCGGGGCCCTGCAACTGTGTCTTTTTAATTTGCTGCTTCTGTAGTTGATTGCAAAGTGCACCATTCACCCTGGTGAATGCAGCACAGCCTATGGAGATACTGTTTGCCACCAAAAGCTAAACCCACAAGTCTAGGGCAACACATAACATGATTTCACACTGTGATTTTCCCCACTGGAGAACCCCACCACCACCTTCCATAGCACAGTGGTAGAATAATTGTTTTGTATTCAAAATGCTATAGGTTCACTTTTTGGCATCTTTGGTTAAGTTGATCTGAGATGGTAAGGGTGTAAAACCTCCGCCTGACCTTACAGAACTTCTCCCTGTCAATGTATCTCATTATTTTATATCTACATTTGTATTCTACCTTTCTTCCATGATGTAACTCAACACTTCTGTCCACAGGTTAGCCAGAAAGGTCTTGCACCTTGGCAACTGGCTACATTTAGGACTCAGCTAGATTGGTAAAAAAAAAGTGATTTTATATGCGTTGTACATGCGATATAACATTGTGCCACCAGATGATGCTGTGGAGTCCCATTTTTCTCTACCTGTTTTCCCTGTTTAAATTTACGATGTGTTTAACTGAAACGCTTCTTTGATGTGTCTAGATCCAGCCTTATACTTGCTTTAGTTCAGTGAAATTCCCTTTTCAAACTATTGGCTACAGAGTAAACAGTAGTGGCCTAGATGGATCAATGGTTAAACACAGCATAAGTCAACTTAATTTATCTATATGTCCTCCACCCCCAGTGCACATTATTGGATGCAGCTGGGAGGAGGCAGTGAAATGTCACAGCATTTCTCTGAAGAGATAAAGGCAGGAGAAGGGTAACTTACACAAGGGGCTCCCATTTTTTGTGTCAGGTGTATATTTGAGTAATAGATATGTCATTGTGATGTAAGCTGTGTGCTGAGGCTAATGCTGTTAAGAGTACTATGAGTTGCTCATGTAGACAGTAGCTGGAATAAGAGAGAAAACATGGGCTTCCCAGAGGCATCTGCTTGGCCATCCTGTGGGAACAAGGATGCTCAACTAGATGAGCATTTTGGCCTGATCCAGCCCAGTTCTTATATTCTTAAACGTAAATTAGGGTAATAAATTACTTCAACGCAACAAAAGGCGTGTATTTATTCATAGGTGAAAATTAGTTCATTTCTTGTTAATAATTCAACTGAAAATTTCTACAACACAAATAAGTTGTGAAATAGAAGCAAGCAGTTGGGGCAGATGGAAGGTGCACTACAGTATATCTGTATAGCTTTCCTGCCTGTAGAGTTTTCTCTCTTACAGCAAATTGATATTTCATGATATGGAAACTGGAAAGGCGAGAGGGAATGAGTTACTTAGTGGTAGATACCCAAAGTATGCAAAACGGTCTAGAGTTTTGGGGTGGGTGTCTGCTCACCTCCACCCACTTGCAGGACTGAGGACTGCGCATGAAATTTGTGTGCAGCTTGTCAAAGGTTCTCCCAGCATTGGTCTTCTCCTTACCCTTCAGTAAGAATAAGGCGCCCCTCCCTCTTAACTGCTGCTAAGGAAGCACTGGTCTCCTTAATTCCTGTTCCATACTTCACTAATGGTGTCTATTTTAAAGCCAAAATAGCCTCTGGATTGCTGATATGGAAAGCCTGCTGGTGCAATGATATTTGTGGAAGTAGAGAAATGAGTCTTCAGGAGGAGCAGGAGAAATAAAAATGTCTGCCCTATAATGTGCCCAAAAGGCATATAGTGACCCTTTTAGCCTGTTATAATAAATATATGGATGAAGGAAAGAGGGCACAATAAAGGGCATGTTCTGTGTGGCATATTTTCAAATATATGCTTTCCATTCATTCAGAGGGAAAATTTGATGTATGGGTGCTAACACACAAGGAACAAGCCTAGGATATTCTTTGGGATACAGTCCTAGTTTCTCAGCTGTGTCAACAGAGATGTTCTTCAAAGCCTTTCAGCAGCATTTTCCCCTTTGTAAACACTGTTGTGTTGCTCACTGGTTATATGGCAGGACTGTAACTTGAGACCAAAGGATGTGTTACCAAAGCAAATCCTTCTGAGTGATGACTATTGATCTACTGCTCAGGAACAGAAAGTTGCTTCAATAATCTCTGTAGAGTTTTCTATCTTTGTACGGTGGGGTGCTTTGCTAAGAGTGGCTTTTTCATTCTGTGTCCTGAGATCTGGGAATAAAGTGCCAATTACAGCTGTTCAGAATTTGATATAAGGACTGCACCAGCTGTGCTATACCCAGTTGGATGGCATTTAACAGGTTTACTGAAATTCAATTCAGAGCATTCATTGGAACAATATCTGCTTCCTCCCCAATTTATTGACTAGGATGAGAAAAACCTGTAATGTGGATAAATGTATACATAAATGTTCTAGAACCATACAAAAAAAAATATATGAAAGCCTTCTTTAGTAATTCTTTGCTTCTTTCTGCAGTTCTGCCTAAGGCAAAATTCATGTTCAGTTCAGATGTTTAGCCAGTTTGTTTCCTTTGCTCTCACATGCGTGCACATGTGCTCAGCACCAAATTACTGAAGAAGACTTGTGCTTCTTTTAGGGAAATGATTATTTATATATTTGCTATTGTGAATTAGCATGGAAGTTATTTTCTTTTCATATATATATATATATTATAGTGCGCAAGTCCATATGTGCAAGTCCAACATTTTTAGATGTTGATTCTCCAGCATTGATGCGAATGGGAATTTTTTTTTGTAGATGCCAGACACCATTATGAGACTTTAATTGATTTTTAGCAAATTTTTAAGCAGTGACCTTTTAATCACATATGTAATAGAATCAACTCACATAGAAGTCAGCTATAGATTTAATATAAAATATTATGAAATACTAAGGATGGTATTCAACTAAGTTTTACTCAGATTAGATCTATTTAAATTAATGGGTCTAATTTTGCCGTGAATTTCATTGGACCCACTCACAAAAAAATTGTGATAATTTGTTCATTGCTCACTGTTTCTGAGTAACAGGCATATATTATCACACAGGTAACACTCCTTGCTGTATTGCTCTGTAAGCCACTGTTTCTAATACATGTTTGTAACTAGCTAGAACATTTCTATACTTGTTTATATTGATGTTGTGAGACACATACATATGCTAAAGTATTCAGATGCTGCCTGATTAATTCTAGATTAAGTTTCGTTCAGTGCTCCATTACCTAGCAAGCATGTTGTGTTGTTGTATCAAGTAATCAAAATACTTCATTTTGCAGTAAGGTTTATCCACAAAGTACTTTGATTGTCCTCATGTTGCTAGAATGCGACCATAGTGTGTTAATCACCCAAACAGTTTCTGCTGTGTGCATAGAGAATTAAAATATACATCTCAGAAACATAGTTTCATTAGATTGTTATTTCTGCTGGACAAATATACTAGGCATTGGGCCAAAGTCTAAACATACTGTATAATATACTAATTTGCCATCTGCTGTAAGCACCATTGAACATAGTGATGAGCTTCCAGTACCAAAGCCACCAGAATACAGTGGTACCTCGGGTTACAGATGCTTCAGGTTACAGACGCTTCAGGTTACAGACTCCGCTAACCCAGAAATAGTACCTCGGGTTAAGAACTTTGCTTCAGGATGAGAACAGAAATTGCGCAGTGGCACAGGCACAGCGTGAAGCCCCATTAGCTAAAGTGGTACCTTAAGTTAAGAACAGTTTCAGGTTAAGAACAGATCCCCAGAACAAATTAAGTTCTTAACCCGAGGTACCACTGTATTGGGATTTTACTGAAGCTGACACCGAACATGAAAGTCTCGTATCTGATAAGGAAGCTCAATGTGGAGAACAATATGAAAACTTTCCCTTATTTGAAGGACCTGGTTCTTTGACTGAACCCCATTTGATACCTCAGGCTGAACTGAATGACCTTTTTGTGATCTTAATCTGTCAATAGGTCAATCAGCACTTTTAGCATCTTGATTACAAGGATGGACACTCCTGCAGGGTGGCACAAAAACACCTTCTTTTAGGGAATGGTTTTCCCAGGAGGGTGACCTTGTATATCACAACAATGTGAGCAACCTAATTGAAGCATTGGGAGAACAACATAACCTGGACAATTGATGTTTGTTCATCGATTCCTCCAGACTCAGTTTGAAAGCTGTGATGCCGCACATCAGCAACAAATACTCTTCTGATCCACTAGCTTATGCTGTCCATATGAAGGAATTGCTTGACAACATGCAGTTCTTCTAGAAGACATTCAGTGTAATAACTTTGCTTGGCATATCTGTGGTGATGCATCAAATACACAAAATACTGTTGTTTTATTTGTATGTTTGTGGAGCAGTTGACCCTGGGCCAACTCTTGGGCATGCTTGTTGATTACTACTGGACGTTAGTAAAGGATGCTCCAGAAGCAAAATATAGACAGAGAACATCAGCGGTAATTTAAGTGTGCTCATGATTTAATAAAGACTCCTGTTCACAATTTCTTTTTGCCTTGCTTACTTTAAAAATAAATTATGTAGCACATTAGAGGTGGGTGAAATGTGTGTGTGTGTGTGTGTTGTAGAAAATAGAGTGCTAAATTTGGAAATGATTTGAATTTTGTCTGCCACAAACTTTTGTGGTTTTGCTCACATAGCGTATTTGAAAAAAGTGAATGAATTGCATCTCAATTTCCTTAAAAGATTGTATGGTTCCCGGGGGGGGGGGGGCAGTGGTCTTGAGGCCATGAAGATATAAGCTGACCAGAGTCAGTTGTTGGACGCAAACGTAGACTAAGATCTGGAAATTCCTCCCAGCAACAAAGACGTAATTCGGGGTTGGGGAACCTCAAGCCCAAGGATCAAATGTGGCCCTCCATGTCTCTCAGTCTAAACCTCGGGACCAACCCCAGGCCCTAGCCCTGCCCTGCCCTGCCCTGCCCTGCCCTGCCCTGCCCTGCCCTGCCCTGCCCTGCCCTGCCCTTGAATTATGAGAGTGCCTCTTGCTTGTCTGTATGGAATATGGTGTGTATGTAGTAACAAAGTTGCATGGTTGGAATGTAACCTGTACAAAGGTTGCTTCATCCATTTTTATGACTCTTACCCTGCCTACCACTGGCATGCATCCCCAACATTTTCCAATGAGAGAATGTGACCCTTTGCACCACTGGCTTATGATAGAGCAAAAGCACTTTTGAAAATTTGGGTGCTATTTTGGTTTCTAGGTATTCTAACTAGAATTGGCTTTTGGGAACAAAAATCTGAAAATTAAATATGTTAATCACAAATATCCATAGTATAGTTTAGTATATGTGACCCAGAACATCTTAAAAAGAATAGTAAAAGGGAAACATAGGGAAACATCTTCATGTTGTTCACAAAATGGATTTATGCTCTGTAAAATGGGACCCTTAGGGCCTGCCTTGTAAATTAATAGTGATATAATTCACTCTCCGTTGCTAAATATAAATGTGAAGAGAACATGGGGATATTAGCTGCCTGTCCATGCATATAAAGTTAATGATTCTTAGAATGCAGTGTCTGAATTGCAAATGCTTGCTATCCAGTTGAAAAAGGACTGAAGTAACCAAGCAGTTATTTTTATGCAGTACTAATTGTCGCTTCTTCACTCCCAGGGGCCTGAATATGTTCTGGGTGCCATTTGTGCTCAGCTCAAGTCAGAGCCTCTTGTAAACAGCCATATGAGGAAGTCTTGAGCATGGTTTAAACAGGAAACAAAATAAGGTGTCTAATCCCATCTCCCACTAGGGTGGCCACTTGTTGTTGTTGTTGTTGTTTAGTCGTGTCTGACTCTTCGTGACCCCATGGACCAGAGCACGCCAGGCATTCCTGTCTTCCACTGCCTCCCGCAGTTTGGTCAAACTCATGCTGGTAGCTTCGAGAAAACTGTCCAACCATCTCGTCCTCTGTCGTCCCCTTCTTCTTGTGTCCTCAATCTTTCCCAACATCAGGGTCTTTTCCAGGGAGTCTTCTCTTCTCATGAGGTCCCCAAAGTATTGGAGCCTCAGCTTCAGGATCTGTCCTTCCAGTGAGCACACAGGGTTGATTTCGTTCAGGGTGGCCACTTACATATTGCCAGTAAAGAGAAATGCATCACCAAATTTATGTGTAGAGATGAAATTGAAAATGTAGGGTACTAGAATTTCAAATAGAAGTACATCTCACAATAGGGGGAAAGTGGTGGTTAGACGACCCATGTCCCATCAGACTGCTGATCAGGTGCTAAATCAACATAAAAGGTTCCTAAGGTGGGGATGTGGGTCTGTGTGACTTTGGCATGACTCTGCCCATTTTTTTGGTATAGATTTGGCTGCCTCTTGAGATATCACCGGGACGCGGGTGGCGCTGTGGGTAAAAGCCTCAGCGCCTAGGGCTTGCCGATCAAAAGGTCGGCGGTTCGAATCCCCGCTGCGGGGTGCGTTCCCGTTGTTCCGTCCCAGCGCCTGCCAACCTAGCAGTTCGAAAGCACCTCCGGGTGCAAGTAGATAAATAGGGACCGCTTACCAGCGGGAAGGTAAACGGCGTTTCCGTGTGCGGCTCTGGCTCACCAGATGCAGCTTTGTCACGCTGGCCACGTGACCCGGAAGTGTCTCCGGACAGCGCTGGCCCCTGGCCTCTTGAGTGAGATGGGCGCACAACCCCAGAGTCTGTCAAGACTGGCCCGTACGGGCAGGGGTACCTTTACCTTTACCTTTACCTGAAATATCACCAAAATCAGCACAAGAGTTCCTGGGTGGCGTGGCAGTGGTTCTCTCCACTGTTTGAATGTTGAATGCCATTTTGAATCAAGATAGCCGACTGAAACATCACGTTTTTCACGTGGTTGGTGATATATTATTGCCAAACTCTGCATGGGGGTTCTTGAGGTGGGGGTCTTTGTTACCATTTGGATATCAGATGCCATTTTTAATCAAGATGGCAGTCTAAGATGTAACTTTGGTGTGACTTTACTCACTTTTTGACATAATGGGTCCAAATTCACAAATTATATTATCCATTTTTAAAATTCTGTATCTTTTTTGTTTTAATAAAAACTTGGGTTGCACTCGGCACACCTAACTACTAGCAATAGTAGTAGTAGTCGTGGTGGTGGCGATAAATTCTGAATAAGATATTACCCTGGCTTCTGATGTTTCCTTTTCTGTTGCATCTTCTAGTACTCCTCAGTCCACGTCTCGTGTTTCTCACTTTGGGGTCCCGTGCCGAAGAGCTTTCTTTATATACAATGGTACCTCAGTTTAGGAGCTTAATCCATTCCTGAAGTCTGTTCTTAAACCAAATCCGTTCTTAAACCAAGGTGCGCTTTCCCTAATGAGGTCTCCCACTGCCGGTGCCCTTCCACCGTTCAGCTTCCATTCGTAGACCAAGGTAAAGTTTGCAAACTGGAACACTACTTCCGGTTTTGCGGAGTTCGTAAACTGAATAGTTCGTTAACAGGGCTGTTCATAAACGAGGTACCACTTAGGTGGATGAGATGAAGCACATAACAAACTCACTCTGGAGGTACAGGTCCCTTTGATTTCAACCAACAGCAGTGTTTCATTTAAAATTTTATAACATAAAAGCAAAATATGTCCAAATGCAAATAACTCCCTCTATAATAACCCTACTCACAGAGAATATTTTATAGTATTCACTAAGAAGTTATTTTAACCTTATCAGATGCAACAACCTTCAATACAGAGTTTTGTGTAAATTTATTTGTAATCATTAGACAAGCAACCATAAGATCATAAGATTGAGAAAATAGAATAAAAATGCATGGAAAAACTGAAGGAGGACTTATTGAGATTTAGGATTTTGTTGAAACTTTAGAACACGGGGGGGGGGGGCTAGCCCAGGGATCATATCTGCCTCCCATGCAATATTTTTGTGATACCCAGGACCCCCCCCATTTGTGTTTAAATAGAGTATGTTTGTTTTAAAATGTCTGCTCCATGGATGACCTGCACTGTGATGTCAAGATTTCATATGTACTCCATTTATATATATATGTGTTTTGTTTTGTTTTATTTCATTGACTGATTCTGTGGATGCCCTGCTGTGATTCTGTGATTTCCCCAAAGTGTGCCCTTTTAAATACACATACATACACAGTTATATATATATATATATATATGCAGGTTTTGGTGTCCTCGGGTGTCTTCCCGTGTAAAAGTTGGGGTGTCTAGGCGACGTTTCGACGAGGTCTCACTCGTCATCTTCAGGCTGGTGCTTTCGGCTTCTTGTTACTGGAACAGAGCGGGATCTCAATGTTTGAGTTCCTATAAATACTGTAGAGGGGGTGTGGTGTCTAGCCTCCAATGTTCTGGGCAGAGAGGAAGTTCCCAGGCTAGTGTGCCTTTTCTTCTTTTGTTCCTTAATTACTTGAGAGATACCTTGAGTGATTTCTTGAGTGATATCCTGAGTACCACTTAGGTGGGTCATTAGGTGTGGATTAGTTGCTAAAGTCTTTGTGTCTTGACCTCTTGAACTTTGTGAAGAGTTTTCCTGAGAAGATGGCTGTATTGCACTTAGTTGTGCTTTGGCTTGGCTTCGTGTATAGGGGCGAGCTGTGGTTTTGTGGCTTGTGTCAGCCAGATCTGTGTAGGGATTGCAGGGGGGTGCAGCATCCGGAGGTGCCACCATGGATTGGCTACTGGATGGTGTCAGTAATTCATCTGTGGAGAGGGTCTGGGTTTGGGTCTGGTGTGGTTGATTGGTGTTGGCGTTCTGTGTGCCTCTGGATCTGGTGTCAGTTTTTGTGGGGAGGGCTAATTTCCAGATGTCTGGCAAGCGGGATGTGTCGTCACGCTTGTTCATGTTGTGAGGGTGTTTCTCTATCTCGATGGCTTCCATGAAATACCCTGCAAAGTCTGCCCAGCCACGTACATTGGACAAACAAACAGACGAATAAATGCACGTATCGCAGAACACAAGAATGCCGTCAAAAAAGAAGAAAAAACTTCCTCTCTTTTCCAACACATGAAAGAAACAGGACACGAAATTAATTTTGCAGATTCCAAATTGCTCTTTAACACGGAACATCACCACAAGAGAATAATCATGGAAGCCATCGAGATAGAGAAACACCCTCACAACATGAACAAGCGTGACGACACATCCCGCTTGCCAGACATCTGGAAATTAGCCCTCCCCACAAAAACTGACACCAGATCCAGAGGCACACAGAACGCCAACACCAATCAACCACACCAGACCCAAACCCAGACCCTCTCCACAGATGAATTACTGACACCATCCAGTAGCCAATCCATGGTGGCACCTCCGGATGCTGCACCCCCCTGCAATCCCTACACAGATCTGGCTGACACAAGCCACAAAACCACAGCTCGCCCCTATACACGAAGCCAAGCCAAAGCACAACTAAGTGCAATACAGCCATCTTCTCAGGAAAACTCTTCACAAAGTTCAAGAGGTCAAGACACAAAGACTTTAGCAACTAATCCACACCTAATGACCCACCTAAGTGGTACTCAGGATATCACTCAAGAAATCACTCAAGGTATCTCTCAAGTAATTAAGGAACAAAAGAAGAAAAGGCACACTAGCCTGGGAACTTCCTCTCTGCCCAGAACATTGGAGGCTAGACACCACACCCCCTCTACAGTATTTATAGGAACTCAAACATTGAGATCCCGCTCTGTTCCAGTAACAAGAAGCCGAAAGCACCAGCCTGAAGATGACGAGTGAGACCTCGTCGAAACGTCGCCTAGACACCCCAACTTTTACACGGGAAGACACCCGAGGACACCAAAACCTGCATTCCTGTACCCGTGAAAATCTACGAAAGCAAATATCTTACCTCTACGGGGAGGAAACCTTCCAGCTGACAAGAACCTACGAGAAACTAGAAGTCCGAAGAGCCACCATCTTATGTGATCTCTTGTTCCTACGCAACTGCCGAGACAACAAATTAATTCCCACATGCTTCCAACTTAAATTCCATTCTAAAACCCCAGCCACCGAAAGGATCCTGAAACGAACTGAACTATCCCTAATCAGAAACGAACTACACAAGAAAAGATACCTACTAGACCAAACCAACAAAGATCTACTCACTCTTCACCTCAAACTCTGTAACAAAATCCACCCTGCACTCTGGGACAAATGCAAACAACTAGCCGTCTGGAGAGCTGAAACGGAGACCTCACATAAGACAGACACACACACCAACAAACTCCACAAACTAGAGAAACGCCAGAAGCCCGGCCACCCTCCACAGCAACCCATGAAACAAACAGTACATAACATATCAGACAGGATCCTCACCACAACTGAAACCAAAGTACTCTCCAAAGGTTTCAACTTTGCAGTCGCCCCGAGACGCATCCCCACGGAAAACATCATATGCGGAGTCGAAGCTAGCCTAACCAAATTCAACCCAGATGAAGCCAATAAAATCAGACTTGAAGTCACCAACATCCTCTGCTCCAGCAAACCACCCAGAAGCAATTTACACAAAGAAGAACAGAAAGCACTCACCAACCTGAGGAAAGACAACAACATAATCATTCTCCCAGCAGACAAAGGTAATGCCACAGTGGTGATGAACACATCGGACTACCAAGCAAAACTATCAAAGCTACTCCAAGATCCTGCCTACAAACCTATAAAAACAGATCCCACCACCTATCTGGAAAAAACCACCAAATCCAAAATAAAAGCCTCTCCTATCAGTGAAGAAATCCAGCTAAGAATCATCCCCAGAGAAAAATCATCCAGATGCCCCAAACTCTACGGCCTCCCCAAGATACACAAAGAAGGAACACCACTCAGACCAATAGTCAGCTCCATAGGCTCACCTCTACAAAATCTCGCTAAATTTCTCGCCAAGCAACTTCAGCCCTATGCAGAATCCATCTCTTCACACGTACCAAACTCCTTCCAGTTCATAGAAACAATAAAGAAGCAAAACCTACATCCTAATGACCTACTTGTGAGCTTCGATGTTGTATCTCTCTTCACACAAGTGCCCATTAATGAAGCCTTGACAGCTATTCAAAACAAATACAATCCCCCCGAATACATCTTGGACCTGACCAACCACTGCCTAACCAACACGTACTTCATCCACAATGGACAAAGATACAAACAGATAGAAGGAGCACCTATGGGATCACCCCTCTCACCGGTCATCGCAAACCTGTACATGGAACACTTTGAAACCAATGCTTTAGACAAGTCAGAACACAAACCCAAACTTTGGCTCAGATATGTTGACGACACCTTTGTAATTTGGCCACACGGGAAGGAAAAACTGGATAGCTTCCTCACACATCTCAACAACTTACACCCCAAAATACAATTCACTATGGAAATAGAAGCCAACAACCAACTTCCCTTCCTTGATGTCCTAATCTACAAAAAACCTGATGGCTCCCTAGGACACACTATCTACCAGAAAAAAACACACACCAACCGCTACTTACATGCACAATCACACCACCACCCTGCACAAATAAACTCCGTAGCCAAGACTCTCATCTCCAGAACCAAACGCCTGGCTGACAAAGACCACTTGACAACTGAGTTACAGAATCTCTCAAATGTGTTAATTGCCAATGGATACCAGCAAAACAGGATTACGAAGCTAATCCAAAAGGAAACACCCCCCAAAAACCAAGACACAGAAGAAAACAATGGCATGGCCCTCCTTCCTTATATCAAGGGCACTACAGATAAAATTAGCAAAATCCTCCATAAACACAATATCAAAACAGCCTTTTGCACCAACCAAAAAATAGCCAATATCCTCAGAAACCCCAAGGATAAAATCCAGTTGGAAAACCAAGGGATCTATGAAATACCCTGCAAAGTCTGCCCAGCCACGTACATTGGACAAACAAACAGACGAATAAATGCACGTATCGCAGAACACAAGAATGCCGTCAAAAAAGAAGAAAAAACTTCCTCTCTTTTCCAACACATGAAAGAAACAGGACACGAAATTAATTTTGCAGATTCCAAATTGCTCTTTAACACGGAACATCACCACAAGAGAATAATCATGGAAGCCATCGAGATAGAGAAACACCCTCACAACATGAACAAGCGTGACGACACATCCCGCTTGCCAGACATCTGGAAATTAGCCCTCCCCACAAAAACTGACACCAGATCCAGAGGCACACAGAACGCCAACACCAATCAACCACACCAGACCCAAACCCAGACCCTCTCCACAGATGAATTACTGACACCATCCAGTAGCCAATCCATGGTGGCACCTCCGGATGCTGCACCCCCCTGCAATCCCTACACAGATCTGGCTGACACAAGCCACAAAACCACAGCTCGCCCCTATACACGAAGCCAAGCCAAAGCACAACTAAGTGCAATACAGCCATCTTCTCAGGAAAACTCTTCACAAAGTTCAAGAGGTCAAGACACAAAGACTTTAGCAACTAATCCACACCTAATGACCCACCTAAGTGGTACTCAGGATATCACTCAAGAAATCACTCAAGGTATCTCTCAAGTAATTAAGGAACAAAAGAAGAAAAGGCACACTAGCCTGGGAACTTCCTCTCTGCCCAGAACATTGGAGGCTAGACACCACACCCCCTCTACAGTATTTATAGGAACTCAAACATTGAGATCCCGCTCTGTTCCAGTAACAAGAAGCCGAAAGCACCAGCCTGAAGATGACGAGTGAGACCTCGTCGAAACGTCGCCTAGACACCCCAACTTTTACACGGGAAGACACCCGAGGACACCAAAACCTGCATTCCTGTACCCGTGAAAATCTACGAAAGCAAATATATATATATATATATATATATATATATGCTTTCGTAGATTTTCACGGGTACAGGAATGCAGGTTTTGGTGTCCTCGGGTGTCTTCCCGTGTAAAAGTTGGGGTGTCTAGGCGACGTTTCGACGAGGTCTCACTCGTCATCTTCAGGCTGGTGCTTTCGGCTTCTTGTTACTGGAACAGAGCGGGATCTCAATGTTTGAGTTCCTATAAATACTGTAGAGGGGGTGTGGTGTCTAGCCTCCAATGTTCTGGGCAGAGAGGAAGTTCCCAGGCTAGTGTGCCTTTTCTTCTTTTGTTCCTTAATTACTTGAGAGATACCTTGAGTGATTTCTTGAGTGATATCCTGAGTACCACTTAGGTGGGTCATTAGGTGTGGATTAGTTGCTAAAGTCTTTGTGTCTTGACCTCTTGAACTTTGTGAAGAGTTTTCCTGAGAAGATGGCTGTATTGCACTTAGTTGTGCTTTGGCTTGGCTTCGTGTATAGGGGCGAGCTGTGGTTTTGTGGCTTGTGTCAGCCAGATCTGTGTAGGGATTGCAGGGGGGTGCAGCATCCGGAGGTGCCACCATGGATTGGCTACTGGATGGTGTCAGTAATTCATCTGTGGAGAGGGTCTGGGTTTGGGTCTGGTGTGGTTGATTGGTGTTGGCGTTCTGTGTGCCTCTGGATCTGGTGTCAGTTTTTGTGGGGAGGGCTAATTTCCAGATGTCTGGCAAGCGGGATGTGTCGTCACGCTTGTTCATGTTGTGAGGGTGTTTCTCTATCTCGATGACACAAGCCACAAAACCACAGCTCGCCCCTATACACGAAGCCAAGCCAAAGCACAACTAAGTGCAATACAGCCATCTTCTCAGGAAAACTCTTCACAAAGTTCAAGAGGTCAAGACACAAAGACTTTAGCAACTAATCCACACCTAATGACCCACCTAAGTGGTACTCAGGATATCACTCAAGAAATCACTCAAGGTATCTCTCAAGTAATTAAGGAACAAAAGAAGAAAAGGCACACTAGCCTGGGAACTTCCTCTCTGCCCAGAACATTGGAGGCTAGACACCACACCCCCTCTACAGTATTTATAGGAACTCAAACATTGAGATCCCGCTCTGTTCCAGTAACAAGAAGCCGAAAGCACCAGCCTGAAGATGACGAGTGAGACCTCGTCGAAACGTCGCCTAGACACCCCAACTTTTACACGGGAAGACACCCGAGGACACCAAAACCTGCATATATATATATATATATATATATATATATATATATATATACTGAATGTACTGGTGAATTTTAAGGTAAAGTGTTTATTAGAGATCAGTTAGCTTGCTTGCTATTAATAAACTGCCCATATCATGTATAGGTCACCTATTTTGTAAATTTTGTCATTGAATTCAAGTGAAGTACTTCTGATAGAAAAATAGCTTTTCAACCATCTCCTGGACTTTGCTCTAGTTACAGTATTGTATGGAGAACTGTTCCTGATTATCTTTTAGATGATTCTTATAACCCGTATCACATATGAATGTCAAGGACAACTTGGCAAGGTAAACCTGCTTCAAATAACTGAAGTATTATTTATTAGTGCCAGCATGGATTAAAGCAGATAACAAAGCCATCAGTCTGAGTGGATCAGAGATGATATGCTGTGGAAGGATTATATAATAAAATCATTCCAAGTGCAGCAAGGAAGCTTTTCGTTGCAGTATTAAAGGGTTCTTGACGATGTGAGGTCTCATTTAGCAACCTTTTTGTGGATCCAAAACAGTAGACGTTTTAAAATACAGTGGTACCTTGGGTTACATACGCTTCAGGTTACAGACTCCGCTAACCCAGAAATAGTGCTTCAGGTTAAGAACTTTGCTTCAGGATGAGAACAGAAATTGTGCTCCGGTGGCGAGGCAGCAACAGGAGGCCCCATTAGCTAAAGTGGTGCTTCAGTCAATGAAATAAAACAAAACAAAACAGTTTCAGGTTAAGTACGGAGTTCCGGAACGAAGTAAGTACTTAACCCAAGGTACCACTGTATGTAAGTTTCAGGGAGGCAGAGACTTCAAAGTTCAGCAGTGCATTTGGAAGAAGAAGCTCTCATGATCAGTATTCCTGATTAGAGCTCTTGTGTCATCTTCTTATGCCTGTGATGCTTTGCACCAGAGAGCTGAATCCATAGTGTGGCATAATAAGGTGTTCTTCCTTTTTTCTTTCCTTTTGGCAACTTTGATTCTAAGAATTCAGACTGCAAAGAGAAACATGAAAGTTACCTTGTTTGGGTTTATAGCCTCAAACTAAACTCTCTTGGGATCTGACTTACAAGAGGCATTGCTTTAGCATTCCTGACAGGGTTTCATGTTTCGCCATGTAGGGATTTCCAAAACTACAAAAATCCAACCTCCACTTTTTGAATAAAATAGTTGTTTGAACCTTTTTAGGTAGTTACACTTGCACAGCTACATGCTACACACTATAGTTTACCATATATACTCATGTATAAGCCGACTTTCAGCACATTTTTTATGCTGAAAAGGCCCCCCTCAGCTTATACTCGAGTGAGGGTCCTTTTGGGCTGCTTGTTCTTCCTCTGCCGCTGCCACCACCAGCCTCTGCCTCAGCAGCATGCTAGATAGGCAGGGGGACGGGAGGGGCTGGGGGGGAGAGAGAGAAGCCCCTCTGCCGTGTGCGCATGTGCACGCACACACATGCACTCCGACCCACCAGGAGGTTTGTGGTGTGGTGAACCGGCTTATACTCGAGTCAATAAGTTTTCCCAGTTTTTTTGTGGTAAAAGTAGGTTCCTCGGCTTATATTCTGGTCGGCTTGAGTATATATGGTATTTGTCAAATTATTTCTATACTGCAGTATCATAAAGTATATCAAGGTGGTATGCACCATAATATATCATTTAAAAGAGATAAATACAGATAATCAAGTCAGCTGACTATCTAATGAAACATTAAGCCGCTGCAAAGGCCTGTCAGCATTCGGAAGATGTTGGGCCTTTTCTGCGGTGGCTCCTCATTTTTGTTATGGTCAGCTGGTGCCTTCATTACAGATACTTAGGCACCAGGTGGAAACATTGCTCTTCTTTCAGGCCTTTGGCCAATTAAACAATCTGTGACCTTTTAAACTGGGAGGGTGGGGGCAGTTATTGTTTTGTTAGTTATTACATGTCTTAATATTGTAAACCGGCCAGTGATCCTCAGATGAAGGGCTGTATAGAAATTTAATTAATAAATAAAATAAAATAAGTTACGGAGTTTAAACAATAGTTTGGATTATGAGATGTCATTTACCATAACGTGGTAAGCAATATGAACGGATGTCTTTCATGTGCACTGTGTTACATTCTTTTATATGAATCAAGTGAATTGCTTGATCCAAGAAGGTTGTGTTTTCCTACAAGTTCTTATTTCTACTCATCAGCATTATTTATTGGAAAGTACAGCACATTTTTGCCTTGCACAAAAGTGCTAATGTAATCGGTTCTTGCTGTTGAAGTGGTGACTGCCTTCACCATGTTTTCATTCTCCCATGAAGGAATTGAAATGCCAAATAATCTTAATATTTTATCTTAGTTTCATGATATATTCCAATCTCATAAAATGCCAGTGCTATGCAAACTTACTAGTGGGGCTTGCTGCTAAGTAAATATGTATTTTTATGCTGTTAAACTTGTTTTTCTGGAGCCAATCATATATCCTAATTCAGGAGTATCCATTTTCTCTTCTTTTTAAAGTCCTTTAAATAGGGGTGCCATCTGGTCCTCAGTTACTTTTGATTTATTGAGTATCTCAATTTATAGAGCTTATTTCAATTCTTCCTTGATGCACAAATCAAACTAAACTTTTAATGTGAACATTTTATTGCAAGTAATTGTTTATATAATGGATGGAATGGTATAAACCATGGGTAGGCAAGCCAAGGCCCGGCGGCCGGATCCATCCCAATCACCTTCTAAATCCGGCCCGCGGATGGTCCAGGAATCAGCTTGTTTTTACATGAGTAGAATGTGTGCTTTTATTTAAAATGCATCTCTGGGTTACTTGTGGGGCATAGGAATTCGTTCTTTTTTTTTTCTTTCCAAAATATAGTCTGGCCTCCCACAAGGTCTGAGGGAAAATGGACTGGCTGCCTGCTGAAAAAGTTTGCTGACCCCTGGTATAAACATATGTATCAAAGGCTGTATTAAAGTATTAGAATAACTGAACAAAAGTTTATGTGGGCAATTCTGACCCATAGTCTCTTAAATTTACTTGAAATAATTTAAATGGATATTCTCTCAGCTTGAACCTTTACAACAATTCTAATAAAGACTTTTTGTATTTCTATATTGCCTCAATGAATATGCTATTAATTTTTTTTGTACTTTATTCTTGTGAATTGCCTTGTGAAGACTCTTGGTTGCATGAAGTGATAAAGAAATCTTCAAAAAAAACAACCCTAAACTAATACAAATATGACTAGAAACAGTATTGTTTTGGTATTAACAATACTACTTGTATAATATGCCAAGAGAAACAGCATCCAAAACAACCTAAAGATCAATTTGAGATTTATGAGAGCAGATTATGTTTGTCTAAGCTAAGGGAACACCGTGATTCATATTCAAACAACTTAGGTTATGACACAGTCCTAGGGACAATGAGAGAAATAAAGAAAAAATGGCCTCTTGGAAGCCACCTGAGAGAGATACAGTTCATGATGGAACATTATTTCCCTTTTCTGCAACTTATTTTGAATGTACGTAGTGCATTTAATAACATTTAAATGGCTATTAATTTTGTTCTAGATTAGACTTCGTTCTGCTAGTTTAGTACTTTTGGTTGCATAACTGTACAGCCAAAAGATAAAATTGTGACTATTTGTATCAGAACTCCCTATTTTTTTACTACCACTGCTCTTCAGTGTCTATTATGGCCAAGTCTCTTTTAAGCACTGCTGTAAGCAGGCTTATGGGCATAACACGAATTTTATTAACATGGGTGCTACTTACAGAAGTTAAGGGAAAGAAAATTGCTAAAGGCCATTAACAGGATCAAAAACATGTTCTCATCTCAAAATCTTTTTGAATTTCAGCAAGTGTGCTGCAGATTTGTATTAATGAGTATGTAATTAAAAGTATTTTGCAAGTATTACAGAATTTTCACTTATGAGGCATGAATTATTTGTAATTTCTTGCCACTTTTCAATTGAGTGTTGTTAATATAGATAGAATGCAGGCATTTGTAATGTGGATGAACATGTTGGCTAATGTAATTTTTTCCCAATAGTATTACAAATGAACTCCAGTTAGGTCCAGTTCAGACATTCCTGGTTTCCACAGAGGCCTAATCCTTCCCTCTGCGGTGTGCTTCATTTTGAATACGTCTTACATTAATTAACCATAGTTTCCCAGTTTGGACCTATGATTCTGAACAAACCGGAATCTGAAAGCAAGGTTGAGGAAGCCATTCCCATACAGAAGCAGATAGTCTTCCCAGTGCTGGGAGAAACTTAATAAATTGCTTCAGTTGATTTTGACCGTTAAGAGGGAAAGTCTGCTACACATGAGCAGAGCAACCAAATGATGGAGCAGGAGGGAAAATATTTCCCAAAACATGAACTCTCTGCTGTTCTCACCCTGGCCAGAGTGGTAGGCTACTGGTGAGCAGCTGGAGAGGGGAAAGATCTGTCAGTTCCAGGGCTAGCATACTTGTTCTGGAAGCATGTCAGAGGAACAGGCTGATCCACCTGCAGAATGCCCCCTTTCTTACCCTCTCTGCTGTCAGAACACTGATGGAGAGAGGGAACAGCAGTGGTCTTTTCTGTGCTGGTTGGAAGAGAGCTTCTCATGGTTGAACTCCCTCTCCAGTGTGTTATAGTGGTCAAGAGCGACTTGTAATCTGGTGAACCAGGTTCGCGTCTCCACTCCTCCACATGCAGCTGCTGGGTGACCTTGGGCCAGTCACACTTCTCTGAAGTCTCTCAGCCCCACTCACCTCACAGAGTGTTTGTTGTGGGGAGGAAGGGAAAGGAGAATGTTAGCCGGTTTGAGACTTCTTCAGGTAGTGATAAAGCGGAATATCAAATCCAAACTCCTCCTCCTCTTCTTCCACCCACAAGGAAGGATATCCACAAAATGTTCCTCCGATGGACTATAGGATTTTGACTTAAATATATAATCTAGAGCAGGGGTAATGAGTGTGGTTACCTCCACATGCTGGCTGGGAATGATGGGGGTTGTAGTCCAACAACATCAAGGAACCCAAAGCTGAGAAAGTCTGATCTAGATGCTGAATACAAAAGGCTACACTGATTACATCTAATCTTTAAAATGTAACCCTTACATTTTTAATCACGTTCTAGGCTCTCTTTCTTTCTAGGTTGCCTTGTTCAACTATATTTTATTTCTAGCTGTAAAGCCAAATGGTTCTCTAGTTTTGCAAAGCGTTCTAACAGATATTGCACTGTGGTAGCATGAGAGTTGATTGCACATTCTCCCATGTAATCAGCTGTTTGTTTGTGCTTTTACATCTGTAATTTTTATGCAAATTGCTGATATAAATATACCATATCTCTAGACATTTAGTTATAAAAGTTACAGAGTTGATTCTTTAAAGGCACATGATTGCCTTAACTACTCTAGTTTGAAAACTATGCACACATTTTTGGAGTTGCAAAAATAGCATACATAAAATGATCACATTAAATTGTAATTGTTTACATAATGCTAAGTATGGTTAGTGCCACTGTGGCAATAGTGTTTATTTTGTTTCTGATTAAATTGCACTTAAGTGCCTTAAGAGGAAAATAAGTTAATTAACTGCCACTTGGTTATTGCGAAAGTTTGCGTTGTCCCATAGATTGATGTGTGTATGTGAGCAGACGATGCTTTCTTTCACCTTTTGGATACAGCCCAAATTCACATATATTTCCCCCCCTTACCATTTGCTCAAAAAGTGCTTAAGCAAATTGCATTGCCTGCACAGTGCATTTATCTCTAGCATTCTGTTTTGAAGCATTAATAGGGAGCCTCATCCTACACACTTCACTGAAAAGAAAATCTCTGAAAGATGATCAGGTTTCCCCTGGGCTCAAAATCTTTGCATTCAGTAGAGCAAGCTACAAGAGATCTTTTCTGAAAAGGAAGTGTACATCGTCTATTTTTAATAGTGTGTAGAGGTTTTAAATAGGTTAGTAGAGGGTCTGGAAGGCGTAAGGCCAGTGCTTTTGATTCTTCCTGTCAAAAGAGAACACGGATCACACATACACCGTTTAAAGAGAGTGAAAGAAGGATAGGCCACAGCAGCTAGTCTCTGTTTGAGGAAAGAAGTGTAGAAAGGTTGAGGCTGCTGAAAGGAGGGCAGGGAGGTGGAGGAAACTCTTCCATATGAAAACCAATGAAATGTGAGAAGGGCTGGGACAGTTCTAGGGTGGCTGCTTTAATGTCACTAAAAAAGATGAGCAGACAATAGGCCCTAAGAGGAAAAACAAAACAAAAACAAAGCATGTGTTCATGGAAAAAAATTTCACACCATCTCATCTACTCTGTAGCCCCCTGAGCCCCCTAAAAGTCTCCCACTGGGCTGTCATGCCAAAGTCCCATCCTACATTGTTCTTGAGGTGCCCAAAAATCTCCAAATAAACTTTTATGGGGCACGGGAATCTTTAGGGAGAAGGGTGGGCAGAAATATTTCCTGCCATTCACTTTATATTATGATCAAAGTTATGGTGAGTAATTAAGTTGTAAATCAGCTGCCATTACATTTAAAGTATAGATGGCTTGAAAAAGATGTGCTGGATAAATGAAATACGTGCAAGATGGACCCATCAGTCATAATAACAAGGGATGAATATTACCATCATGGCCTTTCCATGAACTTCTGAGTCTGTGGATGTAAAGGAGGAAGTATACTCAATCATTTCATATCTCATGATTGACCTTAAATGCATGAAACCCCCCCCCCCAATTTATTAAAATACAAGGATTAAAACAGGTCTATGGATTCTTGCTTCAAGAAATTATTCATGTGGGTCAAACTGTAGTTCATCTTGAGACCTTGGAAAAGTACACAGCTTGCTAAAATATGTTCAGATCCTTTTTTGGTCCAATACGTTCTGCAGTTTTCTAGGACAGGAACTGTTTAATGGGCAAGTGCTAGAATGGTCTCTACATATCAGTTCACAGGTCAGGCAAAGCGGATATTGGTGCATGGTGAAGCAATGAGTTCACAGCTGTCTTGCCCCCAAGCCCTCCTCACTTCCATGTGATGGCATAATGCTTAACTGGAAAATTTAGACCTATAAGCAGCCCTGTGCATAATGATTGACCATGCTGGCTGCCACTGATGGGATTTGGAGTCCAACAGCAACCAGGAGGGCCACAGGCTTCCTGTTCATGCTCTGTGTGCATGCCAAAAGCCACTGGTTCTCAAACGAAAAATGCTGTGCTAAGCTGTCTTATGTGGCAATCCACTAGACTAGCTTGACCCTTTGTAGCACTTCCTGACACTTTTGTCACAACTGCTATGTCAGAGCCCTGGCATGCAAAATTACACAATACATCCGTCACTTGAAGTGAGGCAGGTCAGAAAATGAGTGAGTTGACATAATTCTGCTATCCTACCTGCCTTGCTTTCAGTTTTTCATGCTGCTTATTTCTAACCTGTCTCCTCTTAATTGCTAGACATTATTAGCAATGTCACTGGACAACTCTGTCATGAACCCTTTCCTTCCAAATGTCTGAAATAGAACCACAAGGAGCTTACTGTTTTTCTGAAAGGCAGTAGTATGAGATACACTTTGAGGCAAGGCATTGATTTTCAATTGGCTTCAATTTGTGCGGAACATCCAACTAAATTGCAGGTACTTAGATCTTGACTTTGGTATTTCATATATTTAGATCATGCTAATGCCTCTGAATTACATTTTGTGTTAAGCATTGTACTAATACAGATCATTTTGTTCAGAATGTAAAGATTTTGTGATATATTGGAAGAAAATAATGGGCGGGGGAAAGAAATGCAATGATGTAGTTTCCCTTTACAATGAACATTTTCTGCATAGTGTTGTAAATGCTAGCTGCTTGTTATTTCTGCTTGTTTGCATTTAGCTTATTGTAAAATGTGTGACTAAACACTTCTGATACTTTCCACAGGAAATCACTGCCCTCATGTGGATGTTTGATGCATTTCACTTTTTTAAAAAAATGTATTTTGTTTCTAAGGTGCCATACAGCTGCATAAAGGAAGTCATGCCTCTTCTTCTTCTTCCTCCTCCTCCTCCTCCTCCTCCTCCTCCTCCTCCTCCTCCTCTTCTTCTTCTTCTATGTAACTACACATTGAAGTGAATAGTTTAAAATCCATACCTATTGCTAACAATTTTATTTTGAAAATTATATCCCTCCATTCTTGCCAAAGCAACTCATGGCACCAATCAGTCAGCCAAACAATAAAAATACCACAAGATATAACAGCAAAGTTAAAACCATATCATAACAAAAGCAAGAATTACATACGGCAAACCCATTACAATCAGTATAACAAAATGAACAAGAAACAAGAATTAAGTTGGAGGCCATTGCAACTGTCCTCAATTTGGTCCCAATACCTTACAATACCACCAAGTTTCAGCTTGTTCCCTGAATCTATAAGGTCTGAACCTAATATGCCTCTCTGAGGATTCCATTCCACAAAGGTGCTACAACTTGAAAAGGCTTAACTCCACCTAGTGGACATCCGCTGTATGTCAGTAATGCACCCAAACAATGGCACCAGACAATGACCTAGCAGGTCCCATACTGTTTAGAGTTTTATAATAAAACCCATAACATTGAATTGTTCCTAGAAACAAACAGGTAACCAATGTAAATTAAAGTATGTCAGAGTAACATGTTCCAAGTGACCAAGTTTAATCAGCAAATTGACAGTGGCAAGTTTTAGTTTCCAAAGGTCAGATCCAGATGGTGTACATTATAATAATCAAGCCTGCAGGCTTAACAAATCATTTGGTGCAAATCTGACAAAGAATTATTAATTTAGCTTGGTCCACTATCGTAATTTTTGTATCATGCATTATGTTTCCTAACTACTCCAATCCTATAAAGTCGTATTCCTTAAAACCATGGGTAGACAAACTAAGGCCCGGGGGCCGGATCCAGCCCAATCGCCTTCTAAATCTGGCCTGTAAGTCCAGGAATCAGTGTGTTTTTATATGAGTAGAATGTGTGCTTTTATTTAAAATGCATCTCTGGGTTATTTGTGGGGCGTAGGAATTCTTTCACACACACCCTTCAAAATACAGTCCAGCCTCCCACAAGGTCTAAGGGACAGTAGACCGGCCCCCTGCTGAAAAGGTTTGCTGACCCCTGCTTAAAACAAACCTATATGATAAGTCAATGTTAGTATTCTTACTACCAGTAACACAGAGAAGTCTGTGACTGAGATACAGACTCAATTCAGATATCATGGCAGGTATCTGCCAGGAAGAGGGACTACATGAACATGCACAATGCTCCTGATCACAAATTAGTTGCTTATAACATTTGAGCCAAGCCACAGTTGACTGCCTGAGCTTAACCAGTATATTTGCTGAGAACTGAGCCTGAGGATTTGCAGCTATAACTGCATGCTCCACTGGTACACTAACTCATGTTATAAAACTTCTGACTACTTGGGTTTTTATTACTAGTAGTAGTAGTAGTAGTAGTAGTATACTACCCTTGAGCTGAAGATCCTAGGGTGGTTCACAACAGAAAAATAGGAAATGAGGATACAAAATATATAATAAAACAAAACAAAACCAGTTACCCCCTCTAACAAACGTTTAAAAGCCATATGATGTTAATTAGCTGAATGCCTGGTTGAAGAGAAACGTTTTCACCTAGTTCTTAAAGATATGTATTGAAGGCCCCAGGTGAGCCTCCCTGGGGAGAATATTCCGCAAATGAGGAGCCACCACAGAAAAGGCCCAGTCTCGTGTTGCCACCCTCTGTACCTCTTGTGAAGGAGGTGCATGAAGATTGCAGTGTCCAGGTTGGTTCATATGGGAAGAGGAAATCCTTGAGCTATTGTGGTCCTGAGACATTTCGGGCATTATAGGTCAAAACCAGCACTTTGAATTGGGCCTGGGAACTAATTGGCAGCCAGTGCAGTTGGGCCAAGATTGATGTAATATCTTCAAATTTCTTGCTCCAGTGAGCAACCTGACCACCAAATTTTGCACGCGCCTTAAGAGGCAGCCCTGCATATAATGCACTGTATAATGCACTAAACTAGAGGTTACCAAATCATAGAGGACAGAGGCTAAGTTGTCCCTGTCCAGATAGGGGCACAGCTGGGCCACCAGCTGAAGCTGATAGAAGGCACTCCATGCCACCAAGGCCACTTGAACCTCAAGCAACAGCAAAGGATCCAGAACGACTCCCGAGCTATGTACCTGCTCCTTAAGAGGTAATCATATAGGGTGACCAAAGCAGCTTCTGGGCCGAAATCGGGCCCAAACCCCATCTGAAATGTATCTGGAAAATCGGTTTCCTCCAAAAGTCCCTAGATCTGGTCTGTGACCCACCCACTCAGGAACCTTGCCCTAGATGGGGAGATCGGCAATTGAACAGTAGTTACTTAGATTTTTGAATCCAGGTGGGGTTTCATGAGGAGTGGTTTTTCCACTACCACCCTTCAAGCAGGCAGGCAGGGACCGGCCCCTCTCTCAAGGAGTCTTTAATCACCTCCCTGGCCCAGCCAGCTGTTACCTGTCTGCTAGTTTTCATCAGCTGAGAGGGGCAAGGGTCCAGACCATAAGTGGTCACCTTGACTGATCCAAGCACTTTGTCCACATCCTCTAGACCAGGGGTAGTCAACCTTTTTATACCTACTGCCCACTAATGCATCTTTCTTGATGGTAAAATTTCTTTACCGCCCACCAGTGCTCAATGGAAGGAGGATTCAGCTTGTGCTGTAGAACCCCCTACCTAGAATCCTGAAACGCCCACTAGTGGGCGGTAGGGACCAGGTTGACAACCCCTGCTCTAGACTTACCAACAGAAACTCATATAACACAACAGACAGTGCACTGGACACCCCTAGAGATTCATCTGCTGCAATAGCAGAGTTAAGATCCTAGTGGATGCAAGTGATTTTGTCCTAAAAGTGCTTTGCAAACAAGTCACAGTGAGCTACCACCACCTTCAGACCAGACTGTAAGAGGTCCCACACTACCCAAAAAAGCTCTGTTGGGCAGCATAAATGCCCAAATTAATTCAGTGTCTCAGAAGTCAAGAGTAGCAAGTGGAACCTGCAACACTCATGGTGGAGTGGTTCAGTTAGGGTTCAAGGCATCAGCTAGCCACCTTTGAATATTCAGAATTTTTAAACTTTATAAAATATGAATAGGAATCCAGCTGGCTCCAGGTATTTCAGCACTGGTTGTCTTTGCAAAGTCATTAATCAAGGGGGGTTTGGTGGGACAGTTTAGCTTTCATATGTCACTAATACGTGACATCTCCAGCTTTGTTCTTTTGTAGTAGAAATGTGATGACTCACTTTTATCTCATAACACAGACATTTTGTTGGAGGTGGGAGGGGAGGGGTTAACAAATTTGTTGACAGATTGACAGTTGGCAGATACATAAAACAATTTAAACCCCACAAGGAAATACAACACAAAAAGGAAACAGTTGCTTGATTTTGTTTATTTTGTGATAAAATTACATCTACTGCTGTATTAGGCCCAGAATTCTGAGCCTTGACTCTCCTAAGTGTGAGGTGAATCAAGGAGTGGTAACAATGTGATAAATCAAATCTATTTTTCCACTTCAAACTACCATAATATTTCAAAGTGCCTCAAGCACTTAGAAGCTGTGCCTGAAGAAATCAGCAAGGATTCTTAATTTAATTAACAGCCATTTAGCAATAACTCACAGAAGCTTCCCTATTTGAAATGAACATCTGTAACACTTTATCTTTTATAGACACATCACTGAGACACATCACTGAGATTCAATGAATTTTTAAAAATTGAATCATCAGTTGTAGCTTATGCTGAGCTGCATATAACAAATCAGGCAGTGTTCTGTGATCTTTGCAGTGGAATAGTTAATAGAAAAACATTCTTAAGTTTTCTGCATCTCCTATTTGCCATTGCAATGCAATTTTATTGGAAAACAAGGGAGGTCACAGTATTTATAACACAAGCCAGTGTAGCAGTACAGAAATGGGGCTATTCTACACATTCAGTAAAAAATGTATCCTGCAGCTTGGCCAGAATAGATGTAGCATAATAATATGGTGGAGTTCTCCCCCTTACAAAAACTGACAAATCTGAAGTCCTGCATGAATATTTGTTTCCTCTTCACATGATTATTGCCTTTGGCTGGGGGCACAGCAAAATATACTTGAGAGGCCTGCACCATGCACCCTCATGGCAGCACAACTTACTGCTTTTGCTGATGTAAATCAACCTCTTCCATATGATTGGGCCCTTACAATTTACATGTTGGCAAAACAGAAATGATTGCTAGAAACATCCAGTTTTTCAGAAGAGAACAAAACTAGTCTCTTAGCAGCCTGTGCTCATTATTGCCAGGAAATCGAATGCCAGAGCAAAGAAACAGTATCCCTATTACTTCATACTGTCATGGTTGTACAATCTGACTTGACAATAGCTGAAGAGTTCTATCATCCTCAGCAGAGGAAGCGCTGCTAAAAGTGATGATTCCCCTCTCTGGTCTTTCCCGGAAATACAATTTAGCTGATAATGTTCAGTTTGCTTTTTCAAACCAGATTGAGGGAGAGAGGCTTTTCGTAGGAAAGCACACATAGCTTTGCATATGCTCCAGTATCTGATGAATAATCCAGTGCCATGTTTTAAATTAAAATTGCTGAATAGATCAATGAGTCATCATAATTATGCCTGCAAATGTAAGGCTTCCCAAGTGTCCTTGGAATACACACAGAGAGAGCGAGAGAGCAGGGTGATTTGTGCACTTTTTCCCTAGCTAATTTTTTATCCTTTCAGGAATGCAGCAATATTAGTCAGTGACTCAGATCTCTATAAATAAATGCTAAATATAGGCAGTCTACTGCCATCTTATATCAATGTCTCAATAAAGGCTCAAAGTGAGACTCTTAGCAGCAAGGCAAGTTAGAAAGTGAGCTGTATCATCCCCAGTGTATAGTGTCACACTAGATGAAGAATTTAAGGTATTGTGATATTTTAAATCTTGTGAGATGCAAACTGAACAGTAATCAGTAACAATGATCATTGAACTATCAAGACTTGTGATAATTCCAGCAAAGCTTCTTCCTTTGCCATCCTCCTGGGAGAAACCTCACCTCTTTCTCCTATTAAAGAAAAAGCTTATTAGTATATCAAGGCTAAACAGTTTTCTTTAATCTATTACTTCTTTCCTTTAGGAATTTCTCTTTATAGCACTATACCATTTTGAATAATTATTAGAGTCTTAATGGTAAAATAATAAAAATAGTTGGGTTTTCTGTAGGGATGGGCAAATTTATTGATTTTGGTTTCTTGTTTTCCAATCTTAACTTCTCCGCATTTTCATATCACTTTGTGATTTGTTAAAAACTAATGAAAATTCATCGACATTTTGATGTGAATTTCTCTTAATGCAAATATGCTTTTGATAATGTGATATTATACAACATTTTCACAAGGCAATTTCCCCTAAAATATATTTTGTATGTTATATTTCACTAATAAATGCACTTTATGGGCCATTGGGACTACTGGATCACAGGCCTCCCAGTGAAGATGTAGAGCATTTATTTTTTTCAAAAACTTAAAGCCACACACTTTTCCCCATCCCCTACACATTTTATACTTCCGTAATTTACAGAGGCATTTCTGTCAGTTTCCTGTACTCTGGCTAGTCAGTTCTCTACACCCCTCAGCCAATACTAATTCAAAAGTATAGCTATGACAATGAGGTTCCTCCCATGCATCTCTAAATAGAAAAAACATGTGACTGATTGGGCTGTTGGAAAGTCAGCATGAGCTGAAAGCTTTTATACCATCTGTTGTTATGAGGCTTGTCTAGCACAGCTGCTATAGCAGATATGGGAGGGGTCAGGATTGCCTTAAAAACTTTTTCCAACTCCACAATATCATTTTTGAGAACTTTACATAGTATTCCAAATGTGGTCACACCATAGATTTGCATAACAGCATTATGATACCAGCAGTTTTATCTTCAATTCCTTTCCTAATGATCCCTAGCATGGAATTTGCCTTTTTCACAGCTGCTGCAACCTGGCTTGACACCTTCATTGAGCTTTGCACTATGACCCCAAGGTTTCATTCCTAGTCAGTCACCACTCAGACCCCATTTTTTGCCCTGATAAGCATCACCTCACACTTTTTTACATTGAATTGCATTTGCCATTTTGCCACCCAGCTCAGCGAGGCCCTTTTGAGCATCAGCAAACTTGGCCAACTCACTGCTCACTTATGAACAAGTTAAAAATGAAGACCCCCAATACCAGTCCTTGGGTGCACTCCACTTTCTACATATTTCCATTCCGAGAACTGTCTATTTACTGTGTTCCTATTACTGCTTCATGCTAGTTAAGCAATTCCTGATCCACAAGAGCATCTCTCCTTTCATTCCATGACTTCTAAACTTACATGGGACTTTTTTTGAAAATCAATGTACATTGTGTCTACCAGATTACTTTTATTTATATGGTTGCTGATAGATTCAGATAACTCAAATAGGATCTTGAGTCAGGACTTTCCCTTGCAGAAGCCATGCTGGCTCTGCTTCAGCAGGACTTGTTCTTCTATATGCTCTATGGTTATTTTATCCTTATCAGAGCTTGAGACAAGTGTCTTACTGCCTTTTGTATAAGAGATTCGTGTGTGTGTGTGTGTGTGTGTGTGTGAGAGAGAGAGAGAGAGAGAGAGAGACTTCCCCCCAACAGCATGACCTTCCTATCACACTCCAGTCTGTCTAGCTGCTTGGAGAATTTCTAGACCCTACCTCCAGGACTCATCATTTCATAAAAGGTCACAAAACTTTAAAAAACCTTGTGAAACAGTCATAGAACACAAGGGGTAGCTTTAGTCTGTAATATAAGGGAAGATTCTACAGTGGAGCCTTCTGTCAACAGATAAATAATTTTATTTGGGTAAAGAAGAGGAAAAAGGGAATGCAACAGTCACAGTTTTCTTGTGTTTTCTAATCATTTGGGGAATTCCAAAATTCTGTGGTTGGGAAAGCATTAGAAAATTTCTTATACGAAACAATGGAAATTGTCAAATCATTATGCGAATGCTCGCCTAACAAACCATTTCCTGAGACAGCACATTGTGTTCAGATAGTAAATCCTGCATGTATAATCAATAAAGTCAATCTGAGTTAGTTTAGTTTCATGTTATCTGTTTGAGCAGATCAGAGCTTAAATAGAGTTCATTGCAGATGTGAGGTTCTGTGAGAGAGCAGATTGGGGCTCCTGAGTTTAAAGGGAAACAAGACTGTAAGTGAAGGGGTGTGTGGGGGTGTGGGGGTGTGTGTGTGTGTGAGAGAGAGAGAGAGAGAGAGCATCAGAGACTAGTAAGAAATCTAACAAATCTAAATATAAAATTAATAAATCCCTCAAAACTAATGTCAGCTAAATTACCGCATCCTCATTCATTTGGTGGTGATAAAATGTTATTTGCCCCAGTCATGTGATCTGCTCCAGTTCTGATGTCTTTGATCTTGGTCTCTGTAGCCAGCTAGAAATTTACTTGGAGACCAGTGCTACCTTCTAAACCTCTTCGTTCTTACATGTAGAAAGAGGTAGAAAGTTCTGAGCAGTTAGCTTTTCAGTGAAACTGATTAACTTGAAAATGTATATTCAAAAACAAAACAGTGGATAGACATCTTATTTGAGTTCACAGTGGAAGGCATGCAAACTCAGATACCCTATATGGTGCTGTTGAGCTACAATGCTATTACTTTCTTACTTTATTGATTTATTAAATTTCTATGCCACCCTTCATCCAAACATCCACAGCATAAAAATACAGAATAAAACCACAAAGTACATAATAAAAACAGAAACAAAGCAAAACAATTACCCTGCCACATACAAAGACATTTAAAAGGACATAGAATGCCAAAGGCCTGGTTGAAGAGGAATGTTTTATAAAGGGGTTAATTGCACACAACGGCAAGCCGGTTAGGTTAATTCCAGGTAGATTGATAGAAAACATTCTTAAAGGGAACCCTTGTGTTCACATAAGTCAGGAACCACAGTTTTAGAGTTCTTCAAGAATATTAACAAGCATGTGCTAGGCCATCAACTACTCCTCAATAGCAGGCATGGAATAAGATAATAGATTGTCCTAATCAATCAGTACAGTAACTGACTGATGATCAGCAAGTAGAATGGGCCATGGGATAAACTGTCTATGCCATATACAGCCTCCATCCCAGTGTTATAATGGGTTAAATCAACTTACTAGAACTAACGATTCTACTGAAATATGCAACTTTGTACGTGTGTTTAGGGTCTTGACCCTAAAGGCTATTAATATAAAAAATAAATACTGTGTTTGGTTGTTTAATTGAACCAGAGTTTAAACAGATTTGCTTTCATTTCAAAAGCACTACAAGTTATTTTGAAATGGATCCAAAGGTTTGTCCAGTGTTTTTTGAGCTGCCAAAGAATCCCCATTAATCTGTGTTTGCCTGTATAGGTTTCAACAATAAAAATTGAAAATTGTTTTTAAGCATAAACAAGAAAAAAGTCAATATTGGAACAGAATAATATTTAGCCACAGGAAATGCATATTCAAAGCGAGGGATCCAAGCAGTGTGGACTTGGCCTGATTTCTTTCGTGTCATTTGAAGCATTTTTGTTTGCACAGTAATGAATTCCTGACACTGGAGAACTTGCTTGTGTACTCGGTGAACTCCTTTGGTGTAATAGACGTGCTGGGTGAGCTGCTCTAGCAGTTCATGTTGAGGACTCACACTCTTGTTGTTATGTGTGATTTAAATCATGGCCTCAAAAGGGCCCTTTTGGATGCAGTAATCCCAGTTTGCTAAGCGATGGTTTTGCAAGCAGCGACCAACCACCCCTGCGCAATACCTTTGTGTAGCAACTTTGGCACTTTAATCCTGTTCAGCTTAAATCTGTTATATTGGTTTACCAACCAGGATGCTAAACCATTCAAAAAACCAAAAACACTTAACATTAAACTAGAGTCCCTACTTTAGACCTAACAGAGAACTGATTTAAACAGATCAGGTTTTTTTAAGCAGCAAAGTCAAAGAGCAAAGAAAGAAACAGCATGGTTGCTAAACCATGAAAAAAAATATGCTAGGAGTTTGACTGTGAGAAATTAGACAGATAGCATTAACAGGTCTCCTGAAATGTAACATGACTGCTCATTTGAACTAGCTCTCTATACCTCCTCCTTTTTTCCAGCTCTCATTCAGAACTGTAACTGGAAACTTGAAGAAACTTGAGCTTGTTTTGTCTTTCAATTCTCTTATCTATAAAAGAGAGGAGGCGGCTTTCCTAAAACAGCACATCTAATGAGCAAGAAAAGATTCCTGCAAGAGGTTTCTCAGAGACTTACAATATAGGACATTCTTGTCAAAAACTAGGTAATGAACAAGGAAAATAGAGTGGTGTTTAATTATCTACTGCCAGAATGTGCAAATGCTTTATCAATCCAGCTTCTGAATTGTATTACTGCAATGCTTGTAAGACTTGGTGTAACAGCTTGCTACTTTTCCTTGTATACTGAAATGCTAGAATGATTGCATTCTTCAGTTGCTGTCTATGTTGTTGCATTCTACCATTAAAGGGTAGTGTTGAATTCTTTTTCCTATGACTTTGTGCTGAAAAGCAATAAGGAAGTTATTCGTTCTGGTGCTGTATCTACTAGGTTGGAGGCAATCTTTTGACTATTTGTAATGTACTCTGTCATAGTTTCCAGCAACCATTCCACCTGAAATCTAAAGGTGTACTCAAGGCTGTCACTTTAGTGGGACGAGGTGAAGCAATTTGCCTCAGGTGGCAGTTCTGACTCTTTGTTTCTCTGCTGCCAGCCACTCCACGGCTTTGCTTACACCACCACTGCTTAATACTGCACCTTCAGCATGGCAGCAGCACAAGGGAAGCCATGGGCAAGGGTGCACTTGTGGTGGCAAGGCCGGCAACAGGGATGAGGGCCAGAAGGGGGCATTTTGCCTACAACTGCCAAATATCCTGAGCGCCCCTGGGTGTATTTTACCTGATGTACGAAGGTTTTCTTTATATATATATATATATATATATATATATATATATTTGCTTTCGTAGATTTTCACGGGTACAGGAATGCAGGTTTTGGTGTCCTCGGGTGTCTTCCCGTGTAAAAGTTGGGGTGTCTAGGCGACGTTTCGACGAGGTCTCACTCGTCATCTTCAGGCTGGTGCTTTCGGCTTCTTGTTACTGGAACAGAGCGGGATCTCAATGTTTGAGTTCCTATAAATACTGTAGAGGGGGTGTGGTGTCTAGCCTCCAATGTTCTGGGCAGAGAGGAAGTTCCCAGGCTAGTGTGCCTTTTCTTCTTTTGTTCCTTAATTACTTGAGAGATACCTTGAGTGATTTCTTGAGTGATATCCTGAGTACCACTTAGGTGGGTCATTAGGTGTGGATTAGTTGCTAAAGTCTTTGTGTCTTGACCTCTTGAACTTTGTGAAGAGTTTTCCTGAGAAGATGGCTGTATTGCACTTAGTTGTGCTTTGGCTTGGCTTCGTGTATAGGGGCGAGCTGTGGTTTTGTGGCTTGTGTCAGCCAGATCTGTGTAGGGATTGCAGGGGGGTGCAGCATCCGGAGGTGCCACCATGGATTGGCTACTGGATGGTGTCAGTAATTCATCTGTGGAGAGGGTCTGGGTTTGGGTCTGGTGTGGTTGATTGGTGTTGGCGTTCTGTGTGCCTCTGGATCTGGTGTCAGTTTTTGTGGGGAGGGCTAATTTCCAGATGTCTGGCAAGCGGGATGTGTCGTCACGCTTGTTCATGTTGTGAGGGTGTTTCTCTATCTCGATGGCTTCCATGATTATTCTCTTGTGGTGATGTTCCGTGTTAAAGAGCAATTTGGAATCTGCAAAATTAATTTCGTGTCCTGTTTCTTTCATGTGTTGGAAAAGAGAGGAAGTTTTTTCTTCTTTTTTTGACGGCATTCTTGTGTTCTGCGATACGTGCATTTATTCGTCTGTTTGTTTGTCCAATGTACGTGGCTGGGCAGACTTTGCAGGGTATTTCATAGATCCCTTGGTTTTCCAACTGGATTTTATCCTTGGGGTTTCTGAGGATATTGGCTATTTTTTGGTTGGTGCAAAAGGCTGTTTTGATATTGTGTTTATGGAGGATTTTGCTAATTTTATCTGTAGTGCCCTTGATATAAGGAAGGAGGGCCATGCCATTGTTTTCTTCTGTGTCTTGGTTTTTGGGGGGTGTTTCCTTTTGGATTAGCTTCGTAATCCTGTTTTGCTGGTATCCATTGGCAATTAACACATTTGAGAGATTCTGTAACTCAGTTGTCAAGTGGTCTTTGTCAGCCAGGCGTTTGGTTCTGGAGATGAGAGTCTTGGCTACGGAGTTTATTTGTGCAGGGTGGTGGTGTGATTGTGCATGTAAGTAGCGGTTGGTGTGTGTTTTTTTCTGGTAGATAGTGTGTCCTAGGGAGCCATCAGGTTTTTTGTAGATTAGGACGTCAAGGAAGGGAAGTTGGTTGTTGGCTTCTATTTCCATAGTGAATTGTATTTTGGGGTGTAAGTTGTTGAGATGTGTGAGGAAGCTATCCAGTTTTTCCTTCCCGTGTGGCCAAATTACAAAGGTGTCGTCAACATATCTGAGCCAAAGTTTGGGTTTGTGTTCTGACTTGTCTAAAGCATTGGTTTCAAAGTGTTCCATGTACAGGTTTGTGATGACCGGTGAGAGGGGTGATCCCATAGGTGCTCCTTCTATCTGTTTGTATCTTTGTCCATTGTGGATGAAGTACGTGTTGGTTAGGCAGTGGTTGGTCAGGTCCAAGATGTATTCGGGGGGATTGTATTTGTTTTGAATAGCTGTCAAGGCTTCATTAATGGGCACTTGTGTGAAGAGAGATACAACATCGAAGCTCACAAGTAGGTCATTAGGATGTAGGTTTTGCTTCTTTATTGTTTCTATGAACTGGAAGGAGTTTGGTACGTGTGAAGAGATGGATTCTGCATAGGGCTGAAGTTGCTTGGCGAGAAATTTAGCGAGATTTTGTAGAGGTGAGCCTATGGAGCTGACTATTGGTCTGAGTGGTGTTCCTTCTTTGTGTATCTTGGGGAGGCCGTAGAGTTTGGGGCATCTGGATGATTTTTCTCTGGGGATGATTCTTAGCTGGATTTCTTCACTGATAGGAGAGGCTTTTATTTTGGATTTGGTGGTTTTTTCCAGATAGGTGGTGGGATCTGTTTTTATAGGTTTGTAGGCAGGATCTTGGAGTAGCTTTGATAGTTTTGCTTGGTAGTCCGATGTGTTCATCACCACTGTGGCATTACCTTTGTCTGCTGGGAGAATGATTATGTTGTTGTCTTTCCTCAGGTTGGTGAGTGCTTTCTGTTCTTCTTCACCCAGAAGCAATTTACACAAAGAAGAACAGAAAGCACTCACCAACCTGAGGAAAGACAACAACATAATCATTCTCCCAGCAGACAAAGGTAATGCCACAGTGGTGATGAACACATCGGACTACCAAGCAAAACTATCAAAGCTACTCCAAGATCCTGCCTACAAACCTATAAAAACAGATCCCACCACCTATCTGGAAAAAACCACCAAATCCAAAATAAAAGCCTCTCCTATCAGTGAAGAAATCCAGCTAAGAATCATCCCCAGAGAAAAATCATCCAGATGCCCCAAACTCTACGGCCTCCCCAAGATACACAAAGAAGGAACACCACTCAGACCAATAGTCAGCTCCATAGGCTCACCTCTACAAAATCTCGCTAAATTTCTCGCCAAGCAACTTCAGCCCTATGCAGAATCCATCTCTTCACACGTACCAAACTCCTTCCAGTTCATAGAAACAATAAAGAAGCAAAACCTACATCCTAATGACCTACTTGTGAGCTTCGATGTTGTATCTCTCTTCACACAAGTGCCCATTAATGAAGCCTTGACAGCTATTCAAAACAAATACAATCCCCCCGAATACATCTTGGACCTGACCAACCACTGCCTAACCAACACGTACTTCATCCACAATGGACAAAGATACAAACAGATAGAAGGAGCACCTATGGGATCACCCCTCTCACCGGTCATCGCAAACCTGTACATGGAACACTTTGAAACCAATGCTTTAGACAAGTCAGAACACAAACCCAAACTTTGGCTCAGATATGTTGACGACACCTTTGTAATTTGGCCACACGGGAAGGAAAAACTGGATAGCTTCCTCACACATCTCAACAACTTACACCCCAAAATACAATTCACTATGGAAATAGAAGCCAACAACCAACTTCCCTTCCTTGACGTCCTAATCTACAAAAAACCTGATGGCTCCCTAGGACACACTATCTACCAGAAAAAAACACACACCAACCGCTACTTACATGCACAATCACACCACCACCCTGCACAAATAAACTCCGTAGCCAAGACTCTCATCTCCAGAACCAAACGCCTGGCTGACAAAGACCACTTGACAACTGAGTTACAGAATCTCTCAAATGTGTTAATTGCCAATGGATACCAGCAAAACAGGATTACGAAGCTAATCCAAAAGGAAACACCCCCCAAAAACCAAGACACAGAAGAAAACAATGGCATGGCCCTCCTTCCTTATATCAAGGGCACTACAGATAAAATTAGCAAAATCCTCCATAAACACAATATCAAAACAGCCTTTTGCACCAACCAAAAAATAGCCAATATCCTCAGAAACCCCAAGGATAAAATCCAGTTGGAAAACCAAGGGATCTATGAAATACCCTGCAAAGTCTGCCCAGCCACGTACATTGGACAAACAAACAGACGAATAAATGCACGTATCGCAGAACACAAGAATGCCGTCAAAAAAGAAGAAAAAACTTCCTCTCTTTTCCAACACATGAAAGAAACAGGACACGAAATTAATTTTGCAGATTCCAAATTGCTCTTTAACACGGAACATCACCACAAGAGAATAATCATGGAAGCCATCGAGATAGAGAAACACCCTCACAACATGAACAAGCGTGACGACACATCCCGCTTGCCAGACATCTGGAAATTAGCCCTCCCCACAAAAACTGACACCAGATCCAGAGGCACACAGAACGCCAACACCAATCAACCACACCAGACCCAAACCCAGACCCTCTCCACAGATGAATTACTGACACCATCCAGTAGCCAATCCATGGTGGCACCTCCGGATGCTGCACCCCCCTGCAATCCCTACACAGATCTGGCTGACACAAGCCACAAAACCACAGCTCGCCCCTATACACGAAGCCAAGCCAAAGCACAACTAAGTGCAATACAGCCATCTTCTCAGGAAAACTCTTCACAAAGTTCAAGAGGTCAAGACACAAAGACTTTAGCAACTAATCCACACCTAATGACCCACCTAAGTGGTACTCAGGATATCACTCAAGAAATCACTCAAGGTATCTCTCAAGTAATTAAGGAACAAAAGAAGAAAAGGCACACTAGCCTGGGAACTTCCTCTCTGCCCAGAACATTGGAGGCTAGACACCACACCCCCTCTACAGTATTTATAGGAACTCAAACATTGAGATCCCGCTCTGTTCCAGTAACAAGAAGCCGAAAGCACCAGCCTGAAGATGACGAGTGAGACCTCGTCGAAACGTCGCCTAGACACCCCAACTTTTACACGGGAAGACACCCGAGGACACCAAAACCACCATATATATATATATATATATATATATATATATATATATATATATAAGCAGCTGGTGATACTTATATCTGCATGTTCTTTGAGAACTCCGAAGTTATTTTTTTATATATCCATAAATATATTGTTGTTCTTTAGTCATTTAGTCGTGTCCAACGCTTTCTGACCCCATGGACCAGAGCATGCCAGGCACTCCTGTCTTCCACTGCAGTTTGGTCAAACTCATGTTAGTAGCTTCAAGAACACTGTCCAACCATCTCGTCCTCTGTCGTCCCCTTCTCCTTGTGCCCTCCATCTTTCCCAACATCAGGGTCTTTTCCAGGGTGTCTTCTCATGAGGTGGCCAAAGTATTGGAGCCTCAGCTTCAGGATCTGTCCTTCCAGTGAGCACTCAGGGCTGATTTCCTTAAGAGTGGACAGGTTTGATCTTCTTGCAGTCCATGGGACTCTCAAGAGTCTCCTCCAGCACCATAATTCAAAAGCATCAATTCTTCGGCGATCAGCCTTCTTTATGGTCCAGCTCTCACTTCCATACATAACTACTGGGAAAACCATAGCTTTAACTATACAATACCAAGAAAGTAAAATCTCTCACTGCCTCGTTTCTTCCCCTTCTATTTGCGAATTTATTTATCACTATAGCATTGTGTTTGTATGAAAGTGTTAACTTCCCTTTTAGTGTCAGTTGTATAGAACCTATAAGTAAACTGTAGTAGCGGTAAAACAGGAGTGAAGGGGGAGCATGTAATGAAACAAAATTATGCACTTTTTGGACTAAACATTTCAGTTTTTATGTTAATAATTTTCATGTACATGTTGGATCATAACACTCACCCTTGTGAGTTAACAGCACATGAGGAAAGTGGTCCATTATTTGCATTATGTGTAGTAACACATTCTCCGAATCAGAAGGAATGGTGCAATTCATCAAGCTGACTAGTTGTGATTTCAAGACTCCTTGCTAGGTGTTTTGCTTGAGCTTGCTTCAATTGTTTATAAGAACAGTAACAATTACAAGAAGTGTTTAAACAGGATGTGAATGCAGAGTGGTGTCTTGAAGAAAGTACTTTTAAGCAATAATTGTTTCTCCCAAAACATGTTTAGGAAATGTGTTTGTTAAAACTGTCTGTCTGGGATGGCCTGGGTCACTGCTGCTCTGACTATGGAGTCACCTGCCAGGGTCAGGACCTTTTACACCAGACACAGGCAAACTTGGCCCTCCAGATGTTTTGGGATTACAACTCCCATCATCTCTGCATCCCTGACCACTGGTCCTGTTAGCTAGGGATGATGGGAGTTGTAGTCCCAAAACATCTGGAGGGCCGAGTTTGCTTATGCCTGTTTTATATTATAAGTGGGCTACTGCAGTCAACCAGAATCCATCTGTTTGTTCAGCACCTGCCTAACCAACCCACTTCTCCCCCCCCCTTAAGCCACTTACAGTGGAATTGTAACACCAGTTTGCATTTGTTTGGGCTTCTGTTTCGCTTGCAGCTGGTCTCAGCCTTGCTTTAGAGATCCCATTGAGCAAAGGCACGCCTCTGCTATCCTGCCCCCTGCCTAAAACACGCAGACAGACACTCTTACTTGTAAGAAATAAATTTTATTCAAGCAGGTAAGAGTACAGCCTCAACAGCAGACACAGAGCTCTGGGGTCGTGGTTTAGGGAGTTCAGGAGCAGGGCAAGAAGTTCAGAACCAGACAGAAGTGATGAAGATGTCCCAACAGGTTTTACTGCTCCTCTTGCCAAGTTTTAAAAGATGAGGCGTGGCACACTCACTTTTGTGACTCTTTCCCCTTGTGGGAATGTTAAGCTTGTTAAGTGCACTTTCTATCATGGGGTGGGGGAGGTCCTGCTCAAATTTGTGAAGGTGGTGTCTGGTTGTAAATAACAAGACTGACACTTACACCTTTGGTTCAGCCTCACCCCTCAGTTGGTCAGAGCTTCCCCCAGCCCCACTAAGGCTGCAGGAAGGTCAAAGTGGAGAGATGGATTCCATGGTCACCTCTCCAAAGTAGCTGAAGGTGAGGCATAAAAGGGAGTTCCCCCTCCCCCAACCCAAGTTCTCACCATTCAGCCCTTAATCTTCGTCTGACCCTGTCAATGCAAGCCTGATTCTTATCAGACTAGGGGTGGGAGGGTGGCCCCATGACTCCTGCATTCCCGTTTCTACTTTACAATTTGCTCATCACTGCTTAGATGGGGAGCACAATCTTCTCCCCATTTCCCACAAACCACTGGAGGTCCTGAAGCATGTTAACAGGAACAATGCCCCATGGTGTCCCATAAGGCTATAGTTTTGTTGCTCCTCGTGGCAAAGGGCCACTTAATTTAAGAAAGATCTAGAAAGCAAGAAAGCAGTACCAGTGTCTTGGAGATTTTACAATTCCATGCCTTGAATTAATCAAACTGTGTGGAATAATTACCATAAATATATTCTTTGAATGTTTTGTTCACTATGGAATCATTCCCCTTATATGTAAAGTTATTGGGAAGGACATGTGAGATATGCAGGGAAGCAATTCCTTTAAAAAGCATGGGGCAAGGAAGCCATTACAAAAGGAAAGTTGTGTGACTTTGGTGTATTTTGTCAGTGGAACAGGGAAGACGGGATTTTTGTCAATTACCACTTCCCCTGTGGCCCCCCGCTATCTGCTCCAGAGGGTTGGGGAACCTTTCAAAACAGTGTGGAAGGTGGCATGGAGGAGGGCTGAAGGAGGACAGACTGGCAAAATTTGCCTCCTTCTCTATTCTTGGAGCCTCAGCTCGATCAACGAACCTCCTGACTCTTCCCTAAAACACCCTGTAGTGATGGGAACCAAAGGATGCACTTAATGTGCTGCCCTCATGCTGACAGCAGAGCAGCATTGCATATTTGTGAAGCCTCACCTGCCAGAGCTCAAAAATTTCACACAGAAATCATTTAAATATTGTTGGAAATGTGTGAAGATTTGCCACTTTACAGATTGACGGATTGGGAGCTAGGTAGAAATTGTCCTTCAATAATACATTTCTTCATGTCTGTTTTCACAACCAAATTACCCCTCCCCATAGGATCTTGTTAACGGTGAAGTTGAGTGTCCTCTGCTGCTTAAAGAACTGTATCTGATGTGCATACTTTGGAAGTCCAAGTAAATAATGTTTACTAAATACTTGCATCCACATGTCTATTAATATCCTCTAAAATGTTGTGGAGGCAGGACTTACCTTTGCAGAAGCTATGCTGGGTCTTCTTCAGCAAGACTTGTCCTTCTATATGCTTAGTAACGTTATCTTTCATAATACTTTCCACCAATTTACCCAGAGCAGTTATTCAGCTAACTTGCCTGTAATTTCCTGCAACCTTTTTTTTTTTAAATTATTCATTGGCCACTTTCCAGTCTTTTATTGCTTAGATCAATCTTAGGGACATGTTGCAGCTTCTGTTAGAAAACTCCACATTTGAGTTATTTAAGAAGTTTTGTATGGATATAATCTGGACTCAGTTATTTGTCTGTTTTCAACTTGTAAATAAAGTCAAGAACCTTACCACTTGTCACCACTGTTTGCCTTGGTTTCTCAGACTCCCTTTCTGAAAATGTTAGTTCAGGCATCGATATCTACTCTCCATCTTCTGCAGTGAAGACATAGACAATCTTCTTATGATCCTTTAGCACACTCTTGCCCCACCCTCTTTCATCCCAACCTTCCTACCCAGTTGAAATACTTTTTTAAAAAGTTGGTCTTGATGTTTTCCATGATACGCTTCTCAAAGTTCTTTTTTGTTTGTGTTGCTATTGCCTACATGTAGTTATTTTGTACAAGTTTGTCCTCCTTCCCCTCCCCCTCCATTTGAACAAGACTTCTATTTTCTGAACAAATCATTTCCCCCCGTTAATAGTTTCCTTGATGCTGCTTGTTAATCGCACTCATGACCTTTTGTACTTGGTGGTAACTTTCCTGACCTGTGGTATGCATTCAAGTTAAGCTTCTAATAGTGTGGGTTTGAGTAATCCCCATATGTTCTGGAAAAGTATGACCTTCTTGACTTTCCCTTTCAATTTCTTTTATGCCAGTCACTTCTCATTTCGGAGAAGTTTCCTCTTTTGAACTCATAGGTGTTGGACTTGCTTGGCAATTGTCCAGTTACATAGATGTTGAATTTGATAGCATTGTAGCCGCTGTTTCCAAATAGTTCAGTGATGTTTAGATCTCTCACTAAGTCCTGGGCACCACTTACTGTTTTACTGAGAGTCACTTCCCCTGGAGTTTATTCCAGTGTTTTAGGGCACAGTCATTTAGTGTAGTAGTCATTTGCTGTGACCAGAGCATTCCTTTATCTGGTCTATGTAAGGGAATTGAATACACCCATTACTATGACACTTTCTTCTTTGGGTGCCCCTCTGATTTCATTATCATCCTGAGTATTTTGGTCAGGGAGTGATGGAATATCCCCCAGTACTAAATTACTTTTGGGGCCTCATATTGCCATACAGTTATTTCTGTTGGAACCCTGGAAGCCAAGACCCAAGTTGGGGCCAAGTACACTTTGGTGAGAAAACCCTAGCAGAGATTTAACATCACAAAATATACAAGAAAGAAAAGAATGGGAATATAGGCTATAAAACAGTAAAAATTTGCCCTTCCAGTAAATCCCAGAATGTCACTTTTTAAAAGCTATTTCCAAGCTATCCCACTTCCCTAACATTGAGGTGGACCACACATTTGGTAGGTCATAAAATACTTTACTTACAAAACTCTTCAAAGGTCAGATTCAGGTGTTTTCCCATAAAGCAGTCAGAAAAGATGCACAGGCAGTTGAAATGTTGCTTAGTTACAAAAGGTAAAAGTTTCTAAACTACTAGTAGAGAAAGCTACTCGTTTCAGACTCCATTCTGGTCTGAAACAAAAGAGGCTGGTTAAAGCCATGTGGTTGAGCTCCTTACTTGTTGAAATCCACTTGGAGAGCGAGAGATAAGGCTTGGTGACCCACTTCGTCTCAACCAAACCTGGCAGGACAGCTTATGGTAACTCATGCACTAATTAGATTCAAACATACTAGAGTTATATTCGCCTTTATCCTACAATTTTGTAGTCCAGTGACCTAGAGTGTTTGAAGAATAACATGGGTGATGGGCATTGGTAAAAGTAAAGCTGAACATTGTTTTTAGTAGATTTGAATGATTTCTGATACAGTGGTACCTCGGGTTACAGATGCTTCAGGTTACAGACTCCGCTAACCCAGAAATAATACCAACTAAGTCAGTTCTTGGTATGAGCTCTGAAGAAGTGTGCATGCACACGAAAGCTCATACCAAGAACTGACTTAGTTGGTCTTTAAGGTGCTACTGGAAGAAAAAAAAAATTTTGTTTTGACTATGGCAGACCAACACGGCTACCTATCTGTAACCAGAAATAATACCTCAGGTTAAGAACTTTGCTTCAGGATGAGAACAGAAATCGTGTTCCGGCAGTGTGGCGGCAGTGGGAAGCCCCATTAGCTAAAGTGGTGCTTCAGGTTAAGAACAGTTTCAGGTTAAGAACGGATCTCCAGAACGAAATAAGTTCTTAACTCGAGGTACCACTGTAATCTAGTGAAAGGATTGCTACAATGAGGGACTTTTCTATCCCTATGGTGGGAGAGGATTAAGCATACAAAAATGCAAATGAACAGTGCACACTTAAGCTGCATAAGGAGATAGGACATAAATGCTTAGAAAACAGCACATCCTTGCAGACAAGAGGCTTCAGTTTAATTTTACATCGTTGCCATGATTATTCTTTTCAAAAAAATTTAACAGGAATTTTTTTTAAAACTGTGCTAAATTGCTGCTGCCATTCTCTTTCCCTCTCCCTCCTCCTTTCTCATATATAACAATCAATTAATAATAGAAAGGCTTTTCTGCAGCTCTGATTAATTTTTAAATGCATGGCCATCTTAAGTGAAATTAGGCACTATTATTTAAATGAACTGTCATTTTAGTAACAAATCTACTTAGATAACTAGTGACAATGTTACTTTATAAAGGATTTCCCATACGATCCATTTATTTGGAAGATACTCAGTTTAGTTACCTTTTACTTTGCTCCAGAGAAGGCTTAGTTGCAAAACAGTTTGTTGAAATGTTGGGACAGATGCCCATAATCCATTGCTTCCTTGTATGTGTGTGCCAAATGATAACCTTAATTCAAAGTGAAGGAAAATTGAGATATAAGATACGAAGATCCACCTAATGTTGAAACGCTGGACAGTTGCAGATGTGCATGCCAAATGTTACAAACACAGCTATAAAATATGTTTCCCTTATTTACTTTATCTTCTTTAAATTATTAAGCATGTCACCATTCACAAAACCCCATGTACCTCTGCTACTTAAGAATCTTATTAGACCTTGTGGGTGATGATCAACATTGGTCTGACAACTTTCTCTATTAGGTAGCTGAAACATTTCCAGGCTGCATGATAACTTTTTGTTCATACCTTAGGCTTATCCATGAATATACATTGTCCTTGTAATATATTTTACTTACTAATGGGAGCAGATGGGCATCATAATGACTCATCTGCCAAAAGAGACAGATTGGCTATCTTAATTATGTTGAAAGAATGCTGAATCACTCTAAAATTTAGGTGACTTTCCCTTGTTCACTATGGCAGTCAGTAAGATTGTTATGAGTGAATTGCTTCCTTGGTTCCCTGACTAGATTCTATCACCTTAGAGGAAATGTTGCTCAGGGGTCTTTATTCAAAGAAAGCATCGCATGAGGCTTCTTTCTATTCTAGCGGAGCTTTTAGTGAAATGGTTCAGTAGAAAGAGTGCCACTCCCCATTCCATTTTTATTTTATATAGACATTTTGGTAAATGGGCCTTGGAAGGGAGAAACATCATGAAAAGGCAACAGTTGAAGAAAGTGGGGAAGGAGAGGGTTGTTGTTTTTTAATAAAATCAAACATTTTGTAATGCAAGTTTTCTTTATATGATTAGATTTCAGATAATTTAAAAGATGTGTGGAAATTAGGTGCAATATTCTTATATTTAAGGTGTTTTATGTGTACACTGATTGTCAAGACATGGTGTGCATATTTTTAATCAAAGAGGCATGTGTATAGCTTCCTCAAATACCTATACTGGAAGCAGCAGACGAACTATGATGCTCAAAGAGTAAGACTTCTAGTGCAGACTGAAGGAAGGACTATCATGTAAAACAAAAATGCCCTTTTACATCTAAATATTGCTATAAAGCAGTTGTTCTGAAACAAATTACCAAAATATATTCTCATTCACCTGTTTTTCTTCCATCTTCTGCTTTGTCAGTTAGCAGCATCGTGTATCACTATATATTGACTCTGCAGTAAAGAAGGGTGTAGAATTTGCCTCCACAGATGCTGCTGTTACCATGGAGATAAAAGGACCAATGGCCTTTTTCTAGTTTGGACTGTACTACACTGTTCATAAAACGATGGTGAATTCTAAAACTGCATCACCTGATTTTTAAAAAAATATGAAACAGTAAGATAGGAGAATGCAATTGTGGTTCTATTTTAAATACAATAATCTCATTATAAATTGAAGATTTCTCATGAGACAGAGAGCGTAAATGTGAGTCCCGTACTCGTGGCTTGCACACTGCCAATCCTCCTCCTCCTCCTCCTCCTCAGAAAAACCTTTTCCTTTTGCAAAATATAGCCCCTTAGAGCCCTTGGTGCAGCATTTGATGCTGGTTACATCACAGGTTCCCTTATCTGTGGTATTCCTCTTTGAGAGTGAATGAGTCTGTGAAAGCTGTGAATGTGAATTTTGATTCCTGGAGGAGAGACGTGTTCTACCTTAGAAGAAGAAAAGAAACAAAGAGTCTTCTCAAAAAATCAAGGATGGCTTGCAGAAGGTGTAATTTGTAAGTATTCTCCTCTTTGTTATCCATTAGCATCCATATTATTGAAGATGGGAATAAGAATAGCAATTCATTCATAGTACAGCAGCTTTCTCTTCACGAACCATTTTATGGGTGTTACCTTCCAGCACCACATTGATGTGCATGTTGAAATTCTGTAGCTGAATGGCTTCAGGGCTGCAAATGTTGAAATAATTCAGCATCGTAGGAAATAAAGAGAGACCTGTTAGTGATTTGGTCAAACCTGGCTATTTTAAACATGGGATTTTTCAGCAAAAGAGTGATTGAAAGAGATTGTGTTTAGGAGTATTTCTCAATGATAAATACCTTCCATTTTGTATAAATGCTTTTGTTCATTGCTTATTTAGAAAATGGTTTTAGATATATATGTCCTTGATGCTGCTTGTGACACAGCAATATATAATTTCATTCTGCTTGGCACAGTATTAATGTACTAGATAAGCCATTGTTCATAATATTAACACTGCAGGGATTTAGTTTTCAGAGCAATGTGTGTGCTTTTGGGGTTTTTCTTGATGATATGATATTATAGTTTCCACAATCCTGGTGGGAAATTGCAGTCATAAGGAGACTGTATGAGGTGAATATATTGGAAGAACACCATAGACTTTGATTCATGAACCTGCAGTCATAAAGTCAATTATACTAGTATGCCTATCACTTTAAGCAGATTTAGACAAAAAATAGATGAATGCCTGATAGTATATTTCACTGTATTATGCTAATTCCACCATTTTGTCTGAAGCACAGAATTCAAAAGGTTCGATATTTCAAATATGTCTTGATTTTATTGCAATCGTATTGTGCATTGTTAATGTCAATAGAAGTACCAGAATGTGGTTACTGTTCAAATCTATTACTGTAATGCGTAAGTTTGCATTTTTTGACCCGCCAGTTCCCAGTAAGCTTATCCCCACAAATAGACTTCCTGAAAACCAGCCACGTACGAGAGAGGTGCTATGCAGCACAGACCTTGCCATAATTCATCTTAATTGAAGTCTGATTTGTACAACTCAGCTGAAGTTAAATTTAAACCCAGTATTCCATTTTAAGAAGCAAAACTTCTATATTCACAGGTAACTATTGCTTGGATGAAAGGTTTCAGTGGGAATAAAACTGGCTTTAATCCAAAAGGTTGACTTTGCTTGCTTTTGGATCGAGATTTCAAACCACAGCCCATTGCCATTAACTTTAATAAAGTAGTTCTGGAGGAATTATTGTGGGAGGAAACCCTTGGAACAACTTATTCCAGAGTATTGGTTATTGAGATGGGTACATTTGAGGATTGCAGCTTTGGGGTGAAAGTAAGAAGTATCTCTTTGACTATCTGGATGATTGCTGATATTTTATGCCAGTTTTCCGTGCTTGGATTCAGACAGTAACTTAATCTACATTCTGTACTCTAAATGGTGAACAACCCAATGTCTTAGTGCTATTTTGTCCGATGGAAAAAAATCTACTATACTAGATTTCACTTGCATTAGTTAGCAGAGGTTCTGATTTTTGGGTTGGGGTTAGCAAACATTAAATCGACTATGTATAATCCGTGCAGGAAAACATAATATGTTGTCCAGTATAGAACTATAATGATAATATATTACATTCATATAACAACATTAATTGCTTTCTTGAGCATATTTGATCACGAATGCCACCGTTATACAGACCTGTAAGGTGGCAAGGATGATCCATGACTTCTGCTCACTGTTTAGTTCCTTAGCACATTACTTGTCTGTCCTGATGAGGAAGGGTTTCCTTGTGGATCTAATTATTTGAGTTATTTAGAGATTACTTCCTTACAATGCCAGTGCTTTATTTTAAAAATTAAAGAGCAATGTCTCCTTTCCATGTGTAACAGAGCCAGGACCATGTGAGAACATGTACTGTAGAATGTAAGGCTTTGTCTCCTTTCATTTCAAGTTTTATATTGTAGTTTGATTGAAAAAAACAGTATTTGTTTTCTTTAAGGGTATCTATAAAGATAAAGTCCTATCTGGCAAGAAGTATAGATCAAACCGAGGCTGCACAGATTGTATCTTGATGTTTCAAATAATGCCTTTAAATGTTTTCATGGTGTCTAGATATTTAGGAGCTTTTCTTTAAAAGACACACAGACACACACTGACACCATGAACAGATACTTTGAGCTGTTAAGAGTGTTCAAAATCTTGTCTTCAGCCCTTTACCAGAAACATAGATGGGTTCTATTATTTTAGCAGAAGAGATTTTCCATGGATGAAACACATATTGGGTAACAAACTTTGCTTTGCCATAAATGATTTCCTTTCACCATCTCAATATTTTTATTTTTCTATTTAGCTACTGCCATGTTGTTTCCACATAGTATTGTTTTTAAAATGAGCTTTCTGATGTATCTGTCTTAAGTATTTGATGGGTGATATCTGATATCTGATGTTAGTCATACTCAAACTCATTGAAATCTATGGACCTGAAGTCCATTTCTTTCAATCAGTCTACTCTGAGTCCGACTAAGTTAGATATCACCCAATTGAATTGCTGTATAGTAAAAAAAAAATCATGAGAAAATTATCAATTATCAGGAATGTATTGTGTGCTGTTCTTTTAAAATTTCTCTGCTACTTCAGCTTCTTCTGTTAATAATTTATTAATAATTCACCATTAGGAATGTTAACTAAGTTGATTATATTCTACAACATGCATATTACGCTGGCATCTCTTGCTGAGTACTGATGAAAATAAATTGGTTACTTAGGGGTAACAGAAAGGAACAGTATGTTTTATGTAGCTAACATTGCATTGTTAAAATAGCCATGAAGTGTTGTAGATGTTTAGAAACAGCATTAGAAGAGAAATATAATAGGTAAGGTGATATCTGTTGTTGAACCAATTTGTGATTGACTGATTTTCTGATATAAACACACCACCTTATTTTGTTTGAAACCAAGGAATGCATATCATTTTTGAATTTTTACTTGGCTGTTGGTGAAGGTTTGGAAAGAGTTATGACCTATTTAAAACTCATAGCTAAAAATAACCTCTGAAAATATGACTCATAAAGATATGAGACCAAAGCGGAAATCTCTAGAAAGGCTAGTTGTTTTATGCCTGTTGGTGACTGCATAAACAAACAAATCTCCTTTTTGATAGCATGTTTTATTTGGGTGGAGTATATTCTTTTAAAAATGGGCTTATCTCCATTCTGAAAAAGGCAGAACAGCACCTCACATTTGGAAAACCCTAGATTCTTTTAAGATTCATGATGGAATTTAGAAGTTGCATTAAGAAGCTCTGGAAGCTCTGCTGTGTAGGTTAGCAATAAATATCTGCAAAGAACTTCATATACTTCAGCAAAGAAATGGATTAGCTTGGGCTTTTTTCTTTACCATGCTAATAAGCAAGTCTGTGACAGAATCTAATAGGAGTCTTCTCATAAGGGAAGCCAAGTGAGTTTTGCCAATTAGCCACATTTCATTTTCTTTCATGTCTGGTGGGTATCTTTTGCTTTTACTTAAGCACACTTCATGCTATAACTGTGAGTCATAATGTATGCCAGTTCTATTGAATAAGAATTGTCAAGGTGTTGTTTCACAGGATTCTAATAACCATTATGGTTGTATAGAATCGGGGAGTGATTTCCAAATCAGTCATCAATTTAAAATGAACAGTTCATCTGATTAGTTTATGTGGACACATGATTTCATATACCTTTACTACTACTACTACTACTACTACTACTACTACTACTACTACTATATTACACTTACATTGTGCCTTTCTTGCAAGGAGCTCCAGGTAGCATACCATGGTTTTCTCTCCCCCCCCCCCCCATTTTATCCTCACAAACCTTTGAAGGAGGGCTAGGCTTTGAGAAAGTGACTGGCCCAAGGTCACCCATCGAGCTCATTGGCTGAGTGGGGATTTTAACCAAGAATTCAACAGTCTGACCACTATGCCACACAGGACATACAGGTTTATAGCAAAAGCTTAGGGCGTACTTCAGTTTCTTATCTACGGGCAAATGCAGCAAAGTCACACCATAGTCCCAACATCAACACAGCCCATGAAGGACAATCCCTCCCAGAGGTTTTTTCGTTCTTTTCACGCAGAGCTGTGCACAGGCAATGCACATTGGCTGTGCCCTCCAATGTCCCTATGTTGCTTTGAAACAGAATTTACGTGCATAGGCTCTGCATACACAAAGCCATATTAACAGACAGAGATTGCAGTGGGGCCAGCAAGCATAATCCTACTCTCCCTTCCATGCACTGACAGCATGTCTAATTGTTGAGAGAGAAGAAAGCTTGTGTCTAGGTCAAATCTATATAGTTCCCTGAGTTTCAGACTGGGAAGGAATGCGTAGAATGAGTTGCAATGGCTACCCAAATCCAGAATTCAGTGTCTTGTTTATAAGAGTCAGTGAGCCACTGCACAAAGAATCTATTCAATCCTGCTGACTGCTAAATCCAGAATTCTCAGTTGATATTGAAATGGGCTCTCTCAATATAATTTCCACATATGCACACTTCCTGTATCTGCTCACCAGAGTGAGCCAGATCCTCCATTTTCAGAAGTAATATTCCTTTGAAGATCAGATGCTAGTGACAGTAGAGAGACATCGTCTCCCTGCTCTGCTTGAAAGCTTCCAAAGACATATGGCAGGCTGCTATCAGAATGCTGTACTAGATATTTTGATTTTATCCCAGAAGATGATTTTTTTAAATTTTGTCTTCTATGCATTCCAAGCACTAGCAGTCTACATGCAAATACATAGGCAGCTTGATGCTGATGGGAGGGGAGGATGCCCATACCCCATCATGTTAAGTTGGGCATGGCATTGGTGTGGCACCTGGGAAGTCTGAGTACAATTTATTTTGAAGCTTCTTCACTGGTGCAGATGAGTGCGAGTGTTCCTTATACTGTATCTCTGAATTCTCATGCTGGGACTGGATCATGCTAATTGTTTCTAAATTCTCAATTGAAATGTAGATCACCAAATATCTAGACATAGTAATAATAATTACTATGATTGTGATGTGTGTTCTTTTTTGGGGGGGGGTTGGCTGCATTTAGAGGCAATCTTCTTTTCAACCGATGAACTTCATTAAGTTTATCTATGAAATGAACTTTCAGTAGCACTGCTCCTTGGGCTGATAATCTCAATTTTTAACATTGTGCATATGAAAATAAAATGAGGAGTTTTCTACAACCACATAGCCGTCTGTTGGTGGGGACCATGCAAACATCAATGCAAATGTAACTAGTTTCAGACCATATGTTTTCAGTTCTAAGTGTACATGTATTTTAACAAGGATTTGTATGATTCAAACTGTATGGGCTGGTTACCATGGTTAAGAGATTGGAAAGAGGATGAAGGTTCAGCTCTTCCTTTCGGATTTTGCCAGCGTTCCTTGAGAATGCCCAAGGTTGGTACAGATGTAAGCTTTAATCAGACTTAATGGTCAGCGGAGCCAAAATCCCCAGTAGCTTTCACCATGGTCAAGGTCTGTGCCTAGTTAAGACTTGATCATAGTTATGGCTATTAAAAGCATGGACCGCTTTAAATTCGTTAACGATGATGAAAAAGCCAGGACTTGATCTTGCTACATAAGCTCTCTCAAAATGGTACTGTAGCAGCCTGAAGTCTCACACTGGGGGTGGGGGAGCAATCTCTAGGTCATAGTTCTATCAGAAAAGAGAAATAAGCCAATGTTTTGAAGTTGGGAGTTCCAGTGAATAACCTGTGCAAATAGGATGCAGGATACATGGTGTGTCCCACTGATTCCAGGGAAATTTATATGAGCAAATAGGAGCAGGAATGCATTCTAAAACTTTAAATTTATAGTAAGTGTAAGGAAGCTGCCTTATACCGAACCAAACCATCAGTCCATCTATATCAGTGCTGTCTACATTGGCTGTCTACGGCTCTCCAGGGTTTCAGGCAAAGAGTCTTTCCCAGTGGCCTGCATGCAAGCTGATTCTCTACCACTGAACTGCACCCCTTCCCTAGAATATTTATCATCTTTTTTCCCCTCTTTCCTGTTGATGATGTTTTAATAACATAGATGATACCACTCATTTTTATCAGGTTGTTGGAATTTCCACTCCAATGCAGATTTGCAATTTGCTTCTTTAATAGTCGTTTTAAAAATGTCATTCTAGAATTCCACTAAGAGCTTCACAAACCAAGAAAGTCATATGTTGTTTTTAAGTGCGCGATTAAAATGTTTCAGTCGAAGGCAAATACACTGTGGAAAATCACCAAAAGAAGCTAAATGTATATAGAGAATAAATTTATATTTAATTTGTTCTGCTGCTTCTGCCTTTGTTTTAGCATTAGAGTGGTTTGATCTTATTATGGGTTTCATCTTGAATGATCCAAACAATTTTAATGCTCTACGGTATGTCACACATGGGAAATGTTATCTGATTTAGTTAGTAAATTTTAATATGCACTTGATTTGGCATGTAGTATTGTAAAAATGCTGGCAGATAACAAATGGGTCCATCAGCTTAATGTTGTTAAATAAGGGCCATTATAACTAGTGCTTGGGCAAACTTTCACAGTGGGTTTTTTCTAGTCCTTTGAGGGGATGGGGTGAGGGTAAAGCGAACATGGTTCTGAAAAGGTCAGGTAGTGGGAGACAAAATTTATAGAACAAAATTGATAGCACAAAAGCAGGTGACATTACATGCTTACATGGTCATACCAGGAAATCCATTTGCAGGTGTGGGAATATCTCCCTAAACCTTTCAGGGGAAAGAGAGACAGGCCGGACCACTTGGTAAATGTTACCCCAACATGTAGCCTGTGATTAAAAAAAAATAGTGCAGTTTTTTTCACTAAGCAGGTAGGAAAGGAGCACCAGTTTCACAGGAAGCAAAGATTTTTCTGTCTTGGGTTCAGTAATTACAGCTGAAGGTTGTTGCTGGTTGTTTTCTTTAAACTACACACAGAGGCATTTTAGTGTAATTGTAAAAATACAATTCACCCTAAACTTAAGCTGCATTTTTCAAAAAGTTGCGCAGTCTTTCAGTCTCAATTTTTCACCTATTGAGCAGCCATAATCTCCCATTCTCACAGCAATTCAAACTGTAGTGTTTGTTTACAGGAACTGCTTGGTTTTCATACACGTTTCCATACCCTTTAACATTTCATGAAAATAGTAACACTTCTGTCCATGAGGTGATGGGCAGACTCCAGCAGCCAACAAGCAGAAAGTGGGATTTATAAGTACATGTAAGCAGATAGCTACGGATGACAAATGTGATGAGGCAAACCACAAATTGCAAGGCAAATAACATGATTGTAATACACATATGTGTACTATATAACTGTTTTGCAACTGAGCCATAGCCAGAAGTGACTAGTGATTCAAGATCTGTGAATCCATGACAGATGATAATCAATAACACCTTTCTCATCACCAGTGAGCAATTATAGCATCAATCTTTTCCAGAGCTTTCCAAGTGATGGCCTGTATGTACATTGAAGCATTACCACCTCTCTCTTCAGAAGTTAAAAATTGGCATTCCCTTTAGATAACATGTGTCTGTTGTCCTTCTCCCAAACAATCCACACCTAGTTTTCTCTTTTCACTTTCTTTTCAGCATCTTCCTGTAAATCAATCAATCAATCATCTTTCTTGTGATAACCAAGATTCCCCCATGTAACTATTAATGGGTTGTCCTTCCATTGGCCAACTGCAGTCTCCTCTTTCTCTACACCCTTAGAATTGGGGACCAGGCTATATTGAATTCCGGAATAGCATGGCAACTTACACATTGCCAAAAGAGGGAGTGAATGCACCACCAGAAAAGAGAGCACAAATACACTTTAAATGTGCATGTGTTAGTTTATATGTGTAGATTTTTTTAAATAATAATAAATTTATATCTCACCAGGAGAATACTGTACCTTCTCGGTTTGCTGTCCAGGTGTTAACTGTTGCAGGACAATTTCACAGGCCCTTTTCTCCCTTCATAGAATCATAGAATTGTAATGTTGGAAAGACCCTGAGACTCAATCCCCAGCAATGCAGGAACCGGCTTATAGTTGTACTGCACAGCCATTTAAATAGATGGCACTTTCAAAGAGACGGTTATCCTATGTAAAGTAGGTCTCATGACACACCCTACTCCAGAAACCCAATTTACAAAAATATAGATTACCACAACCACCCCTGTTTTTAAAGCAACAAGTACAGTGGCATTCATTCATGTTTCATTTTTACTTACGTGATTTGCCAGTAAATCATGGGAGTGGTTGCCCGGCTGATCCTTTCCTTTCCCAAATGGCTTCTGACTGCGCATCATATTCCCATCCTTGAAAATCAGAGGTGCACTTCCAACAGCCTTTCCTTTTATGTTAACAGCCACCCAATCAGTCGCTCTCATTCTCTGTTCTCTACCTCTTCCTTGTTCTTCACCTGACCCTCCTACCCACCAAAGCTCTCAAAGAGGTGCACAATAAAATGCAACGATAATTGCATAAAATGAGGGGAAATGCAATAAATAATTACTCTAAAATGAATTTTGCTACAATTACTGTATGCAACCAGTAGTAATCACTAGATCACACTGCAGCGGAAAGCCTTCTTACACAAAAATGTATTTAGTAGCGAAAGTATCTGAACTTAAAAATAATACAATTTATGTCAGTTTCTTTGCTTACTTGAGAAAGAGAGGGAGGTGAGAGACAAAGGAACTGAATGTGGTTTCCTCTTTGGAACATGGCTCTGAGTTCCGAACTGCACATTAAACTGGAGGTTGGTGTGTGGAGCTGATAGATTCCCTCTCCTGTTTACACAAAGAAAACTATCTTCCATGCTGCTGTCTCAATTCAGATTGCCCCACCCCCAATTTAAGCCTGCATTTTTTATTTCTATGCCGATTAGCCAGATGGTGCATTTGTATTGGGACAGAGATGCAGCCAGAAAGGATTTGACAACTGATGAACATCGTTGCAGAAGATGCTGTTCATTTGCTAATGTTTTATTAAACAAATACTAGCTTTCAGAATTTTGTCTGTTAGACAAGAGGAATACATCGTTTGTTTACAGTAGGAAATACAGTCTACAGATAGAAACTGGTCCACAAATTATACTTTGAATTTATAGTGACTGGGAAATAACAAGGGACCATTGTGTGAAGTGATTGTATAGGGAAATATGGCTTTAGATTTTTTTTAATTGCAGACTTATTTCTAATATGAAATTCTGCTTATAATAAAAAGGTACTAATGATGACATGGTGGCACTGGTAAGTCATGTTATAAGCATACAGTTCTTCGGGTGATAGCCAAAGCCCCAGATCCCAAAATACTGTATTCAGCTTTTTGAGCAAGGACTGATTTATTACTGTTTATGGTACTTAGAAATTAGAGGCATTTAATGGCTGTTCAAGGAAAAAACAACAACTTGGGAATTAAAGGATGCTTGAAAGAAATGAAGACTAAAATGGAAAACAAAACAAAACTTTGCAGCATATCTTCAGTAGGAAGACTTTTAAAAATTTAAATTATTTGCAAAACAGCCCATCGAACTCTTTTGGGTTTTATTGCTGCCCAAAAGATGTTTCACGATTTTCAAACACCTCCCACTGTTTTTGGTTAAGTATAACAATCAGTCTTCTTAGCTTTGAACATTTTGGATAAACAATATGATTCATGTTTAATCAGATATATTTCTCCTTGCTATCATAGATAATATTTCTTATTTAACAAAATCTGTATACTGTTTAACTATAAATAAAAGCTCTTCGCAGTTTACAAAGAATAAAAAAATACATGGTAACATTGTCAATAAAAATAAATGTTAAGACAAGTTTATAAAAAGCAAAATGAGCAAAATAAAAACTTTACATGTAGATCATGTTGAGATCAAAAATGAGATAATACAACATTCCTAAACCATCTCAGTAAAACATTTCAACTGTAATGCCAAACCATGGTTTGGCCATGCTTGGGCTAAGTTGCTGCCCTGTCCCTTTTTCCCTTGTGCATTGTTCCAGTTTCCTTCTAGGCTTCTTGATTTCGACAAACTATTTGGCCTGCCATTATATCTGAATCAGCCAACTACTGCTTCTCCCCCAAATCACAGTTAGAAACCATAGTTTTAAGTGGATTTTCATTTTTCGTTGGAGGGACAAACACAAACCATAGTTTGCCAATTCATCCGCAGTGGCAAACTGTACGCCTTGTTCCAAACCTGCAAGTCAGATAGGGAAGCAGAATGCATAAGGGGATGTGGATAGGGCAGAGCCGAAGCCCACAAGTGGGCAAACTATGGTTTGGTATTACATTTGAACTCACTGTAGTAGGAAAAACCTGACTGTAAGTCATCACACATTACAACCCAAGAGGAAAGTGTGACCATCTGTTTTCAACTTTATAGTAGAATATAGTAAGTAGACTATTCTCACTTGCTAATGATGCTTCTGATCTAAGTCTTAGCAGCAAGAGTCAGAGCAACCTGACCTTCATTTTTAAAAGATTAGTGCTTGACTCCCTCCTCTTTCTGGAGACAGACAGCATGACATATTTCTGCTTAACTCGTCTTTTTGATCTTTTAAGAGGATGACCTCATAGGACTCTGACTTTAATCACCTGAAACTAAAAATACACTGTGCTTATTGAAGCTCCCGGGAAACTGCCATGAGCAAAAGAAGCGAAGAGAGCCAAGTGGAGTACTTTTAATACACATTATTATAATCTTTTCATGAATAGTCTCAAGTTTTATTTTGCAGAATGGATTGCAGCTAGTGAATACCAGTTATATCAGATCATTGGTATTGCTTTTCATCTTCACCATCTTATCCAGATTGCTTTATTCAGGAAATTTGATTTTGCGGTTTCATCACACAATATTTTCTGTACTAAACCAAACTTGAAATGTTCATAACACCTGTCAGCCATGAAGCATACTACTACTATGTATCTCACATATTGTTTTATTTGTTGTATCATTTTGTGTCATCTTATGCATTGGCATTATTTTTCCAATATTTTGTTTGACTGGTTTAATTGCAGGTGCATACTGAGAAATAATTCTTAAGATGTAAAATTTATATATTTTTTCATGCTAAAAAGGGCTTACAGAACATGCGTTGGTGCTTGGTTCCATGGAATCAAAAGGAAAATAGGATTTTGCATCATTACATAAATAGTTCATTATCTTAAGAAATTACACCACAAGCTTATTAAAATATTATATTTATTTGAGTATCTGATTATTTTCCTAGTGCCTGAAAGCATAACAGAATTTGGAGTAGTTTAAAATAACAGCTAGACTGGTGCAGAGTGATCCGCATATCTTGCTTCATATTTCTGCAGAAATCCTAACCAACCCTTAACTTATATCTTTGCTATTACCGTACAGAATATAGCAAAGACATCCATTTAAAAAACTTGTTATACATTTAGGGGGTCCTTCCCACCCCAACAACATTTTAACTCTTCATTGCAATCACCCACCATACTCATTTCTGATGTATGCATACATTTGTATGGGGATTATTCCCCTTTATTTTCCAGTAATTGGAGTTTGAGAGTTTTAATATATTTATTTTATTTTTTAGAAAGTGGAAAAAAACTCATTGAAACATTTCAGATATAACCATTAACACCTACCTCTCCATTAGAAAGCCCCTTAATAGACACTCAGTGTGTTGACTTTGTTTTTCCTTGTGTCGTAGGTCTATAAATACTCTGCACCAGTTTTGCTGTCCAGCTCCATTGTACCATACCCAGCTCACTGTCCCTGCCACACACTCAGAGTACAGGTAAGAGTAGTTATGGTCCACCCACTTTTTCCTTTCATAGACAGGCCTGACCATTTATTATATTTATTTTTGGTACCTCTATATGATAATTTTTTTTTTTACTTTAAAAATCACATTTTAAAACATTTAAGCACACACTCTTTTATAGTACAGGTCTATGTAGAATTTCCACAGAGAATCAGTATAGCGTTTCTAGTTCCCCCCAGTTTATATGTTCACTAAATAAACAAATGGCATGACATTTAAACAATTAGCGTCCGCATACATCAATGAGGGCGCTTTCAAGCAAACACATAGAAAGCCCTCAAGACCTTGAGACCATGCTCTGCTGCTCCCTTCCACTCCTCCTTTGCCTGCCCAAGATAAATAAACCTCAGGCAAAACAGGGCCCATAAGCAGGTCTGTGTTTGCTGTGATTTTGCTCATGAGCATGCAAGGAGGGTGCGCCACCTATTTGAGAAGCTCTTTCCAGTGCTCATGCTCAACTCATAGCATACACATCTATGAAGTCCTGAGGTCTTACTTCCTGAGACAAAGGGCCGATTCCAAAATATTATCGGTAATCACTTTTTTCCAGGAAAGAAGATTCAAAGCGACTTGCGAAAGAAATGTGAGTCAAAGCTCACTCATTAACACCGTTCTGTGAACTATAGTCTCTAAAGCAGGAATATAGTTTCACTTGGCATCACATTCTTGGGGGGGGGGGTGCTCCTCTGCACAGACCACCTCTCTTCCTCAGCCCACCCCATTTAGCCTCAATCAGCTTTGATGCAACTGTGGAATCTCCCTTACCTTGTCTTTGGCCTAGTGCTGCTCTCATTGCAGCAATAGGAGAAGAGGTGCTACCAGGCATGTTAGAACATAGGAAGTTGCCTTATACAGAGCCAGACCATCCATTTAGTTCAGTTCTATCTACACTAACTGGCAGTGGCTCTCCGGGATTTCATGCAGTATTTCACACAGGAAGCAACGGATTGAACCTGGAAAGCAGATGCTCTCTCAGTGAGCTATGGCACTTCCCCATAGAGTTTGGATGCCAAACTATAGATTGTGGCTCCTACAGTGTTCTAGCCATAGTGTTCTGTTGTTGGATCTCAGATAACACATGTACAAGACCTGTGTGCCTTGTGGCAACAATGGTACTTGATCAGAGACAAGGTATGAGAAATGCTGGAGACCATGGACTGAGGCAACAGGCCTCATGCAGTCCACAGGCTGCAGGTTGTTCTGTCCCAAAGGCAGAAGCAACAAGTTCTCCCTTGCAAAGCAAGTCCTAATGGCTGGGCTGCAAGCGGTTTCCCATAACAGTGCTTTGCAATGCAGAGCTGTATGAGCCCTAGCTATTAGGGCTTGCTTTGTCAATTGATACACAGAATGGAATCCAGAGGAAAGTGGGTAATTACATTGTGCCAAATGATCACACTAGCATGCACTCAACTGGCATTCTGGTGGGAAGAACAAGGCAGCATAAAGAGCTCTGCATTTCCCTGTTCACCCAAACCAATGGCTTCAAGTTACAAGCAAGGAGATTCCAACTAAACATCAGGAAGAACTTTCTGACGGTAAGAGCTGTTTGACAGTGGAACAGACTCACACGGAAGGTGATGGCCTTTCCTTCATTGGAGGTTTTTAAGCAGAGGTAGGATGGCCATCTGTCACAGATGCTTTAGTTGAGAGCAGCTTGTTGGACTAGATGGTCCTCAGGGTTTCTTCCAACTCTTCGAGCCTAAGATTCTTTGACAATGCAAATAAATGGGGATAGGGGGAGGAAAGACCCTTTGCTGCTACAGCATGTTGGTTCTTTTTAAATTAAAAAAAGAGCAGGAGAAAAGGTGTTTTCTTTACCCTTTTCTGAAACAATTCATGCTTTGCTCTGCACCATGAAACCCACCAAAATGCCTCCCACAGTTTGAACCTGCAAAGTAGGGTGGGGAATTTTTGACTCCACTCTGGATTAAACTAGATTAGAACAGTCAGCAGTGTGTTTGGTCCTCTGGCTGCTTCAGTCTTTAAGTAGGTGTGCAAGGTTTGTTTGAGGGCAGGCAGGTTTCCACTTAAAGCTATGTGCTCCAAATCCCTCCCTTCCTCTGCAGAAGCCCCATATATACTGACCTTTTCGAACCCCTAGATGTTCCCCTATTCCTGATGCAAAGTAGGCACACAAAAGCTAGAGCCCACCAGCCTTTGGTTGAGCAGTAAATTAACGTCCTTTTATTTTCCTTTCTAAATCCATTACATATAAAAACCATATTAGTTGGTGGCTTTCATCACACACGTATCTGGATAAGTGATTGGAGATGCTTGTATCCTACATAGATTTTGCAGTTCCTGATGACCGACTTTATATGGGATATTTACACAGTACAAGATAAAATGCATATTTAGGGCTGTTAAAAATGGACACCTAATTTTTCATTATTTCATCAGTAAAAGTGAGTTAAATTATTTATAATTTGCCAGCTCATGGATAACATTTGTGTAAAATATTGTAAATATGGGGCTGAAAAAGGGTTGTGCTCACCTTGTGCTAGTAAAAAAAGATAATCAGCAGTGAAACCTAAGTCTGTAAATGGATATGCATACGTTTGTTGCTTTCATAATTGTGTGTTTCCCACATAGTTCATGTATTGCATATTTCTTTTCCATCATTGAAGCATTTTTCCTTTGTTTTGCCTTATGTTTGGTTTTCTTCCATCATAAATATAAGCATTTTGGAATCAGTGAATGTGCTATCCACTTGTATGTGCTCCCAGTATTGTTAATCCAGCTTGCCCAAGCCAATGATACATGAAATAGGTTTTCCCCATTTGTTTTCGAGTATATCTTAATCTTTGCTATAGAATGCGTGTGCAGGTCTTGTGACCAGTTCTATAAGGCAGTCTGCTACTACTAGGAGCTCAATAAATGTCCTAGTTCTGCTGTTTGCCTGGGCAAAAAAAAAAAAAAAAAAAAAAAAAAAAAAGGTTGTAAACACTGGTGGTCTGCTTTCACCTTAACAGGTCACAAGATGCAGGATTGCTGTAGCCAAATAGTGGTATTGCAGTAGCTGAGGAAACTTGTTTAGCTGGAACAATTTAAAAACACCCTTAAATGACCTTTTGCAGTGCTTTGCTGAGCTGGGCTTCAGTGCATACAATACAGTTCAGAATCACTTTAGGATTGCAGCATTGCAATTCCACGATCCTTTAAAAGTTAATTTCATGATGAAATTAACTAATTCGTTAATGAACTTATTAACACATATAATAAATATGTAACAAATAATGGTGACAAAAGCCTTTTGTCTATAGGTAGTTTAACAAAGATCTTTAGGGTGTGTGAACAATGCCAGCATTGTTTTCACTACAACAAATCCTGAAAAAAATGCAGTCACTTTTTATTATTCCATTCCATTCTCCTATAAATGATATTGGATTGAGTTAGATTGAGTTCATCCATGCTCAATTGGTGCTCATTTTGATCCTTAAAAGTACTCCTTTAATTTTTTTAAGGAACATCCCAAAGTACTCTTTCAAAGTATAAAATCCTTTCTTCCTAAACCTCTATGACTACGCAGCCAAAATGGTAGTTTCTGTATTGGAAATCCAGTCCTTTATTCTAATTTGTACAGTCCTCAGGCTTGACTTCTTTCTTCAAATAGTTAACATAACGTGCTTTTAGATTTGATAGGTTCTCATAATATAGGAGTGGACAGACTTCTGGGCCACTTGCAAGTGGATGGGGCAGCAGGTGATGTGCCTCTCATTTTGTACAGTCCCACCACACAAGTCATAAGCTTCTACATGTGCATCTCTCTACGCAGGCAAGCAGGAGGCATTATTACATTTCAAGAACTCATACCAGCCAGGGGGGAATAACAGGAGGGTGTGGAGGAGGGCCATTGAGGGGTGTGTGTCCTGTGGAGAGTTCCAAGGGTCAGATAGAGAGGCCTGGAAAACTGCATTGACACACACACTGTGGCCTGAGGTTCTCCACCCCTGTCATCTGCAACTCTTCAGTACCAGCAGCAATATCTTAAGACATTTTGTGTGACACTGTTGCACACACCTCTTTTCCAGTTAAGTGTCTGTTTGGCAACTTACCAAAAGCCATCCCTAGTCTTGAAATTAGTAGTCACATGCCTTCATTTATAGTTTATTTTTAGATTGATGCCTTTGGGTTATTTTCCAAATAAATTTTGAAATCTAATACAAAGCATCAATTCATGGATTTTGTTTTATTTTTGTAGTCCCTAATCGGTACAAATAAATGCAAGGCATTGTGTTATTCCTACTGGGATACATGCACATAGAAAGCCACTAAAACTGTGCCTCCCCTTCTTGAATATACTGATGCTGCAGGTAGCTAATTGATGGACATTTCAGTCACTGCTTCACTTTTTCCCTAGCAGGCAGATTATGCATCATTTTTAAATAATTAATAAGGAATGAATGTATGTTTGTAACATAAAAGAAAACTCAAACACTTTCCTTACTTACTTCTACATTGATCAAACTATACTGGGGAGAGAAGGGCCTGGTCAAAGGCAAGTAGCCAACATAATGCCCTCCAGATGTTGCTGGCAAGAATAATGTGTGCATTTTTATTATGCATCATATGTTTTAGTGTGTGTGTGTGTGTGTGTGTGTGTGTGTGTAAAATAAGTAAGTGTTGGAATTTGGGATCCAGCAACATCTGTAGGGCACCATGTTAACTTCCCAGGTCCAGGGCTGCATGATGTGGTCACTTTGCTGAAGCTAAGCAAGTGTGAGCATGGTCCGTGCTTCAATGGAAGACTACCAGGCAGCCCCATGTGCACTAATTTTAAGACCCATGATGGAAAGAAGACAGAATATAGATAAAACAAATAACTTTAGTTGCAAAATCAATGTCTTGTTTTTGTAAACTGCTTTGAGGGTTGTTGTTTTTTTACAATCAAGTGGTGCATAAATTTTATGAAATAAATAAAATAAATCAGTGCAATTATCTCAATATAATAATGTGCCATGTAGCAACAAGCCATCCTTGTTGTTTATCTCCTCATTCTAAGTGTTATGTTTCTTCTTCCACCATATGTTTGGGATGAGTTCCAAAGACTGTGCCAGCAGAAGGCTGCTCATGCAAACAACCTTTCATCTCCCCTTCAGAAACATCTCCAGACAGTCAAAGGCCTTCCTAAATAGAGCAGTTTGTGTTGTGGAAGAATGCCTGAACTGAGGCAATTCCCCACTCCCCACTGTAGCTTCCTAGGACACAGCCCACACTGCTCAGGGAGGCAGCTGCCCTCTGTAAAGGCTTTGGAGAATGCATTACACAAAGGAAGGAAGGTTGCATATAATCAAAACATACAAATAGAAGACATTCACTTTTACGCCATTAGACATCTTATAAATAAATAAACTTCCCCAAATCCTTGTTTTGTTTGACATGATATCATATTTAGTATATGTGGATTTATTTCAATTTTGATGCGCATGGAATGATTTGACAGCTTCCATCCTAATCATGCCAAGCATTCCTTGTTTACATTACTGATCCTTCTGAATTCTCATGTCCATTTCTCAACACGTTATCTGAGCATCTTGAAACTGGAGACTTTCTCTCTTCTTTTCCCCCCAGTGATGCCTGTGAAAGCAAAAAGATATTGCAAAGGATGTTATAGTACCAAAGAAATCCCTTCATTTTCTTGCAGTACCTACCTGCATAATGTTTGTTCAACACCTCTATGAGGTAAAATCATTATTCTGACACTTTTTTTCCTTATTTTGAAATTAATTGCAATTTTTTGTTTTGTTTTCACAAATCATGGTGAGTAGCATTTTAGCAAAGTTCTGTTTTCAAAGCAGCAGCAGCAAAAAAAAAAGTTATTTGGTCAACCATATTGCTTATCCTCATGGCAAGCAATGTTGTTCAACATTTATATTCACCTTTTAAATATTAGTAGGCAGAGTCCTGCATTACTGTGGTGAATTACTGGGACCACTGGGAAAAAATACCTGTGACCATATTTAGTTCTGCACTCAATCGGATTTGTGCATGACCTGATTATATAAACAAGGGATCTGAAATTACTAGGAGGGAACAAGTGCTATTGATGGGTTATCTGTAGGACCGAAGAACCTATATATGATGGGCAATGATCTAAGCTTGTTCAGTGCATTTTTTCAAAATCTATTCTCAAAGCTGCATGGGCATGATTATCCTTTTCCTACTCACCCTACCCTGCATATTTTTATTCTCATTCCTGCTTTCTCACAATAATATGCATTCCCATGGACAGTCAGCTGTTCTTCTACGATATATTTGCAGGATGGAAGATACAATGGTAAGAATGAAAGGATCATGAATATGAACAACTTCTGATGGAATTGGGTTGACATTTGGGATGTCTAGGCCTTGACTTGGAGAAGATATACTAAATCCTAAGTTTTCCCCTATATGTTAGAGCAAAAAATGTATGGATTATAATTATTTTATTCTATTATACATATACATTAACCATTTTTATAAGTCTATAATCTGACTAGAATTTGCAGTGAATGGGTAAGCAGGGATACATTGGTTTAGTGTGATGGAATAATGTGCAGGATCCCAGAGAGGAGATTGTAGTGGCCTTTGTTCATTCCCAAGCATTTCGCTGATGTGCTACACTGAACCATGGTTTGACTAGTTTGTCATCCAAACCCAGACACATTGTTTAGCTCACTCCAGACAAGCCACAAGTTGTAATCTATAGGACAAACTTTGGTTACAGTTTGTAGTTTGTCTAGAGAGAGCTAAACTATAGCTTCACCAAGCGCAGCATCCAAAAACAAAGAAAGACCAAAGCAGCCACAGTTTCCTCTCCAGAAAATTGCATTTTTGTTCATTTGCACTAAGCCAAATTAGGAAGCTGCATGGATGGCTCTGAGGTACCCAGTTAGACTTTTCACTTGTTTCTCAATCAGCAAACATCCCATTGCCAAAGCTGTGCAGCAAACCATGTTTTAAAGCAAATTTTTATGTCTATGATCCAGAGAGGGGGAAAAACTTTGCAACACATTTGGTATTATATAGCAATACCTGGCAAATACAATGAGTGATAGTGTTTGGCTCTAGATTTTTGTATTTTCTTTCTCCTTCCTATTCCTTTCCGTTATTCTTCTTTAGCTAGCTATTTAATTAAAGGAGATGGCCACTGTTGGTCATACTGATGAAGGTACTTCCTTCAGCTTCCTCCCACCATAGGTTAAAAGTGTAGCTTTACAGATGGAGGTATTCCACATTGCTTTTGCAATTTGAGTGTTAGACCTGGTTTGTAGCATTATTCATGATGCTGGCAACTCAGGAGACTTTGGAAGCAGAGTTCTTACCTGTGTAGGGGTTTTTTTAAAGAGAGTACAGCCATATTTGTAAGTAGCAATTCTTGATGGAACATAGTCCAGTAGGTGTACTTGGAAAAGTCCTAAATGAAATTTATTTTTTGAACTTATTAAGCAAAAGTCTTTTAAAGCGGGGGCAAAATAAGTAAAGCATGTTTCCAGTGAAAGGTGCAGTTGCTAACACTGACACTGTCTAGGAATCCAAATGAATTGAGGCTGAAATTTCCTTTCTGTATTGTTTACAAAAGGGCTATATTATTCTTAAATACTTTGTTTTCCTAACAATGTCCCTTTATGATTCTGTCCCTCTATCTCTTTTTCCCCCTCCTTGGCAGGGAAGATAATGTTCTACACCAGTTCTGTTGTCCACCTTCTGGGTCTAGTAGTCCATCTTCAAGATAACAGAGAAGTTCTGAGTCGCTAAACTGTGCAGTCAGAGTTCCACATCTGTACATTCCACTCCCTCTTCTTTCTCTGGCTGGTGTGTATGGAACTGAAACTAACTTGCATGGATACACTAAAGGTTCTGGTTTGCAGCGAATTCAGATATGTTCAGAAGGGTATATGGCTGCCTAATCATTTCCACCCAGCATTTTCTACTACACGTTTTCACAACCCTCTTTATATGTTCTTATGTTATTTTGAACGGCCATAGAATGTAAACCAATATGTAAATCTCACATTTTTTAAAACTAAAATAAAAAGTACCATAAACCTGACTTTTGTACAGTTTTGTTGCATACAGTCCCAATGACTTTTTTCAGTTTATGTTCTAATGATAATTAGTAAGCCTTTAAATAAATTTCATTCTCTCTCTCTCTCTCTCTTTCTCTCTCTCTCTCTCTCTTGGCCTCCCTCCCTCCCTCCCAGCATTTCAGAACATTCTTGTTCAGGGCTTTTGCAATACTGTCCAATCTGCAATTTAGAAATGAGCCTGAATTTTTCAATTTTGGGATCTGGGGCTGCTATTTATCTTACCTTGGTTTTTAAACATCAGATTTTATAAGATTTCAATTGTATCTGTGAGAACCATATTTCCTCAGTGTTTAAGAGGACTTTCGTGCCTTTGACTGTTAGCTGAATATCTGTTAAGTGTGCTTCTGAGGGAATATGCATTGTGTATATATGACACTAATGGACCCACACCATTTCAATGGGAAGATCAAACCTGACATTGTTGGGATAAAATAATTATATTTCTGTGTTGTGTGGAAGCCCACATGGGTACTTGACGAATGTGGAAATTGCTTTGAAGGTCAATGTAAAGCACGATCCACATGGGAGAAAAAATCGTTCAGTGCAGCCAAACTGACTGGTTGCATTTTATTATGCTAAGCATTTGCTAACCTTTTATATTTTTAACTCCTTTCTTTTTATCTAATATAATGCTGTCCTTTATCTTATACTCCCTTTTTGGTATTCCTTGGCATTAATCCAGTAGTAACTTTCATACTAAGGGAGGCAGTTTTAAGAGCAAAAAAAGCAAAATGTATATATGTGTTGTGCCTACCCTGTCAATCCACAAATATTAAGTGCAATCTTCATGCGATTCCATCTGTATAATATTCTTTTAATATAAGATGTTGAGCAATAAGACGGGATGCAGCAATATAAGTTCTGATAAGGATAATGCAGTATCATTGTGTAAATGTCTGGATTTTGCTGGAATTATTAGCCTTTTACTTTATTTAGGAAGGAATACCTCACAGAGGGTGAGAATTTATGTTGTTGTGACTTGCTTTTCCTTTTTCACAAACAAAAATAATAATTATCCCTGCCCTCAGTGTAGTGATGTATAGCACTGTAATTACTCCTTTTCTCACCCACTGAGATGTCTGGAATCTTTTAATCTAATTATAATTTTGTTTGTGCGTGTAAAGGCAAAAATAGAAGGGCCTATTCTGTGTAACGAAGTTCAAAGCATTCATTTTGGGTGCCAGTTTGCAAGATTAATAAAAAGGATGCTGATTAGCCTGGCCACCGTTACAATTAAGTTTGAGGTTTTTTCCTCTCTCTCTCTCTCTCTTTTTTTTTTTTTTTTTTTGCTTTTTGTGAAGGGCAACACAAGTTGGATCTTTGCTACCAGCTGTGGCTGTGGTCTGTTCCTTTTTAAGCTTTCCAATTAAGAAGGCAGCCTTTGGACTTGTACGTTCTTGGTGTGTGAAATCCTTTGCATCCGTAAGGTCTTTGAAACAACATTTTTGTGTGTCAGAAAAGCTGACGTTCAGTACTACAGTGGAAGCCGGATATCCCATTTTCCTTTTGAAACATACTTGTATATCTTGTTCTTCTTCAGCACTGGAGCAGGCAGATTTATCCCCTCATTAACATGTTGAGATGTAAGCAGGCAAAGGAATTACTTTATAAAATAGAATAGAAAAACACTGCTGGGGAGAGGGGGAGTCATCCTGTCCACTGAACTTGTTTAAACTTCCATATCTGGCAGCACAGGCTGTATTTTCTACTGTGCATGAATGGATCTTTCAACAAACGTACTTAACATGCACATTTTTAAAAAAGAAAGTTGGGAGGATGAAAATAATGTTCCCTTTGCCAATCTCAATCATGTGTAGCTCCTGCAAAATAAGTTTATAATAACTTGTAGAGAATGGCTTGAACAAAAAGACTCAATTTGGCACTTTATCACTGGGAAAACTTGGAAATCTGGCCACATATTTCTAGCGGGATACAGCTCTGCAATGTGGGTCAGCCCCAGGACATGTAAACTTTAGCTTTTGCCAGAATGTTTTATAATCATTTACTTCCTTGAGATACTTACCAGTAGCTGAAAAGTTCATGACCTATAATAATGGATGTTTTACTTCCCATTCAATGGAACAGAAAGCAGTTCAAAACCTACAGTTTTACATAAATTGTAATAATAATAATAATAATAATAATAATCAGAATAAGTGCATGTTCCCAGATGGACTTTTGACAAAATAATGAAAGCTGTTTTTCAAATGAAATAAGCATATGCTAGTGAAAATGTCAACTTAACGATGGTTGGTGGTTAATATTTTTTTTTTACTGTAGTCTTAAATTGAGTATATTTATTTTGCATTATTTTCTAAGTCCTTGCTGAGGAAATATAAAACAACACATGAAATGAATTGCAGAAACATATTTGTTTCAAGTAAATGTAGATTAATTTTGGTCTTGGACTATACAGTTGTCTTTTCCCCCTTTCGCCTTCCTTACATTGTGAGGTGCTGTGCTGGCAAGGGCATTAATTCCAGTCTTGGCTCTTTTATTCCCTGAACTTGGGCACCATGGCTTATCATTTGCTCAGCTGGGAGATGTCTGCACTGGGGTGACCTACTTCCGTTACCGTGCTTTGTGGGCGTACACCCTTCTCATCACTTCCTGCAATCACTATTTAATAATATATATATATATAGGCTGCAGAATCTTTAAGAGATGCAAAAGTGACTTCAACATGCAACCTGATTGGGAATCTGTTATTCAAATAGGCAGAAAGATTACAGTAAAAAGACTGCAACTCAGATGCAGGATGGCATGAATCTGTGAAGCCCTGCGAAATGTTTGCTCTTAAGGTCTCCTGGACCTGGAGAAAGGGCAGTAGTTGAGAGGTAAGGAAGCAAGAGACATGAAAGACTAATGAAAGGCCTGTAACTAGTAGCAGAAGTAAAACAGCTGAGTTTCTTAAATCTGTAGGCACGTTCACCTGGAAGGCGCATGTTACAGAAGTCAAGGAAGATCCCTTGGGCTTGTTCTGGCTGATTGGTGTTGAGATTTGCTAATCTGGCTGGCTACTCTTCTGTTCCCCCCCTTTATGCTTTAGCCTGCATGGTACACAGGCTCAGTCCTTGCATAACAACCTCAGGACTTGCTGTAGACTTGGGACTGTCTGCTCCACAAGTGAGTTTGCCACTTGTTTTAGCTTTGATTCCACAAGGCTACTTCTGCAGCTGGAGTCAGTGGTTCATAATGTGGCTTATGCATTTCCAGAATGTAAGCTGTTGTGCATTTTGTTTCATTCACTGTTGTTTTTTTTAATTAAAAAGATAGTGGTGCCTACACACCAAACTTATGATTAATGCATGGTGAGTCATAATACATTCTTGCTTTTAACAAACAGCAGTGTTTAGCATTTAGCATTCAATCTTGTCAGCCTTGTCAAAACTATAAAAATGCAACAGTATGTGAGTCATAGTAATTCAAAATGTGCCTCTTTCTGCAATCGGATTTGAAAGAGCTATAAATAGGCTAATCAAGAACAACTTCCATTCTAAAAAATAATGCAACTTGCATTCCACAAGGATACCTGCGTATGGAAGCTAGAGGGAGCTCTGATGCTGTGAGTTCCAAAACATCCACAGAGTGGTTCAGCATTTCTGGTTGAGATTGTAATTTCTGTTGTGTGTTTGCAAGTCTCTAAAATGCAAAAAAAAAAGAAGACGAAGAAGAAGAAGAAGAAGAAGAAGAAGAAGAAGAAGAAGAAGAAGAAGATAGCTACCATTAGTCTTACCTGTTATTGCTCTGTTCCCTTTTCAAAAAAATAGTCCCAGTAACACTGAATATAGTTAGAATAGAATATAATTTTTTTCTTCAGAGCCATGACAGTTCCTCTAGTCTAGTGAATGCTTCGTCATCTGTTACAATTTATGAAAATTACAGACCTGTTTTAGATATGTTCACTGGTTTCATTGTCATTGAGTCTAGTGTTGATCTTACACCAAAACTTAACCTGGAGGTATGAATGGAAAATTTAAGGAATGGCAGACTTTCATATGTTGGGTCACTGCTGTATCTGCAAATAGGCAGAGATTATGCACACTTTAAATTTAAATTTACAGAAGCTACTGTGAAGTCATAATACCAGACTTTATACGTAAGCAACACAGGTATGAGAAACTATGGGAAAATAATTTTGACCCAGTAAAAATGTTTGTTGAGTCATTAGAGCAGTGATAGCCCATGTGGGGCTCTCCATGTATTTAGGATTACATCTCCCATTGGCCAGAATGGTCAGTGGTCAGAGATCATGGGAGTTGCAGTCTGGAACATCTGAAGGCACCACATTTGCTATTCCTTCTCATGCCTATACCACAAATCTTGAGCTAAATTCATTTCATATTTTTACATAAGGTTAAATAAATTAAGCCTGTGTAAGAGTTTTGGGTTTGTTTTTTAATTTATTAGATAGGCTTGGATTAAACAAAAAGAAAAACCCATACACAATCAACCAGTTCTGTGTCCCTGCAGAATGAAGGTACTACAGGTTGTTTTTGTGATTTTTGGTGACAGTGGGCCATTCTCATGCTATGTGGCAGTGTGCTTTTGAAACAGAAGAATTTCAAAAGCACTTCATAATATAAAATGTGGGTCACAGCAGCTGCTGTTCAAAGAAAAGCATTCAGAAATGCTTCTGGGTATGCATAAGCCCTTGGGTATACTGAAATGGCTCTTTAATCCTGGCCTTTAATTTCCTGCATAATACAGTAGAATTTATTCACTAGTTAAGAAAACAGCAACAGATTTTTTTTGTGAGGTACTTTGCAGCAGACAGTATTGACAAATCAGTAGGGCACCGGATTCAGGGACACAACAGCTACGTTCAGATTTGGTGGAGACATTAGTGGAGAAAGCAGTTTCTCTGTCAGGCGGACTTTGGTTTTTCAGATTTCAGCAGCACCCTGTGCAAGGCCAAAATTTAGTGCTCCTCCACCTCTTGCCTTCCATTCTGCTCAGTTCACTATGTCATAGCTGCAACACTACCTAGGCTCAGCGCCCAGTGTGGCAGAACTGGGCACACTAAACCCTCCTCTTTCTCTGTTAGCTAAATATAGCCTCTTCACTGATTATTTCAATTATATATGTCACTTGAGGGTGTTTTGGGTTTTTGGGGTGTGGTGGTTTGTTTTTTGTTTTTGCACATTTTGATAAAAAACTAGTATCTCTGAAAAAAATTGAACCTTGGTAAATATGTCAATCACTGAAGAGATGTTAAAAGTAAACTGAAAGTGTGTCCATATAAAATCAGAGATATAGGAAATCATAGTTTCTAGTTGGCTTGAAGGATTGCTTCCATTAGGATTAATGAAAGTTGGAGACAAAAATGCAAATAGGTTGTTCTTGCCAATTTTCATGTTTAGTTCATCATTTTGTCTGAAAATCACACTTCTGTGCTAGATTGAAAACATGAAGCCATATGCAACATTTTCTCCCGTTCCTGTTCTGAGTGGCAGGATAAACACACATTCACAATGGTTACTTCCATTTCCCAAGATGACAAAGACCACTTATATAACACTTTGCTACTTAAATGAATCTATAATTTCTTCCCTCCACACAAACCTCTGTGCAAGGCTTTGAGCAAGCTAGTCTCGAAACGTTTTTATGAGCAACTCAACTATTCGCCTTATTCACCCTGTTTATCATACTGTAAAGTAACTCCTGATACACTGTAGTCCTGCACTGCAAAGGCTGCTAACGCTTCCTCAAGAGTTCACAGAACATTTTATCCTTCCACTTATACAGTGGTACCTTGGGTTAAGAACTTAATTCATTCTGGAGGTCTGTTCTTAACCTGAAACTGTTCTTAACCTGAGGTACCACTTTAGCTAATGGGGACTCCTGCTGCTGCCACACGATTTCTGTTCTCATCCTGAAGCAAAGTTCTTAACCTGAAGCACTATTTCTGGGTTAGCGGAGTCTGTAACCTGAAGCGTCTGTAACCTGAAGCATCTATAACTCGAGGTACCACTGTATTGCAATGCTTCACTTATGTAAGTGCACCTATGTGCTCCCCTGAAAACTGGTTGTTTTGGGGGATCCTTTGCAAAGGAGAGAGGGAATCAATACAAACTGCCTGTCTCCTTTCACTCGTGGAAATCTCAACTAGATCAGAAGTCCTGAAAATGGAAGGCGTCTTTCCACTGATGGAAGGGATGCTTAGGATCCAAGGGGGAAAAAATAGTTTCACCTTACCTGCTTCTTTATTCCTGACACATTTTCAATTCCATCTGCTGATTTAATTCCTGACTTTTCTGAATAGGAATTTGTTGCTTTTCTCTTTTGTCCAGTGCTTAGGACCTGGTTTTTCTTTTTTGCATTTAGAACTTGTTCTTAATGTTTCATTTTATTGCTTATTCCATTTTCTTACTTTCACTCTTCATTCAAAGAGCTCAGGGTGTGGCACATAGGTCTAATTTCCCTTCCTCATTTTATTCTCAAAGCAGTTGTGACCGTACTAAGATTACTCAGTGAGCTTTGTGGCAGAGTGGAGATTTGAACCTGTGTCTCCTCTGTACTAACCTACTGTGACAACCTAGTAGTTGAAATTCATACCAGCACAATTGGATAAATGGGTATCGCTGTGGCAGGATGGTAAACAGCATTTCCATGCTCTCTGGCACGTGTTACAGTGCTCCGTGCGCCAGAAGTGGTTTAGTCATGCTGACCACATGACCAGGAAAAGCTGTCTGCAGATGAACACCAGCTCCCTCAGCCTGAAAGCGGACATGAGCGCAACATCTCATAGTTGATTTCGACTGAACTTAACCGTCCAGGGGTTCTTTACCTACTAACCTACTAGCTAATATCCATCCATAATGATTTCTCAAGTACTTTCTTACAATATTCTGTCAGAAATGGCAAATAGAATGATCTTTCATCATTTTTCAGAACTGGGTTCCAACTTTAGCCTCAGCCTGCAACATAACTAAACATGTTTTTTGTCATATTTGTCTGTCTTCCTGTGAGTATCTCCATCTTCCTTCTCCCTCATTTTTTTTATAATACAAGTTAAATTGATTGGACGCTGCAAGGGCACGCACTTTGCGCCAGGTGACAACCCAGTTGTGGGTGCCTAGATACAAACTGAAAACCAAATACATCATTTTGTGCCTGAAACAAACCATAACCTTGATCAGATATAGCAAATGACCTTCCATAACAACAGATTTCTTGTAATAGCTCCTTGTTTTATATTAAGTAAAGCAATTTTGTATCGTTCCATTCTGGTTGTACATGAACTTTGCATTCTGTGTTCATAATAAGGTGTCATGTACTTTTGATTTTGTGAGCATGGGTAACACAGTTGCTGAGGACTTTTCCTAAATGTGGCAGATGTTTCTGACAAGTTTGTTTGGTAGCTAGGCATGAAGAGTCTGATTAAAGCAATTTTAATCTTCTTTGTTCTTAGTTAATCAGTGAGCTGTCAGCCGAGTCCTATCAATGCCAGCTGCCCATGAAATTGACAAGATTGCTACTCTGCTACTTTTTCTTCCCCTTCCACCACCACCCAATCCTCTCACCTTATTCAAACACAAACAAAATTGTCTCGGGGCTACAGAATATCAAAAATTAGGTTTGACCATTTTATAAAGTAAAAACCAGTAGACTAGATCGTTGACTGTGTGTGTGTGTGTGTGTGTGTGTGTGTGTGTGTGTATACTGGTGCAAAGAAACAGTATCTCCAGTAGAAAGAGGACATATTGGTGAACACTTTTAGCTCTTCATCCTCCTTGTTATGAACTGTGAGTTCATAATGCCTGCAGGCATCATGTATTCCAGCAAAAACAAAGCAAAACTGGTGTATATAATGTGCATTATTAAAAATATTTGAAGAGAGTCAGTAAAATAGGAAGTGCAGGCACTAGGGATGTTCCAAGTCACCGCACAAGCAAGCCATGGCTGTGAAAACAGAACCAGCATTACTTTCCAGCTAGTAAAAGTGGAAAACATAGTCCCGGTGAAGTCCACAGCAGAAAAGTAAGCTCTAAGGCAGGGGTCAGCAATTTTTTCAGCAGGGGGCCAGTCTACTGTCCCTCAGACCTTGTGGGGGTCCGGACTATGTTTTGAAAAGAAAAAAGTACAAATTCCTATGCCCTACAAATAACCCAGAGATGCATTTTAAATAAAAGGACACATCCTACTCATTTAAAAACACACTGATTCCCGGACTGTCCGCGGGCCGGATTTAGAAGGTGATTGTGCCAGATCTGGCCCCCCAGGCCATAGTTTGCCTACCCATGCTCTAAGGCCGTCAACACTGTCACATCCTCCTACTTCCTCCTTGAGGACCGAGAGGAGGAGGCATCTGGAGGGGCTTGAGCGTTTGCAAATGCTCCATGTAAGCGTGCCCAAAATCTGCACAGGCATTCAATCTCTTTCATGGAAAGCTGGTCATTTGCTCCAATTCCACCTTTCAATACTTTTGAAAAGATATGATACGATACAATAATCGTTATTGTCATTGTCCCATACAGAACAAAGAAATTGAAAAAATCTACATAATACATTCAAAAACCAACAAGCCTGCTATCCCTGCTATCCCAATCTGGTTAGCCCCCTAAAAACTCTGATACCCCATTTTTAAATACAATATACTCCCATAGAGACGCCTTACACTGCATCTTTATAACCCTGTACCTTCTTCCAGATGGACACGGGTGGCGCTGTGGGTTAAACCACAGAGCCTAGGACTTGCTGATCAGAAGGTTGGCGGTTCAAATCCCTGTGACGGAGTGAGCTCCCGTTGCTTGGTCCCTGCTTCTGCCAACCTAGCAGTTCGAAAGCACGTCAAAGTGCAAGTAGATAAATAGGTACCGCTCCGGGGGGAAGGTGAACGGCGTTTCCGTGTGCTGCTCTGGTTCGCCAGAAGCGGCTTAGTCATGCTGGCCACATGACCCAGAAGGTGTACGTCGGCTCCCTCGGCCAATAAAGCTAGATGAGTGCCGCAACCCCAGAGCCGTCCGTGACTGAACCTAATGGTCAGGGGTCCCTTTACCTGTACCCTACCTTCTTCCAGAAGGCAGAAGCTGAAAGAGATAATTTCCGGGATGCACACTATCCTGCGCTATCTCTGCAGCTTTCTTATGGCACCTGGAAACATAGATTTGATCGAAGGTGGGAAGAGTGCACCCAGTTATTCTCTCCGCAGTCTTTACAACCCTGGACAGCATTGTTTTGTCCCTGACCATGCAGCTCCCAAAGCACACACAGAGACCATAAGTTAATACACTCTCAACAGTACAATGGTAAAATGTCATCAACAGGTCCTTTGAGAGATTGTTTTTCCAGAGGATTCTCAGAAAATATAACCTCTGCTGTGCTCTCTTCATCAGGTCTTTGCTGTTTTCTCCCCAGGTTAGGTCATCTCTTAACTCCATTCCCAGAAATCGAAACACCAAGACCTGTTCCACACACGTCCCCTCAATAATAAGTGGCTGAATATTCAATTTACATTTCCTAAAGTCCACAGTAATCTCTTTTGTTTTCTTTAAGTTAAGGAGTAAGTTGTTTTTCCTGCACCACCCCCCCAACTGCTCAACTTCCTTCCTACCTCCCCCTCTCCAGCCTTGATTAAACCAACCACTGTGGTATCATCTGCAAACTTAATGATCTTATTACTGGGGTATGGTCTTTGTTCCAATTAATTGTACAATTGTACAAAATTGTTCCCCTGATTTTGGTGTAGAACTGGGGTGTGTGGTGGTGGTGGTGACTTAAAGAATTCCATGATGCAAATATTCTGTGTAAGCAAGCCGCTTTGTTAAAATAATTTAAAAATGTGGTTATTTAAGCCATTTACTTCCAGACAATTTAGGGTGCCTCATTGAAAGGCAGAAGGTGGGCACTGATGTGGTAACTACAGCTGGAAAAAAGCTACTTTCTACTTGCCAGCTGAGCTCTTTCCACCTCTATCACCTGCTTCTTTATTATTATTATTATTATTATTATTATTATTATTATTATGGCGCTTCACTTTCACATATCAATAATTTAAAGGCTTCACAGAGAAAGCCTGAATCAAACACTGTCTGGGCCTTTTTGGCTGCATTTCTTGTGTTTGAAGATAAGAGCCTTTCCAACCAATTTCACTACTTAAATATAATTATCTTTGTCCCATTTTCCCCTGTTTGAAATAGGAATAAGCGGAGAAAAGATTCCCCATTGTGAATGTGTTCCAAAACCTATAGATTGTCAACTGCAGGGAGCCTTTGACCCTCTCTGTTGGACAGCTTCATGTCCTGCTACTCATGTTCTTTTTCTTGCTCTTTAAGTGCAAGCGGGTTTTTTTATTTTAAAAAAATATGGAATATACCAAACCCATTATGTATCTGAACTGTAATATAGAATTCTTATAATTTCAGGACGAACAGAACTATAATCAGACTTATTTAATTTCAGGACTGATTAAGCAGTCTCCCCCCTCCCCCTGCCAACTTCCTATGTAATGGAGTTGGGCAATCAAATCAGCTGGATGGCTGTGAAAATCTCAGGTGCCATGTATATAATCATTCTCAATTATTGTTTGCTTTAAAATAAAAGGCAATTTCTCTTCACTAGGTAGTGCTTACTGTATGGTTTTCTTCACAGAGGGAAAGATACTGACCAATGTGGTACCTTTTGCCTTTATTTCCATTCTAAGCTTAGCATGTGGTTTGCTAGCTTTATAGCTATTTTTAAACCTTTGTTTAACAGGGCAATATAATGGTACTATGTGTTTGCTTTTTCTGGCAACAATTCAAAAGTTGAATGATTTTGTAGTTAGTTAATCTTCCTTGTTAATGCTTTTAGCAAAATTGTAATCCTTTTTTAGTCTGTTGTAACCACACACACAAAAACACACAAAATTAACGTGTTCATGTTTCATAAGCTTCTTCAATATAGCATTTCAAGGAGGTGTTTTTTGCTAGAGCTTTGATAAAGCAGCAGTCAGTATTATTTGTTACAGAATCAAACTTTGTGTCTTTGGGGAGGATATTATTACACATATTTTACATTATTAGATCTGATATGACCCCTAAAGTGTACAACTATGGTTTTATATACATTTCTGCTAATATCTGCCTAAAACAAGTTGTCATTTTGTGCACACAAGATTCAAACATTACAAGTTCATGGAGGTTCATGCCAAAATATAACACAAAGGGTGCAGTAACTGAAGAATGTGACTTATAAATCGGACCTTGGTGTAATAATTCCCTAAAATGTTGAAAGGTAGCCCTATGAGTTACTGAACAAGATTATTTCAATTATCCAGAACACTTAAATCATGGATGATGAAACACAGTTCTAGAAGGCTCCAAAAGATGAAAGTCCATTCTTTGAATGGGTTTTGTTTATCCCATCATTATAAAGCCGCCATAAAGCTGAAAAATTAGCTGGAAGTGTGGTAGGGATAGGTGAAGAGGAGGACGCTGAAGCTTTATAAGTCTGCTTTAGTCATTGGCTTCTGTTACTGGAATGAATGAACAATTGCAAGTGGGTCTACTTGAAATAGCTGAAATTCCTGGGGTATAGCTTTGAGCATCACAGGACACATTATGAAATACAGCAGTGAAGCAGAGTGTGATGGGGTGGTAATGATACTATATACCTGCATCCTTGTACCTACAGTTGGCTCCCAAAATAGTTAAATGATTGGGCAACCCATTCAAAAGTTTGGGCAATATGGGATAATGGGTGTGGCAGAATGCTTAATTTGTATGGGCATGCAAGAGTCAAGCCATCTGACATGTTTGCGCTTTGCCCCCCAAATGCTTCCGCTTGAAATAAAGAAAATGAGAGCCGGAAAACAGCAGACATGAAGAGACAGATATATTTGAGACAAACAGTATTCACATATTTTTCTAGGCATTTCTCAGGGAGTAGATGAGCAGCTGGAAAATGCTATAACTACCATATGCACAAGGCACAGGCTGAACATTCTAGTTGTGTGTGCGTGTGTGTATGTGTAACATCAATGGCAACTTTCAAATGGCCTGTCCTTAGATGTGTTTGAGATTTGTAGCTCAGTTATATGCATGCTTACTCAGAAACAAACACCACAGGATTCAGTGAGAATTCAGAGTAGAATGTTGAGATTTGGACAAGGAAAACTGAAATTCCCATTCAGCCAAGAAGTGAGTTGCACGCAGTTCACCTAAACTCTTTCAGTCTGCTTTAACTGATGCTGGTTTTATATTGTATATTGCATATATCTTACTAATAATTTGTTTTGATTTGGAATATTTTAATGATATTGTTTTAGTTGATATTTTACTGTTTCGTGGTGTGTGTTTTTATTTTGTAAAACATCTTGAGAAGGTTTTCACCTTTAAAAGCAATAAAATGATAATAAAATAAACTTCATAGGGTACTATAAAGGTGAAATGGAATATACCCCTGCATATGCATGGAGTAAGGGCTTGGTTAAAGCATGTTAAATAAATGTTTCTTCCAAGAAATTGTGCATAGAATTACGACTTAAGTCATGAACTGTGAAGGTACCTTTGCTTCTAGTTCTAGCTGCTGCTTGTGCCATCAATTCACAGGGCAAATACCGTATTTTTCGCTCTATAACACGCACCTGACCATAACACGCACATCGTTTTTAGAGGAGGAAAACAAGGGAAAAAACATTCTGAATGAAACAGTGGATGTATCATTTTTGTGCTTCATGCTGTGGCCACAGACATGTGATCTGATGGTGAATTTGGGCTGACCCAATGCAAAAATCCTGAGAATCCCTGTGCATCCATGGTTTGTAACCACGTTTTTGCACCATTGCAGCCCCAGGCAACAGTGGGTATGTGATTTGGGGGGGGCAGGCTGTAGCCATGGACATGCTATGTGATCTGATGGTGAATTTGGGGTGACCCAATGCCAAAATCCTGAGAATTCCTGTGGATCCATGCTTTTTAACCACATTTTTGCACCATTGCAGCCCCAGGCAACAGTGGGTGCGTGATTTTTTTGGTGCAGGCTGTAGCCATGGACATGCTATGTGATCTGATGGTGAATTTGGGGTGACCCAATGCAAAGATCCTGAGGATCCATGCTTTGTAACCACATTTTAAGTGGGGAGCGAAGGAAAAACAAAGAAGGGACATTAGAGGGGTGTGCAGAGAAGCAGCTGGCTAAGAATGCAGGAGAGGGATTTAACGGGAGGGAGGAAAGAAAGGCAAAAGTTTCCCCCCACCCAAGCCAGCCATCTCTCTCTCTCTCTCTCTCTCTCTCTCTCTCTCTCTCTCTCCTCTCTCTCTCCCTTCCCCCCTCTCTCTCCCTCTCCCCCAGCAGCACCGGAGCTTGCCTGGAGGGGAGGGGTTTTCCCTGCTCTTTGTTCCGTTTCAGCAAACACAGCAACGAAACAGAGGAGGGTGGGCAGTAAGACCCTGAGGCAGAATGCAGGAAAGCAGCCGCTTCCTCTTTTCAGGTTTCGCTTCTCCGTGCAGCGTGCAGCGCCGAGATTTGATTTTTGCATGATTTTTCGGCTCCAGGGACCACACATTCACTCTATAACACGCACAGACATTTCCCCTTCCTTTTTAGAAGAAAAAATCTGCGTGTTATAGAAGGAAAAATACGGTAATTGTCCTTAACTTGGGACTGGGCTATGTCTTTCCCTTATATTTTCATATTTGGGGCATGGCCCTAGCAGATGTCCTAAAGCTAGTCCATTCCTAGAAAAACAATAATCCTAAAACCTAGAATAAACCTGTACCCATAGGGAAGGCAAGTGAAGACGAGTATCATCATTTTCCTACAGGGGTGTAATTATTTAGAACACCTAGTTTTCTCCTCTGGTTTTGGAAATAACATGTGCTATTTTTAATGCATTTGTACACAAGCTGTTTTGTATCTGTACTCTAATTCCCTCGAGGTCACAAAAATGCTTAGTGTCACTCAGCACAATCAAGGTTCTACAGAGGCGATCAGCTAATCAGTGCGGCTTAGTGTCTCTTTAGCATATCTTCACTTTGTACAACAAATTGTCACTCCACGAAGAGGCTGAGAGGATGTTTAAATGTTCTAGTAACAATATTCTTAAGACAGTTTTTTTTATAAAAATATTATGTTGAAGTCAAGACACAGCCATATTCACAAATCGGCTGACACTTTCATGTGAAGGCTATATTAAACGAAACTTAATTACAAGTAAATTAAGTTCACCCTTGAGAATTGTCACATTAACAAAGAGAGGCAAGAAGACATATAGAGAGAAGCCTCCTTAAAATTCATCACTATTCCCTTCTTCTGGACTGGGCTGAAAGCAAACAAAGGGAACAGGGAGCGAAGCAACACTTTTTAAAAATTATACATGCTGTGAATTACAGGACTGTGTCCTATCTAGAAGATATATACAGTTTTATAAGTGAATTTATAGATCGGGGAGAAACTGATCAGTATAGTTACTTCAAAATTATGTGTCAGTATATGTGTCCAATATCGTTTGATACGGTTTATAAATTGGAGCGGGAATTGTCTTCTCAGTAGGCATCTAGAGCACAGTTCAAAGCTTTGGCCAGCAGTGGTAGGTACTTGATCCAGATATATGTCGACCACCATACCCACAGCCCCACAGAAGGTGGGGGTGAAGAGGCCAGAGGCATGGAGCAGACTGTTGACATCACATGACAGTGATTGGTCTGATTCAGGATCCAGCTGATCCTGGGATGGCTCAAACTTGTTCCTGAAATGCCCAATTTTGGAAGTTTGCACTTACTACTGATGGCAGGGGTACTGGTAGCAGTGGCTTCTGCCATCATTGGGCAGGTACCTTGGGATGCTCCTTGCTGGTGGAACCTCATCCCTCTGCCTCCTCAGAATCCTCACCAGCATGACAGATCAAAGGTTAGAATTGCTCTTTTAGTATAGAATTGCTTTCCTTTATTTTCACTTTTTACATGGAATCTATATGACACCATTGCTAACCCACTCACTATATTCCAAGTTTTTTCCTGTGTTGTTTGGGTGGGAGGATGTTTGGTTGCTGTCAACAGTTTTTCATTTAAAATGCAGTGGAACACATGACTATCCTGTATAAGGCCACTGTGTCTTTATTTAGAAGCTTATTGTCCCTGTGATTGCTTCCTAAACAACAGACACATTGCTGTATTGTGCCTGAATTAGAAAGCTGGGCGGACCATAGCTCAGTGGTAGAAAATCTGCTTTGTATACAGAAGGTGTGTCAGGGTTTGGTCCGAATCAGAGGATTGGGGGATGCATTCTCAGGCAGATCAGCTCCTCTCTGAAGTGGAAGGTGAGAAATCCCCCCCCCCCCCATTTCCAGCAGTTTCAGGATCAGAGGGAGACACAGACACTGAGCAGTTTCGGCAGGAGTTGCCTAGTTACGAGATAATGGGAAGAGAGACAGAAGGGAGGGAACAGCCATCAGAGACGTCAGGGGACCCTCCCTCTCCAAGAACTAGGAGGTCTGTCCATATTATAGAATAAAGAATGCGGAGAGGAGGAATTTCCTGTTAGTGCCCAGGATGTTGCTAGGGACAGAAGGGGGAGGATTTAGAGTAGCCAACTGCTCTCCTTGTGGAGAGATGTGGATTTTTTCCTTGTAACCAGATGTCTGAATAAAAAAGAACTATAAAATATAAACTCGTTAATTCTTGTCTGTGAAGTTACTGAAGGGAGGGGAGGGCTCTCCATGCCTGACAAGGTGCCAGGTTCAATACCTGGCATCTCAGGAAGGGCTGGAAGAGATCCATGTCTGAAACCCTGGAAAGCCACTGCCAGTCAGAGTAAATAATACTGAACAAATGCTCTGACTTGGAATAAGGCAACTTCCTGTGCCCCCAACTTCCTGATTACTGTTCTTCTTCTTTGGCGATCACTCGTAGCCGAGTAAGATTGTCTTACTGTACTATAGTGTAGGTGCTTTAATTACTGGTTTACCACCTTTAAAAAAAATGAAAAAATAGTTAAATGGCACCATAAATTAAAATCCCCTTGTGTAGGATTCAGGTACTGACTAATGAAGTGGCAGCTATCATTGATGCCAAACAAAAGCAAGTGAGAGAGCTTTTTTAAAAATGAAAATTTAAAGGGCTTTCACTAAATGGGATTTCAGCATAAGCATAGTAAAAGGATGATCTTGTTTCTGAGGACGATCATTACCAGATAATATAGTACTACTTAAAATGCTTTGAGGAACCACTTTTTGAATTTTGCCTCCAAGTGTTTATGGAAAAAGGATACTTCAGCAACTCTAATGGATGCTAGTGCAGGGGTAAAAGCTTACTTGTCAAAAAATTGAAATTGTGTAGGTTGACTTAAATGGTATCTGGGAAATGACAGTTTTATTTTGTAGTTGTAAATCGTGGTGTGTTTTTTAACTGCCTATGTATAAACAGAGAAGCCCACATTATGCATTATGATGAAGTATCCATTTGCAAACTGAAATTCATCATGGGAATTTTGTGTATGAAACAGCTGTATGTAATAGTGTGGTGGTTTCACCATGTAAGAGCAACTTACCTTTGCGTTATGATTGTATTAAAAAAGAAGGCCACAAAAGAAGGCACTCACAATTTCATTTATGACCCATTGCTCGGTTGATTCTATTTTCAACTGTCAACTAAATAACTTTGCAAAGTATGAGCCACCCTCAGTTTCAGGATTTCAAACATGTTTCTAAAAATCCAATGAAACAAAGTCCCAGTTGCACAAATCAGTTGCAATAAATTGTGAAAGACTTTCAATACGAATGTTTATCATCTAAAGTGTGGATCTGTTTTTACCTTAGAGAAAGAAACAGAATAACGGGTTTTCGTCTCTATTTTTTATTTGCAAAAAAGCTTCTTAAGCACATGTTTTATTAAAATTTTAAAAGACCAACGTAATATTATTTTTAGCAGCATACTCTGAGTCCTAGATTTCCCATTCAAATAGAGTAAGCCTGCAGCATTACAGCAGCAAAGGTAAATTGGTTTCCTAATTCTACCAGCCGTTTGAAAAGAGCTGAGAAATAAAATATCAAGGCTTTCCCTGTGAGCAATTTTTTCTCTTGTATTTCTTTATGCCTTTTCTCCTGGAGAGCCTTGTATTTAATGAAATGCTCTTAAAAGAATTGTGTGTGTTTCCTGATTCTATACAACCATTATTCTTCATAGTAAGTATGTATATATATATATATATATTAAAGATGAAAGGGACAATTTCCCCATGTGTGTGTAAATCACAGTGATCCCAGTTAACACCCATATTTGATACAATCAATTAATTCACATTGTGTTCCTGTCTGTGGCCTTTCTCTCTTTTGAACTCCATGGGGATTATTGCACATGGAGCAATTTACAGAATTGAGACTACTTATGCTAGTAAGGGTTGCACATGCAGGCAGATTATGAAAGCATTATTTTTGCTTTTAATTTTTGCAGACAGTCTGTCTAGGTCAAGAATAAGTTCCAAACTCAAGTCGGTAATCTCTGTAGCTATTTCTGGTGTCTCTGATATGCCAGGAATAGCAACTGTGTAATACAGGTTTTCTACACAATGTCTTTCTGTGTCTTGTATTAGCAGTGGAAAATGAATCCTGATTTCTTTCTGAGGAAAGAGCCACATTAAATATATATTCAATTTTCTCCTAGTAAAAATTACATTTGCACATACCAGTATGGCCTCTTTCAAATCTTGAAGGCTATTATAAAATGCCTGGAGGGAGCTCAGATTTTAACTGCCAGTGATTCCAAGTGAAGAGCCCTATGTTCATCTTTCATTTCCTGCCTTGGATACCATTTTACTACTGCAGTGGACATCTTTTCCCCCAACCACTGCAGACAAATATCTTTACTGTTTCCATCTGGGGAAGCAACATGCTGTGTGTGGCATGCTAGACCAGATAAAGCAAAACATCAGCACCCGCATCAGGATGTCTGCCCTCAAAGGCACCATCGGAGGCCATGCTGAACAGCCACTTCAAAGGGCCTTTGATGTTTTCCTTTGCATGGAACCAGAGGAGGGCAAATTTCATCTGGTTCTTAATCTCTTGTCATTTTCCTTGCCTATAAACTCGTTTGAATCATACCATTTCTTATAACGTTTTTATCCCATAGGGTAATTGGAGAAATGGAGAGGTAAGGCCAAAGGTGCCACAGGTTAAGGTGGTCTGAGAAATTTTCTGGGCTCGATTTAATTATTTGTTACATTTCTATGCTTTCCACCAGTGGACTCCTCTGAGCAGTTGAGTCATAAGGTGGGCAGTCAGGCCTGGCTCTAGGACAAATATACAGCACCTTGGGCAAGGAGTGCCTTCAGCACAACAGGGCCACCCAGTGGGTTTATGGGGCCTGGTTCAGATGTGATGCTGTGGGCCCTGCTGCTGCCCACCTGTGAGGACCCATGCATGTGTGTACAACGCTGGGGTCACATGTGAAAATTACTGCATGCACTGACCACAAATTCTCACCTGCAGCTCCTCCTTGCAGTGGAAACCTACACAATGATAGATGTGCTTCATTTTTTTCTTATATGGGGTCAAGGGAACAGGGTTGTACTTCTCCTGAGTACCACCTCCAAATTCAAACACTCTTCTGACAGAGGTTACTGGGGCTCTGTCTCAAAGGACTTCTGGTTGTGGCCTTCTGATGGTCTTCTCCATTACTCAGGAAGCAAAGAGTCCTCCTCTGGTCGCTGCTGTGGACACAATACCTGACTGACTGTCTCCAGGCACTATAGTCATCGGCAGTCAGCAGTGACCAGAGAAGGAATGATTGCTGGGAGGAGTGCAGAGAGAAGAAATGGCATGGTGTATCTGCAGCAGCGCTAGCGGACACCTTCATCTTCTCTAGCTGCAACGAAACATGCCTCTCCCATATTGGTCTCTATAGCCACAGCAGGCGCTGTAACTCTCCGACAGTTTGACAAAAGTGCACTCCTCCATTGTCTCCTGAGACAGATGGTTGCCAACAAACCAAGATCCCTTCAAGCCTGGCCCCATATGACTCCTACACCTTTTCTTGTGGTGACACAGGCTCTGAAGCACAGTGCCTAGCAGACCTACTAATGGGCTTCAAGATATCAGTCATAGCGTAGTATGGCCTTCTGTTCCTACAGGCTAGAACTGGGGAGGGGGGGTTGCACAGAGGCAGTTATCACATCAAAAGAGCTCACAAAAGCCCCATGTAAGCACATCAAGAAGAGGCAGTTTGAATATGAAGGTCAGAATCACAATGAGGAGTGCAATAGTCCAGAAGAAATCTTCAATCGGGAGTTACTTTACACTCTTGTTAGCACCACTTAAGCTTCACCGAAAGAGCAATCTCACAGGAATATAATCAGATTCTTGTACAACCTTGAAAAGCTACCAGAAGAGATTTAGAGAGACACTCTACACAGAGCTCTCACTGATGACAACCACTCTGACATTGATGGTGCAGATCTTTGTGTTGAGTTGGGCCAGCTCCATCACTTTCTACCTCCTGGAAATGGCTCTCCATAAGATGCCTTGCAGTAAATCCATAACACTAAAATGTGATGTAGCAAAAGGTCTGGGTAGTAGTACAAATTTCCCTAACAGCTCCAGTTCCAGTTGCCAGTGGCAAGTGGATCGAAATTGAAGCTCATCAAAATGTATTTACGTTCTGTCATGCCACATGAGAGGCTCACATCGCTTCCTACCCTATCCCTCGATAATGACATTACTTGAAACTCTGACCTCTCAGCCACTGTTCTACAGTTTGCACAAACCAAAGCCTGAAAAGCTCCATCCTGAGCAGTGGAAGTTCACAATACCACACAGCAGGACCATCACAGGTTTAACTTTTAATGTTTTGTTTTGTATCTTGTCCTATCTTTTGGCAAGCATTGTTTGAGAACATCCTTTTTATCTTAAAAAAAATAAAACATTATGATTGAAAAAGTTTGCAGACTGATCTCTTACAGCTAATGGCTTTATTTTATTATCATTTATATAATGCTTAGAGTTCTTATAGTATTTGAAGTGCTAAGTGGTCTCTAATGTTGCCTCAAAGTAAAGCTGTGTTCCACTTACTTTTATCTGACACAAAAAAATGGTGTGTGGGTGTGGGAGGGTGTGTTGGCATACTTTACAGGTAATTAATACCCCAATACTCTCTATAACTTTTTTTAAAAGTTGCAGATACTTGCTTTTGCCACCTTGGCTCACTGCACATAGAACATGTAGATAAAAACAGCCAATGAGTTCAGCTTGATACCTGACGAAACCACCCAGCTCATCCATATCTAAGGCTGGCCCTGCTAGTAGTAGTCTCATTTGATACTGAATCCTAGGCACATATGCATTTCAATTAGAAGTGGTCATTTCTTATGAAAAAAGCTACTGAAATGTGATGTTTATGGTCTCATTGGGGGGGGGGAATGAAAGGATTGACTAGAGTTGATTTTTTAAAATTTACTAGCAAATGGGTTTTAATTTAATTCCAACGGTGAGTGAGAGCATGATGTTAAGAAGGCCCCTGGCTCTACTGCAATTACATGCCTCCATGTATGTGTGTTGGTCAAATCTCTCCATAATCCAAAGACTTTGGGGAACCTAAGCTTGACAGTTATGCAGATCTGTCTGGTCCAATTTCTTTCTAAGTCATGGAAGCTCTACCACATCGCAGCTGGGGTTCCTGGTTCCAGGCTAGTTGATTTTAGATCTCTGTAAGAACTCTTCCCAACCTACAAATATGATCCCTCGTTGTTGTTGTTGTTTAAAAAAATCTCAAAGCAGTTTACAAAACATTAAAACATCAAATAAAACAATGCAGAATAAAACATTACTGAAGATTAACAACAGTCCTGTGAGGGAGGTTATGCTGAGAAGCAACTCTAAGACGTCTTTAGCTGTGTGATTTTTAGTTCATGGTTTTGGTGTTCTGAATTTGTTTACAGTTGTTTTTATTGGGTTGATATGCTTTGTGGTTTGTTTTTTTTTACTGCAATAGAACTTCTTTTTTTAATAGTGGGGATGACAGGTAAACAAAAGCCGTTTCAAAGATGTACTGAAACCATCAGCACAAAAATTGAAGCTTTCTTAATCTCTCAAGCAGACTCTATAAAAATATGACAGTAATTCATACACAGTTAAACATAACATTTGTAACTAGACTAGAGACTGATATAAAAATTAATATTTACACTGTAGGTGTCAAATACTTATAGCAAATTACACAAAAATTGTGTTCTCTAAAACGTTACTTTGGCATGTGAAAATTTTTATGCATATGACATTCAGCTAAAAAATTGTTTTTCGAAGCTAATTGGCAGGCTTTAAATCCAAGTTAAAATCACATTATTCAGTGTATTCTAATATGCAGTTTAAAAAAACCTTTAAATGTTAAACAACTTATTTTGGTATGGGACTTTCTTTGTGCGCTTGTCAAAATCTGTGTTTAATATTTTTAATTTTATTCTTTTGCAATTATCTCAGGACTTCCTTGGAAACACGAAGCAGCCTTTCAACCGATCCACTCAGGTATTGTAAAACTACACTGCATATTTTAAAAAAACATAAATAGAAGGGTTAACCTCAGTGTGACAACACTATTTTTGATTTTGATTTTACTAGGTGCTGCCTCCCCTACTTGCACTGCTCACTAACCCCGCCTACCTGCCACTCCCCTCATTTTCACCTTGTCCCAACCCCCAGCTCCTCACAGCTCCTTCAACCCACCCCATCCCCATAGTTTGCCTAAAACTCCCACAGTAACCAATGGTGGCAGCAACAGAAATAGCCAGAAGGCTTGCAAAGCCCACCCTGCACTGGTCCACCTGCCTGCCTGCAGTTACATCTTCCAAGGACACTCATTGCCACAGGAGTTCTCCACAACTCTCCTGTTTTGTTGCTGCTTTCTTCTTCCTCAGCTTCTGATGCAGCTGAGGCGGCAACATCCGTGTTGTGTAACATCACTGGAACAGGGTTGTTGCTGGGGAGCTGCCCCAGACTGTCCTCGCCGTTCCTTTGCGGCTCACTAGTGGCTCGATCTTTTTCAACGTGAAGTTCAAAGCATCACACAAAGAAAGAAATGATTACCTTTCACACAAAACTTAAGATACTTGTGAAAGTGTATTTCTGATGGGGCTACTAAGAAGTCATGGGGTGTGGCCAGTGAAAGGTCACAAAGATGTTCCAAAGTTCTGGTATTTTCTGCATCCTCCTCCTCTGCAAAGACATTGTGGGCACTTGAGTACTGTTGTTCTACAAATATCTAGCAAAATGTCTTGCTTTGCTTCAGAAGAGGTCCGTGCTGTTGCAGTTCTCTGCTGGGAGAAAAGTTGTTTGACTGCCACCTGCCCTGGTTCTCTCTCTGTCTTCCTCCTCTGCAATGAAACACTGCAGTTTCATGCATACTTAGCATTTAAGTGGCTGAGAAGTGGTCCCTTCTCTCACGATTTCTAGTGTGAACTCATGCCACAATAATTGTACATTACTCGGAAGTGAGCAACACTGAATTCCATGGGGATTGTTCTCTGGTATGTAAAGGGTTGCAGCCTGAATTGGTAAATGTTAAAGGCACAACACTGGACTGCTAATAAGGGACCCTATACATTTCCAGACCTGATTGGTTGGTTGGCATCCGTCTCTGTTGGAAGATAATGGAAGAGTGCGTCTTTGGAGGTGAAGTCAAACTGTTGGAGAGTTACAGTGCCTGCTGTGGCTGTAGATACTGATACGGGAGATACATGTTTTGTTGCAGGTGGAGCAGATGAAGGCATCTGCAGATGCACCATGGCATTTCTTCTTTCTGAACTCCTCCCAGCAGTCATTACTCCTCTGGTCACAGCTGTGGATACATGACCTGACTGTCTCTAGGCGATGTGGTTGTCTGCAAGATATTCCCACATGGGGGGGGTTAATGTTGCCATCCTTCATGTCACATTTGAAGACATCTTTGTAACTCAGAGTTCGTCTGCCAGTGGGCCTGGTGCCTGAAGCATGTTCTGGGGGATCCTGCTATCTTCCATTCTTTGGACATGACCATGCCAGCGTAGATGTCACTGAGACAGGAGTGCAAACATGCCAGGAATATGGGCTTGGGAGAGCACATCTTTGTTTGAGACTCTGTCTTGCCTTATGATGCCCAAATTCTTCCTGACATAGTGATGCAGAAGGCACCAGTCCTGGTGGGTGCAAGTTGCCCACGTCTCATTACCATAAAGCAGCATGCTCAACACACAAGCCTGGTAGACCTTCATTTTTGTATTGGTCATCAGCATCATATTATCCCACACCCTTTTAGAGAAGCGAGCAATTGTTGTAGCTATCTTGCCAATACACTTGTCCAGTTCAGTGTCGATGAAGAGGTTGCTGGTTATGGTGGAGCCCAGATAGACAAAATTGTCTATCACCTCAAGTGTGGTGGTCACCAATGCAGATGCATGAAATGCTGGCAGTGTCCTGACACAGGGTGTTGCTCTTCATCAGGCTGATGGTAAGGCTGAACATCATGCAATCTTGGGCAAAATGGTATATGAGACTCCGTAGAGCTTCCTTGGAGTGACCTATCAAGGCTGTGTCATCTGCAAACAACATGTCTCAGATAAGGACCCACCACACTTTTGTCTTCGCGTGGAGGTATGCCAAGTTGAACAGACTCCCTGTTTCTCCTTGAATGGATGTACACACCACCTTCAGTTGAGCTGAAGGCAAATGAAAGAAAGTAAAGGTAAAGGGATCCCTGACCATTAGGTCCAGTCGTGGCTGACTCTGGGGTTGCAGCGCTCATCTCGCTTTATTGGCCGAGGGAGCCGGCGTACAGCTTCCAGGTCATGTGGCCAGCATGACTAAGCCGCTTCTGGCGAACCAGAGCAGCGCACAGAAATGCTGTTTACCTTCCCGCCTTACCTATTTATCTATTTGCAGTTTGATGTGCTTTCGAACAAAAGTGACTAATAAATGATGGTGGCGTGATGATGATTCCTTTTGTGAGTTGCCTGAATGAGGTTGACCTGGGGACCTCATATTACATTGCCCAAACTAGTTGCCTATCGGGCCATAAATATTCCTTGGGAGAATTTGTAAACTTTTCCATAGAGGGTGGCCTGAACACCTCTAGAGGTTGGAGGCACACTGTAATAGCAATGACATGATTGTCAGCTGCTGCACTTGAAGTCCTGGGAGGCAGAAGATGTATACAACATCTCAGTCCTGGGTTAAATATTACTTCCTTGATGCAACTGTATCATAGAGCTGCATTGTATAAGAATGTTTAAAAATTGTAGGAATCACACAGAAAGATTGCTTCAAAGTCCCCGTTTGCTTAAAGATTTGTTCGGTTTAAAATAACATTTGCTATAGTCTCTGCCAGCGATGACTTACTTCCCTCTGAATGTGTCAAACTGGAACACATGATGCTATAAGCCAAAATAGTAAGCAGCAGTTGGGGGAAATGTGATGATGCTCATTTTGAATGAGTGTGCACTCTGGAAAATATCCAACCAAAGCTTAAAAAAAACCTCAACACAACTAGAGATAGAGGAATATCAAGTTCTTGGTAGTATGGTATGGTTAGTTTTTTAGTGCAGATCAATCCAGGTAGAGGATTTTCACAAACATTTTAGTCTATTCAAAACTTCTTTTATTGTGGTTTTTGCCCTCCTTGCTTGACAAAAGGATGGTGAGCTTTTCATAAGTGGGTAGATGGGACACATCCACACCAGCAGGGCCAGGGGGCTGTTGCTACCTTATCCTTATACAGTCGTGCAAGTCACTGTGTAGTGATGTACACATAATTTCACGAGGGGCAAGGCTTAAAGGTTTTTAGTCCATAGTTCTATACAAACGTACCTGGGAAAAAGTCTGATTGAACTTATTTCTGAGTAGAAATGCATAGGATTATGCTTGGAGTGGTCAGTGGACATGCCATGGAAGACCAAAGCTGGTTTCCCACATCCCTGCAAGTGTAAACTTTATGCTTTTATTTTATTTTCGAAGCCTTGAAATTGGGTTTTGTAAGATGTATGTAGAGTCCCAGAGAATTTGATACAGCTAGCAGCTCAAACACAGATGCTTATCCTGCTTTCCAATTACTGCCTCTGTCTTTAACTTTCCCCCGTTTTGACTTTAACTAGTTAGAATGTTTATGCATCATGCTGCAAGAGTAACAATGGTTGTGGTTTCTTGAAAGGTTCTATGGCAATTCACCGAGACACCTCTAAGCAAATTGCATAAAATCATTGTACCCGTGGGGCAAGAATATATATATTTCACTTGTCTTCATTATTATTTTTCAAGAGCATTTCATTGCAATGTAGGCCAGAATCTGAACTTATGCTGCAGTTAGTTCATATTCTCTCACCAATGCCTTTTTAACTAAAGTCTTGCTTCTGCATCACTGATTGCTAAGGCAACTATTCTTCAAGAGGAGGTGTACTATATTTTTTTCAGCTTCTTCACCATAGCTTCTTCTTAATGGCCTCTTAGAGTACTCTCTTTTCGTTTGCTGCCGTCCACTGAGTTCCATAAATGAATATACAACAGCTGAACGCAGCTCACTGAACATCACAATGCGGAAGCTGCACTCCGTCCAAAAGTTACTATGCTGTTTAAGCCTGTGAATCTGAAGACAAAGAAAGGAGCAGAAAAATGCCCTTTCAAAGAACCGGCTTTATATTCAGGCTGAGCGTGAGATGAAACTTAATGCATTTTTACTTGTTTGTTTTCCAAGGGAAAGAGAGGAAAGATGGAGAGCATGGGTGTTGAGATTGTTGCGCCTTTCATTCACAAAAGTCCCCATTAGCATTTGCTTTAAGCACAGTACAGTATACTCAGTATTAGAAGCTGTCAAAGTGTCTGGGTGAGTATTTTTTTAAACCACTAAGCACCTACATTTTGAATGCAGAGAGTGACAAACTTATTTTTTCTTCATCGAAAAGCAGGAAGAGGTCTCAGAAAAGGTCTGAACCTTCTACCACAAAATGCTTTTGATAGTGCCCTGCTGTTTCTGCAGTGATTAACTTTCTCCCTTCCTTGTTTCTCCTGATGAATAATTTAATTTGAGCATATTTGCTTCAGATTGTGTGTATGCATGTGCAGTTGTGTGTAGATAATATAAAGATAGAATAGAACCCATAGCCAAATAATGGAAGAGTAAAGTGGATTTACAAGAAATCCTTTCGTAATAAATCTGTTTCATTTAGGTACTGCTAACAACTGCCTGTGTGTGTGTGTGTGTGTGTGTGTGTGTGTTTGTGTGTGTTAGATGAGGGGGGTTGGTTTGCATAAAGAATTTGGCCAACTATTTGCTTTAGGTGGTAGTGGAGAAACTCACGTGCCCCGTTCTACAGCCTAAAGTCTGAATTTTGAATAGCTTACAGGCCTGGTGTCACCACAGTCTCCTGCCATGCCCAAAGAGCACTGGGGGAACCTACTCCTGACTCCTGCCACTTATTCCATACATTTAAAGTAGTTGCACAAATGTAGTTGCTAGTGTGACACATTTGCTTCAGAACTACTGGTGTTCTTGAGTAGATCTGAATGTGAGCTATGAATGTCTTGTTGTTAGTTGATTTCTCAGTTGTGTACTGCTACCTACCTCTTGAGGGACATGGGTGGCGCTGTGGGTTAAACCACAGAGCCTAGGACATGCCAATCAGAAGGTCGGCGGTTCAAATACCCGTGACAGGGTGAGCGCCCGCTGCTCCTGCCAACATAGCAGTTTGAAAGCACATCAAAGTGCAAGTAGATAAATAGGTACCACTCTGGTGGGAAGGTAAAGGCGTTTCCGTGCGCTGCTCTGGTTCGCCAGAAGCGGCTTAGTCATGCTGGCCACATGACCCGGAAGCTGTACGCCGGCTCCCTCGGCCAATAAAGCGAGATGAGCGCCACAACCCCAGAGTCGGTCACAACTGGACCTAATGGTCAGGGGTCCCTTTACTTTACCTACCTCTTGAGAGGAAAGTTGAGAAAGGCCATCTATTACAGAAACAGACTTATATTTAGTGTCATGATTATAAGCTGCTAAGAACAATGCCCATCTTTGGATGTGGGCAGTAGCTGTCTCTAGAATCCATCCTACTAAAAGCAAAATGGGCAGCAGGAGTTAATATTATTAGTGTTAGTTTCCTATCATGCAGGGAAGCGGGGAATGGCCAAGCTTCCTAACTCCCCAAAGAGGGCTTAAAGCTTTCTGATCTAATGGAGCATAGTTGATCTCTGTAGGGCTTAAATTTCTAGAAGCAAAACAAGGCTACGGCCCATTCTCACCCACCAGATACTACATGAGAAATCACAGCTCCAGTCCCAAAGGCTGAAGTGTCAACGCCAATGAGATTTCTACTGTGGGTTATAATGTGTTAACATTTACTTTGAAGTGATAAGCCTTTTCACTTCTAGAATGGTTCTTTTACATTGCCCAACCCATTCCCAGTGTCATCTTTCATAGCAACCACTTCAGTATTCATGCACAACATTTCTGTGAATACTTTACAAGCCAAATGAATGGATGAACATGCAATATATTCTTAATGAGGTGCTTTCTGAAATTATGTGCAGCCAAATTTCTTGCAAATGTGCTCTGGATAATCCTCTTCACTGGATTCTGAAAGAATAGTGCTATATGGGGCATATCTAAAGCATGGGATACATTGGGAGTATCTAGTCTATGTCAGAATACAGATGTAGATACCACTCTGCTACCTCCAAAGTGGAGATAAGATGTTTGAGATGTAGGCTCAGGTGTAACTGCTGTCTCATAAAGCTCTCCCTCCCCACCACCTAAAATGTACACTTGAATAAAACAAGCATTATACTGATGATACACATTAAAGGGGGGGGACTCATCTCACTGGAAACAAGCACAGTGGAAATGGAATACTTATATTGCTCTACCTTCTTGCAATGTTAGCGGTTATTTTTGCTCAAGCCGCTTGATTGGAAAAAAAATATTTACGGGGAACAACAGTAAAAAGTTATACAGGCACCTCCCCATTTACACAGGGGTTACATTGGGCGCTTTTTAAGGGAAATCGACCCAAAGGACACTGCCAACATGGGTTGCCATACGTTCAGATTTTCCCAGACATTTTTGCTGATTTCTGCCTGGACACTGCTTCCGAGTATGTCCAGGAAATTCCAGACATATGGCAACCCTAGCAAACACCCCATTCTGCCCCTATCTAGGTCTTCAGCATACCACCATATCAGTCATTACTTGCATTTACCACCTCGTTGTTTTCCTTGTTCTATCCATATGCACACAGGGAAGTTACTCAGTGTTGTTAGAAAAGGCTACCATTTTAAAAATCAAAATATTTTTACATAAATCTTCCTTTTAAAATCTTGTTTTGCTTGATGCTTTTCAAGAAATTACATTAGCATAAGATGAGTGGTCAGAAGGCAGAAGAACATATTTTCTAAGAGTAATTCAGTTTCCACAAATGTGTTCTTTTAATATGCGCTTGTCGTTAATTTTTTGAATACTTCATTATAGCTAGTAAGAATGTTTGCAGAGGAAATCACTACATTTTTAAAAAATAACATAAAATGCAGAATTGAATCCTATAGTGTCTCTCTTTAAAAGATAAGAGACCTAAATGGATTGAGGTTTCAGAGGGTGATAAATGAAAGCTGCTTTTATCATTCCTATTTCACCCAAAGGATTTAAATAGAAAATGCTTCTAATTTTAAAACTCCTTTTCTCAAAGCATATCCTTGCTAATTGCTTATGGGCTCCCATTAGAATAAAAATGGTCTGCCTTTCCACTGTAACTAAATGAGGACTAGCTGTTGTTTCACACTGCTGTTAATTAGCCAAGTCCCAAATTCATCCTCAGCTGATGAGATTGCTCTAATAGTGCCCGAGCATTGCTTGTTACAGACACATTAGATCCGTGTGAGCCAATGGAAAGCTGTCATCGTGCTTCCATTTTAGATTTTATCAATGTGTTCCTGTTACCATAGCAACTGGAATCAACCTATCTTTGGGGGGGTGTGTGCTTTATCTTGCTGGCTTTTATAGCTGGGAGCGTGCCCCACTGTGCACCATGTGGTTCAGATGATTAGTTTTTTTTCTTCACAGAGACCTTAACGGGCAAAGTGTGTTGGGATTAAGATAAGCATAATTTATTTTGTGAGTGGGGAGGGGTCTGCACTTAGGCTTGTCACTTCCCACCTCCCTTCCACTCCCAGTCATAAGGAAACCAACATTTTTCATAGGTGGCTTGGCAGACAATGAAGCAGATGTGATTCACACCAGAGGAGCCGGCTTTTTTATATATATTAAAAAAAAAGTTGTATCCAGCGTAGTGACAGAACTGAGGAGTTTCCATATGATGCTGTCTCAAATCTTCTGGGATCACAGGACGTTTCTACTCAGCAGAGTGTGATATTTGCTTGTCTGTTCCCTAGGAATTTGTGAGCTCTAGGGGTGCTTTCTGAGCGGCCCCCAAGAATCCTGACCGGAATATATGCTAATGATTTATTATCAAAGAGCTTTTGGAATGGCTGGAAGTAGCACTGTTATTATTTTTTCGTCCTTTTGTTTGTGTGTAATAGCAACTACTGGCTATGTGGATGAACTCAGGGAAGATTAGCTGAAATGAGGAGCAACTAACAAAGTAAACGAATTTGTAGCCTTTGTGCTACTGTCTCTTTGTATTAAAGTAGTTCATGCACTGTAGCTATGCAGGTGCGGTGCCATGTGGATAAAGAGCTTGCATATATTGGCGGCAACTAGAAAATACACGGCTGTCTGTCTAGAAAAGGGGAGGGGTATTGTATGCAATACCGTTTGGTCTCTCTCTTTTTTCTCCTGCAAAAAGTAGGACATTGTGTGTGTGGTTTTTTTAAAAAAATAAAAAGTGAAAAAGATTCCACTTGCTGCAGTTGAACTGTTTTAAAATGCTGAAATTAAAGGCCTTCTGCTTGGATTACTGGCAGTTTCTATGTCTCCAGCCTCTTCATGGCTTCTATAAAAGGTAAGGAAATATGAAATCTAAAATGCTTTTCAGTAGTAAATGGCTGCAGGCTGCTGCATTCACTTGCTGTAAGGCATATTTGCATGGTGTGGAAAGGGGTGTGGTGGGGAAATTAATGCAGACTTACTACAAAGGGTGTAAATCTGCTTGTTCCTTTTAACTATAGTAGCCATTGCTACTTCTTCTCTGCCTGGATGATGATGTGCTGCGGATACCATTTAATTTGAAACAAATAAGCTAAAACAGCCCTTGTTTATTTTAATTCACTCTGATTTTCTCTTGCACTAGAACAGCTGTTAATGCTAAGTTTTTACATTACGGAATTGGTGCTTGGGTATTGTTTTGGAATGTCTTGGATTTTTATGTAATGTAGATTTATGTTCCTACAAGGAAAAAAGTTTTAATAGAACAGTTTGTTTCATATGGTAGGAAATCAATTGCACACCGCAGCAGCTCTGACAGAAAACTGAAATGATAGATGGTGACCGATGGTCAGAAGTAATGGGACTGGGTGCCGGATGCATTGTTCTTGCCAAAGTAATGGAATAACAGCATAAGGAATTTAATTTGACATGTGTGGTGCACTTATCCTGATGTTTTTATCTAATCTTCGGAGGTCTCAGTATTCAGAATAGCTTATTAATGAAGAAAACATGTATAAGTAGTTCAGTATTCACAGCAAAACATGAAGGCTGTGTTATTTCACCCCCACCCCCCCATGAAATCATAAAGTCCATTTTAAACACAGAAGGTGCTTTTTGTGAATGATAATTGCAGGTCTATCTATTGTATGAAGATTGCAGGGGTGAAAGGGAAACTCTTCCAGTCGTTTTCAATGAAATATGCCCTTTTAAAACATGATATCTAAGTAAACAAACATAGTTGGGACCCTTTGCTTTCCAACATTGTGGGAGAAGCGTGTAAACTCCTTTTTCAAGTTAAGTTTCCAAACTTAGCAAAATCATGGTGCAGAAGATTGAACTTCACTCTTAAAGGATGGACAGTTCATTCTTATATTTACTGTTTCAGTTAGATATATTTGTTCCTAAAATGTTGGGTGTTTTCCTTCAACTCTGTAGTGTAATACAATTTAACTATAGAACACATTTTTCAACCCTGCTAACACATGCCTAATTAGTACTATTTCATATTAATTGGAATAAATTCTAATTTATTCCCTTACAAATACCTGCTTATCCATCTATCTATATTTAGAGTTTACCCTGCAACTGAAAAAGTCTGGATTTACATACAAGAGTATACATGCAATGCATAAATAAATAAATAAATAAATAAATAAATAAATAATGGCATTCAAAGCTTTGACTATTTTAAATGGGTCACACAGGACATTTAGAAGATATTTAAAGAAAACATTTTTTGCTGCCTTAAAAGTGACAAAAAGGTGTGTGAAAACAGGATTGCACATAATGCATGATGAATGTAAAAATATACTACCCAGTTTCTAGTTCTTCTTCATTAGAGGTTTATGTCTTGTTCTTAATGTTCTTGGGAAAATGCCAGAAGGCCAACAAGAAAAGTTTGGGCATTTGGAGAAAGTGTGAAGGTGTGGGTGGATGTGCAAGAATGAGCGCGTGTTTTACAAGACCTGAAATAAAAATCTGAATTTGATTAATACTTTGTTCAGCAGGTGTTCTGTGTGTGGATGTTAGACCGTGCCATTCAGATTTTTATCATTCTTTCATGCTAAAGCTACATAAAGGAAGAAAGGATTTTGCAAGTGCAGCTAAAAGAAAAATGTTATCACTGGCTTCCAAGCTATTAAAAATAACACAAGACAGTCAAGACACTCTGCATCCAATATCATGCACCCACTCCTTGAACAATGTGAGAGACCTGAGGTGGAAAAGGATATAACTGGCAATGATGCACTGAAATATTGCATAAACATTTAATCTGTTTCTTGAATCAAACTATTTTACATACTTTCAAGTCAAACACTATAGCACCGTCTTTTATAGGTGCAATGCTATTGCTACTGCTGCAGTAAAATCTAGTTTATTTTCAGAATAACATACATAAAGAAATTATTGGAAGGTACAAAATGGCTTTGGGTGACCCCCTAGGCCTTGTCGTTTCTGAGGAATGAAAACGTGAGACCATCTCAGCTGTGAGTCTGGGGGACTTGCTCCCTGCCTGTATTTTGTGTTTTTTTTCCTCTTGTATTTTTATGTTGGGGACCACCCTGAAATCTGTGGGTGAAGGACAGTATAAAAATTTAAATAATCATAATAAGTAATATGCAGGAATCAGGAATGTCTGTCTTGTTTCTCTTGTCAATCCAGGACAACAGCTCATGTACTGTGTGTATTGTAAATACATATTAAAAAATGCCATGCATGTTATCTCTAGTGGCAGGAGTTCTTTGTTGTAGGGCAACTCAGATCCTGTTCATGGCCACAAGAGAGTCTTTCTGTCAAGTCCATGGGTATTTCAGTATGTATAGGCCAAATCTGTACTGTAATTCAAATGTAGCCTCTTCATTTCCCCCATGCTTTCAAAGGTTCAAGTGTCCATTTAATCTGTGACAATCTGTTATACAATCATATGACATTACTGCAGGTTATGCAAAGAATGACTAAGTCAAGTGTTCTGTTTCTATAATTCAGCAAGTGAGAAATGTTGCTCTTAACACTATATAAAAAGTAAAGTAAAAGGTGATAAAAACAATCTGTTCGCAGCAATGGTAAACACTAAATCACTAACATTCTTCAAAGGTCAGTTGCTGCAATCCTTCACACTTGGTCAGAAGTAATATCTGGAGAAAATCATTCTCACAGGGATGTTGCTGAAAAGGACCTCTACATGGCAACAATCCAATTGTAACATAGAAGTAGTTGCTATGGGGAATTGTGTCATTGTCTTAAAGTCCACACCCCACCCAACAATTATGCCAGGAATATGGTACTGGTGTGTGGAGACTTATAACATCATGGACAACTGTCTAGGCACTTAGAATTCTACAGACAATGACTGGAACAGGGACCACTCTCATTGTTTTCTACAACTTCTCCATGGAACACGCAGTGTGCATTCCATCCTTAAACTGAGTGCTTCATTGCATTTTTGTATGTTGAATGGATTGTGTTAACCAGAATGCTGACGAAACGTGGACAATGGTCTGAATGTTCACAAACTATACTTTATGAAACCCAGAACAGGCATTGGGACTGAGCTATTCTGCCTGGCCCTGTATCTCCTCCCATTGTTTGCCAGATTCCTGTAAAGATCCTGGCTTGTATTAAACCAAATTTCCCCATTATATCCAAACTGGGGAATTCTGGCTTAGTGTCAGTTAACAAGCCAGGGAAAATAAGACTAGGTCACATTCTCCCCGTTGCCCCCTTGAGCTCCTCCCCTTGCTCTGGTGCTTGTTCACAGCTTTAGCCTTAATGCATATTCAAATTGGGCCACTCAGACACTTAGGAGGTGTTTCTCTCCCAATATTCTTGTCCAAGACCCTTAAGGCCTATATTACTTTCCTGTCTACCTTCATCAAGTTTACACTGTATTTGCACAATAGAAGCCACTAAGGGAGTCATTAGCCTTAATTTACATGCAATTTTAAAGGAAGGCACAGATGCTGTAGATCATGTGTGTCATTATGGTCATCTGTTTTCGCTTTTGTTTAGGCCCCTGTTTTGTTGTATCAGTGGCAGGCAGTGGCATTATGAGATTAATCAGTTTTAACTAGAGTACATGGTTTGTTCTTTCAGTATAGTGATAGGATACAGTTATATTACATTGTCAATCATAAGGGTTTTTTGGAACACCAGTGGTTTCAGAAGTGACAGCTTCTATGGTCAAAATTGCCTAATCCTTCCTGTCCTCACATTACTTTACTTTTGAGAAGGGGGCTTGCACATGCAGGGAAATGAATCCGCTTCTGAACCCCTAATTTGTGCATTACTGAAGCATGTCTGCCTATTCTAAATCGTACTCTGCCTTTTTTCTTTCTTTCTTTTTTTCCCTTCTGTTTCTGAGAGGACTATACCATGTGCTTAGAACTTCAGTTTCATCAGTTTGGAGATAAAAGGCAGCATTAATATTAAAATAAGTTGCTTTTACATAGCTTCTTCGAAGAAATAAAAGCTGTCGGACATCATTCATACTATGTAATAATGAAGTGAGAAGAATTGCTTATACATTTGTTTGGAGGGGGAAACAGTATGCAGGAAAAAGAGTTAATTCAATTTGAGCTATTATGTGTATTTATAGTCCCTGAGATAGAGGCCAGTTTCCTCCTATCTTGCAGCCTAGGTAAAGGGACCTCTGATCATTAGGTCCAGTCGTGACCGACTCTGGGGTTGCAGTGCTCATGTCGCTTTATTGGCTGAGGGAGCTGGCGTACAGCTTCCGGGCCATGTGGCCAGCATGACTAAGCCGCTTCTGGCGAACCAGAGCAGCGCACGGAAACGGCGTTTACCTTCCCGCCGGAGCAGTACCTATTTATCTACTTGCACTTTGAGGTGCTTTCAAACTGCTAGGTTGGCAGGAGCAGGGACCAAGCAATGGGAGCTCACCCCATTGCGGGGATTCGAACCGCTAACCTTCTGATCGGCAAGTCCTAGGCTCTGTGGTTTAACCCACAGCGCCACAGCCTAGTCCTGTGCATACTGTTAAAGGTTGCTGGGAGAAGGGGCTAAACCCTTGAAATCATTAAATACTACTATTTTGACTATTTGATATATGAAGGGAGAAATACAAGCTGCAAAGGAATTCCTGGGCTAACCTGTGCAAAAGGACCTCTGTCCAAGCTTAGGACCATTAAGAAACAATACAGGGCCACTGGCAGTGCAAGAGAACTGTCCTTCCCCCACTGCCTTGAAGTGAGAACAGAGACAGGGGATTTGGAAGCTGGCCAAGGTAACTGGGAGTGATGTCACAGGAAGAGTTTGGGGCCTTTGGCAGGAGGCTTGGGATAGCTGAGAAAAGCCCAGAACCATTTTGGCAGGTTGAGAGAGATGCCTTGGACTCCACTGCTGCACTGCTGTGGGGAACAAGCCCCTCTTGGGATGACCATGTGGTAAGATCTGGACTCCCTCCATCTAGATTCAGGTGTAAATATGTGAATAAATCATATTTTTTAAAGCCACAACTACCTCTGCCATGTCTTTAGTTCTCCAAAGAACCACAGACCCTGGTTGAAGGCCAAGACACCTGGAATCCCGTGCCCGGCTTGGTAGGGATTAGGGTGGCCTGTAACATTATATACCAGGAACTAAATCCCACTGAGTTTAATGGGACTTGCTTCCAAGTAAGTATGCTTAGGATTGGATATCAGCTGGATCACTGTCTATATTGCCTCATGAATAAGTCCCTCTCCTTGGAGACCCTGCATATCATGAGGAAGACAATAGCAGTAAGCTGGAAATCAAAGGGGGGAGGGATGAATAAAGAGACCTCTTCTGAACTTGTATGTAGAGTTCACGATTGTAGTTGTTGCTAAGAACAAATGCTTTGCTTTCATTTGACAGTGACTTCACCCAGAGCTGGCCTGTGAGTCATAGTGCCTGCAGTACAGCTCTCCAAAGAAGCTAGTGTTGGAGAAATTTGCTGCAACTGCAAAGCAGCTGAGTGTGTATATCCTCCTTTCCCTCCTCTCTAGCATGCACTGCCATTCCATATAATTTTTACAGCATGTGCTGTGCATTCTGCAGAGTCTGCTTCGTAATAAAATGATGGGAGACAGCCAACCAAAGCAAACATCCAAATGACACGCACGGAGCAAATGCATAAATAATGTAAAAGCTTTCAGCATCTTTCCATGCAAAGCAGTTAGTACATGCAGTCCTTGCATTTGTGACCCTTTGCTTAGCTCTCAGGTTATGTAAATGGAAAAACACCACTGTCTGTCCTATGATAAAAGGCAATTAATATGCTTGCAGTCCTAACAACACATGTGGTCTGAAGTTGGAAAGAACTGCTACTTATTGTGGATTCTCTAGGAATTTAGAATATCAAGTTTTACTCTCATGGCACCTTTCCTGGTAATATATTTTGCCTTGGGAAACTAGTACGTTAAGAGATCTGTCTCTTAATTCTTCTTCATATTATCACAGTGTATGCCTTCCTTTCAGGTGGATTTGCACAGCGCATTTCTGGTCCCCAAGGGCACGTACTAAGTTGCAGTTTCTGTCACTTTCTAGTATGATGCTTACAGATACCATATATCAGAAAAGCAGCCAAAGCGAAGGGCAACAGTGAGTGTAAAATCAGACATTCTCCCTTCAACTATGTGGTTAAGTGTGCAGGAGGGATTGCTATATACAGGAAGCTGCTAAAGGTATTGGTAATATGCACCTGGGATTGTTTTTTTACTTCTTGTTGCTGGAATTCACAAACTGTTTGAGTGGAGATTTTGTTCATTTCAACAGCATTTATATACTTAATCATCAGAGTCTATAAGCTGATTATCATCATCATCATCACTATCATTATTTTGATTTTGCTCCCAGCGCAGGTATTCTGGGAATGAGAACAGTTCCTCCCCACAGGGCACGGAGCCAAGGGAACTCAAAACTATGATGTAGCATACTTGAGAACATGCACAGAACAGAAGGCAAGAGCGGGAGGTCGCCAAATTTTGTCCTAGCTCAGGGCACCATATTATAAAAGTCTACCCCATTGTTCCACAAATTAAATTATGGCTAGTGCAGACCAAGATTTATCAAGTCCAGAATCCTGTTTTCACCCAGATGTTTCCTGAGAGCTCACAATCAAGGCTACTGGTTATGATGGCTCTTGTTACCATTGGGCACTGGAGGCACGCTGCCACTTGAATACCAGCTGCTGGAGAGCAAACAACAGGAGAGGGCTATTGTCAGTGTGTTCTGCTTTGTATTTCCCTTAGGCATCTGCTTGGCCACTGTGGGAACAGAATGCTGGACAACATGGTCCTTTGCTCTAATCCAGCAATGCTCTTCCTACAGTCTTAGTCTCAAATACATCATCAGCATATGGTCGGAGGTGCAGAGTTAATTACCATATTTTTCGCTCCATAAGACACACTTTTTTCCTCCTAAAAAGTAAGGGGAAATGTCTGTGCGTCTTATGGAGCGAATGTGTGGTCGATTGCTGGCTCCCTTTCCGTCCCCAGCACCTTGCCCAGACCTCCATGGTTGAATGTTCTGCAGATGGAAGCTGTTTGTTTCCCCAGCAACATGTGACTGGCTGATTAGATTATCAGTCTGGAAACAGTAGAAATGGCTCCCTTTCCTAAAGAAGCTACACAACTGTAAATTGAATCCCATAAAAACAGGATTTTTTCCCTTTGCAAAGTAAGCTCAACGGCTTTGAGCTGATCCTCAAAAAAGGGGCTTTTCGCCTTTGCAAAAGAAGCTGCACAACTGTGAGCTGATCCCCCAAAAAACAGGGCTTTCCCCCTTTCCTTCTCTAAAAACTAGGTGCATCTTATGGTCAGGTGCATCTTCTGGAGTGAAAAATACAGTAGATTTCACTGAGGGAAATAAAAAAGTTTTAATGACTAGTGGGGCAAAGAAGAAAATTGGGTGCTCTCCCTCTTAAATCTATTTAAAGAGCCAGGCATTATAGATGAGCAAGGAAGTTACAATATTCAGGTGTTAGGGCACATGGTGTATTGTTGAGCAGATAAAGCTGAAAATGTAGTTGATTTTCTTGATTGTTAGGGTAAGTGTCCCTCAGATGTAAGGCACTTGTTTAGGTGGAGGCCATAGACTGTAAGAAAAGTCCTCCTGGATCAGGCTCAGGGTCCATCCACTGCAGTGTCCTGTTTTCAGCAATGGCCACCAGATGCTTCTTCGAAACTTGTAACCAGGGCATGAAGCCGACAGCCACACCTTTGTCTCCATCTCCCACACAGAAACTGGTAATGCCTCTGCATCTGCAGGTTCCTTTACCTCTCATGCCTAATAGCAGTTGATAGGGTTAATCCCCTTTTAAAGCTCCCTAAGACAAGGGCTGCTGTCACACCAAATAAATTACTTTCTTTTTCTGTTCTGAAATTACTGCTAATCAATTACATTGGATTACCCCGTGTTCTAATATTAGGAAAGGGGGAAGGAACCACACTTTGTCTTTCACTCCATTTTTGTTGAGCATTCATTCAATTTGGAATAGATGCTGTTGGAGTCCTTTATTGTCTGCTTCAGTTTTCACCATCCTACATAAATGGAACCCCAGGGGTAAAAGTAAGCATAAGGTGTGTGGAGGCCAGACTTTTGCAGATTAGACACTTCAAAACCCGAATGTGGGTTGTAGCCCAACCAATGCTAAAGTAGACCCATCACTAAACCTATGTCAGTCATGTCTGTTCATTTCAATGGGCCTACTAGGCCTAGCATTAGATACAGCTCTATAACTTTATATTATAGTGGTGGAGGTAAGGCAGTCAAAAGAATTCAAAGATTCTGTGTAAAAGGAGGCATTCTAATACCCTCAAGTGAGCAGGTTCCTCATACAAATGACAAGCCAATGTTCAGTGAAACTGTATTGGATGAGACATGAATTTTCGGGTGGGGAGTTGGACAGCTATTTAAGTGTTCATGGAAGACAATCTTATTCGGCTATGAGTGATTGCCAAAGAAGGAGAAGATACCCAGGACTGGAGACACACAAAGTCTCATTAGTGGAAATGAAGTGCACAACATGGTTTCTTCCATCAGGAAAGCTGAAATTTGTAGTTCTTGTCAAGTCTCCTATCTTCATGTTGAGTTCATGGTACTGTTTACCAGTAAAGCAAGGCAGAAGACCTAGAGAGATTCTTATGAATGAAAGAGACTAAGATAAGTATTTGAATACTGCAGCGCTGGGAAACAAAAAGACCAAATGCAGGCCACTTTCATAACAATGATGCTTTTATCCTTTTATTCCTTGTTTTGTTTATCTGCTAAACAAAGCCCTATAGATTGAGGGAGACTTTTTATATTACGGCAACTTGTTTATTGTGAAGAAAACTTTTATTACAATTTGTATTTATAACATTCTTAATATAGTTGGGACCCTATACAATGATTTCCCAGCCTTAACACACAAACACACCCCACACACATTCAAGCTAATTCTAAGACAGATTGTTTGCAATTTAAAGTTTACATACTAGAAAATGCATTCATCTGTTTAAACCCATTTCAAGATGGCAGTTTTAGGAAAATCCTGTGCAAACATTTTTGAGAAGCTATGCCCAATTGATTTCAATGGGTCTATTCTAAAGAGGTCTAAATTCAGATTCCTAATTTCCATAGCACATTCTGTGCTCTCAAATAAACTGTGATACTGGTCACTTCCATTTTTCGTAAGTTAAACCAAGTATGCTGATGATGAGTCAAAAGCCATTCCAAAAAGAGATACTTCCCATCTTTGCTTTCACTCATGCTGAAAAACTTTATGTTCATTTTAGCTATGTTTATAAAGTCATCCATTCCAATTTCCACTGTAGTCATAGCAAAATAAACATGTTAATTTATTGTGCTTTACATTTGGTTTTCTTAAGATCAAACTACATATTACACTAAAGACCTAGTATGAAGCTCTATGTGGTTGTGTGTGTGTGTTTACACTGGAGGGCCAATCCAGATCAAGAGCACATGAAGAAGTTTAACCCCTCCCATCCATGCAGAATGCTGAAATCAAGAGAAAGAGAAACAGAGACAGCCCCAATGCCATATAGTAAAAGATGGGGGGGGAGGCTTCCACTGGCACCAATGGGTCCTTTCCCTCTTTTGTCACTTAGTGAATTAGGAAGGGTAGAGGTTTTGGGGGGCAATGCAGTGGGAGGGAAAAGATTTAGCATCTACCCACCCTCTACACTGTGGTCCTCATTTGGATTGTCCTGGATTTTACTATAGTAAAAAGCACACACGCGCGCACACACACACATACATATACACATAAAGCTACTAACATAACATGTAGTTTGTTCATTTTAAATTATTTATAACCTGATTTTACACCTGCAACTCAGCACCTCTTCCCTTATTTTATCACTGCATTCCAGTTTTCCTTGAGCCTGGCACCAGCATCAGGAGCTGCGCAGGAAGAAGATTGCTGCAATGCCAACCCAGATGTATGAATTAAATTAATTCCATGCCCCTAAACTAATAACTGGTGGCCTGTTGCCCTGTTAGGAAAAAGATGCAGAGCAGGGATGGCTTACGGAGAAGGATTTATGTCCAATGGCTTACGGAGATTTATGTCCAGTGGCTTACGGAGAAGGATTTATGTCCACTGGTGATGGCCTTAGCAAAAGGATCCATCAAGGTTAAATTATTCCCATCAGCACAGCAAATCAAAAGATGGATATCATTTTATTCCAGATGTGTGGTGAGCAAAAAGTAATGCTTAACCTGCATACAGTAACTATGGAAAATTTATTAGTGGTATATTATCAGTATCTTTAGCTGCGTAGCAATATAAAATCAACTAACTTCCATACAAGGTGTGACCCTCATACAGCTTATTACTGTTTCACTAAAACATTTACATTTCAGCTACTGAAGTATAACTGAGTGTCCTAGCTGACTGATACATTATATATAATAAGAGGTTTAGATATTCATTCCTACAGTGTGTGTTCATGCCCAGCATTGGAAAATGACTCATTACTTCTTTTGGCGCTAGACAAGTTTTTAAAAATCCAACTGCTGGCTGTTCATACAGACTACACTTTATGATTTAAGTGCATTTTGTAAGCGTACTGTCCTAGCAAATGCTGTTTTGGATCCCTGCAGACAAGAGTTTTTAAAAGCAGTAAAGGCAATCTGCTCTCTTACTGTAATTTTTTTAACTTGATCATCCGAAACAGTGACATGTTACTTTCCAAGCAGCCCTGAATGATCCTAGTTAGTGAATAATGTAAACAATTCTTGTAGATTGTAAAGAAAGCAGTAATTTGAGACCTCTGATGGGAAAGCTGGCTTCCCTCTGTGAATTGCTCAGTTCAAGTCTGTGGAGCTTGGAGGAATCGTTTTGAGTTCATGAATCAGAGCCTAGCTGTCTCCTGAAACTTGGCTAACTTTTGCTCTGCATCTTCTAAATGTACTACGCTGGATTCTTCAGAATAAGTGTGTGTTTTTCAACACTTCAGAGGAGGTCATGAAGGGAGATGGCAGCGCAATGTGGAATCTGATGTGGAAATACTGCATTTCAGTCAGGACAATCAGGTACCTTTTGAAACTTGTGTGTCTGCCCCCGTGGGCTTAGGCTGTTAGCAGTTTGCCCTTAGCTGTGTTTCTGATGTCTTCTGACAACTATAGAGGTCTTTCATAATGGCAAGTGCTGATTTATGAAGAATATTTATCTTTCCTAACTGCTTGATTTCAACCGACATTGTAATCCCAAAATGCGTTTGCTACTTTGCAAAATTCTTTTGCGTGGAGTTGAATGTTAGGGGCTATAAAAAAAGTCTTTATGAATATTTCTGCATTTACTTTTGCTTCTTTTGAGTCACAGATGTTGTGAGTGAACTTTGAACGATACAACTAAAAACAGCAAAAGGAATTGCTGGGTCTAAATGTGCCCTTCTGTTGTATTCTCAGCCTTACTTGGATATCCTATATGTTTAAAGGACCCTCTGTTTCAGTACAAGGACAGACTGTACAACAAGCTGGTCAGCTCATATTTGGACAATCCGTATTTGGTGTGCTGAATGTTTTTCCAAGCTCTGATACTGCAGGCTCTAGTGAAACGTATTTGGGGAGTGGCACCATTAAGCAAGTTAATAGTGTTTACTTGCAGCGACTTAGAGAGTTCCTTCCTTATTCCTCTCATGCTATGACTTCTTTATGTGGCTGAGCTGTATATTTTGAACGGGGTGTTTTGTGTTCTTCAAGGAAATGCGTAATCTAAATAATCACAGTATTTCACACTATGTAATTATTCACTGTGCTAAAAGGAACAGTCTAGTCTGGATTTCTGCATGAACTTCCAACAACCAGTTCTGTTGTTGTTTTTAATGGAACTTGGCATTTACCATAGATTTTTCTTTCTAAAATCTTAAGAGTAAAAACTCTGAGGAAGCAGTGGGTCCCAAGGGGGGTCCATATGATGACAAAGAGATACTCATTATAGAAAGTGGGATTGATTACTTGAGCTTCTTCACAAAATGCAAATAATGGTTTGGGGTCAGATGAGGGGCACTAGAAAAGTGACTTCCTGGTGTTAATTTATATAGCAGTGGTTTCTCTTATCTTATGAATATTCATCCTGACCTTAAAGACATTAGAAAGTAACCCTCAAGATGTATCCTCAAAAGGTAAATGCTTGTATGCAAAAAGTGTGTTGCATGAAAGACAAAAACAAACACACATAGACCCAAACACTGAGTATATTGAGCATCTCAGATGATTGCATTTGTCAGATTTGCCAACAATTTTCTGGGTTCTCCGCATCTTCGTGCCCAGCAACATCACAAGGAGATAAATCTTATAATCCATATTACAGTTTTTGTGGGTATAGCCCTATAGGCAAGCATTGCACTGCTAGAACACCACCTAGCACCTTAAAAGAACATACATCTATTGGTCATGTTTTTACTGTTTGCTAAATATTTTGCTTTTTTCCCAAGCCTTTCCAAATACATCTGTTGTTTCCAAAGTTTTTAATTCTTGTGATTTTAATATTATTTTGACATCTGTATTATATTTGACATTCTACTTCTGTGCACCATCCAGGTATACTCTTAATGTAGAGTGGTTTATGAATTTTGAAATGAGCTCGTTTATTCATTCAACAGCCCTTGGCAATGGTCACCATCCGAGAAATACTAGACCTAAACCACATTGGACATTATCAGTCAAATTGGCAATTGTAACTGGGCCTAGAAACCAGTCAGCAACCTCTCTAGGTACTGGAGATAGATGCTCCTTCCTGTCATGGGCTCAGATCAGGAAGTGAGCAGCCATATTATCTACAAGCTAACGTTAGAAGATATCCCAAAGTAGAGTACTTTTCACTAATACAACGAAGAGGTTAGAAAAATTGTGGATGATTGTTTGTGAAAGACTAACCAAAATGTTCTAAATAGCTGCATAGGCTTGGTGGCATTAAAATGTCATCTGAAAGTCAAAAGTAGGGATCCCTACCAAATCTCTGCTGGTAGAGTGTTCCACAGAATGAGACCAGCAACACTAAATGCTTGACCGCTAGTTGAGGCCAGTCAGAGCACAACTAACAATGTTTCTCTGAATTATCTCAGTGATCAAGTTGGGATGTAAAGGTTCAGGTGTTCCTTAAGGTATTGTCAACCAAAGCTGGGTGCGTCCCCCTCTCTCTGCCGAGTGGTAGCAAGAGTCCATGGGGTTTCAAGCACTCACCCAGGGTCTGTGTTCCTTTAGAGAATTGAGACATGGCAGAGGCTATCGTAGCTTTAAGAAATGTGGTTTATTAACCTATTTACACTTTCAGTATGCATGGAGTCCAGATCTTACAGCATGGTCCTTTCAAGAGTGCGCCCAGCCAGCCTAAGATGTATTCCAGTCTTTCCTCTTCCTTCTTGCCAAAACACCCTGCTAAAAACTCTTTTCCTGTCACCTCATGCCCAGTTACCCTGCCAACCTTCTAAACTCCAGTCTCTGTTCACACCTCGTGGCCAGGAGAAGAATAGTTCACATGCATTGGCAATAGTTCTCAATGGCCCTGTATTGTCTCTTAATGGCCATAGCTTGGCCAGGTCATTTTGCATAGGCCCAGGAATTCCTTGCCTAGTGCAGTTCTGCAGCTTGTACTTTCATCTATATTCCAATCAATAAAAACCCTATCATTTATTAATTTCTAGGGTTCCCTCCCCCCATTGTATGACAGTATATTTGACCCAATTCATTCAACACAAGAGCCATGGACCTCGCCTGCTAGCATATGGGCAGCCAGTTCAGATGTGTTAGCAGAGGTGTCCCATGCTTATGACCATCTGCCCCATCAGCAGTCTACATTCTTCACCAATTGGTGAAGCCCTGGGTATGCAGAAGCTCTGGACTTGCAGATTTACTCAAAAGGAGGTCAGGATTTTGTATCCAGTAGTGGGTGAACTTCAGTCACAGGGTTGTGATTATTCTGGTTGCCAACATGCACAAAATAATGAAAACTCGGTACAAATGAAAAGCAGAACTACATAAATCGGTGCAAATATTAATACTTCGTTTTAATGGTTGCTACCCAGCTTTGTTGTAATGAAAGGGAGTCTTACCATTCACTTACCGTTAGGTGAACTGCACAATAGGTCTATTGTATGCCCTTACTGTGCTGGGCAAATCCATAGCTGCACAGCTATACAAGTACAAAAACATAATAACATACGCCGCACAAGGGCGGGAATAAAATAAATTAGGTATTGAATTACCAATGTTTTTAATAGCATGGCTTGAAGTAGTATATTCCCAAGATTTGGTTTAGTGGTTATAAAAGCAGACTGGAACAGTCTGAGTCAGCAAATCCACAACCCACAGGGAATAAATTGCAGGGTTTACAAGAGAGTAATACATAGCTTTATGCTTGCATCTTAAAGTTCCATTTGCCAGGGATGGAAGAAAAGAGTCAATGGTTTGCTTTCAGTGATCCACACATCTGGAAAAAGTAAAACATTTGTTCCTTCAATATGTGAGTTGTCATGGGGTGTTTTTTCTCCTCTGCTAAATTTTTCCATTTTGTTTTAGGGTCCTTCCTTTATAGTCATTATACTGCATTTGTGGCAAAATATTTTATTTGGATACAAAGAGTACACCAGTATGTTTAATAGTAGTACTAGGTGTTAGTTGTGTCACCTAAGAACAGCATGAAGGCTGTTTTCTCTTTTTTAAGGAAGTGGCTCTAGAACTAGGGATAGAAGAAAGTGACCAGTTCTGCTCTGTGGCATTTTGGCAGACAGTGGAATGAAGTCATCCCATAATGGCTTCTACAGTTCACTCGATACTCTGTACATGCTTGAGCCCAGGGTTCAATAAAAACACTATGCCTTTGCTAAATCAGAGAGGTTTCACAGTGGTTTCCAAAAGCATGCCAAAGATATCCCTGAGATATCCATGGTTTCACAACCATATGAGTACAAAAGCAGAGTAACATAAACTGCCAGGACGAGGACACAAATAGTTAGCTTTTGAATTACAAATTGACTCTACAACCCAATGCAATGCTCTCTTGAGAGAGTTGTATTGCTACTGACCCCTTGCTTTATCAGTTATGAATGAATGAATGCAGAGTGTATAATGCCTCAGGAACATCTTTGAGATGGGGTGACCATCCCCTTCATAGAATTGTAGAATTGGAAGGAACCCCTAGGGTCATCTAGTCCAACCCCCTGCAATGCAGTCTCAACTAAAGCATTCTGTGGCAGATGGCCACCCAACCTCTGCTTAGAAAACCTCCAAGGAAGGAGAGTCCACCACCTTCTGGGGGAGTCTGTTCCACTGTTGAACAGCTCTTGCTGTTAAAAAGTTCTTCCTGGTGTTTAGTTGGAATCTCCTTTCTTGTAACTTCAGTCCATTGGTCTGGGTTCTACTTCCTGCTACTTCTTCCATGTGACAGCCCTTCAGATATTTGAGGATGGCTATCATATTTCCTCTCTCTTCCTGGCTAAGCATACCCAACTCCTTCAACCGTTCCTCATAAGGCTTGGTTTTCAGACCCTTTGTTCATGTTGTTTGCACTCCTTTGTACATGTCGCAGCTTGTCAACGAGGGAATTTATTATTTCAGTCACAGACCAGTTCCAGCCCACATACAATATCAAGGAAGTCATAAAACACGATAGGGATACATCTGAATTTGCAATTAGGTATAACAGGGACAATACAGATATAGCAACAGTTAAAAAATATATAAATTAAAACTTAATCACTAAAATATAACCTAAAATTATCATTTAAGGCCTTAATCATTATGATAGCACCCAGCTTGTCCATATCCTTTTTAAATCGTGGTTCCCAGAACAGCACACAGTACTCCAAGGCAAACTAGAGCAGTACTGTTACTTCCCTTAATTTGGACACTATACTTCAGTTGATGCAGTCTACAATAGCATCAGCTTTTTTGGAGTATATGAGGAGGAGGACGTCATCATATATGGGCATTGCTGGGCTGTTCTGTTCACCTCCAAGACACAGAGGGGAAAGTAAAGATTTGTAGGTGAGGAAGGACTGCTTTAAAGGCAGATGGAAACATGCAACTTTAAATGGAGTTGGACAAGTTAAAACTAGAATACTAAAATGTCTTCAAAAGACTAATATGAAAATAAATGTCTTGCATCAGTTTCACTTCCTAAAAATGAATGACATAATTTAGCCACACTGACACATTTGCTTCCCCCATTTATTTTTACCATTGTATTACACATGTTTCAATATTCTCTTATTGAAAACAAAATGTTCAGAAGTGTTTAACTCTAGCTAGATTATGCTCAAACTGAGTTGAACTGAAGAGCAAAATTTACTGAACATGGCTTTATTCTCAAAAAGGGATGCAAACATGTTTACATTTCACTGAACTAGACTCATGTGTTTTTTATCCGCTGAACTTTTAGTCAGCACCACTAGCCTTTGGTCTTAAGCTATGCTGAAGTTCTGCACTTTCATGGAACAGAGAACTGGCAGTATGCCGTGAAACCCTAGACATGAGAAACCCAATCTAGTCTGGCTAGAGAAGTTACAGAAACAGTTCTATTATTTATTTACACAACACGTTTGCAAAGAGCTTCTTGAGGCAGAAGCACTGGTATCACTGGACTGATAGAACTGTTTACTTGAGACACAAGAGTTATTTTGATGAAATTTGGTGAGTTAATATTCAGTCTGCTATTTACAGCACAGGATAGTTATATGTTCCGTCATGCAGCAGCAGCAGCAGCAGCAGCAGCAGCAGCAGCAGCAGCAGCTGAGAACAGAGGTTCTGTTAGCGTTGAATGTTTCACTAATTTTCTGCTTTGTAACTACTTCAGTTCCTCCAAAATATGTGTGTCAGGAGCACTTGTCTTGATAAAAGACTGGGACTGACTTGCTGGTGCCACTGTATGCTGCTGCTATGTTTTTGAGCATGTACTTAATCAGATATAGGAAGTCATAATTTTAAAAATATTTTGTTATAGATCTCCATTATAATTTACAGTGATAAATTATAGATCTTGCAAAATATCTTTGATTCAATCAAAAGCAGTAGAATTTATGAAGATGAAATTCAAGTGTTGCAAATCCATATTTTTAGACTTCTTGATCAGGCGGCATTCTTGAGTAGATTGGTTTTTTAATATTTGGTGAGTATACTTTTCAGAAATTAGTATTTCTTCTGCCATGCTTTATAGACATTATAGATATTTTTAATCCAGTAGGATCAGATATTACACACACACAACATGCAATCAGAATACAATTGTACATAACAACCTCTATTTTTAACAGACTGGCACACCAAGATTTTTACAAGAAAGTTGTTTTTACTATTGAATAACCTGAAGGAAAATGTCTAACAAATTATGCTGCTTTTTTCAATGCAACACAGTATTTGATATTTAAATTGTATAATAATGCTTTAAGTGCCTCACAATTGCTTGCCTGTGTAGAATTAGAAAGCTTCAGGTCTACTATTGCTTGGTTTGGAATTTGTGCTAGAAATGTTACCATTATACTCTTTAAGAATTTTTGTGCTATGAACTTCTGAATTAAATATAGGCTTGAGTTAATTACACTTCAATCTTCCAGTTTAAAATTCATGCGCCTTAATAGTGCTGTATCCTGAAATAGTTTATTTTATGTTGTTATATAGTGGCAATGAGTAGTATTCTTTCATAGCATATCAGTATCTTCATGTTCTTACAAGGATCCTCTTCTCCATCTAAAGAAATAGCATTTCCCTAAATATGCAGAAGAGACTGTTCTAATATGACATGTCTGGTTCAGTTTCTTTGGAGAGCTTAGGATGCAGTCTTGTTTTCTGGGATTTAGTTCTACTGAACTCAGAGATACTTACTTCTGAGTAAACACACTTGGATTGTTGCAGAAATGCTGTCGGAGAGGTGGAGACACCTAAGTTTGCATTTAGAGCATTGTTCACCTTTCCTAAAATTTGCTCACATAAATCCCTTAAAAGATAATAATAGTTTTACCAGAAATAAAATGGTTGAAAAATTCTTTTTTTGTTGTTAGGGTTTGAAGTTAAAGAGTACATAACAACAACCAAGTTATATTGGTGCCAGAAAGATATAAATATTGGTGCTAGTTGAAACTACATTGGGAGGTTGTTCCAGAGGTAGGGCAACATAACTGAGGTCATCTCCCCAGTTGCCTGTTACCCATCTTGCCTCAGATGACAGGGGAAGCTGGGGCAGCCTTTCATGTTAGTGTAAAGGCATGTTGATGTGGGAGGAAGCATTCCAAATTTTTCTTGAAAATGGACCAGTAGTCCATGGAGCTCTTCATAATAATATTATTAATAATAATTTATTATTTATACCCCACGGATCTGGCTGGGTTTCTACAGCCACTCTGGGCAGCTTCCAACAAAAGATTAAAATACAGTATGTTAAACATTAAAAGCTTCCCTAAACAGGGCTGCCTTCAGATGTCTTCTAAGAGTCTGGTAGTTGTTTTTCTCTTTGACATCTGGTGGGAGGGCGTTCCACAGGGCGGGTGCCACTACCGAGAAGGCCCTCTGCCTGGTTCCCTGTAACTTGGCTTCTCACAGTGAGAGAACTGCCAGAAGGCCCTCGACGCTGGACCTCAGTGTCTGGGCAGAACGATGGAGGTGGAGACACTCCTTCAGGTATACTGGACCGAGGCCATTTAGGGCTTTAAAGGTCAGCACCAACACTTTGAATTGTGCTCGGAAACGTACTGGGAGCCAGTGTAGATCTTTTAAGACCGGTGAAGTCCCCGAGACTCATAATTGGTATCAACCCACCAGGGATCTATGGCTCAGGTGACACTACTGTGGTATTCTAACGCTGCATATGTAGAGCACGGTGGTATGTTTAAAAATATAATGCTGTCTGAATGGATGCCTTATGTATATTTGTATGTTATTATGCGGAGGTGCTAAGGTCGCCTTTGTTACTGTACTCAGGCTCAGGCAGAAGTCATAAATTATTCCTCTCTTATTTATACAGTCATACCTTGGGTTACAGATGCTTCGGGCTGCGTGATTTCAGGTTGTGCACCACACTGAACCCGGAAGTACTGGAACGGGTTACTTCCGGGTTTCGGCGCATACACAGAATCACTAAATCGCGCTTTGCGCATGCGCAGAAGCACCAAATTGCACCCCGCGCGTGCACAGATGCAGCGTTGTGGGTCGCAAACGTGCTTCCCGCACGGATCACGTTCACAACCCGAGCGTCCACTGTAGGTGATAATTAAAAAAAAAATGGAATGTATTTCTGCTCTTAAAACTGATGGGTTTGGAAACCTCCAAGCAACTGCTAACAGTTTCATGATTGTCATAGAGCTTCAAAGTTAATATGTCAACAAACCAGTATTCTCTGGCAGTTTCCCCCTCTAGACCGTAAATCATATTAACCTAAGCAGACCTTGGGACCATATTGACAGCTTGTCTGACTATATTATTCAACAATATTCTGAAGGCCAATCTGTTTATATAAAACAAGCCTTCTTTAAATTACACGAATTGCCAATTTAAACACAAACAGTGCTTGGTATTTTCTCAATTCTAGTTGTGCTGACAATTTTTTTCTAACTGTAATAAATTACCCAGAATTTTCCTCTTGGTATTAGAATGTACAAATATTTGCTCAAGCCATTATTTTTCTGCTGAGTGAGTTTGATATCAGGGGAATTTGCTGGTGATGGGTATTCCGAACCAATGCATCTCAATGGCTTGGAAAGACTTGGTATAATCAAGTCCTAGATCCAGTTCATTTACATCCCACGATAGGTTGCTTGTTTAGTTCTTGAAAGTAAAAAAAGAAAGAATAAAACACATGGGAAAGGTCTCTCACATTAGAGCTTGCCTTTTCTTTCGGTTTCCTTTTTTAGTATTCCTTCTCCTTTGAAGCATAGATCTTGCTAATTAAACAATTAGGACAACAAACACTATCCGGCCACGGGTCAGGTAGAAAGTTCAAACCCCAGATGGTCCCTATCTACGCATGGCCCATCTACCAGATGAGTCCCCATCACGTTGAGTCCCTCCCCCCCATGTTAAGCCAATTTGTTATAGTCTTAATCAAATATTTATGAGTCTTAGAGCTTTCACTAGGAAAAAAAATCAGCTAGTGCTTCACTGGCAGACATTTGCTGTATGTGTGAAGCTGAATGATGCTGCTTGTAGGCAGAATTAAGTGGTGCTGGGGAGATGTTTGTGCACTCATGAAGTGTGTGTGTGTGTGTGTGTGTGTGTGTGTGTGCCTGAGCAGCAGCATTCAAGCAACGTTCATCGCACAAAGCATACCATTGTACAACACCTTGGAGAACCAAGGTCAACTAAACCTAAGCCATGATACTGAAGCCAGGCATAATTATTCATGCTATTTCCTCATGCATATATGCATGTAAAGTGTGAAGAGGAGTCTATTTTGTACAAGGTGCCAGCTATATACATGTATAGGGTACACCTGTACAGAGAGGAGTAAAAATCAGCCACGCCTTAACATACTGCTGTATTCCTTTGATTTAAGCAATTTTCTTCTAGCTCATTTGAGAGGAGTGAGCCACGCTGTGAAGAACAATGCCCGAAGCCCAACAGTGAGGGGGGAGGCAGGTTTAGCTCTGTTCACCCCACAGTCCTTTTACCATAACAGACTCTCTCTCCCCCATTCACCCCACTTTGCAAAATTCACAATGCTTCTAATTACATCTGGGTTGTCCTAAATTTTTTAGCCTACTGAGTGCAGCATGGAATTTGCTGAAAGGGACTCTTGTCAGATAGCTAGTTCAACCAGCAGCCTTAAGTTTGATACCTTTCCCTACCCTACCAGTATTGATTAATTATAAAGATATTTGTAAACTTTCAACTCATAAAAAAATATTGAGGTGGTATACAATATATTAAAGCATCCTGAAGCTATAAAATATGGGACAAATGACCAACAACGACCAATAACTCTCCAAAAATGCTTGGAAAAACAAATAGGTTTTCAGCATGGAACAAAATAAGAGGATAGTAGGTCCCTGGCTGTTGTTGTTGTTGTTGTTGTTGTTGTTGTTAATATTATTATTATTACTACTGATGTCACTGCATTAATATTCTTGGTTTAGTTAGAAACGAAACAAATAAGAGACAACTGTGGGATACTCAGTGCACTAAGATGATCACACAAGTATCCCCAGAAATTCCCTTTGTAGCTCTTCTTTTAAAAATTCCAAGATGGGGGATTTCCCAGTTTTTATAGGCAGCGTGCCCTCCTGCTGAAAACTGTTCTCTCTCTCTCTCTCTCTCTCTCTCTCTCTCTCTCTCTCTCTCACACACACACACACTCACACTAGTTTCCAAGATAACCCTATAATCCTTTGAATTACTGAAAGTTGCAAAGAGCTGGCAGAAAACTTTTACTATAGTTGTATTAAAGCTTTTATTGGAAAAGGTCATTGTAAATTAAATGCAATGTCAGTACTGATCCCAAACCTGTGCTCCATATCTAATATTACAGTAATATACTTAAGACAGGAATTTAAGGCATACGTAGCTGAACATATCTGACAACATTGTAATGTATTCAGTAAACCCCCCTCTCCTCCCCCCCCCCCCGTTGTATGTCAACACATATTCCAATGAAAGTGAGGATGGATGGATAGATGATGATAGATAGATGATAGATGATAGATAGATGATAGATGATAGATAGATGATAGATGATAGATGATAGATGATAGATAGATAGATAAAATATTGCTGCAGAGAAGTATAAATTAAAAATGTATTAAATACTGTAGAAGCGTAGTATTTATTTGGATTGTGAGATGTTTAGAGTAGGTGTTGACAGTATCCTTAGGAAGTAGCATCCACTGAAATGAAAGGATGAACATGTTTAGGGTTTGGGTGAACTGGAAACTTAAGTCTGCTGTAACAAATGGTGTGATGTGCCTCTGGGCAGTTTGATCTGAAATATTCATTAAGTAGGATCTGATAACAGAGCTTCCTCCATAATAAGCTGCTTAAGATAGAGCTTTCTTCTGCTACCCTTATGCCTAGTAGTAATCATGGTGGTTAAAAGAATAAACTGAACAAGTCTTGACAAGCTACTTTTCCATTTTTAATTTCTCATTGGTTATTGTATACAATATTGTGACATTATAATGTTGGTGCCCAAAGAGCTTGCCGAATTCAAGAAGCTGATACACGCTGGAAGCTAATTAAAAATAAGCTTCTAAATTAATTTTAGAAGCAGCGTTGAATTAAAAACAAAAGCAAATGTCTCCTTTTGAATGTTACTTTTAGGTTGTAATCATGTGCATACCTACCTGAGAGTAAGCCCCATTAAGCGAAGTGGGATTTGTGCCTGAGTAGAAATGTATAGAATTTAACTGTAAATCTTTAGTCCTTTGAATTAAGGCACTGAATAGGATTTTAGCGTTCATCATGCAGATGCTACTTATTCTTAAATATATAATCCATATGTTCACAGTATTCCAATGTTTTATGAGAACTTTTCTTATCGGGTAAAGCTTTGAGACCAAGAAAAGCAGTGAGTTCCAATAAATCATGTTGGTGGAGATGAAATGGTAAAATCGCCATGGCAATGGTGATCCCCGTGGCAAATGTAATGTCTAGACCAGTTCCAAATTTCGGTGAAGGAGAGGAAAATCAATTTGGTTAGAAAAACCTCACACAGAGGGAGACCAACTAAGAGTAGTTTTGCATGTGTACTTAAGCCTGATATGCCTCTAACAACCACTAGCAGTATTGTTGGAAATAAATTCAACATATAATATGTAAGACAGCTTGTGTCAGGGTATGATATTAGCTTATTTTGCTTGATATGACACTAGATAAAATGACTCCAAACAGGTTTTGAATTCCTTGGTCCCCAATACTGTCTTACTCTTTCCTTTCTATTGTGGTTTCTTAGATTATAGGAGCACTCCTCTGTGACCTGAAACCTCCACGCACCCTTACAAAACTAGTATATGAAGAGCAGTATTAGACCCCCTCAATTTATAAGCCCCCTTTCAATGAAGACGTGTGAAAAATGTAGGTGTGAATCTTTTCCTGTAAGCATAATAAGCCCTGTTTATTTGGGGTGGGGGAGAAGAGTCTATTTTTGTTGTCAAGTTTAATCCTGAGCTAAGCGGTGTGGGCTACTGATTTTGCAATACAGAACTTTATTCTTGTTTTTTATATTTGTTTGTTCAAAAATGATTTTTAGAAGTTCTCTCCTTTTGAAACATAGTATGCCAGACAAACAGACAAAAGGACAAATAAACTGCAGTGTACATGCAAATAATCAAATAGCATAAAATGATTCTGTACAAAGACAAATCAGAATAAAAATATGGCTTTTCTATGCATAATTATTCAGAAGAAAACATTAATAAGTAAGACCATAGATTGTACTATATATTTAAGTATTTATATACCCCTATTCATAAAAAAATATTGGCAATACAACAGTAGTACAGTGGTGCCTTGGTTTAAGAACAGCCCTGTTTATGAACTATTCGGTTTACGAACTCCGCAAAACCGGAAGTAGTGTTTCGGTTAGCGAACTTTACCTCGGTCTAGGAACAGAATCTGAATGGTGGAAGGGAACCGGTGGCGGGAGTCCTCGTTAGGGAAAGCGCGCCTCGGTTTAAAAATGGTTTTGGTTTAAGAACGGACTTCCGGAATGGATTAAGCTCATAAACCGAGGTACCACTGTATATAAAACCATAGAAATAAAAACAATTTTAAAAAGATAAAATCAGAAATCAGTTGATTTTTTAAAATATCCGGTTCTCACGCTTCTTCTCAGACAAAAACAGGCCAAAAATAGAATTGGACATATCTAGACATTTTGTTCACTTTGTAATAAGAAACAGCAATTTGCTGCTATGTATCTACACACACACAAAAAAAAAAAACAACCATACACATTGAGATACATAGAGTAGATTCTTGGCATGACTTCGAATGGCATAACATGCATTTTTTATTTACTTAATACTGTTCTATTATCCAAATTTTACCATAATATATTTCATTAAAGGTAAAGGTAAAGGTACCCCTGCCCGTACGGGCCAGTCTTGACAGACTCTGGGGTTGTGCGCCCATCTCACTTAAGAGGCCAGGGGCCAGCGCTGTCCGGAGACACTTCCGGGTCACGTGGCCAGCGTGACATCGCTGCTCTGGCGAGCCAGAGCCGCACACGGAAACGCCGTTTACCTTCCCGCCGGTAAGCGGTCCCTATTTATCTACTTGCACCCGGAGGTGCTTTCGAACTGCTAGGTTGGCAGGTGCTGGGACCGAGCAGTGGGAGCGCACCCCGCCGCAGGGATTCGAACCGCCGACCTTTCGATCGGCAAGTCCTAGGCGCTGAGGCTTTAACCCACAGCGCCACCTGCGTCCCAATATATTTCATTACATGCCCATTTTAGTTCTTACTAGAAAGATGTTAACTGATGCAAGCTATGTTTCAATTAAATGCCAAATTCCGAAAATGATAATCTGTTGTAATTACACCTGACATGTTAATTTGAATATCATGCTTACTGGCTATCCTAGAGGTGATTATCTTATATTACATTAGCCCCAGATACATTGCAAATGAAGGGGGAGGGAGCTGCAAGCCAAATTCAAAGCCATCCAATAAGAAAATTACAGAACAAAAGAACTCGTGCTCAGTGGTTTTTATTAAGCGTTTTCAGTCAGCTAGCAAAGATGTTGACTGAAGGAGCCTAGGTTTAACAGCTCTGGTTTTTGTATCTGTTTTAATGACTTAATTAGATGCTTTAAGGCCAGTTGACCCTGTTAACAGCTGAAGACTGATGTATTTGTTCAGTTAATATCACTTCCAAATTGTATTGTATTGTATTGTATTGAATCTGATCAACTATTTTTTTCTTGCAATTAAGCATTCTCCCTTTCTTTTTTGCATTAAAGCTAAAGTCCAGCCAACCACATGTTTAATTCTGATTGGTATCATAGGACCAGAGGGGACTATCAAGCTGACTAGGCAGCTGGTAGGCCCACTTACTCATTCATAGAGGCTATGTCCCACTCCCCCGGTCAGTGGTCCCCATACAACAATCTGTCTTCTAGGACTAAATTAAAAGCGGTTTTAGCATATAATTAGCTGTATAGTGAAACCAGGCAAGGCGTATGCAGATCAAAGCACACCGGGAGGCAGAAGGATACACACAGCCTATTATTTTGCATTCCGTGATTCACAAAGAAACAATGCATTTTATTTTTTAAAAATGTACTGGATACAAAGGAACAATATTCCATTTTGAGGTTAATCACTTTTGAGCAACAAAATATAATCAACATTGCAAGCCTTCCAGACTCATTGAACTCTTCTCAGGCCTGGGTACAGGAACACATTTTCAGAGATTTTGATTCTGTAAAATAACGTAAGCTGGAAGCACAATGTTCTGTTTAAAAAAAGATCAATAAAACTCCATTTTATTCCTGTGGCCATGATACGAAAAAATTGAAGGGGTAAAATCACATGCTAAGCAAATCAAGTTATTTATTTAAATAGTTTAAACCCATTAAGTCCATGGTTTAAAATAAATGTACCTAGTTGCACCACTGCATATTACATTAGATTTGATCCACAATTAATGTAGATTAAATATTTATTACTAGATTTATATTCTTGTCCATCTACACATGTTCCCAGGATGACTTACACAAGAAACAATAAAATGTTTGTAGATTCTGCCATTTCTTTAATTTATTGCTAAAACTTCTATTGCCACCGCGTTAAGTAGAGACAATAGAGGGCAGCCCTGTTTAGTTCCTCTATTAATAACAAAGCTATCTGAATCCACTCCATTAATTGTGATTCTTGCCAATGATTCTGTGTAAATTTGATTTATCAGTTGGAGGCATTTATCACGGAACTGCATCTTTGTAAGAGCTTTTTCCATTCCACACAGTCAAATGCTTTAAAAGCAATACAAAGAGAGTAACGTAACAAGTGATTTAATACAATGGGAATAATAAACTATGTTAAGAAGTCTATGTATAGCATTGGTATGTTTCTGTTGAAGATAAACTGTCTGATCTGGGGCTATATAATTGTCTATAAAAGTATTAAGTCTAGGAACCATCTACCAAGGAAAGTAATTAACATCTATATTAGAGCTATAGGGTGGTGTGACCCCACCCCACAGAATCAGTATTCAGTTTTGACAGTAGCAAATATTTCCATGAAGGTGGGATGACACCCTATTCGATATATTGTTAAATAGTAAAGTCAAATAGGGTAATAAAACATCACAAAAAATTATTCTGCATTGAGTGTGAATGGAATAGCACACTTAATTAGCTGAGAAACTATATTAAATTTTCTTTGAACACATACATAACTAGTAGTTAGCTATCTCCAGCACTGATGGGAACATGCTTTTACATTCCTAAGAGTTAAAAAGTAAGTAAATAAATAGTTTGCCAGTCTTGGTTAAAAATAAATACTCTGAGCATGTGCAGTTTCACATTTTAAATTCACTTAAATCATAGCACCATTTTGACTCCAGGTATAAAATGGGGCTTTGCTTCTGCTGCCTTGATACTAAACACTTGGGGATAAGGGACATTTTGTTGTAGAAAAGAATAATACACATTTTAAAGTAAAAAATAATTAAATGGACACCTGTAACTTTGTACTTGCCCAGCTGGAAATATGAGGTACTGCCACTACCAGCAGCAGCTGACATGAGACCTGACTGCTACTACCTCCATCATCTGCTGCTTTCTGAGTAGTCATTTGGAGTCCTCTGGTCTGTGGGGTCATAGACTTCAGATCTAAGGTCCAACCCAAACTACATCACTGAACCAAGGATGAATTCTCAAAAAGCCTCCTGTTCCTTCAGATACAATCTACTGTGTCTTGCTGTGCATTTAATACACACTAGAGCAAAGTTGATTAAATCAAGCAGGTCCTGTTTTTCCATCAGAGACTAACTTGGATATTTTTGTTTCTGTAGTTCTAAATGAGAATCATATTACATAGTGTTTTTGTTGTTGGCTGCCAAAGTGGAACAGATAGAATCTACTTTCACTTTGGGGTTTGTATAACAAAGTATGGGAAGTATTTGCCATGGAGAGATGACTACTCAGCTAAAAACAATATCCAACCCTAAATATAATTACTGTTATGAGGGAAAGTGGTTTCCTTTATTATCCAAAGTAGACCCTACGGAATGGAAGTACAAATGACCAGATAGATTTTTGTTGATCCTCCTCTACTAATGCATTATTTGGGACTCAACTTGTTTTATGAAAAACATTTTTTTAAAAATGTTAATTTAATGCTAAACCCATTTCATATGCAAGTTGCATCTATTGTCCAGCCTTATTTTTCCCCTGTGATGAAAGATAGACGACACAGGCATTTTTTAATGCAGTTGTAACTTTATACAACTTTATATCTCCTGCCAGCCTAGCAGTTCGAAAGCATGTCAAAGTGCAAGTAGATAAATAGGTACCGCTCTGGCGGGAAGGTAAACGGCATTTCCGTGCGCTGCTCTGGTTCTCCAGAAGCAGCTTAGTCATGCTGGCCACATGACCCGGAAGCTGTACGCTGGCTCCCTCAGCCAATAAAGTGAGATGAGTTCCGCAACCCCAGAGTCGGCCACAACTGGACTTAATGGTCAGGGGTCCCATTACCTTTAACTTTATATAGTACTCATTCAACTGAACAGCAACTTAATTTCTCACAAACCTGCTTAAAGGTTTCTTCCTATTTTTTTGGCAAACTGCATCAAATTTATTGATATGTGTGCTTGGGAGCACAGGTGCATTTTGTGCATGTGGCATTTATTACAAAAATAAATTAAAAACCTGAGCAAATACCAGCAACAAAAGCTTCTCTTGATGCATCCTATATCAGACAAACATTAATAGCAAACTGGAGAAACTAAAGTCTATATGAGTTCAAACAAAAATCATGCATACTTAACAATGGTATAATTTTAAATGACTCCTCCAGAAGGCTTAGCACTTATTTTGGTTATTCGGTAGTGCTATTGCAGTATGCCAGGAGCAAACCAGCAGTAAATCACACGGAGCATGTTTGAGTTGGCTCTTTATTAGAAAAACAAAATCTGCACAAGGATGCCAGGCCTAATGAGCACAGCAACTGTTCTTCAGTAGGTCTTACCCCATGAGACAGTTACAGAAACTGTTCTCCGCTTTCCACAGCTACCTAAGTCTGCTCTCCAGGATTTCCCCCAAGCAATATGAGACTACGCTGGCATGCCCGCTGCCTTTGCTCTTCGTGGTTCATGCCTCTCCTGGTCCTGGGAGATCAGGGGGAAGGGAGCTTGTCACAGCAGGATGGAGAGACACCCGTGCCTCTTTACCAGCCTGACTCCTCTCTGCCTCTCATCCTCCCTCATCCCCTTTTCCTGCTTCCACTTCCACTTCTGGATTGCTCTTTGCCACAGACTCTCCCCACACACTAAGCCCTGCTACTCTTTCAACTTCTGACACCTTCTCCTCACAGTAGTCTCCCTCTGACCGCTCATTATTGTCCCACCACTAATCGCTGGGCTCTGAGCCTTCTTCTCTTGGGGGTTCCCCAGCTGGTTCCTTCCACCATTCATCAGTTTCCCATCAGTCCATGACACAGTATAACATCAGAAAGGGAGATTTGAAATTGATTAGAACTACTCTCAAATTCCTTTTCTAAAATGGATCAATATTGAACTATGAGGTTACAAAATATGTAAAAAAAACACACAGGAAAGGCATACATACTCAGATTGCAAACTGTGATGAGAACATTTAATGCAATACTTTCTCCATACATATTTTTAAAGTAGCAGCTTTTGTATTAAATCAATTCACTATTTGTACTTTAAGAAAAATGCTGGTTCATTGTACATTTCCATAACCCATTTTGATCCTTTTCATATAATCTGCATGATGAGCATAAGCTCCTTATATCCAACCTGGCAGGCTTGTACAAACAACTAGAGCAGAGGTTATTGGTTCACTTGCATATAATTAATTAGGACCTTCTCCATCCTTGTTATAATAGATGGCATCCTTCCTGATTAAACCCCATGTTTCCATTTGCTTCTTGCTGTTCCCAGGCAGCCACTAGTGAACTGTTCCAATATGGGCTTGTCCAGCATGCAATTGTCACACAGCTGTGTTAGCTTTATGCTGGAAATGCACCTCTCTATTTTCTTGATGAAGCCTCAGCTTTTTGGCCCTTATGCATTACTATGCACAGGCATTAGTATAGCGCTTCCACTGCCTTATCTGAATTAGATTAAGAGGAGAAATAGAGCTCAGTGTCATCTACATGTTGATGGTATCTATATGACCTTCCTCATCTGTTTCGTGTACAGTGGTACCTCAGGTTACAGACGCTTCATGTTACAGACTCCACTAACCCAGAAATAATACCTCGGGTTAAGAACTTTGCTTCAGGATGAGAACAGAAATCACGCAGCGGCAGTGCAGTGGCAGCAGGAGACCCCATTAGCTAAAGTGGTACCTCAGGTTAATAACACTTTTCAGATTTAGAACGGACTCCAGAGCAAATTAAGTTCTTAACCCGAGGTACCACTGTGCACGCATACCTTGGAGATATTGTGGGTTCAGTTCCAGACCACCAGCACAAAGCAAATATCACAGTAAAGCAAATATCACAAACAAACAAAAAATGTTTACTAGTGCATATAAAAGTTAAGTTTACATTATCCTGTAGTCTATTAAGCCAGGCTTCTCTGACTGCAAGGACAGCAAGGGATGTTCCTACCAAAATGCTGTAAAAATAGTTAGACATTTCCCCTAACACATTATTATTTTTATTTAGATGTACACCCCATCTCAACAGGGTAGTGCCTTACAAAAATTGAAGGGAAATCCTAATGCACTGTTTCCTGGAAGTTCTTACCTGGGATTAAACTCCACTCAACACAGTTGACGTACTCACTTCTGAGTAAACATTTACAGAAGGCTTCCCCAAGATGGAGCCAAACAACAGCTCTAATCAGCCCCAGCCAGAATGGCCAAATGTCAGGATATATATATATATATATAAGGGGGAACCCAGCTCTAGCCCTAGACAACTCCAGTCCCATGGCCAGAAGAGGGGTGGTGGCGGCAGCGAGGGACTTCCTTCCTCTGGAAGCAGTCAGACTACCTGCAGCTGCAGCTGCATCCTCATAAGGAGCAAAATCTGCAAAGCACAATAAAACAAGGTACATGTTTGAAAGCATAGGGACAAGACCAAACCCTACTGCGAAAGTGCCAGGCAGTGGTTTCATGGAGCATCCCACTTCCAGTCCAGACTGCCTATCCAGTATGGTACACCTTAAACATGGTATCCAGTTGTTATAGGTCCAAAGAAGGCTTCATTTGTGCGAAGCTGAAGCAGTGTCTCAATTTATGCTGTTTGATCATGGCTTATGACTCATTATAATCAGCATATATTTGTTCATCAAGAGTAATATTTTGAAAGTTCCTGATTTTAGAATATTATTTTAAGAATGATGAAATGAGAAGTCAACATCTTTCCCCCACCCCCAATAACTATCTCTCTCCTCAGAACTTCCTGCTGTCTTTTCAATGTTTGCCAACATAGTTAATGAGATCCCCTGAGATGGATGAAGAATGGCATTGTGGTGCTGCAATTGTTTTGTCAATTAAAAGCATAATGGGAGGCTGTTGGTGGTTGTCTCAAAGTCCAGATGTGATACCATTTATCCGCTTCTCTTTGACTTTTAATGATCATATATTGAATGTAGGGTGTCTGCGGAGGATCAGCTTGTTACTAGCACTCTCAACAATTATAAACCAATGCGTTTCTAGAAAACAGTTTCAAATGTCAGCTACATTTGGAACAAACCTGTTTGTGGAAAACTTTGTTTAAAACAAAAAAAGGGAGATACAATTACTGTTATGCTGTGGGAGGGGGGATAGAGTGTAGGGGGGAATAGTATGCAACTGTCCTTTGTATTTGTTGGTGTTTTTTTCTTTGGACTAAGAATTCTTCTGGCTTATAAAGTTACGTGGAAAGAAATATAATTAGCTTTGCTTTTGCTTGTTCCCCCTTGCCCTTTCTCAGAAAAGGTGGGTGGAAGCAGACAATTTGTCCAGTCTAGGGTGGCTGCCTCAGTCACTTGAGTGAAGAAATCTGGAAGCTTGGCCCAGGCACAAGGTCAGACTTGGCACTCCCCCATTGCTGTCTGCTGGCCCACAAGATGCCTAGGATATTACTTTTATCTCAAAGTAGTGTTCAGCCATGTTGCTGACTTACCATTTCCAGTTAAGCATCTGGGCAAATGACGTAAGGGGAAACTTTTTTTCTACAGGCTTCCAATGCAGCCAGCAAATCCAGGATGGGGGGAAAAAAGTACACCCTAGTATTTATCTGCCCTGCTTGAGCAACATGGTCCTGGTTTCTATATTATTTATTTTCCTTTCAGCATTTTATTTTATGTACTGCCTCTTTAGAATTCCAGAGCTTTGTGCTTCTTCACAACAGGCATGTGAGAGAGGCTAGTCAGAAAGATAATATTGTACCCAAGACCAGCAGGGATTTTATTTGAATCCAGTTCTCTACCAAGTATACCACACTATCTTTTTACATGATTATTTATTCTGAATATGAGAATTCCCATTAATATTCAAAAAAGTTTAAGTTAAAAATGGTTGCACAACACTTTGATCCTATACATCCCTCAGAAGCCATCATATTGCATATGATGACCAAAATGATACTTGCATTATTTTGCATGTGTTCTTTTGTATATATTAATGCCCATGAACAGCAATATAACATGAAAAATTGGTATTCAGCACAAAAGTGGATTTCAGCTATAGCTGTAAAGAGGCCCTGGATTGGGACTGTGGTATTTGAGAGGAGGGTTTAACCCCTTGATCCCTGCAATTTCCTGCCAAAAATTGCTCCCTGGTGCCATCTTCCTTGAAGGTGGTGCTTAGTGCAAATAACAGCTTTGGGGGCAAACATTAGTAAGATGGGCAATATGTGTCAGAAAAATGGCATTAGGAGGCAATGGTTAAATCCTCTCCAAATGTGAAAGAGACCAGCTCTGGATTTCGGGGTCTGTGCAGCTGCCTTTTCTCAAAAAAGGAACTGGCCAGTGGTAAGCATGCTTTAAAACTGCAGACTTAACAGATGCTATTTTAGATCATGAAAACCAGTGCTGGGGAATGCTGTTGCATGTCGTATATAGTCCCGTCACAGCTCTTTTCTTCATCATGAGAATGATGAACAACCAAAATCAGGCAGGCAGCGCTGCTTTTGCTGTTACTTGTTGTGCCTAATGAAGTGCTGTTTTCAATGGCAATTCTGAGTTCTTTCAAGATATGCCCAGAGATCAACAATTAATCAGCAAGACAACTCTTAAAGGAAATTACTGACAGCAAAGGGGGAGCAGAGCATGAAAGTCCTATATGTAGTTAACAGCAAGTAAATTATATGATAAACAGGAATGGGTCCTGGGAGATCTTTAATATTGAATGTTTCCTAATGTTAGGTGTTGAATGCTTTCAGGCAAATGAGTATTTAAATCAGAAGCATTTAAGATGGAAACACTTTCAGAGCACTGCAAGATGGTGCATTTTGTGGAGCCTGGTCACAAACCTCATATCTCAAAGGAAAACTGAAGGTGGTCTTTGAATTTAAACCGTGACACGGTATTTTATAAATATAGTCAAACAAATGCAAAAGGAGGAAAGTAAATCAAAGTAATCTAATGTAGCTGGGTCCATATTATCTTTTTAGGGAACAATAAAGGTAAAGGACCCCTGACAGTTATGTCCAGTCACAGATGACTCTGGGGTTGTGGCGCTCATCTCCCTTTACAGGCTAAGGGAGCAGGCGTTTGGCCACAGACAGTTTTTCCGGGTCATGTGGCCAGCATGACTAGGCCGCTTCTGGCGAAACCAGAGCAGTGCACAGAAATGCCATTTTCCTTCCCGCCGGAGCAGTACCTATTTATCTACTTGCACTTTGACGTGCTTTCGAACTGCTAGGTTGGCAGGAGAAGGGACCGAGCAACAGGAGCTCACCCCGTCGTGGGGATTCAAACCGCCGACCTTCTGTTGGAGCTGGTTATTTATGTCATGTTTTTGTATTACCTGTGGTGTCAGCCAACAGTGAAACTGGGCTGCACCTTACCCACCACCCGCCCTCACCTGTAGATTCTGAAAGGGCCTACCCCACAACCACCACAACTTGCTTGAGCCCTATAAAACGGAAGTAGGGAAAACCCTGATTCCCAGCAGAAACATTTCTCAGTGCTCACCAGCTAAAAGACACCCAGACAATTTAGTATGTAATAGAAAGCTCCCGTAAAGAAGCATTGCCATATAGGTATGGCTACCTGAAGTTCAGGTACAGCTGCATGGATGAAGAAGAGTTTATTTCTGTAACTGAAGTTCGATGAGGTCACTGAGATGAAATATTCTGTGCAATTTCCGAGAGGTTGTGGGATTCTCCATTCAAAGCTTGTTTCTGCTAGTCCTGTTTACTGACCTTGAGAAAGTAATTTTTTAAAACCTATATTCTGTTTCTAAAACTGTGTTCGTGCAACTACAAATTCATGGTGCTGGAAGAAAAAGAAGGTAACGAGACAGTGTTGAATGCTTTCGGAATAGAATGCAGTCAGTTACAGTGGTACCTCTAGTTACAAACTTAATTCGTTCTGGAGGTCCGTTCTGAACCTGAAACTGTTCTTAACTAGAGGCATGCTTTTCTAATGGGGCCTCTTGCTGCCCCTGCGCTGCTGGCACACGATTTCCATTCCCCTTCTGAGTCAAAGTTCTCAACTCGAAGTAACTCTTCCATGTTAGCGGAGTTTGTAACCTGAAGCGTTTGTAACCTGAGGCGTTTGTAACTCGAGGTACCACTGTTTTAGTATTTTGGCACAGTTTTCTATAGGGTAAGTTCCACATTGAAGAAATTGTAGTGAGTACATTTCCCCCCATGTATTTGCCCACAGGATGCATATGTAGGTGTTTGTATAAAACATTAAGTGTGAGCAGAAGCTAACCATTTTTATCAATAAAAGTGATGAAAAGGGGGCATGCCTGTACATGCTTGTATAGGAGTTGGTAGATTTGACCATGTCAGAGGCAATCTGTCTGGGATTACCAGACATTGGGGTTAGAGAATGGGATATCATGGCCATCATGGCCTATTAGAGCAAGGACATCCACCAGACCACATCTGGAAATATGTGGACCAGATATTCCTGTAACAAGCTAATTCTTTTCTTCTTACACTATCCAAATATAATCCATAGCAAAAAGAAAAAGGTTTAGTCTATAATACCACAATACACTTTTTTCTGCATTAACATTAATCTGACAGAATAATTATATATCTCTAGTCAGGATGGCCATAAAACTAATATTAAATCATATTATAGTAATAATAATTTTGTTATTTATGTCCCGCCCATCTGGCTGGGTTTTCCCAGCCACTGGGCAGCTGCCAGCAGAATATTAAAAACGCGATAAACCATCAGACACTAAAAACTTCCCTAAACAGGGCTGCCTTCAGTTGTCTTCTAAAAGTCATATAGTTTATTTCCTTGACATCTGAAGGGAGGGTGTTCCACAGGGAGGGCGCCACTACCAAGAAGGCCCTCTGCCTGGTTCCCTGTAACCTCACTTCTCACAGTGAAGGAACCGCCAGAAGGCCCTCGGTGCTGGACCTTAGTGTCCAGGCTGAACGATAGGGATGGAGAGGCTCCTTCAGCAGAACAGAAGTTTCCTATGTTTAAAATAAATATCTTGACTCAACTTTCTACATCTTGGTACAGTTTTTTTCTTCTTTTAAAATAAGTGATTATGCAATATGGAAGAGGAGCCTCTGAGACAATTGCCGAGCCATGTTATTTCAAGTTTATAATTCTCTATAACTTGCTTTAGTTTATATGTTCATCCTGTCCAATTGTAATTGTTACTGTAGAGTAAGAGTTATCAGTGCCTCAAGAACTGTAACTATGGAGCTATACAGTTAGTGTTCATAGTTGTGTGGTGTTCATCTTCAAAATTTCATGGCCAGTCAACATTCTGTAGTAATTTAGTAACTTGTAAATTAAGGGATATAAGAGGTGTAGCCCTGATCCACCATGCTGGAGAGGTTTGGATGGAGTCGAGGTATCATTCCAGCTCAGCTCCTCTAACTCCGCTAGTAGGGGAGCTCTGCTCAATAGATGCACCGCTATGCCCCTGCCAAACAGTATCCCCATTGGAGCACCCCGCTAGATACTAACCCAGTGCTGCTGCTATCACGAGAGAGCAATGTGCCTGGTCTCTGCCTCTTCACTGTACCATTTTCTATTTCCCCCACCCCACCTTCCATCATTGCCAGCATAAACTGCCAGTCAGGGGTTAGAATTGCAGCCTAATTCCAATAAAGAGAAATCTTAGAAAAATAATCTAGCCAGAATAATAATAATAATAATAATAATAATCTAAAAGCAAATTCCTTCTTTGCCATCTTTCTCCAGAAAAAAAGCTTCTACTCAAGGTGACTCTGTCAATAATAAAATCTATTAAACTGTTTAAAAACAACCAAAGGAAATTGAAGGTTGTTTGCAGCTGAAGATGAGAAATAAGAGTGTGGTGCCCGTCTGCCTTGGGGAAATGTCAAGGATCCAGCCTGTGTGAGAGGAGAAAGAAAAACAAGTGTGTAACAATTGCAGTAAAATTTCTGCTGGGATTGAAGTTACCCTTGTCAGTCTAGCCTAAAAGGCATATATTAAAGGAGGTGTGTGTGTGAGAGAGAATGTGGATGAATCCTTTCACCTTGTGCCATTTTCCTAATCTAACTCTGCACCCACCTTCCTTGGTTTGAATTGGTGCATTAAGAAAGAAAATACTTAGCAGCCTACAACATAAAATGAATAAATAACAAATATTTGTTATGTATGCATGGACACGGGTGGTGTTGTGGTCTAAACCACGGAGCCTCTTGGGCCTGACGATGGTAAAGTCGGAAGTTCAAATCCATGTGATGGGTTGAGCTCTCGTTGCTCTGTCCCATCTCCTGCCAACTTAGCAATTCGAAAGCATACCAGTGTGAGTAGATAAATAGTTTCCACTGCTCCTGGAAGGTAAATGGTGTTTTCATGTGCTCTGACTTCTGTCCCAGTGTCCTGTTACACAATAAGCAGTTTGCTGGCCACTTGACCCGGAAAAGCTGTCTGCAAACAAACACCAGTACCCTCAGCCTGAAAGCGGAGATTAGCGTTGTACTCCATAGTCGAATTTGACTGTACTTAACCGTCCAGGGGTCTTTTACCTTTACCTTTACCAATAGGTATGCAATTACCTTCATTTTTCTCCTCAAAGTCCATTTCATTTTCAATGGCTTGATGCAACTGATAATTTTAGAAAATCAGCTGCAGATCTATTGAAGTTAAGTAAAAATATATTTCTACCAGGTTATGAGCTTGCTTACTATAAGGACTATTGTCGCACGGTAGTATGATTTTCTGTGTAATCAACGAAAATCGAAATATGTGTAATGAAAATCTTTTTCTGTAATGCGAATGTAACATGCTCATTCCTGCATCTTATGTTTTATCATGAAACCCAGTTCTTATCTTGAAGCCACCCTGAGACCTAAACTGTCAGAATAGGTTTTACAAATACATCATATCAGGTAGCTTACCTGAATCACAGTGGCTTCTCACACCTCCTTCAGCTCTTGGACACAGATATGTGGGCTGCCCTTGGATCCAGTCTGGAAGCTCCAGGTACAATGCTGCAGGTAGATGCTCAAGGGCAACTTTGAATCTAAGCCTATGATTAGCTATTTATGTTGTATCCCAGCTTTAATTATGCATTCCACATTTGGTTAATGAGCTAATCTTTTGTGTAGGGCCAATTCAGTAGCCCAATTAAGGACTGCACAGAGGCCTCTTCTGGACTCGCATTCTAGCCAGAATTGTGCGGAGATGCTATTTATTATAACCTGAAGCTCTACCTGCAGGGTGACCACTAAAATGTGTGTGATCATTGCAGCTCTTTGTGACATTAATTAGTTGCTATCATCATAATTTTTAATTTGTATACCGTCTTTCTATCTTACAATACTCAAGGCGGTTTACAAGCTGAAGAAACAAAAAAATGTACATCTTTTAGCAATCTAATGCAACACAAAAGTGTGATAATAAAACATAACTTTAAAATAGGAAACCTACATCAAAAAAGTAACATTCAACAATCATTAGAACAGTATAAAATGATAATATCAGCATATAAAAGTTAAATAGAAATCCACTCAACAGTTACAATAAATAATATCTAAATTATAATCAATAAAACAACGACAAGCCACAGTACATAAAACAATACAATGCACATTGAGGGGTAGAGGGTAGAGCAAGGCAGGTGGAAAGAGGCCTTGCCTAAGTGGAAGACGTATGGCATCAAGAAAGTGAATAGAGAAAAGTTTCTCCCAAGCTCTCATGGCACTGGAACTCATGGGCATCTAATGCAGCAAAATGTTGGAAGATTTAGGGCAGATTAAAGAAAGTTCTTCCTCTTGCAGCACATAGTTAAACGATGGAACTTGTAATGGCCACCATCTTCAATGGCTTTAAAAAAAGGATTGTGCAAATTCATGGAGGACAAGGCTATCATATGGCCACTAACCATGGTGGCTACATTTTACCTCTACTGTCGGAGGCACTATGACTCTGAATGACTCTGAGTACCAGTTGCTGGGAATCCCAAGTGGGTATTGCAGTTGTGTTCATGTATTTCTTGCAGGTTTCCCACAAGCGTCTGGTTGGCCACTGAGAGAACAGGATGTTGGACTAGATGGGCCCAAAGACCAGCTGCATCACATTATTTAGTCAGAAGATCTACCCTGATAAGAGCTCAAAGTTGTAAAAAAACCTCAGTTATTCCTGCTATAAATACAAATCTCAGTGTCATTGTAAAACATTTAATTATTCCTTTACTATACAGCACTTTAAAATTTCAAGTTCAAGAAGCTTGAATGGATATGTGTTATGAGAGGTTCTTTTTACCTACACTTTTACCCTGCAGAGACACATTTTATTATTTCAGCATACTTGAACTATTGGTATTGGACAATTGGTTAACAGGAGGGTTCATAGTATAAATTAGAATAACAGAACTGCTGTTATCATTTAAATTGAGGCTCTGCTTGGGTTTCTATTAAAATATTTTGCTTTGGGGGTTATTATTAAGTACTTATGTTCCCCTGTGGCTATGTTGGTTTTCTCAAGACACATCTGTCTAATCTCCAATGTCTGCGTGCTACTGTATGAAATCAATGTGGAAATTATTTTTCACCTGAAGGTCAAAATCCCCCTTGTGACATCACAAGTGATAGATGTGGAGTTGATTAATGTCATGGGGTGCGAAGTATAGAGGGCTTCAAGAGGAGCAATATGCAGCAGGAACAAATGAACATTTATGAAATGATTGTGTTTTTCTCGGTGGCAAAGGACAAAAGTTCCAGGACATTTATGAACAAGATAGAATTGTGAAGTTTCAGTGTTACATACGTAGTCCATTGTTCTCGTCTCCTGCTTGTAAAGAGGCCACTACTACTGTGTGCGTGAAAGGATGCACACACAAAAACACACTCACACGGCATTCGTAATTCCATTGATTTCTTCCCTACTTTGATTCTTCACTTCTTGCTGATTACCATGTTAATTCAAGGTAATATTTGGGGTTAGTTCAGATTCATGAGGTATCTGTTACTCCTGCCCACCACCCACCTTAGAGAGCCAGTGTGGTGTAGTGGTTAAGAGCGGTAGTCTTGTAATCTGGAGAACCAGGTTCGAGTCTCCGCTCCTCCACATACAGCTGCTGGGTGACCTTGGGCCAGTCACACTTCTTTGAAGTCTCTCAGCCCCACTCACCTCACAGAGTGTTTGTTGTGGGGGAGGAAGGGAAAGGATATTGTTAGCCGCTTTGAGACTCCTTAAAGGGAGTGAAAGGCGGGATATCAACTCCAAACTCTTCTTCTTCTTAATATGTTGTGCTTGTCTCCATATCGTATAGTTATCCTGAAACAGCTTTTCTTGAGTGAGTTTATCAGAAATAAATTATCCATTCCAATTAAGACATTTACACTCCGTAATATGCTATAATTTTCATTCAGAATAATTGGATTTCAGGGAGTATATGTGTCATTTAATCCAGCTCCCAGCCCTGTCCCAAGGCAGGATTTTTCTGTTCCTAAAACATTTCTGGAATGTGCCAGCCCAGCATGTCCTTTTAAACTTAAAGCAGAGGTTCTACAATCTCTCTGGACTTCTTCATACAGTACATCACTTCATAAAAAATACCTGTAATATATAAGATAAGCATAGTGTAGGATCTACCATAACATATTATGGCCTGTTCCGCATGTCCTGTCCTCATTAGATAGGGAAGAAAGTTGCTTATGTTCTATTCTCAGTGACAGTCATTTAAACAACTCTCTGAATATGCTTCTCCAAAATAAGTTTTTCTGGCTTCCTCACACTAGCATGTCCCCTCATACTTTCCAGTTTGTCAACATCCTCCTTGAATTCTTGGGACTAGAGTGGAATTTATTTCAAATGAGCAAAGGGAACATTGCTACAGTTAGCCTTTCTCGTGTTTTTCCAGTAGCTGCCCAGGCTTATAAAATGTATATAGCTGACTCAAAGCTACTACAAATAGGCTTCTGGTGTCTTAGAAACCCCTAAAAGCAAGAGCTTTAGATGAAGAGCATAATAATATAATTGAAGTTGTATTTTTAGCCTCTACATATAGGCCCAGTGATCATTATCATGTGCACTATATATATATTTATCCTTACAACAAAGAATTATTATTCACAGACGTGTTGTACTTAAAGTGCTAGTTTATGTCTGTTAATTATGAAATAAGTCCCAGTAAATTATTCAAAAGTTGCTCTCGATTCTAAAACAGAACCCTGTGCCTCATTTACCAACAAATTCAGTATTGGGGTACATAAAACATTCAGCAAACAGTGACATTAGGGCATCTATCCTGCTGATGCCCCAAATTGTACGGGAGCTAAACCGCTTGAGGAACCTTTAAAAGTAAAACACTTCCATGTGGGTTTGAGTATTTCTGTGGTCAGCTGAACTGTTAATTCTTTGGGTACCACCAAACGTATTTCAGAAGCTGATCTATCTATCATCTATCTATCTATCTATCTATCTATCTATCTATCTATCTATCTCTATCATCTATCATCTATCTATCATCTATCTCTCTGTTTATGAAAAAGGCTTCTATTAGCAGAATTCCTGTTCATATTTGGTGATCTGTCAAGCCAGCCATTGTCTGTCCAGTGTATTAGTAACTCTCTCTGCAGTCTTCGGCTTAATTCTCAGAAATGGCAAGTCCCCAGTCTAGGTCTAATTCTGAGAACTGGAAGATCGGTAAAGGTATATCTGGACTATGCAGCTTTGGGTTACAGGTGGGTGGACTACATGATTTATTGTTTCTCCATACACATAGAGAGCTGACCTTCAAGGAGTAGCTGTCCTGGAATTGTTCTCCCTGATCTTTTTGTAACAGGGAATATTAAATTATGTGAACCCTCCCTCTTGCAATATTGCCAGTAGCAATAAAGTCCAGAAACAAGTACAGTGGTACCTCTGGTTACATACGATTCAGGTTACATATGCTTCAGGTTACAGACTCTGCTAACCCAGAAATAATACCTCGGTTTAAGAACTTTGCTTCAGGATGAGCACAGAAATTGTGCGGCTGCGGCGCCGCAGCAGTGGGAGGCCCCATTAGCTAAAGTTGTGCTTCAGGTTAAGAACAGTTTCAGGTTAAGAACGGACCTCCAGAATGAATTAAATACGTAACCAGAGGTACCACTGCACAGGCATACCTCGGAAATATTGTGGATTCAGTTCCAGACCACCACAGTAAACTGAATATTGCAATAAAGTGAATATTGCAATAAAGCAAGTCACACATTTCCCCCCCCCCCATGCATATAAAAGTTTTGTTTGCACAATACTGCAGTCTATTAAGTGTGCAATAGCATTTTGGTTTTTTAAAAAATGTGCATACCTTAATTAAAAATAATTTATTGCTTAAAAAAAGGTGCTAATCATTACCTGAGCCTTCAGCAAATTGTATATGTTTTGCTAACGTTGATGGCTGCTGACTGATCAGGGCGTGGCTGCTGAAGGCTTGGGATGGCTGTGGCAAATCCTTAAAATAAGCCAGCAATGAAATTTGCTGCATCGATTGACACTTCCTTTCACAAAATATTTCTCTGTAGCATGTGAGGCTGTTTGAGGCTGTCAGTCCTCTCAAACCCTGCTGCTACTTTATCAACTAAGTTTATGTACTATTCTAAATCCTTTGTTGTCATTTCAACAATGTTCACAACATCTTCACCAGGCGTAGGTTCTATCTCAAAAAACTGCTTTCTTTGCTCATCCGAAAGAAGTAACTCCTCATCAATTAAAATTTTATCATGAAACTGCTGCAGTTCATTCACATTTTCAGGTTCCATTTCTAATTCTCTTGCTATTTTCACCACACCTGCAGTTACTTCCTTCACTGAAGTCTTGAACCACTTAACCCTCATCTAGGAGGGTTAGAATCAAATTCTTCCAAACTCCTGTTAATCTTGATATTTTGACCTACTCCCATGAAACACAAATGTTCTTAATGGCATCTAGAATGGTGAATCCTTTCTAGAAGGTTTTCAATCCAGCATGAGGCATTATTATTCAATTTACTTCACCCAGCACCTACCAGAGGAATCACTATCCATGGCAGCTATAGCCTTACAAAATGCATTTCTTAAGTAATAAGTCTTGAAAGTTGAAATTATGCCTTGATCCATGGTCTGCAGAATGGATATAGAGTCAGCAGGCATGAAAACAACATTAATCTCATTATACAACTCCATCAGAGTTCTAGAGTGACCAGGTGCATTGTCAATGAGAAGAAATATTTTGAGCAGCAGGTACCAACAGTAGGTTTAAAATATTCAGTAAACCATGTTGTAAACAGATGTGCTGCCATCTAAGAGGCTTGTTGTTCCATTTATACAGCACGGGCAGAGTAGATTTAGCATAATTCTTAGGGGCCATAGGATTTTCGGAATGGTAAATGAGCAGCGGAGATAGCCCTTATCGTACAGATATGACCTAAACCATGCCAGAGTTTGAAGCTCAATTATAAAGTTGCCTGCATTTATATTACATAGATGACACATGGTACTCATGGTAAAAGGCTGTGTGTGTGAAATATTAATTTATTTGTTTATCAGGATACAGGGCAAGTTACTGGTACAAATGCAGAATTTAAAATTTTGTAATTTTGTTGATGACATCTCGGTAACCTGTTAATTCAAAATATAATCACAAAGCACACTGATTTACGTCTAAAACTACAGTGTTGGTGCCAGCCTAACCTGCAAAGAGAGTGCATTCAACAGCCAGGATGCTATTGTTGAGAAGGCTCTCCCCAAATGCCATTGAATTCTGTATGTGAACACCTGAATTCCCACAAGAGATTGGACATGAAAATGGCAGCTGTTTTGTATAGTGTTTGCTGTTGCCTATGTCTCTGGAATTTGATTGGGGGGCGGTCCCAAATAAACAAACATAATTGCACAGCAGGGACTCACAGTTTTTGAAATCATGTGGCTTAAGTTGGTTATATTTAAATCTATCTGTAAAATCACTGTAAAACCTACGTAGAGAAGAATGCACCATCTGATGTTCTACATTAATCAAACACATCACAAACTGTGAAATGTGTCGAACATACTTTTCAGTGTCATATGAAAAGAGGCATACTCTTGTTGTAGCCTTCGTTGTTGCGTCCTGGTCTGTTCTGAATTTATGATATTTGGGGGGGGGGGAGGGCGCAGAGGCAGGTGGAGAATAGGAGACTATATGGGGAAACAAGTAAAATAAAATAAAAATGTTGTATTAACAATGTTACCTTTTGCTTACACTGTATAGGTGTATGCAATCCTAGCTTCCATTAACATGTTGAGTGTGAGGAATTAACATGCTTTTGCTCGTCTGCAATGAAGCACATATATTCCAAGTTTACTAGTTCAGTACTGCATGTATATGTGCACACAGATACATTCATGTGCTTGCACACATGTGCCCTCACACAGTCACTCACATCCACATTCTTCCTCTTAAGCTGCAAAGGGCCACTGACCTTCCAATGGGATTGTTCTGACAGTCAGAAGCATTGTAGAGATTAGGTATTACTTGGGTTACAGTGGCTTTGAGAGCTACTGAGCAGAGATAGAAGAGGTCCAGCACATCCTAACAGTGTTAGGTAAATTTGCTGATCAGTACAGAGCATCTATCGGCAAAGAGCCCTGCACTCTGCTCCACAACGAGGCACTGACCCAGCTTCATCCCCCTATGAGAACTACTAGAGGGTTTGTTTTTTTCTCGTCTACTGTTGTTCTTCCGTATCCACTGCAAAGGGAAACTATGACACAGCTCCACCTGGATGTTTGATTCTTTTTTTTCCATGGCCTGTGGAACAATGAAGTCAGAGGTAAGTGAATGATGCAGTGCAGGAAGTTACTGCAGCAGTAGCATTTGCTAGGGATATAATTTAAAGAACCAGCATAGCAGAGAAATCTTGTTAAATTCTGTTTGTTTTGCATGCATTGGACAGAAGCAGAATAATAGCTGCTTTCTATATTTTAGCATCTCCCTCCCCCCACCCCAGCCCGGCCGGCAAATGTCCTTCTGTTGTGTTCAACATAGCACTGGAGAAAACAGACTTCATTTTTTTTCCTGAAGGGAAGAGAAAGCTGTATTTTCTAGAGCACTGTACTTCTCAGCAATACAGATTAACAGGATTTTACAGCTTGTTTCACTATGTTGTAATAAGCTCCTTTCTAGAAATAAACATGCCTGTCGTTGCAGCTGGTGCAGTTTATTTAGATTGCTCCCATTGATTCTGAGCTCATGTTCATGCTTCTTATTTGCATTTAGTCAATTAAGTATATATGCTCATTCTGAGTCACTTCTGGTGAGTTTCCTTTTACTTGGTTCATTTAAAAGACGTAGGATAATTTATTCATTTATATTTCTTCCCAAACTATATTTATTCTTAAACCCCAACCAATTAATATGAGAAAGTAAAGCACTTTTATTTTCTAAAATATTATACCTGCCCATTTTCCAGGAGGAGGTTCTTTTCTAGGTCATGATCCTGCTTTTTCTGTGAATGGATTCGCTTTATCCCCAAGTCATGTTGGTAGAAGAGGAAGCACCCCCTTATAACATAGTTTTCAAGTGCATTGCAGCTACTGATTAAAATGTAAATAGAGAGAGAGAGCTATGTGATGTATTAGAGGCTATATGTGAGGCAGGAAGGTAATAATTATACATTATTTTTTTAAAAAATTAATGCTGTAAATCAAGTTTGCCTTTATATGAGGTGCCTTGCTAGTGTCTAAACTACGTCTTTGATATGGGTTAGTATACTGTATTAATACATATATAATTTTCTATTAAAACTAAACATTTAATGCTTGGTTAGAGTGTGTACATGGAATTCATCCTCCCACCCCCACCCCAACTGCTGTTTTTCACAGTATAGCAAAACAGAATGTAAGACAGCTGCTTGTTACATTAATTGAGAAGTCATTGAGATAATGTATGAAAATTATCAAGACAAGAGAAAACCATATTAATGCCTGGGTTTTATTTTTCACAGCTTTTTAATACTTTAAGGCTGCAATCTGAAAAACATTTACTAGGGAGTAGTCCCATTTAGCACATTGGGATATTTCCAAGTAAACAAGCTTTGGATTGCACTGTAAGTATAACAAAAATTGAAAACGTAAAAATCGAAAGGGTGACTGTGTTTAAAGGTTCTGACACAACCTTAGTTAAAATTCATGACCAGGTAAAAGTTTTATGAGAAGCTCCGTAAACAGGGTGAAATATGGCCTGTGTTGTCATAAGACTCTCTAACAAAAATGTCAAATATTTATTAGCTACAACATGACTGGATGGCTTAATTAGAACAGGTAGATCCAGATTTTAGTGAATTGGAAATGTAAAGGGTATTCCTATTTGGCATTCTAGTTCAGACATTTCAACTAATTAAGTGTATCTGCTTTAAAATTTTCTTCGGATTGTATAATACTGCTATTTTCCCTGAACTCTTCTTAGAATGATATGTGCACATACAATAAACAGGAGAAAGGTGGTGGAAGCATATTGTTTAAAGAGTTAATAGTTTATATCTTTTCAGAAGTTCATGGAGAGACAGTAATATGCACTGCTACTCTTCACATTTTTCTCTTTGAATGGTCTGTGCTATAAAAGAGCCCAAATAGTCCTTTTCCCCTTTTCCTTTTTTTGACATTTCTGTCTTTCTCATTTAGTTCACTGTGCTGCATATTACCCATCATGGAACAGGTTGGTCTTTATGAAATATTAAGCAGTCATTTATCTCAGGAAGTCAACAGTCTGTGTTCATGGGGTTGGCAAGCAATTAAACTGTTTAGGGTATTTTTCCCTCTTTCATAAAGCATTTTACCATAAAACCACAACATATTATATAGCTTATATGTGTCTATGCATTTGTGTGTGAGAGAGAGCGAGAGAGAAAGAAAGAGGGAGAGTATTCACAGTGATAGCCACAAAAATAAGAAGAGTTCTATGTTTTAAATTGGTAGCAATTTGTCATTGCAATGCATGCGAACTTATTTATTGAATTTTAAGTCACCCTTGATTCATAGAATGATATAGAATCCTAGGGTAGTGTGCATGATCTATAAAAACAATCCAACAATATTGCATCACAAACTTACAATAAAATCTCTATAAAAATTATTTTTAAAAATACAGGACATCAGTAGCAGTCATAAAATACTGATGCTAAAATTTAAGTTCAACCCTCCCCCCCAAAAAACCTGCCTGGATATTTATTAATAGTGTAATACTCTTGTTGACTTTAGCAGCTTCACTCAACTCTTTATAACACTGTATGTAGCTACCCAGAGGGCCTTTGGAGCTGCCTTTGCAATACAGTAGCACAATGCAGATGCTAAGCAAAACTTGCTCTAGAGTTTTTGTGCCCGTTTGGAAGATGGAATGGGAATTTACAAAGTTCTTCTCCAATAATTGAAAGGACACGTGGGAATTCAACTTGAGAAAGTAGTTATGTTTTATTACTTTTGAAGTTATGCCTGTTTGCTAAGAAACTCTTGTAAAGGCTGAATATCTCCCCAAGCTGAAAAGTCACAAACTAATAAAATCTTTAATATCCATATGTTCAGTTTTGGATTTGAATAAATACTTTTAATACCACAGAAAAGTTAACTGTGTACTGGCAAAACAAGTGTCTATACTTCAATGTGTTGGTCCAGACAGCACACATGGTATGTAAATTTTTAGACACACCTTTATTTTAATAAAATGTAGGTGATGAGGCTGCAATTTGAAGAGTAGGATAAAATACAGGGGAGCTTACCATTTTACCCTATACCATTTTCCTGCTAAAGATCACATTTCCCCAAGGTGCTTTCCCACTTGAGAGGGAGAGGGGGTCCCCTCAGCAGTGATTAACAAGAAAAGGTTAAGCAGTGCATTTTTCACATAGGAAAGGGTTTAAAAACACTCCCCCCCCCTTCCAATGTCAGTTTTCCTCTTCAAATTGCAGAGTTGGTCACCTTCATTGTATAAAAGAGAAAAGCATCTCTTAAAATAGTCATTCTAAAGTTCCATCCTAAAGTTCCCAAGGTTGCTGGTGATTATGTATGCATTTATGCAATCACTTTTGAATAATGTATCCCACAATTCTGCTTGGAATTCGGAATTCAGCTCTACTGAGTTACTGTCAAGCGTATTGATGGGAGATTATGACTATGGAAAATCATGGCCCTGGGGCAACTTGGGAGAGCTTGAGAAAAGAGGACTGATGACGGTTTTAGCAGTACAGAAGAAAACAAATAGAAGTTGCTTGTATTGGGTACAACACAGAGCTTATCTACACTTACCTTTCCAAGTCCAGTCCGTGCTTTAACGCTCCATATCCAAGTGCCCTTTTTTTGCTCCAGAGCTTTCCCCACAAAACCCGCTCTCTAGTACTCAGTCAGAACAAACACCAATCCACAGAAAGCCTGAAATGATGTTTACTCCAATTGAGCACTAAAGAGTGGGTTTTGGCGGGACAATCTCGGGGGGATGGGACAAAACCACTTGGACATGAATCTTTCAAGCTCAGACATGTACCTGGAAAGAATAGGGCAAGAGGTAAGTGTGGATAAGCCCACAACCAACCAACATGAAGGCAGTGACAAAATGCATGGGAACTAGTAGAAGGTAACCTTTGGAGGTCTATATGTTAAACAACAGATTCAAAAACAGCTAAGCGGATTCCAAAGAAAAGCGGAGCTGCCTCAAAAGAGGAGATGCTCTTGACACGAATAAGACATAAAAATACAGTAATCCAGTGATTTATTTCCTAGTAGCTGAACAGTTGAGCCACAGTTAAAGTGGACTCAGACTGGGTCTTGTATGTTAATCAAAGTTGCAGTCAGATACAGTTGCTTGCTAAATTAACCTGAGGGTTCTCCTCAGTGCCAGTAAGCTGCTGCTGATGGTGATGATGATGATAAAGTAAAACAAAAAGTGTTCAGAACTATGTTGTTATATAGATTATAATATTATAATAATCTCCATACAAGGCATTCGGAGCCTGAGGATTTTCAGCTTTCATCCCCCCACCCCCGCCAAATTTAAATGAAATGATGCTGTTATCTACAAAAGACAGAAGTTGTAGTTTTTCTCCACATACAAAATTCACGTATGGAATTCATAATGGGTTTCGAATCACACAGTTTGCTGCAAGATTACTTTAGAGATACAGCTCATCCCAAGTGGTCTGCAGGCAGATTGGGCAGGAAACTGCATACATACTCATCTATGTACATTGTAAGCAAGCATTCTCAGTGCAATTTTCATAGAGCATTTAGTATTACGTCAGTGAAGAAGAAATGAGAATAATGGGGCTGAATAAAGCTTTGAATGGTTCAGGCTTGGACTTTAGAATGCAGGGTGAAGCCAGGTGCATAGGTGATTGTGGGCTGGAAGGTGTTTTCTAATGAACATTTACTAGCATCTGGTTCTCCCTGCAAATGAGTGAACAAAGTACTCAAGAGAATAGCTTGGGTGGGTACCAACAACTATGGCTTGCTGCTGGGTCACCACCCTACTGGTGGAGTAGGAGTGGCAATGGCACACCCAAATTCAGTGCATTGTATGGCTGACTAAGTATGCTTAAGAGCAATAAAAGCATTCATCTTTTATAAATGGATATAACAGTTTCTCTCGTATAAGTTAGAAATGTTGTGGTTCATTGTTGTTCAAGTGCCAGTGGTTTTCAAGGACTGGCTGGATGCAGAGGAGTGGTGGGAGGCACCAGATGGGGGGGACCCTCAAGGGAAAAACGGTTCAAAGCTCAGGGATTGGTGGTGGAGTGAAGAGGGAGCAGACTGGGAGGAGGAAGTGTCAGAAGCTGAAGAGGATTTAGTGAGCAGGAAGAAGCTGGGCCAGAAAGCCACCCTGATTCAGAGGCTGGAGAGGAGGGGGGCCAGGAGACAGAGAGGTGGCAGGCTGCTGAAGAATCCAGGGAGTCTTCCCCCTCCTGCACTGATCAGCTTCCCTACCCCCTGGTCTCCCAGAACATGCAGAGAAATGAAGAGCAGAGGAGAGATTGGTTGCACACAGACTTAGTCTCCAGTTGCTTTGGGAAAACCCTGGAGAGGCAGCTGTGGGAAGGTGGGGACCTTCAGTCCTCATAACTGCCTCATTGGGACAAGACTTACTGGGAAGAATTGCTGGCATCACTAGGCCTGTGCTGTTTTGGTTTATTTGAATGAAGAACCTGGTCATTCCTTTCTTCTCTCTGTCCCACTCAGGATGCTGTTTTGCTGCCCCTCTAACCTGCTGCCTAGAGTACGTGCTTCCTCTCGCCTGCCCCTCTTGTGTCGAGGCTTGATATCTTGAATCACTAACATTTAAATTGCACTTATTTGAGGAGCTTGTAAAAGATTGTTTTTAATCTACAGTATAATTTTCAGTTTTAAATTACTTATTTTGATTTCTACTTGCTGTGCTAATTCAGAAGTCTACTGGAACGATAAGGACAGTTGTTCAACAGTGGATGATGTGTTCACTTGCTGTATACAATCAGCCAATTTTATTTTTTTTTTTTAGGGATGGAAGCAATACAGATGATGACCTATTCTGTCTCCAAGTTGGGTGCTTAATATTGATGTTATGCATTCCAGCTGTATTTTCCTGCAATTTAAGCTCTAAATAGTTTGACTTATACAGTCCTCAAGACAGCAATCAGCAGGGATCAAAAGAGGCCCTTTTTTGAGAAATGGCCCATCATAATACTATGACTTTATTATGTTACTCAGAGAAAGCACAGTAGAGGGTGTTAGTTCAGCTGCAAACTCTAGCCCCATTTTGTTTCATCTAGAGATTCTTACAAGACCCTCTGTTAGACAAGGAAAACATAACATTGTTTTTGAGACATTGCTTGCTTTCTCCCTTTCTGGCAACGATTCCTAGCATGAGTTCAAGTCACATATGTTCCTTTCCAGTGCCAGAAATGGGGAAAACATTTCCTGTTAGCTAGCGGGTAATGGGCAAGCATTATCACAAAGGTAGGTTGGAAATGTTTGTGTAACAGAAATGGTATAGCAAAGTTTTTGGGTAACTCAACTTTGTCATGCTAATCAAATGAGCTAATGGACAAAATATTTCCTACTGGTTATTTTTTTAGAAAAAATATAGCCTTTTATTAGACTAGTTGGTATCCAGACTAATTTTATTAGACTAATTGGTATGTGAGTTTTTGCATTAAATGACACTCTTCCTTACATCAGATGCTCAAAAAAATAAAGGGGGGGGACTATCTGAATATAGTGTTGCACCCAACGCTGCTGTTCTCATCATGCAACAAATGTCAAATTGTGCTATGGAACTTCCCCCTCATCTCCATTCCCCTGCATCCCACTATGCACCCTCAAAATCTACTCCATAGGGTTGGGGCACCTCCAGAGCAGATTTTGGGGTAGGGGACACAGGCAGGAGAGATGAATGGGAAGTCCTGGTGTTAGAATGAAACTCTTGCTTGTTTAGTGTTGCCTACAACCCAGAGACATGAAGTTGAGCTTGCTTACACTTACCTACAATTGTTTTTATTTTCATAGTCCTTCAAATGGATTAGAGCAGAGGAAAGTGTTTAGAGCAATCTAAACAGAAACCATTTCACGCACTAGGTCCCGTCCCACCCCCTGATTTTTTTGTTGAAGCTTTTTTAATACAACAGATAAAAGGCAAGGGGTAAAAGGAAGGAAGGAAAAGAAAGAGAGTAAAGGGAAAGGACTTCAAATTGGCTGGCTAACAGTTAAATAAATTATTCAAAACATGCACTCCACTACAACATCCAACTATTCTATTTTCCATAAAGTAGTATTTTCCCATCTTCAAACCCAAATATTACACTAGGTGTTCAAGTTACGTCAGCTCATAAACAATATTAAGAATCTCTCCTTCTCACTCACCTATATCAGTGTCAGAATAAACATGATAAAAAGATCCAATTTAATGATGCACTTGATTTAATGAGCCTCAATACCAGGTCAGAGTTTACCAGTGTTTTCAGTTCATAAATCAGTATCATACAAGCATTTGTGAAAACATCCCTGCACATTTGGGTTAGCCAACACTGGATCCCTGAAACCAGAAAAGAGTGATTTGGGAGAAGCAGGCCAATAAGAATAATTAAGCCCAGGGCTGACCCACCCATGAAGTGGAGTGCAGCCGCCACCACTCACCCTGCTTCTGCTGACGGACAAGCATCACTGGCATCAGGCTTCCAGTCCCCACCCCACCTGTTTCGTCTAAGGGTCCCAGTGCAGTTGTTTTAAATTCTGTGGCAGTGGACTGGACTGAACCCTGGCTCTGTCAGATCCATTACCAGTTCCATGCCCCCATGCAAATGGCTGTGATTGGCCAATTCAAAAATTAAATTTGGCAGGAAATCTCTTTGACCCCCATGGCCAGCTGAGGAACCCCATATTGGAACCCCTGCCACCCTTATCCCCTGCTGCCATGTCAATAAGGTTAAGCAGACTTGGCCTTGTTTGGCCATAACATTTGAATTTAACAGTGGTTGAACACACTGTTTGGCCTACATTACAGTAGTGTTACACTGTGTTGATATACTTTTCTTAAAGTAGCACATCCTGATTAAACTGTTCAGCAGTGTGGAAACTTTGATGGCAACACTTCCTCCCACAAAATAAAACTGTGTTTTATAAGCATGCTTGACAATCAGATATGTCCTGCCCTCCTTTCCGGCATGGGAAAGGGGCAGAGGAAATAAACAAAGGAAAAACTTTATCACCATGAGGTGTAGATTTTAGCAACTGTCCCAAAATGTTATGATTTTTTTTTAAAGATGTGGCATATTAATGTATTGAGAATGCTATTTATTATTCCTTTCCTTCCTGTTATCTTTTTTCAAAGTATAGGAGAAAAGCAACTGTAGTAGCAAGCAGACAGTTCAGTGGTGTTTCATCACTTTTTCATTTTCTCTCTCTCTCTCTTTCTCTCTCTCTGTGTGTATGAGAGAGCATTAGGGAAGTTAAAAAACAAAAACAGAAGACGTATCACCATCTTAGTTCTCATTTAATTATATCTGTGGTTGATAGAAATCTATTTAATGTATTTATACTGTCTTTCAGGGTGCAAACACTAGCAAAATGGCTTACACACAAGTATATACCAAACCATTAATTTAACACAATTAATATCACCAGGAGGTAATTCTTATAGTAATGTTTTATTCACTGAAAGAAGAGGTTGTTTTATTTCATTGATCCTGGATCTGTGCACGTTAGAAAAATATACCAGATTTGAAAGGTGGGAGATTGCTCACATTCTAACTATGAATATAGAGGGCAACTTTCTGCTGTTACCTAATCAGTATGACCTGTAACTTAATATTGTTGACTTTGATAGCAAGGATGTGTCCTGTACCTATGAAGATCTAAAATGTTGCAAACAAGCAGGGTTAAATGGACTGAGTACATTTCTACTTTGTAGTAAAATTGAGTCTTGCTATCAGAGCATTTTCCAATTTCATAAAAACACAGAGATTTATTAGAGAGAAAATAAGTTGACAGTGTAATATTTTTCCCAGATGTGGAACAGTTGACAAACCTGAGACCAGGGGGAAATCCACAAAACCTTAGTCATGACTGTTGTGAGGTGTTTTTAATATATTTTAATTCATTGTAAAATCATAAATGCCTAAAAATTGTTCTACAAAATGGGGGGTGCCTCAACATTCTTTTGGGTAATTTTGTGTACCATTAAAATTATTTAGCACTCTATTAAAAAATTAGGCATTATCCCACTCCCCAGCTGTAACCATAGTAAGATTGGAAACAGGCCTCATATTCACATATTCTGTTTCTGTTTTCATCGTGGAGAGAACATACCAAGTGAAACAGGAACATCATACATTTACTGAAACAGGATTTCCTTGACAGGGAAAAAGGATCAAGGGACTTACATATTCCAGGGCAGATCTAATCCCAACATTCACTGCAAGATCCAGAGGCAATGGGTGTTTACTGAATTCATTACTCATTAAGTGGAAACTGCAAACCAATACCTGTTTTACAGAACATCCTAAGTGTAAAGTGAGAAGGATGGTGGGATCCCACCCATGATTCTTCTTAGATACACAATATGCCAATGTGGATATGTGGTAATACTCTTCCTTTTCCAGCAGCTCTTTAAAAAACAACACAAACCATTCCATGGAAAGTTAAGTCAAAGAGCTACTCTTCTTATAGGGAGATGTGCCTGCTCCAAATATGGAGACAACCCATGATAGCAGAGCTAAACATTTCCTTCCTCTTCATGTTCAGCCAGTGTGGTGTAGTGGTTAAGAGTGGTGGACTCGTAATCTGGTGAACCGGGTTCGATTCCCTGCTCCTCCACATGCAGCTGCTGGGTGACCTTGGGCTAGTCACACTTCTCTGAAGTCTCTCAGCCTCACTCACCTCACAAAGTGTTTGTTGTGGAGGAGGAAGTGAAAGGATATTATTAGCTGCTTTAAGATTCCTTAGGGTAGTGATAAAGTGGGATATCAAATCCAAACTACTGTTGTTCTTCTTCTTCTTCTTCTTCTTCTTCCAGAAGTGCCAAAAGAAGCAGCCCTGTTTGCTCACACTCCCTCATCCGTTCTTTTCAGTAACATGCAAAACCATCCTTGCTCTGTCTTCTAAGAGTTCCCTCTTTTAAATCCTAAGCAGAAGTACTGTTTTTGGATCAATCAACAGAAGTACTGTTTTGGGGGGACAGGGGGCGGGCTGGTTGTGGAGGACTCCCTGGTCCTGAATGGGGTAACTGTGCCCCTGAAGGACCAGGTGCACAGCCTGGGAGTCATTTTGGACTCACAGCTGTCCTTGGAGGTGCAGGTCAATTCTGTGTTCAGGGCAGCTGTCTACCAGCTTCATCTGGTATGCAGGCTGAGACCCTACCTGGCCACGGACTGTCTCGCCAGAGTCGTGCATGCTCTAGTTATTTCCCGCTTGGACTACTGCAATGCGCTCTACGTGGGGCTACCTTTGAAGTTGACCCAGAAACTACAACTAATCCAGAATGCGGCAGCTAGACTAGTGACTGGGGGCGGCTGCCGAGACCACATAACACCAGTCTTGAAAGACCTACATTGGCTCCCAGTACGTTTCTGAGCACAATTCAAAGTGTTGGTGTTGACCTTTAAAGCCCTAAATGGCCTCGGTCCAGTATACCTGAAGGAGCGTCTCCACCCCCATCGTTCTGCCCGGACGCTGAGGTCCAGCTCCGAGGGCCTTCTGGCGGTTCCCTCGTTGCAAGAAGCAAAGCTACAGGGAACCAGGCAGAGGGCCTTCTCGGTAGTGGCGCCCGCCCTGTGGAACGCCCTCCCATCAGATGTCAAAGAGATAAACAACTAGTCGACCTTCAGAAGACACCTTAAGGCAGCCCTGTTCAGGGAAGTTTTTAATGTATGACATATTAGTGTATTTTTGGTCTTTGTGGAAGCTGCCCAGAGTGGTTGGGGAAACCCAGCTAGATGGGCGGGGTACAAATAATAAATTATTATTATTAGCAGCAGCAGCAGCAGCACAACTTTAGCAGGTTCTGAGTATCTCAAGGCTCAACCATTGGCTGTTGTGAGGAAGTTAACGTTATTTAAAGAGTAATCTTACCTATTCAACTTTACTGCAATTTAAAAAAAATAAAGATAAAGGGACCCCTGACCATTAGGTCCAGTCGTAACCAACTCTGGGATTGCGGTGCTCATCTTGCTTTATTGGCCGAGGGAGCTGGCATACAGCTTCCGGGTCATGTGGCCAGCATGACTAAGCCGCTTCTGGCGAACCAGAGCAGCACACGGAAATGCCGTTTATCTTCCCGCCGGAGCAGTACCTATTTACTCGCACTTTGACGTGCTTTCGAACTGCTAGGTTGGCAGGAGCAGGGACCGAGCAACAGGAGCTCACCCTGTCTTTGGGATTCGAACCACAGACCTTCTGATCAGCAAGTCCTAGGCTCTGTGGTTTAACCCACAGCACCACCCGCGCCCCCTACTGCAGAATTAAAAACACCAAAAAAAAACCAGACATGGGGATGTTAGCTGTGGAATACTTATTTTAGAAAGTGTATCAACATTAATTATTGATTAAAGCAAGCAAGCATTGGCTTATTGGCAAATTTAAAATTACAGAAAGCATTTGAAAATATACGAAAAGGGACTTTCCAAAATAACCTTAAACTCAGGTTCATGCAATGTGTGGTATTCAGACCTAACCAGCTTTTTGTAATAGTATCAAATTAAAGTCCGCACATTGTGTCATGAATACACTTAGTGTTCTGCGCAACAAAAAACAAAAATGTTCTGCTTATAAAGACACTGTGTGAGCAAGCAGCAAGGTTCCAGAATGTGATAAAATATGTCTATTCAGAAAGTTTACATATTTGGTTGACTTTTGGCTGTACGTCTTTCCTCTTGGCAAACCTGAGGAATGTCTACCACATGCTGAAGCCTGGCACAGATTATGCTCAGAGTGTCCAACAGAAAAAGTCTAATCTTCAGAAGGAAACTGAGTGAACTATTTATGGATCTCTCTGTTGCATAACACGTTCAGACTTTCCTGGACTGAGGATTCCTTTCAAAATATTTTTCAGAAAGCTGCCTTTCTAACAGGCTGCTGAAAGCACTGAATGAGCCCTTCAGCTAGTTAAAGTTATTTTGAAGTGTTAGTGTGCCTAATTTTAATTGGCAGCAGTGATATAAATGTGTCCCAGTGTTTTTGTTTATAGTCCTAGTTTTTGCCTAGTCCTAATTTACTTAGAATATTCATTTTAAACTGATATGTGGTAAGGAGAAAAATGATACTGGAATTTTGGTTCTTAAAAAGTGAACTCCCTAGCCCACAGGTTTTCAACCTTTTTGGGTCCACGGCTCCCTTGACCAACTACATTCTTTCTGCGGCACCCCTGTGGGACTCAGGATCCCAGTTATGTCACCCCTTGCCTGCAAAGCTGACAGCCTCTCACCCTTTTTTGAACACCCTCCCTTGTAGAGTGTTCCCTCAGCCTCCTCTCCTCTCTCATCTCCTTGGGAGTCCCCTGGGCAGCTGCTGCTGCTGTCCCTGGTCTCTGATCTGCCCCTGTCCCAAAGAGAGGTGCCTCTCAGAGGCACCATTTGCCTGCGAAACATATAGCCAAGTCTGCTGCAATAAACAGCTGTGCAAGTCTTTGGGAGACGTGAGAGTGCATTAAAGAAAGAAGGGAAAGAAAGAGGGGCAGGGGCCAGTGTTGCGTGAGGCACCCCTGAGCATCATTCAAGGCACCCTAGGGTGCCACAACACACTGGTTGAAAACCACGGCCCAGCCACATGGCATGTTGGATATCCCCATTTTATCGTATAAATGTATAAGTAAAGTACCTGAAATAAAGGCATCAATTAAAAGGTGCTTGTTAACTCTTGCATTGGAGGGAAGTGGGTCATCAGTTTATACAGCAACTTTCCATTATGGTGATCTCTTAATTTTGAACTGATAAGGCTCATTAGATTCTACAAGATTTGAAGGCTCATGATACATGAATTATGAGGGATCTGGAGGCCTCGCAGCATCTGTAATTTCTCATAAAATTTGTTTGTAGAGAAGATGCAGCCTTACTTGGGAACAGTAAAGTAAAAAAAAAAAAAGCAAGTGGATCATGTTGTGTCCCCCAGTCTTTCTCTGTGTCTCTAACACTGGAAAAAAAACCCCACAGTGATTTTTGTTTTTGGTATATAGTTCTATTCTCAAGGCCTGTAATTATAGGGATCTGGATGGAAACATGTCTAGGAATCTGTGTGGCCATGATAATTCCATGGAGTACAGTTGGGCCCTTTTGTTATGGAATCAGGATAGATGTGAGTTTTTTATTATTGAGAAAAGGTTTTGCCCAAATGGCAAGATGCCTAGGTGACTAAAATACATGGAAGTTCTGGCTGACACATAGAGTCTTTCTGTGTTTACTCAAATCCAGCATACTACCACTGCTAGTTTTGGAAGGGGTATACACCCCAATGTTAGCCACAATTCATGTCTATTCCTATGGAATATTGCATTTTGATGGTTTTTTCCCCAAACCAGCTTCGATCAAAATTGAGAAAAAGAATAACCTAGCTGCATTTTAAGCCAGTAATATGTGCACAGCTTAGTGCAAATCTGCAGGTTGCTTCAGCATTGGAATTGTACTGGTATGCAGCTGTCCTAGTAATCAGTTCTGTGCCAAGGATTGGTTTAACATTGGATTAGCAATGCAGTGCACACGGGTATAATTATGATATATATATAGTGTGTGAAATGGAGAGTGTTGGACCTGTGGAAATATTTTAAACAGTGGATTACTCACTGAAATCTGTTTTCGTTGCAGAATCTAAATTCTGCAACTTCAGTAGGCAGAATGAAATAGGCTGCCGCCCCAAAGTGGCTACTTGTGAACAAACTTTATCCTGCTGCTAAAGATCCCCTTTGGCCCACTGCGAAGTTTTTTGACTACTCACAAAGAATCTGCACAAATTTTCAATGTCTTTGAGGTGAACAGATGAGTGGTTGTTCGTACCTAGGAAGAAATGGAAAATTATTCTGTAAATTGCCCAGTGCAATGTAAAACAACTGGGCCATTTAGCATGTGCCAACAACAGCATCTGGCCTTGAGAGATGAATGCCAGAAATGGTTACACAAATCTGGAACATCACAATTTAACTGTGAGTAGGTTGTGAGTATTTAAGGTTAGGGTGCTTGACCTGGGACAAAATGGATACTGCAAGCAAGTAAAACTTGCTTTATGGGCATAATATTCTAGATTATCTGACTGCATTAAAAGTTTTCTTCTATGATACCATGCTTTTAATGCCTATTGCCTAAAATGATTAGATGGCACGTAAATGGCATCTGTGCCAGTTTATTTTTTATCAGTAAACCCAGAAGAGCTTTTTAATAAAGTGTAGTATTCAACAACATTTGTTGCAAACAATACAGCATGCTTTATTATGTCCATATAATTCATCTTCTCATTTAGAATGTCCATGCCCTTGGATTTATGGAGTTTGCATTTTACAAATAAGTTTATATAAATGTCTGCTTAAGCTTTCTTCAAGATTCAGTACTCCCGATGCAAGAAGACTCTCTTTCAGCCCTTTGTCCCCGTTCCCTTCCAAAGACACACAAATCCTTTAATACCCTGGATTAGAACGAATATGGCTCTCCTTAGGTGACCTCAAAGTGAGTCAGCAAAAATAACTGTGCTGCTATGGAGGACCCATCACCTGATGTTGAGAAGTTTCGCTGAAGAGTGTTTAACTCCTTTTTATGTCCAGGGTTTGCTACATGATCCTAGCAGTGAAACCTTTCTGACAAGTTTTCTGGAATTGTCAATATAGATATTAAGGAACTCTTCTAATAAATCTTGGATGTCTAACACTTTTAAGTTAGCAGAACATCTGAATAGTTGCAGCTAATGTTGCCCATAACAGTTCTGTATTAAAAATGTATGCATGAGCTTGCGTATTTGAGCCTTCCAAAAACATTGCTAGTTAGTGGGCATTTTTTTTATTTGCAGAGGTCTAGATTAATGAGATTTGCTAAATGAGCAAAAGTCAGACTTATTTTAGCAATATGGCAACACTTGAAGGATTTATTAGATTTATTTTAGTAACACTTTTTATACTAATTATGATACTTTATACAATTTTTGCTCAGATAGCATTTGTGGCCTGTAAAAATGTAATTATTCCAACAGTTTTACAGTAACTTGATCAGTGGACCCTTTTCGCACTGGGTTGCATAGAAATCACCCCGTCATGGAACCCTGGACATTGTAAGGGATCCTGGAAAACTAGGGTGCACTTTTAAGTTCACATAAAATGCTAATGAAGCTTGTGGCTCTCTCTGTTCTCTCCTGTAACTGGATCCAGCAAGTGTTAACATTTAAGCAAGGATTCAAATTCCAGGCCAGCCTCCTGGTGAGGTGATAGCCTAAGTAATGGACCATTAAGGGAACAATGGAAGTGTATCTGTGCTAGATAGCAAATGGGTGGCCCCTCTCCCCCCCCCAACTGGCTAACTTATGTCCATTCATTTCAATGGGTCTACTTTGAGTAGAACTTATTGGATACAACCCTAGATCTATATCACAAGCTCTGTATTTTAGCACACTAATTATTAGAAGACTATAGCTATGGCTTGTTCCATTTCAGCTGTTCATTTGGCTTTGATTTGGCTTGAGGTTTGGGTTGAAGTTGCTTCAGGTTGGCCGTTTTCGGGTTGCGCTCCACGGCGACCTGGAAGTAACAGAATGCATTACTTCCAGGTTTCGCCGCTCACGCATGTGTAGATGCTCAAAATAACGTCATGCGCAGAAGCAGTGAATCATGGCACGCGCAGACGCGGGTTGCGTTCGCTTCAGGATGCGAACGGCGCTGCGGAACGGATCCCATTCGCATCCAGAGGTACCACTGTATTGCTTTCATTGTATCGCAAAACTCCTTCAGTTCAAGTTGGAGTGGAATTGAGAAATGAGAAGGGAAAGTAGGATGAGGGTTCACATGAGTCTGGGGTCCACATGTTTCACATAAGTGTCAGCAAAATATGTGTCTAAACAGCAGCTAGGATGCACCTACCTGATGAAAAATGTATTTCTTTGAAAGACAAAAACATTATAGGTCTTTGATTGTTTCACCGTACATGTATGTGTGTATCTGAAGAAGTGTGCATGCACACGAAAGCTCATACCAAGAACTGACTTAGTTGGTCTTTAAGGTGCTACTGGAAGGAATTTTTTTTGTTTCGTACATGTATTAATATATTTGCCCAGAATTGAACAATGATGTTCCAGAATTGTCACAATGAGAAACCTTAAAGGTCAATAATAAAACTGGAAGCATTTTATTTAGCATCCTTTGTCTTTCATAATTGAATTGGAGAAAGGGGAAAGAGCTAATTAAGGATGTTGTGTAACATTTTCTGCATATAATGAAGTCATTTTTAACTTTAAACATTTATTAGCACATTGTGATAGTCATCATTCAATTGTCAACATGTATTTGACAATCGCTGCTCAAAGTCTTTATTCACTCTTTAGCTTGTTTTGCTAGGAAATGTGTGAACTAATAAATTATGAAGCCACAATGACAGTGTAATTATGGCTGTCAATTATATTGCTGTTTCATACTGGTGATGTGCCAGAAACACCATCCAATGTAAAAAAAAAAGGGGGGGAGACAGTTTTATTGCATAAAAAGATATATTTTATTCTCATTTCTTACTAAACATGCTTTGTTAAGTTTCAGTGTCACAAGTTTGACTTCCTTGCCAATTCTCATCCTCCATATTCTAAAAACGCTAGTGCTATTTTCGAGACCTCTAGATATTAGCACATGGGGTAGTTTGTTTGTTTTTTAAATTTGAGTCCTTTTCTTATTAGGCATTTAATTAAGTGCATAATATGAAATATATTATGTTTATTAGTTAAGCTAGAGATGCAAATTATTTGCATCTTAGAATAAAATCATTCTGGGTAATGTATACCTCAGAATTCTTACTACACAGGTTCCACCTAAAGATGCTGTCTGTACCAACAAGCCAGCAATCAAAACCCAAAAGTGATAGTGTATTAGCCTGATAAGCAGGTACTTTCGATTATTATGTGTCTAATAAAATAATTCCAGTATAGTATTTCTTGAGTGTTCAAATCTCCAACCAGTTTACTTGTCCGTTGATTTATTTAAAAACCCGTTAATTACAAAAAACCTCTTAGTGGTGTACATAAAAGCAGTATAAAATATCGATAATATACAAATAACAGCAAAAAATTAAAAATCAAGTGTGTTTAAATGATTGATTATATGTCCTGGATGCTATATAGGTGTATATATTGCACTCCTATAGCTATAAAGATTATAAAGCCTGGAAAGTTTACTTAAACAAGCAAGCAAATTGTATTAGACAAGTACTTGCCTAATATTAATTGTCAGGGAGTCTTAAAGCCCATACTGAAACCTTGATACTTCACAAATGTGGCGTGGATATCGTATTGTACTTGTAAGTATAAATAAATAAATAAAGTTACTCCTTTATTTGTCTAGTGCAAAGTACAGCAGCTCGCAAAAAGAATAATTTCAGAAAAAAATGTGCTTTGTCTGATGTGGGTGTTCCCCCCCCAGCCCCACCTTAAATGAAAAGCCAAGCACCTCAGCTGATTTAAAATTCTCTCAGATGTTGAAAATAGCAGCTTAATCAAATGAAGAGCATAAGGAGAAACTGCTAAGGACATATGAAGTGCCAAAATGTTGAAGCCAGGAAAGCTCTGAGCATTCTTCCTTTGACTCCTGAGGCAGACAGGCCCATATGCTCTTTTAATAGTGTCACATAAGATAGTATTTAGTCTACACTAGACTAATATGTTGATCTTGAAGTGGAAAAAACAACAGCACATTGCAAGAATATGAAAAGAGAGCAGCAAAGATGAAAACATTTCCCGAAGCCAAATTTGCTTTCGCTTACATCAAGCAAAGCTTCCACAACAGCATTAGTATTGATGGAAAGTTTAAGTAAGAACTTGCTATAAATATTATACTGTCTGGGAAAGGACTTTTAAAGGACCCATATTTTTTCTTATACATGTTACTTTGATCATAAAAGAGAAATATTTCGGTTCCTGGAAGATAAACAGTTTTTATCTCTGCTTTTAGAAGGCAGAACAAAGCATTTTCTGAAGCTGTGTCATAAAGTGTTGTATTTTTTCAGAGTACTTTGTTTAAGTGCCTGATTCAGGCTGCGGTCCCAACCCTATTTACCTAGGAGTGAGCCCCATTGAATTCAATAGGATTTACTTCTAAGTAAACATGGTTAGCAATAGCAGACTTTGGACTGTCAAATTTCAGTGGTGCCCTACACAACACTAAAATCTGGTGCACCCCCCCACACCTCTCATTCTACAGCATCATTGTGGCGCCCCCTGCAGCATGGTGCCCAGTACAGCTGAACTGGTTGCGCTACCATGAAACTACCTCTGTCATTAGTCTTTTTCTGTTAATTAGCTAAATATTCCCCCCCCCCTTTTTTTAACAGAAAACCTAAATTTGACTGTTTGCTTCTTTCATTTACATTGGAGAAATACGGCCAATAATTGATTATATTGATGACAGTCTCTTAGAGAGAGAATTTATGTTTCTTATGCTCCAGTTCTATGAGACTGGCTTTAGTTGCCATAGCAGGAAAGCAGAAACTGCTCAGGGACAACCTAAATACCATTCATTACTTGGCAACACCAATGAGCTGTAAGTTATTATGTATCCATGTAATGCCAATTTTAGGGCAAAACACGAACATGCCATATTGCTACCACAGAGCAATATGCTTGCCGATCAGAAGGTCGGCGGTTTGAATCCCCGTGACGGGGTGAGCTCCCATTGCTTGGTCCCTGCTTCTGCTAACCTAGCAGTTCGAAAGCATGTCAAAGTGCAAGTAGATAAATAGGTACCACTCCAGCGGGAAGGTAAACGGTGTTTCCGTGCACAGCTCTGGTTCGCTAGAAGCGGCTTAGTCATGCTGGCCACATGACCTGGAAACTGTACGCCAGCTCCCTCAGCCATAAAGCGAGATGAGCGCCGCAACCCCAGAGTCATCCACGACTGGACCTAATGGTCAAGGGTCCCTTTACCTTCATCTCACTTTAGTTTTTCATTTAGGGTAGAACTAGAGTAAATCAAGCTCAGACCTAGTTTCTGCACAGGAACTGCTTTGGCCACCCTGTCAGATGACTTCTGTTGGGGGAGAGTGCAGCCCTATTGTTCTCCTTGATCTCTCAGCATCTTTCAGTACCATCAGCCATTGTATCCTCCTGGAGAACCTGTCTGAATTGGGACCAAGTAGCATTGCTTTGCTGTGGTTCCAGTTCTGTTTGGGTGGCTGCCTCCAGAGCTTGGTGCTTGTAGGGTGCTGCTTAGCCTTTGAAGGCTTCAAAATGGGGTTACACAGGTGTCAAAATGTATCTCCCATGCTATTTATCATCTATGTGAAACGTCTGAGTGGGGTCACTGGGAGATTCGGAATGCATCATCATCAACATGCTGGTGACATCCAGCTCTATTTCCCTTTTACATCTGCAGATGTGGGGGCAGATGTGCTGAATCAGTGTCTAGCTTCAGTAATTGACTGGATGGGAGCTAATAAGCCAAAGCTTAATCCAAATAAGTTTAAGGCACTGTGAGTGGGCACATCACTAGACAGAGTAGATGACATTCAACCAGTTCTGGAAGTGATTGCCCTTGTAAGGATCAGGTGCACAGTTTGGGAGTGCTTCTGAATCATTGCTGCTGCTGAAAGTACAAGTGGCCTCAGTGGCATGGAGTGCTTTCAGTTAGCTTTGACTGGTGGCCCAGCCGTGACCATATCTGGACTAGGATAAACTGGTTTCAGTTGTCTATGCTCTGGCAACTTCTAGGTTAGATTATTGCAATGTGTGGAGCTGCCCCTGAAGGCATTTCAGAAACCTTTCAGCCAAACTAGTAACTGGGACCAGAAGGTCTGATTCTGATACACCAGTTCTGGTCTGGCTGCACTGCCTTACTCATTAGTTTCTGGGCAGAATTAAAGTTTCTGGTTTTGCCTTATAATAGCATATGTGGCTCATTTACTCAATCCCCAAAGACCACCTCTACCCTCATGAATCAGCCTGGACCCTGCAGGCTTCATCAGAGGACTTTCTCCGTAAGCCTCATCCCAGGGAGGTGCGAAGGCTGGCTACCAAAGAATGGGCTTTTTCAGTGGTGGTTCTCCATCTGTGGAATGCTCATCCTATGCTTGGCACCATTATTCTCAGTGATCATCTTTTAAAGGGGTGGGGCAGGACTTGTTTTTCTTATTGCATTGCTAGCTGAGGCTATCAGGAATGTAGCTGTATATCATTTCAAATTGGATTTCAATTGATTTTATCTGTTGTATTTTGTTAATCGGCTTTGATACATTTCTTGTTGTATAAAGTGACTAAAAATACAATCATTATCTTAGATGTGTCACTACCAAAGGCATTTTTCGATGATACTGATTTACTTGGATTCATTCCAGTCTGAGATCAGGCCCAGTTATGCTGAATGCTTCTCAGAAGGCCCCAAGGACCTACTTTTTCAGTTTTCCTTCCAGGCATGTTGTTTGTTATCTGATTAAATTATGTTCTTTCCAGCTCTGTCTGACCACAATGCATGTCTGGTCAAGCTTGGTGCAGGTCAGAAGCCACACAACTGTTTTCTATTCTAGACAGTAGAATATATTGTCTCATTTCCCCATTTCTACGCTTTGACAGACTGGAATGATCAACTATCCTTCCTTGAAAGATTTATGCAAGAGCATGATTTTGCTAAGAAATTATATGAGGCACAGTGGAACTATTTTGTTACCTTTCTATCTTTGAATTCTTTTAAAATCAGAACAGATGATAGTTCCAAGATAGAGGTGCTTGCTTATCTGTAACTAAATCTTCAAATGATTGCTATAAGGTATGTAATCATTTCAACTATGTGCAGTCCACAATTTAAACAAAAGGTGGCATAACGTTCAATAGACTATAGTTCCTGAATGGAGATGCTTATCTGCAACTATATATCTTGAAATGCTTGATATATTTTTAAGAAGCATTTCAACTATGTGCAGTTCACAATTTAAACAAAAGGTGGCACAATAGTCAAACCTAACTAGACTAGCAATACATTCAGAAGGGTTTTGTTTTGTTTTGTTTACTATTCACATCACTCAAAATAGGCAGATCCAAGCATGGGATGACAGAATATATTTTCTCAGATACTGGGGAACCTATTGTCTCTTGCTTGGGAAAAGAGTCCTTTTTTGAAATTGTTTTGGACATCATATATTTTATCAAGCTATGCGAACGTTTTAGGAATCTAGCTGCTACCTATTCTTTCTCTCACACACATACACAAAGAGAAAATGTCATACTTTGAGAGAAGGGGACAGGGTACCATCTGGTGTAGGATCCTAAAATTTAGTGGAGGATCACAGATTGTTTCCCTACAGCTCTTAGTGTACTTCAGTGACACAGCCAGCTTGCATCAGTCTTGGAACAGCTTCACTTTCTGCCTGTTAGCTACCATGCATAGTTCCGGGGGGGGGGGGGTGTTGCTGGCATTAAAAGACTTTAACAACTTGCAACCAGGACACTTAGTGGCCTTGGCCCCAGTACAGGCCAAGCCAATCTGTAAGGTCGTCCAAGGAGAACCTGCAGATCCTTCCATGACCACTTAGTAGCAAGGCAAAAGTGTGCCTTCTCTGTGTACACATCACCCTCCAGACTGCCTTTCCTCAGGCAGTTTGTGAGGCGGAGGCAGTGAATTGATTTTTAAGTGCTTCTTAGAAAACTTAACTTTTCTTGAATCCTGACTCTTAATTTTTAATTTTCTGTTTTGTACACTGCTCAGCTTTATCTCTGATCTATACCGGGCCTCATCAGCAGAAACCCTGTGCAAGGACTTCTGCTTTCACAACGGGGTTCCCCCCTTCTCTTCCCCTAAGCACCCCCCATGACTCTGACATTTGCTTGGGTGGAGGAGGGAGAGATTATTCCATCTGGCAAGCTGAAAGGCTAGTGTAGATGGAACGTTCGTCATAGCACCACATTGAATTCCACCTATAGTTTTGTTCTGTTTTTAATTAGTTTTACCTTTGGGTTTTTGTGTGTGTTTAGTTGTGTCTGACTCTTCATGACCCCATGGACCAGAGCACGCCAGGCACTCCTATTTTCCACAGTTTGGTCAGACTCATGTTTGTAGCTTCGAGAACACTGTCCAAGCATCTCATCCTCTGTCGTCCCCTTCTCCTTGTGCCCTCAATCTTTCCCAACATCAGGGTCTTTTCTAGGGAGTCTTCTCTTCTCATGAGGTGGCCAAAGTATTGGAGCCTCAGCTTCACGATCTGTCCTTCCAGTAAGCACTCAGGGCTAATTTCCTTAAGAATGGATGTGTTTGATCTTCTTGCAGTCCATGGGACTCTCAAGAGTCTCCTCCAGCACCATAATTCAAAAGCATCAATCCTTCGGCGATCAGTCTTCTTTATGGTCCAGCTCTCACTTCTATTTTGTGCTTTTACAGTTTTTATTTAAACTGCTTACAGCGCAGTTGGCGAACTTGCGGCCCTTCACGTGTTGTTTGGCTAAAACTCCCATTATCACCGACCATTTGCCATGCTGGGTGGGGTGGAGAGGTCTGGAGTCCAACAACATCTGGAGTCTCCAGGTTCCCCGTGGCTTAGAGGTTTACATTATAGTAAGTGGTGTGAATTTTTAAATGAATGAAAAGAAGCTGCTGGGAGTCAAAAGCGAACCCCAGCAAGGGAAGGCTCCTCCTCCAAGTTTTGAACTAATATATCAGGGTTTTTTTGCCTGAGGCTTCTAGTTGGCCTATGCCTTCCTGAGTCTGCTTTGCTGTATGTTTGAACAGTTAAATGTGTAGCCCCTTTATCTTCTGGCCTCTCTGTTCAACCTCTGCTATTCTGGTGAATCTTCTTAGTTAACAGAGAAACATACTGCCCTCATAAACCAGCATCTGTGCCCTGGTTTACTTTTCTGTATGAGATATTTGTCCTTTTGATCCTTTTAAATCTCTTCCATGTGAAAATAACAGTACTGTCCAAGCCATATAGAAGGTTTCAGATCAGTTTCTAACCATTTCAATAACCTTGACCCCTTGATGATTTTCATAAATATTATTGCAGGAAACAAAGTGAATTCCTCATGAAACCTGCTCATAGCAGGTCTCTGCCTTTTAATATTCCTTTTGAAATTACATTCCTCAGCAGATTTCAAGCACATGAATAGCAGTCACTCTAATTAGGTGAGAAAACCATTTTCAACCATTTTCATTGTGCAAAAAAAAGGTCTTTCCTCTTCACCAGAAACATTTATTACCCTACCCCCATATGTTAGCATATGGTTAGTGTAGTGGAGGTGGCTAGGGACTGTCAAGAATTAACCCTTAGCACACTCAACAAATCACAGTACCCTAGAGTCTCTCAGAGCAGTCCTATACATGTTTAAAGGTAAAGGGACCCCTGACCATTAGGTCCAGTGGCAGATGACTCTGGGGTTGTGGCGCTCATATCGTTTTGCAGGTTGAGGGAGCAGGCGCTTGTCCACAGACAGTTTTTCAGGGTCATGTGGCCAACATGACTAAGCCGCTTCTGGCAAAACCAGAGCAGTGCACAGAAACGCCGTTTACCTTCCCACCACAGCGGTACCTATTTATCTACTGCACTTTCGGATTGCTAGGTTGGCAGGAGCAACCGAGCAACGGGAGTGAAATATACTCAGAGTCGCAAAGTGATTTCATGATCTTTATTCAGCTCATAGTGGTGAGGAGGAATGAATGAAAGTCCCCTCAAAGTATCTGCTTTATATACATTATTTACACAATGGGCTGCACATGATTGGCTAATTCTGGAATTCTACTGTAAGCCAATCAGGTTGTGGATTCACTTCTATCTGGAGCATGATTGGGTGGTTCCTGCCAACCAATCATATTGCTGCATTGTTCTAGGACCAATCAGACTGCTGCATTCTGAATCCTATTGTTCTAGGACCAATCAGACTGCTGCCTTTTGGATCCTATTGTTCTAGGACCAATCAGACTGTTGCAGTTTGGATCCTATTCAATTCAGTACATAACAGGGAGCTCACCCCGTCGTGGGGATTCGAACCGCCGACCTTCTGATCGGCAAGTCCTAGGCTCTGTGGTTTAACAGTGTTGCTGCTGACCTTTAAAGCCCTAAACGGCCTTGGTCCAGTATATCTGAAGTAGTGTCTCCACCCCCATCATTCTACCTGGACACTGAGGTCCAGCACTGAGGGCCTTCTGGCGGTTCCCTCACTGCGAGAAGCCAAGTTACAGGGAACCAGGCAGAGGGCCTTCTCGGTAGTGGCGCCCTCCCTGTGGAATGCCCTCCCACCAGATGTCAAAGAGAACAACAACTACCAGACTTTTAGAAGACATCTGAAGGTAGCCCTGTTTAGGGAAGCTCTTAATGTTTGATGTATTACAGTATTTTAATATATTTTTTGGAAGCCGCCCAGAGTAGCTGTCCAAGACAACAGGGATCTTTTTTGTGGCACCAGCTCCAGTCCAGCATAGAAGAGGGGATCGTATCAGGGCCTCCCTCCAGGGAATGGATTGGCTTTAGATCTAGCGTATCCATCCCTAGCACTACTCCACCTCTGCCTCCATAATGCTCTGTTTTGGAGCCTTATGCCAGCTACAGCTGGTAGGAATACCGTGAGCAGTATTGTTTCTGCTGTACTTTCATTGCTGCAGAAGGCAAATTTATATATATTTATAGCTATATAAATAAAATTTATAAAATCAATTGGTTGTTTATATTCTTTTAAATACTGCATGCAGAGTCCTTTTAAAAACAAATTAGCTACATAATGTATTAATTATAGAAGATAAGGCTGATGTAATGCAGTCACCTAATATGTTTACTCTTGAGTGCAGGATCTATTACCATATAAAGAATAACAGCAATTTTGCTTTCCACTATTTCATTAGTCTTCATTCAAAGTTAATCATTCAGGAAAATGACAAATAGTGTTTCTTCTTCAAATGGATTAAGAAAAGGTCTGGTGCATTCAGGGCAGTTCTTGACTATACTGTAGTGTCTACATGGAAAAACACATGTTCACTGTGCAATCCCAGATAAAACCGCCAGAAATTCTTAAAATTTCTTCAGTGCCTTTCAAAAAAAATGAGAAGGCAATTTGTAAGCCTCAGAAGAACCTTTAACGTTTATTGGAATGTGGCTGCTATTTTATACTTTATGCTTTTGTGTTTTTTTATTTTTGTCTATTTTATATGCTTGACTTGCCCACTCTTCTTGGGAATTGCTGAGGACTTAAATGACTCCTCAAGATTAAGTCTAATTTTCTGCTTAGCACTATTTCTCTAAGATTTATTTATCTTGCATTTGCAGTGGACATGATTTGAGGATGGGCATGCTCAGGAAAGTCAGCTGTATCACAGCCGATAAAGCTGCTTATTTCTTTATATTTCATATAAAGTGATTACGAGTTTTACTACTACTATTACATTTGAAAGTGAACACATTTATGCAAAGAACAGCTCTGTCTACTATTCCTGACCAACCACCAAATATTTGTGAATAAGCAGTACTGAGTTCTTCCAAATAACTCAGTTTATTTGGGCTTTGAAGTCGGATTTGGACTGAATATCATTCTTACTAGCTTACCAACATTTGAAAATCTTAATTCTTTCTTCAGTTCAGTAGGTGGCAGTGGGCTAAATATAGCCCACAGATAATAGAATCTATTTCAGTTAGATATGCCTGGACTAACAACTTAATTAAAGCTTAACTGCCTGGAAGGAGTTTAAAACATTGTCTAGTGGCATTAAAGGAAAATAGTCATATGGCCATTAAGTCCAGCAGACATACACCCCAAGACAAAACACTTTTGTCGGCCTTCTTCTAGTCAGTAACCAGAATTTGGTGTGCTGCAGAAAAAGATAGAAAAGAGACAGCCACTTCAGTAAACCTAAGCAGCTGTGGATATTTTGTAGGTAACTGGCATGAAGCATTCAGCAATAAACACAAAAGATGTATTGTTTGTGTCTAACTTATACATATAAGAAGCATGTAGTTTTAATTAAGATCAATGGGACCTCTGTAGGTAACAGCACACTGCATTGCCTAACAAGCCTCATACTCAGAAGTAAATCCCATTGTCTGCAATGATTCTTCCTTCCAGGTAAGTGTTTATTAGGATTCCAGCTTTAAGGGAGTTTAATGAAATGAAAAGGTTTCCTGCTTAATAGCCAGCGCATCTTATTGGAAATAAAGCTGCCCAAGTTTGCCTCACTCGCCTCTGTAATCCTGGCACTTCATATATTTTAAACCATCTGTTCTTATGGGTGAAATATCTGAATCACTGTTACTGCTGTTTCTCATGCATGCTCAAATTGGCTCATGGCAGTATCTGATGAATTCTACACATCATTTCAGGTTGCTGTAAATAATAGCTGTGAATAATGATAGTTAAGGGCATTGTGTTACTCAAATAAGATTTTTCTGATCTTGGACAAAAGCAGTTATGCTGAAGTTAATTTAATCTGTTTGTTAATTTTTTTCCAGAGTGTTTTTATTAGGTTTTCAGACATATAAAGTTACAAAAAGGAAACACAGCAGAAGTATTACAAGGAAATTAAAATTGTCACAGCCTAGGGAACAATTTAATCACTTTTTTCAGGTTTTAGACAAGGGAGGAAGCAACCCTGTTGTTTTTAACCAAGCATTTTCTACTGCTAAGAGCACTTGCAAGCATAATTCAATACTTTCAAAAGAGGATGGTTAAAATAGTTTCACAAGAGGATTTTTAAAAAACAACGGTATAAGGCAAATGATCACCTATGTGCTTGTCAGTCAAATGTCAGCACATGCCTTAAATCAAAGTTGCACATTTCCAAATTGAGTCAATTAATGATAGTGTACATTGACTATTTTTGCACCACGATAAAACAACATAGTGGTAATCTAAAGATACTGTGTTTCCAGGAAGCTGATGAACTTGGGAGTGGATTGCATGATCCAACCATTAAAGTAATGGATCATGCCTTAAAGTGATGGTAAAGAGTTGCTACATAGTAGGAGGGCACTGCTTAATCATTCATAGATGGGCAACTTGATTTGTGTGTCTCTGGCAAAATGGCAAAGAACAAAACAGGAATTTCAGAGTATCTGGACAGCCAGCACCTCTGTGTTTGCATCTACTGCACCAAGGAATGAGTCCCGTCATTAGTTCTTATAGATTAGGGTGACGAATCTGTGGCCCTCCAGTAGTTGTAGGACTGCAGTTCCCTTCAATCTTGACTATTGGTCCTGCTGGCTAGAGCTGATGGAAATATAATCCTTCTCTTATCAGTACTAAGTATCCTGTTAATTATGATACCATTCGCTCAGGTTCTCAGTTTGAGGGGGAAAACAACAAAGAAACTTGTATCTGATGAAGTTTACTCTAGTCCACAAATGCTTATGTCATATTGTTTAGTCATTAAGGTGCCGCAGGACTCTCTGTTATATTTGCTACAAAAGGCTAACATGCCACCATCTGGAGACAGTAAGGAAAGGATAATACAGACTTGTGACCTTACACTATGAGTGTATAATGGAAAGGGTAGCTGTGGTTTGAATATTTTTATGGCTGGTTTCATCTACAAGTAATGAGTCACTGTTGCACAGTTCTGTCACTCAAATAATTTGAAATATTTAGAATATATGATTTCAAGTTTTGGGATGGGGACATCAGTAGTTTACTTCTTATCATGATTCCATCCTCTGTTTCCCCCCAATGAGATGCATGTAGAGGTGACACAAAAATAAGCTTAGGATAGGAACGTCATGATTTAGAATGCGTGCGCATACTTGAGGCTTGTAGGAACTACTTCGTTATTTACTAGAACACCCAAATCCGCCAGTTACAAACTTAGAATTAAAGAATTCCTTGGTTTGTTTAGCAGTTCCCGCCAAATGCTTGCTTGCTAGATATGATTGGGCTAGTTGTAAGATGAGTCTGCAGAACAAGTTGAGGGAGCAGAGCAGCTACCAAGAGTGGAAGCCCTAGGCATTGTAATCTCCTGCACATATTATATGGTTCGATACATATGAGTATGTGCATTTTTACTGTAAATATATGAGAGAGTGTCTTCTCCCATTATAGCCTGCCCATTCATTTCAATCAGACAGTGAAGCTATCATGGTAGGCCCTGCTTTGAATGAGGTGTGTAGTATGTAGTTTGTAGTATGGGGACCAAGGCAAAGTTTTTTTCTGTGGTAACTGCACAGCTGTAGAATGATCCAAGGTGCCACTTGCCTCTACAGTGGTACCTCAGGTTAAGTACTTAATTCATTCTGTAGGTCCGTTCTTAACTTGAAACTGTTCTTAACCTGAAGCACCACTAATGGGGCCTCCTGCTGTTGCTGCGCTGCCGGAGCCCGATTTCTGTTCTTATCCTGAAGCAAAGTTCTTAACCAGAAGCACTATTTCTGGGTTAGCAGAGTGTGTAACCTGAAGCGTATGTAACCTGAAGCGTATGTAACCCGAGGTACCACTGTACAATATATTTGTTTTGTCAGCAGGTGAGAACTTGCCTCTTTTGTCAGGCTTTTAGAGGTAGAGAGGTATGATGGATGAAGTAAATTCTAAATATGACTATATATCTGTAAGTAGTTATATATGTAACTTATTTTAATGATTTTATTTTTGTTGTGTTTTGTTGTTCACTATGGCACATTTGGTGAAGGGCAGTCAAAATTCTTTAATAAAAAAAAGTTAAAATTCAGTATCTGTCTTTAAAGATTTGTTTTTAGGATGGTGTATGGAAAGTGCTCCTTTTGCCTTGTTACTATGATATTCCTGTTGTTAAGAATTTTAACTTCACATGTGAGTCTTAACTTGGAGCCGTTCCTGAATTGCACTGGTATGAATGTTTTACCAGTAAGATGCGGAGTAGAAAGAAGCATGTAAATTGCACATATTTTCTTGAAAGTATCATAAATGCATTCCATTCCTAGAGGGATTTTGGTTCAACTTAAGTATCTAAGAAACGCAGCCAAATTAAAATATATCTCAGATATACTGAAATCTAACGTCAAAAAAGCCATTTTTGTCAACTCTAAAAGTGTATTAAGGCCCCATACATATAAAGAAGACCACAATTAGATTTTGGTTCATTCAGCATTTTGTATAAATCACTGTAATTTAACGTGTTAATAGCCAAGATATCAATGTTTATAAATCCCCTGGAGTGCAACAAATGCAATTTGTAATTACAAGCACACAGCAATTTGTACTACATGTCATCTAAATCAGCAGTAATTGTTACCCTGGCTAAGAATAATTCCAAAGTTAATCACACAGAATACACTGGAATTCAGCGCACCCCTAAAAGTGTGAAATATATATTTAAACAGATCTTGAATTCGTTTGTAAAAGGATAGGAGGCCATTAAAAAGACAAACATAATAGAAAGAGGCCGGATTACCCCTAAGAATTAAATTTACTATTTATTTTTTTTAAAAAAGTGGTCACACTTGATTAATAAATTACATGAGAAACATAAAAACACATTGTGTTGGATAGCATTTCATTTTTATTTCTATAACTACATCCAAACTTCACTCTTGCGGGTAGATACATCCCCTAAGCAGAGTTCTCTGCCTAGGAAATGCTATGATTATGTAAGGAGGCATGGGGCATCTCTATTGGAAAAGCTACAGGTGGGGGGGGGGAGAAGGTGCTGAAGATTTGAACAGCCATGTAAGTGGCACAGCTGTGAGACATCTTATGCTTCTTCCCTCTTCCAGTTCTCCCTCAGCCCAAAGATTTGGTGTTATCATGGGGGGGGGGAGTACAAGTGTGGCAGCTCCCTCCTATAGGAGGCAGCGATGGCCTTTGACTTGGATGACTCTGAAAAAGGATGTGCCAAATTCATGGAGGATAAGAGTATCAATGGCTACTAGCTATGATAGCTATTCTATTGCCTCAGTGGTTGGAGGCAGTAACGCTTCTGACTGCCAGTTCTTGGAAACCACAGTGTGCTCTGTGCGCAGGTCTTGCTTGTGGGTTTCCGAGGGGCATATTTTGGCCACTGTGATAACAGAATGCTAGACATGTCTTATAAGGGCCTTTGCAACAGTCGTCTCCTGCTTACAGAATACTTTCCCCAGTGAGTCCCACCTTGTGCCTACCTGAATATACTTACAGTGCCAGGCGAAGACTTATTTTCCCATGTATTTAAAATTTAACTAAAAAATATATATTCTCTCCTCTCTTTGATCTGGTTTTTATCTTAAGTTTTTTAAAACGCTACACTTCATCTTACTGTATTTTTATTGTGCTGCTTTTACCACATTTTTATTTTGTGAGCTTCTTTTTGTTTTAGGGCGGCTTATAAATCAGGGTCAGGAGAACTTTTTTGGCAGCAAGCCATGTTTGACATGTGGACAGAGCCTCCCACCCGTCAGTCACCTGATATTAATATGGTGTCAGGTGATGCTGGGCTTTGAAGCTCCAGTTGTTGGAACTTCAAAGTGCAGCAGAAAGATGAGAGGAAGGGAAAGTCCGGTTGTGTGAGTGGAACTGCACACACAGTGTTGGCTACAACCCTATGTAATTTTGCCTAATACATACTGTACACATTTTTGCAAGCAATTTCCCCAGGCATTTTCTTCATGTTATTTTGCATTTTAATGTACACAGTACAAAAAAAAATGTCTTGGTTAAAAAAACCCCATAAAATTTATATACTCCTTGATTAGGTGAGCCCTAAAAGCAATTTTTGCCTCCCCACTCCAACTGAGAGGCAGGCAGTGGCTATTAGACCACATGGAGCTGCTGAACAACTGGAGGGTAGCTCTAACAGGGATACCTTATGGGGAACAAGGACTGAGAAAATATGTAGAAAATCCCTTAAATATTAATAAGCACCGAAATGACTTAAAGGCTATAACTTTCTGGTGTTCAGTTCTGGAGACCACACTTTCAAAAGGATATGCACAAAGTAGAACAGGTTTGAGAAAGAGGGCAGCAAAGGTGGTCAGCGGCAAGGAAAACAAATCCCATGAGGGAAGTTTGAAGGAACTGGGTATGTTTCGCCTGGAGAAGAGTGAGAGAAGACATGACAGCTCTCTTCACATAACCCTGAAAGGCTGTCATGGGCTTAAACTACAGAAGGCTAGGTTTTGGTTGAAGATCAGAAGACGCTTCTTGTCGGTAAGAGCAGGTTGACAATAGAACCAATTATCTAGAGGCGGATAGAATCTCCCTCGCCAAAGGTCTTTATGTGAAGGCTGGGCAGTCATTTATTAGGAATGCTCTACCTGGGGGGTGGGGGGTCTTATATCATTCTGTGAAATCCATGGAATTTAGCAGCACTTGTCTATCAGGATTGTGCCCTGCCATAGAATAGCAAACAAGCACATAAACTTCCATGAAACAATGGTACGACCACTGTGTAACAACTAGCAAAATATTATTTTTAAACAAGTAGGAAAGAGGTTGTTGTGGTGTCTTAATATAAGGCAGTGTGTTGAGTCTAATCAGTGACACAACAATTTGAAGCGGTACAAGACATCTCATGCTTAGATTTTATGTACAAAAATTCAGTTTGGTGTTTTTTTCCTGGTTGTATGGGGCCTGTGGATGAGATATATAATCTCCTGTCTTTCTTCATTAAAAAGAAATCGGTTAATCTGCATATATATGTGTAATTTATTTTTAAGGTCAGAGAGCGATAAAAACAATAAGCTGTGTTTGCCACATACGATATGGATTTGCCTCAGAAAATTCTTAGGATTGAAATCCCATAAAATCCCCACCCATGAATATTCACATCAATGGATTATAAATGTTATGGAGAGATTTATCGCATCAAGAGACAGAATGTGTTGAAAAGGACTACACATGACTAAAAAGAAAACCCGATGCCTTTTGACTCTGCTATTACATAAATAGCTATCTTCAAACCTAGTCTGAATGAATCTGATCTAGTTTTCTCGTAGATATTTAAATATAGATGAGGATAAATTTACACTTGGGATATTTGGAGGATTTTTCTATTTATACCATGTGTTGTGTTTCAGTAGGAAGCAGCTCATTAAATTCCAGCAAAGCACATGTTTAAATATCTCCTTGAAATGATGGCTCTTGCTTCTGTTAGGCAGAACCACCATCAACTAAATAGTCAAGATAACAGGATAAAAACATGGGCATGGTTGATTTAGGCCACAGTCCTATGATCTGTGGCAGGACAATCCAGGGGTCAAAGGATGTTCAGCTCTCCCTCTCCAAGCAAGGCTAATGTAGAAGGTTTGCATGGTCAGCTCCTGTTGTTGTTGTTGTTTAGTCATGTCCGACTCTTCGTGACCCCATGGACCAGAGCACGCCAGGCACTCCTGTCTTCCACTGCCTCCCGCAGTTTGGTCAAACTCATGCTGGTAGCTTCGAGAACTGTGCTGGTCCCGGGGGGGTTACCGTGAGGCGTGGTCAAAGTCCAGTCCTGGGCCGAGGGTCTGGAGACTGTCCACCAAGGGGGAAGCTGGGTTCAAAGCAAGAAGCCGGGCGTGGTCGGGAACTCCAGAAAGACAGGTCTGGGTGCTGGCAGAAACAATTTTCCAATGTCGTTGCTCCCGCAACCTGGGACTAGGCTGACTGGCCTTTATCTCCTCTGAGGCCAGGGGCGGTCCCAGCCCACAGGTGACCCGCCTCTCCTGGCCTTAAGGCGAGCACTCCTCCTGAGAGCACTTAGTTCCCTCCGCCTCTCTGCCCTGAGTCTCTGCAGCTCAGGAGAGGCTGGAGGGTTACTGGACCCAGGAGCAGCTTCACCTTCCCCTGACAGGGCTGGGAGAGGCGCACCTGCAGGCAATGGGTCCTCAATCACCTCCAGAGCCAGAGTGGATACATCTGGTGTCTGCTCCTGAGGACCCGGCACGTGATTCAAGCCCCTGCCCCGGCTCAGCCGGCCCTGGAGGCGGGGACTCCTGTGCAGGCTGGGACTCCTTAGATTCAGCTTCTGAATCAGATTCCCAGGCCATCACAAGAACACTGTCCAACCGTCTCAACCTCTGTCGTCCCCTTCTCCTTGTGCCCTCCATCTTCCCCAACATCAGGGTCTTTTCCAGAGAGTCTTCTCTTCTCATGAGGTGGCCAAAGTATTGGAGCCTCAGCTTCAGGACCTGTCCTTCCAGTGAGCACTCAGGGGTTATTTCCTTAAGAATGGATAGGTTTGATCTTCCTGCAGTCCATGGGACTCTCAAGAGTCTCTTCCAGCACCATAATTCAAAAGCATCAATTCTTGGACCTGCCAAGGCCCAAATGCCAGCAGGCACCTGCACCAGGTATAGAGGGTGCTAGTGGCACCATCCCCCTCAATATTTTGAATCAGGGGGCCCAGCTCCCCCCAATATTGAGGGGGCCAACATCCACCGCCACTGCCAGGCACCCTCCGGGCGTCTCATCCCCCACCCAGGAGCAGGTTCAAACGAGCAAGGGCAAAGATCGCCCTCCGCGCATCTTGCCCCCTGGCACAAGCCGCAGGGAGGACGGCATGTCACACACGTGATGCACCCTCCCCAATGCGGGGGGCAAGTTGGTACCCCTGCCAGTAGGGGATCCACTGACAAGAGTCATCTGGGCCTGTTCCTCCTCTTCAGTATTGCATCCTGCTACTTCACCCTCCTCTCACTCTGGCCCAGGGATGAGAAAGCAAACAAGAATGGTGGTGGTGAGGAGGAGGAACTACCAATGCCTGCTTGTTAGTTGGCTTCGTTTGATGACAGTGATGAGCCAGAGACAGAGCTGTAGGTGGCAACAGTGGCAGTGAACGGGTAGATTCATTGAGGAAGTGGAGGAGCACTGAGGATATTTTGCCCAAGTGCCCTCCAAAATCTTGAACCAACATTGTTTTCCAATGCGGAAAGAGTAGTCCGTCCCCAGAGAGAGAGAGAGATCCAGCCTCATAAGACCACCTCCTCCCGACACCAGAGAGATCTCCACAGCCCTTGGATTAGCAAGCTTAGGGGCAGATAAGGGGAAGGTATGGATCTCATTCCTCTGATGCTATCTGAAATGGTGTTGTTGTGCATATGTATTCTGTCTCCTACAGTATTGGAAACCACCACCACTACTGAAAACAGAGCTGTAGCTACAGGGGGGATGGAGAGCCAGTTTTTTTGCCCCAGGTGAAGCCTCCAGAGGGGTGCCATTGAGGCTCCCAGCCTGTGTATGTGTATGTACACATACATGTACATGGGTGTGTGTGTGCCAAACTGGGTCTTTAAAGGAGGCGGGAGGAAAAGCAGCATTTCATCCTCCCTTCCAACCACATTCCTGACAGGGCTCTAGATATGGCATGTTGTCCATCTTTGGTTCTCCATCACCCCCTTTGGATTGCTGCGTTTTAAACCATTTTTACTTTAAACAGCAGCCCCAAGTCGCATCCCACGCTAAGCAGCAAACTTATGGGGATCTACTTTGATCCTCAGGGTTTTGTTTTATTTGCCTCACAATGACTAAACGTGCATATTCTTACTCGTCATAGTAGTAACATTTGGATACAGCAAAAACTCTTGAGAAAAATTACTGTACTGTGGGTTGTTGGTTTTTTACCATGTACATAAAATCTAACAATGCCGTGAATAATTATTTGGAACTTCTACAGGGTTATTTTTAGTGCTACTATTCTAGCCAAATCATAATTTTAAAGCCACGTGTCTGGAACAAATGTGTGGAGGTTGAGAGCAATTTTTGTTACAAGTCTTGGTGCAATAGCTGACACAGATGCATTTATTTTTGTGAGCAACTTTTTCCTCTCAATGTTTTTTTTTTTTAAGTGGGCAGGGGGGACTCAGGTTTGTTTCTTTACTTTTATGCACGAGGAACACTTAGTAATAGTAGGTTTGAATAGATAAAGTGGTGTCATTGCACAAAAATAACGGAGTAGATTTTTTGAAGTTTGTAGTCTGCAGTTTATTTACTTTGTTTTCAAAAAAAAGCTCAAAGGAGTTCAAAAGAATGCTGTGTGCATTGATTTTTTTAAAGTAGTGAAAAGCCAAAAATGTAAAGAAGTATTTAATCTGCCTAAGTTTAAAGGGGAAATATCAAAAGACTGAAGAGAATGGATAAATATGTCACCTTACCTTATACTGTAAGTTTTTAGTTTTTGATATACAGCAATATACAGGGTTGTTGTAACACTTTGAGTAAGCCTCAATGAGAAGCTAAACAGAAGTGCTGCTCTGATTCACATAAACAATTATTTCAATGTGGTGGCAAAAGCAACATGAAAAAAAGAAGTTTCCTTTTGGTGCATGTGTGGGTGTACTTTGATTCAAAAATCACATCTTTACTGTCTTGCCATAACCCCCACACGTTAAAGTTTTACTGGCTTAAAAACAAAACCATCTCAAAGTTGCGAGATGGGCACAGTCCAAAGGTACAAGGCCTTCCACACCCCAATGTTCATTTCGTAGTCATTCATCTCTGTGCAAGCAGCTCTTAAACTGCTCCAGCTGCAGGCGCTTGGGAGTCGTCAGCTTGCCGTTTATAATAAAGAGTTCCGCAGTCCTTTTATCTTCAGATTTTAGTTTTAATTAACTCTAGGAGCAATTACGTCCGAAAGACGCCCTTCCCAAAGATAAGAAGGCATGCATCGCTTATATTGCAAAGCATCCCAGCTGAAGCAAAACCGTGGAAACCCAAATGGGGCGGGGGCACAGAGAGAGAGAGGAGGAAAGAATGAGGGTCTCCGAAAGCAGCTCCAGGCGCTTTCCAAGCCAACGCAAACATTTGTTGCTACCCAAGCCAAGTGTGTGCCTGCCTGGGGGAGCAGCAGCTTCCAGTGACAGCGAAGCTGCTGAATAGCAATGAAGCCTGCCTTTCCCAGTCTGAATGCAGCTATTAATAGCGCTGCCAGAGCCCCCGCTCTTTCCGTCACGTGAAGAGAAGCGGGGAGTCAAGCGGGCGAGCGGGAGGCGGCTGCTCCTGCCTTCTCCTCCTCTTTGTCACATTCCTGCAGTGCCAAAAGGACAAGGAGAGCGGGGGACGGACGGACGGACGGACACACACACACACACGCGCGCGCGCGCGCGCGCGCGCGCACACACACACACACACACACCCCCCCACACCCACCCCCTCCTGTGGCGGTCCCTACCGCCCCCCCTTGCCTCTCCTCTTCCACCCGCGCCCCCCTCACCCCGTCCTGGAAACCAGCCTCGGCTTAATAAGATCAATGTTACCCCTCCCAGCTCTGGCATTTGTATTCCCAGCTCGCGCTTCTAGCGGAATGGATGTGTAAGCGTGTGTGAGTGGAGGGTCGGGAGCGCGGGCGCGCGAGAGAGCCTCCCTCTGTGTGTGCGCGCGCCGGAGCTTGTGAGAGGGTGGACCTCGCGAGTGCCCGCGCCTTTCCCGGACCCCCTCCTGAGCTGCTCCCTCCTCTCGCCCACGGAGACGAGTTGGGGGCGCTCCTCGGTGCCGTGCCCCCAGCCCCAGTTGCCTCTCTCGGCTGCCTCAGCGCGGGCCCGGAGGTGTTAGGGGAGCCCCGGGGAAGGATATGCTGGCAGCTCGGGGGCCCCTCCTTGTGACTTCTCTCTCCAGCCATGTGGTGCTTGCATTGTAACTCGGAGAGGACTCAGTCACTGCTGGAGCTGGAGCTTGACAGCTGGTAAGCCATTACCCTCTATTGGAAGCAGCAGCGTGGGTTTCCTAAAGCAAAAAGAGTCGAGCTTGGAGGGGAAGGAATTCTTTTTTTTCTCTCTCTCTCTCCCTTTTTCTTTTTGATTGCTTTGTGTTTCAGTTCCAGCCTCGGAACAGCTTTGTTTAAAATTAGTTCCGAACACTGGTTTAGTGTGTTGGTGGAAGGGAGAGAGGACCGAGCGTGTGTTTAAGCAAGCAGGCGAGCAAAACGATCGGCTGCTGCACATACATACAATACTAATCCCGTGACACAAAGGGTTTTATAGTGCTCAATCTCGCGTACTTTTTCTTCCTTTTCCTTCCACTGTGAAAGCTAAATCATTTTCTACAGAATTTTATTCTAGCTAGTATCCCAAATGCCAATGTAGAAATGACAGCTGTTGGTCACATAAATATGCATTCAGTTTTACTTATAAAAACTGAATGCATATTTTAAAATGCCATAGTGTGTACCTTCCTGATTTTTTTCTGCACCATTGTATGCACGCAAAGGGTTCAGTTTGCATATTGCAGGATGTAATAAACCCTGCTGCAAAGTTTTAAATGTTTTGCAAATGTGTCTTGATTACAGCCAACTGTAGCTTTGTTTCCAGTGTATGTTGTCATTTTAGGAGCCTTTATATTCCATAGCTCATTTATTTGACTTTACAAAAAAAAAAAAAAATCTTACTGCAATGCCATCTGTCCTTCACAGAATTCAAATTAACATCTTATTCATTTGAATATGGAATTTAAAGTTGTTTAACTCCTTAACCACACAGCTCTTACAACATGAAACTGGCAGCAGAATCATTTAAAAGACATTACTTGCTACATATATTTGCAGCATCTCAATGCCTCCTCCATTTTTCCCCTCACACAATACCTTTCTTACGCATTTTCATTATTCATTTAACAAAAACCCAGGCATTATGAAGATAAATGTCTGTCTTTGCATCAATAATTGTAGTTCTAAACACACTTTAAAAATGTATTTTCTACTGTTAGAGCCTGCCTTTCTCCAAGAAGCTGAAGGTGGTATACATTGCTTTCCTCTTCCCCTTTAGTTTTGCAACAACCCTGTGAGGTAGATTAGACCAAGATAGTGACTGGCCCAAAATTGCCCATGACTTTGGGGGCTGAAAACCTGAGTCTCTCCGGCCCCAATCTGACTCTATAACCACTGCACCACTCAAATCAGTGGGACTTGCTTCTGAGCAAACATGGGCACAATTATTTTGAGCTGCTCTATATTTTGTCACATTCATGGGATGTTAAAGAGAACATAAATCAGTGACTTCAACTATACATTGAGTTAGAAACGTTGAGGGCCATTGGCTTCAGTTGAATTAAGCCTATGTTCAGAGTTGAAAATCACTACAGAGTTGAAAATGGTTAACCGCTCATGGAGACATTCATCTCCCACAAAAGGGGTGCATTTTTGGAAATATTCCAGGTGAGTGTTGAAGGAAATTATATTTTTCTGGGAGTGGTTTTTATCTATCATGGTAATGTGGCAAGTGGTTGCTATCTTTCTTTTCCTGGAAATATTTGTGATGGTTACAAGCAGGAGCAGGAGCCTGTTGCTGTTCCTTAGTGAGAATGTGCCAATGGGCATGACACTACTTCACAGTGATATGAGACTTCTGCCATACCAATGGTATGATGGTTTAAGATAGCTTATACCTCCTTGATTACATGCTTTTGTGAGAGAGGTGAGGACAAGAATAGGGCACTAAATAGTGACAGATCAATGGAGGTTGTGTGGATTCTACCACACCTTCATGTGAGTCCGAAACCATGTTCACAAAAACACACACTTGAGTGGCATAGTTATTGTGAGTTTGGTGATTGTTTTGAAGCTGTTCTAGGTAGCATGTATGCATCTTCCAGCACACGGAACACTGTACGATTATGCTCTGTTTAACCAATGTAGTATATAGTGGGTGATTTACAAATATCAGCAAAATACAATTCATTAAAAAAAACCACAGTGACATAAAATCCACTTAATAATGCAACATTCAACCAGTTTCAGAGCATGTGAAGGTGTCAGGTGTGCCAACTCTAGGAGACCGAAATATTTGTTTTAAGGGGGTGGGCCATCTTAATGTTGAGTGACCCTGCGCTCGTTGTGTGCATGTGATGTCGTGCGCCATCTGGTCCAGTGGCTGGCTCCTCCAGAGTGCTTGGCCGCCTCCATTGCAATGTGTAACGCATGTGACACCACACACATGCTGTGCACAACACATGTGCCGGGCCCCTTCAATCTTGGGAGCAACCTGGTGCATGTGAAAGGCGTTAACAGGCTTGGTAAAAACAAGGTTTCAGCTGATGCCAAAAATGTAAGTACCACACAAGAGCATTCCATAACCATGGTGCCACTGTTGGGAAGGCCGTGCCTCTTATGGCAAGGGCATCCCGATAAAGCTCATTCCTCCAGAGCTGGTTGCCTGCATTTAGTGATCGGAAAAGATTCATAAGATTAGTTATTTCATGACTTATTTTGTTAAAAATTATTTTACTATTATTTTAAGAGGAGAAAGATTTAGGGATCTTGCCTTGGGGAGTATGCTAAGTGTTTTGGGTGAATATTTCTTCTTGGCAGAACTGCCCTCTTCTACCAGATCATTTTTGTAATTGACACATTTTTTGTTCCTTTCAGGAAGACCTGATTATATGTGGTGCTTGAAACAAAATGAATTATGAAGGATTTAGTTTATTGTCATTTGTTCTCAGGGAATCTTCTTCACTCAGAGAATAAGTTTTATTGCATCAAATGATTGAATTTTACAGAATTTAAACACAGTTGAGAAAAAGTATGTGTAGTCTAGGCTTCTCCTTTTTGTATAGTACTTAAAATTATGTATTTATTTGTATGCCGCTTTTCCATAGTTCAAACTACTCTCAAGGCAGCTTATAGAATTAAAAAATGCATACAGTGGTACCTCTGGTTATGAACTTAATTTGTTCCGGAGGTCCGTTCTTAACCTGAAATTGTTCTTAACCTGAGGTACCACTTTAGCTAATGGGGCCTGCTGCACGATTTCTGTTCTCATCCTGAGGTAAAGTTCTTATTTTTCTTATTTTTTAAACTTTGTATTGATATAGCAAGAAAAAACACAAAAACACAAATGCCAAATTACACATAGGAATAACCATAGACACATAATTTTCTTAACAAATAATAAAACATATATTGGTCTTAACACTAAAGACCCAACTGAGGTAAAGTTCTTAACCCAAGGTACTACTTCCGGGTTAGCAGAGTCTGTGACCCAAAGTGTTTGTAACCCGAGGTACCATTGTAATTACAAACATAACAAAAGTAGTCATAAACAGTAAATAAAACATCAAAAATACACATCCAAATTAAACAATTTCCAGATAACAAGATTTAAAATAAAGATCCAGAAATTAATATTGATATTAGTAACAACAACCCCCTCTTCCCCAAAACCGCTAAACAATATTCCTGCTCAAGGGTCTGTTCAACAGCTTCAGTTTTTGTAACTGGAGTCAGTCAGAGTCCCGCCTTCCCAGGCCAGGTAGGAAAAGGCCTGCAAGGCAGAGAGCAGGACTCACAGCCAAGAAAGCAGCTAGTAAGAGTAAGCTTGTGGTTTAAATAATATCCAGAATGCAACAGGTGATCACTTCATCACCATCAGATGATAACATAGCAGTTGTCATGTTTCTCTCAGAATACTCTTCACTGCTCATAGAAGAGAAAGGTCTGTCAGAAACTATGGACAAGAAAGGCTCCAGGGCATGATCTGAAGTGACAGAGGATTGGGAGGTGGAGACAGCTCTGCAGTTATCTTCCATGGAGAGATGGCTCATCAAGAAAAAAATGGAGACGTGCCCCTCTAGGCCAGTGGATCTCAAACTTTTTTCTCTGGTCCACATTTTCAGAACAAAAAATTGCTCACCAATATCTTTTCATCTTGTTTGGGGCCATATTGGAACTGGAAATTTTCTCACCACAGATCAAACGCATAGGCTGACAGATGTTTTCATCTTCAGTCCATGTGAAACCAACTCAGATATCTATCCACATATTGTTGACAAACTTTCTTTTTTGAAGGTTTGCCTGGGCTTGCTACTGGTGTCAAATTAAACGAGTCTTCTCCAGGATGTTCGGACAGCAATTCTGAATTACTACTAGGATTGCCCTCAGTATCACTTGATGCGCTTGCTCTCATTTTGAAAAGATATCTAGCCATATTCTTCAAATAAAAAAAGTACTTTATGTAATATGCATGCATGTAGGATGGAAAAATGCAACAGCCATATATTGCCCTCATTTCTGGCAAACAGTAAGTTATTGGCCTGGGTGTTTAGGGTGTTTAGGTTGGTGTTGCGTTATGCAATATCACAAATTCCTTAGGGGTTATTGCTAATAGTTTTTAGAGTTGCTATGTCAAATTCCAATAACTTTAAAGCTTATATATAAATATATTTAAAGATGTCTCAGATTTCAACTTTTACTATTTCAAAAGGTTTCACAGTATGGCAGATACCGCAGACTTCCTTCGATACAGTGGTACATGGCACCTGTGTTTTGAAATTGTTCGAATTTGCAGGAATAAAGAGAAGCTAGTAAATTTCATTTCCAGTGACTTAGGCAGGTCATACAGGGCTGTTTCAGAAATAACTATCTTGGCTTAGTGATCATTGAGCTTGTATTTTCTCTTCTCTCTTTGCATTCATGCCAGAATTGGGGTCTTCTAAGTTTATGAAATCATTTCCCTCTACACTCCAACCAGGAAATTGTGTTTTAATCTGGGCGTACTTGCCATAATATGAAATTGGATAAAAACTATGGTGTAATAAATCCTGGAAATTTTTAGTTCCAGTAACAGAGTGAAGGAGGCAGGAGTGCCTGGCCCAACTTTCAGCTTAATAAACTATGGTTTATTTTGTTGAGATTGCTCCATGTGAACCAGCCCACAGTCTTCTAGATGAACTGCTAACGACACTGGCTATTAGGCTGCTGGAAATAAAGAACCTTTAATAGTTCGGTTGCAAATCCCTTAATTCTGCAGTTTCTGAAGCACTATATCCTTCTAACCCAGGGGTCAGCAAGGTTTACCTTTCCTGGGCCGGTTCACTCCATTGAAGATCCTTCTGTGGGCTGGATTGTGTGTACACCTGAGCACCCGCGATTGCCTGTACCTGCGCAGACACAATTTCTGGCACCATGGAAGCGAGTCCCTGTGCCGTGCTGTGCTGGTTTAGCACAGTGTGTGGGGACTCACCAAGCAGGTGGCTTGGTTCAGGGGCAGCTCATGGGCCGGTTAAATGACCCATGTGGGCCTTAGGTTGCCTACCCCATTCTAACCTGTGATTGGTTTTTCCTTCAGAAGAGGAATGTATGAAAATATGCAACAGAAAATTAGGAAGAATGTATGAACAATCAGTTTTACATACACAAATTTGCATGTGCACACCCCTTGGTACAATTTCAGCAACTATCCATGAGGGAGAAGAAGATCAGCCAAATGAGGTATAGCCATCCAGGCACATCCTCCATCTCTGTTTTTGTCTTTAGTGGGTCACAAGCTGATGCTGTGTGAACCGTGTGTATTACTTGAAAAACAAATTTTTAAAAGTACTGTTGACAGTATGTATTTTTAGTAAGATTAGTGGTTTATTTGCTTCTTCAGACCATCCTGTTGTGCATGTTGAAGTTCACCTATGGACTCAGTTAGCCTTGCTTACTATCCTTTTCTCCAGACAGAAATCTTGCCAGCTGATTACTTGGATTTTTTTTGGGTTATCTCAGATAAATTTATCTTTTTTAATAGAGTATCTTCATCTAGAGCTGTGTTTCCCAACCAGCAGCCATATAGCCCCCTGGGGGGGGGTTGTTAGGGGGGACAGACTTCTGTTAGGGGGGTCTGAACCTCAGATTTGTATTTTACTCATTGGAGGGGCAGCTGCCCCTGCCCCCCCCCCCCCGGCTACACGCATGGGGGGCCCACAGGAAGGAAACAAGATCAGAAGGGGGCCATGGTCAGGAAAAGGTTGTGAAACACTAATCTAGAACAAAGTGCAAGAAGAATCCTTGTGGTGAAAGATATGTACTCTCAACTTGTTTTTCATGTGAGTTCTTTAAAGAAGCAAAGGCCAGAGCTAAGCTAGTTTAGAAGTGGCCAGATTCCAGAAATTCACACCTGATATAAGGTCTCATAAAAGGGCATATAAAACCACATCTAAACCTTTGGGAAATTTCATGTGCATATTTGGGTCTGTGATTTGTAACTCTGAGTAATCGCTTTAGAGAAGCATTCGGAAGTTGTCCTAAAGGGTGCTGAAGAGTATAGCCTGTAGCTGTAGTTGCCAGGCTGTGATGATCCTGCAAGTTAAGCAGGGTCATGCTAGGTCATTACACATGTACAGGAGTATTCTGAGACAAAGCTGCCGGAAGTAATGCAGTGATTCAGTTAGCAGCACTCTTCCCTTCTGACTTTAAAGTGAGTTGAATTAGGAACGTCTCTGCTTCCTCTTGGAAGGGTCTACCATTTACGTTGTTACTGATCATCTGTTGCTCCTAAAGATTCAGGAGCTTTCCTGTAAAGGTATGAAATCTTAATCTAGGATCCTGATTAAATGTCAGCTCATGTAATACTTTTCAGTTTTTTCACTATCTTGTGGTGTTGTGTGATAGCATTAAAGAACTGTAGTACTGCTTATAAACATAGCATATACGTTACCTTTGGTAGTATTGCATGTTGCAAAAAGTCTTGACTGGGGCAGATTTGCCAGGTTACTAGTTTTGCATCGTGATTGTATTGTCCTGGCCTTTCCTCTTAGTTGGGAAACACCATAGTTGTGAAACAGTGTGACATCAGTTTTAGAGGATGTTTTTTTCCAGTTGTAATAGCACTTGACAAGAGAGTGCTTGAGCAATCAGCCATTTGATTTTACATTACATTAGAGAAAACATTATCTGTGATTTTCAACATGAGCGAAATGCTTCTAGCTGCTAAAAGCTAACCACCGCCTCTTTGTGTTTTCTCCGATAATTGGTCATGGAAACAGTTGCTCTGAATAGGTAAGAACAAGAAAAAAGAAACAAAATACAGTAAGGCACTGTGTGTGTAGATTCCTATTAACTGTGAGGTATCTGTTGGTTAATTCATTTTAAATGCATAGCTCTTATGTTCTGGTATTTGCTATGGGTATCAAGATTCCTAAAAGCACTGAAACAGATGTTCAGGTGTTTGGTTTTTTGTTGTTGTTCTGAAGAACATGTAAGCGAACATTCACTTGTGGCTCTTAACTTAATTAGTTTAAATTGTGTGTTTATCGGTGACACTCAGAACTCTTTTGGGTGTTGCGTCACCTGTTTTCTGACCCCAAATTGGGGCTGTGATAAAGAAGCAGGTTTGATTCTTAGTGACTTTCATTGAGTTCTCTGGGATAAAGTAAATTCATAGCAACCTCCTTTTCACTCAGGATGTTTGTTCTGCGGTCAGGAACAAGTTCTGCTCTTTGCAAAGTAGTTTCCCGAATTCATTCCTCTTATTTTAGAGAAGTATGGTATCCATTCAATTTTATGGGGATAAAGTAAATAGTTTTTCAGGACAATAAGGGAATCCTACACGGGACTGCAGTAGATCTGTATTTACAGAACATACGAGAATTGCACATACAGCCCACTCGAGGTCCATCAACAACTGCTCCAGCTTAGAACTCATTTCTTTCACAAATGAGCTTGTGGAAACTGCTGGGTTAGTTGATAAGACTTGCTTTACATTTTTTCATGGTAAAACTGTCCCTGTTCCCTGACTTGTTCATACTGGAATACTAGTGTGCCACACACGATATGTCAGTTGACCAGTCAAGAAAAAAAGGGGGGGTGGATAGCTGTCCGATCAAATAATGCCAATTGTTAAAAGGAACAACTTTTGAATAAACCTCAGTTAGAACTCAATAAAATGCTTTAAAAATAGTACATCACTGCTACATGTGCCCAGCCAGATTATAGAATTAATCATAAAACATCCAACCTTGCTGGTGGGAATGCCATTTACCTGGCTCTTTTGTACACATGTGGTGGTTTTATCAAAAAATTATTCCCTTTTAGGAGAAAGTTTTTCAAAATAATAATCTAATAATAATAATAATTAATAAAAAACTAAATAAATATTTTTTTATTTATATCCCGCCCTCCCCAGCCAGAACCAGGCTCATGATGGTGCAATCACTATAACCAGACCCAAATTAGCCCTACTATCATATTTTACTCCTCAGATTAAGAACACAACCAATAAAGACCTCATCCTCCATTTATTAGCCTCAGCTAGATTAGTGCTTTCAAAAAAATAGAGAACTTTAAATACAAATCTTTTTGAAGCCTGGATCTCTCAAGTATGCTACATCATGCTTATAGACTCACACCTTCTGTACGACATGGCATTCTTGTATTGGTTTGGTTAAGACAATTGAACACATTTACACCCTCCATTGACTCATGGAACCTTTTAGAGAGATGCTTTTATTGGGTTGCCTTTCTTGGAATGTCTAAAACTACAACCATCCATTGCTATTTTTCTTTCTTTTCTGTACTACTACTAAGCGCTGCTTTCCTTGTATGGGTATGTTTTGTTACTTTTTTTTTAAAGTCAAATGGTCAACTTTTTTTTTTCTTTGCAAACATTAACTTTGTTAGAACAACATTTTTATTGTTCAGCAGCGGGGGGGGGGTTAGTAGAACAGAAACATTCTTCAATGATCAGTTGGTTTGATGCATATGCTGATTACAAAACAAATTAGTTCAGCTGTTGTGAAACTATGGGCAACATTCAGTGATGTCTGCCTGCATGCATCGCAGGACTTCCAGTTTCCGTTCTCGCTCCTCCAGCTCCACCATGTCCTCTCAAAAACTGCTCCATAGGGTTCCCATGTAGCCATTGTAGGGGGAGAGGAGGAATAACCTCTGTTTCATGAGCAGATATCTGCTTATGCTACATTGGTTCTCACACTATGAAATAAGCTTTTGTTTTTCTAAAACAACAACAACATGGAATTCTTAAATGTAACATTTAACATGATGTAAAGTTTCTGTATATGTGAAATATTCAGAGCTTCTTTTTAAGGAAATTTTTAAAAAGAAGCAAAATTAAGTAACGGCAATGGTGAAGAAGCCTAAGTCCGTTCACACGAATTTGTGCAAAAGAGGTAGCAGGCCAGTCTTTCAAGTCTCACCAGCTTGAATTCCCTTGTTTTTGCATCTGGCAAGACACAGTCACAGGCAACCCTTCCTAGGCAGCGACCTTTGCCTCTTACCACTGAGTGTATTCCTGTTGGGAAATTCCCACAGAGCTAACAAGCAGCCAGTAAGAGAGCAATGCTGTGCCAGTAGTTGTGCACCTAATTGCTGCGAGCCATAGGGCAAGCAGCCTTTGCCCCTGCCTTAATGAAATAAAAAGAGATAAGCTGCCACCTACACATTGCCATTCTTGGCTTCAAATAATAGGTGACAAGCCCGTTGGCAGCTTTCGACCAATATAGCAACTGGCATGTCAAACCCTACTAGTGCACCTTCCTTCTTTTTAAGAAGTGTGTGCAAAGTAAACTGTTGCTTTATTTCTCAAAAAGGACTGAAGTACATGCTGTATGTGAGTGCGTGCAGCCTGGATTACCATTTCTAGGCAAAGTGCTTTTGTGTGAAGGACATTTGTATGGAGAAGCTGCTAGCAAGTTCTTAACCTTCCCTTTGCCCACTGCTTTCTTCCTGTAACTCCCTTCCCAAGCTGATTTTCTTCCTATCAAATCCATAGATGGCACATACAAACACTCAGTCTGAAAGCACGCAGCTTGCATACCCCCCCCCCAATGGTTCCGGTTACCTGTTTTTTGTGTGAGAGCATGGTGGCCATTTTTGGTGCCTCAAGAATACACTTGGGGGGGGGCTATGATCTTGTGCAGGTCATGTGACTCGCATGGCAGTGCGAACCTGGAAGATGCACATCCTGGGTTTACACCTCAACGTGCTGGAGGGTATGAGTTTGAGGTTGGGGAAGTTAAAATGAAAAGCAGCACACTGATACATCTAGGAACTCTTCATATTGTATATTGCCTCCTCTCAATATCGCTTCACTCAGCAGTAATATTTGTATATGTATTGATGTGTAACATGGTGTTGAGCCCCAACTTCCATGGGAGAAAGCAAAACGTTTTACTCCAGGGCACTTATTAGAATGAGGACCTGTGGTATATATTACTTAGGTCTTCTATCGCTGCTAAAATGCACATTTTGCTTTTTTACATAAAAATCTGTGGTGGCTTTAATAAGATAAAATGGGTTTTTTTCCACATGCATGTGATTAACAACCTTCTCTGAATTTATCATTTGCCAGAGTATTAAAAGACCTTAAAAGCAGTCAAAGAAGAATCTAAAGTTTCAGCTAATTGAAAAATATTATAAATTCACGAGTTGGATTGTGTTGAAGTGACAATTTACCCTATTGTTATACAGTGGCTTGTGAATATGAACATACATTTTAAATAGAAAAAGTATGTTTTGTCCAACCTTTAAGTTTTTTGAACAGTTTTTGTAAAAGTCTGCAGTCTTGTACACATGTATTTGGGAGTAAGTCACATTGAACTTGTTTGGATTGACAGTCATAGGAGCAGGCTGCCTCTGCTGTTTCCACAGAGTTTTACTGAGCTGTATTGTATGCTATTTGTTTGCTGATTTCCTACTCACAGTTCTCTTGGCCTATGAATACAGGGACACATAGCTTGGTCAAAACATTCCCACTAGCACTGTATCTTATAGGCATTCATTTTAGGCAGCAGAGAAGAAATTACTGTCAGAATGAACCTAGAAGCAGAATTTACTAACTTTATTTCATTTATATCCTGGTATAATTGCATTGTCTTGATGGTATATTTCAGCACATGAAACATTAAATGCAGCTTAATTAAAGCTTTAAAATGAATTATCAAAAGTACGCAATCTGTGTCAACTAGGAAAAGGATGTTGCTGTGAAGAACTGAAAAGGGTCACAGAGCTGAAAGCTTATGCTTAGCTTCCTACAGATCCTAAATACCAGCAAATTGAATGTTCTGTAGACAAGGATGTCAGCCAGTGTTGCCTCCCACACTGACTGGCTGAGTCCAACAGTGTTGGCTGGTATGAAGGGAAGGATTATTTCACTGTGGAAAATTCACTCTCAGCTGTGTGTACAGGTTACCATCTCTTTTTTGACTTCAGAGAAGCCAAATAATTCTCCTTAATTCTCAGAGTACACTTACCACAAAGATATTCAATGCAATGAATTCAGTGCAAATTGCCAGCTTAAATAACTAGAGGTTGTTTTAATAATATCACAGACCGGGTTAGTTGTAGAGCACAAATGAGCTATACGTGGCAAAAGTATGCCTGAAATAGTTGAAAGTGGCATAGTGACTTAGAGACTGAACTGTCAGTCCCCATTTTCAAATCTCTTCTCTGCTGTGATGTTGTTCTCTCTCAATCACAGTCCTTTCCATCTGCAATAAGTGGGATAATACAGGCTTACATTACAGTGTTGCTATAAGGATTACAACCAGATAATGCATGTGAAATACTTTGGACACTCAAAGTTGCTATCAAATTATTGTTATTGTTATTGCTGAGTTAAAACTTAAATTATGGACTTGCAAAGCATGTTTCGGTTTTTAAACCTACGATTTATTTATTTTGTTGATTTGTTTAATATTGTGGATTTAATTTTAATGGGAACCATTGCTTGCTTTTAAAAATAAAATTACCTGTGGATTTTCTCCTTGCTCTTCTGTGTTGTGAGGTCAGTTCTTCTAGATAGCTGTGTGTGACAGATGTGATTAATTCAAACACCACACTTGCACTAAAAATACGCTATTTAATTCTGTGGGTGTGATACTTAGCGCATACTTATTTGCTACAAGATACTGTTGACGTAAATGCTACCCCCTCCCCTTCTATTAGGGCTGGGAAGTGTTACCCAGCTTTAGTTATTGCAGTACAAATAGTAGCTTGGGCTGTAAATGCTGCAGTTGCATGCTGTGTATGGCAAATGGGGCAGACACATCTTTTAGATAATGGTGTCTCTTTGGCAGGCAAATGGTCCAATAACAGCTTACAGGCTGTTATTAGCTCCTCAACCATTCCACCCATACCCAATCCCTGCTCCACAAAAGGCCATGCTACAGATGTGCTTGGATGGGCAGGCTTCATATGGTAAGAAATGGCTTGCTGGGTTAAGCCAGCACTTCTCCAACACTGATGACTCAGATGCTATGTGAAATTCTAAAGCAGGTCATTCTGGAGAAAACTATCCCTTATTTTTCTCCCCAGTATCTGGTCACTAGAGTTGTGCTGTCTTGGTTGACCATTCGCAGAGAATAGTTACTGCAACACCTACACTCTGTGAAACTGTCTAACCCTTTTTTAAATAAGCCATCTAAGCAAGCAACCATTGAAACCACACTCTGCAATTATTCTGAAAGTTAATTGTGCCAGCCACTATATCACAGCAGCTCAAGATTGCTGGTTTCTGAAGTAACCCTTTATAAAACTTTATTCTGTTTTTATGTATTTTCAACAATATTATTTATTTAGGGTCTCTGGAGGCACTAGCAACAAAGGACTGATACAAAGACATGTAAGATGCATACATCAAGCAATATCCTGTCTTAAGGCTTATCCACACTTGCCTCCCCCCACCCCCACCCCGGCTTTCCAAGCACAGGTCTGCGCTTTAAAGCTCTATTTCTAAGTGCTCACTTTTTTGCCGCAGAGCTTTCCCTTTGAAAACTCATTCTTTAAAGCTGAAGCACAACAAACAACAATTCAGAGTTTCTGTGGATTGTTGTTTGCTCCGATTCAGCTTTAAAGAGTGGGGCTTCACAGGGAAAGCTCCAGCGGGAGGGAGGGCTCTTTGACACAGAATATTAAAATGTGGACTGTGCCTGGAAAGCACAGAGGCAAGGTAAGTTTTCATTATAAATTCTGTATTTTTGTCGTTTAGTCGTGTCTGACACTATAAATACCTTGATAAAATAAACATTAGATTACTGGCCACTAAGGTTCTTTCTTCCAGACTGTTGCCATGAAATCTCTTTTACTGGCTTCACACTCAATTCCAAAAGTTCTCTTATGCAGTTTGGTCTTTAAGCTTTAAGCTGTTCTTGCTAGCCACAAAAAGGAAAACCTATCTTGTAATTCCAAAGTTTTGCTAATAGCTCCAGAAAGGAAAGGGAAACTGCCAAATCCTGATCCTAGGGTTTCAGGACTTTACAGAAAGGAGGTAGCTAGGTGCGCCTCTTGTCTAACCACTAGTTCCTAATTCTACTGAGGATGAAATCATATTTCTTTCACACTATAGACTCCCTTTCTCCATACTGGAGCTCTCCACACTTCACTTCGCTACTGAGCATGTGCATAATTCTTAAAGGTGCATATGCATGTGGGTTACACGTCTTCAAGTGCACCTAAGGTTAATGAGGCTTTTTTTTTTAACCTCTTTCTAGAGATGCCAGGCTCACTGGAATCAAGCCCTGATACAAGGTTTGAGAGCACATAATACTCACCATTGTAGGAGCCATTGGAATAACTTTCTCAAGCACTACTTTTGCCTTATCTACTGGCATGCCAGCATCTTTGTTGGAGAGGGGAGGAGATTTCAGATGTCCACCCATCTCTGTTTTCCTGTGCCAGAGCTCTGCTGCTGCCCCACCTGGATATGCATTGTTTAAAAGGGAGAGACAGTAAATGAACAGGATTAGAAGAGCTGGATAGGTAGAAAGAAGATTATGGATGATGGATTGGTGCAAAAAAAAAAAGTTTTTAAAAGTCTATTTTTATGAACTAGCTTATGTTCTGAGTCAGTCAGGTGTGACCCAGCAGAAAGTTACCATACCTATTCTTTTCTGTTGAACAGCACATCCCTTTGCAATATCATGAACTGCTTTTGAAAATCACCAATTCAAAAGTGATTTGCCATGTGGTATCAGAGGCTGCTATTTGAGAAACATATGTTTAAAGTCATGCAGAAATAGTTGTGTGTTTCTTTGGATAGTGGCCAATATTTTTATCCCTGCATAAGTATCCAAAATACACAATCTTTGGATTATACATTTGTGGCCTTTCCATCTTTATGCCTTTCAGCAATATAAATAATTCTCTCTCTTTTTTGCAACACTTTTACTGACCTTTGATAGCTATACCAAACATTTTGTTGTTTAGTCGTTTAGTCGTGTCCGACTCTTCGTGACCCCATGGACCAGAGAACGCCAGGCACCTCTGTCCTCCACTGCCTCCCGCAGTTTGTTCAAACTCATGCTGGTAACCTCGAAAACACTATCCAACCATCTCGTCCTCTGTCGCCCCCTTCTCCTTGTGCCCTCCATCTTTCCCAACATCAGGGTCTTCTCCAGGGAGTCTTCTCTTCTCATGAGGTGGCCAAAGTATTGGAGCCTCAGCTTCACAATCTGTCCTTCCAGTGAGCACTCAGGGCTGATTTCCTTCAGAATGGAGAGGTTTGATCTTCTTGCAGTCCATGGGACTCTCAAGAGTCTCCTCCAGCACCATAATTCAAAAGCATAACCTTTGCAATTTGACAGAAAGATCCCCTACTCCACAAGTTTCTTTTCAAGTACAATGTGTATTCATATAGTACTACTTTAGTTAATTCTTGGTAACATGGAGGGGAAAATCAATTTGCAGCTGAAGCAAATTTCATAGTATTGGTTAACATACTTTATTGTCACTTAACATACTGTCTAGTTAAAGTACAGAGACTGCGTAATTCCTTACTTAATTGCAGGAAAACAAATACTGTAACTATGACATATAATACTTAAAGAAAAATTGAATACCTCTGAGAATTATTACTTATTATTATGCAGAATGTTGTTTTGTAAAGGCAACTAAACACATAAGCCTGACTTGGACAGTTTGGGATAGATGAAGGCAGAGTTACAAGTTGTTTAACCTTCATTGCCTCACCTGGAATCTGAGGGTAATCTCAACTAAGCTCTTTTTAGATGAGTATTTTTAGTTCTTAAACCTAAGAACCCACACATTTTCATCTAAAAATGAAAAGTTATGAGGAGAGGCGTTTCCACGCACACCCCCAGCCTAATCTCATCTTTACATGCTCCCAGTTATAAACTATATTTTATTCATAGGTGCCTTAAGTTGGAAGATTGCTTACTAAAGCTGAAGTTCAGTTGAAAATCTTGCTGTATACATCTGTTTGCTAAAAGTGCTTTGCAGTCCACGTGACATTATTCTGAAATTCTGGTCTCTTTTTAGGGAGAGATTCATGTGCTTACTGATGGGGGAAATGGGGAATCTCAACTGAGTGCAACCATACGGACATCAGATGTAACATTTACCATAAACTCATCTGGCATCCAGTAACCTTCCTTGCTGTTTCATCTCTTAGAAGAGTCGTATCTTGTTGGGATTTGGCCTTAAACAATTCTCGATTAAAACTCTAGCTGATATATGGTCTTACTGTGATGTGGCTTTGATGGTTTCCTCTCTCTGGCTTTGGCACAAACAGCTGATCTTGTGCATTTGTAAGGAAAAGAAGCTGGCCAATGTTTTTCTTGCTGATCTAAGCCTTTTAGGTAATGCATAGAAGTGGCATTTCATCTGCCTATGGACTCTGAACTCAGTGCCCTCACAAGCAGATTAATTTACTGATAAGACCGTTGCAGCCTTTGAACAAAATAAGCAAAAACAGTTTTCCTGTTTATTCAACCTCTGTCTGCTAAATCAAGAGTGGGCAATCTTTTTTTTCTGCTGAGGGTGCATAGGAGAAGCCAGAGTCTTTTTGTTACTTTTGCCCTCCCTGCCATCCACATTAAATTAGGCCAAGAGGTTGCCCAGTCCACCCTGACATAAACCATGCTTAAGATACTAATGAGAGTATGTCATATCCATGTTGCTTGCAATCTTTTTTTAGCTCATATGGGCAAGATAGACTGGGATCTACCAGTAGATAGCTGGGTATAGTGTCCTCCTCCCTTAATTGTACCGCTGAAATGAAGAAATTGAGCAGGTGCAGTAAACTGGAGTGGAAGGACTGTGAGCTCTGTTTAGTTCTTGCCTGCAAATTCCTGGACTCTGGATTCTTTTGCTCTAAGTGTATGCCTTGCACACCCAATTCTGGCTGGTGGGTAAAAGAGTAGAACCTGCAAGAGTAGATCCTGAAAGCTAGAAGTCTGCCTCTGACAGTCTCTGCCCTCTTTGGTCAAAGGAGTTGATCAACTAATGTGGAGAACGTATGTATCACAGGTTTCAAGCAAAAGTTCTCCTCTGAGAAAGTTGGAATGCATGAACAGTACTCATGCTTAAGTATTGAAAGTAGTCAACTGCATTTAAAAGGAGGTCTTTACTCCAGCCTGTCAGAAATTTGATAGGTTTGCTTCCTACTGGGTGAAATCTGTTGGGAATGCTGGACAGGAAGACTCATTGAATGATAACTCACATGGTTTACCCAGAACTCCCATCTCTCATCTGCTTCAGTTCATGGAAAGCACAATTAATACAATTCCATGTGCTCTGTAGGCTGGGTGACTACTGCAGAGTGTCTAGCTTGATGCCTGCATCAAGCTGAGTTAGTGCCAAATCATGAATGGAAATCATATGTTTCATTTATGTTGGTTTCTGTTTGCTTCTGCTGCTCAAGTGTTTCCTCTCCTTCCTCCGCACTTTCCAAGTTCTGCTATCTCAGAAGTTTCTAAGTATAACAGCTGCTTCCATGGCTGCCATGCTTTCTGTTTCTAGCCACTTCAAGAGAGTTTCATTTCTGGTCACTGACACTGCAGTAGTTTCCTAGAATTGTACTAGCCAAGAGGTCTTAAACCTATTATAAAATCATTGTTAGAAGCAGTAGGACATTTTGAGACGAGTAGAAAACTGTTCAGAATCTTCTAGCATTTGTGTATTTCAGCCTAAAGACTTGGTTCTGGGCATTATAGTAGTTTTGGGCCATCATCGCAGGGAAATATACCAGAGCAAACATTTGGGATTGGTTTGATTAATCAAGCACAGTCTTTGACCCGGAAGTTTGTTTGAACGGACAGTGACTTTTTTGTTAATAGGTTTATGGTTTCCACACAGTGCATTGTTGCACAATGTGTGCATGATCATACAGAAAAGAACCTTGGCTTCCTTCATGACATTTCTAGTAAACTTAAATGACCTGATGTTACTCTACATAAGGGGTTTTTACTTTTTAATAAAACCTTTACCTATGGGGTTACTTTAGCAACCTGATCTTGAAATTCCTAGATCCTTTAAATGCTGAATGCTTTGAAATGCCTGTGTTAAGGAATATTACAGTGACTAGAACACTGAATCTGAAAAGGATTGTTTATGATGCTCTGAAATTATATTTTCTATGATGGGCTACAGTACAACAATGGTGTTGTTCAGAAAGGATTTACATAGTCAAATGGTATTTTGCCAAAAACAGAAAACAGACCACACACTTAGACTTTAATACTTTTCACATTTTGAGAGTAACTGATATTGAGCTTGGTGGTACTTGGTTCATACATAGAATTGGGGTATTAGGCATTTACAGCACCACAAGATAACTTAATTATTCTGAGCAACAGGTTATCTGGATCAGTAGCAAAACAGGGATAAAGAAATTCTACCATGGTTCTCTTCTGTGGCTTACATATATTATAATGCTGCATTTATTATAAATTTGGATCATTGAGACCAGCCCTAAAGCTCATTGCTTCAGCACAGAAGTGTGTATACCCTATCCTACAATTGGCTGCTCCACTGAGATGCCCAAAAGACTTAATTATTGTGTTACATTACAAATATGCAAGCATAAGTGTTTAGCAGGTATTTTGACTCAATATAGCCAATATTTGATAGAAAATTTGTTCATCTGTGTAGAAACCTTAAATATAAAAATAAGGTTTGTGTTATTCTAAGCAAGATCTGTGGGAATCCATAATGTGACATCCATCATAGGAATCCTATTAGAAGAGGTTTGTGCAGAACAACAGAGAAACATATAAAAGCAGACATTTCAAAACCAGCCTCTTGAGATTTTGACTGGTCCTCAGAGTATTTATCAGAGTTACTAAAACATACAAGCAGACACAAAGATTTTTAACCACTTTTTTCTTCTAGTTTTTCTCCTACAATGTTAATGCAACTCTTAATAGCTTGATGAAGGCCCTTACTGATTTCCACTGACTATACAACAGCTGTCTGCAAAGTATGAGAATTCTGGATCAATGATTGAAGGTAGTAATTGAGAAGAGTGCACACACTTCATCTGTCAATTTAAAGGGGAAGAGAGTCTCTGGTGATTTGATGAGCTTCATTAGTTGGTAGACATAACAGACAGCAAATTTGAAATTGATTGTAGATTATTTTGCTGGTTAGGTTAGGTTTGCTTAGATTTTCTTTCAAAATATTTTCGTTCTATCATGGAATGTCAAAGAACAATGTTTGTTCAAACTCATGGAAATGTTTCCTCCATGCAACAGGATCGTATTGGGGAAAATACAAAATGTTTTAGAGAGCAAGCAACTTGGGCACTTAAATGATTCAGTAGGATTTGTGTTTTTTATTTGCACACTACGTGGAGACTTTACTCCTATTTTTGGCAAGTAAGCCATACTTTTAAAATGATCCAATTCCTATGGGGCGAAATGTGAATACAGTGGTACCTCAGGTTAAGAACTTAATTCGTTCTGGAGGTCCGTTCTTAACCTGAAACCGTTCTTAACCTGAGGTACCACTTTAGCTAAAGGGGACTCTTGCTGCTGCCACGCCGCTGCTGCGCTATTTGTGTTCTCATCCTGAAGCAAAGTTCTTAACCCGAGGTACTATTTCTGGGTTAGCGGGGTCTGTAACCTGAAGCGTCTGTAACCCGAGGTACCACCGTATTGCCATAGACAAAATGGGCAAAAGTTTACCATCTGAATGCATTATTAGACATTTCTGGTTTTAGTATCTTTCAAGGGCTTTGGCACATCTTTCAGCTAGAATACATGTCATTTATTTACACTATGTCGTTTATCAAAATTCTCAAGTGCTGTTTCAGCAGCTGCAGAGGAAGCAGAAGCTTGACTCACTGTAGGTAAAACAGTATAATATGCTAGGAACCATTCTGCTTGACCACACTTGTTCATTTTCACTGTACCTATCCCTCCCATTGATGCTAAAATCTAAAATGATGCATTGGCATGGCAAGCCCATTCCAGTAGTCCCTTGGATGCCACGTGTTGTGCCTACTGATACACAGCCTTGATACTGATAACAAAACACGTATCAATTTTCATACATTAGGTTAAAAATGTAATTCTCTTTTTTATTGTTGAACAGGCAAGAGCATGCAAAGAGAATGAGCACCGCGTTAGCCCCTTTCTGGTAAACCTGAAATAAAGAACCTTTGTAAAAGGCCTTCTCTTTCTTTATGGAAATATTGTGTATGGCCCCTTCACATAAGCCAGGTTACTACTGCTGTTGTTGGCTGTTTTAGTATAAACAGGCCCCAGAGTAGGTACAGTCATACCTCGGGTTGAATGTGCTTCAGGTTGAGCGCATTCGAATTGCGCTCCACAGCAACCCAGAACTAATGGAGCGTGTTACTTCCAGGTTTTGCCACATGCGCAGACACTCAAAATGATGTCACGCGCATGTGGGGAAAGGGCAAAACACAACCTGCGCACACACCGTCGCGGCTTGCTTTGAGTTCAGGATGCAAACAGGGCTCCAGAACGGATCCCGTTCGCATCCCGAGGTACCACTGTAATACTGCTTTAGAATCCACATCTTTTGTTCTTGACTCAAGTTCTCGTCATTTGCGTGTTCAGACCCAGAGACCTCCCTCCTAAACAAAGACACATTTGACTCAAATTTTAGTTTTGGTTTTTGGCAGAATTTAGGCCACAACCTTATTGATTACAGAAAAGTGAGTGGTTGCTCTGGTTCGACTAGCTCCCTACACCCTTGCAGGTAGCGCTGACCCAGAGCTCTATCATAGTCAGCCAAGGGTGAAGACCTGAGGAAGGTGAAAAGGCTGGGAGCAGACTCTATTCACTCCCTAGATGCTCCCCTGGACTCAGGCACGGGCACAACCCCTTTTCGGGGTTGGCCAAACCAGGTTGAGTCCCTGGACTCCTTTAATGAAATATCCTTCACATAGGGATGGCGAAACCATTCTCCCATCCCTATCACATGAAACAGTGCCCATCCTCAACCTTACAAGTTGTGTTGAATTGCTACGCAGCAGGCAAAACCCAAATGGCAACAGCCAATTGGCCAAGTGGGAAAATTCCGGCTGTGCCCCTCTCCCAACAACAGACGACACACGACGGCATAGCAAGGTCAATCGCAAAAGGCCCTAAAATTAGGGAGACGTGGGCAGGTGTTTCGATGCACAAGCAGAAAGATGGGGCTCTGGGTCACATGCATGGGTTTATATAGGTCCCTCAATCCGTTTAGACTGCAACCCCATTGGCCAGATTGAAACCCAGCATCGAGGGTGTTATTGAAGTGCTCACGCTGGCCACCAGGGGTATTGTGTACAGTGGTACCTCTGGATGCGAAAAGGCAGGCTGGCTGAGCTGTTCCGTTCAGTTCCAGCTTACTATAAAGAACCACTTGGAGAAATCTCTGTGTCGTCTACTTTGTCAACCCACTACTTAATACTGGTGACGAAGGTGGGATTGGATGGACATCAGAGCACAGCCACATTTGGCAACTCACTGAGCTGAAACACTGAGCGAAATCACTGAACAGAACCCAATTCAGAGCTAACCGTACTGGCTAGAGCACTGTGTTCCATCCATCACCCTCCACGTCGGCATTGGAACCAAGGCTTCACTCGTGCCTCTACTGCCATTCGCTCCAGCCTCTGAATCATGGCACTCATACCTCGCGCGGTTCGCCTGCTTCCTCCAAGCAAACAAGCTGATGGAAGGGTCAGAGGAGCGTAAGTGGGACCCATTCCTCAGCCTCTGTGCGCCCAATCGGGTGTTGTGGCTATCCAATGGACCCACCCACAATCAAGAGGTCAGTCTTCAGATCTCACTGCAACACATGCCCTCTTTTAGGGAGGACACGATTCACAATATCTGTAAAGAAAAATAATCCTTTTACCTGACTCCACTATTCTTTCCAACTGCCAGCCTGAAATTTAACTGCTACTTTGTCTTGTGTCAGTTATATGCACCCATATAATCCGTTGTGATGAATTTCATAGGGTCAGCTTTATTACCTACTTTTGGGCCACCCTGTATACACATAGTGTTATTGTCTCTGGTGGTGACCAGCTTAGGTTGCAACCGTTTTGTGGTGGATGACACACCAGTCAAAGACCAGTTGATCCCCCACTTGTAATTATCTGGACACCTGTGATAAGAAAACACAGGTGGCTAACAGTGATGTGCTGAGATCTAATCAAATATGTGTGGGTTTATAAATTTTCGTCACTTCTGCAGGCCTGTGCAGAAGTTGGTTTTAAGGCTGATTAGTATGCAGTTTGTATGTTTTATTCCAGTTGTGTATTTGTGTTTTAAAATGGATGTGTATTTATGCTTTTAATAACAACAATTTTATTGTTGTTTTATAAGAAACAAGGATAATATTAGTTAGTATAAACTGATACATATGATGTTTCAAGATGGCTGCTCTTCTTTGCTTCTGAAAAGCGCTTTTGGTTATATTACATTTTTTAACTCAGTAGAAGCCAGAAAGTCAGCTACAGGTCCTCCTGATATGAAGAAAATGAGTTGGAAGTTATGAACACCTTGTTTTACATCTTTACATAGAACCATTTAATCAGCAACAAATATGAAACCATTGTTAGAAGAAATTAATTAAATTTCTTTTATCTCATGTGAAACAGGTGGTTCAACTCTGGTAGCTTAGATACACAGTGTGCATATCCTGAGTCCACAAGCTAAAATACAAGACAGGCTTTATTTTTCATCAGCTGCTGTCTGCATGTTGGTAGTTTTGTTTGATCAGAATAGAGCAGTTATCTTTGTCCTCTCTGGCATTCAGAATTCAACATCCCCCATTAGTTAGATGACCATTGACTGACTTTTTGATGAGGCCAACAGATGACCTTGTTTTGACATGTGTTTCTTCAGTTGATGTGCTACAGTTTAGAGGGGAATAATGGATAGATAATTTGTAAGTCATGTATTCAAATAATGCAGAAGAAAACCTAGGCTTTGATTATGAGGACTTGATTGAGGTTATAAAGCTGCTGCATCCTTTTTTATATTTGATTTTTTAATTAAAATCAAGGTTCCTAATTCATAGAAAAGGCAATGTTTCAACATACATATTTTCTCTAAAATAGCTGTGTATGAGCTTTTGTAAAACAACAACAACAACAATTTATTGTTTCCCCAACCACTCTGGGCAGCTCCTAACCGAATGTTAAAAAAAAAATACAGCATTAAACATTAAACAGGGCTGCCTTCAGATATCTTCTAAAAGTTTTGTAGTTACTTTTCTCTTTCACATCTGGTGGGAAGGCGTTCCATAGGGCGGGTGCCACTACCGAGAAGGCCCTCTGCCTGGTTCCCTGTAACTTGGCTTCTCACAGCGAGGGAACCGCCAGAAGGCCCTCGGCGCTGGACCTCAGTGTCTGGGCAGAACGATGGAGGTGGAGACGCTCCTTCAGGTATACTGGACTAAGGCCATTTAGGGCTTTAAAGGTCAGCACCAATACTTTGAATTCTGCTCGGAAACGAACTGGGAGCCAATGCAGGTCTCTCAGGACCAGTGTTATATGGTCTTTGCAGCCACTCCCAGTCACCAGTCTAGCTGCTGCATTCTGCATTAATTGCAGTTTCTAAGTCACCTTCAAAGGTAGCCCCACGTAAAACACATTGCAGTAGTCCAAGCAGGAGATAACTAGAGCATGCATGACTCTGGCGAGACAGTCTGCGGGCAGGTAAGCTCTCAGCCTGTATACCAGATGGAGCTGGTAGACAGCTGCCCTGGACACAGAATTGACCTGCTCCTCCATGGACAGCTGTGAGTCCAAAATGACTCCCAGACTGCGCACCTGGTCCTTCAGGGGCGCAGTTGCCCCATTCAGGACCAGGGAGTCCTCCACACCAGCCTGCCCTCTGTCTCCCAAGAACAGTACTTCTGTCTTGTCAGGATACAACCTCAATCTGTTAGCTGCCATTCATCCTCCAACCGCCTCCAGACACTCATACAGGACCTTCACTTCCCTCATTGAAGTATTTCCTCCCAACGATTTCCCCCTGTCTCTCTTATTTGTTGTTACTTCCTTAGTAAGAATCACCATAACCAGTGCTGCTTATAAGCAGATAGATTTGTCTTCAGCTTTTCAGATCAGGGCCATACTTAGCCTATGCATGCAATGCATGAGCCATCTTACTACTGCTGTTGTTTAGTATATCTACGTATGGTGGCATTGTCTCTAGTGGTGACTACCTTAGGCTGCAACCAAGGGGATGACCCACCAGTTAAAGACCAGTGAATTAGACAGTTTTTGAAGAATGTGCTACAATTTTTTAAGTCTCTGCAGACTTCTTGTCACTGTCAGCTACAGCTTGTTTTCAAAACACCGGAGTTGCCTCATAGGAATAGGATTATGACTGAAATACTACAGATTCCTTTCTTTTCTTACTTCCTGGGACCAAAATACTTTTTCAGAACTCATACAGGCTTTTCCAAAATCTTACTCCAGAAAAGCAGCATGATGAGTTTTCTTAAGGTTCACCTGCCATTAGCTTTCTGTACTATAGCTGGCTGGTTTGTTCATTCATCTCTACAGGATTTGACAGGAATTGCATCCTGGTCTTATGAGTTTGGCATATTACTAAATCCTATCCTCACGTTGAAGCATCTCAGTGCTATTGAACTGTATCTCTTAACAGTGGAAAGATAATGCATATTCTAAGTTTATAAAGTTGCTGGGGAACATCTGGCAGCAGAGTGGAAGTGAAAAGACAATTTCAAATGACAGGAGAAGGCATGCAGTTATCCCTATTTCTATACTATAATTGCCTGCCAGCTCCTGTGACTATGCATACATTCTCCTGTGGCTCTTCAGAAGGAGATTCCTTCCCCCCCCCCCACACACACTGATATTCTCACTATAGAGATAGTTGAAATATGGGTCAGGGTGAACCTACCTTCTTTATTGACGGTCACCTACTTAATATACAGTTCATATTTCTTCAATTTTACCATTGCTTATCTGTGAAACTCGCCTTCAAACTTTATTTTATTAGCATCACAAAAATATTAGATTCGTTTAATTTCTGCCTGAGGGGGAAAATGAAATTCTGCATACCTATAATACTACTGGTGTTTTAACAGATTTTACATGGCCATGTAAATATGCTCACTGATTATGGTAATTGTGATAGCTATACAAGTAGTAATTACTGTGATCTGATCAGACGACTATTGCCTTTACTGTGACAGCTGTGCCATTTTGTTGACTGATTATTATTGTGGGCCTGTATGTTCTGTGCTTATCCCAGTGCCACAAGCATCCTCTTACACTTGCTTGTACTATAGCCACTTCAGAGATGCAATGTGTCGCCGCCTGTCAAGCTTCTCTAAAAAAAAAAAAAAATAAGAATGGGTATGACTGCCCATGTATGCAGCCAAGATTTTCTTTGTAGTGCCCTGAATCCTTATATCTCTCTTAAACTTCACAGTATGAGTTTGCAAATAGTAGATACTCCATTAAAAGTGCTGAGCAGAGTTGTTATACCTGTCCATCATGGAGGAAGCACGTCCAAAACACAAACTGTTTTCATTTTTTTTAAGTGCTGAGTGAAATCTCAGTCTACCTGATCAAACTGTTCTACCACTGTAAAAATTCACCCCATGACAAAATCCAGTAGTTTCATTTTAATGCAGCACATATATTTTAAACATTACGCCACATATACATTCTTAGTGCCTTGTTTGAGGGAGGATGGGGGGAGAATGGCGGCTTATAGATGCAGAGGAAATGCTATAGAGGTTTTGCCTTGCCTTGCCATGCCTTGCCTTAGATGTATTTTCTGCCCACCCAATCTCAGCTGGGGACCTCAAAATGAGCAGTGTTTTTAACGCAAGACATTTCCTGAAGGATGTTGCACCGCAGGGAACTTCCCCTTTATTCTTCAAGGAGACACAGGATGAAAATCAAATTATGAAAACTGTCATTACAAGGATGGAATGTCTTTGTTAATGATAAAAATGTGGTTGTTACAAGAAGATGAAAGTTCCTAGTTTCAAACCAGTATCTCTAATCTGTGATAGAAGAAACAACTGTGCTTTTATAATACAGCATTATACAGGATGGGTAGAGAAAAATGCAGTTTACGCATATACAAGAATTTTTTCCATTGTAGCCGTGATACTTCTAAGTTTTCACTCTGTATTTGAAGCTCTGTGTGATAGTTAAGGATAAATCTTGTACAAAATATTGTCAAAATATGCATTGATTAGCTTTTTCTGTTAGTTCTTATTTAAAAAATGTAATACATTTATTTTTGGAAACATATTTGTATTCTTACTTGCATGGCATTGCATTAGAGCAGCGGCAGCTAAAGTAGTGCCTTCCATATGTTGTTGGATTACAGTTCTCACCATACCTGACCTTTGACCTTGCTGCCTAGGATTAATGGGAGCTGCAGTCCAATGATTTCAGGAATGCAGCACTAGAGAATGATCCAGTTTTTATAGAAACTTGCATCAGTAGGTGTTAAATATGATAATCTATAGAAGGAATAGGTAATCTGTGACCCTCCAAACTTTGTGGGACTCTAGTTTCCATGAGTTGCAACCAGCATGGCCAGTATTCAGGAATGATGAGAACTGTAGGCTAACAACACCAGGAAGCCTACAAGTTTCCTGCTCCTGATCCGCAGCTTTCCAATACAAATGACAGCAACCAAATTATTATAGATATGCATTGATTGTATATGAAGTTTTACTTGAAACAAGCTACTGGGATCTTAATCTTAACTGCCTTTTCTATTTCTTCTTTTTGTTTAGTGTTGAGGGTGAAGCTCCTGGAAGTGAAACAGGCACATCATTGGATAGTCCCTCTACCTATCATCAAGGAGCTATAACTCACAGTTCAGCTCTAAGCCCAGACCATTACGACCATTCTCCATACGGGCTGTATTCTGTCTCCCCAGGGCAGCAAAGGCCCCGGAGGCCAAAGCTTCAACACTCAACATCCATACTCAGAAAACAAGCAGAGGAAGAAGCTATTAAAAGGTCGAGGTCACTTTCAGAGAGCTATGAACTCTCATCGGACTTGCAGGATAAGCAGGTACTTGAACTGTGCAGTTCTATGAATCAAGCTAAAGTGTCATGGAAAGGTTATTCAGCCATTCCTGGAAAATAACAGGATATTATTTTTTTGCGAGTCTGTTCCATAATTTGGCATATCTGAATAATATTAATGTTTCCTTCTTCTGTCTTTTTCCATGACTTGCTAAACAATCAGCTGATATTAATGCTTAGCGAAATGACTTTTCCTTCAAAGAAAATGCCTCCCTGTATTTGTGCTATGATTTTGCATATGTGGCTCATTGCTTAACTTGTGGAGCTGTGCCAATTTCTTTACTAGAGACTGTGCCGTTTAAAACCAGAAGGACTTGGTTAGTATAAAAACAAACTCTTTGCCTGGCCTCTGTATTAACAAAGTTCCCGTGCTTTCAGTCAAGCAGTGCTTCTTTTAAGCTTTCTTTTAAGCCTATGAACCAGGGTTTTTGCAGTTCTAGGCAAGATTGGCTTAATGATTTTTTTCTGCCCTACCTCTGACCTCTACCAAATCCATATTACCAAGACTACATCTTTACGTGGCAAAGCCCACATTATCACAAGTTTCTGGTATTCCTTTTTCGAGAGGACAGAAGGTTTACTTTTAAAAATTAAGAAATGAACAGCTGCTCATCGGAAAGCAGGCTGCCAGTTAAATTATTTTACTTACCCATAAAGTTGTGAATACTACAATACTTGTCAATTTAGGATCTCATTTGAAGTATTTTCATTTGTATCACATCATTTGTGCTGTTTACACAGTTTAGAATGTTGAAATCTAAGATGAATATTGTAACTAGTAATCAGGACATGCTTAGTATAGGCAGAGGGCCTTCTGGGCAGTGGCACCCTCCCTGTGGAATGCCCTCCTATCACATGTCAGGGAGCTAAAGTATTTCACAACTTTTAAAAAACATCTGAAGTTCAGGGAAGTTTTTAATGTCTAACATTTTATTACTTTTTATATTTTGCTAGAAGCCACCCAGAGTGGCTGGGAAAACCCAGCCAGATGTGCAGCGTATAAACAATAAAATTAGTAGTAGTAGTAGCAGCAGTAGTAAGCGATCATGAAGAATTTATTAAAGATAGAATATTATTATTTTGACAATTCATTAAGGCCCTACAATTTTTGAAGCACTGGATAAAGATAAAATGATTCAAACATGATTATTTCTTCATTCCTCCTTTTGCCTTTATTCATCTCTCTCATCATAAACTTCCCAGGAGCACTGAGTTGACTGCTGTTGGAGACATAGTGCTGAACCAGATTGACCCCTCCTTTATGTTCTTATTTTGAATAAAGGGAATTTATTTATGGTTCGCCTGCTGTGGCCAGGTGCAGACATAATATTCCCAATTGACTAGATCGTTTTTCCTCTGACCTTTGTGAATACTTCCCCTCTTCCTTGGTTTCACCTTAGCCATTACATTTGCATTGGTACTAACTATGGTTCATGCATTGCCCTCATAATCATGAACTTGAAGTGGGTTTGCACCTAGTTATGAGGGAATCTAGTGAATGTTAATAAATGCAGATAGAACATTGTTGCATAACTAAAGCAAACAGATGCCATGAAGGGGCAGTGGCGCTTACCTGACCTCCTAATAGCTGAGTCGCTGCTGCATACCAGAAGGGAGAGAGGACAGCTAAGTCGCTGCCAGCATTGACCTGTCCCATAACACAGTAGTGATTCAGCTCTCAGGAGGGCAGGTAAGTGCTACCACCCCACCATATCATCCTGTACTAAAGCAAACCATGGAACAACAGCAACAACAACAACAACAACAATTTATTTATACCCCACCCAACTGGCTGGGTTGCCCAGCCACTCTGGGTGGCTCCCAACAGAATATTAATAACAATAATAATAAAGCGATAAAACATCCAAAATTAAGCATTAATGGAAGGTAAATAAGGATTCGTATGGGGGGGGGGAGTACAGATGCCTGCAACATGTTGCTGGTATTCTTACTGTGAATTTGGAAGCAGAATCATTTGAAAGCAAATAAAGCATGCCTGTCCAATAGTTTAGTACAGTAAAATGACTTGTGATATTGAGACTATTAACTGATCTTTTTTTAAAAAAAAATACTTGCGGGGAAAAACCTCAACATTTTTTTTATTAAAAGTAATCACTGCAAGCAGTTCTATAATATGAACTTCAGCTTAATTCAAATTTTAACATCCTATTTTTTTACTACTTTGCCTCTTTTAAAAATACACCACTGCAGTGATGAGAATCATTGGCAGTGTATCATATCGACGTAGCCAAGGATTTTCATAATTGCAAATGCACACTAAATTCTTGGTGGAAAGAATATAAAATAGATTAACATGGATCGTAATAACTCTTTTTAAATCTCCTGCGGGTATCTGTGAAGCAGACAAGTTTTCTCCCAATTCATGCAAGGAAAGCCTGAGGGAGAAAGTTTAAGTGTGAAATGTCATCAGTAAAATTGTTCATAACTGTTGAAAGGAAAATCTGACAGGGAATTGATTCAATTATACTCCAAAGGCACAGAGAATGCAATTTCTTGCTTTGTTAAAATTTCATGTATGCAGCAAATACAGTGGTACTTCGTAAGTCAAACAGAATCCGTTCTGGAAGTCCGTCCGACTTCCAAAACATTCAGAAACTAAGGCACAGCTTCCAATTGGCTGCAGGAACCTCCTGCAGCCAATCAGAAGCCACATTGGACGTTCAGGTTCCAAAGAACGTTCGCAAACCGGAACACTCACTTCCGGGTTTGCAGCGTTCAGGAGCCCAAACGCAAGGCGTTCAGGATCCAAGGTACGACTGTATTGGAACATAGGAAGCTGCCTTATATGAAGTCATACCACTGGTGCATCTAACTCAGCATTGCCTGCATTGACTGGTAAGCAGCTGTCCAGAGTTTCAGACAATGGACACTTCTAGTCCTGTCTGGGGATGCTAGGAATTGAACCTGGGATTTCTGTGTGCAAAGCAGATCCTGAGCTATGGCCTTTTCCATGGTGTGGCCACTCTAAACATAATTTAGGCATAGGAAATGCAAGGGTCAGTAACTGGTATCATTAGTTCTATAAAGGAGCAATGCAACATGACCATAGGAAACTCTTCACTTTTCTTTTAATGTAAGTTAGTTGCAAACCTAAAAAAATACTTCTTCAAGTTCAGTTACAAAAACCGTTTGCATTTAATGTGGTTGAGTAAATAACTATTTTTGCCAAATTCTTTTTATAAAGAATGCCAGTTGTTCTATTTAATTCTTATCTAAATTCTAACTGCTTGTATCAGCATTTAAAAAAACCACACAAACCTCTTTATTTTATTTATTTTGAGGTTTCTATCCCATACTTCTAGTATCTAAGCACTACTCATGGAAGCATACAATTTAAAATCACAATGCCATGTGCAATTTAAATTGTTGCACTTGTTTTATGTGAAAGTAAGTTTTGCAGAGGTAAGTGTCATATCTTTTTGTGTTAATAAAATATACTTGTGAGACAGTTATGAAAAGTATCTTCTTGGTGGATCATTTTATGTGCACTTGTACAGGTAATTTTCTATTTTCACGAGGTGGCCTTTACTTACTGAGCGTATTTCCATCTCAGAAATCTTTTTAGATCGTAAGTTTCCTAGGAGATATATTTTTCTGAGCTAATTTTGAAACACTTATTGCCTCAGTACTGTATTAGAGAGCCATGCAGTAAACACTCTTAGTGCATGAGTATTATCAAATATTTATATTTTCTTTTTAGGTTGAAATGCTAGAACGGAAATATGGAGGCCGTCTCATAACTAGACATGCCGCTCGTACTATACAGACTGCTTTCCGCCAGTATCAGATGAACAAAAACTTTGAGCGGCTTAGAAGTTCTATGTCTGAAAATCGTATGTCAAGACGCATTGTTCTATCCAATATGAGAATGCAGTTTTCGTTTGAAGGACCTGAGAAAGTCCACAGTTCCTACTTCGAGGGGAAGCAAGTTTCTGTTACAAATGATGGGTCAAAACTAGGAGCTCTTGTCCAATCTGAATGTAGTGACCTTGGTGAATCGGCTACAATGAAATCTCCAGCAGCGTCCACTGATTTTGCTGATGCCATAACGGAACTGGAGGATGCTTTTTCGAGACAAGTAAAATCTCTTGCAGAGTCCATTGACGATGCATTAAATTGTCGTAGCATGCACTCTGATGAGGTACAGTTACCTGATCAAGTCAGAAGTCGGGAAATGGAGAGGGACAGTTGTCAAACTAAACCAACAAGCCATAATGTGGACCACAGGAAACTTGATGAAATGACTGCATCTTATAGTGACGTTACATTGTATATTGATGAAGAAGAACTCTCCCCACCACTTCCTCTTTCCCAATCAGTAGATAGGCCATCTAGCACAGAATCTGACCTAAGACTTCGGTCAATGAACCCATCTCAAGAGTACTGGTCTATGACACACAAGGATCATAAGATAGATACTGACACGAGCTGCAGAAGTACCCCTTCACTAGAATCCCAGGAACAAAGAATGAGAATGGATCATTTGCCTTTGCTAACTATAGAACCACCTAGTGACAGTTCAGTGGACTTAAGTGATCGCTCAGAGAGGGGATCATTAAAGAGACAGAATGCATATGATCGAGGAATTACTAGTACACAAGGTAGTCCCAAGCATATCTCACATGGCATCCCTACCAAGATAATTTCCCGAGAGGACCAGGAGACTAGACATAGACCAAGGCCTATTGATAGCCACTTAGCCATTAATGGCACAGCAAACAGGCAAAGCAAATCTGAGTCTGATTATTCTGATGGAGACAATGATAGCATTAATAGCACTTCCAATTCCAATGACACAATAAACTGCAGCTCAGAGTCTTCTTCTCGAGACAGCTTAAGGGAACAAACACTGAGCAAGCAAACGTACCATAAAGAGACTCGCAATAGCTGGGATTCTCCTGCCTTCAGTAATGACATCATCAGGAAACGTCACTATAGGATTGGATTGAACCTTTTTAATAAGTGAGTACAATGCATTTTTTACATAGAAAAGAAATTTATCACCAAATCACAGGATAATTAGGTATTTCTGCAGCTCCATTGTGAAGGTTAACATGATCTCCAACAATGGCTGTCTCTGGGTGTCATGCTAAACCAGGGTTGGGAAACCTGTGGCACTTCAGATGTTACTAGACTGCAACTCCTATCATCCCTGATTATTAATAATGCTTTCTGGGGCTGATAGGAGTTGAAGCCAAATAAATATGGAAGACCACAGGTTCACTATCCATGTGCTAAGCTATGGTTTAGAAAGGTGTGGGTGAGCCCAGCCTCCTCCTAAACATGCAGCCAGAAGGATGAGTTCAGAAATTTATACCATGGTTTCTTGTGTCATCCATACCAACAAATGTTGCTTAGTTTCAAGCATCCGACATCGAACCATAGTTTCTGAAGTAGCTTGTTTGAACTAACCATAGTTCACCATAGCTTCAGGTTCTGATGAAATAGCAAGCTGTGGTTAACAGATAGCAGAAGCAAATTCTTTCAAATTCCTCCTATGAGCATGTTCATGTGTCACCAGACCATAGTTTAGGGTCATGTCTGATGCAGCCCTTTTTGTGCACACTTGTCTTTTCCCTGGTTTCAGCATGTTTACTTTCTTCTCTCTTCCCACCCCTGCAGTTGCCATTTCACTGCTTTAAATGCCAAGGTGTGTATCTTGGGCAAGTAGTATTTAAAACACACACACACACACACACACACACAGAGAGAGAGAGAGAGAGAGAGAGAGAGAGAGAGAGAGAGAGAGAGACGTTTTGTTGTCCTTCATATAAGAAACATTTTCTTTTAAGCAACGTTAAAAGGACAAATAAGTTTTTTCCATCCCATCCATTACTGTTCTAATCCAGTGTTATCAGAAAACAGTCATGTTGGGGTGAAATCCTGTGTTAAACACACTCAGAGTAGACCCACTGAAATCAAGGCAATAGGTCTACTCTTATGGCTTAGTTGGATATGACCCATTTTTTTATAAAAAATTAACAAAACTATTTGCTCTGGCCAGAGTGTGCAATAGGGTTAAAAATTATTTGTTTTTCCAAAGGGCTTCCTTACTTCCCTTAAGCATATATGCTTTTTGACGTAACTGGCAGTGCTTTCCTTCCTGATTTCTTCATATCTAAATATTATAAAACAGGCTGTCTACATATTATTGTAATAGATTTAATACTGAGCATGGAGTTTAATTTATTCAGTACCATATGGGTTAAGTTAGTATTGCCGATAGTGTAGTGGCTGATTGTCAAAATATTTTTTCATACACTACATATACTTTACTTTCCATGTAATACAATGTATAAAAATTGCATATTTTAAATTTATAATTTCTTTTCTTGAGACAGCATGGAACTAATACAGATGGCAGAAGGTAATAAATAGTGATTTTTAAAAATCAATGTATTGTTAGCCTTACAGTAGCCTAGTGGAAGAGTTAGATCTAATTAAATTAGTGTAATCTGATTATTCTATTCAATGGCATAGTCCTGCTTACCTTTGATTGCTCCCAATATGTTCCATAAAGGCCTTTGTACACTGTTGGGGCTAAAGAAAGGTATAATCTACCATTCTGCTGTTCCATGCAAACTGGAGGGGCGTATACTGACGGCTCAGAGCCTCAACAAATATGGGTACACAGGGCTAGGAGACTTTATTGACCCAGCAGGCATGCAATAATTCACGTTGTTGTGATTGCCAGGCGCACTGACAGCAGCTCCTCCTCTGAAGCACAAGCTGTGTCGCCCTGTTACTTGGCAAGGAGCTGTTGCAGCTGCTTATGCAGTCACAATTATTGTTGCACAGCTGGAGATAGGACAGAGGTTTACTGGAGCCATACTGCCTGTACAGGTGGAAGAAAGAATCAGCACAGCTGCTATGGCTCAAGCTGCAAACGTTTAGGATAATACTGTAGTAAATTTTGCCATCATTAAAGGGGCATATTTATAGCACTAAGGAAGTTTGTGTGAAATACATACACAACTGGCTTGTGTTGAACACCATGGCTTGGCATTGAATGTGTGAGCTTTGGGGTCATTTGCCTCCTCCTCCCTGTTGTAGGAAAACCAAGGTCTGGTGTGCCATTTGAATTGGCAAGCTACTGTAGGTTTTTGCCTTCCAAACCAGAACTGGAAAAATGTCCTTTACATTGGGTTTTTTCTTCCGGTTTGAAGGGCAGTTTGGAGTTAACTTGTTTGGTTGTAATAGCAAATTATGGTTTGCTTAAAACCAGAAGTCAGAGAGAGAATTGAAGCATTTGTAGAAAGGCTGGCATGTATGAGCTGAGGCTTGCTTGTGTAATGCAAAAATATGAGAAGCAGCTCAATACTTTTTTAAGGCAGATAATTTGTTATATCCTACCTAGATATTATATAGTTTGCTGCGCATGGTTTAAACAAAACCTTGAAAGAATCATTATTTTTACCTAGGTGCACTGTCAATTTTATTTAGGAAGTAATCCAGCTGTGACATTTTAAATATTTAAAATCTTTAATAACTTCACTCTTATTTATCTTTCTTAATATATTTATATTCCACCTTAACTCCAAGGAATTCGAGATTGTATATATTGTTTTCCTCTTCCCATTTTATCCAGTCAACAACCCTCTAAGGTAAATAAGGTTGATGAGAATGATTGGCTGAATTCCTAGTCTGACCTCTCTAAGCACTTTACTGCACTGACTCTTCCCATTAAAGAGATGAACAAAAAAGCCATATCATATAAGTACTGTGCCTTTAAAGTGCATGGTTTTCCGCAAAGAATCCTGGATCCTGTAGTTAGTTACGGGTGAAACTACAGTTCCAAGGTTATTTAGGCAGCCTTGTGATTTAAATGTGTGTTTAATCTGCTCCCTGTCTTTAACAGTAAAGAAATAATGTTTTGTTGTTGTTGTTTAGTCGTGTCCGACTCTTCATGACCCCATGGACCAGAGCACGCCAGGCACTCCTGTCTTCCACTGCCTCCCGCAGTTTGGTCAGGCTCATGTTCGTAGCTTCGAGAACACTGTCCAACCATCTCGTCCTCTGTCGTCCCCTTCCCCTTGTGCCCTCCATCTTTCCCAACATCAGGGTCTTTTCCAGGGAGTCTTCTCTTCTCATGAGGTGGCCAAAGTATTGGAGCCTCAGCTTCAGGATCTGTTCTTCCAGTGAGCACTCAGGGCTGATTTCCTTTAGAATGGATAGGTTTGATCTTCTTGCAGTCTACGGGACTCTGCACAGCATAGCTTCTCTGAGTTATTCAAGTCCCTTTGCCATGGCAAGGCAATGATCCATGAAGGAGAAATAATGTTTTAATTAAGGCCCAAAAGAAAATGTGGTTTGGAAACATTTTTTTTAAAAGTTTTAATGCTTTTAAACCATTCAGTTTGGTTTTAACTTTGAAATACTATGATGCTGGTTTGGACAAACCTGATATCAAGAATTCCTCTCTCTCCCCTTCGGTTAGCTTATTGAACTGTGTTGCTGTTAGCTGCTGATGCATCTTGCTGTGATGCAGGCACACCTCTTTTGAGGTCTCACAAGAACTGTGAGGATTATCACTCCATGGAATTATCAGGTGCCTCCTGTCATTTTTGACTTTTCAAAGTACGCTGAGGCTGTTACTGAAAAACTAATCCCAATACAATATTCCATGTGGTAGAGACCATAAGATGTTTTAAATGGTTTCGCTATACTGATTGGTGTCAATGCAGAATAAATGCCTGCTTTTTCTTGATGATGTGGTAGGTTTCAAAAAGCCAGACTAGGAGTGCTACACAGACTAGAAACATTACACAATAATCTTATTTTGGCTTGCTGTATGAGTTTTGTTAGTTGTTCACTTTTTCCAGTTCAGCTTTCTTGTCTAGTTGGTTTTCTTGTTGTTCAGACACATGTTGAATCATCCATATTCCAGGAACAAAGGACTTTATGAGTTACGTACATGCAGTTTGCTTAGTGTTGTGAATCACATCAGACAGCTTGAGCATCGCACAGTTCCTACCTCTATTACTGTGAAGCATTTTTAAGAAGGAACACTGAGAAAGCATAGCTCTGTGCAGGTCCTCTTAGTCCCAGTCATGTGAACATTCAGTGAACCATTAAATTAGGTAATGTGTGATGTAAGGTTTTGCAACGGATGAGGGGTACAAAACAATTTTTTGTTGCATTGGCCTGTAAGTGATTTGACATAATTAGAAGATCAAATAGTTTTTGGCTAAAGGTCAAATGCAATTTCCCCATTGCCTGCTGTGTTTGTTTGTTTGTTTTAAGATGACAGTCAAAGTGCTTCTGAGCACTAGCATAGATTGCAAGCTCCCTTCCACCTCTGACCTCATAGGTTCCGTACCTGGTGCCTTTTGGTATACAGATAGCCCCCCCACCCAAGTTTACATGCATTCAATATGTGTGTGACTGTGTATATGTGCATCGCATTGAACCCAGAAGCAACCTGGAAACGTCATAAAGATTTAACTGAAACATCACTAAAAGGGCAGGGCTGAACAGGGTGTTTGCAGGCTTTTTCAGTGGGTTTCAAATATAAATGATTTCACTGACTAGGAACGTAACCCCCACGTTTAAATGGGGGGGGGTTGCCTGTATTATTTGGGCAGCTGCAGGTTTTACTGTTTTCTGTCACTTGCTCACTTTTTATATTGTTTTACTGTTTATTGTAAGTTGCTCTGGTTTCATTAGAGCGGAAGACTGGAGTGTGAATAATTTCAAATAAATAAAAGTTATCTTTTTAAAAAACCTGAGTTACTAATACAGACAGATACAGGGAGAGAGTTCACAGGGTGTCCCTCAACTTGTGAGTTAGTTTCTTTGTTTATTTATTTACTTACTTACTTACTTACTTATTTAAGAAAGGACACTTCAATAACATACAATAATAAATAAACTGAAAAATGAAACGTACAGACAAAATGAACTTGTGGAATTAACGATAGCCCTTTTCTTTCCCCATTTGTGACATGAACTGGCTCCCTTCTAAATATTTATTTGTTAAAAGTAGCAGACGAATGCTGATTAATTTGTTTATTCATTCCCTCTTCATTTATTTGAAGGAAACACTATTTTAAAGAGCAAATCTGTTTCAGGAAGCAGTTTCTTGTGTGCAGGGGGTTTCTTTGTTGACATGGACAGAGTGACATTCCGGCATCATGCACAGCCAACTTTTGCATCACATTTGCAGAAATTTCTTCTTCTTCCAAAAATCAGCTGTGAAGCGAAATCTAGTGAGGACTCAGCCAAAAAACACTATAATTTCATGTACCTTATATGCAAGTCGGACTATTTCCAAATGCACCTTTAACATGCATATGTATTTTAACAAGCTTTGCAAACTCTTGGTGTAAAGTTGCATCTAAGCAGGCTTGAGCCCATTTTGCTTCCAAACTTTTCACAAGTTACCTCGTAGTGCTGCTGCAATACAACTGCTGTCACATTTGCAAAGCTAAGCAAATGTTTCAAATTGGACACAGGACTACATGCTGAGATTCCTGCATTGCAGGGGGTTGGACTAGATGACCCTCGGGGTACCTTCTCTCACTACAATCCTAGTGATTCTATTAAATATGAGAAATGTCTGTTAAAGGTCTTCATGAAAGTGAATGCCAGCCTATTGGGAGTTTAGTGTAAAAGAGTATCTTTACAACACATGGAGTGTAGATTACTCCGTAATAGCAACAGAAAGACTTCTTATGACTTTTCTCTTTTAAATAAATACTCAGTAATATGCATAGAGAAGAAAAGGCTCATAGCATGAATCAGTTCAGGCTGGCTGCGTTCAAAAATGTAGGGAGGGGATCCTTTGTAGTCATTTACAGAGAATATATAAACCTTCCCTAATATTGAAAATCCAGCCTTCAAAAGGCTATGGAGTCCATTATTAGCAGCTTGGAATAGCCTCAGAAACTGGAATGGAGTCATTACATCACTCCCATCCAATCAGGTCCATCTAGTATTAAACATTCCAAGCACACAATTTGCTATAACAGAGCTCCGTGCTAGGATTAAGCAGAATTCTCTTGCCACAATACCTAGAGAGCTGATGGGAATATAATTTTGTTGTGAAGTGCCCACTATAAAAAGGGAAGGCCAAGCATATGTCTGATTGTAATTATGGAGGTCAGGACTTGCCAGTTCATTTACTGTTCCCTGGAATTCAGGCTGGTTAGATTATCCAAGTGAAAAGCAGAGGCAGCTGCCTTTTCAGCTATTTAGAGAATGAAAATTTATTAGTAGTGAATGCATTGCAAGAGGGAAGAGAGGGACTGCAACATGTGATGATTTGGGACAATATGGCTAAAGAACGGAAGCATCAGAAATGGGGAGGGGGGAAACAAGCAACAATATATTAAAAAATGGTATTTGGGTAAGCAGTTGATTTCCACAAGTAGTACATCAAATTGCTGTAGCCTCCCTAGTTTCTTGCAGTCAGTCCTAATGTAAGGTTACCAGACGTCCCCATTTCAAAAAAATCCATTGAAGTTGAAAAGTGTCCCTGGATTCCTTGAAAAAAAAATCTGGAAACCTTATCCTAATGCCTGTTTAAAGAATTGGAGTGGGGCTGTCCTTATTGTTTCTTTGTCCCAGGGTTTCTCCGCACAACTGGAAATAGTTATTCACCTAGCAGCACATGCCAACACACCTTCTGCACTCCATTTTAAGACTATTACAAATCGAAGGCTTTGGGGCTTTTCTTATCTCTTTCCTCCCTGCTGTTTTGTTAATTTCCAGCTTGTAGAAGAATTCTGGAGAATTCAAAAACTTGCTTGCTACTTGTGACATTTTAAACAGTCCTCATAAAGACCTTCTGTGTGTCTTTGATAATCACCTAATGGACAACGAAGTCTGTACCTTGTAGACAGGTCTGGTGCCAGGATCTGGCCCACCCAGACAGCTGCTGGAGTCGCATTGCTAGGCAGCTGGGTCTGGGGAGCTTACATTAACAATGTCACACAAGTAGCACTGGCTTAGTGTGAACATAAGAGCTCATTGCTTTCTCGCTGGTAATTTAGCTTGCAGTGAGCATGAGGCATAGTTTGGCTTGGTTGCCATCTGAACCCAGCCATAGTGTCTGGGACATTGTTGGAAATTGAGAATGGCTGCTTCCCAACCAGCCACAACTATTGCCATGTAACAAGTGCAGGGGTGTGATGGAAAGCTCAACAAGACCAGAGTTTGGTGATGCAGTGCTTTGGAATTCTACCAGAGCGCTGAGCTGTAGGTTCACCTGATTGGCTGTAGATACAGCAAGCACTTGGGGAGGGGGAAAAGAAAAGGGGATTGAGAGTTGGGAGTTGGGTGTTCTTGGTGTTCAGCTGGGTAGAAGTATAGCTCCTGAGCTGTGTGTGAGAGATCCACTCTGAGGAAAATATCTGCAGCCAGAGAAGGAAGTCTCTGAGCTTAGTTTGAAATACAGCAATTAGTGTCCTTTTTCAGGAGTATACAGACAAGAGAAAAACTGGGAAGCTGAATTGGGAACAGGAGAAGTAGAGTTATTAGTGAATACTCTACTTGGGTCTCCATTCAGTAAGAAAGGGGTAGAACGTCTTGAGAAAGAGAAGAATCCCAAACCAATTAGGAGGCATTTGGTGATCCCCTGGGTCTATTATACTGCTAGAGGAGCCTCAGGGGTGTGATTAATAGAAGGTTAGGAAACTGACAGAAAGTACCACCTTGTTTTAGAACCTTGTTTAGTATTAAGAACTAAGCTATACAATTAAGCTTAAGAAACTGAAGTGGGGGAAACTGAAAAGAAGTTTTAAATCTGAACAAAGAGGTTTACACGCTTTTCTGCTCTTGCATTATTTGATCGTGTAGTGTAGTGTTCCCTTCACTTCTACCAAAGAATGGAGTGACCAAGTAAATATAAACTGTCCTTAATTCAAGTAGTAACTAGCTACAGTGTGCATGGAACCACTACTTTAGCTAGTCTTCTATATTTTCCTGCCATGTGATTTCTCTGCTTTCCTAGATATTGGCTCAGATACATACTGTAAATGGCTCTTGTTACTCATTGCAACACAATATGGGTTAGTGTCTCACCAAGTGGCTCTCTGCATATATTAGCAGACTATCAATCAATAAATGGTTGTCCGTATTTACCCTCTCTGTCCATAGAAAAACTAGCACATTTAGAATAACACTGGAATCAGAGCTGGCACCCAGTGAAAAAGGCATGCAGGAACAGCATAGAATTTTGAAACCTCTCACATACTACTTTAAAGTCTGTGATCCTGTGAAGAAGACACTCACTTTAAAAATGTACCAACCCTTTTGCCTTCATTATTTTTATTTTATTTTATTTATTATTACTTTTATATTGCTCCTTTTCTCCAAGGAGCTCAAGGCAGCACACATACTTCTCCCTTTCCCCATTTTATCCTTACAAAATCAGTGAGTGGCAATTTGAACCCTGGCCAGCACTCTTAACCACTTTTCTACATTGGCTCACAAGGCTGCAGTCCTACCCTCAGTTACATGAGCAAATACATTACTGGCCAGGTCAACAATCCAGGTTATGGTGTGTGTTTTCTGTAGCATTTTCCACATGGAAATAATTCTACAGCATAACATATTGTCTATTCTTTTGCACTGTTGTTTAGTCGTGTCCGTCTCTTCGTGACCAGAGCATGCCAGGCACTCCTGTCTTCCACTGCCCCCCGTAGTTTGGTCAAAACTCATGTTCTTTTGCATTACTGTAATGATATTCTGCAAAAACACATTTTTATATGTTCATTATGCCCAGTCATCTTTGAACAACTAAAAATAGGACAAATAAAAATCCCCTTTTCTAATTTGATATTTGCCTTTTGCCTTCTTTCCATTTGACCATCTATTTCCCCCCCGAAAGTCCAGCTTTAAAACAGAACCATTTTTAAAGTCCAGCTTTAAAAAAGAACCATTCTTCAGAACCATTAATCTTTCTTTCTAGAGAATAATTAAAATACAGTACTTCAGGACATGAATGGTATTCATAAAGCATTGTCTTGCATATGTTTGACTAGTAGGTTCAGTTGCCTCAAAACCTGAAAGAATATTATGGTGTGTTCCCAAAAGAAAAGATTTAGATGTACTGTACAAGCAAGTTGTACAACTTTATTCAGCCAAAGGAACAAAGCTTGTTGTAATGTTTAGATCTCATCTTGTTCCACTTTGTACAGAACCAATGAGTTCAGATGGAGAAAATAATTCTGATTCAGAATCCTAAGCATGTTTACTTGAAGTGAATCCCACTGACCTCAATGTAGCTTACTCAGTAGTATGTGTGTTTAGGATTGTAGCTTTAGTTTCTTCTGTTTGCTCAGAGGAAAAAAATATTTTGAATAAAGGAAATATTATCTTAGCTTACCCTTGTGGGAATAACAGCACATATTCTTTTTGTTTCAGATGTAAACTTTCAGGCAGGTAAACTTTTAAGACATGATGATGAGGCAGTTTTTCTATGGTACTCAGCTATGAGGGTAAAAGTCTGATGTTTCTTTTACTTACCAGATATCAAATTTTTACTAGTAAAGTACAGCAGAGTAAGCATGTTAGGAGATTTGGTAATGTTATTGACAATAACCTACATGAGGAAAGATGTGGTTACATGACCATCTTGGTATAAAAATAGCAGGGTCACCTTGTTCTTGGAAATTGATTTCACATGTCTGAGCAGAAAGCTGCATCCTCCGTCTGCAAAGTTGGAAATCTATTTGCATTTTCAGATATTTGTAATACCTTAGAAAATGGAGAACACAATGAAAATATTGAATTGTGGTTGGTCACTGCTGCAGTACACAAACCTTTTGATGTTTACATAGCAATAGATAAATGCACAATCTCTGTCTGCCTTGACTACTTCAGTCTCAATCTTACATTTAGCATTCAGTGCATTCAGATACCATATTGCTTGTTCAAAGCATGATTTGGAGGATTGGGGGAAAGCTCTTTATGTACATTCTCCCTCTCTCTACTTTTCAATCCTTCCCTCACACTCCTGGCTTAATAAAATACCAATTTGTTTCAGAAACCTCACTTTGCTTTGATGTCAGAACCTGCACACTATGGTTTGAGTGATTTGCCCAAATCAAGATTGCAAACCACCGGTTTTTATTTCCTTTTCGATGCTGATTTGGAGGGATGTATCCAACTACAGCTTTCTGGTTGGATAGCATAGCAAACTGTGGTTTAACAATTAGGAAGTATTATATTAAACTGAAGTGGAGGAACATGAGCACATGATCAATCCCCAACCTCATAAATCATGGGTAAGCAAACTAAGGCCCAGGGGTCGGATCCGGCCCGCAGATTTACATTCTCTACAAAAAAAGACACAAAACTCTTTTGTGCAATTTCTGTTTTTATCTTGTGTTTTTATGTTGTGAACCACCCTGAGATCTACAAATTTGATAAATAACAACAGAGCAGGCAACAGTGCTTTTGTAGTACATCGGATGCTGAAATAATCCTTGTTGTTTCAAGTGAAATTTTATATATATATATATATATATATATATATATATATATATATATATATGCAGGTTTTGGTGTCCTCGGGTGTCTTCCCGTGTAAAAGTTGGGGTGTCTAGGCGACGTTTCGACGAGGTCTCACTCGTCATCTTCAGGCTGGTGCTTTCGGCTTCTTGTTACTGGAACAGAGCGGGATCTCAATGTTTGAGTTCCTATAAATACTGTAGAGGGGGTGTGGTGTCTAGCCTCCAATGTTCTGGGCAGAGAGGATGTTCCCAGGCTAGTGTGCCTTTTCTTCTTTTGTTCCTTAATTACTTGAGAGATACCTTGAGTGATTTCTTGAGTGATATCCTGAGTACCACTTAGGTGGGTCATTAGGTGTGGATTAGTTGCTAAAGTCTTTGTGTCTTGACCTCTTGAACTTTGTGAAGAGTTTTCCTGAGAAGATGGCTGTATTGCACTTAGTTGTGCTTTGGCTTGGCTTCGTGTATAGGGGCGAGCTGTGGTTTTGTGGCTTGTGTCAGCCAGATCTGTGTAGGGATTGCAGGGGGGTGCAGCATCCGGAGGTGCCACCATGGATTGGCTACTGGATGGTGTCAGTAATTCATCTGTGGAGAGGGTCTGTGGAGAGGGTCCATGGTGGCACCTCCGGATGCTGCACCCCCCTGCAATCCCTACACAGATCTGGCTGACACAAGCCACAAAACCACAGCTCGCCCCTATACACGAAGCCAAGCCAAAGCACAACTAAGTGCAATACAGCCATCTTCTCAGGAAAACTCTTCACAAAGTTCAAGAGGTCAAGACACAAAGACTTTAGCAACTAATCCACACCTAATGACCCACCTAAGTGGTACTCAGGATATCACTCAAGAAATCACTCAAGGTATCTCTCAAGTAATTAAGGAACAAAAGAAGAAAAGGCACACTAGCCTGGGAACTTCCTCTCTGCCCAGAACATTGGAGGCTAGACACCACACCCCCTCTACAGTATTTATAGGAACTCAAACATTGAGATCCCGCTCTGTTCCAGTAACAAGAAGCCGAAAGCACCAGCCTGAAGATGACGAGTGAGACCTCGTCGAAACGTCGCCTAGACACCCCAACTTTTACACGGGAAGACACCCGAGGACACCAAAACCTGCATTCCTGTACCCGTGAAAATCTACGAAAGCATATATATATATATATATATATGCTTTCGTAGATTTTCACGGGTACAGGAATGCAGGTTTTGGTGTCCTCGGGTGTCTTCCCGTGTAAAAGTTGGGGTGTCTAGGCGACGTTTCGACGAGGTCTCACTCGTCATCTTCAGGCTGGTGCTTTCGGCTTCTTGTTACTGGAACAGTGTAAAAGTTGGGGTGTCTAGGCGACGTTTCGACGAGGTCTCACTCGTCATCTTCAGGCTGGTGCTTTCGGCTTCTTGTTACTGGAACAGAGCTCTGTTCCAGTAACAAGAAGCCGAAAGCACCAGCCTGAAGATGACGAGTGAGACCTCGTCGAAACGTCGCCTAGACACCCCAACTTTTACACGGGAAGACACCCGAGGACACCAAAACCTGCATATATATATATATATATATATAGTGGTACCTCTACCTACGTGCACCCCTTCTTGCGTATCCTTCAGGATATGCATGCGGCAAACCCAGAAGTATTTTTCCGGGTTTCGCTGTGCGCACATACACACAAGCGCTTTTCCACACCGTGTGCATGCACAGAAACAGTACCTCCGGTTGCAGAAACCTCGGGATCTGATCGGAGCTCCGGAACAGATACCGTCTGCAACCAGAGGTACCAGTGTGTGTATGTGTGTGTGTGTGTTGACACACACACATGCACACATACAGATATTCTCTCTCTTTCTCTCTCTCTCTCTCTCTCTCTCTCTCTCTCTCTCTCTCTCACACACACACACACACACGTATATGCATTTAAATCCTCGCTCTCAGAGGCTCAATTCAAAGCCCATTCAGCTCCTTTCAGAACAAAACCCCATTGACCTTGAAGCATTATCATCCTTTTAATATGGAAGTAGTAATGTAACTAAGTGGGACGCAGGTGGCGCTGTGGGTTAAAGCCTCAGCGCCTAGGACTTGCCGATCGAAAGGTCGGCGGTTCGAATCCCTGCGGCAGGGTGCGCTCCCGCTGCTCGGTCCCAGCGCCTGCCAACCTAGCAGTTCGAAAGCACCTCTGGGTGCAAGTAGATAAATAGGGACCGCTTACCAGCGGGAAGGTAAACGGCGTTTCCGTGTGCGGCTCTGGCTCGCCAGAGAAGCGATGTCACGCTGGCCACGTGACCCGGAAGTGTCTCCGGACAGCGCTGGCCCCTGGCCTCTTAAGTGAGATGGGCGCACAACCCCAGAGTCTGGCAAGACTGGCCCGTACGGGCAGGGGTACCTTTACCTTTACCTTTAATGTTACTAAGCTTCAACTAAGATCATTTTCTAAAATGTGTATTCGAATCCTACATCATCTGTAAGTCAGGTAGATGGACTACTTTGACCAGAACATGTTTCTGATTTCTGTCCCCCACTTTCTAATCACATAGACAACCTCCAAAATTAACACACTAGTATAGGCCAGCATATTGTAATTCCCAGTTATGACTCCCACCCCTGACTGTTTACTTGCCACCGGGTGACTTTTGTAGCTCAGGGCCAAACTAGGCCCTATCCAAATTAGGGGCTAATGTGATAGGGAGTAAGGTGGCAGGAGTGCTATAAGGAGGAGCTGGATCCTGCCCCATCCCCAGACTGCCTCCCTCTTCCCCACCCCATGATGCTCCCTTGCAAACAAAAGCAAACAATTGAGTTACTGAATTCAGTACTATAAGGAGTCGTGATGACTATTGAAAAGGACTAGAAAAAAATCATGGGTGATGTATCAAGCAATAGTTGTTCAACACATAGTCTGGCGTGCATGAAGTGTGATTTTTAATTTCCCCCTCCCCTCCTTTCCTATAAATTCTAATTGTTACTGATACAAAATACGTTTTATTTATGGTCACCAATCAGAGCAATACACATTACTATACATCATTTCTGTAATAATCATAAGAATTTTAGTATATACACTTTGACACAACTTCGTTAATATATGTAGAAACGTTTATTTGAGTGTTCATGGTTGTTTTATTTTTTATTTTAATTTTATGCAATTGCTGCATGGCATGTGCTGCATTGTAAACAGAGATATATCTTGATGCAACCATGTTAAACAGTTTAAATATGAAAATAATTTTTAAAAAAATCAATGTTATATTTAAAAAAGCTGTCCACTACAGTAGCTAAATTGGATCTTAGAATTTAAAGGCTATATCCGCTCCAGAGGCTGGGAAAAACAAGGAAGGGCTACTGACTCCATGCCACAGCTTGTCTGCTTTCCAGGAGCATCTGTTTAATACTGTTTCAAACAGCATACTGTTTGTGACAGAGGCAGGACCAGAGGGTTACTTGGTATTGTTCATCAGTGCTTTTCACATAGGGGTGGGAGGGGTGCTGTTGAGAGAAAGGTCTGTGCAAAGCAAGAACTGTGAGTCTGCTAAGAGTTGCAGAAATAAATGGCAGGTGTAAGTTTTAAAGAGTACTATGTTAAAGATGTGATGCACATACTTTTTCATGGCTGCTGCAGTATAGTTACTCCCCACTGGGCAATAACAGTAAAATTGGTCCTCAAATGATTTAAGTTGTACAGTTATATCTCTGAAGTCAAACGGAATCTGTTCCAGAAGTCCGTTTGACTTCCAGAACATTCGGAAACCAAGACACGGCTCCTGCAGCCAATCGGAAGCCACGGAAGCTGTGTTGGATGTTTGGGTTCCAAAGAACGTTTGCAAACCGGAACACTCCCGGGTTTGCGGCATTCGGGAGCCAAAAGGTTCAACTCGCAAGGCGTTTGACTTCCGAAGTACGACTGCATACCTCTGCCTTAGAAATTAAGAGATACTTGAGTTGATTGTGGAAGAGCCCTAAGACAACCCCAATCTTTATTTTATTTGTTTTAAATTTATTTATGAAAATATTTATCTAGCACAATTTCCTTAAAGAAATCTAAGTGGTATACAGCAACAGATATACACGCACACACACAATAAAAATACATATGCCCCTGATTATATTGTGGTGAAAACGGCTAATGGGAAATTTGGGATTTTTTTTCTTCTTGTAGAAAACCTGAAAAAGGAATCCAGTACCTAATTGAGAGAGGCTTTGTGCCAGATACGCCTGTTGGAGTTGCTCATTTCCTTCTGCAGAGAAAAGGACTCAGCAGACAGATGATTGGAGAATTCCTCGGAAATCGACAAAAGCAGTTTAACCGGGATGTGTTGGAGTAAGTAGCAGATATGAATCATCTGTTACATATTTAAGTGTACACTATGCGGATTTTAAAGAAAGGGATGTTCACCAATTGTTTTGTGCATATGCTAAGTGCAGTTTCAGAGAAAAAGAAAAACCAGGAAAAAATTATTTCCCCATATACATTTACAGCTATGCCCGCAACTCAGAAAGACTGTTCCAGAAGGAGGTTTTAGCTATTTATCTGCTATACTATATTATTATTTTAATTCCCTAGGATATGCTCATCCAGAAGGAAAGTGTCTATTGATTATAAGTCCTTTATTATTCCTTGAAGTATTACTCAATTCATTGTCTAAAATAAAATGACATGACAAAATGTGGAAGACTACTACCATCCAGAAAGCAAGTGCCACAATATTTTCAGGTTTGATGTGCTGTACTGTGTACTGCATGCCAGCTCATGACATATTGGCCCAAATTTATAGAATTATGTATACATTACTTTGATGAAGAATTGCTGTTGAATGCTAAGGTTCCTGTTGATTAGTGGTACACCTTAATCGGCAGAATGCACTCATATAAATATGCTTTAATGAAGTATTCTACACTTGGCAAGTGAGTTGTCTTATTCCTGGACCTACTTGTTCTATATATTTTCGTACTACAAAGGAACAGTGAAGCAGGGCCTTCTTCTAGGGGTCGGAAATCTGTCAGCTCATGGGTCTTCCTTGAAAAATCGACACAGATTTTAAATTCCAAAGTGATGTTTTCTAAAAACAGTCTTGTAGATGAGAATGTTATGTTGGCATCTTGCCTAACTCTGTTAAAGAGAGGCTTTTGTCCTGGGAGTGCACCACGTGAAAATGTTATTGATGCCTATTTGACACAATGCCAAAACATATGATCTACAAATAGGCTAGGAAATTTAACCCTGATGACCTCCTCTTCATGTTTGCTTCATTGACTAAAATCTTATAAATTAAACATTGGAGCTTTTTTGTTTACCTGTTATTATGTTTTAAAGGCCATTCAATGAAGTTCTGAGTGCACTTAACTGAGCACTGGAATGCAGCCAAAAGAATTAAATATGCAATTGCAATGTTCAGTTAAAACAAGCAACCTTAGGAGTGCAGAAGATTCCCATGTTAGCTTGTGTCAGGTACCAAGATGGCATTTATTTCTGTGTTGTATCGGGTTATGAAATATGTCAAGTTTTCCTGCATTATACAGCTAACCAAGGTACTAAAAAGACCTGGCTTTATTTGTTGACCGTTTGCTGTTTTATGGATATGTGACATAGCTAATTAGATTACAGTATGAGGAAAATTTCATTGTCCATCTCAGGATCACCCTGGGTGTTTTGGTCAGGAGGATGATACTATATGCTCAGCAGTAAGCTACTCTTGGGGACCTGGTACTGCCATCCACAGTAATTTTGTGGAAGACTCTGCCCTTTTGAGATTTCTAGCTTTTGGGACTGTATGCCTCTTTGATGTACAGCGTGATGCCACTTCCAACACACCCTTCCCTATTCTTTCTGTAGAGTTTGTATCCAGAAATAACCAATGCCCACTGGTTCTCTCCATCCCAGCAGGTTTCCATTATGCTCTTTGTATCTATGCTATCATTTAAAACAAAGTACAACAGCTCACACAACTTGAATCAGTGGCTTCCAGTATTAGCTTTTAAACTCCTGTGCATGGTGTGTCTTTTCGAATGTCTCTGGCACATAGGTCTTATCCAAAGTATCCTCTCTGAATTGATACCTGTCCCTCTGCATTTTAATTGCCTGGTTCTGCCCCTCTCTCATTTGAACAATCATAAACATTTTTACCCTGATGCCATATGGCAATGCATTTTAATAAAAAGCCTTTTAGCATGGGTCATACGTTCTTACCGTGGCACCTGCATTAGTCTATTGTACTTTGCAGAGATTGATCTTTCATTGTGTATAACCTCAAAAGCCTACTAAAAAGGGAAGAACCCTCCAGATTCTGTTTTATTTTATTGGCAAGTAGACCTCACAGGCAGCAGAAAAGGCAATTAGATCATGGTTTCACAAATCATGGTTTTGCATCAGCCTTTTTTTTTTTTTTTTTTTTTGCATCAGCCTTTTAAATCAGCCCTGTCCACCTGAGTGCCTTTTCTCCCTCTCTGCCTTCCCCTCTCCACTGTCTGCTACACAATTCCTCTCTCTTTCCCCTTCCAGTTATTGAAAAGAGTACTGGGGTGTTATTATGCACAACACTTTAAGGGGGGAAATGGTGTGTAGTAACTGGTACCCCTTCTGTCAGAGAAGGAAAAGTATATTGCTTTCCCTTTTGCCATCCACTCAAAGGCATGCAGGAAGGAAAGTAAAAGACCACAGGGTCTTCTTGCTGCCACCCTCCCTTCCAACATTCATAGGATAGGCAAGGAGGGGACTGGTGTCTGTTGCTCCATTGTCTACTGCTCAGTAAAGTAGTAAATTAAAGTAATGTTTGCTTGTTTTCTAATGGAGCTACTGACTGGGGGAAATTGCTTTTTGAAGAACATAAAAGTCATTATTATTTCTGCCAGAGAGATGTCTTTGAAAAATCATGACCCGCTTACATAAGCTTCTTTAATTGATATATAGTGCTCATAATTCTCTCTTTGCCCTTTAATCATTGCATGCTTCATCTGACTGAATACTATACTAAGTACAGCAGTTGGTATTTTATTGAAGGCAGGGTGGATTGCGGGAGGGGGTATGCTGGAGGGTGGCAAAATCAAAACTCTTCTTCTTCTTTGTCCTAGCTGTGTTGTGGATGAAATGGACTTCTCAGCTATGGAACTAGATGAAGCACTCAGGAAATTCCAAGCTCATATCCGTGTTCAAGGGGAAGCTCAAAAAGTAGAACGACTCATTGAAGCTTTTAGGTATGGACGTAAACAGATAGCTATCACAAGGTTTAGTCACATACATAGTAGGTTTGAGTGTACTCAGGCTGAAGTTTCCTGCTTGGCAGGGGGTTGGACTCGATGGCCCTTGTGGTCTCTTCCAACTCTATGATTCTATGATTCTAAGTAGTTAAATATTATCTTGATCTAAAATTCTGTTCTCACGATATTATATATTGTAGACCAGCCTTCTGGAGTTGATGAGAGATGTACTTAGAAACCTCCAGAGGCCACTAGGTTGGGGAAAGGCAGCTATAGTTTCTGGCAGCTTTGTTTGTTGTATCTTATGTTATCAAGTCTAAATGTGAACAAAGAAATGTTTACTGTCGGTTTAAACATTTTAAAGGAAATTAAGGTCACAATCCTATACCCACTTACCCCGGTGTAAGGCCTATTGAACGCAGTGGGACTTACTTCTTAGTAGGCATGTAAAGGATTGTGCTGTAAATATTCTATGTTCTCATCTTGTTGAAATGGAAGCATTTATCCTTTATAACATTTTGCAGTGTACTCTGCTGACCTTTTAATTAAGCAGTTTAGCTTAGCTGAGCAAAGAGCATTAACTTATTAAAGCCTAGACAAATGTTCTTTATCCATGGTGGGGACATGGGGAGAAATGTGAAGAATCTTCCAATATGCTAAAAATAAAGAGGCCTATCCTCAGAGGGTGCCACAGATCTGTTGAAGCCATTGGTCAGACTCATTAGGCATGAAATGTGTACAAATGGCATATTAGCATAGATATAAATTATGGATCAAGGTTGCATCAGATATTGTTGCATAGTTTGACTTTGTGCTGGCATATTTGGGCTATAGCTACATGGTTAGAAGGAGGAAATGGTTACCTGAGTCAGTAGTTGGACTGTGATGTTCAACCCAAGAAAATTTGGCCTTTCCATTGCATATTTTGCCCTACAAATATAAGCTGGTTGACACTTGCAGTAGTCTTATATTACCTTACTTTGCCATGAATAAAGAATGTATAATTGTCACCACTATCCTATTTCTGATGAATTGTGCAAATCTGGGTAATTTTTATCCTCTTTGATCCACTAGGTATGGTTTGCAGTCTGCAGTGATAAATATGTATATGTATATTTTATGTATATTCCTATACAACAAGTGAATATTGCAGGAAACTGAGGGCACTTACTGTAATGGAGTTAGACTAGCCTTAACCACCGGAATATCTAGATCAGCAAATAGTAATTTGGTTACTAAGAGTGGGTATAATAATACATCATCTGCATTAAAGATGCTATTATTAGCTGAGATAATGTGATGGAATGGTAATTAATATTCAGACATTAAATGTGTATGTCAGGAGTATAATTCCAGTATCCTCAATGAAACAGTTTATTGGTTTGTTCTAAAAGGCTTATCGACTCATCCTTGAATCTGACCACTCTTATTTCGGTGTCTTTTGTAGCCAGAGATACTGCATCTGCAATCCAGGTGTTGTGAGACAGTTTAGAAATCCTGATACCATCTTCATCCTAGCTTTTGCAATCATATTATTAAACACAGATATGTATAGTCCAAATGTGAAACCAGAACGCAAAATGAAGCTTGAAGATTTTGTCAAGAATCTAAGAGGTATGCATAATTCAAAAATTTGCCAGGGTCTAAAGGCTGGGTTTGTTTCATTTCCTCCAGTCTTGAACAGAAAATGTCAAAAGCCACATTTTTCTTTATTAAAAAAAAATCCAAGAGGCTAGTCTGCCATTTGTACTATGATTTGTTACCAGGCCAGGAGAAGATTGGAAAGGGTTTTTGGGAAAGGACAACAGTCTGATTACTAACAATGCGACAGCACCCGTTTCTAAATAGATTGTTTCTTAAATACTAAAGAGGTAGAAAAGTCTGCCACATGGCTTTGGAAGCACATTGTTGTAAAAATTGCAGCAATAAGTTGCAATTCTATGCACACTTACATGGAAGTAAATCATTGAACATAGTAAGACTTACTTATGAGTAAACTTGCATAGACATTTGCCATTGTAGTCTACACCACAAAAACCGTAAAAGAATACAGTAATTAGATTCTGTTCCATATTACGCGTTTGTGTGACTATACCCTACAGAACTCTGAGGAGGCTGAGGAAACCGAGATTCAAGTTCTTGAGAGAAAGGAAATGTTTTATAGCTGAAAGACCAATGTGGGGGTGCTTGTAATTTTGATTGCCTCTTGTATTTCTGCACTGCAAACCATCCCTCTCCAGGTCTGTGGGCCAACTTCATTCACTAAGCATATTACAGCAGAAAATCTTTATTAATGTTTTTAAAGCAACTAGGTTGAGAATGTGCTTTATCTTCCACGAATGGTGCTTCAAGACTACAATATTTTTAACTAACACTGAGATTTATTATTGCTCGGACATTTAACATTGAGTGTGTGTTTGTGTGTTAACAAACTGATATCTGTTACCTAATTGTATTGATACTCCACAGTACTCTTGCTTACTGTTGTATCAGTAACTAAAAATAGGGCAAATGTGTATTTTGCAGATAGGAATAGAAAATTTTTAAGTAAATACTGATTTTAAAAGAGCATAACTGGAGACCAATTCAGTGTAAATGGCTTGGAACCCAAATACTCAAAAGAGTGCCTCTTCCCATATTAACCTACTTGTCTGTTAAGATCGTCTGCCGAGGTCCCTCTTCAAATGGCATTCTCAGAGATATAATACATGAGAGCAAAGTGTTCATAGAAAACTCTCCCTATGCAGGTTCTTCTGGCACCAGTTACAATCTTTTCTGCACCAGAACACCTTTTTAGTCATCTGGGAATTTTAATCTTATGTATATTTTAAATACTGTTTTCTTCGTTCTTCTGATGTTTTATGATTACTCTTATTGATTGTATACTACCCTGGAATTCTAAACAAGAATGAGCGGCGATATTTATATATCCAAATGTCATTGATTGAAATTCACTTCTTTAATTGTTAAATGGCAGGTTCTTCGGAGATACTGATCATGACATGCAAAGATTTAGTATCAGTGATGTTAGTGCAACAACCAGTAGCTAGATCACATTCTTTACAAGGCAGAAGTGTCATCAAGTTGTAGAGGTATTGCAGTTTTTGAGCTGGTAACAATGATGTTTGGGTTCTGCAGGTGTAGATGATGGTGAAGATATTCCACGGGAGATGCTTATTGGGATCTATGAAAGAATCCGAAAGCGGGAGCTCAAGACAAACGAGGATCATGTGTCACAGGTCCAAAAGGTTGAAAAACTCATAGTAGGAAAGAAACCGGTAAGTTATATTTTGCATTTGCAAGTTACATGTGCAAAAGTATATGCTCTATTCACTGAACCATTTCCTACTGAGCCCTATCCAGCTTTGGGGGCATAAATGACTGCTCAGAAAGTGTCTCTCCTGAGTTACTGGATCTATTTTATATAGTTTCTTTAGTTTTCTAAGTATTTATATCCTACCCACTCTAAAGCATAGAGGTTTTTATTCCTCTATATTAAACATGAAAATATTCCAACATCTTTTTATCCCTGCGTGCCAGCTTAATGCAAACAACCAAAAGTCAGCACCAGTAAAGAAATCATATTGCACCTTAGGAATATGGCAAGAGTCCAAAGAAACAGAATTCCAAAGTTGTGGGGCAGCTGTTGTGTGTATATGGGAAGGTGGGCACACTCATTGCATCTTTGTATGCTTACAGATAATGGCTTTTCCAAAATGAAGAGGTAGAGTTATACAACTTTCATTGCCTTATAGACTGGAAAGTAGAATTTTGAAAGCTGCAGAAATACACTGCAGAATTTAAGCTTTGTGAGAAAGCTTTGTGAGAAAGCAATCCAAATGATTAAATAAAGTCATTAGGATTAAATTAGCGTTCCTTGTGCTCATTACTGCTTAGTGACAGCGTAACTGTGCTAAAGGGGGGGTTGAAAATAAATGCCCATCATTATTTATAGGCATGTTTGCTTTTATAGGAGTTTAGTGATAGTAAGACCATGAAGTATTTGCTTGCTATGATCTGTATTTCTCTGAAATTTAATGAACTTGTATGTGTCTTTTTCTGCTGTAGATTGGATCTCTACACCATGGACTTGGTTGTGTAGGTATTTCCTTTAATACTCATTTCTGTTCTGTAAGCAAAGCTCGTCAGTTCATTGCTTTTTCATCCTAAATATTTAAAAGTGTCAATTGTTGACCTAATGAAACATTTCCATTTTGTAAAGCAGCCAGATTGTGCTTTTTCTGTGGGGTTCAGTATCACAGATAGAGTATCACAGTATCACAGATAGAGCTTGGTACAACAATGAAATATAGAAGTGAATTATGGTAATAGGCAAGCATAAGTGAAACTGGGGGCAGCTTTGTTTATAAAACTGGCTGAGGTCAGTTGTGGTGAGCTGCCCTTAAACATATTTCCTAACAATTTTAAGATTAAAAACAATTTGCCTCTCCCCTCAAAGGTGTGCATGGCCTCTGATCTGCAGATATTTAAACGTACATCTCTCTCTTTCTTCTGCATTATTTTAATGTCAGAATATGTCATAAATGTGCTTTGCTTTCATTGTTTTTAGTGTTTAATCAGCTTAATCAATCAGTGTGGAAACTTAGCACAAGATTATGCAGTAGAGGAATGTGGGACTGAGACATTCCTTTAGGATCTTTCAAACACACAAGCTGCAAAACGGAGAACATTGAGCATTGTGTGTGCCCTTGCATGTCTTCTGTTTATCTGTTATATATAGGGGTTAGGGGACAGGTATAGATGAAGGTCTTCACATATTGTCACATAACAAATGTTGGAATACTGCTGTTGGTGACTATTGTGGGACCTTTGACAGCAAGTATCCAGGCTTTCAGTTATCAAGGAAACCTCATTGCCATATTAAGTTAAATAGAATATGCTTAGTAATGTTATTCAGGTACCTCAAGTATTCTAGCATTACCTCTAGAAGAAAAAAATAAAACTAAAATAAAAGTTAAACAGTAAACATAAGAATTTTCTTTGGAGCAAACCATAATTCCTCAGTAATTTTTGTACTAATTGATAAGATGAATTTCTGGCTTTAACCTTTTAGAACTTGACCTTTTAGAACAACTAGGTTTGGGTCTTAACTTGCTCCTCCAGTCACCAACTCCTGCCATACCACATCCCAATTTCCAAATGTCCACAATCTACAGGAGGCAATTGTTAAGTTGGTGGGGAATCTGTTCAGTGAACTCTGCTCCATTCACAGAAGGGCAGTCAATTCATGCCCTAAACCAGGAGAGGCTAACATTTTCCCCCATCCCTTACTACTGGCCATGGTACCTGGAGCTGATGGGAGTTGGAGTTCAACAACATTTAGTGAGCCACAGATTAGCCACTCTTTATTCTGCTGTTAATCAGGAAACACAGATTTGCTATAGTTGCCCCATGTATTGAATAGAATTGGGCAACTGATCTGCAAGAACTCAGAAGCTCATTGAATATGAGAAACGTTTTCTTGCTGACTTTGTGTTATACTCTGAGACACTTCATTAAAACATTTGTATGAATATGAAGTATATATTATATTCCTCATACGGAAGGAATTTTAAATTGTGCATGCGGCATCAATCATTGTAAAAGTGGGCCATGTGTGGCAGGTCACTTTGCTGATCAGGATTCCCCCCCCCCCCCGGTAAGTTTGGCATCTTTCCTTAGATGTCATGGATGCCAAAATAATATTATTGGCTCAGGAACTGAGATACAGTTCCTCTGCACTGGGGCTAAGAAGAACTTAGAATCTTAAGAAGTTAGACTCTAATAAAAATTCATTGCGATTAAAACTTACTGTTAGTAGCCTTCTGTTTGTCCATGTATAAACAGGCTAGCATCTCGTGGAAAAGACAGTGGAAAATCTGTATTGACCTTGAAGTAAAGGAACCTTAGTCCCTATACTGTATCAGATACAATATATGCACTGGCATGGAGCTAGGGGGAATTATTTTCACCTATTCCCCCTACTGAGGAAAATTAGGATACTGTTGAAGAGTTAATAATAGTAAAGGTAAAGGGACCCCTGACAATTAAGTCCAGTCGCGAACAATTCTGGGGTTGCGGCGCTCATCTCGCTTTAAAGGCCGAGGGAGCCGGCATTTGTCTGCTTCCGCAGACATTTTTTCCAGGTCAGGTGGTCAGCATGACTAAGCCACTTCTGGCGAAACCAGAGCAGCACACGGAAACACCATTTACCTTCCCGCCGGAGCAGTACCTATTTATCTACTTGCACTTTGACGTGCTTTTGAACTACTAGGTTGGCAGGAGCTGGGACTGAACAATGGGAGCTCACCCCGTCACGGGGATTCGAACCACCAACCTTTCAGTCGGCAAGCCCAAGTGGCACAGTGGTTTAACCCACAGCGCCACTCGCGTCCCTTTGTTAATGATAGTAGCATTGGACAACAGGCTTCATGAAATAACATATGAGTTTACCACCAATATATAAATATGATGACAAAAAAAGGAAAATCCAAAATGGTTCAAAGAGAGGCTAATGAAAAGCTTTTCCTTAAATGTTTTTTTTATTTTCACCATTTTCAACTATTTCCTCCTTCACCATTGTGGAAAAGACTTCACCTAAATAATAGTGAACTCCTTTTTAATTGACTAAAGTCAGCATTGTACTATATCCCACAGGTCCTTTCTCTTCCCCATCGGAGACTTGTTTGCTACTGCAGGCTCTTTGAAGTTCCAGATCCAAATAAACCACAGAAGCTTGGATTACACCAGCGGGAAATATTTTTATTTAATGATCTGCTTGTGGTATGTATCTGACAGGCATATTTTTATAACACATTATATTAATGCAGAGACTCCATTAAGTAAAGGGGCTTACTTAAATGCAGAATCCATGTAGGGGCACTATATGGGTTTCTGCATGGATTGTTATTCATATGTGGATGAAGAGCTGTATGTACAACTACAGTTGTATGCAGTGCTCAGGATCAGCTAGGAAAGTTGTGCAGGGGAGCCAAAAGGCTAGTAAATGGAAATGGTATTGTAGGCAGAGTTTGTCTTCAGGATGCTTACTGCTGTAATATTATAAGGGTTCATTGTCTATACATTTTAGTGTTTTTAACTAACCGAATACTTTATCCAACATTGATTTTTATGCTTGATATTTTTAGGTCACCAAGATCTTTCAAAAGAAGAAGAATTCAGTCACATACAGTTTTCGACAGTCCTTTTCCCTCTATGGAATGCAGGTGCTCCTTTTTGAGAATCAGTGTAAGTGTTTTTAGCCTCTCATATGAGTTAAGGGTAAATTGGTGCACCTCATTTCTTAAGAATAACTATACCTTGAGGAAGTGGTTTTTTCCCATTTTTTAGAAAAGATACTGCAGAAATGCAATGAAAACCTATTGTTAATATTGACGTGATAGTGTGATTTTGCTTTGTTACCACATTTATTTAAATGTTTATGAAACAGAAATCTTGATTCTCTGAAACATGTGAGCTATAATGGTTTAGTATATGTACACATACGGGATATTTGGGAGAAAGATCAGTTTGGTTCAACACAGCCTGACACTCTCCTCCAGATTTCTCCCCCTTCAGCATTTTTCTCTAAGCAATGCATAGCCATTATTGTAGTTGAAGGCAGCAAGCTACAAATATCCCACCCAGCCTATCTGCATGTTGCAGCTGTCAGATTCAACTTGTTCTCAAGGAATGGAATTCATATACCTTCTGAGAATTCTGTCAATTAAAGCAAAGGCAGTGAAAAGCATTCCAGTTAGAAGCTGGCAAGGTGATGGGAATGACTGGCAACGGGGAGTGGATGATAAGGGTAAAATGTATTTTGAGGAATCAGTTAATTCTTTGAAAGGAAATAAAGTATTTATCTCCACATTCGTAGGTCACGAGGGAAAGACAAAATAGATACTTCCACTTTTTCCAGAACAAACCTTCATTTTAAAAACATGAAGGTTTGCAGTTTCTTTTCACTAGAGACCACGTAACAGTAAAAATATATTCACCAACTGCCTTCCTCCTGCCAATTCTAACCTTTAAAAAGTCTTCAGAATATATTTTCATACCCCTTTCTGAGAATTGATCTAAGTGAACATTTGTGTATCCAGCTGTATATGTACTATTTTTGTACAAAATATACATTGTTTTATATATCCTCTTTTGATGGTGGACACATCCATTTTATACGGTTTTTAAACATTTCTTGCCTTGCTCAATTTCATGTGGGCTTTATTTATTTATTTATCCTCAGAAAGTTTTATATTCGTGTTTCTTCTACAGTTCATATTACAGTTATGATTTAAGATTAATGACTCTAAAACTTAAATATTTATTTTATATGTATGGCTAAAAATTCTATATAATATCATTTCTAATGTCTGTGTGGCCCAATAAATCACTGTGTGTTAAATGTTTTTTTACTTAGTACTTTTATCAGAAGTAATTAGAAGTACTAACATGCTTTATTTAGTACTTTTAGTACTTTTCTATTTAGAAGCCCTTTTGGCTCAAAAGTGTAAGGATTGGGGCAGATGATGGGCGGGGGGACCCACTTATATTTGATTGCCATAGCTGCCAATCTTGTGATGATATTTGTTTACAATTTTATAAGATGCACTTTCATTAAAAAATACAACAAGGCGGAATACAACATATAAACTCAAAATAATGATATTCATTTTAAAAAGCTTTAAAACATTAGTAAAGACTGATTGCCTTAACAAGAAAATTCATGTGGCAAAGGCCTTTCTGAACAATAAAGTTTTCAAGTGACATATGAATGAAGGAGGGAAAGCTCCCACCAAACCACTGCTGCAAGGGAGTTCCACAGGGCAGGGCCTGCCTCACCAGAGTCCCTGGTGATGGTCTTGAGGGTGTGAGGAACCACCAGAAGTGCCCTGTCAGAGGATTTCAGTGATCATTCAGTCTACCACTGCATCAAGTCTGTGATATATGGCGGAAATCCTTGAGTGAGTGGTGACTGTTGTTTTCCCTCAAACGCCCCTCATCATGTATGATGACACATTTGATTCACCCAGGAGACTTATGTGGCTGAAAAAAATGACAGCAAGTAGCTGTCTACAGGATAAACCATAGGTTCACCCCCATAAAATGCCCTCTTTGAAGACTCTGCATAGGCATCTAGTCAGCCACTGTAAGAACAGGATGCTGGTCTAGATGGGACTTCCAACTAATCCAACAGCATTCTTGGTTCTAAGAAAGTCGTTTCCCATTTTTCAGCCTACAAATGGTGGGATTTTGCCAAGTTTATAGTTTTGTAGTAATCTTTGAATGGCTGTTCAGTAAGGTCTTGTGTTCATTCGGTCCCTCCATGTTATTCCTGGAGGTAGTCGGTGACAGAGAGGACACAGTTTCTGCCGGAAACTGTAAAGAATGTGACAGACCTGTAGGCATCTTAGACCACCTGAAATAACACCAGAAACACAGAGAGACCTAGAAGCCCTGAGACTCCAATACATATCTCACACAGGGTAAGTTGCCCAGTCTACTGTGGGAGGAGCACAATAGACACAGATGCTTTCAGGCCTCATCCTATCAGTTGCACATGGTTACCAAGAAATGTTAATGTGGTAATGGAAATCTTTGATGTACTGGGATGTACAGTGGTACCTTGGTTTACGAACTTAATCTGTTCCCGAAGTCCGTTCTTGAACCAAAGCGTTCTAAAACCAAGGTGTGCTTTCCCATAGCAGCGGAGGACTCAATTTACAAATGGAACACACTCAACAGGAAGTGAAACATCTTATTCCAAGGCAAAGTTCACAAACCAAAACATCTATTTCCGGGTTTGCAGTGTTCTTAATCCAAGTTGTTCATAAACTAAGCTGTTCTTAAACCAAGGTACCACTGTATCTTTTTCACATTTGGAGATGCAAATAGAGAACAGAAAACCCTTGAAAGAAATTAATATACATATATCCCTTTTACCACTTCCTAGATTATCCTAATGGCATACGGCTCACATCAGCTGTTCCGGGAGCAGATATAAAAGTTTTGATAAATTTCAATGCACCAAATCCCCAGGACAGAAAGAAATTTACGGATGATCTGAGGGAGTCTGTTGCAGAGGTACAAGAAATGGAAAAGCACAGAATAGAGTGTAAGTACAAAGGTACATATAGTAGAGCATTTAAAATTAATTATGTTAGGTGAATGTATTTTGGCATATTTACAAAAAGTTTTCTTTATAAAGTTAAAATTTGCTCAGAAAGTGTGGCTGAATACTACTCAAGATTAAACTGCAGTTGAAATACGAGAATGTTTTACTAAGTGCTGATATATTGCATTTTCCTCAGGAGACTTACAGTGGTCCAAGGGCATCCATTTCAGCTGGTGGGCTCTGACCACACTTTTAAACTCCATGACTGGCTGTTACCACATGGTTATGTGCCACTGCCATCTGGAGTCCAGCAGAAGGATTTGCATTGGTATGCTGTTATGATGCAACTATGCACACAGACTACCAAGGTGCAGTGACACCCAACCAAATGAAGACATGGCAAATTTGATAGCATCGCTTTGTTCATTGCTACCTAATGATAGTTATTTCGTTATTTATTTATTTTGCTTTGTGTGCCAGAGAGTATGTTGTGTGGGGTACTGTATCTGAGCATTTCTGGTGCCAAAGGAGAAGGGATGGGCAAAAGGCTTAGGTAACATGAAATATTCCCCAACACTGAACTTAATAGGAATGCTCCTTCTCACACAGAGCTTTCTGTTGTTGAAGCCCTGAAAAGGCTCCGGTGTGTGGCCCAGCTTCTGGAATGCTGTGCCTTTTGCAGACTGAGCAAGCTTTATTTGTCCAGGTGCCAATTTTTAGAAGCATGGCGTTTGGGGTTATTGAAATTACTAACGAGCCAGCAAAGAGTCCATACCTATTTTTTCAGCGCTACAATCTGAAAGAGCCAATAGAGTAATTGGCTTCTGCTCTCTTTTCAGCTGAACTTGAAAAGCAGAAAGGTGTAGTACGACCAAGCATGTCTCAGTGCTCTAGCCTGAAAAAAGAGTCTGGCAATGGGACATTGAACCGTGCCTGCCTTGATGACAGTTACGCCACTGGGGAGGGTCTTAAAAGGAGTGCCCTTAGCAGCTCTCTTAGAGACCTCTCTGAAGCAGGTATGCATTTCTTCCTTCTTTGATAAATATATTCATTGAACCTTAATATATATGTGTGTGTGTTTGTGTGTGTGTTCAAAGAATACACTAACAAATATGAAAATGTAAGAATGTAATCCTGAGAAAGTTAAATATGTCTTATTGTTAGTAGTGTGTTTTTTTTCTGTTTTTCCCCCTCTGCTTATTCAAAAATTCCATTTGAAAATATTAAACTGTTGTAGCTTTCTATGTATACTTTAAAAGGAGAAAGAAGACAGAGAAAAATTGTAAGTTTATAATAAAATAATGGTTAATTAAACGCTAGGTATAATGCTAGGAGTAAACTGTTTAGTTTTGCGTCCCTTTTTGTTATTTTCTTCCTTATATTGTCATTAGGGGAAAAAACCCACCCAAATCATTGTGTATTGGCTGCTTCTTGTGCATTTTGTGCTTATGTGTATCCATGTAGTATATTGATGAATGAAATTGAGTGAAGCCCTGCTAAATTCTATCTAGAGAAACATAAATCGGATATAGTTGTGTGACTGGTGCTACTTTATCGTATTGCTCAAAACGTAGACTCTAGATCTTGCTGAAACTGTGGCTTGTGTATATACTACACTACTGTTGCCAGCATAATGGGGAAGGAACCATTTTGGCAAAGTAGTAATTTCACCACTGCTTTTGGGCCTAAAGTTTGAACTGATCTGGATGGTGATGGAAGTTTAAAATATATTTTAAATTATAGATGTTATACCTGGTTTTGGAATGTATGCATTTTAATCATTACATTTCACCCATGTGTGCAAAACGTAGAAAAATGCCACTACGATTATGACTGGAAATCAATGCCCTGGTGTATTTTGAATGTCAGGCACTACATTTCAGCTATGTGTGCAAAAGAACAGGCACGTTATTGGTTCCTGCTGTTGCTAGTAGAATTGCTCTGCCTGTTAACATCATGTACACTATGCTAAATTATAATATACCACTAGCAAATAGATTTAAATTTTTGCTTACTTTTCATCCTATATATTATTTTGACCTCTATATAAAAGTGAAGTATACCTTTCTCTTTAAAATATCATGTGTAAGCTTCTACTGTGCTACAGTCATCAATACTAATCTTAAGTATGTGCTATGTGTAATTATGTGCACATGCCTATTTGTGCATCAAAATATACACATACTAATATCTGCATCTTTATTTTTACCAAACGGGTTTACTTTCTATTTAGCCACAATTATTTATCCATAGTAATTATTATATATTACTTTACTTTGGGGACAATTCAGTGACAACCATGAATCCATTGCATGGAACAACACCAGTGCAAAGGTCCACTGAATTAACGCTTTTTAGAATTTTATTTAAAAATGTGCACTTGAGTAGACTTTGGATGAGGCCTCAGTCGTCATCATTTAGTTTCATGTAAGAATGGTTTCACTTTTCTGTTTTTCATTGAGAATCCCAACATTCATTTTTAGAAACAGGATTTTCACTAATGTACCTATTACTTGACATGATTCCCAGTTAACACTTTTCATCCTACTAGGAGCTTTCAAACATTTACTCCAGACATTGTCATGTAGCTAGCTTCATTTGGAGGATTCTTTACCATAAACAAGATGAATTTTTCATAAGCATGAAACATCCCATATGTCAACAACATATGCCTTCTGTTGGCATATACTCATCGCTGACAAGTTATTTTCTGTAGTTGAATATAGGCGTCAGACTGAAGGGTTTAAGCAGTGACTATGTTAAACCCAGCTAAACTTAATTTTAACATTTTTATTGAGTCATAATTATGGAGAGTTTATGTTTGGACTTGTGCAGTGCAATTAATTTAAGAAACACACACACATACAGTCAGGTATTGGTTAGGATAACCTAGGTGGTCGTTTCATTGATTATGTTAGCTATTGCCAAGAACCAACTAGAAACAGGTGCAGTTCTATAGAAGTTGGCCTTTGGAGTGATTTCCATGGGTTCAAACAGAAAGTTTTCTCCATGCAGTTTCAAATCATAGAGGTAAAATACTTCACATGGTAACACATTCTGTGTAAATTATAGGCTGATACTGATGATCCTTTGATTTCATGAAAAATGAACAAGATGTGTAGATAACGTCTTTTACTACTTTTTAAAATGTGTGTATCTATAGGGTTCATGTCAAATATGATCTTCAAAGATACATGTTTGAACTGGCCCTCACTGCAATGAGATTATGAAGTGTTTAGCTTAAACAACACTGTCATTTTATGCCATCACTCCTCTCCAATAGAAAGATTGAGCATGTAGCTAAAAATCATGTAGTTTTGCTTTGCTACAGGACGCAGGAGGAGGCTGATGAAGTAGATTATGTGTATCTTATGTAGGTAGAAACATGCTTTTTTCAAAAGGTTACCTTGCTTTTTTAAAAAAAAACAACACTTAATTTTACCACTCAAACAGTGGTTATAACGGCTTTATAATTTTTATTTCAGAGATTGTTTAAATATGTAATAATGTTGTTTTTGGATACTATGATGTATGTAAAACTTGGATATTTAATGTTTTTCTTTTTAAAAGAAAAATATGTCAAAAATGTTAAGGCAAAGCATCTTTTAGTTCAGGGCCAGGGAACCTGTGGCCCTCTACATGTTTCTGGACTACAACACTCATCATTCCTGACCGTTGGTCATACTGGCTGGGGCTGATGGGAGTTGTAGTCCAACAACATATGAAGGACTCTCCGCCCTGCATTTTGGATTTTTTAAAGCCCTATATTATTCTCACCACCTGAATTAGGTTTTCAAGGTCTCCAGCATTAAATATGTCCTTTAACACTTCTCCAATTTATTAAAGTATAATTCATTTAAAATAATAAATGGCTAGCTTTTAAAGGCTGCTTGTTCAGTTTGACAAAGTCAGGTTTACTTGTTTGTGTCTCATGCAGCCTAGACAACTTCCACAAGTTGTTTCATTGTGTGATAAAGAATAAATAGGTCCAAAAGAAATATTTGTAAGCTGAAGTGCATATTTGCAATTTGTACAGTGACCTCCGGAAAAGGCCCTTGGTAACTGACTAGCCATTTGCTGCATGATGTTAGAGAAAAACTTGAGCCAGCGTTTGGATTGCTTTGGAAATATGACCGCATTTACCATCTTTAGCATCATTTCCCCCCCACCTGCATAATTGGGGGAGACATTCAAGGATAGTTGTGAAAGATTCAGAAATTTGCCAGATGCATCACCATGGTATTGTAAGAGTAGGATTGATTTTGAGTCAGGAACCTACCTCAGATGAGTCTGAGCATTTTATGATGACAAGATGCAGTTTAAGATGATGAGATACAGTTGCTTAAATTAAAGCCTACAAACATTGTGGTCCCATATACTCAAGGTATATGAAGCTTGTACTAATTTCCTGAAATTTGGGAAGTATCCAGGTTGCCTTCTCAAGGCAATGTCATTCCATAATTGCAGTGCCACACCAGAGAAGGCCCTGCTTCAGGCAGCTATAGGTATGACCGTAAAGAATTGTAAAATTATTTATTTACTTATTTAAAACAATTTTACTGCCTTTCACTGAAAATATGTCAGGGAACATATGCCCGACGTAATAAAATAAAACAACATCAATAAAAGACAACTCTAAAATAAAAAAGAAATGGGGCCATTATATCTTAATACATCTTAAAATATCCGCATAAATAATCATTTATTAAGCTGGCATCTAAAAGCTTGTAAAGTAGACACCAAGCACACCTTATTAGACAGATATTCCAAAACTGGGGCACCACTACCGAAAGAAACCTTCATTGTAGATGTAGTAGATTTGTTTATCTTATCTAGTTATCAGGTTATCACAAGATAAAAGTATGAAAGTAACACAGCTAACCAATGAACTTACCTCAGACCCAAATAGTCGAAGGAAGTGATGGGCACCTGGGGCTTGTCAACTTGGGAAGGTAGCCTATCTAGAAGAAGGAAAATTCTGCTGCCTTACGGAATATCTTCAAGAGAAGAAAGGGCCAAGGAGTAAATCCTACACAAATTCAGAGTGGAGTCCCTAAGACGGTTGGATGGCGCCTTGTATGCCTCCTTCTGGCAACTCCTGCAGCCAAGCCAGTGCCAAATGGATTGCTTTGCTTTCCTTTGGACCATATGAGTGACATCAAAAGGGAGGGTCCTGTTGCCTGGGCAGCTCAGGCCCTCCTTGTGCCCTGGGGAGGTCACTTCACCCCCAGAGGCACACTCCATTGACTCTTGAGACAGAAGGATACCAACAAGAACAAAATATTATTATTATTATTATTATTATTATTATTATTATTATTATACTGCCTGCATCTGAAAAACAGGGGGCAGTTCACAACATAAAAATACAAAATAACACAAATTACATATTAAAACAGAAGCAAACCGATAAACCCCCTCCCTCAAACACATTTAAAGGGCCATAGAATGTTAATCAGCCCAAGGCCTGGTTATAGAGAAGGGAGCCACACTAATCTGCAGCTCTGGGTAAAAAAAAAAAAAGGAAGATAAGTGAAATTAAGTTGCTTCTTAGAGTTGTGTGTTGAAAAAATTCACAGGCTTGGTTGCTCATTTTTGTAGAAGTCTGGAGAGGTGATGAATTGTGCCCACTCCCCTACAGAAGAGGGCTTGCAATCATGTTACCCTAACACTCACCTACTTTCCTCTGATCAAGAGAGATGTTTGGCCTCTGTCCCTTTTTGGGGGAGGCTGGTAGAGAATACTTTGACATATGTATTATTAAATGTAGAGTCTAAGAAGTATACACACCTTCTTGGCATATGAAATCATGTTCAGTGCAGTGCTGTATGTTTTCTGGCAGCCTTTAAGTATAGTTTGGAAAACATTACTCCCATAAAATGTGTTAAGCGCTTAGAAAAGGCAAGCAACTCTACAAAACCTGATACGAAAGGGACTATAGAAAAAGGTTGCTGTCATGAAGCTGTGTTGTTTATTTCACCATGGAAAAAGAGAGCTTTTCATATTGTTAGAGCATTGAGGGAATTGTGTGACTTTTGTGAGGAAACTAAGAAACCCTTTATACCTTGAAAATATGTAAAGAACTCAAGTCTCCATTAAGAAATGGGCTTCATCATTAAACTCTAGTTACTAAAATTATGATTAATTTACTCTAGAGCTACTTTATTTTATCTGGACTGTTCTGGAGCCCAAAATGATCAAAGGGTTGGAGCAACTTGCCTGAGGAGAAAAGTTACAACATTTGGGCTTACTGTTGAAAAGGCAAGGAAAGAGGGCACACGATAGAGGTGTATAAACTTATGCATTGAGTGGATAGGCTTCTCTCATACTACTGGAAATTGGGGCCATCCAAGGAAGCTGAATGTTGGACGATTCAGACAAAGGAAAGAATTCTCTCCCACTAAATGTAATGATGGTACCTGGCATGGATGTCTTTAAACAGATTAGACACATTCATGTAAGGCTATCAATGGCTGCTAGCCATGCTTGGCCATTCTCTGTTGGAAACAGAATGTACTCAGGTCTTGCTTGTAGGCGTCATCCAGTAGGCATCTGGTTGGCCACTGAAAAATGGATGATGGACTATATGGGCCTTTGGCCTGATCCAGCAGTGATGAGCCTACATTATTACATGGCTTGTTACTAGAACAGAAAACCTTTCTACTTGCTTAGTCCATAAGTAAACATACCAACCATACTTGCTTTTATTTCAGTGTACATTCTCAAAAGTTGCATCGAGTAGTAAGCTTTAGAAATCAGAGTACTTTGTACTGTCTTTGGCCAGTCATGCTGTCATTTTGATGCCAAAATAAGTTATTTAGGAATATGAATCACCAAGTTAGGGGCCTGCATGTAAGATCTGGCATCTGATCTGAGCACACATGTTTATAAAAACAAAGCCATAAACAGTAGGCAATTGTGGCTATATCTTAAATGTGTAAGCACTGCACAGTTGACAAACACAATCTCACCATAGGTATGGCACTGCAGTTTAAATTTTCTACATAAAATTAAGTTTAGTTTTACCATGGAAGAATGTTATATGAAATCCACAATTGTATCTTAATAATTATAATTTCAAGTACTAAAACTTTGAAATGCGGACAAAATGCCTATCCCATCCTTGGAGACGTTAAGACTGCAGTACTTTAACTCAGTGCAACTTCTCAATAAGCACTCTTAGGACTGCACTGCAACAGTGCCTGAAATATTTTTAAACGGTATTTAAGAAATACTTGATACATATAAAAACAGTTATTAAAATCCTACCCACTGAAGGCCATTTTAATACAAGTATTGTACAGTATATCATCTACTGAGTGCATTAAGGATTGCCAGACACAAGCATTCCCCCCATAAACTACAGTTGAGAAAGACATGTAATTAAACGAGAAGCTTTAAATTTCAATGGTTCCATCCAATAAAATAAGTGGGAGCTTCCCCTCTGACGTCAGTAGGATGTGAATTGCATCCTAAGGCTAGAATCCTAAGCACACTTACTTAAGAGCAAGCTCCGCCAAACAGAGTGGGGACTTTCTTCTGAGTAATCATGTACAGGATTGTGCTTTAAATGTTTACTAGTATAGTTTCAGTTCCTGTCCTATCACAACATGCAAAGTTAATCTCCAGACCCCACTAGAGGATCCTACAATGCATCAGCGAAGGCGGCTGTTGATCACCCAGGTCTTGTCTCAGTCTCTAATCTATGGTATTGCATGTCCTGGGCAGGCAAGCGTGGGCGTCGCAGCAGTGCAGGATCGCTAGACAGCAATATGGAAGTAAGTAGGAAGTTACTGATGTCTAGCTGGATGTGATGTGCATTTCAAACCTTTCTTTTATATACATTTTTTGCTCTTTTTCTTCTAACATACAACCTGCCTGCCTCAAATAAAAATGCATGCCAAGGCTACTCACTTCGTATTTTTAGATTTTTATTTATTTTATTTTTTTAAGAAAACAGCAACACTACTACTACTTCTGGCTTGTTTTTAGACCAAGTACCATTTTTTTTTATTATTATTATTTCAGCTAACCTCGTTCCCTTCTGTTCCTGCAAGCATGGTTAAATGAATATGATGTGCCCTCTTGCCACCATTTCAGTCTGGTCCCTGCTTAAAGGCCCAGTGGTTATTTGTTACACAGTACACCGTTGGTGCTGTTTGATATTTAACTTAGCTACTGACGTCATGCTCAGCCATTCACATTGCTTATTTTTCGAGTTAAATTGCGAAATGTATGCAGTCGTGACACCATGGAATTGCATAGATAGGGCATGGGGAAAGAAAACAAATAAGACGGATGAATTCAATGTGGATTTCATGAGATTTCATTCATCTTCAAACCATTTATATACTGTTCATGTCTTTGAATTCAACCTGCAGATTTGTGTGTGTGTGCACGCGCGCACGTGTGTGTGCGTGCGTATGTGTGTGTGATGTCTGTGTGTGTTTGAATTAGGTAGACTACAGTCTACATATAGCACACGATGCCTCACCATTGCTATGTCCCTATAGCTGTCCATAAAGAAAATAAAGTGTCCACAGACTAACTAGATAGTCAACGGCTAAATAGCAGGAAATACTGGGCCATAGGTCAGGAGATGTGGGAACAAAGCACAAAACCTACCAATAAAGAAAAACAAGCGTAGTCTCAGTCTAACACTATTAGTGATAGCTCACTTACTTTCTACATCTCAAAATAGAAGCAGTCTACTTTAAAGTTAATGTTAGAGAAAAACGCAGCACAAAATCTGAATGTTAACAGTGTGCTAATTATTTCAGTTTAATCCATTGTAACTGTAGACATGTATATATTTGTTCTTGAAGGGAGAAATAAATCACATGAGTATAATATCTTAATAAGAAAAAATGTAGATTTAAAATCAGATCAAAAGGTTTTAATCACTGATTAGTGATTACTTTTTATTGGTCAATATTTTCATTTTTTTAACGAAAAAGAAAAATCACTTCTTTCTATAATTGGGTCATATCTAGCATCACCCCACCTGTACCTTAAAGGAAGAAATTGGCAAAAAGACAGACAGAAAGACAGACAGACAGGCATCTCCTATAGGTCATAGACAGACAGACATCTCCTATAGGTCATACAGCAGTTTATCCCTATGAGCTTTCAAGGAAAACATGATGGTCGCTGTGAACTTTTTTCTTTTACACATATTTTAAGGTTTTTTTAATTTTTATTTCTATTAATTTCTTTTTAGGGGTCCATCATTAGCAGTCCTCATATGCGCCGAAGAGCTACATCAACCCGAGAGTGTCCATCTCGCCCTCACCACCAGACTATGCCTAATTCTTCCTCACTACTAGGGTCCTTATTTGGTAGCAAAAGGGGAAAGCCTTCCCAAGGCCACCTAGCAACTGGCCCGTCACAGCACCCACCTCACCCTCCTATACTTTCACATCAGCAGCATTCGCAGCACTCTTCTTCCGCCCTGCACCACGCGGGGCCAGCGGAGGGGCAGACCCAGGCACAAGTGCACACCCACCATTCTCAGTACTGCCACATGCAGAACCCGCCTCCGTACCACCACCACCACCACTACCACCCACCCCAGCATATCCAGCACCCTCACCAGTACCACCACGTGCCGCACTCACAGCATGTAGCGCATTCGCAGCATTCTTACATACCGCATTCTCACTCGCAACATTCTCATGCCCCCCATCCTCCATTACCCGCTCCTCACCCCGTACACTCTTCCCACGCGCCACATCACCACGGCCAGCCGGTGCCCCCTTCTAGTTCAGCCAGCACTAAGCCCAAACATAGCGGCATCAGCACAATAGTCTAGAACCAAACTCCTCTGCCAGTAATTGTAGCTCTAGACAGGCACTTACAGGAAGCAGAAGCAGCCTATAAAACTGGAATGGTTGTTTTTTTTTTAATAATAAATAAATAAAAATGAAACACAAGCCAGAAACAACTTAATTGACTCCTTTGCCTTAAGGATTCAATAGAACAACTCACGTTAGCTTGATCAGTGCTGGTCTTACAACTGAACTCAGTGGTGATCTTCTCCCTCCTTTTCTCCAGTAGCCTTGAAAATATGCTGCTTGCGGAAAACATTTATGCTACCTTTCGTTTCACCCACCCCCCATGACAATTTTTAATGCATAATGAAAACATAACCTCAAAATAAAAGGAAAAAAATATGAAATAGAACCAAGTGTTGCATTCTTGCTCCTTAATTGTCAATGGGCAAAAAAAGTAGACCTCATATGGTTGATGAAAGTACGTAAGTAAACTTTATATAATATAAATATATAAATATATACATATATATATATACTGTATAGTTAACATTTATGCTTACAACAAAACTTTTGCAGTCCACAAAGCTAGCAATATATACTTTACCAGGAATTCCATTTACTGATAGAAGGGCAGTACAGTAGTTGAACAGCATAATGGAAGTGTAGACCAAAAAACTAGGAACAAATTCCAGGCATTTCAGTGTTCTCATTAAAAGTTCTCTGGACTTTGAAAAATATCTCTAAGCAATCATTGCAAAGTGTGCCAAGTAACATAGCATTTAGCTGTTGTAGTCAAATATTGCTTTGTACAAATCCTTATTTTATTAACAAGATAATATACTTAATCAGTATTATAACTGTTCTACTATTTCAGGTAAGCAAACTAGTTAAGATGCAGTAACTATACAGTAGCAACATGAGACCCCCTTTGTTAAGGGCTGTCTCTACCTTTTGGTTACTCATATTCTTAGACACTTTAAAGGCTGTGATAACTGTGAACTTACACAATCCATAGTTCTTCTTTTATATTCATATATGTTTTAATAAACTCACATGAAGATTTAAATGGAAGGTACTTGCGTACACGGCATAAACATTCATCTCAGACCTTAAAACAAGAAGCATCCATCCCTTTCCCGACACATTGCCACTTTACCATAACTTACTCAGTTTATCTCAGTTAAAATAGACTGCGGTTCAGGCTTGCCTTTCCATATGAAAGTGATCTGAAACTTGAAGGCTTATTTTAGTACAGATTTTTTATAACTGTAATTCCATGTAGCCATGTGCTGGCAGCAGGACTCTCTCACCATTTCTTCATCACATTTGTTAGTTTATCCCAGCACTCAGCAGGCTGAGTCTTTGCTCGAACTGTCATGGTCCAGTTAAGTCGCAAGACATCTCGTAAGAGCCAACTGTGCTGTTGTTGCTTATGTGTTGTAACGAGTCATTCGCAAATCCGTATGCGATTTTTTTGTACCCCCTAAATCCTATTTTTTTTAAATTAAAAAAAAAGAAAGAAATCATACATGGAGAATACTTTGTAGTTTCAGCATTTTGAGCCACCCCAGTCACAAGGACTGTACATCTAACTGGCAGAAACAAAAGGAACTGCAGAACTACACCAGCAGAATTGTGAATGTGGTTTAAAAGAAGAGGAAGGAAAAGTTCCAGTGAGAGATGGGTAAAACAAATAAACACAAAAACAGTGTTGCTCCGGAATGTAGAAGTGATACATGAAGATGACTCTTATGTATTGGTGATTCCCGATGTCTCCAGTTTGTTTTGTTTTTTCTCTCCCTCTCCTTCTTGCTATGGATTATATCATGATTACCAGCAAAACTAAAAACCAATTACTTCTGTTAACTTCCACTCAGCAAAAACAACCACCTAGAGTTTAGTCTGCTCTTTAAATTTGTCTGTTATTTTCTACGCGTGCAATACTTCCTGTTTTGTCCCCCCCCCCATAAATTAACTACATATGAAATGAAAGTAATAAAAGTCAATTTGATGGTCATCCAGGCAGATTACCGAAGAGGGTTCATCTCGGGAGCCCCCTGAGGCTCGTTGTTCCTTGCAGTTTAAGCATTGTTTGTCCTTATGAGGGATAATAGAACTGTCTGCATGTCATCTAATGTTAATAGTATTAAAGCTACACTCTACATATTGTATATTTGCAAAATATATCAGTGTTACTGTTTATATTAGTTGAAGTAAAGTAATGACATATTTAAATATGTAGACTTTTCTTCAGACCTTTGTACCAATAGTAGAGTCTAACTGTAATTTATAAGTTGTTCCAGAAAAGATAAGTAGCTGGTGGGATACTTTCCCCCCGTGTTGTCGCTCGTTGAAATATTCTGCATGAACCAGACTCAAAAACACATTCACTGGACAACCACATTGCTTTGCATTTGACGGATTAATATTGGCCACACACAAAAGTACTTTAGTGTTGCCCATCTATTTATATAATTTGGATGCCCTAGGGAACCCCGTGTAAGGTTTTAAACTCCCATACTGTTGCTTGTTTTAAGTTCACATACACACAAACATCCTTATATGATTCATATGAATTCCGTAAAATGAAGGTTATATATTACTATTATTTATTTCATTTTCTTGCCATATGCATATGGAACATATAAGTAGAGTGAATGCGTTAGAAACATGAAGTGCATGAATCTCAACGTTCCATGAATACCGAAGGAGGTTCATTCCCCCCCCCCCATAAGTATTTTCGATAAGAACATCCTGTAACCAGCATTACTTTTCAAAACTTCACTGCTTTTTAGAGGAGCGGTCTAAGGTGCCAGAATCCCTTTTATAGACCAAGAGTACAGAACCGTTTCTCTTAGATTGGGAAAATGACAGCAATCATCATTAGCTTCTATGTGCAGTTAGAGGAATAAATTTTATAGCATGCAGCAGGGGAAAAGTAGTTACCAGAAAGCTTTTCTTAGTTTTTCCGTATTAATTAAAATCCATACAAAACACTATTGAACCATGTGTCTTTCTTCCCATGAATAGTATGGCTTAGGTAAAAGCAACAATTTGAAGTTAAAAGAAAAACTAAATAACCTTACAAAAATATCTTTTCTGGGACAACGTCAAATATGTATTTGTTTTAATCCTTTTAAGTTAAGAATGAAATGTACAACAATGTAAAAAAAAAAAAGTAATCCTAATATAATGTACGTCTTGTATTGCTAAAAAGAAGTCTTCAAGCATAACATTGTAGAATGATTTTCCCATCAAGCACTGCATGCAGCAGAAGCCTCTTGTTTCTTGATTTTAAAATGAGCTGAAAGACAGTCAGCAGCTATTTAAACAATGACTCTCTACATGTTGACTTGCTGTTCCATATAAAGCTGTGTGTTTACTGCAGTTAAGCATGCATTTTGCTGTTTCCGTTGTAAAATATCATCACATCTTGCCTGCAAAAATGAGTAATTGTGTATATAGTTAAAGAAAAAACTTGACCAATAATAAGATAAAATTTTGAGGGAGGGAAAGGATAGCGAAGCAGGACCAAGTAGGGAGAATAGCTAATTCTCTAAACTGTACATAGTGTGTAAATTAGTATTAATATAAGTCTGCAGTCACTTTCAGGTTGCATACAGTACCTGTCTCCTGCTAGGAACTTTAATCCCAGCCTTGCGTTGTATTAAACTGTTGGAATTAGGTCTTGAATGCAGACTGTTAAAAGACCTCAAGAAACATCATGCTCATGAAAAGCTTCTGTTATGGGAGGCTTCAGACCATTTTGTAACTGTTGGGAAGGAAGGAGTGCTTTCATTTTAATATGCATTGTTTGTAAGTAGTATCAGACCTTATCGTTGTAAAACTATAACTGTGATTATGTGGGAAATCAAATAAATCACTTTGAACTCACTCAGTTTCTCATCTTTTGTAGAACTGCAAGCACTTATATTTTTCATATTAAATGAATAAAATTACTATGCCACTTCACTTCTTGGAAATCTCATTTTGTGTTGTTTAAAACAAACAAAAAAAAAAAAACACCACTGCAGTATCGCATGCAAAAGGTAGAAACAAATAGCCCTGTTTTGTACAGGCGAGGCATTGGGCTCAAATTGGGACTGTTTATGTCTCAGCTGGAGAGGACAGACAAATCAATGGTTTCCTATGGGGCGGCTAACCTGTGACCTCTAGCCGTTGTTGGATCCCCTTCTGCTGCAGTCGGCATGGCTGATGATCAGGGATGGTCTGCATACTGCAGCTGCATACTGCAGTATACAGTATGGGAGTCTCAAAGGTCACAGGCTAGCTACCTCTCATTTAGAATGTGGTCTAACACAATCCATAGGATACAAGCGGTAAAACAAAAAATATACTCCAGGTAAGAAACTTGTGGCCCTCCCAGTGCTGTTGAGCTCCAATGAGCTGCAGCCACTGTGGCCAAAGATCAGGGATGATGGGAGTTTTTTAGTCCAACCACAGGCCACAGGTTCCTTACCCTAAGTTTAAGGAGTTGGCTTGTACAACAAACCTTACCAAATGTTGACAGGGACATGTCATTACTGGAGAAGGGAGGGGAAATTATTGTTTCAGGTAACCTGGTCCAGAGTTGTTTTGGGCTTTTACACACAAGTAACAAGACCTTAAAGCTGACTTGGCTAACAGCAGCTTGTGCAGATCCCTCAGCACTTTGGCTACAGCATTCTGCACTAGTTGCAGCATCCAGACCAGACATAATGGAAGCCCCACACAGAATGCATGGCAGTAGTCGAAACTACTTCCCACCCATGGCACAGTACTTCTGTTTTGTCCAGATGAAGCCTCTGCTTATTCTGCTCCACCCAAATCTACACCATCCTTAGCCAACCATTATCTCTGATTTAAGACAACCTTTTGGTGCAAAAGTCCTGTCGCCTAGGAACCAATTTCTGTACACGCAGTATTGGAGCACATTTGGCATTGCATTTCCTCATTATATAGCGAGTAAGTTAACAGAATACAAATGCCAGATCAAAACCAGGTCTGCCATTGTGTTAACAGCATGAAGCTTCCTAAGGAGTGTGAGCTTAAATTGTAAGGAAACACTCCTCTGGCCTCTCACTGCTGTAATAAAACCACAAACACCGACTAAAATTAATTGAGCCTTGGAGTGAAATTGCAGGAAATCAAGTAAGATGCTTGGAAAGGAAAACCATGTACATTCCTGACTTTGCCGAGAATATAAACACAACAATCCAGGTATCAGACAGTGTTAAAATGAACAAGCCAATTACATAATAAAACCCCACTTCAATAAAAACCTCATTTGTTTCCATTTCTGTTGGGATAGCCATGCTGGATTGTTTCAGTAAAAAGAACTGATGAAGTGGACTGTGCTCCACAAAAACTTACTCCACCATAAATCTCGGGTTACAGACGCTTCGGGTTACAGACTCCGCTAACCCAGAAATAGTACCTTGGGTTAGGAACTTTGCTTCAGGATGAGAACAGAAATGGCAGCGCAGCGGGAGGCCCCATTAGCTAAAGTGGTACCTCAGGTTAAGAACAGTTTCAGGTTAATAACAGACCTCCAGAACAAATTATGTTCTTAACCCGAGGTACCACTGTACTGTATTAAAGGTGCCAGAAGACACTTAGTAGTTTTAATTTGCTTCAGTGGGTTCTGTTTGTGCATATCAGAGCATCTTCACAACTTAAATTATTCAATGACCATGTACGTTCAACATGGAATTATGGATTGAAGACACTGAAAATCTTTATCTTGCTTAGAGCAAAACTGCATTGTTGGATGGTAATAAATTATTATTTATATGCCACCCATTTGACTGTGTTTCCCTAGCCACTCTTGGCGGCTTCCAACAAATTATAAAACCACAGTAACACATCACACATTAAAAACTTCCCTATCCAGGGCTGCCTTCAGATGTCTTCTATAAGTCAGTTGTTTCCTTGACAATTGACAGGAGTGTTCCACATGGCGGATACGACTACCAAGATTGTTTGAGAAGATACTGAGGAAGACAAAGAACCTCTGCAAACCAATGCGTACATTCATGCATATGTAGGCATGCACACACAACCAGAAGGGTATCTTGAGAGGAAAACAACAGCTCCAAAGAGGAGGCCAGGAAGTCTTCAAAACACCCAGTGAAAGCCACCAAGCCTTTTATTGCTGACAGCGATGGTGAGGCAAGCTATTAATAAATCTGTCTAGTACATTCAGATTCTTATACTAAACTTTTCTGGTTTTCCACTTGTTTTAAATTGTTTTTAGCTGTTAACGTTAATGCTTGTTTGCCTCCATTGTGTCATTGTTTCATAATTGGTTTTAGAGTTTGTTATGAAAGTTATATGGATTGGACTTTGCCTTTTCAGTGTTTACACAAACCACTCTGTGAACCTAGTTATAAGGGTGTTATACAAAACTAAACCTGCCATAAATTTAGAGCTAGATGTAAATGCTGTAAGTTTACTCCTGCTAATGCCATTATTTCGTTGAAGGAAGCCCTGAGCTTTAAATGTATGCCATGGGTGTGACCATAGGCATGTGACTTCCCCCAATGAATCCTTTATGGAACTACAATTCCCAGGACCCTTAACAAACTATAGTTCCCAGGATTCTTTGGGGAAAACCATGTGCTTGAAATATATGGTGTGGATCTCTCGATCTCTAAAGGCTGGACCAGAACTGGCAGGATTCCTCACATTACACAGAGACTGAATAAGTGCTAAAAGGCACTTCCATCCCAGAGTCGTAGGAAATAGGTCACTTAAGTCAGGAGCCAGTCTCCAGGAAAATAATGCAGCAATTATTTGTAGAGAATGAACTGGAGTGGTTGTATTATGGCATATTTTCTCCACCTTGTGTGTGTCTGTTTTGAATTTGAACCGCTGACCAAATATTGCATGAAGTGTCTCAAATAATTGTTCCAGCCTTTCAGAGGCTGTGCTAAGCTCTGTCTGGAGCACCAAGATAATTGCATTGTTGTAACACTTGAACTATTTAATTTAACTTATAGTAACAAGCACTCATTATCTTGCTGAAAAAGCTCTGCATTTTGTAAATACACAGTGCACTTTTTGAACCGAAAAAAATGTCATCGTGATATTTTAGAAGCTTTAAGCATTTTGTGAAACAACTTCATAGACTCATTTGGCTCTTCATCTGGAAAATATTACTGTGTCTTATAATTACATCAATATCTTCAGAAACTGCAATGAAATCATTTCATTTCCTTTTCCTGTGAATGAGGCTGTATTTTTTCCAAGTTACGTTACGGCCACAGGAGACAAATATTAATTCAGCTTGCATTCCTACCTTTTTTTTTTTTTAATTACGTGTCCCTACAAATATTTTTAAATTATTTCCTTTTTCTCATACTCAACCAATGTGAGAGGCTGTGTGTGGGTGTGGAGAGAGAGGTGGTTCTTTGAACATCATCCTGCAAAGATGCTGGCAACCTACTTTTATTCCAAATCACAATGTTGGAAGGCACCGATGCAGTTGGCCCAGTCCTCCAAAGGAAAAAAAGTTCACCTTGACAACAGAGTGTTATTGGACTTTTGTTGTTTAGTCGTTTAGTCATGTCTGACTCTTTGTGACCCCATGGACCTGAGCACTCCAGGCTCTCCTATCTTCCACTGCCTCCCCCAGTTTGGTCAAACTCATGTTAGTAGCTTCGAGAACACTGTCCAACCATCTCATCCTCTGTTGTCTCCTTCTCCTTGTGCCCTCAATCTTTCCCAACATCAGGGTTTTTTCCAGGGAGTCTTCTCTTCTCATGAGGTGACCAAAGTATTGGAGCCTCAGCTTCAGGATCTGTCCTTCCAGTGAGCACTCAGGGCTGATTTCCTTAAGAATGGATAGGTTTGATCTTCTTGCAGTCCATGGGACTCTCAACAGTCTCCTCCAGCACCATAGCCACAGAAATCTGCCATACAGGTACGTATTATTAAACACTGCATCAAGTTCCGCTCAACCTCTTCAAAAAGGTCGGGTAGTATAACTTCTGTCACGGGGGGTATTTTTAAGCACAACAATGCAGAGTTCAGGGCAAAGTCGGCATTTATTAACAACTCTTGTACCAACAAAGCCCTTTACCTCCCTCCCCTGCACCCTCCCATTTTCTTAGGGATTAGGAGATCATGGCTGTACTTAAGGGCTTACTTACACTTCTTTCCCCTTTGTGGGGCAAAGGCGGGGAATTGTTCTGTACTAGAAAGCTATGCTAATAAAAAATAATTAGAAGAAGCCCGCAGCATGTTATGGGCACAATTGCACCCTCCTATGCAGATTTCCCAGTAACTGATAATTTAAATGCATACTAAATATCAGTTGTGCACACAGGCTGGAAAAGGATACACACTCAGAAATAAGGCATCAAACATGGTTCTGTCTTGTATCAGGCATATGCACACATTTTAATCTTCACTGCACTTTCACGTTCATCTATCATGGGTAGGCAAACTAAGGCCCGGGGACCGGATCCGGCCCAATCGCCTTCTATATCCAGCCTGCGGGTGGTCCTGGAATCAGCATGTTTTTACATGAGTAGAATGTGTCCTTTTATTTAAAATGCATCTCTGGGTTATTTGTGGGGCACAGGAATTCATTCATTTTCCCCAAAAAATATAGTCTGGCCCCCCACAAGGTCTGAGGGACAGTGGACCGGCCCCCGCTGAAAAAAATTGCTGACCCCTCTAAGTCATTTATAAAGATGTTTAACAACAATGGACCCAGGACAGAACCCTGCAGCACCCTGCTTTTCACTCTTTTTCCAGGGTGATAATTAACCATTAGTGAGCACTCTTTGGGTTCCGTCAGTCAACCAGCTACAAATCCACCTAAGCAGGCCTCATTTTACCACCTAGTACAGGGCGTAGCCAGTCCTCCAGATCCCAACCTCGCAAAGTTGCTCAGGGTGGGCGGCATGAGAAGCACCCCAGCCTCGCAAAGGCAGGGCTGGGATCAAAGGGTTTGTGGATGTTTGTGGATGTTGCATCCTCCTCATGTGCCCTCTCCAAGTTGCTTTGCAAGGAGTGTTTCCATGGTGGGGCACGCAGGGTGAATGGAGCCCACAGCGCCAGTCTGTCACCCTGGAGCATTTTTCCATGCTGGGGACCTACTACTTGCTTGTTCCTCCTCTTGCTTCAAACATAGCCAAGGAAACCTTATTTATTATTTTTAACCTCTTTTGCAGGCTTGAATTCATTCTTAGCTTTGGCCTGCCTTACCTTCTCCTTGCAACTGTTGGCTACTCATGTATACTCTTCCTTTATCATTTCTCCTTTCTTCCATTTCTTATACAGGCCCTTCTTACATCTCTCACATTTTGTCATCAACACATAGATTCTTGCAGCAAAATACAATTACTGTGGATTAGGTCTGGCTCATTCTTAATTTATCTTGGTAGTTCTCATTCTCCTTTTTATCTGATCATATATTTTTAAACATTTCAGCCTATTAGATAAAATAAAGAAGTAGTTTCATAAATCATAGAAGACCTGAATGTGTGTGAAAGGGTGAAGAGACATATATTCAAAAGTTCAAAGGAGATTTGGGGAAAGATAACTGCCCAGGTAGGAAAAGTGATCAACGTTTTCAAACATTACACCATTAAGTTGGGTTTGTGGTGCTGCAGAGAGGTTGTTTTGTGCTTGTTGGTGCAGCACTTTGGTTTTTTGGATATTGAGCGATAGGCCAAGCTTTCTGTAAGCTTCTGCAAAGATATTTGGGATGGTTTGGAGGTCGTCCTCTGAGTGTGCACACACTATGTTGTCATCAGCATACTGAAGCTCTATGATGGAAGTTACGGTAACCTTACTCTTTGCTTTCAGCCTACGCAGATTAAGAAGCTTTCCATCTCTTTGATATATGATTTCTACCCCGGTGGAGAGTTTCCCTTCGGCAGTGTGTCGGATCATGGCAATGAAGATAATAGAGTTGGGGCGATAACACATCCCTGTTTAAAACGCCTGGTCCCACTGTGAATGGATCACTCTGAGAGCCATGTACCGGGGGGGGGGGCAGAGAGTAGGAATAAATGGGACAGTTCTCAGAATGGAGAGCTGCGGGATTAGTATGGGGCCCCTGAGATTGTGAAGAACTCTGAAAGGACCTCTTGAAACGATTAATTAATGGGTAGCAAAATGGCAAATGCCCATTCACTGTAAACAAGGGTGAAGTGATGCTTATTGGGGCAAAATATATTAATTTCACATATATTGTATGTTCATGGGGACTAGACTAGCAGGGAGTGTGACCAGGAATGAGAGGTCATGAATAGCTACATGAATATGTCAACCCAGTGTGCAACAGCTGTGAAAAAGGTGAATCAAAACTTAGTCAATAGGTTGGAAGACATAACACACACCACCAGCAACTCATGGCTCTCTGGAACAACTTTAAAAATAATAGAGAAGAATGCACTCTATCCAGGGCCATAGCTAGGGGGTGGTGAGGAAAGCCCCCGCCAGGGGTGCAGGCAAGGAGGGGGCGCAAAATCTGCTAAAAATATTTCCATAAATAAAAATATCAATTATTGCCTCATAAGAAAAGGTTTTAAATAGAGGGTTTTTATATGATATGTGGAGACCCTGTTTTTCTGTTTTTTTCTGTGCCACATTCCCTAGGGGGTGCAATCTGGACGGTTCTGCCAGGAGTGTAAAATTACCTAGCTACGGCTCTGGCTCCATCACAACTATTCAAAATCCAACATATGAACCTATTTCACACCTTTTTTTGAACATGCACACATGGAATACGGAGGGGGGGGGCAATGGGAATTTACATTAATACTTTTACATTCTTGTACTTCTGTACTCTGCACTGGAAGACCAGAAAATAACTCTTGCATTTTCTTTTATCTCTTGTGGAAAAATATTAAATTATTGAGAGTCGTATACTTTAGTTTGGCCAACAACAACTGATTAAGTCTTGATTGGTTGCTTATTACTAAAAAAGTAGCAAACATTTCCCACACCATATAGCATAGTAAGAAGTGGCGCTCCTGTCTTTTGTTTGCGATGGACTACCCTTAAAATCCTGGATTTGCCCACCTTTTCCTGTGGGCTATGGGCTTTTTCGATGTTTCCATTTCTTCTTTCAACGGAGCAAAAAAAAAGAAGAAGAAGAAGAAGAAGTTAACCCGCAAGGTGTGCCCTGCGTATGAGTCTACAAAGTCTATGGAGAAACTACGCGACAAAAAAAAAGTTGGGCGGCGGGGCGGGGCCGCGTGAGAAACGAGCCGGTTGCTCTGGCAATTGCGTCATCGGCGCGCGACGAGGCAGTGGCCGCGGAGAGACATGAGCGGGCTGGGCGTCCTTTTCCGTGCGGCTCGCGCCGCTTTCCCCGCCGGGGTCCGGCAGCTCCGTACCGGCCTCCCTCGGCCTGCATTCGCCAAAGAGCTTTTCCTGGGGACGCTGCGAAAGGTGAGTCTCGTAGCTGCCGCAGCCCGCAGCGCCCCCAGGCACCCTCTCCCCAAAATCCAGTGGGCGCCTGGCATCTTTCCACCCCTGCCGCCCTCTCTGAGGCTGCTAAGAGCTGCTGCTGCTGCTTTTCCATGAATCTCTTGGAAAATGCACACTTTCCCCAACGCCCCACACGCACTGCACCCTCTGGAAATCGCAGCCTGGACTTCAGCACGGCATGTATTTCAGTACGAAAACTTGCTACTTGGGAAAGTTTGACGGGAAGTTCCCTTTCCATTAAGGCTTTGCGCTTTCTCCATTTGTTGATGCTTCCCCCACCCCCAATAAACCTGATTATTCTTAAGCGGGGCTGTAAGCGATCATTGACAGCGTCCTCATGTTTGAAAGGAGAGCTGGGGTTTTTTTGTGTATGCTTGGTGGGAAGGTTTGGGGTAGGTTATGCTCTGTTAAGATATATATGTCTGAACAGAAAATGCATTTTCCACCCATATGATTTGTAGCACCCAATCCGCGTGACAGCTTCTTAAAGTTGTGGATAAGTATTTCTCTCCCACTCCCCTTTAATTGGACTACAGTATTTTATCATGTGAGACAATACTCTTTTTGAGGTTTTAGGCAGCTAGTGTATGGAACCAGCAGCTTCTTTTTGGAGCTGCCTGAAGTGGGGAGAAAAACTTCTGGAAACCACAGTTGGTGGGATCAGTCTAAAGAACTTCTTATCAAATCCATTTTCACTTCAGCCAGCAAACCCAACTACGTGAAGCTAAATAAAAATCTCAGCGCTCCTAGAGCATCCTTGGGATTTGGAAGATACATTTCATATAATTAGTTAGCCATAATTACTACTATATCTTGGAGCCTCATAACTGAAAGTGAATACATTACACTGCAAATCAAAAATGTATAGAACATATTCTGCCATATCAATGCTAAGTAATGATTTGGATATTTTTTCTGGATGTAAAGAGCAAATTCAGAGTGCCTTTTTCTTAGCAGTGTTTATGGTTTCTATATTTTTGGCAACCACAGCTGTCATCCTGAACATACCTTTAAGCAATATCCATTGACTCTGTGGACTTTCAAAACAAACCTGTTTAGCATTGCAGTAAAGGTATGTTTAAAAGCTTAATGGAGAATTGTGATACCATTAGAGTGTTGTCTTCACCTTGTTCAGCAGTTTTCCAGCTGGGAAGAAAACAGGTCTTTCTGGATTCCAAAAAAGTGTCCATACTACAGCTAAGGTCCTTGTTCCAGCATGGGGAAAAGGGAGGCAGGATTTCCTCTGCCTTCGCAGCTGTCTGCACAGAACTCCCAAACACTTCAAATTCCCCAAATTTGGAAGACACAAGAACAGTTCATATGGAAACTTGTGAGGAGGGGATAATGCACACAACCACTTTTTAAGATGCTGTGGAGGCGAATTCCAAAATTGCGTTTGAGTGCTGGTGTTCATTGACCTGTCAAAAGTTCTGGGGGTTGAGCATCACAGAAGGAGAAACTGAAGAAAACTCAAATGCACTTCTGAAGTGTTGACATAAAGGCCCATAAGGGACCATTCTCCTAATTAAAATGTATGTGTAATGTCTGCAAAAGTTAACTGCCATCTGTCCCCATAAGGAGCAATGTTAAGTCCAGTTTTTGAGGCTTCTCTCTTTTTAAGTTGTTTTAATATAAAAAGAAAAATCCTGTCAAAATATGTTATTCTAGGAAGACGTTTTTCCATTTCCTGAGATAAGCAATGAAGAATTGGAAGAAATCAACCAGTTTGTGGGGCCGGTAGAAAAATTCTTCAATGAAGACGGTAAACTCCTCCCCGCTTCATTAAGTCTTTATCTGTTTGGGTTTTTCATAACAAACCTTCTGTGAGGTTTTTCTTATAGTGCTAACAAAAAAACACTGAGAAATACATAGTGTTGCTTACCCATATATACTTTCGACATACGAGGAAATCAGCATGTATTTTGAAACAGAGATATTGTACTACTGATTTAAACAGCTACCAAGTATCTTATTTTAAAATATTTTCTTGTCCACTGCTATGTTGTTGAGAATTCTCTGGCTGTAATGGAGGGAGATTATGCACCACATTATCTTGATGTGATACAGCTGGTTGTGAAAATAATTTGAAAAACCTGCTCAAATTGGGTGGTCTGGCAAAAGTGATCTCTCAACTTTGTTGTTGGATAGGTAGCTAGCCCCTCTCTCTCAGTGGAAGAGCAGAAAAAACTGACCTGTGAAAAGCTTAAGTTTTTGCAAGAAAAAAATAATAGACAGTATGCCTTAAACATCTCATTTATGGTTGTTGGTATTCACACTGATCTAACTCCATAAATAAGCTTTCACTAAATGAGCTGGCCACACCTGAACTTTCTGTAATCCATTATATAAAATTACTGCATTTCACTGTATTTCAGTGGATTCTAAGAAAATTGACCAAGATGCTAAAATTCCACAAGAAACGCTTAATGAACTGAAGAACCTGGGGCTCTTTGGCATGCAGATTCCGGAGGAATATGGTGAGAAAAAAATGTACAGAAAATTGAGACTTTGCTCCTTGTTCTTTTAATATGAGAGAACCCTTGAAGTTTTTCTTCTGCTTGCTTTATTAGTGTTACTGGACTTGATACGTTATAAGACACACACTCATCCTCTGCACTTTAAAGCAGGGCAGTCCCTGGATGGCTGAACCTCCTGGTATCTTTTCTCTTCCTTGTTGAAGCATTATAGAATTCATAATAAAGCCAACCCTAACTAAGTTCTGTGATGGCATGATTTCCTTGCACACTCAGACATATAGTATAAGCATGTTGTAGCAAAGGTATTGCATTACCAACCTTGTTTTTTTAAGATTTAGTTTTTCAAAACAAATCATGAATCCTATATGTTGCAAATCTCTGAATGCTATTACTGTGAAATAAAGTATTTTCATTTGAAGAAAACAGTGTTGTTTTTTGCCTCTGGTTAGTTAATCATCATAGGCTCTTCTATTTGCTCTTCCTTCTTGCATAATGAAGCAGTGGCTGATATCATCAGCCTAGTCTTATGAGCTGATAACTTAAGCAGCTGATTGCAGGATGTGGGGCTGGCGTCCCCTCAGAAGATTCATGAAATGCATAGTCATATATACAGTTGGTCTATACTGCTGCTATAGAATGAGAGTGAGTCTTATAAGTACTTTAACAAAACACAACAGAGCAACATTTTGACAAAAGCTGACCATGGTGTTTCTCTGTTGTGACCTTTGCAAGAAATGTGATTCAGTACATTTTCTAAATAAATGCTATAGGAAACTCTAACCAGGGATCAGTCCCTTGACTTTTCCTTTATATTTATAAACACCCAGTTTTCTAGTTCAAAGCAGCCAAAGCTGTTATACCTGTGTACACCTGGCAGTGTAAGTTAAAGCTGTGTACACCTTGCTATTTCAGTGTTGTGCTTTTATGAACAATCATCAGTTGCTGAAGGCTACCCTGATGCTGACTGGTAGCCCATGTTGGCAACAAGTTTGATATTGTTGCATGTCACCCCAATCGCCGAGCGGTGTGAGATTCCAGGGGTCCATGTTTCCTTTTGGAAATGAGTCACAGCGGAGACTGTAGTGTTTTTATGATATATGGTTTCTTTACACAGATATACAACCTGAGCCTGCAATGGAGGGGTTCACAGCATTAACACCCCAAAGGGGTCTTGTTTCTCCCATAGCCACAGCCTTAGATTCAAGCAGAGATCCAACATCTCTCTCTCTCTCTCTCTCTCTCTCTCTCTCTCTCTCTCTCTCCTTGCCACCTTGATTCACATCACTGCTCACTCCGTTCTCAGCCCTGGGTTGTTGTTGTTTTTGAGGAGGGAGCTCCACCCATTTGCCATCTTGCACAAAGGCCCTTAATCCCTCATGACATCACCAGGAACCTTGTTTGGCTACTTCCTGAAATTAGAAGCCTTGAATTGCTTTTAACAGTTGCTGGGTCCAGGGATTAGGGAAGTCTGGCACACAGCTTAACACCACAAACTCATGCCAGAAAAGTGCTTTTTATATAGGAAAGTTGCCTTTTCCAACCAGCCCTTCCCAGAGCTTTCCCCCAAATCTTTCCCCCTAGAATTCTAATACTTAAAATAATAGATATCAAGAATTTCCGGGAGCTTTGGAGAAAGGGCTGTAGTTCAGTGGTAGAGCAGGTGCTTTGCATGCAGAAGATTCTAGGTTCATTCTCCAGCATCTCCAGTAGAAACGCCTGCCTGAAACCCTGGAGGGTTACTGCCAGTCAGTGAGGACAGTACTGATCTAGATGGACTATTTCTTACAAGAAAAGTGTTTAAGTAAAATACTGTTTGGTTTGACTAATAATATTTTTCTATAGGTGGCCTTGGTCTTTCGAATACAATGTATGCTCGTTTAGGAGAAATTACTTCTCAGGATGGAGCTATTGCAGTAACCTTGGCAGCTCACCAAGCTATAGGACTGAAGGTAACATTGCCTTTATTATTGGATTTTGATCCTAAGGCACTGCAGTTTTGACATTTCATTGCTAATTGGGCATTTCCCCCCAGCATGTACAAATAATGTCTCTCCTGTCACAGCAGGGAGACGATGAAGAAGTACAAAATAAGATTTATGTCTAAGATACCTTTAAAGCAAAACATTTGTGAAGGATGAGTAATAAAGAACAGGATTGTTAGTTCAATTTTAGAACCATTCAGAGGAGTTTGTGTAAATATATGCTGGAGTTGAAAGTTGTGGAACTACAACAAAAGCAAATAGATAGGCTTTGTTCTGTTGGAATACATTTAAGATGAGATCTCTGAAAAATGGATTAACTGTTCTAGCTATTTGGGAAATTCAAGTTTCTGTTAGTGTGAATTTGGTTGTGATAAATAAGTCTGGCTAAATAGTGGTCTAAAACATCTATGACCTTCTTTGTGGCCAGCCATGGATGGCCCATCCCCCTCTTACCAAAACTAGTCCCATGCTAACAATTCTGGTGGCTAGTCCTCCTCATGTATCTTCCTCCCCATATAAGTTGCATTTGCAGCAGCCCACCAAAAAGCTGAGGGGGAGTCTGATTTTCCAGCACCAATCAATGGGGAAATGTGTGATGGGATTGCAAAGATCTCATTGTGCACCTCCCTACTTCTGTCTCTAGTGGGGCAAGGAGGGATAGTGTGCAGCCCACCACCAGATGTGGCCTTCAGGGCCAAAAAGTTCATACACCCCTGTTTTAAACAAATAAATGGCTTGGTTTCAAGAATTAATTAGCAGTGTGTGTGTGTGTGTGTGTGTGTGTGTGTGTGTGGAGAGCCAGTGTGAGAGCCAGTGTGGTGTAGTGGTTAAGAGCAGTTGACTCGTAATCTGGTGAACCGGGTTTGCGCCTCCGCTCCTCCACATGCAGCTGCTGGGTGACCTTGGGCCAGTCACACTTCTACAAGTCTCTCAGCCCCACTCACCTCACAGAGTGCTTGTTGTGGGGGAGGAAGGGAAAGGAGAATGTTAGCCGCTTTGAGACTCCTTTGGGTAGTGATAAAGTGGGATATCAAATCCAAGCTCTTTTTCTTCTTATGACAGGGAATCCTAATTGCAGGCACTGAAGAACAGAAGAAAAAGTATCTACCTAAACTGGCTTCTGGGGAGCACATTGCAGCATTTTGTCTGACTGAACCTGGAAGGTAGTATTTTTGCCTTTTTAAAAAATGAAAATACTTTAAGAGATGGTGCCGTGAAGCCACTGAGAAATTGAAATAGGAATTGGCAAAACTCTGGTTTAGAATTTCTCTCTCCTTCTGCCATGAATTTACATGATGGCTGTCAAGCCATTCTTGGCTCATGATCTTCATTATGGGATTAACACTGACTTGCTTTACAGGATTCTTGTAAGGATTACAGCAAAAAAAGTGTGTGTGAAGTTGTGAAAGGTCTGAAGCAGTATATAAATGCTAAGTGTTACTTGAAACAAGATCTGTTTTCGCTTTGTACTGTCATATACCAGCTTTCTTAACTTAATTACATTCGTGGAGCATCAAATGATACCCAACTGTTGCCCTGTGCAGCTGTTGTTTCCAGAGGCAATTTAACTGTGTTTAGGAAGTCAGAATGACAGGAATCTTTCAGGTGTAAGGACTATAGAGTCTTGCTCAGTGCACCTACTAAATTCCTATTTCATCTGTTTATATTTCAGTGGTAGTGATGCTGCATCCATCCAGAGCAGAGCTACTTTGAGTGAAGATGGGAAAAGTTTCATATTAAATGGTTCAAAGGTATTTATCCAAAGAAATTACTGCTTTTATGTTTTCTGTGTATCGGCTTTGCCAACTATCTTCTTGGTTTCCCTGCCTTATTTACTTGTGTGCAAAGTGAAAGCTGAACAAGATTCATAAGCAATGAAAACTGGCCTAGTTGTGATAAAAATTGGATCGCCTTGAACCTTAAGTTAACCTGAAGTCTTTTTGTTTCCAACTCTGTGTTGAACCTTAGCTGACAATTCCCAAGTGGACAGATCCAAAATCAAAGGATATATCTTAAAATGGACAGTAATATTTGTCAAGAAAAGGGTGGCTGTGTCAGCCGATTATATTTTATGAAATCAGTATCATTTCATTCAAAGCAGAGCAAACAATACTCATTTCTTTTTTCAATTGCAGATATGGATATCAAATGGTGGTATTGCAGATATCTTTACTGTGTTTGCAAGGACTGAGATCGTTGACAAAGATGGTGCAGTAAAAGACAAAATCACTGCCTTCATTGTAGAAAGAGCTTTCGGTGGAGTCACTCATGGAAAGCCAGAGGATAAACTAGGCATTCGAGGATCTAACAGTAAGAACTAGTAAATGTTGGTTTGGAAGGATGTAGGATTCATATTCCTCTTGGATCAAGAGGAATCCAGATTTTTGTGTCACTTGCATTTTCTTTCTGGGATAAGCTACATTTTAGTTGTTGACCAGATAAAATGTATGTTTACTGATCATTAAGTATTTGTGGGTGTGGATCTTATGTTGATGCCACTCTGTATATCAAAGATGACATGGGTTCCAAGAAATTAGAAATCCTCAAATGGACAGACTCCTCCATGTGGGCAGTAGCACCAGACCCCAAGAGGCATTTGGAAATCAGGGACAGATGCCTAGGGCAGTCTTGAGCTGAAAAATGAAATCAGGAGACATCCACAGGATGGGTGACTTAGATTACCTTTACATAGGGTGTGTAAACATGTGTTACAGCTGGTGGTGTGCAGCAGAATTTTTTTCTGATGCAAACTGATAATTTTCCTTTGCAAATTTTCCTGTACAGTGGTGCCCCGCAAGACAAAAAACTCGCTAGACGAAAGGGTTTTCCGTTTTGGAGGTGCTTCGCAAAACAAATTTCCTATGGGCTTGCTTTGCAAGACAAAAATGTCTTGCGAGTTCCTGCGGGGGTTTTTTCCTCCCCCCCCTTTCCCCCAACCGCTAAGCCGCTTATCAGCTGATCCGCTAAGCCGCTTAACAGCTGATCCGCTAAGCCCGCTAAGCCGCTAATAGCGCTAAGCCGCTAATGGGCTTGCTTCGCAAGACGAAAAAACCACAAGACGAAGAGACTCGCGGAACGGATTCTTTTCGTCTTGCGAGGCACCACTGTAGTATAATTAGAATAGGATTCTCCCCTCAAGAAATTTTCCCATTCAGAATTTTTCAGAAAACCAACATCACTGATAACAACAAAGAGGCAAAATGTCTTGACATGCTAAATGATTGTTCTAGAACAGTTGGCCATGGAATTGGCTAGAGGGGAGGAAACCCTAGACTTCTAAAATAGTGCAATAGTAGTTTAATGCTCTGTCTTTCAGCGTGTGAAGTCCATTTTGAAAATACAAAAATTCCTATAGAGAATGTCATTGGAGAAGTTGGAGGGGGATTTAAGGTAAGATGCAGGGAATTACTATTTTCCCTGCCATAAAATTCATCTTCTGTATCATTTTTTAAAGATGTATTTTATTGATTTTCAGTTACAAATGAATTGGTTATAAAAAGAGAGAGAAAATATCAGCAATAATAACAACAGGTAGGAGTACAGAGTTATCACAAAAAGGGGGAAATGTAACCGAAGCAATAAATAATAATTCACAGTACTGGTATTGACTTCTGACCTAATTAATTTCTGCTGGAACACCAGTGGATCAAGGAACTGAAGCCAGTTGGAGGTGTTGTCAGGCTATAATTCAACAGCTCTTTACTCTCCATTGTTTTTGGAGAAATTCTAATGTACAGTTATTAGGGTTATTTATTGTAGGTAAAGTTTACAGATCCATAAAACCCCACAGTGTCCTTGAATGCCCCATGTTAGTTTTACAAGAGGGTTTGTTTATTCAGTTTGCCATGGACTGTTAATAAGGAATGGTGTTTATCCATGCATCAGGTTGAAGCTGTAAAGCTACGAAGAGAGACCTTTCCAGGAGCTTATTTCAGCTTTGTGGCACAGGCTTGCCAGAGCCTAAGCCTCTTTTGGAAGAATCAGGACTAAATTAGCTTTGCATTTCAGCATTTCTCATGTTTTACCTGTACTAAGTCAATATCAAACAAAGGGAGATGCTCCAAGGTTAGGGCAGTGATTGCACAGGGAGGTGTCCTTCTAAGATACCATGATATGCTCTATATAGCAGGGGCAGACATCCAGCTAAAAGGCCAGAATTGATGTGGGCAGGGTCTCGAGTAAAGGTAAACTTCGTTTGTGGAGGAAAGACATTTTAATTATAGTTTCCCTGAACAAGGGTTACTTATCTTCACTGTAGGTTGCTATGAATATTCTCAACAGCGGAAGATTTAGCATGGGCAGCGGAGCTGCTGGAATGCTGAAGAAACTGATTGGTAAGACTACACTTGCTGCGTTGCTGGGCAGGGTCAATTTCTGAATTAGTTCTACTCCTGAAGAAGATACTTAGATTCTGTGCCAGCCATTTCATTTTTATAAACATTAGGTTCAGTTACTAAATCGTTTCTATAATGTTGACTTGAGATACAATGAAAGCCTGTTGATCCACAGTATTTTCCTTTTTGTAGTAGATACTACATGCTGATTTTAGTGCAGCCCCAAGTTCAAATCTCCCCACAGCCATGAAACTCATTAGGGACCCCCTTGACCTCACTGGGTTGCTGAAGATAAAGTCAGTGTTGTGAGGGGAAAGCTTATGTATGCTGCTAAAAAAGCAATAAATGAAAGCATGCAAATTTATGCTTGGTTATGTCACCTTTGTTACAATGTTCCAGGCCTTACTAGCCTGCAGAAAGTTTGACTTGCCTGCTTTTTATTCATGAAAGGACCCTGTTATAAATAAAATGCAGTCGAGTAAAAAAAAAAGAATTAGGGTAGAAGGAAGGCCATTTCCACCCTAGGACTTTCTGCTCCTCTCCCCCACCCTGCAACAACTAGCAGCCTAAGAAGGCTCCCTTTTCCTCCTTTTGTTATTGCTGTGCCCAAGCCAGCTCTAGCACATCTCCCCAGGTGGAGCTGCCTTGGACAATGCTTGCAGAAAACCTGATTGATTGGGTTGGCAGTACAGGGATAGAGGGCTGTGATTGACTGTCAGGTTCACTGTTCCTAAATGTTATCTATGGGGAGTAAGTACCAGTCAGATTTACAATCTGATTTACAATTTACAAGCAACTATGCTCTGTATATGTTGATGTTTCCCTAAGTGAACGCTAAAATATGAAACGGATTAAAATTTGTAATCATGTGATAGGCATATACCAAGGGAAATGAATTGGCGGCTGCTTCCTGGTGTGTACCACTGTATGTTACAAAAACACATCTCTCCTTTGAATTTTGTAGTGCTTGTGGTGGCAAAGACCAGTATATGTATAGCACATATTCCCTTGCCATAGAATCTGTATCTGATTGATCTTTACTGCCATAGGTGAATACTTAGGAATATATTATACTCCCTTCCTGCCAAGGCAGGAGTCGGGGAACAGGTCAGGAATAACTTCAGTGTCAGTGAAGTTAATTCAGGCCTAGTTAGCACAGAAACTCTTCCGGGTAGATCTTGCCCCAGTGAGGCAGTTGCAAGGACTGAAGATCCCCGCCTTCCCACAGCTCCCTAAGTCTCCTCCTCCTCCTCCAGGTCTTTCCTAAGCAAGCTGAGACTTCTTCGCTTTGTCTGTCTTTGCTTCGCCCTCTTCATACCTCTGTGGGTTCTGGAAGATTGGGGGGGGGAGAGCTGGTCGCAGCAAGATGGGGAGACCCCCTGGCTTCTTCGGCAGCCTATCTCAACTCTGCTTCTTGGCCAGCCTCTGGTCCTACCTCTGATTCTGGACTTCTCTCTGCCACAGCCTCTTCCTGCTCACTACACATCTTCAGCTTCCAACACTCCTTCTCCCAGTCTGCTCCCTCTGACCACTCATTGTTGTCCCCCCACCAGTCCCCTGGCTCTGAGCCTTCTTCCCATGGGGTTCCCCAGCTGGTGCCTCCCACCACTCCTGCACCCAGCCAATCTATGACACTTCCTACTTCTGAATATTCCTACTTTCCCTTAGAAGTGCATTAGAAATGCTAACTCCACTTAATCTGCTGAATCTGTCTGCTTTATTTGGTGTACAGTGTAGCACAAGACAAAACTGACTGCACCTTCAGAGCTGATGGTGTTTTACTCGACCCAAGGAAATGTTTTGGCCTGGTAGTAAGAGCTGCTACACCAAGTACAGGATTACAAAATATCTCGATGATGGTGTAACACCGCCCAGGGTAGATGGAATGGCTGTTATCGTTATCTGATGTAGTAGGAGTTGTCCATTTTAATAATTAAAATAATAGTAAAGGGCCTTGTCCCATTCTGAAGATAAATATTTCAGCAACTGTTACATTTTTCAGAAGCAGTCGTAATATTTTGCCGCCTGATTAACTGCCTCTTCCTCTCACTTTTTTTTAAAAGAAATGACAGCAGAGTATGCTTGTACAAGGAAACAGTTTAATAAGAAGCTGAGTGAATTCGGATTAATTCAGGTAACTGAAATACATTAAGGGTTTGAGGAATTCATGGGGAAAGTTTGATATTTTTTAAAAAAAAACTGAATGGAAAGCTTTCCACCTTCTGGAGTGCCAATTTTAAATGATGTAGCCTGTGCACTTGGTGAGTCATGAATTTAGAAAGAATAATGTGCCAGTTGCCAAATGTATTAAACTTAATGGGACTAAATGGTGATTAACCTTCTTGATTGCACTGTTGCATATTTGTACTTACCCTTTCTCTGTGATATGTAAGTATGAAAAGCATGTCTTTGTTGCCCTTTCTTTCAGGAAAAATTTGCCCTGATGGCCCGGAAAGCATATGTGATGGAAAGCATGGCCTACCTCACTGCAGGAATGATGGACAGGCCAGGGGTCCCAGACTGCTCAGTTGAAGCAGCCATCGTGAAAGTAAGCTTTACTGGAATACTGAGTTAAAGCTATGGGTATTGGGGCTCCTTTGGGAGGAAGGGTGGGATATAAGCATTTATTAATGTTCAAAGAAAAATAGGTTACTGAGATCCTCAGATTGTGAAAGCCAGGTGGATGTTCATATGCAACCTTTCTCCATCTTCATTGTGAGCCTGATCTAGTTAATTGCATGGCAGTTCAATACAAATTATATTAAATCACTCTTGAATGGCATATCGTTGAATGGCAGATCTCACTGAAGAAAAAGTGTGAGATGAGGAATTTCAAATGTCCCAGGGGGAGAGGCACTGATGGAAGTAGAAAGCCACCAATCAAGAAGGCAATTCTGTGTGCATATGTTCAGTCTCTGGGCTGATTTCAGTGTCCCTTATGAGAGGTATTATATGTGCTAATATCAAACTTGGTACTTCCAAGTGCTGCTCCTTATGTATGCAAAACAGAACCATCCATGCATAGATGGTACAGGCAGACTTGAGGGAAACCCAAAAAGATCATTGAGGGTTGAGTATGCTCTCTTGACATGAAATACCATTATGTGTGTGTTGGGGCAGGGTGGTGGTAGAAAGCAGTTGTGGCAGGTGATACAACTGAGTGTTCTGGAAAGAAAACGTGGCTTGCTAGCTGGAACCCTGAATATTTGCTGCAGGTCCCTACCCTTTTTATGAGCTCAAAACTGGGTGGTATACGGTATTTACAGTTTCTTCCAGAGAACTTGACATTGGCGCTAACACTTTTGCATAGCTCCAGCTTCGGCTTCATTTCTTGGTCACGCTACAGTGTGACAGCCATTGAGGTCGACCAGTGAACTGACTTTTTATATTGCCAAGTTTAGAAATAAAATAACATCATTTAATAACTTCAATGCTTGTTGGCAGGTGTTTAGTTCTGAAGGCGCATGGGTTTGTGTGAGTGAAGCTTTACAAATTCTTGGAGGTCTCGGCTACATGAAAGATTTTCCGTATGAACGCTATCTCCGGGATAGCAGGATACTTCTGATTTTTGAGGTAAATATGAGTTCTTCTATAAGTTGCATGCAATCTCAAACCACTAGTATAAAACTAGGTACAAGTAGATGGCATTCTGATGGCCATCTGAGTGGCTTTGAAGCATTGCCTCAAATAGTCACAGTTCACTACCTTTATGATATGTGGACTGCCTAGTGATATATTTTAGATAAATGTGGAAAGGAGGATATTCCTATTCTATATGCATTAATGTTAGAAGTAACTGTTTTTAAAATCTGTTTAATGGCACATTATTATTTTTTATACTGATTGCAGTAAATAGAATACAGTTGTACCTTGGAAGTCGAATGGAATGCATTCCGGAAGTCCGTTCGACTACCAAAACTTTCGGAAACCAAAGCGTGGCTTCTGATTGGCTGCAGGAAGCTTCTGCAGCCAATCGGAAGCCCTGTCGGACGTTCGGGTTCCAAAGAACACTCACTTCTAGGCTTGCACCGGTTGGGAGCCAAAGCGTCCGAGTACGAAGGGATCCAAGGTACGACTGTAGTCCATTACAATGGAAATGTCAGTCTTGACTGGGTAAATTTTATACATTTGTTGAACTTGTCCTATAGTAAAGTGCAAAAGTGTTGTACTGATAATGCAGTACAGTGGTGCCCCGCAAGACGAATGCCTCGCTAAACGAAAAACCCGCAAGACGAAAGGGTTTTCCGATTTTTAGCGGCTTCGCAAGACAAATTTCCCTATGGGCTTGCTTCGCAAGACGAAAGCCCATAGGGAAATCTCCGGGGACAGCGGGGAAGAGCAGCGCGCCTTCTCCTCTGTTCCCGGACCTGTCCTAAGGCTTGCGGTGGGAGGTCCGGGAACAGAGGACAAGGCGCGAAGGGCTTCTCCTCTGTTCCCGGGGCTTGCGGTGGGAGGAGGGTTTTTCCTCCCCACCGCCAGCCTTCAGAACAGCATTCTGAATGTTGGCGGTGGGGAGGAAAGCCCTCCTCCCACCGCAAGCCTTCAGGACAGGTCCGGGAACAGAGGGGAAGGTGCGCAGCGCTTCTCCTCTGTTCCCGGACCTGTCTTGAAGACTTGCGGTGGGAGGAAGGTTTTCCTCCCCACCGCCAACATTCAGAAGGCTGTTCTGAAGGCTGGCGGTGGGAAGAAAAGCCCTTCTCCCCCGCCAGCCTTCAGAAGAGTTCCCGCCTAGGCTGCGGATAGCAGCCTGCTGCCCCGCGCGAGGGGCGCTCTTAAGCAGAGCGCCCCTCGTGCGGGGCAGCAGGCTGCTATCCGCAGCTTGGAGAGCCCTCTGGACCTCTTCTGAAGGCGGGCGGGGGGGCAAAAGTCTTTGCTCCCCCCCCCCGCCTGCCTTCAAAAGCCGTCCGGGAGCATTTTAAAATCGCCCCGGAACAGCGGAGGAATTCTCCACTGTCCCGGGGCGATTTAAAAGCCCCCGGGAAGGCAGGCAGGGGGTCCTGGACCTCTTCTGAAGGCGGGCGGGGGGCAAAAGTCTTTGTCCCCCCTGCCTGCCTTCCCGGGGGCTTTTAAATCGCCCCGGGACAGCGGAGAAGTCCTCCGCTGTCCCGGGGTTTTTAAAATGCTGGCGGGCGGCAGCGAAGGCTTCGCTGCCGCCCGCCAGCATTTTAAGTCCCGGGAAGGCAGGCGGGGGGAAAGCAAAGACTTTCGCCCCCCGCCGGCCTTCAGAAGAGGTCGGGGGACAGACTGTCCCCGGACCTGGTCTGAAGGCGGTTTCCATAGGAACACATTGATTGATTTTCAATGCATTCCTATGGGAAACCGTGCTTCACAAGACGAAAAACTCGCAAGACAAAAAGACTTGCGGAACAAATTAATTTCGTCTTGCGAGGCACCACTGTACAAATGAATTGGGGTGCTGCTCTATGAAGGGGACTGTCAACACATACCAGAAATAATGAACATACAACAGAAAGGAAATCCGATTATATGATCATGCAATAATCCTGCTTGGAGGCTTCCTGTAGCCATCTGGTTGGCCACTGAGAGCAGGCTCCTGGACTAGGTGGGCTTTTAGTCTGAACTTTCATGGCTGCTATGGCAACTGCAGTATTATCCAGCTTTTCTGCCTCTTGTGGGGCAAAAACGTTTATCTATCCACCACTTTCTCCATGCCATGAATGATTTTATGAATTTTGATCATGTTACCTCTTAGCTGTTATCTGAACTAAAAAATTCCCATATGCTAGAGACTTTCCTCAAAGGGAAATTGCTCCATCCCCTGTATCATTTTGGTTGCCTTTTTCAGCTAAGCAATATCCCTTTTAGGTGAGGTGACTAGAATTGCACCATAGATTTGCATAATGGCATTATGATGTCGGCAGTTTTATGGAATGGAAGGTGCCTTTTTCACAGCTGCTGTACACACTGGGCCAATATCTTGATTGAGCTATCCACTGTGACCCCAGGGTCTCATTTCTGGGCGGTGACTGCTCATTCAGATCCCATGAGTGTTTTAAGATTAAGAAATTGATAATTTTTTGCCCTGACTTTCATCACTTTGCATTTGTTTACATTGAATTGCGTTTGCTGTTTTACCACCTATTCAGTCAGTTTGGAGAGGATCTTTTGAAGCTCTTCACAATGTTTTGTTTTGTTTTGTTTGAAGCATCCCAAATTGTTGAGTATCATCAGCAAGCTTGGCCATCTCACTGCTCACTCTAACACTTGATCATTTATGAACAAGTGGAAAAGCCCAGGTCCCAACACCAAGCCTTGAGGGACTCCACGGAATTTCATTTTGTTAGTCTTGACCTAGTTATCCTTTCTGTCATGGTGGTTTTGAATTTTACCCCTGTCTTCTAAAGTGTTTCAGTTTTTCTCCCAGTTTGTCACCTGCAAATTTGATTCCTTCCAGTCCTTTATCAAAGTTATTGATAAAAATGTTGAAGGGCATCAGGCCCAAGACAAAACCATGTGTCCCCCAACTCAAAACCTTCCTCCAGTAGTGGACCTAGATATAAGACTATACTGGTTTACAAAGAAATATTTTTCATTAAATAAGGTGAAAGAATGCTCTAAAGTACGTTGATAATACATTCTGATTGGGAGACGGCTAGCACCTTGGCTCATTCTCTACTCTCTGCTACAGCAGTAAGGTGGGCCTGCAGATTCTCCTCTTGTTGATGATCCACTTTAAAAGGTCATTTTTTGCCATTCACTTATCTAGTTCCGAATGCCAGTAAGCTCCACTTGCTGCCAAAGAGTGATCCATAAAGAATGGTGTTTATAATTAAAACGAAGTATGCAACATTCATGCATTTAATTTAGCATCCCCAGTCAATGTATGCAGTGATTTTAATTAGCTTGTTGTTTAGCCATCTGTTCATTCTGAAAGCTTTAATTGCTAAGCAGCACCTGCTTAAAAGCGCAGCGACTAGTCTTAGTCCATCAGCATTTTTTTATCTTTTAAAATCAAGCACTTCTAAAATGTAGGTGCTTTGCTTTCAGCTGTGCAGATGTCGGATTTTTCTTTCAGCCTCCAAAGAGAGCGGTGTAACACTTCAGGTTCACTTTTCTGCATGTAAATTGCAATTCATGATACGCATTACAGGAGCCTGCTCTTGAAACTTTTCAAAACTACAGTTTTCATCTTGTTTGCCAAATAGTTTTGGGCAGATAACATTTGTTGTAACTAGTTTGTAAACTTTACTAAGGCCATTACATCAAATGGCATTTAACTAATGTTCAGGAGCTGAAAGGTATTTCCCCACCTCAGCTTAATCCTGGTCAGTGTGGCTAGGAAGCCTCAAGGACCTGGTGTGGTGCTATTAAGGCTATTTCTGTTACTACATACGAGGTGCAAAGGCTTACAGAATGTGTGTTGCGGGAGGAGTTTGCAGCGCTGTGCAAGCTAGCCCTATTCCTGATGTATCCAACATATACGCACTCTGCTCTTCATGCATTTGGTGTGTGTGAGAAGTGGCCATACACACATACCAGAGCATGCAGAGATTTTGGTTCAGTCAGGAACCTTCTTCACATGAAAGTACTCTGTGTGTGTACATTGGTATTGGTGTAGAGCCCTTTATTGGGTGTCCAAGGTGCAAACCTTTCCAGCCCTATGTTCCTCCTATGTCCTTAAAATTTTGGGGCTGGTGGATGATGACTTTATTAAAGCTTTCAGGTGAATGAACAGTGCAACTATAGAGATAGTCCTAGAATTTTATAATGACAATGGAATTTTCATTCTTGAAGATAAAATAAATATGCCTCCACCTTAAGCTTTAATAGGAAACTTACACTTGCATGTAGAAAAAGAAGAGAGGTATCTGTCTGGCCAATCCATGTTTAAGTAGCCTAAAAGAATCTTTTTTTTCTGTTTCAGGGAACAAATGAAGTTCTGCGAATGTATATTGCTTTGACAGGCATGCAGTATGCCGGCAAGATCTTAACTGAGAAAATAAAGTATGTGCTTTTTTGGAAATAGCCATTTTTGATAAATGATTACTGAATACAGATTGAAAAGTTGTAAAGGGGAACAGCATAGAAAGGGGGTAGCAAGATGAAATTTTCTTGAAAGTTTCAACATGAGCAGAAATAAGGCATTTCTTTCTTTAAAATGCTGATACAGTGGTACTTCGGGTTAAGTACTTAATTCGTTCCAGAGGTCTGTTCTTAACCTGAAACTGTTCTTAACCTGAAGCACCACTTTAGCTAATGGGGCCTCCTGCTGTCACCGCACCACTGGAGCACGATTTCTGTTCTCATCCTGAAGCAAAGTTCTTAACTCGAGGTACTATTTCTGGGCTAGCGGAGTCTGTAACCTGAAGCGCATGTAACCCGAGGTACCACTGTATATTGTGTAGATCTTAACTGTGCTTTTAAAAACCAAAACACTGAGGTTATTTTAGTATGTTTTCATCTCTCATTTACTATGTGGTGAAGATGCCTACTTAAACTTTATTAAAAACACTTCCGAATTGGTGTTTGTACCTACTGGTCAATTAATCACTGCTGCTCTGTGAACTTCATTCATTTCAGTGGGGGGGGGGATGCAAGCTACATTTAAAATCAAGGCAAGTTAGTTATTCTGCAGTCTTTCAGGTTATTGGTCATACTTTGATGGCTATCACTAATCACATCATTGGTAGCTGTTAATGTAGCTCTTTCCACTCCCTGTAGTACACAGCACCAGAAAATTACAAAGAAAAAAAGCATAATTTTTAGGGAGGAAATATTTAGAAGTTCAGCTACTGTCTCTGGGAGGGATGGGAAGTTGACTTATTGGGGAATGAAGTGATATTGGATAAATGGCCTAGTACTAAGGCAGCCTATGTATCTAATCTCACAGGGAAATCAAGAAAGGAAACGTAGGTCTGGCATTGAACGTGTTTGTGAACAAGTTCCGTGACAGCGTGGGCCGAACAGTAGACTTAGGATTAGTTGGTCAAGATGGAGTGGTGCATCCTAGTCTAGAGGTAAGTACTCAGTGCAGATGCTGTTAACACTTTCAGCCATGCTTGGAAGATTTGCTTGTGTTGCATTATAAAAGTGGGGTTTCTTTAGGCTTCTTGGTCCTGGTCCCGTGTCAAATGCTTTCCATGTAGAAACATAGGAAACAACCTTGTACGATGTCGGACTACTGATCCATTGAGCTCAGTACAGAGTATGTTGACTGGTTCTTTAGGGTTTCACACAACACTCTTTACCAGCTGCACATGCATGTGCAGAAAGCTGATCCTGGAATCTTCTGCATGAAATACATGTGGACTACCAGAGAGTTACGACTCATCACACACAACTGCTCTCAGAAATGCTAGTGTGAGCTGCGCTGTATTGCTCACAATACTGCATTTGTGTGGGATTGTATACCTACACCTATACATGGAGAAATTTTACACTGCGGTCCTTTTTGAGTTTTATTCATGTAGCCCAAATAACTGCTTAAACTTTGAAAGTATCAGTATTCACTATACCAAAACAAAACATTTTGGATTTCATGGCTTAAGGAAAACCTGAAGCAAGCCCTGTAAGAACCCAAGTGGAATATCATTTAGGTTGCTCTGTTAAACTGTACCTTGCAATGCCCCTGTTGCCTCGGTCACACTTGCTTCTGACGCACTATGCACTAATCCTTATTATGCACACTATAATCTGGAACGGCATGGGACTTAGTATGGAAAACAATTTGGATCTTTCAAATGCTGTGATTGGGAAAAGGTACAAGGGGAACTATCCAGTGTTGTATAAATGGACTTTCCCTTGGATACGGCTCAAGGGTTCCAGAAATTAGGGCTGAACTGGCTGCAATTCTAAAGCTGATAACGCACACGTGAAATGCTTGCCTTGCCGACTCTCCCAGTTGTTGAACCTGTACATACAAGTGTGTGTACATGCATCTTCAGTGCCAGTTAAATAATATGAAGAACTGCCTCTTGGCCTATCTAACGCCTATTTTTGTTTGTGCATTCTACTTTTTTCTCTTTTAGAAAATCACCATAAAGCACAGTGTGGGCATTTTTGTTTTGTTCAGTCTCCCTGAATTAGTTCAGTCATGGCGCTAATTCATTAAACCTGTATCAGGTGCAATCTGAATATTTAGGACTGAACTTGACTGCCCATCTACTGTGTGAATTCTAGTATATAATGTAATCTGGGATAAATTACAAAGTCATTTGTTGGACTTGGCAACTGGGAGCTCCAAAGTGAAACCCAGTTCCTCAAGGACTACCAGCTGGCTCCACGGTTGCAACACATTTAAAAGACTGTGTGTGCATATATTATTTATACATAGAGGGAGAGATTAATGAATTGTTTGTGCAGAATTGACAAGTCTAAACATGTAGAGCCCTAAATATATATTTTTTCTTTGCAGGAAAGCGCCAAGAAACTTGAACAAAATATATATTATTTTGGTGTCGCTGTAGAAGGCTTGTTGAGAAGATTTGGCAAGGTAGCTAGAACTTTCTAATGGATAATTAAACCAAAGTTGTTTTCTTTCTTTCTTCTCTGCCCTTCCTTCCTTAGAGCCTAATCAAAGTGAGTGTTTGAAACCAAACTCATTCCTAACCTAGAAATTGTCTTCAAGATGTATACTGAGGAGCTGTCAGGGAAGATAAATATTTAAAGATCATGTAGAAGCAGATGAAATGCACTGTGAGTATCTTTTCTTCCCCCAGCAACCTGAAAGACACTCTGCAGGTTCTGAGACTGTCTAAATAAAAAGACACAGTCAAATGCTTTGATTTAGTACAGAGCTTTCCAAACTTTTCATGTTGGTGACACACTTTTTAGACATGCATCATTTTGTGACACAGTAATTCAGTTTTACTAGCAAACCAGGTTAAACCCCTTTCCAAACCCGGGAGGAGCATGGGGAGCATTCGCATAAGTCGTGACACACAAGAGTTTGGAAAACTGTTTTAGTACATGTCTGAATGCTGCCAACTAAGGGCAGCTGTCTTCCTCTGTTGAAACATGTTTTAGATTGATCAGGCAGTTCAGGATAAATCACTAAACTATTTGTGTGTTCTTTGTTTGGCATTAGACTATTGTGGATGAGCAGATGGTTCTCAAAAGGGTAGCAGACATCCTCATCAATCTCTATGCAATGACAGCAGTTCTTTCCAGAGCTAGCCGATCAATCAGTATTGGTTTGCGCAATCATGATCATGAGGTGAGTACCTTGAGGTTTTATGCAATTTTAATTAATGTTGTAATCATGAATTAAAATCAGTATTAAGCAGACTGGTCAAGAAGGGGGGGGGGGAACAGAATTGCTTTTGAAAGTATTATGCTACTTTTGGATTCTGACAAGGGATATTTGAACTAACTGTATAGTTTCTTATGTATGAAAATGTATTTTGTGTCAAAAGGAACCTGGAAAACCCTCACCAGATTATTTCTATTCTTGTGTTCCGGGGGAAAAAAAATTTGGGCATAGTAAATACATGGTGATGCCATTGGCTTTTTAGAAACCATTAGATGTATTCATGATGAATGTCCATTTTCAAAGATATTGGGTACATCCACTGTGTTGTGTCAAAGGGTGATAAGGCAGGTTTTACTAGCATGCCCTGTTTCTAAGTGTTCTGGGTGCTAGGGCTAAGCAATGTCTGCTTTTCAACTTTGCAATGTATCACCAGCCAAACATGGCGATACATCGCAATGTTGAAACAGAGGGGGGTGCAACACAGACCGTTAGGAGAGGGGGGAATGATGAATGCCACCTCCCTGCTTTGCATCGCTTGCTAGCCTCTCCAGCGCCACAGTCCTTTCCTTTCAGGGCAGCCGATTTCCCCTCTTGACTCCTGTCTGATTTTAAGCACCCATCCACCCAATCTCAAGGCTGGAGCCGCCTGTTCCTGCCACCAGGCTCTGAGGTGGTTTCACTTGCAGTATACTGCTGGTTGAAGCTGCCATTGCACTCTGGCCCTCATGAGATAGAATGTTGTTAGCCTTATAGTCTGAACCACCCTGCCAATAATGTAAGTACCTAGGTACACGCTGTAAACTGCTGGGACATGTGTATTGCAACATATTTCACAACAGCCAGATATTGAACAAGTTTTGTATAGTATAAAGCTGTTTATGCTACAACTGTAAAATGTTAAAGGAGGTTCTTTAGAAAGTCTGCAATCATGATCAGGTTCCAGCTATTCTGGTGCCAATGGTAGAAAAGTCCCTTTTATTAAACTTCAGCCATTCAGCTCTGGGGCAGCCGTTACTGTGAAAAAACAGAGAGAGGAGAAAGGATTATTAACTTCTACTTAAAGTATTTTGCTGAGTAAGTTTGTAGGACAGAAGCTGGGTGGTTTTTATTTCCATGAATTTATAATACTGAAATAAACGATAGTACATGGAGTTGAATTCCAGTGGTCTATTTTAAAGACAGGCCTATTTTCCAATTTGCTAATGATTTAACTGACTTCCTAGGTGCTGCTTACAAATATTTTCTGCACTGAAGCTGGCTTCCAGAATAATTATGCTCTGGCAGAATTAGAAAAAAGTAAGTGCTGCACTCGAGTCAAATGTTAACATCTTATATTGCACACCTTGATACCAAATAAAAACTTGCTTTAGCAAAGGCACAGGAAACCCAGTCAGTACTCCTGCCACAGTTTGTTCATAGGCTACAGCTTCAGTTTGTGCTAAGAATCTAGATGCCGAGGCAAGCCTCGATAGTCCCATGGTTTGCTTGTTCCTATAATTAGTGATAATGTGGCAGATGCTGCTAGTAGCTCAACAGCTTGTGTTTAGTGTCTTGGATCTTAAAAAGTCTGTTGCTCTCATTTAGATGTGACGCTAAAGGAATTGTTACTTCCGTTTCCATTATTCCTAGATGCTCCTGAAAACATGGATGACAGCATTAAAAAAGTGGCAAAGCAGGTGCTGGAAAAGAGAGCATATATCTGTTCCCATCCACTGGAAAGAACATTTTGAAAGTTGGGAAATGGTGGCCGATCTGCTGTGGAGCAAGATGCTCTGCGGTGCAAGTGAACTTTGGGGTAGAATGTACGACTGGCAACTTAATAACAAACCGTATTATTTTCCTCAACGGATGTGTTGTTTTTCTAAAATAAAACCTCTTTGATTTTATGTACCTGAATGCATGTGAAAATCCCAAGACAAAATCCAGGCACAATCAACCTACTTTCTAGTCTTATATTTCATTTTAGAAACCCTGTACTGCATAATACTTGCTATAATGCCCTTTATCCAGTTAGAGATAAATGAAAATGAGGCTGTAATAGCAAAACGAGGTTTCTACCCCTAACCAGAGGGCTTTCAGTTTCCTTACAATTAAGACTTAAAAGATTCAGTAGAGGGCCCTGCCATTTGTGCCAGAGTAGCCAGTTGAAGTGCCCAAGAACAGTTTGCACCCATCATTTGGGTGCTTCTCACAAGCAGAGGGACACCTTAGCACAGCAAATCGGACCTCCGACGCTACAGCGTAAATTTTGTTGTGGTAAGCCAAGCATAGAAATAGCTCTGGAGGAACTGAAAACGCAAAATAAGAACTCACACTGCCTCATTATGAGTAATCTTTCACCCCTAGATTACTTTGAAAGGTAATGCTTTGTGTCAAACAACTGACTTCAGTCTCACCAGACAGATCAATTATTTTGATTCCTATAGCACTATTTCCAAGTGCTAAAGTTTAATGCTATCTCTGTACCCTAGCTCTTCTTCAAATTAACTTCAGCGTTGCAGACAGAAAAAAAGCAGTGTGACTATCACTACTGGTTTGTGTACCACACTGTATCAGTGCTTAATCCCCCTCATTACCTGCAGCCTGTGTATCCTCTGCTATTTGGATTTCTTCCTTAAAGACCAATTTCTGCAGAGGCGGTCCTCTGTACCGAAATGAACGCTTACGACAAATCAAACTGCAAAACAGAATAGACTTTTAAAAACGGGTGAAAATTTATGCTTAAGAGTAGCTACATTGCTGTGCTTTCATATTTATGTGCTACGTTTTTCTTTAGACATTCATGGTACAAAATATGCATAAAATCATGGCCTGGCCCTACTGAAAGAGAAATGTCACTGTAACAGATTAAAGCTCACTCTCCTACTCTTCCAATATATTAACTTAATTTACACACATTTTTAGCAAGGTGGAGCTATCTGGGTTATTTGGGTCTCAGAATGCATAACCAACTCCAGGGATGAGAGACCTCTGGCCCGCCAACTGCTGAACTACATCTCCCATCATCCTTCACTGCTGACCATGCTTGCTGGGGTGGCAGGAATTGGAATTTAACAACATCTGGAGAGCAACAGGTTAGCTACCCCAGCTTACTCTGCCCAAAGCTAAGAAGAGAACTCTGGATGACAGTTCAGAATTTCTGCAGTAATTTCCGATGGCTAATGCCTTTCTTTGATTCGATCTGCAATCCTGCACAACCGGGCTGGGAAACCTGTGGGGCTTCCCATGTTATTGACAGCATGGACATGGCCAGAAATTGTAGCATAGTAATACCTGGTGGGCTACAGGATCTTTACCTTTGCTGTACATACATCCTAAGTACACGTGCCAGTAAACTACCTGTAACATCATCTTGCCATGCCTGAGTGTGGTACAGCAGCTAGATGACTTACCTGAAATCTTCTCCCTTCAGCGTTTTAAATGTATCATGTTGCCTGTCATAGCATGGAATTATATTGTCATTCCTCTTCAGGCTGAGGAGTGGGTCAGCGCCAGGAACAAATCCTTTGCAGATCCTGTTCTCTTCCATTTGGTCTGCCATTCCAGCAACTGGGGTAGGCTAGTGGAACAGGAATAGCAGGTTTCAGAACATTGCTTCTAAATATACAGCTCCATGTGTGCGTTCCCAACACTAGGAATCAGAAATACAATTCAGATCAAAGCTGCATTGAAGACACTGCAAGGTCGTGTCCATAAGCTGGTACAGTGACCTGAAACAGCACTGAAATGAATAAATTCAGGACTGGTGTGTCTTTGAAGTATATTCAAAGAGTAACAGCAAGTATGTGTGTGTGTGTGTTTGTGTGTGTTTGTGTGTGTGTGTGTGTGTTTTCTTTTTTTATATACTTATGCATCATACAAACAAGCATTAATTAAACAAAATTAAATTAATACCAAAATGGGGGGGGGGGAGTACAAAAGCAAAAATACAAGGATATAATCATAACATAAACTACAATAAAAAATATAAACATTATATTCTCCTAAAAAAGAAAAAGAAAAAAGAAGAAAATTAGAAAAAAAGAAAAAAAGTGACTTCCAACTAACTCCATGCAGATCTTTCTTTCTCATATCACTGGTTATCTGTAATGATTACATTTTTGGAGAGATGTCCTAATTATCTGTGAGGTTTTTATTCTAAGCTAAACCAAGTATGAATCTGGCAAATACATTGATGCCTTAGCAAATATGTTGATGATGGGGGGGGGGGGGGGAATGCAAAGCATATCACCTTAATGTGAACTCCGTATGTGCTACAACAAGGGTATGGACTGGATCCAGCTTACTGGCCAGATCCTGGGTTCTCAAACCTTTGGGCCATTATACAGGTGGATGGGGCCAATCACCAAATGTCACACCATCCCATTTTCCTTCATAGTGTGGCAAGCCCAAGTGGGGCTTGAAGTTACTGCCCTTCAGCTGACAGGGGTTGACTTAAACCTTTCTGCTGTGCCAACATCTTCCCCTCAATGGCACAGCTGTTCCAAACCTGCTTGCTCTCACTGCCTATCAGCTGAAGGGCAGTGACATCAAGCCTCCCTTGCCAATGCACAGGTAGAAGCACACCTTATGGTACCAGATTGTGCGCTAGCAGCAGCATTTTTCTTTGTTCCAGACCTGCCAACGCGTTTGATGAGGTGTGCGGTTTGGGGAAACCAAACCTTGACAGCCAAGTTGGGAGCCATGCCAGTTCTAACTGGCGGTTCCCCATGACTTTGGTAGGGAAGCTGACCCCTTTAGGACTACCGGGTTTAGGATTTCTAAAAAGTCAATGTTACCAGCATTCTTAGGGACAGCTTGGCCGGTGCATCTTTCAGGAGTCCCTGGAGCCGGGCTAGCTGGCAGCTAGCTTTGGGTCCACTTGCAGTGAGCTCTGTCGATGGGCAGCATCGATGAACTTTCAATCCAGTGTTGCATCGTATCTCTTTTGGAGGCTCTTTTGTTCAGAAACATGTCATTGAAAAATGATAAAACAGAACTATATTATGACAGATTTAGATCCTTAACCCACTTCTAATTACTAGCTGTTAACGACTTTTGCCTCATCCGTTCTGGTAATGCATCTCCAAATCATAAGCGTAGATTTTTTAGATCACATGATTAGGGACTTCCGCTCTGCCATGGACCACAAAGGAGTGCAGGTTGAGCCCTCCAGGGAAAGCCAGAGCTTTGTAGAGAAAACAAGGTCACACAAAGGCACTGTGGACCTCAAAAAACCTGAAAGTGTTAATTTCAGGTGCAGGGGGATCTGGCTGTGCCATTAGTGATCTCTCTTGCCTCCCGGATCGCTCTGAAAAGAGCAGAGAAGAAAGGTGAGATTGAGGTCTGGTCGCTGGGATTCATCTTTTATCTCTGCCAAAGTGAAGGCTCTGGTTCCTTGTGGATTATAGCAATAGAGTCTCCATGATTTAAAAAAGGTAAAGGGACCCCTGACGATTAGGTCCAGTCGTGACCGACACTGGGGTTGCGGCGCTCATCTCACTTTATTGGCGGAGGGAGCCGGTGTACAGCTTCCGGGTCATGTGGCCAGCAGGACTAAGCCGCTTCTGGCGAACCAGAGCAGTGCATGGAAACGCCGTTTACCTTCCCGCCAGAGCAGTACCTATTTACCTACTTGGTTTACATATTAAAGGTTGCAGTACTTTTTACTGTAGGACTGTTGCAACCATTTCCCTCCCTCTCTGCCTGTGCAAACACAGAAAATACAACCTTTGCAGGTTCATTAAAAAGGTTAGCCAGCCTCTCCAGGAGAAAAGCCTGTTGCTTAAGTCACTGGTGACATTTCCCCACCTCCATCACAACACATTCAACAACAACAATTTTTATCATCTGGACACATGGTCAACAGACCCTGAACACCTTCCACCAGAAATTCAATGATTTTCACCCCACAATCAACCTAACTATGAATCAATCTATGCAAGAAATACATTTTTTGGACACTACTATAAAAATACAGGATGGGCACATAGACACCACCTTATACCGTAAACCAACTGACCGACAAACATATCTACATGCCTCTAGCTACCATCCCAAACATACCAAACAGTCCATTGTATATAGCCAGGCACTACGTTACAGCCGCATCTGTTCCAATTCTACAGACAGAGACTCTCACCTAAGAGATCTACAGCAAACCTTTTTAGAACTAAAATACCCAACAGATGAAGTTAGACAACAGATCAACAGAGCCAGACTGATACCCAGAGAGAACTTGCTGCAAGACAGACCCAAAAAAGAAAATAACAGAACACCTCTAGTCATCACATACAGCTCCCAAGTTAAAACAGTACAACGCATCATCAGAGATCTACAACCTCTCCTGGACAATGACAGTTCTCTTTCTCAAGCTCTGGGAGGAAGACCTTTCATTGCCTACAGACAGCCACCCAGTATTAAACAACTCCTAACCCACAATAATACTACAACCAGACCTAACACGGACACTGGCACCAGAGCCTGCAATAAACCCAGATGCCAACTTTGCTGCCACATACACCCGGACAACACCATTACTGGCCCCAACAACATCACACATACCATCTCGGGACTATTTAATTGCTCATCGTCTAACATTGTGTATGCCATCAAATGCCAACAGTGTCCTTCAGCTCTCTATATTGGACAAACAGGCCAGACCTTACGCCAAAGAATAAACGGACATAAATCGGACATCAGGAATCACAAGACAGAGAAACCAGTAGGAGAACACTTCAATCTCCCAGGACATTCTATACAAGATCTCAAAGTAGCTGTTTTACTACAAAGGAATTTCAGAAATAGACTGGAAAGAGAAGCTGCTGAATTACAACTTATCACCAAACTTAAAACCATGGAGAAACCTGGCCTGAACATAGACCTTGGATTCTTATCTCATTATACATGACAAAGCCATTTTTCACCTTTTCACCCCTTGCTTCTTCCTGTAAGACCTATTGCAGTCGTTAAGAGTCGTCAACAGGCTCATCACAGCTATCTGCCAATCGCCCATTCCCACCAGCCTTCTGAGTAATACCCCTCCCCACCTTCTCACTATATAGAAGGGTCTGGAAACTTCTGTTTCAGTGTATCTGAAGAAGTGTGCATGCACACGAAAGCTCATACCAAGAACTGACTTAGTTGGTCTTTAAGGTGCTACTGGAAGGAATTTTTTTTGTTTTGACAACAACAACAAAGATCCTCATGCATGACAGCCTTCTCTGGGAGCTGCTGTAGCATTTGAAAGCTTGCAGTTGTGGGGTGCAGTAATCTCTGCAGGCCATTCCCACAAAATTGTTATTTTTACACATAACAGCTGCTGTAGGATGACGTCCTGCACCACTGCTCTCAATTATGTAAAGGGAACCTGGATTTCCTGACAAATAATGGCTAGGACCTGCCGTAACTGCGTAGTAGAAACGGGCATTTTGCATCAACAACCTTAGCTCAAACATGTGCCTTGTGTTAACACACACTTTTTGAGATGCTGGATAAGATGTAAAAGCAACTGAGTGCACGCCAAAATAGCTCTTTCGAACCTGGACAGTATTTCTATATACTGAATGTGTACTTGCAGAGATGAACCACTTCTTAAAGGAGCTAAAGCCACTCCAAGGAAATGGAATGGAAATGGAATGGTATGGAAGCTAGCATCTACCTTCTCTCTGAGTATCAAGAAGCACATGGGCACATGGAGGGTTCTTTTTGTAAAGCTCAAAATCTGCATGTCTCTTGTCCCAAGGCCATCTGTCCCGGTCCGGAATTGTCGTCATGTCACTGGCTTTCACGTGCTCCTGCCATGTCTAAATGAACATTGCAAATCTTTTAGCACAAAAGCTGTCTTCCTGAAACTTCCAGCGCAGTATAAACTTCAAATCACACAGCAATATATGAACATGTCAAATATACCATATTAACGGAGGACAAACGTAACTTCCGTTAAGCAATTTCCTTAAGATGAAAAAGAAGAAAGCCAGCACACAGATACTAATATTTTGTATGCTGAGATAACATCTCAAGACAGCCTGTGATCTATTAGTTGATCTTGTTTCTCAAACAGCAGGTCCCCATGCCAGATGGCAAATGTCTTTTGAACCTGAGGGGACTTTCCAAAGCAGTTTGCAAAATAGCATGGGTGACAGCTAGTCAAAGCAAATGGTGTCTTTTAAAAACACACACCAAAGACCCACCTATTTGATTATCACAGCTGCTGCTGTTCTTTAAATTTATTACCCACCTTTCGGTCCAAGGGTTACATTAATGTAAAATACAGTTTTAACAGTGGATCCCAGTCAGTTTCAGTGGTAGATAACACTACTGAATACATGCTTTAGCTGATTAATCAGCAAGGACAAATTTTAATTACTCGACCTAAGATTAGAAGATGCATGACTAGGCAAAAAAAATCTTAATTTCACGAATATACTCATGGGATCTTCTCACAAGCTACCAGCAGGATGCAGAAATGCATGTGCAGTTTCTTTTCACAACCAAACAACCAAAGCTGTTTTCTAACCCGCCTTTCCACTATATAAAAGTCTTCAAACCAGCTTAGAATAAAAATGGGCAGAGCAATTCTACTGGATCTGGGCCAGAAGCACTATGGCAAATCCAGAGCTCTGTGGAGAAGCTTTTTGCCAGCATCTTTTATTCTTTGGCTCTCTGTTTCATCTTTAGTGGTCTGTAGTGTTTATTCTTCTGCTGGTTATCTCCCTCCGTTCTGGGAGTGTTGAAGGTACAGGAGGGATATGGATTCAGCAGATCCAAAGCAGAGTCTCTCTTTTACCTCTGGTACACAGCTAACCTACTGATTACCCCAATTTTTGCCCTCTCTGCCAGTAGAGACCTAATGGTAAAGAAGTGGTGGCAGCCGACCTTTCTATTGTGGCTGGATGAGATTCCAGGGGCAGACCTCTCTTGCTCTCTCTCTGCCTGTGGAGAGGGAGAATCTACTAAATGAGTCCCTTGGACAACCTTGCAGGACCACAGGACTGCACCAAAAAGTCACAAAATAAAAAAAAAAGATCTTAAGGGTGCAATCCTGCGCATACTTATCTGGGTGTTATGTAAAGTTAAAGGTACCCCTGCCCGTACAGGCCAGTCTTGCCAGACTCTAGGGTTGTGCGCTCATCTCACTCTATAGGCCGGGAGCCAGCGCTGTCCGCAGACACTTCCGGGTCACGTGGCCAGCGTGACAAGCTGCATCTGGCGAGCCAGCGCAGCACACGGAACGCCGTTTACCTTCCCGCTGGTAAGCGGTCCCTATTTATCTACTTGCACCCGGAGGTGCTTTCGAACTGCTAGGTGTATCTGGGTGTAAACACCATTAAACACAGCAGGGACTTGCTTCAAAGTAAACATGCACAGGGTTGTGCTGTAGATCTACCAATAAACACAGCAGTACTGTTTAAAACACAGCATATACCTGGGAGAATAAAAACAGTAAGTTCACACTGTTCAAGGACACACAGAATGTTGTCTGCCTTGTGCCTAAATGATCACAGAATCATAGAATGATAGAGCTGGAAGGGACCCTGATAAGGAGGAGGAGGAGGAGGAGGAGGAGGAAGATGTATGGTAGTGGAGAGTGACTTCTGGGCCTTGATCAGAGATGAGCATCAAATTTGCATTTGCCACAAAACTCACTGGATGGCCTGCAAGAAGACCCTGTCTCTTAAATCTTCCTCACAGGGTTGTTGTGAAGATAAAATGCCACACGGAGTAGATTACAGATGTGGAAAGAATTTAAAATCCGCCATTACCTCACGCAGCTCCCTCACTCGTGCTTCGTCAGGCTTACGAGGATGCCGGTTGGATTCCATGCTGCTCTTATATCCAGGATACACAAACCCTCCTGGCGAGAGCCACATCATCTCCGATTGGTGCATGGCCTCCTTTAGTTCGCTGTCTTCATCTACTGGGTCAAACATGGCTGACAGATATTCATGATTGTAAGCAAACCTGTTGCCTGGATTCTAAGAAAGACAAATGTTTCTCTCAGAAAGAACTCTCATCCTCTATGTTTCTCCACAGAGAAACAAGTTTTGCTAAAAAGAGCAAAGCCTGAACTTTACAACAAAATTCTGTACATGTTCCTAATACAGCAATAATAACTGGGTTGGATTTAGAGTGTACAGAAAACACTTAAGAAACTTGGATGTCTAGAAATCCCAGATACTTAAATTCACTTCAGAAGATAAAGCAATATTACTATGAATTAAACGACAAAAATCTGACCCTCCAAGTAAGACATGAGGGATGCACTCCCTTAAAATGCAAAAAGGTGAAATTCTGGAGTATTTTTTCTCCCCCCCCCCCCTCTCTATATATATATAAATTAAAAAATACTCCAGAATTCCACCTTTTTCCATTTTAAGGGATTGCATCCCTCATGTCTTACACATATACATACACATATACACACAAAACACTATGAATCTGAACCACTGGACTCCCAAACCTTCACAAAATTCCTAGAAAAAAATAAAATTCCAAAATTTTACCAGACATACCAGAAATCATTAGCTCAATCTTTTACTCTAGCAGAAATCCAAACTGGGATGTACTAATCTCACCTCTGCCATCTCTTGACGAAGCAGCTTCTTTGCAATTTCTGCAGAATTTAACGTCTGACAACTGTAATTAAAGATGGACTTGCCATCAGAAGGGAAAGCCCTGATGATTTTGCTGCCTTCCTTTTTCACCATCTTGCTGAGCAGATGTATATTCTCAATATTAGACTGGAAGAAAAGTTAACACGTGTAATTATTCTGGTCTTGTTAGACAAAAAGAAATGTACTTTTGAAAATAGGCACAGGACTTCTGCCATGGAAAAAGTCGGTAGCTGGACTGGCAGGTAAGTCAAATCAGTAAGCTGTAGCCAAGTCTCTCCAACTCAGCCCACTGTCAGATCTTCTAAACCAGCCTTTCTCAACCATAGATTCCATCACCCCTGACCACTGGTCCTGCTAGCTAGGGATGATGGGAGTTGTAGCCCAGCAACAGCTGGGGACCAAAGGTTGAGAAAGGCTGCTCTAAACAGTCACCAGGCAGCACATAACTGAAGGCAAAGATGTAAATGGAGTTGGAGCTCTAGCTGTCTTCCTTCCCTTGGGGGAGGAGAGCTCACCTTGCAGACCGCCAGGTGCCAACCACTTTTCTTTGGAGACAGTCAGCTTCCTATTTTCCACTATCAACCAAGCTAATTTATTCACTGTAATAATGTTTATATTTTAGAAGTAAATACTTGGAACTTCTAGAAAACATATGGGGCACTAAAGACCATCACCTGCGCATCTTCCACAGAGGCTCTAAAACCCAGCTGCTTGCTTAGTCTTGCTGCCCTAAAGGTGTCAGAAACTACAAAGGGTTCCTTCCCCTTATGAGCTGGGCTTTTTAATGAACCCTCAGGCCTACTATCATAGGGCTCACACAAGGCCAAATAACAACTTCTCCTTTCTGGGGGGGCGGGAGATCCTTGTATCCATTTTGTTCTTTTTCCTTGTTAAATTTGATAAATAAATAAATCCTCTGTGCCTGTGACCTGGGTTGCTGTTCCTAAGGTGTGAGTCCCACTCAGTTCACAGGGACTTTAACCAGCTTATGATTTCTGACAGGGAACAATGCAGAGATGGAGAGCCTGCTGGCTGTCCCATTGCCCCAGACCACTGACTATGCTGGCTGGGGCTGATGGAAGTTGGGAGACCAACAAAAAATGGATGGCTGAAGATTCCCCATCCCTGATATGTGTATATGTGAATCACAGGACGACAGAAGACCTCTTCACGTGAGCAAACTGTGAGAAGCATCAGGAGCTTGCGCCAAAAATAAATGCGGCAGGGTGGGGAATTTGAGCATTTTCTCGCTTTCAAACTAAAAACCCCTCATGTGCATGCTATAATATCACAACATAAAGAAGGCATTTTGTGAGACATAGACATTATCTGAACAATCTCTTTAGATAGGAATAGGCAATTTGTAGCACTCCAGATATCAGCTAGGGCTGATGGGAGCTGTAGTCCGACAGCATGTGGAGGGCTACTGTTTCCCCTTTCCTGTTTAAGACAACCTTTCATTGCTGTAGCACACTCACTTGGATAAAGTCTTCTGGTGTCTGACTTTCCATTTCCCTTTTTCTAAGTAGGTACTCTTCGTTGTGGTTATCTAGAGGGAAACGCCTATATTTTCTCACATACGAATACTTTGGTGGAATATCAAACATCCCTGAGATCTCTGGGTGTTGCTGGATGAACAAGTCATCCCTTTTCAATGGGATCCCAAACTCTTGGCTCAACACTGTGATCATTTCTGCAGATGGCAAGAGATCGTGATGGACCACATCTCTTAACCTCATACTGCGGCAGATAGAATCAAGCCTGAAGAACAAGGCAGAGAGAGAGAGAGAGAACATAAGCATGCGAGTAAGGGTGACCCAGCAGACACTGTGTACTTGGCTTTCAAAAAGCTTTTGATAGACTCCCTCTCCAATGATGATGATGATGATTTACTGAATTTATATACCACCCTATCCCCTGGGGTCTCAGGGAGGTTCACAGAATAAAATCAAGATATAAAACCACAAAATACATAATAATAAAAAAACGACAAGACAGTAACACCCATCCACCCAAAAAAACAACATTCATGAGTATGCTTAGAAGACATGAAGTAGGAGATCCTCTTATGGATCAGTAATCATCTAAACAACAAGAAGCAGAGAGTAAGAATAAATGGGCAGATCTCACAATGGAATAATATAAATAAATAAATAAAATAATTAAAAAACAACACACAGTATTCCAACCCTAGTTGCACCACAGACTTGTATAATAGCACCATGTTATTGGAAGGTTTTTCCCCCTCAATCCCTTTCCTCGTGATCCCTAATACGGATCAACAATGGGTTAACATCCATCATGAACTCAAGAATCCTTTCCTAGTCAGTCACGGCCAGTTCAGGTCCTATTAAGATGTAAGTGGGCTTGTGCATTGCTTTACAGCTGTTTACACTGGACCACATATGCCATTTTAAGGCCAGTTCACCCAATTTGGAGAAATTTTCTCGATTTCCTTACACTCAACATGTGATCAGGGACCCCAATACAGTAGGAGACCTGATTAAGTGAAGTACCTAGTTCAAGGGAATGAATGGAAGTCGAAGCCCCCTGCAGTCCTTCTCCATGCAACACAGGGAAGCTTGGGGACTCAAGGGTATCTGCTATGGGCACAACATTGGGGGCAGGCCCTGTACATCTGCTCTTCCCCCATTTGCATATTCAGATGACTTCCTGAACATACCCTGGAAGGAAATGATGAAGCACATTGCCAGAGGAAAGGATCTCAAAACTGAGCCGAATCCAATTGTTAAGGCAGCATAGTGTGATGAGACTATGGAGAATCAGATGATTTCACACACACCCTCTACATGTTACCTTCTCTTCAGCTGAGATGAGATAGGAAAAGATAATCAAAAGTGCTATGAAAATTCTCTCCAAAGGGTCTAGTGGAGGTTCCTCCTCTCCTCCACAACCAACAAAGGTATATACACCAAACTCTAAATATATATAGAACAGTAAGTCAGAAATCCAAGAACAATCTAACCTGATCAGAGCTTCAAAACACGGAAGGGGAACCATATCCCTGATATATAACAAAGGCTGATTCACAATATTAGATAGTGGCTTGCAGAGACGGATATGAAGAAGGATGGCTTCAAGGTCTACATACAGGCGCTGATGAAAAGAGAAGTGTGAGTTATAGAATATTTGTAATCTTCCAATTTTAGATTCACGCAACCTGTAAGAGAGAAGGAATAGGACAGCATTGACCAAATACTTCATAATCTTGTGTTTCCTGACATTTCATAGCACCTTTCCCCTTTCTTAGTTAGTCAAGGGTTTTTGACTTTTAAGTATTAGAAAGCTCAGATTAAAACCCTGTATGATAAAGAAGAGAAGCAGGTATCATATCAAGAGCAACTAATGGAAGAAAACTTGCATTGTTTTTAGATGCATGCATGCATTGCAAGAAGAATCATTTTAAAGGAGGCATTTCCTCCTATGGGAGAGATAAAAGGAATGCCTAAGATGGTGTTTATGAGAACTTGTATTTAAAAAACAAAACAAAACCTTAAAAGTGCTAACTTGAATCAAGCACATCTTGAGTCAAGCAAAAGTTTTTTTTAAAATTCATGAATACTGCTCCAAGAACATATCCCAGTCCTGGAAAGTTGACCCTACCACATCACCAGTACGGTCAAATTAGCCAGTCTCACAATGATCTTAATTCCTATCTTTCCTATGTGTTAATTTTAATAGTACCTTAGTTGCAAACCTATAGAAGAATCATTTGGAGTAAGTCTCACTGAACTCAATCGAACACCCATCTCTGTAGGATTGAACTACCAAGCTCCATGTCAAAAGGCAGTCCTAAACATGTTCTTATTCAATTCAGGTTATGCTTGGCATATACATAGATGCTGCCTTCTGGAAAAACTTGAGTGACTCCTGCTTCGCTGTTTTGGTAGCGCTAGTCCTGTGCTGTATAGAAATCTCATGGGGTGGGGAACCTGTTTGCTCTATTTCCCGCTTTCCTAATTTGCAGCGGCATCCATAGTCCCATGAGTTTCAAAGGAGATGTGAGACTGACGACACCAGACTACAAAAGGGCTTCGATTTATTTTGTCAGTGCACACTTCTCTAAGACCTAGCCCTTTCTGAAAAACAGCTAGTGAGGTATACAATATCTGGCATCTCCAGGTTGGGTTGGGAGCGTCCCCTGTCTGAAAGTCTGGAAAGTCATTGCAAGCCAGGGAGGGCAATACTGAACCAGAAGGACCAATGGCTTGATTCAGTCTCAGGCAGCTTGCTATGTTCCTTTATGTGAAAAGGCACTCGTCCATCCACAGACAAAGGAAGGAAAAATGTTTGGAGGAGGGGTAATGTGCTACTAATCCAAAAGGCATCCTTAGCACTCCCACCTGTATTTCTGGGGATTTCCTAGGATGCAGCTTGTAGCGCTCTGAAAATCTCCAAAACCAGCCTGAAGCAACAAGCATAAATTAACACATGTGTAGGCAAACAATGGCTCGGGGTCCAGATCTGGCCCAACTGTCTTCTAAATCCGGCCCGCGGATGGTCCGGGAATCAGCGTGTTTTTACACGAGTAGAATGTGTGCTTTTATTTAAAATGCATCTCTGGGTTATTTGTTGGGCATAGGAATTGGTTCATCCCCCCCCCAAAAAAAAACAACAGTCCGGCCCCCTCACAAGGTCTGAGGGACAGTGGACCGGCCCTCTGCTGAAAAAGTTTGCTGACCCCCGAATTAACATATGAGCCCTTTGATAATGAAACCTGTTCTCATTCTGCCTCCAAGTGCATGAAATGACTTTCACACAGCCTCAGCCTTCTAAATTCTTTTCCTCCATCTTGCATTCCGTCAGGTGACTCCTTTAAAAGTGACTGGCACTGTAACATGTTAACATTTGTACATTATGACGCTAGCAAGGAAGAATGAAATTAAAAGTGCTCCACAACGTCTTATTATTGTCTGCGAACTCTGATTATTTGGTTTAGGAAAGATTGTTGGAAGTGAAAGAGAAATAAACCAGTACATTACTGCAAATACAGTTATAAAACAAAATTAACATTAAAGGAAACAGTTTAATTACAAACAGCTCAACTGGCCGTAAAGCCCTTAAGGGCCAAACTAGATGAGATACCGTTAGAAACTGCATGGTTGGCATTTTAAAAGTAAGGAGAAAGACCCGGTGCAGATCAGAATCCCCCTGGCAGCTGAGGGGAGTTCATTATTTGCCCCGCAGTGTGGTCCCAGGTCACATCAAGTCCCCTGCACCTGCAATTTACATCAGACATATACCCCAGGTTGCTGCAACCTGTTGAAGTCCATCTTGCAGCAACTTGGAGGACGCTGTTTAATGGAACAGCCTTGCCTCTGAAATAAGGCAAACACTATCGACGTATACTTTCAGTGCTTGCTAAAAATGTTCCTGTTCACCCCAGCCTTTCCTAGCCATTGAAACTCGGGTTGTGGCAATTGTTATGCATTCTTGTTTTATATTATTGTGGCAAGCCACCTTTGAATTTTTTTTAAATAAACGGTGGCAGATTTTTTATTTTTATTTAGAAAGAAAGAAAGAAAGAAAGAAAGAAAGAAAGAAAGAAAGATTCATTCCATTAGTATGAAAGGGAATTCTTTCAGTGCAAAATAGGAGGCATGCAAGAACTCTGCCATGAGGGGAAAGAGTTAATGCCTTCCTACAAACACACACACCACCTGCTATTTACTTTAAAAAGATATCCACAGCAACTGCTAACTGCATAAATTACCATCTAATCTACCGTACTTTCTCCCTAGGAAGCAGGAACTGCAGCTCAACAACAGACATAAGGTGTGCACCTCTTCAGTGCCAAGACAGCATTGCACTAGCAAACCTCTAATCGGCAAAATGTCTTATTATTTTCATAATTGACTGGTGCATTTTTATTAAAACACAGTGAAACAACCAAAGTACCCCAAAATCCTGACGCTGAAATTTTGGGCTAACTTTCAATTTTGAAAGCATCCTTGAACAGATCCTGAAAGTCCCGTCTTCTATCCCTACATGAACTAGTCTGATCACGGCAGACCAGAAGCACATTGTAAGAAAGAAGAAGCAAATAAACAAATGCTTCTCTATATACAAAACAGTTATTAAAAATATGAGGTTGAGTCTGACAAATCACCTTTGTAGAAAGATCACAGCAGAGGAAAATAGGCTTTAATTGCAAAACACTTCTGGTTACCTGTCTATTCGCTTATTCCATAACCTCTTAAGGGCTTTGTTCTTTAAGCCTTCCACGATAAGAAGGTGAATGGATCCGTCCAGAATATGAAACCCAGTAAGAACGTCCAGCTGAGAAATCTCCTCGTAAGTCATCCTGTTACTCAGTTTTAACGCATTAAGAGATTTATGAATGATGCGTAGAGGGTACGAATCCAGTTCTAGAGCCTCTGCGTTGATTTTTGTAATCTCCTGCAGCAAGTAACCTATGAGAGAAGTGTTTTTAAAGTCGAAAACATAGATGATGCAGCCATAGGGGCAATAATCATCTTTAGTGTCCTCTGCTTCTTCTTCAGGAGTTAACGGTACAGCTATTTCAACTCTGACTTTAAGAAAGGCTCCTGAGCACACGTAATGCCCCACTGGCATCTGGGCCACTGGAGAGCCATCGGCAGCCTTAGCCTTCCGAGTGGCACTCGTATCCTGAACGGAGCAGTTGTGAATTGGCGCACAAAAGTTCAAGGCCTTTTCACCTAGCAGTAGTTCAGCCAAGCGGATTTTGGCTACCCCATATGGGTGCCACACTTCCTCCATGCCTTTCATGGGATTCTGGGCCACGTATTTCGAAGTGACCGAGCTCAGATGGCTGAGCCTGCGGTCTCCTGGCTCCTCTCCAAACAAGGAAGGCTTTACATCGACATCTTGCCATTTTTTGTCCCGATCGTGAACCTCGATTTCCAAGGGTGGTCCTCTTAGATACTCATTCAGTTCGTCACGTCTTATTGTTCCTGCAAGAATCACGTTGGTATCTTTAAAGAAGACATGAGAGCCATGATCCCGGTCTTGCGTTCGATGTGGCTCCATATTATGGAATTTGTATTTGCAGTAAATAGGAAGGCATGAATGCTATTGAAAAGAAAGAGCAGACAAGGAAGGTTGGAGGGGGCTGTTTCGGTCTCCTTTATCTCGCAGAAAATATATATACACCTTCTTTCAGTAAAATTAATCAAGTATGAAATAAAAGTGCACCTTTGATTGAGGTCAGTTTAGGCTAGCCCAGTACATTTTGCTGCCCAAGACACAGCAGCATAGCGTCAGTTGCCAGTGCCCAGGACAGGCAGGGGCAGATAGGGGGCGCCATCCCAGCCCTCACCACCGACAGTGAAGGAGCAACCCAGCCCCACCAAAGCAAAGTGGGGTTGCACTAAGCTGCCTGCCCACCCACACAGGGGGGAGTCGGCCGGCACAGCCCTGGGTGAGTGGAGAGGAGCGCCAGGCCAGGCCATGCTGGAGGCGCCTGGTTCACACCCCCTCTGTGTGCCGGGGCCATGGCCCCCCTGTCTACGCCATTGCCAAGGCCAAGCAGCAAATGACCCACCCCACCCTATCATGGGTACCCAAGGCTAATGGAAACTATTTTGGTACTCAGGGCAGGAGAAGCACAATAACAAATTATCAATTTGCTGTCTTTTTATGTTGCCCAAATCAGTTCTGCCTGAGGCACCCACCTCATTCTGCCTTGTGGTAGGGCTGTCCCAGCCATGTAGCATAATCCAAGGCAGATTGGTGTCAGGGGTAGGCAATTTGGAAGCAGCAGCAACAACCTGGTGGTCAATGGCAGTGGCAGCAGGAAGGTGAGAGTGGTTGCCCTCACTCTTCTGTTTCCCCAGTCCACTGCATATTCAGGGAAGGGCCTGCCTTGAGGCGAGTGGGCAAACATGCTCCCTCAATGATTCTATGTGTATATAAAAAGTGCAAACAAGAGTTCTGGATGGGGGGGGACTTAAATGTGCTAGGTTTTCCACCACCACATGTTATGTAAATGCAGCGATCCAATATGGCCACAAGTTCACTTCAGGTCATCTTTAGATTATAACTGTTTTGCAAATAAGAAATGGGGAAATTACAAATGTAAGAAGCAGGAGCTTTTCAGAATTCAATTCTGTTTCCCCCAGAATGTCACATGTAGTTACTTGAGAAGAATGCTCTGAATTACCTGTAGCACTTTAATTGGAACAGGGGTGTCTGGTAAGCACCTTGCGGAGTTAATCTTAATAATCAGTGGATTTAATTCATGTTTCTGTTTCTCACTCATCAGAGTCCCTTCAACAGAAAAGCTAAGGTATGCATCCCAAAGTTTAGGGGATTTCTCTCCTAGCTGACTGACCACGCAGCGTTGTCCTGGAAGTGGAATTACATTATTTATATAATCAGTATAGCAGCAGTACTAAAGAAGCAATATGTTCTATGTCATTGCTTAATAGGCTTATTAAACAACTGAGCCTTTTGGGCTGGCTAATCAGAAGGTCAGCAGTTCAAATCCCTGCAATAGGGTGAGCTCCCGTTGCTCTGTCCCAGCTTCTGCCAACCTAGCAGTTCGAAAGCACACCAGTGCAAGTAGATAAATAGATACCGCTGTGGCAGGAAGGTAAATGACGTCTCCGTGTGCTTTGGCTTCCGTTGCAGCAGAAGCAGTTTAATCATGTTGGCCACATGACCCAGAAAGTTGTTTGTGGACAAACACTGGCTCCCCTTGGCCTGAAAGCAAGATGAGCACCGCACCCCATAGTCACCTTTGACTGGACTTAACCATCCAGGGGTCCTTTACCTTTTTAAGGCTTATTCTCTGGAGAAACCACACCACATCATTTGGTCATTTGTGCCACTTTAACAAATGCAAGAACCTGCAAAGAAAGGAGCAAAGACTAGAGCAACCTAGCAGTGCGTTCTTTTCTAGCCAACCCCTGTCACAATTGCAAAGGAAGGAGGGAGCTCCTTTGGGGAAGGGCCACAGCTCAGTGAGAGAGCGTTTCCTGAGCATGCAGGAGAGCCTTGCTTCAATCCCCTGCTTCTCCAGGCTAGAAAGCTACTGCCAGTCAGTGTAGACCATGCAAAAATGATGGACTCATGGTCCTCCTGTCTCAGTATAAGGCAACTTCTTATGTAGGAGTACGACCACCACGTATGACCATGAGTGGGACCCATGGTCTTTTTTTTAAAGGTTTCCTTGGCCTAGACTAGACCTGCTCCCTCCCTTTATTGCTCATGTGTGCCCAACTCTCTAAAAATGCTTCCAATCATTGCAGTCCTGCAGCGGAACAACATGTGAAATCAACAAGCAGCATCAAAGAGCATCTCTCCCCACTCTCCCCCATTACTACCTCCTTTCCAGCTCTCCTGCTGCCAACACTTTTAATACTGAATTTTAAATTGATGTAACCTGCTTTGACACCTGCTGGTGAAGGGCGGGCAATAATTTTAATAATGGTGGTGGTTGTGTTAGTATATGATAAAAACAAACTACTTAGGGGAAAATGACACATAAAACTAAATTGCTTCCATTTTATAAGCGTGATCTTCCCCCCTGCCCCGTTGCTCTTAACCTTCTGACTGCAGCATTTCTTACTCATCTGCAGTCTGTAATTTTGTCTTCCATTCCCCTGCTCCAGCTTGCTTATTTTTACCTCTCCAAAGTTAGTCCCTAATTCTTCTCTCCGTTATGTCAGCTACTGGCTTAAAAAGAACCCAACTGTCCATTAGCATCGGTCTCTCTTTGTCTCTCACACTCATTGCCCCTGTCACATATTTTCAGCCATCTCCTCACAGTCAATGAATAGACAGGCCTTGAATTCAACAGGGAATCCTATTTATCAAGGGTCATTTTTAGAAATTGTCATTGGACTCAGAAGTGCTGCAAATCACCAGCAGGGGGAAGGGAAGGTAAAGGACCCCTGGACGGTTAAGTCCATTCAAAGGCGACTCTGGGGTTGCGGCGCTCATCTCACTTTCAGGCCAAGGGAACCGGCGTTTGTCCACAGACAGCTTTCCAGGTCATGTGGCCAGCAGGACTAAAGCACTTCTGGCACAACAGAACACCATGACACAAACCAGAGTGCACAGAAACACCGTTTACCTTCCCGTCACCTATTTATCTACGTGCACTGGCATGCTTTCAAACTGCTAGTTTGGCAGGAGCTGGGACAGAGCAACAGGCTCTCACCCCATTGCAGGGACCAGCAGGGGGAGCCCACAAGCCAGCAGCAGAACTTCATATTGCACATGAAAACAGGGTGCCAGAAGAGGGAGCACTCCAAAGGAGAAATAGAAGGCAAAGGCTTTGCAAACCTCACTTGCAACCACAAGGCATGGAATACTTTTAGCATTCACTGTACTACATCTGTTACAAGTATGCACTAATCTGAACAGAACTGAAGGGAAACAGCCTGTATCAGTAGTAGTGCAGATTTGCTGAACAAAATTACAAAGCGCAAGAGAAACTGAGAGGAGCTCTGAATGTGCCAGAATGCCGTCCAATTAATGCATCAATGCTCTTGAAGCCTCAGCTTCAATTAAAAGCAAAACGTCCGGAAGCATGCAGCAAAAAGATAATTTGCATGTAAGCTGTCAGCTGAACCAGCAAAGCAGCATGCAGTCTCAGGGGGTTGCTGCTATGTACCTTGCATTCCTAATAGAAGTGAAATCACCATGAGCTTTTACCTTTCAGGCTTTTGTAGTTTGGGCAGCAGTGATGTCAAAAAAGAAAGTGCACATCACTGAAAATTGTATTAGCTGAACCGTTCAACAGCACAACAGGCAGGCAGAATGTTCCTATCACCTAACATGCAACATTTTAAAGCCTTATTGAGGCTGTAATTCCTGTAAGCTGCTATATTTTTCCTACATGGAAATATACAGCAGTAGCTAAATTGCATGCACACTGGCTGCAGGAAGAAGAAAAAAACCTTGTGCTCTTTATGTGTGTTTTTCTATACAAAGATTTGTTTGGTGGGGGACATATGAAGCAGCTCTAAGATTAACCTGCACTTCTTAACCTGCACTGATCTGAAAGGGGAAAAAAGTTCCTGAACTGCAGCCTTTTAACTATATTTAAAAATTTAAAACCCCATAGACAATGAAACCTTTTCCTGACACTTTATTTTGGCAGTTACCAGACTGTTTTTGCAAGAAGAGTTATGTTTGCAAACACTAAGAAAAACCAAAAGGAGAAATCTCAGTAATTTTAACGTCCTTCTTAATTTGCAATACAACAAACCCTTATGAGGGCCAGTCAATTCACAAAACCACAATTCCTGTTACTGGCTGAGTCCAGACAGGAAAATGTACATTAGGAAGTGGCAATCTGAATCCTTTGATCATAGATCTCCCACGCCTGTTATCCTTCTAACCAATACAGCAGCTGTGCCTGTACCTCTCTGCCTTAACCTTCTCATTTGGAGCCTCTGAGCATGCACAATTCCACTTCTGTACAGAACCTGGCAAACTGCCAGCACTAATTAAATACTGACAGGAGTAACATGTTCAACATCATTCATAAGCAGTATCGCAAAGGCAGGGGTAGATGATAACTGAGGAAATGTGTCACTCAATTGTCTACAGCAGCCTTCCCCAATCTTGGAGTCCACAGATGTTGTCAAAGAGCACTCCCCCCCCCCCATCTCCACTCAGCCTGGCCAACCATCAGATATGATGGGAGTTGTAGTCCAATGATATCTGAGGGCTCAAGGTTAAGGAAGTCTTGTCTACAACATGAGGCAATATCCCCCCCCCCAAAGCCTCACTCACCTTTTGACTTCCCCCCTCCTCCAGCTATTTTAAATTTTGAAAACTTTGTTCTTCCTTTGCCTTATGGAGGTCAATTACTAACCTAAGTGTACACAGATGGGCTGGTAAGTCAGTTAACACTTGTGGATTTGTTGACAAGGCTGGTCTACCTCGAATCCACAGAAGCTTTCAGAACTCACTAGATTTTCAGCACAACAAGATGCCATCCCCTTTTCTACTCGCAGATATATATATATATACATGTTATGTTCTGACTTTACAGACAGGATGTACTGCTTCGGGCTATCTGAATTTGTCCATTTTGCACACTCTCTTGGCAGAGCCAGTATTTGTCCCAGCACTTACAATGCAGCTTCTCACAATAAAACAAGCCACCCCCTCATTCACCTCTGTGACAAGCTGCTCGAGCATTTGACAATACCAAACTACATAATATCTAACCCAGGCTTCCTCAACCTCGGCCCTCCAGATGTTTTTGAGACTACAATTCCCACCATCCCTGACCACTGGTCCTGCTAGCTAGGTATCATGGGAGTTGTAGGCCAAAAACATCTGGAGGGCCGAGGTTGAGGAAAGCTGATCTAACCACTTCACCCTGCAACCTTACCCCCCCCCCCCGCAAAGTAGTGGGGCGGTGGGGGTGTGAGGGCGGGGAAATACCTGACAAGAGGGGCATGAGGTTCAGCTCTAAAAAAGCTATTCCAAACTTCTTTGTCAGAGATGTTGAAGCTGCAGCTTCTTTAGTAGTAGATTTCTGGGTGCTCAATGCAGATCTTTTTTCTAAAACTCGTGAGGGTTTCTTTTTTTCTGGTAACTGGTGGTGCCCTGAAAGAGAACATATATTTCAATGGTCAAGTGTCTGATAGAGAACAGAACTTTATCTGATACCATCCATCAACATTAAACAGTACTGGTTTGATATATTTAAGAGAGCAACTGCTTGACCTGAAAAAGGCTGGGGAATTAATGCCTAGGCCCATTAGCCAGGTTCAGCTATAGGTGACACAGTCACACAGAATCACCTGCACTGAACACCTTGCTGCGCTTGGTTAAAATAGCTTCATCCAGTCTGCGACCAATTTCCATGCACTTGCAGCCTTACCCACTGCCCTTGCTTCGCAGGTGACCAGAGTGTGCCGCCATGCACGCTCTTTTCCTTTCAGCAAGGAGGAGGGAAGAGAATGATCTCGACACACAACTTGATTTATGTATCTCTGGATTCAGCTGAATGTGTTGTGAACAGGTGTATGGATCTGAACTTATTTCTACAGTTTATCTCTGTAGATCATACTGTAAGTGTAAAGGCTGACATAACTTAAATACAGTGGTACCTCGGGTTAAGAACTTAATTCGTTCCAGAGGTCCGTTCTTAACCTGAAACTCTTCTTAACCTGAGGTACCACTTTAGCTAATGGGGCTTCCCGCTGCCGCCACACGATTTCTGTTCTCATCCTGAAGCAAAGTTCTTAACCTGAGGTACCAGTGTATGCTATGAGATTCTCCGCATAGCTGTCAACCTTCCCTTTTTTTGCAGGAAATTCCCTTATTCCAGCGCCTTTTCCTGCTGCTATCCCGGATTGTTAGATATCCCGTAGACTGTCCCTGGGACAGGGGAGGCTGCTGATCCCTTTTTTATTTTTATTTTTAAAAAGTGAAAACTTGGGGGAAATAACTACAGCACGGTAAGCAACTCTGGGAGAGAACCGTCCAATCATGTCTCAGCAGGCTTGAATATAACAAGCAAGCAAAACTCCCCAGAAAAGTGTGTAAATGCTTATCAAAAGTGTATAGAAGAAAAGGCTCCAACTGCCTTCAATGTAAAGGAAATAGCAGCTTGAAGATTAAGGCACAATGTGTGGAACTGATCTCATAAGTCACGGGTCCCTGGAGTCATGGGAAAGAGGGACTTAAACACAGCCACAAAACAAACAAGGCAGACATGGCGAAGGGCTGAGCTTCTCAAGCAGAGACCCTGCTGCAAATCTGCATGCGTGAGAGCAGGCTACAAAATGCTCTCTATTCTCTTTGCTTTCGCGTCAGATAAAGGAAGTGTCTGACCCGCAGCAATACTGAGTTCTCCAGCGTTAGCAGGCTTCAACACTGACTCTCAGGTCAGGAATCAGAGCAGGGAAAGTGTCACTGAGAAACAGAAAATTGCAGGGAGATCCCACAAAAAAACCAAAAAAACCAGTTGCATAGAATGGGCTATTTGACAGGATCACCGCAAGAACAGATTAATAGATTATTCAGGGAATGCAGTAGCCACTCACAAAAGTGTGTGACTATTTGTCAGATTCTAATATAAATAACTTGAACCATAATAAGCTGTCAGACTATTTGTCCAATTAGCCTTGTATCATCTACTCTGACTGGCTGTTCAGGGTTTCAGGGAAAGGTCTTTTATATCATCTGATCATTTTGAATGGAGATCCCAGGTATTGAATCTGGGGCTTTATGCAGGCAAAGAACGTGATCCATCACTTTAGCTGCTAGCCTCCATGCACGGGGTCTAGGGGCAAGTTCTGTAAGTGGATGAAGACTCCAAGGTCAAGAGTCTATGGTGTCACAGCTGGGGATTCCTAATCAGCAGTCTCGGAATTACACCAAGCCCTGGATAAGGTTCAGTATTGGGGCAAGGGACCAGGAGCCTTAGAGGAGGCTGAGGACGAGCCGTAGGCACCATGGGTGGGTATGGCCTCTGATGCTGAGGCTGAATGAATCCTGAGACCAAGGGAGAGATGGCACCTCAAATGCCAGACAGAGACCCACCCTATCAGAAAGCAAGGGTGCCATGGAAGTAATATCCTCCTATTGAGCAGAACTCAAGATGAAGACAACTGGCAGGAGTCAGCTGGATCTACTGTGTTGTTCCAGCAGCTCCAGCTCAAAAAAGCCCAGTGCCTGGCTGGAACAGGAGCTGGAACAAATGTTTTTTCAGCAGCACTGTGACCAATCTGACTGGTTAGATTGCATCTGACCTTGGACTGCCCAGGACTTGGTCATTGCCTATGCTCTCGACTGTCCACAGACCAACTTGAACATGACTTCGACTGCCCTGACCTTGCCTCTCACCTCAACTCTTGTTTTGGACTCTGATGACTTGGGTTCTGACTCCAGACCAGATCTGGTTACCACTTTTGCACAGCACAGTCACACTTGAGCTTTTAGTACAGCTCTTCAAATCCTACTCATTACCCCCATTTCTACACCACAATCATTCTGCTCTGGTCAGACCTCACCTGGAGTACTGTGTCCAGTTCTGGGCACCAGTTCAAGAAGGACACTGACAAACTGGAACGTGTCCAGAGGAGGGCAACCAAAATGGTCAAAGGCCTGGAAACGATGCCTTATGAGGAACGGCTAAGGGAGCTGGGCATGTTTAGCCTGGAGAAGAGGAGGTTAAGGGGTGATATGATAGCCATGTTCAAATATATAAAAGGATGTCACATAGAGGAGTGAGAAAGGTTGTTTTCTGCTGCTCCAGAGAAGTGGACACGGAGCAATGGATCCAAACTACAAGAAGATTCCACCTAAACATTAGGAAGAACTTCCTGACAGTAAGAGCTGTTTGACAGTGGAATTTGCTGCCAAGGAGTGTGGTGGAGTCTCCTTCTTTGGAGGTCTTTAAGCAGAGGCTTGACAGCCATATGTCAGGAGTGCTCTGATGGTGTTTCCTGCTTGGCAGGGGGTTGGACTCGATGGCCTTTGTGGTCTCTTCCAACTCTATGATTCTATGATCAGACTAAATTAGATTAGCTAACGTTAATTCCTATGGGGTAGGGGGCAGGGAACAGACCTAAAATATTTTTCTTTTTTACGTTCTGCCACCCAAATGAAGGCATGTAACACAAACAATTTAAGAATATTTCAGCAGGTGTTAGCTTGTGGGGGAATGTATTGTTTTGAGGTTTTGCATTATTTGTTGAATACCCCTTATTAAATGACCCAGTGTCTACCTATTGCATAAAACATTTGTCACCCATTACAGGCAAACTTTCCTCCACCGCTACCCTATTATCTTAAGTGGTTTGCTATTTCGCCTAAAGCTACAATCCTATATACAGGGTTTTGGGAATAAGTCCCAATGAACTCAGTGGGACTTTACATATTCATAGGATTCCATTTCACATCCTTTCTGCACTCACCTCCATCTGGTGTCTCCTTCTTTTCTGAATGCTCCATTTTTCCTGTATTAGTTTTCATAATTGCTGAGGCTGTTGCTTTAGAATGAGGTTTCGAATGCAATTTCTGCTTTATAGCTTTGGCTTCCTGTAGAGTTCTTTCTTTCAGGGAAGAGGGTATGCTCCCAGAAATACTGACTGCACTTGAAGAAAAATCATTGTTTTGTTTTTTGAAGAAAAATAAGAACCTCAGAGGCATTTGGAAGATTAAAAAAATATACACAGCAACGATAGAAAAATGAAATGAAACTCCAACACAGCAAATTGTACAACCAAGGGAAACATCACAAACTTTTAATTATTTTAAAAGATGTAGCTGCCATTATAAAACTATGTACATTGTAAACCAGGGATGGGGAAACATACACATGAGATACTACAGCTTTTGTCTGCTTTAGGACGGGTGCATGTGAGATAGCTGCCAGTTGGCTTTAAAGTTCTCTCCATGTTTACTGCCTTCACGCAGCAGACCATCTGCATACAGTGGTGTGCCAAGGGGATTCTCTCTATATACCATTTCAGTCTTCCAATAGAAAGCTTTTCTGGTGCCACAGAGGGGAAACATCCGTCCTTCCCTTTGGGAGGAACTGCACACAGACAGCTTGCCATATGAAGACAGCCATGATGGGGATGGCTTAGAGACCTCTCAGTCAAACCCGTGATGCCTCACTGAGCACAGGACAGAGCTCTTAGATTCCAGATCTAGATTCTGCCTTCAAACACCTCCAGTAATCTGTCCTATCCTACACAGGGTTGTGGTGTCATCATGTATCAACAGTACTTCTTTCATAAGGAAATGTTTTGCACTAGGAGGGTGTGATGTGCTTTGCTTACAGAACAGACCCAACTTTTTGTTTAAACCCTGCAACTCTTTGCTGGAGGATGACACACTTGGATCTTTAACGTGGACTAGGAATATCCACGGGCTTTTCAAGCACTAGTTTATACTCTGAAAGCTAAGTCATCTACAATGCTATTTTCTGTCCCTTTTCTACATGTCTAATCTTCTATATTCCTAGTTACAGGTAGGTAGTCGTGTTGGTCTGCCATAGTCAAAACAAAATAATAGTAAAAATTCCTTCCAGTAGCACCTTAGAGACCAACTAAGTTTGTTATTGGAGCTTTCGTGTGTACCTGAAGTGTGAATGCTCACGAAAGCTCATATCAATAACAAACTTAGTTGGTCTCTTAAGGTGCTACTGGAAGGAATTTTTAAAAATTATTTTGTTTCTATATTCCGTTTTCCTAAATAAACTGTATTTTTTGCTTAACTGGCTTCTTCTGGGTGGGTGGGGAAAGGGGAAAAAACAAAGGCACCTCCTCCATTCTGCCACTGGGAGCATTTTGTGAATGGAGCTTTGGTCACAAGGCCCTCTCACCAACAACTAGAACCTCAGGTTCCAAGCCATAATTTTGCCAATAATAATCTTTAAGGCTAGACAGTTGGAAGTATAAAAAGCCACTGGATAAGCAATTTCTACATTGCTCCTCTGACACCCTTGGAAGAAACTCCTTTGGGAGAAAGGATACACTAGGCATGGCAATCTGTTGCTCTAACAGAAGAAGGCTGCCATTCTGTTTAATGTTAAGAATTTTTTTAAAAAAAACCCACCTCAGAACATTCTCCTTGCCTTTTTGAAAGCAGATATATTGTCAGGATATAATGAGACAATTTATAAGGTGTGTGCTATTAAAATGTTGGATTCTTAATTAACCCATTAAAAAATTATACATGCCAAGGGAGGTCTCAGTTTTAGATATTGCTTTACAATATTTTGGAACAGTGATGGCACAGGATTGTTAAAAAGATTCTGATAAAAAGCTCACTCAGAGCTATATTTTTATTGGTGAGAATTAATTATGTAATTAATCATCACATGACATTAAGTAGACTACTCGTATAATGTAGATGAAATATGACCAGTGTTATGAGATTTTGCAGAAACTGACACACCAAATAATCAAGTGAAAATTGATTTATGCTAATGCTAGTCAAGCACATAATTATGCCAGGCAAAGTGTAGAATAGCCAACGTGAATGGAGAATAACCTATCAGGCTGGCTAACAGCGACCCAATACCAAAACCCAGCAAATTGTTCCTTCAAAATGTTTAAGCAATCATCAGAACAGAACAATCATCAAGTTTTAGATTCCTATTCAGGCATTGATGATAAAGAGACATACCGTATGTCTAATGCGATTGAAGGCTCAACTAGCTGAAAAATTGAACAATTACTGAAATTTTTTCTGAAGCACAAAACCTAACTAGCATAGTTAAGGGGGAAAGAATGGTTAATGGCCAATATTTTTAATACTGACCTCTAAGACCTCTAAAACATATGTTTTGGGAGACAGCTGTGCTGGCTGGGGTTGGTGTGGAAGTGCTAGACCAAAAGCATATGGAGGGCACCAAGTTGGCAAAGTCTGCATTAAAATGTGCCTCTCCTAAAATCTCCTTTCTGTCATTCTACATCCATTCAATTAGGGTTGCCACCTTTGTTCTGGCAAAATACAGGGCAGGGCAGGGTAGGGAAGTTGGGGGGGGATTCCCCCACATCTGGCACTGATGTGAAAGCAATCCATTCTGATCTATTGCAGTCTTACAGGATGCCCCCTCTGGAATTTCACACACACAAACACACACAAATTTCTAAATCTGTCTGCTCTTGGCTACCTAGAGCTTAAATATGGCTCAGTTAGTAGAGCATGAGACTCTTAGGCTGGATCTAGACACATCAAAGAAGCGATTCAGTTAAGAACGTTGTAAACTTCATACAGGGAAATCCCGTTGGCGAAAAATGGGATTCCACAGTGCCATCTGGTGTCACAGTGTTATAACGCACATAAAGCACTTTATCTTTACGAATGTAGCAGAGTTCTTAATCTCAGGGCGATGAGTTCAAGCCCCACGTTGGGCAGAAGGTTCCTGCAATACAGAGGATTGGGCCAAAGGACTCTCGAGGTCTCTTCCAACTGTACAATCCTATGGTTCCTATAACCGTTTACACACCCCTTCAAACACATACATTCCTAACGTGGGAGACAGAGAGAGTGTGTGTGTGTGTTGAAATACAGGAAGAAACTGTATCAATACAGGTCGTAGCATTTTACACTGAAAAATGGGACAATCCTGTATTATATGGGACAGGTGACAACCCTACATTCAATGAATATGTATCAAGGGTGAGGCACTAATGCAGGCATCTCCAAACTCAGATGTTTTGGGACTACAGTTCCCATCAACCCTGACCACCGGTCCTGTTAGCTAGGGATGATGGGAGTTGTAGTCCCAAAACATCTGGAGGGCCGAGTTTGGGGATTCCTGCACTAATGCAAGAAACATCCCCTCCCACCTGACCTTCACTGTATGGCCGAAAAAGCCCTACTTCCTGCACAGACAAGCAGAGGGCTCCCTCTGAGTTTGGAAACTTGTAATGCCAGTGCTCCCAACACAAGAGAACTTGTTATATGCACAGGGACCTCTGTATGAGAACTGCAGCGTGCACAGCCAGGACCAACCTAAGCTACACAGAGCAGCACTCTTACACATACAGGGAACAATGCAGATGCAAGATACCACAAGAAGCAATTCTGTAAGTGGAGCTCAATTTAAAAGGGCATGCTTGAATCCAGCATTATCCCTGCATGCTAAGTACTGTCAGTGACTGAGAGGAACTTTCATGTTCTCTGGCAGACTAACCAACCACAATCCTACATGGTTGGTGTGTGTGTCCTCAGTTAAAAAAGGTAAAGGTATAGGACCCCTGACGGTTAAGTCCTGTCGCAGACGACTCTGGGGTTGTGGCGCTCATCTCGCTTTACAGGCCGAGGGAGCCGGCGTTTGACCACAGTTTTTCTGGGTCACATGTCCAGCATGACTAAGCCACTTCTGGCACAACGGAACACTGAAACCAGAGCAGCACATGGAAACGCCATTTACCTTCCCGCCGGAGTGGTACCTATTTATCTACGTGCACTTTTTGGCGTGCTTTCGAACTGCTAGGTTGGCAGGAGTTGGGACCGAACAACGGGGGCTCACCCGGTCACAGGGATTTGAACCGCCAACCTTCTGATCAGCAAGCCCAAGAGGCTCAGTGGTTTAGACCACAGCGCCACCTGCATCCCTTGTGTCCTCAGTTACTCATGCATTAATTACACCCAGCTTGAACTTCTGCAATGCTCTCTACGGGGCTAGCTTTAAAAACAGTTCAGAAACTGCAACTAGAAGAAAATAACACAGCTGCCATAATCTTCTAGGTAGTTGGAACCTATTACACAAATCCAGTTTCAATTTAAAGTGTTGTGTTAACCTTTAAAACTCTTGAGTTGCCTGTGGGTAGCTTAATTTAAGGATCACCTGCCGACGTGAACCTGTCAAAGCCCTGAAATAAGCATCAGTGTCTCTGCACTCCAGCCTTTTAAATGACCCATTGGCGAATACTAGGAACAGGGCCTTCTTAGGGTGGCAATTCTGGAATTGTTTCCCTTGGGTGGTCTGTTAAGCATACTCTCTTCCTGTTTTTAAACAGGGGCATTTCCTTGTCTTTATTTTTAATTGGGTTTTTTTGTTTTCAAGCAGGTAAATTTTAAAGCTGATTTCCATTATTTTCATGCTGTCTCCTTTAGCCTTAATGCTTCTTTGTTCTCTACCATTTTATTTAAATTGATTTTAAATCTTTATTTTACTGTAGTCGGAGGCTGGGGGTTTTTCTGGCAAATCACTTGGGGAGGACTAAGTGGGGTATACAATAAAATAACCCTTTAAAGGTCCACAACAGTGGAAGGGACAATGCCTAAAAATAAGCAAGATGTTGAATTGGCTCCCAGCACTGTGTGTCAACTTAATGTGTGCAGTCATACAAATTGTTCAAGTCATGAATATAATGCTACCATAATGGGGTTCAGAACAAATCTCTGAACAAATGCAGGATTCCTCTGCACCCTAATCTATTTTCACAACACGTGGCTATCTTCTGGTGGATGAATGCATATAATTTAGGATTATAACAACACGCCACAAGTCAAGTGCAGAAATTAACAAGGTGCTCTCTTTCACAGTACAATTCCAGAAATCTGCATTTTTAGTATGCCCTGAAATCACTGAACAAGAGATTATATTTTATTAAAGGACTAGCACAACTTGAATGTTTTATTTCTAAAGGCACAACTCCCTCATAAATTTACAGCTCAGACATTCTGACTTAAATCACCTGGGAGAAAAGCTGTTTGCTTTTTTAAAGGATTCAAATGTCATATTTGAAAGCCATAATCTGTCTAATTTATAACCATATCATGAAGAATTCTTTTTCATCACAAAGCTTACTTTCAAGTCAGATCCAGGAGTTAACACTTTAATTATATGAGGCACAATTTATAACCACATAATGAAGTATTCTCATTCACACCCCAAGTGATATCACGTTACTTTATTTACAGGCAACAATAACAAAAAGAGACTAGCATTCAAGACCACAGGACCATTCAGCTACTCACAACCTATACCATGGGCTGCATCTAACAATATCATCTGATTTATTCAAGGACTTCTGCTTGTGCAAAAGAACTACTCCTCACCCTACATATTTCTCAGATATGTTCTGGGTGTCCTCTGCCATTCTCCAGAGCAGATTTGAGAGGTGTGCAGGGGAGGAGAGGAAGGGGAAGTTCTGCCAAGCAGAAGTGGAAATGGAACAACTGATGGATACAACCCTAAATCACCAGTATCAGAAAATATATGCAGGCAGACGAGATGAAATTAATCAAAATTAATCTCTTCTTGTTGAAGCCAATTGTAGAGCCACACCCATGCACTTAGGACTTCCATTAAGTCCATCAAAGCACCAGTGTGGTTTAGTGGTTAGAGTGATGGACCAGCACCTGGGAGACCAGGATTCAAATCCTGATGCAGCCATGGAGCTCCCTGAGTGACCATGGGCCAGTCACCGTCTCTGAGCTAACCTACTTCACAGGATTGTTGGTGGATAAAATGGGGAGGGGAAAAACCATGTGTGCTACCTTGAGCTCCCCTTGTAGGAAAGGTTGGGTACAAATCTGAATAAATAACTTTTCCCCTTTCTACACACATGTATGCATGTGTGCAAATGCAGGCAGTGCTACAGGACCATTATGGGAAGCAGGGGGCCTGGATGTGCCTTCCACACTAAGAGGTAAAAAGGTAAAGCACCCCTGGACGGTTAAGTCCAGTCAAAGGCAACTATGGGGTTGTAGCGTTCATCTCACTTTCAGGCTGAGGAAGCGAGCATTCGTCCACAGACAGCTTTCCGGGTCATGTGGCCGGTATGACTAAAGCGCTTCTGGCGCAACGAAACACTGTGACAGAAACCAGAGCGCACAGAAACACTGTTTACCTTCCCAGTGCAGCAGCACCTACCCATCTATTTGCACTGGCATGCTTTTGAACTGCTAGGTTGGCAGGAACTGGGACAGAACACTATGGTGGTTTCATTTGCATTAGTGGCAGAAATGAATCCTTCCTACAGCACAGTGTTAGAAACTGAGGTATGAAAGCTAGGAGCTAAATGGCACCTTAAACCTAAGTTGTGGGTGCAACAACGGAATAAGTGCACTTTTTTATAACAAAAATACAAAGCTGAAAATGAATGAACTGTAACTAAAATCTGATGTTCATTTTTCACATGACCCAGTCATCTGAAACCTTCAAAAAACAAAGCCATGCTTTCCCGCCTGCCTCCCTCATACTCTTAAGTAGCTTCCTTCTGCAGTCTTCAGAGAGTGGCTGGAAATACGTCGCTATTGGTCTTGCATTTTAAAGCTATAAGTACTTTCCAATCTTAAACAAGTTCTATAGATGTCAATGTCTAAGTATAAATTACAGCCCCAGGTTCTTTTGGGAGTATATAAATCAAATCAATATATAAATGACATGACATGACATCTGGAAAAAAACAGCTGACTTCAGTTTTCTTTAAAGAAGTACATGCATGCCCCAGTAGAAACAGAAATTGTTCCAATAGCCCTATGCCCTGGAGAGATTTACCTCAGCGAGTGAGCTGGGGCACCCACAAGAGATTTACGGGAAGTTTTTTGTTCAATGAAAGAGTCTTCATCCAGAGGCTTGCTTGCAGCCGAACCAGGAGAACCTGTAACATACACAATACTAATTAGGGCTGCACTGTTTGATTAACTGGCCATAGGTTAATTAATTTAAAAAGCACTTAACTGACTAAAAGTAAAAGTTTTTATTTTATTTATTAAAGTTCTACACCACCCTTCATCTGAGGATCACAGGGCAACTTACAATATAAAAACACAAAGATAACAAACAAAAAAAGAACTACATACTGATGATGATGATGATGATATAATAATAATAGTACATCTAAAACCAGGAGTTGGAAAGCACCATTGTAAAGAGGCATTCTTATGGAAGGCCCATAGTTACATGGTAGAGCATGTGTACTGATGAAGAAAGTCCCTGGTATTTTCAGGTAGGCCTGGGAAAGACTCTTGTCTGAAATTCTGGAGAGTCGCTGCCAGTCAGCATGATGATACTGAACTAGATGAACCAATGGTCCTCTCTTAAATAGGAGAGAATGTATTTTCTAAGATGTTGCCTGCTATGAGACAGGGTGCATTTTCTCTTTGAAACTACAATTATCCCCTTTTATATTTTCAAATTTCTCAACTGAGAGTTAAATAATGTCTTTTATTCGTGAGTTACCTTTAGAAAACTCAAGGTACACAAAATTTATCTGAACAGTTCTTGAGTCATCTACAACCAACTGAGCCCTTGTGTCCCAGCCCAATCACTGGGATCATCTTGAAGATCACCGCGAGTTGCCCCCCGTATTACAAAGGCCCAACTGGCCTCAGCCATAAGTCAGGCATTTAGTCCCTGGCTGTGGAACACTATTCCAGAAGTCATTCAGCAAGCATCCTCACTTGTGACTTTCAGACTTTTGAAGACTTTAATGACTACAGGCCTCTGCAGTTGTTTACAATTTTCTTGAACAGCCCATTTTTAAAATTATTGTTCTGTATTGCTTTTAAATGTTTTTATGTTGATGATGTGTTGCAAGAGAATGGCATATACCGTATTTTTCGCTCTATAACATGCACCTGACCATAACACGCACATCGTTTTTAGAGGAGGAAAACAAGGGGAAAAAATTCTGAAGAAAGAGTGGATGTATCATTTTTGTGCCTCATGCTGTGGTCACAGACATGTGATCTGATGGTGAATTTGGGGTGACCCAATGCAAAAATCCTGGGAATCCCTGTGGATCTGTGCTTTGTAACCACGTTTTTGCACCATTGTGGCCCCAGGCAAGAGTGGGTGCGTGATTTTTTTGGTGCAGGCTGTAGCCATGGACATGCTATGTGATCTGATGGTGAATTTGGGGTGACCCAATGCAAAGATCCTGAGATTCCATGTGGATCCATGCTTTATAACCACGTTTTTGCACCATTGTGGCCCCAGGCAACAGTGGGTGCGTGATTTTTTTTGGTGCAGGCTGTAGCCATGGACATGCTATGTGATCTGATGGTGAATTTGGGGTGACCCAATGCAAAGATCCTGAGATTCCATGTGGATCCATGCTTTATAACCACGTTTTTGCACCATTGTGGCCCCAGGCAACAGTGGGTGCGTGATTTTTTTTGGTGCAGGCTGTAGCCATGGACATGCTATGTGATCTGATGGTGAATTTGGGGTGACCCAATGCAAAGATCCTGAGGATCCATGTGGATCCATGCTTTGTAACCACGTTTTTGCACCACTGCGGCCCCAGGCAACAGTGGGTGCGTGATTTTTTTTGGTGCAGGCTGTAGCCATGGACATGCTATGTGATCTGATGGTGAATTTGGGGTGACCCAATGCAAAGATCCTGAGGATCCATGTGGATCCATGCTTTGTAACCACGTTTTTGCACCACTGCGGCCCCAGGCAACAGTGGGTGCGTGATTTTTTTGGTGCAGGCTGTAGCCATGGACATGCTATGTGATCTGATGGTGAATTTGGGGTGACCCAATGCAAAGATCCTGAGGATCCATATGGATCTGTGCTTTGTAACCACGTTTTAAGTGGGGAGGGAAGGAAAAACACAGACGGGACAAGGAGCACGAGAGGGGTGTGCAGAGAAGCAGCTGGCTAAGAATGCAGGAGAGGGGTTTAATGGGATGGAGCAAAGGAAGGAAGGGGATTTGCCTGCTCTTTGTTCCGTTTGAGCAAACAGCAACCGAAACAGGTGGGCAGTAAGACCCTGAGGCAGAATGTAGGAAAGTAACAGCTTCCTCTCTCACGCGATTGGATTTTTGCCTGATTTTTGCCCCTGCGCTCGGGACAATCGGCTCCAGGGACCACACATTCGCTCAATAACACGCACAGACATTTCTCCTTACTTTTTAGGAGAAAAAATCTGCGTGTTATAGAGAGAAAAGTACGGTAAATACTTCCACAAATAAATAGGAGCAATTGTAAATGGACCATTTACAGATACATACTTCATTGATGCAAAGGAGGCATTTGACAGAACTGAGTGGAAGTACCACGTGAAAATTATGGAAACACTTAAAACTGGAATTAATCTTTAAAAATGAGTGAATTATTTTACATAACTCCAAAGACAAGGTGGTTGTTAATGGAAATATAATCACATTAATTCTCTGCAACAATGTCATTTGTCTCCACCTTTACTTGCTTTAGTTACAAAACTCTTGGTAATGAGTTGGGATGGATTAGACCAGTGTTTTTCAACCACTGTTCCGCGGCACACAAGTGTGCCGCGAGATGTTGCCTGGTGTGCCATGGGAAAAATTGAAAAATTGAAAAATAAAATATTTTATAATTTTTCATATTTCTGTTTACTTACTATTTCATAATAAAGTAATTATAAAATACTTTCTTTGTGTTTATTTGATTCCTATTCAAGAGAATTACTTTATATATAGTCAATATAGGCACAGAGTTAAATTTTTTAACATTTTCTAATGGTGGTGTGCCTCGTGATTTTTTTCATGAAACAAGTGTGCCTTTGCCCAAAAAAGGTTGAAAAACACTGGATTAGACTATAAACGGAGTTAAAATGGGAGAGCAAGAGTGCCCCCCATGAAGTAAGGTGTGGTGGGCGATTGCAGAAGGTGATAGCAGCCAAACTTTGGAATATCCTCTCCAGATAAATACAATGATGCCATTTTGTAGCCAGAAAGATCTTATTTTCCCAGATTTTTAAATCTGTTTTAGTTTTAATCTGTTTTTACTTTCTCCACAATTTTCATGTTTATTTTTATTGTTACTGAACTTTCAATAGTTATGAGCTGCTATCAGAACTGCGCCATAAAAGAGACTATAAAATAATATCTTGGATCTGGTCAGAGTTTGTCTCCCACAAATGAAAGGCATCCTTCTCTCTGCAGAAAGCTATTGATCCAGTGGAGAAATGCCTCTGATGGAGGAAAGCAGGAGAAATTTTTGGCTGATTCCTGAAGGGGCTACAGATCTGCTCCAGAGGGTTGGGGAAGCTCCTCGCCCCCAAATAACATGGAGATGGCACTGGGGGAGTAGGCAAATCAGCAAAAGACATCTCTACTTTTCCAACAATAGGAGCAAGTCTGGATCCAACCCACTGTTGTTAAATACAGTGGTACCTCTGGTTACGAACACTTCTGGTTACAAGCTCCGCTAACCTGGAAGTAGCTGCTCCTGCTTGCAAACTTTGCCCCAGGATGTGAACGGAAATTGCGTGCCAGACGCGCACGTGCAGCAGGAGGCCCCATTAGCAAAAGCACCCCTCAAGATAAGAACGGTTTCAACTTGAGAACGGACCCCCAGAACAAATTAAGTTTATAACCAGAGTTACCACTGTAACATGTTATACAAGTTCAAAGGACAATGAAGGCTGAAACAGTGAGATGGCTCATAGTTTCTGTTGAAAAGTCACATAATGTAGCACCATGTTCATACTACTGTACCTGTTATAATGCCAATTGCTGACTTCTCTGATATGGGGGACACTTCTGGTGGTTTAATTTTTGTGTAACTGGCCTTGGGTTGACATTGTTCCAAGAAGTTTCTTTGAAGCAAAATCATATTCTTTACTGTACATTGAGGGAAGGAAAGGTAAGAAGAAATTACATTCAGGACTCATGAGTTTGTTAATATGTGGTTACCTTGTCATGTTCTCATTCATTTATTAGGCCACAGTCAAAAATAAACTATGGTTTACTATGAATGAGAAGTTTGCTGGTTTGTTCCTATCTTACTACTCAGAGATGCTGTTTGTGGGGGGGGGGGGGGGACAAGCCCTGGTTCACTCATAATACTAAGCCAAGCCTTCTGGTTGTTTCTTCCAAACAGTAGAGCAAAAGCAACTGTACCATGTTTTATTTCTGAATATGGATTAATGTTATGTGTGAAGAAGGCCCAGTATCCAGTTTTTCTGATTCACCTTACAAAGCAATCATCCCTGAAGCCTACCAGGCTATGTTCCCAACAAAACCCTAAATAAGAACAGAAGCTTTCTGGGGGGGGGGGGGTTCTGCAAAGTAAAATATATCTATACTAGCAAAGACTCAAGAGTTCACGAACAGATATTTGCATGGGAGGCAAGTATATTGGGTATTCAGGAGCAGAATGGAGGAGGAATCCGTTTTAAAACTGATTCTACACATGGAATCTGGCAGTTCCAAATTCTGCAACTTGCAAGAGACCATCAGCACCTGTGGAGGAATCTCTTTTCTCATAAGGTTTTAGAAGAAAATTGGACAAAATCTGAAAGGAATATTTCAACTGATTTGGATGGGGCGTCAATATAGTCTTGCATCTAGGCAATGACTAAACTGAGACCAGCTCAGGGTTAACCACAGCAGCCTGTGCCCTGCAAGGACATTCTTCAGTTATTAAAAAAAAAACAACCATGCAAAATGGGGGGAAAACCCATTTTAGTAATGTCACAAATGCATCACTGCAGTGAGTTGGAAAACCAAACTGCTAATTCCTTTATCTGCACATAGTGTTTATAAAATATTTTGATACTTAAATGCTCTGCTTACCTTCAAGAGATCCTTGATCCGATGGTGGTGCAGCAGTCTTTGCTTTACTATACTTGGCTTTTGAACAAACCTTATCCTTGGTGTCCCATAATCTCAGCTTTATACTATGATCTCTTAGCTTCATTAGGAAGTCGGTGGTAACATTAATTTCAACACTATGATTCCATGACACCCATATCTGGTCGTGTTCAAGCCATGGTCTCACAACCTATTTTTTTTATTTATTAAAAAAGCAAACAAACACAGATTGTTTAAAAATAAATAAATTAGGGGCCACAATTGTTCTTTTTGCATTTCAAAAGAAACTTAAGATGTATAAACTGGGCAACTTACAGGGGGTTGCTGAGAACTGCTGTCCCTTCTTTAGTACCCACCAAAGCCCTCCTGGACATCCTGGTTTTGGGTGCTTTTTTATTTAATTTTACCCACCAATTGCTCCACTCTATCCCCCATTTTCCCACATTATGTCTCTGGGCTCCATGTGACACAGAAGCACACAAAGGAAGGGAGAATGGTCAGAGTTGCCAAAGGCCTGGCCTTTGCTTTCCTGCATGAGGGCAGCCCAATTTGCCTTTTTTTAAAAAAAGGGGGGGCTGGGACAAAAAGGGACTTCAGCATCTTAAGCAGGGAGTTGTTGTGGGTCAGTGGAGTGTGGCGGAAGAAAACCTGTAGCAGGGGGGAGTAACAGAATCCAAGAAGCATTTTTACCTATTGTCAGCATCAGTATCCTAGAGCTTTAGGGTAGGAGAATTTTATCTCTTTGCCTCCGCTGCAGTCCTGAATTTGACTAGGCCCACCTTGCATTGCAAAAAGAGGTCTTACTGAACCAAACGGGTCCTTTTCTATATTGTAAATTGCAGGTTTGGGAAGGGAGCCAGTTTGGATTGAGACCATAGTGAGAGGCCAGAAAGTTAAAGGCCTTTTACTCCCCATGTCCTAACCCGAATCAGTCCTCAATTTTTGAAAATGTCCTTTCCAAAAAAAAAGAAAAGAAAAGGGCCCTATTTGATTCAATGGGATATCACCATCAGGAGCATGTGAGTGAGTGAAAGATCCCCGATTTTCCAGGTGCGGGGGAGGAGGAGGAGGACAGTGCAGAGTAATGGAGGATTTTATCTTGTATATGGTTGCAACGTGGTGTGGCTTGTAGTTCTGCAGGAATGTGATTGCTGGAGTGTGGGGTGGGTATGATCTTTATGTGAGGAGCATTCCATTGTCCTTTTCAGGGTCAAACAGTAGTTTGGGCCTCGGACTCAACCTCTACCTTGTTTTATGGGAAAGCCATTTCACCTCTGTGACTGGGCAATAGCCTTTTTGCGACTTGTAGGGCTCTAACAGCAATCATTTTGTGGTGGCGCCCACAATAGTTTTTCCAAACATGCTTACAAGCCACAAAAAGCCTGACAACTTTACTGGAGCTTGAAAATATATTGTATGAAACACCAAAACATTAAAGAGAAGAAATAATGAATTTTAAAAAGCATTAGTTATTCCTCCCCTTGCCACCAACTAGAAAGACATAAAACTGTAATATTCATAACTATTAAAATCCACATTAAGATTGAGCAGGGCTAAAAAAATTGATTCTCTCAAAATATTGAGTCATATCTTACTATGAAGGTTGTGTTCTGGTGACTTGCCTTCACCTAAAACTATAATTCATAGCCATCTGAAGCTGCCTTATACCTATGAGAAATCCCACTTTTCCTGCTGTGCTCAGATCCTGTGAATTTTATTTTTGCAAAACTAAAGCTGAAGTTTATGGGATCATAATGAGGAAAAGGTACTGGTTTGGATATGCAGGGGAGAGAAAATATATTCTAAGGGGTAGGAGCAAAATACGGTAGAGTCCAAAGTCCAATAGCATTTGCCATCTTATTTCACAATTTTACCATTTTCTTGCTATATTTGGAGATCAGCTGTAGCAAACGAACAAAGAGACAACATCTTGTTAGAGGGAAGAGAAGCATTTTTCAACAGTTCCCTCTGCAGCCTTCTATGCTAATTCCCATGCTATTCAAGACGATACTCCAACTCTCTGGAGCAGCCTCTCAGGAGCGCAAGAGGAAGGGGAAATCGGCAAGTCACCTTTGTTCCCCACTTTCCTCCAGGGAATAGTCCTATATAGTACACAGTGATATCATTATGATTTCATTATTGCCTGACGAGAGCCTTTGGCAATAGGTATTTTGTGATGTCAAAACAAAACGCTATCATTAAGAAAGCAATGTTCGTAAGAGAAACTATGGAGCTCTCTAGTCTCACTGCCAATATCCAAATATAATCAGCAATTCCTTGGAATGGAACATGGCGCTGGCCACATCTTTCTAATTCAGCATCAATGGAACAGTTGTGATTAAATGGCGCCACCACATAAGAGAGTGTTCTGCCACCGTCCTTGAGCAAAGGCCAACAGGATAGCAAGCTCCTACATTCTGCACCTCAGATTTAGCAGGCATAAACTCATTTCTAGAACTGTCTTACAATCTTATACGCACTCACTGAAATATGCAGCGCGGATGCCTTTTTCGACTTGGGCCGCTCACTGTCTTTTGGAGTCCCTGGCTGATATAGTAAATAGTAAGAAAGAAGCAAGAGCAAAGGAAAGGAAGAGAAAGGGGAAATGTAAAAATGTAAAGAGGTACAGCAGCATGTTTCAGTTACGCATCTCATACAAACTACACTACAAGAGCTTTCCCTTCCCAACAACACCCCTCCAAAGCATTCACCACTCTAATCTTTCCCAAAACCTATATGGCCTGTACGGATTCTCCCAAAGCCTCCCAGAGTGGCTGGAGCTGCCCAGAGTGGCTGGGGAAACCCAGTAGGATGGGTGGGGTATTATTATTATTATTATTATTATTATTATTATTATTAATATCCCAATTTCTTGTGCCAACTGTTTCCCACCATCCAGACTGCTGCCCCTGCTTCACAATCCCTGCTCCCCCTTTTCTCTGTTCTCTCCCTCCCCTACTCAGGCTCTCTCCAAGCTCTCTTTATTACAATATAATTTGGGGAAGGGAGGGGAGGAGAGGAGAGGAAGGACAGCACAGCACAATCATTACTATATCCCCGGCACAGGAACTATTGTGACACATGCATGCAGAATTAAAAGAAGCAGCTGCTACTAATTTTGATTGTTTTCTTAAACTGCACAGGAGCCACCACCTGAATGGATTAGGGAAGTGGTGTTTCTCTCACAATCAGGTTTGCAAACCACCGAAAAGGCAGAGTCAATAGCAGTGATTTACAAACCCAGTTATGAGAGAAATAACACTTCCCTCTTAAAAAGGAAAGCTTTACTTTTGTTCTGATTTTAAACATCAAGAATGCCAGGAGTTAAAATTGGATAGGAGGTGTGAGAATCCCACAGGAAAGTGAGTTTCAGAGATCTGTGATAGTATCTCTTGAGGTCTTTTATCAAAGCTTTAAAACAGCTTTGAGGGGAGAAAACTGTAGTATGAGAATGCACTGAAGAGGAGGGTGCCCCCTGAAGCTGCTTTTAGCAATGGGGGACGGGCAGGTACCACACAAAGTGCACATCTCTCTTCCACAGCAGCACTCATAGCAGCCAAAGGAGGGATATCAACTGCGGAAACACCATGGCAGGAAAACGTCAAGCTTTCAATACTGCAGTCGTCAGGCCTCTACACTGACCTGCAGCCACTTTTAGTTTGTTCTCGATTGGTCAAGGAAACCTATCCAACCAGACTGCCTTGGACATTCCAGGAAATGGATAGGAACACTGTGTCAGGTGTTGCCTGACTCCTGTCAGCCTCAGTTGGCATGATCAGTGCCCAGGGATAATGGGAGTGATAGTCTAGCAACATTTGTATCAGTGTGGGAAAGCATTATTCGAAATTAATGGCTATTATTTCTAAAGCTGCTTGAATTGCTATGTTGGTATCTAACTTCTTCAGAATCCATAGATTACTTGCACATGTTCCAGCTGAAAAGCAGGACTTAAAACTAGAGAACAGGCCAGGAAGTGGCCTCTGAAGGCTGTGTCAGGTTTCTGCCTGTTCAGGGGCTGAGTGATTCTGACATAAGACGCCCTAAGCTTCCTGAAGGAGGAGTAGGAAAGATGTGTAACAAACAAACACAGCTGAACTTTTCAAGAAACAAATCATAATCTCCTCTCGCTGCATATCAACAGTAACATAGGACGCTGTCTGATGCCAGGAGCAAATATTTGTCTATGTAGTCTATCTAGCCCAGGGAGTGGAAACCTGTGGTCTCTAGATGTTGCTGGAATTCAGCCCTTACCACTGGCTGCTATTTTAGCTAGGGCTGCTGGGAATTTGAGTCAACAACATGTGGAGGGTCACAGGTGGCTTTCCAGGGTCTCAAGTAAAGATACCAGGGAAACTACCTGGAACTTTCAGCATGCAGATCATGTGCTTTACCACTAAGCCAAGTTTCTGAAACTAGTTGAAATCTAGTCAACAATAAGTGACCTGGATCTACTGAACCCCCTGAAGTTAGTGGGAAACAGATTCAGAAGAGACACGTGGGAACAGATGCACCTGATAAGATATAGTCCAGGTTATTGTCATATGTATTGAAGCTGGAGACAAAAGAAAATAACTTTCGGAATATCTACTGACAATCAGGGCAGTTCTTTTGTACATAAACGTTTGTTATAAGTTGTTTTATAGAAACCTCAGAAGAACACAGAGTAAGTATTTCAAAAATCCTTTGAAACCAGTCTGGAATCCAAGGAGACCAACCATATAGGATTAAATTGCTATGCAGTAACCCCTTTCCTCATATTTCAGTAATATTAGTAAATGTTGCTTGTTCTTCTTACCTTAGATTCTGATTCCAGAAACAGTTTAGCCACTGGACCAAATAGCACCAAATCTAATTTTCGGGGTTCAACATCATCGGGCAGAAGAAAATATTCAATATGATAAAAACGATGCATTTTTGGAATATACGTGTCTCTCATTTTAGATGCTGTTCTTGAAATATCTTGTCTAGAGCCCATCACAGGCTTATTTGCTAGAAAAGTATCCCAACAGAAATTGGAAGTGGGAAGAGAATCCAACGGTTACAAAATACCATTTTCCACATTTTATGTAAACAAATCTTTCCAAGAATCTTATTTTTCTCACACACATATGAACACACACGTCTTCTGCAGAGCTGTTGGGGTCCCTGCTAGGATCTGGCCTTCATTTCTAGTGGAAGTTGTACATTCAGTTTAGCTCCCTGACAAAACCAGTAACTCTTCCCAAAATCCTTTCTCAAAGGTAGTTTCCAAGCTGAGCAGGAGCATTAGTTCCTAAATTCTGTAGGCATGATACACGATAATCTTTCCCAGTTCTTCAAACTTCAAGAGTTAGCAAAAACCATTCCAATCTAAAGTATTTATCTATACCAGCCACAAGCCTAACCTAATTTTTCCTTTCCAGAGGGAAAACATGTTAAGCATGTTGCTGGAAAACAGCAGTCTTGTGGTACTATGACTGTGAGAATGTGCAAGGAAGCCCACACTATTAGAAGATGCTAAAGGAACAATAGAGTGGCAGCTACAAAGGGCCAAATCAGGCCCAGGAAGGTGTTAACAGAGCATGATGCTCCATAATGGAGGGATCCACACCTTAAACTATTAACACATGAACTAAAAATTATGCCAGTTTCAGGCTCACAAATATACAAGACCTGGGACAATCAGCCAAGTCACACAATATGCCAACATGTGGGCACTGACAAGAACACAAAAATAGTAGGTACTCTGCATCACTACCAACTGTGAGACAACCAGCGATGTAACCATTGGGCAATGCAGAATAAGGGTTTTACATAACTATTGGGGGGGATGAAACAGTTTTTTTGGGTGAGGGGCAACGTTCTCCTTAATATTTTGGGACAATATCTTCTGAAAGGAATGAAAAGGACTGATAAATGCAATTTACCTACTTGGAGCTACAAGTGGAACAGCCAACGAGACTGAGAATGTGCAGTTAATCCGGTGCTCAGAATCAAGCCCTTCACTTCTCATGGATTGAGAGCATGTTGTGCTTTCATCTTCAGGGGTAGGGTGACCACCCTCACCTGCCTCTGGGCTTTCAGTTCCAAAGGTGCTGTCCGAACGCACGGTGTTATCTGACCCTTTTGACTCAACTGGCTCACACTCATCCTCATCTTGCTCCTCAACATCTGGCAGTCTACTTGCCATCCTGTGATAGAATTAAAATTATTAGTTCTTTGGACTTCCAATTCCTTCTGTTCTGTTTTAGTTCCCAGAATTGAGCGTTCCGGTTTGCAAACATTTTTTCGAAGCAGAACGTCAGATACAGCTTCTAATTGAGAGCAGGAAGCTTCTGCAGCCAATCGGAAGCTGCACCTTGGTTTCTGAATGTTTTCAGAAGTCAAATGGACTTCTGGAATGAATTACGTTCGAGAACCAAAGTGCGATTGTAATTTATACAGTGCTTTTATTAAGCACTTCAAATACGTCAGATACATTATGAAAGGGCAAATTCACATATGCATAATCATCACTTGATAGCCACAACATCAAGTGATGAGTTGCACACCTGAAATTGCCAAATCTAACAAGACTACCTCAAGCACATTGTTATTTCTGTGCTCACACATTCAGCTGGGGCTCAAGAGATTATAACCAACTGAGTGATGAGATGAGAAACCAATTAGCATGTGATTCAGCCACCGGTTAGTTATCCTTAAACTTGTAAAGTAGAATTATAAATAGCCACTCATCTGGTCACCTGTGGCAAGCAACAATTGCCTCCTGGCAGCCAAAAAGCAAAGCATTTGTAATTTGGTAGATAATTATTTTCTTCTCCAATGCTATAAACATACCAGAAATGGCCAATATTTATAGGTGGGCATTCTGGCCATCTAGCAAACATTTATGTGGGCTAGAATGGAAATGTTGCAGTAAGATACACCAGAGTTAGTCCCACAGATCCAAGGGCAACCCTTCTGAAGCTATGCTGGTCTAGGCCTGATCTTGAGAGATCACCTGAGAATCCTATGAACACCACCACCTTGAGTTCCAGGAAGGAAGGAGCAGAAACGTTGTTTACTGTTGGTTAACAGTAAACAAAATATTGCTCATGGAACACTAAAGCTAAGAGAGGGAGTTTGCTTAAGGCTGCTTTCAGAATGAGCTGAGATTTGACACTAGGACTTCATGCCTCATAGCTTACAATTAATCACTATGCTACTCCACCCTCTCTAATGTTGACTGAGCAATGTGCCAATCTGATGAAGACTTATCACTTCTCCCACAAGATCTGTGGAAGTTGAATGGAAGGGGAAAGGGGTGGGTGGGAAAACGAACACCCAGGCAGCCACAGGCAAGAGAAGTAACATGGAATAACAAATGGCTGAGCACCCCAAACCAATGATGGAAATGTGCATATAAAAGCAAGCTTCCTTTCACATTCCCCACGACACCCAAAAGGGTGTCATGTACATGATTCCCATGGCTGTATTGTACTTAGCTTTCCCACCATGTGCATTCAACACACAATAAACACATTGCCTAATTTAAAACCGAAACCATCATGCTCCCAATATGCAAACTAGGCAAATAACACTGCCTAGTTAGATGGGAGAATTAGTACCACATTAAATGTATGGGGCGGGGAGAGCAGAGACATCTGCTCAGCTTTGCCATTTTGAAGACTGATTTAGGTGCTACCCCCATCTGTAGCTTTGTCTCCTGTTGATGCTACAAGTGGTGAATGCAATATCAAAAAGCTCTTTATCAGACGTACAGCCACTAGCCTGTAAAGCAGCATCTGCCTTGCAACCTTGCATACCACCTGTTGGCAGGGGCGATGGCAGGCAAATGCTACATGTGTTCGAAGCTGAAAAAGCACATCGCCAACGGAGAAGAATCTGTACATCTGCAACAACAACAAAAAGCTTGACTGGAATTGAGGTTTCCAAAGTAGAAAAATATTTCCAGTCAAGCCATTTCTTGGTTGGCATCAGCTGGTGCCTGTTGCACTACAATATGGAGATTCATACCTTAACAAAAAGGTGCACTTTCAGGGAACCTGAATGCATGTGTTGGCCATCCAGCCACTACCTCACAAATAAACTAGAGAACCCAGAGTACTGGGCTTGTCTCAACAAATCATGATTTCAGCTTGGCACTCATTAGTGTGGCCATCAAAGATGAGGGTTAAAGCACAACACATCATCAATACACTCAAATTCAGAAACACACCCTTTCTCTCCTTCAATAAATCACACTATGTGCACAATCAAGTTTCTCTTGTTTCCAGGCCCTCTGCAGGGGAACATATCCTCAAATTCCACAAAGAGGTGTTTTTAAAACCCTAAATACTAAAAAAAAAAAAAGCACTCTGCACATGGTCAGCGCCTTCCCCCTTTTGTCCCCTAGGATTAGGTCCACTAAAAAACAGAGGCAGCCAAGATGTAACAGTATATATACAAAGAGAGAATGGAGAGCATCTAACCTTCATTCAGACACACACCTGTGCTAATGGTGCGATCCCTACTTAACTGAGAGTAAGACCCAATGAATTCAATAAGGCTTAATTCTGAGCAGGGATTGAAGTTGGGTGGGAAGGAGCAACGGAGTCCAGAGGCCTGTTCAGAAACCCAGGTAGAGAAAGGCAAAAAGTGCTTCAATAACCACAGAAAAGTGAGATGAAGTTTTCTATTGGGCAGTTTACAGGGCAAACCTATTCGGGTCTACTCGAAAGTAAGTCCCAGCGAGCTAAACTGGGCAGAAGTCCAGCAGCTTTCGTCCCCTTACAAAGCCAACCAAGCTACAAGAATTATTTCACTTCACAGCAAATGGGGAGGAAAATATAGAGGCGCGGGAGGTTACTCAGCGCCTTTGAACACCAGAGTCCCCGCGTTTACCTCGCCCGACTAGTGTCCCGCGCCATCCCGCCAACCTCGGTAGGAAACTCGCTCTGGCCTGGAGGCGCGCGGCAACACCAACAAAACCAAACGCGCCTTAGGCGTGGGCGTTCTGCATTCCATCTCCATCCGCCACTCTGAAAAGAAGTCCCACTCCCGCCCCTTCCAGTGCCGCAATGGAGCTGCCCCGCGTGCTCGTCGTCCGCTTTGATTGACGATCCTCGGCGTAGGGATCCCGAGAGAAGCACAAGTTGCTAAGGGATTCGTTTGCTCGGCCGCAAGAGGCTTTGCTCGAGAGCCCGCTGTTTGCAGAGGCAACAGCTGTGGGTAAACCCCGAGGGGAGCAGAGTAAATCGTGCAGACGCCAGCGAGGAAGGAGCACTGGGAGCCCGAGGAGGGTCCCGAGGAAAGGGGCGCAAAACGGCGGGAGCCAGGCCGCAGGCAACACAAAAAGCATGACCTCAAGCAGCGGCCTGGGATGTTGCAGCCGCGTTGCTAAAAGGCTGCCCTGCGGAGTTCCACGTGCAACGGACACGTTCCAAACGACGCTCATGAGTATGCAAGACTGCTGAGAGAACACTAGGAACCCACAGAACTGGGACATACACATGCTTATGATGTGAAAGCATGTTATTGGTGGAGCTGCCAATGACACCATAGCAACACAATGTCATACATATATATGATGTCACCAAAGATGCCATTCCCCACAAATTTCAGGGCCAGGGCCATGCACAATGCATGGCACCCACAGCCACCCATGGTCACAGGGTCAAGCTGGCACTCCTGCATAGTGTCATCAGTTTGTGGGTGCCAGACCTTTTAACCCCTGGATGCAGCAAATCTTAAAATATAAACCATTTTAAAATATAAGCCAGTGTGTGACAGACTGGGGGGGTGGGGAGAGGAGGGCCTCTCCCATCATGAGTAGTACTGCTTTATAGGGAATATAGAAGGCTTGGAAATGGCCACAATCCAAGAAAGGTAAAATGGCTGCAAAGATAATGGTGTTATGCCTCCTGGGTGACTTGCTTTGATAGGATCATTGCTGGGTAATAGGCATGGGAAATGGTTTATTGATTGCCAGACATCCTTGGTGTTTGACATTATATATGCATCAGAATTTGGAGTCGGTGGCCCCCCTGCAGCTTGAGGGAGGGGCAGGGAGAGATGAACAAGGCCTGGCCTTAGTTTGAAATGGTATGCCTTTGGTGAAGGTTACACAAGTTCTCTGGGGATCTGCTGCCTGCTGACAGCATGCTCTGCTTGCATACTTGTAAGTAAATACAGTGGTACCTCTGGTTACGTACTTAATTCGTTCCGGAGGTCTGTTCTTAACCTGAAACTGTTCTTAACCTGAAGCACCACTTTAGCTAATGGGGCATCCTGCTGCCACTGCACTGCCGGAGCACGATTTCTGTTCTCATCCTGAAGCAAAGTTTTTAACCCAAGGTACTATTTCTGGATTAGCAGAGTCTGTAACCTGAAGCATATGTAACCCAAGGTACCACTGTATTGCAAACATGCCAGTCTCCAACGTACTCTAAAAGGAAACCAAACACTGAAGTATTACTCCACTTATCACTCATAAGAGAGAAGTGTATATCAATATCTTTATCTATCACAAGCTATCTTATTATATATGTAACATTTCAAACATTAACCTGACTTTTTCTTTTGCTTCTAGTTTTTTTTGCTAAAATCAGCCTTGCTGTAGTAATTAAACTCTTTTAACTCACTGTGTTGAACTATTTGAACACTTACATACAGGCCTGGCTAGAACATTGTCTCGACTATGAGCCAGAGAGTACAGTCAACACCCATCATACACACCCCTTTTGATTCTCTCACGTTATTCCCATCTGGATACAAAATCTGCCAAATCCTGCGTAAGGGGTTATGAGATTGGAGAAGAATCCCAGCTGTTAATGGTATGATGAACACCAGTTCTTTTTGGTATCTAGTGCTTTGAAAGTGGGTCATACAAGGGGAAGGCTTTGCTCTTGCATTAAATTCTTGAAAGAAGGGGTACTGAGTTATACTTAAGAAACATAACAGAGAGTGGGATTCACCTAACATAATCCATCAGGGAAAGCCCTGCAGAAGGACTTCTGCTTGCAAAAATGACTTTCCTCCTTCACTCCTTACCCCTGCCCCCAGGCCTCAAAAACATCAACCTTCCTACAGCATCTTTGGCTGAATTAAGGGAAAATGAGAAGGGAATTAAGGGGAAATGAGAAGGAGCCATGGGCGTGGTCAGGATTTTTGTTAAGGGGGACAGAACCTCAGCTGTGTATTTTGATTGATTTAGGGGGGCAGCTGCCCCCACCATGCCACCCCTTGGCTACGCCCATGGAAGGAGCTATAAAAGTAGTGGGTGACCCTTCTTATGTGGCTTTTCCATAATACAAGCATTGCCAATCACAAACAGCTTAGCAATTCCATAAACTGTTGTTCAAAGGACTTGAAAGAAACAAACATGGACATGCAAACCTATAATAAAGACAACATGGTGGCCTGTTCTTAGAGACTGAATGACATTACTACTGGATTACGACATACAGTACAGCCCTGGTTTATGTCTTCTTGTGTAAACAAGATACTGTGGTCCTTGATGCTGACAGACCACCATGTAAATCCACTGAGATCTATGGTTTGACTGTAGATAGGAGACAAAATTATGCTACGTTGCACAATGTCCCAGCAAATTGGCAGGGGGGTAAATAAGCAGATCAAGAGGCTCAAAGTCTCTTTATTTGCTCTTTGTGGATAGGAATCCCAGATGCTCTTGATTACTGTGAACTCAAGAGTGGTGGATGAAAGACAATGCAGAGAATCTGAAGCAAAATGAACAAAGTGACCCTGGACAAAGGAACAAACAATGTAGGAAATACTATTTAGCCAGCGACTAAAGCAAGCTCCAGTAGAGTTGCTTACATTGCAGTCTCCTTTTGTATTCCCCGCCCCATCAGCGTATCAGTTTATAGGGGGAAAGACATAACTACCTGGAAACAACAGGTTGGTGGAGAGACCTTTCTGTGGAACCCATCTGTTACTAAGAAGGTACAGAAACCCCGAAAGCCTACCTTGCCAGTGTGGTATAGTGGTTAGAATATTGGAGATGGACAGGGGAGACCCAGGTTAAAATCCCCCCTCAGCCAAAAAGGTCACTGGATGTTCTTGGTCTGTTCACTCTCAGCCTACCCTATCTCCTAAGTTTGCTGTGAGGATACAATTGGTGGTACAACTGTGTACATAGCTCTTTGGAAGAAGAGTTTAAGGAGTCAGATTCCCTTCCTGATATCAAGCAGCCTGTCTGTTGGGAAGTGTATGTATATTATAGCTATAGATTAGTTAAAGCCATAAATAATGGACTTTAACTTTCAGTGTGTCTGTCTTTCAACTGTATTGGTGATTTAAAGAGCTTAGTAGTATTTGTGTGGCTAAGTCACTGATGGTAAAATCTGAATCCTATTGATGGAGAAAAGGAATCCATTGTCTCCTGTAGCTACTGATCTTGAAGCCACATCTTAGTTCTGCCGCACATCAGGCAGAATCTGACTTTTAAAAATAAGCCTGGTAACAGCCAGATTTATTTAATGCAAGTTCTTTAATGTCAAGCTTCCTAGATGCAGCTTCTTAATCCCTTACAATACAGTTCTTTTCATTTGTTTCCACATAAGCAGATTGTTTATCTGCAGTTGCTTTTACAACATTCTAGTATCATCACATTGTTTGGCACCAGCTGTCATATTGTAATAATTATTGCAAAACATTTCCATAGCAGAGAAGTGGCACTCTAGCTAGCAATAGCAGAAACCTTCACAGCAGCTAAATGGTGTTGTTGAACTGGTGGTACAGTGGTACCTTGGGTTACATATGCTTCAGGTTACAGACTCCACCAGCCCAGAAATAGTACCTCGGGTTAAGAACTTTGCTTCAGGATGAGAACAGAAATCGTGCTCCGGCGGCGTGGCAGCAGTGGGAGGCCCCATTAGCTAAAGTGGTGCTTCAGGTTAAGAACAGTTTCAGGTTAAAAACAGACCTCTGGAACGAATTAAGTACTTAACCTGAGGTACCACTGTATATGTAAATACATGTCGATAAGTAGATATAAGCATTGATACTGGACTTGGATTCTTAAATCTCACCTCAACTAGATATCACTGGGTAGATTTCAGCAGGCTGGCATCTCTACACATAGGTCAGTGTTATATGAGGTGGCTTGCTTCCCATGCTATTTGACACACCCTCCTCCTTCAGATAGTTGTGCTAGCATGATTCTTTAAATCTTCTGAACCATGTGGAGTCTAGAGACCAGCTTCACATGTGAAGGAACAGCATGCACACAGCATCAATTGCAAGTGACCACCATGGCACCGGCCTTCATTTGGCTAAATGAACAAACACATCAAGTGGTGATTTGCCACCTGTAAAATTAGTGTAAACTATACCAATACTGCTGTCCAAATTCTGAAAGTCACAGTGTGGGTTCTCTGACCAATGGGTTACATGCTTTGAGGAATCTGCATCAATGAGACTGAAAGTAAGTAACACTGATTTCAGTGGATATACTCTCAGCAGGATGCAATCCTAAACCTGGGAGTAAGTCCTATTTAATTAAATGGGGCTAACTTCTGAGCAGACATAGACAAAATTGCACTGCTAAACAATTGTCTGATGTTGTTGTTGTTGTTTAGTCATTTAGTCATGTCCGACTCTTCGTGACCCCATGGACCAGAGCACGCCAGGCACTCCTGTCTTCCACTGCCTCCCGCAGTTTGGTCAGACTCATGGTGGTAGCTTCGAGAACACTGTCCAACCATCTCGTCCTCTGTCGTCCCCTTCCCCTTGTGCCCTCAGTCTTTCCCAACATCAGGGTCTTTTCCAGGGAGTCTTCTCTTCTCATGAGGTGACCAAAGTATTGGAGCCTCAGCTTCAGGATCTGTCCTTCCAGTGAGCACTCAGGGCTGATTTCCATCAGAATGGAGAGGTTTGATCTTCTTGCAGTCCATGGGACTCTCAAGAGTCTCCTCCAGCACCATAATTCAAAAGCATCAATTCTTCGGCGATCAGCCTTCTTTATGGTCCAGCTCTCACTTCCATGCATCACTACTGGGAAAACCATGGCTTTAACTATATGGACCTTTGTTGGCAAGGTGATGTCTCTGCTTTTTAAGATGCTGTCTAGGTTTGTCATTGCTGTGGTAAAATTTGCTGTCATTTTCTGATACTTTACAGCAAATGCTTCTTGATAAGAGAGGTTAGCCCTAGAAGTGTTGTATCCTCATTTCAGGTACTGCATGATCTAGTAATGGTTCCTAAGGAAAACGTCAACTAGACATTTGAGTTTTCCAGTTTTGTTGGAGCAGTGACCTGTATGCTATGCATTTAAATGGTCTGCATTGTGCTGAATTATTTCAATTACAGAATAATCGTGTTATGGAATGGAATCTCATGCCCTAGAAATAAGGGGAAAGAAGGACAGAGAATGTATTGTATCTCAAAAGGCTATATCAGTTTATTTAATTATGGATTGTCATCATGTTGACCTACACTTTTCCTTTTTATCACACTGAATACAAAATAAAAGATTTACCTTCAAATTATTCATCCTCTATTCTTTTAAATCAAAAGACCAGCAGATGGGCAGTTAGCAGTTCAACAAAGGCCCAGTATCCTTCAACAACATTTAATGCCTTTGTTCCAGTGAGAGAAGCGACCAAGAAACTCAATCACCACTCATGTGGAAACTGCAGGTGTTGTGGTAAAATTTACGCTGACACTTTTATCGCCTGGTAAAGATTTTGTTAGTCTTTAAATCAATTATCTCCACTTGGGGACATTTTACTATTTAAAATAGCTGAGACAAACCAAATGTAATTGTTTCAACATCTGCCCCCCCAGGATCCTTCTGCTGTAGTTCTTGCCTGAGAGCCATTTAGTCGACAAATGCAAAAAAACCAGATGTAACTTTACATAGTATTTGGTGGAAAATTTAAAATAGGCGAGGCTTTTCTACTTATTTTTCCTTTTCATATTTAATTATTAATCAAAGGAATATATTTGACTCAACCTAAAAACGTTGTACAAATCAAGTCAATACAAAAAAGATGTACACCCCCCTTAGAGAATTGTTCAGTGTGACATGGATTTTTGTCAGTACAGCCTATTTCCATTTCCTTCCTTCTATCTGCCAACCCAGCCTTTGCAGTTTTCATGGAGAATCAATGGGTAGGGCCCATGAGTCCTTAGGGCCTTTTGGCAGTTCAGTTGCTTCCCTCCAAGTCTCCTTCACTTTTCTGCATCAGCTTAAGACACATCTCTTTTACCTCCATTGCTTATTTCCTTTATTACTGGATATTGTGGCTTTAATAGTGTTGAGAGCTATTTGAATGGCATCCTATAGAACAAAAAGCGCTTTAAAATATAATACATACATACATACATACATGCATGCATGCATGAAGATGATGGCTGCTGCAGAATAACTTAGTGTAATCGGCCTCCCAATCTCTGTTGAGCATTTTGGGATTCCAGGGGTCTTGGGCTGTGTTTCCGTCAGAAATTGGGCACAGTGGAGACAACAGTGTCTTTCAGCTATATGGTTCTAATTACACATACATACAGTTGAGTCTACTGTGGGGAGACTTCAGAGCATTTACTGTACATCTCAGAGGGACTTGCTTCCTGTTGATGTGAGGCAATATAATCTTTTGCAGAGTCTGACCACAATAGATAATAATGGGTGCAAAAAGGGGACCCAAGCTTCCCACTTACTGGGCTATGCAATAGGCAAACAGACAATGGGACTATTTTCCAGATGAATAGACACACAGCTGGCCCAACCATTAGACAGATTAAAGCAATCACTTCAGGTAGCTGATTATTGGTGTCCTGAAAGGGCAACAGACTGTTGGTTATTACGGTATTTTGTTATGGTATTTTCACTGCCAGGGATGGGAAGAGAGACACTTTTGATGTTTTCTACCTTAGGTGTCAAAGCAGTTTGACCTGTATTGGGGTGGGATGAGGTAGGAGGCAACATTTACTGTCTTTCCTTGGACACCAAAACATATTGGGCCAACCCTGGCTGGAAGGATAGATAGGCCATATAACCCAGAACTGAGAAGACCTTTGCTTCAGGCTGTAGTACACTAAAAGAACATAGGCTTAAAATAGTTCAAGTGCTCAATCGCTGGCTTTTGCACCACAGGCAAAAAAGCCAGATAGCCTTGGCTTTGATCCCAAAAGAAAGTTTATAATGTACCAGCAGCAATTAATTATTGTTGTCTACAAGCAAAAGATGGTCATGCCTCTATGCCTAATCTAGCTCCCAAGGTTGCTCTGGGGATTAAATAAGGAGGGAGAAGAACCAGGTGTATCACCTTAAACTCTCTGGAGAAACAGGTGAAATATAAATGCAACAGAAGAAAGAAATCTCCAGTTCAGAGCGATGTCACCCTATCAAGCACACCCTGAATGGGTATGGGATACTTGCTAACCTGATCCCCTTTACCACTACATCATAATTCCATACTTCACTAGATCTTCATGCACCGGCAAATGGTTCTGGCATTGTGTTCCCGCACTGCATAAAACTAGCGATATAGTAACACACTGCTGCCATAAATCCACGACGTGTTTGGTTGTTCCCTTGTCATCAGGGATTTAGTAGTAACATTTCCACCCAGTGAATGTAACATGCAGATAGAAATCTGTTAGGAAGATGTTACTAGTATTTCCTTTCAGTTTATGGTCCTGTCAACCTACAGGACTCAAGTGCATGTGGGAACACAAGGAATTACTCCTGCCATTTTGAGCTGCTGGGGAACTAATGGAGTGGGATAGCCTAAAAAGTGCTTATGTTATGAATGTGCACATTTCATCATATGAATAGCCAGAAATCTGAATTTTATTGAAGCAGACAGGTCAATGGGCTCCTTTGTTCCTCAGAAACAGTTTGCTGTGGATATTCCCAGACAGATGAAATTAAGTAACTATCCTCAACTCGCTGTGAAAGGACAGTCATTTTAATCAGCAAACATTTATTATACCATAAGCTGCCTGTCCTAATTGGGACGGGAAGCTCAATTTATTGCAACTACTCATGTGAAAGAAAGGGGACAGTTTTAAAATCTGTACAAGCACAACACACATGCTTTCAACCACTTTATGCTTTGCCAAACATTTTGTAGGGTTAAGGGGCAAGTTACTTCATCAGTGAAATATTTCGGCCTTCACAGCTTTTTCAAAAACATGTTGATTTGAAGCAAGGTACTTTTAATTATATGCTGTGGTGGAGCAAATAAACATCTTTTAGGAGTTATAACCAGCAAATCATAAGATGCATAATCATTTTTAACCAGAAGCCCTTGAAATCCGCAGCATAATGCAGAAGAACTGCAGCAAGAAACAACAGTGTGACAGCAAGTGTTTTAAAGTGTTTGGCTACGTGTAAACATCTGAAAGCCTGTCTCCATCCCTACCAACCTTTGGGTACTGATATTTCCAGGGGTGGGGGCTCTCTTGGTAGTTTCACCACCCTCAGAAGTGCAGGGAAGTGCCTGGAGAGCACTTTCCCTGTGGCTGCCCCTAAACTGCTGAACTCGCTTCCCAAAGAGGTGTGTCTAGCATCCTCCTTGCAAAGCTGAAGATGCATTTATTTACCCTGGCCTGTGACAGTTAAAGTAATTTGTTTAGTTGGACCCACCCCTTTTATAGGGTTCTGTTGCATCTGGCACTATTTTACATGTTTATTATGGCAACGGTGTTACCAGTTTTTATAATGATACAGTCTGTTGTTGAATCCTGTCTGGGACCTTATGGTGAAGAACAGGTAACAAATAAATAAATGCCCAAGTAGTTTCGTTGTCTTCTGGGAGTCAGTTCAGCTTTGTGAAATGTTAAACATACAGTGCAATCCTATGCATGTCTATTCCAAAGCAAATCCCCTTAGGTTGGCTACCATGTAAGTGATTATATATGACTGTTGCCTTATGTGTCTTGAAAAATGGGCCCGTAACATTTCTGTTCCTAGTGACAGCTTAATTATTGAAGTTAGAAATGAACACTGAGACCAGCGCAAATGCAATAAATAAATAATTAAATAGTGAGCTATTTGCTGACAAAACCCAGGAATGAATAAGCTGAGTCATTTACTTTCATCCTTCAGCAAAAACATAGTTGAATTTATTACTGCTGCTCTTGAGTGGTGCTACTATAACAAAAGTTCTGTAAACACTCCCATTTTAAAGTCTTGTTTCTGAAGATTAATTCTACTGAAACAAATTGCTTCAGGTTGACAATAGTGGGAATGTTTTCAGAATGAATAGGCTATTTTAAAGGCTCAGCTAATTAGGAGACTGAGATTTACCAGTTTCAAGTGCATTTTTAAATTGCCTGATCGCTATTTATTTTTCCAGTTGCATTTGGCTGGCCTTGGTGTTAATTTCTAACTTCACCCCCCCCCCCAAAAAAAAGAATTAAGGGGGAGATATTTCACGCGCAAGTACAGATGTGGGAAGATCCGAAAACTGCTGTCGGTCTCATGTGCAAAAAGTTTGCAGAGTTTATTGATCTGAATGAGGTGCAAGCTTCTATGCTTGCAAGTTTAGAGTTATGTGGTGGATACTGCTTTTTAATAATCACAACTCTTTTTTTTATTTGAAAGAAAAACAAACGTTTAGCCAGAAGTATGAAGGGCTCGGCTTGAGTAAACAAGTTGTTTACTGCTAAATACCCGCTTTCTGTGCGGGGGGGGGGGCAGGTACTTGACTGTAGGAGAAAAAAGTGGTGGGGAGATCCGCAGCTCTTAAATCCAAATTTTGCTGCCCCGACGTGCTTTCTGATATCTGATCCCCAAAGTTTATCGAGGCTGCTGTTTGCTCATGTGACGTTAGTTGCTCTCCCCCTTTTTTTTGCTTTGCTTTGATGCCTAGCGGTTTTAATCATGCTTAGAGCCGTTTAGCAGGCCGGCAGGCGTGGTGCTGGTTGCTATTATAAACATCTAGCAAAGCAGGAGGGAGGCGCCTTCTCGTTTCGCCGGGCAGGGGCGGAGCGAGGCAGGAGGCGTGGCCCGGGGAGCTCTGCCCGTCCCGAGCCGGGGAACTCGATTGCAAGCGGGAAGCATGGTCGGAGGGAGCGGCGAGCAGAGTTGCGAGGAGGAGGCGGCGGCGGCGCGCCAGGATGGAGCCGTCTGATGGCTGGGATCCCTACGGCCGCCCGGCCCGCCGGACCCAGTGGCTGGTCAGCGCCCTGGCATACCACTACGGGCTGGACCGGGGCGTGGAGAACGAAATCGTGGTGCTGGCCACGGGCTTGGACCAGTACTTGCAGGAGATCTTCCACCACCTGGACTGCGAGGCCGAAGGCAGGATCCCCGGAGAGGACTTCCGCACCCTGTGCGGGGTGCTGGGGCTGCAGGCGGACGGCGGCGGCGACGACGAGGCGGCCGCCGACCCGGAGGAATGCGCCGGCCTCTGCGAGGACGTCGCCCCGGAGCTGACTTTCCGCCAGTTCCACGCCAAGCTGTGCGGCTACTTCAGCGCCAAGGCCGGCTGCCCCGCGACGGGCCGGGGCGTCGCGGGGGTGGCGCGGCTGCCGGTCGGCAAGGAGAGCGAGCACATCGAGACCCAGATCCGGCTCCGCAGCCCGCTGCGCCGCCGCCGGGAGAAGGAGCGCGGGCCGTCGAACAAGAAAGAGGGCGGGCGTCGGAGCAGCAGCAACGCCAGGGGGTCTGGTTCCACCTCGTGCACCTCCTCGCCGTCGTCCTCGTCGTCCTCTCCGCCACCTTCTCCCCCCGGGCCCGGCTCGGATCGCCGGCTGGTGCCGTCGGGCTCGTGCTCCCGGGAGTGCTACGAGGAGATCGTGGCCTTGGAGCAGGCGGAGGACCGCATCGTCAAGCTGGAGGACGAGAACGCCAGCCTGCGCGAGCTGGTGGAGGACATGAGGGCGGCTCTGCAAAGCAGCGACGCCCGGTGCTTGGCGCTGCAGGTGAGAGGGCCGGAGGGGGTGGGGTGGGGAGGCTGTCCAAGCGTGGGCCCACTTCGTTGGAATTGTGGGCACGTGCAAAAAAAGGGCCTTTCTCGCAGCAACCTGTAAAGTTTCATCAAATACTTTTCAGGTAGTTTAAGGACTGTTGCATCGACAGGGCCGGCCCTCTAGGGCTCTTTGGGCGTGGGAAATCTTCCCAGGCCACGCCTCCTCCATAAGCCACGCCCCATAGCAGTGTCAAATTCCACCTACTCTGACTTCTCTTTAGATCTTATAGATCACCTATTACTAATTCCCCTTTTTCTTGAGTGTTTTTACCTGAATGAAATGTGTCCTTGATTCTGAAGAATGGCTCTCTTGGTTGCTTGGAGGAAGGAAAGAGACATGGATATGAGGGTGGGTGTAGAAACTAGCCCACCGAACAGAGGCAAACTTTTCATTTCTTGCTTCATGCGCTTTGGTCTCTGGTCCTGCCCAGCACTATCATGTGGCTGCCAGAAGGTTGTCTAGATGGGAAGGAGCCCCTTGATGTGAATGGAGTTCAGAGTTCTGGCACAGGTGGTGAAGCAAATTTGTTTTTTGTTGCCCAGAGGGTGGAACCTGGAGGGAAAGGCCACCAACTAAAAGAAATTGGATTTTGACTAAACATGAGGAATAACTTTCAGTCTGTAGCTCTTGTCACTGCTGTCACTCCTCACAAGTTTTCCTCATCATCTCCTTCCCCAGCTTAGGAGATGGGTGGTCATAAATACTCACCAAAGTTACTACGAAATCTGACTCTGCTATGCGTCAGGTCCCTCACCTGCACACATCTCTGAGAAGGTGTAATCCCACTCTGTGATAACACAAGGCCTTATTAGTGGGAGCCCCCACTTTGTGGAGCTTCCTACCCAGGGAGGGTCCTTTGGCGTCCATGTTTCCTCCTCTTTTTCATATCAAAATTGTCCCGTTTCAAAAACATTTTTTGTTGTGTGCATGTGTGAGCACACTTTGTAATTTGCTTTAAAAAAGACCCATTGTGCCATTTTTGTTGTTGTTTTATTTATAAGTGATGATAGGTTGGAGCAACTCTTTTGAAAATGGAATATAACTGTTTTAAATAACATTTAAAACTCCTGCCTGTGCAACATGACTTCCTTCTTCCCTCCTCATATGCACCCCCATCTCTGTCCCAGAGGGTCCTCCAACTCCCTGGAGCAGATTGTGAGGAGTTCCACTGCACAGGCCAAAGCCTATTCTCAAGCATGGACACCACTGGATACAACCCAATAAAAATAAATAGTCATAAAAACAGCTTTATCCTGTACTGATGTGTGGGTATATTTACCTTGAAGGTAAACATAAATACAGATTCAAAAGAACTTAAGTTTGTGCTCATAGTGATGATACAGTCTGCACTTCTACATTTGGTGCAACAGATCTTAGTATCAGCCTGTGATACTTCTGATGCACTTCTGAATTTCTGGCAAGCTATTACATCATTGTGTTTGTGAATTTGTGAGAGTCAAAGATACACAGAATACACTCTCAATTGTGTGTTCTGCAAGTTTGTTCTTGTATGGCTTCTAATGTGTTCATTGCTTAGCATGCATCATAATGACCAGCCTCAAAAATTGGTTTTAGTACCATTCTCCTAAGACCCTCCTGTTCACGGGTGTATGCCTTTTTGTATTACAAGGAAGCCGCCCCATGTAATTGAAATGGAGCTGGGGAGGGAAAATTTGAGTACAGTAAGCCCACAACTTACACACTTAACTACAGGATATTCAGCTTTGCACACTTGACTCTTTTTTGTAATTTGTTTAAAAATAATAATAATTGGGGGCAGGCGTCTGGGTAAAAAAAAAAAGACTTTGGCAATCCCACCCACCACTGAACCCAACATTTTTTGACCATATGTGATTTTGGCTTTAGGTACGATCCCCGAAATGTGACCCTATGTAAGTTGCGGGCTGACTGTATTCATATTAATGTAAGAAAACGTAATGTACGGTAGTCACAGGTTTGTGCATGGGTGGCTATAGGAAGGAACGTAAAATGGCAGCAGTTTGCTTTCCAGCCTGTAACCATCACAAAGCAGTACTGTTTCTGTTCCACTGCAGTTTGGTTTCCATCAAATACTAGGTTATTTGTCTGACTGCCCACTATTTTAATGATACTGTTTGATGTAAGCTATATAACATGCATTGTTTTTACTTTTCATTTACATTAGAAATCAGTGTTAAAAGAATCCATTAATTATGTGTTGTTTGAGGACTTATAGGTTATATTTGCTGACTGATTTCCATTCGTGACCATAGACTAAGAGGCAAACTATAGCAATTTCATTTCCTTTTCTTGTTTTCATTGGAAATTTCTGACAGCTATAGGTCTATGGTTCAGTCTTTGTGGTACTTTAGCCTTGTTTGAGACCTATATGAGCTGGACTTTCTAAAACATCATGGACAAAAGTGAATTTGAAACAAATCTGCTTGATTAAAGTGTAGCTTCTTTCCTTCTAATTTATATTTCTACCTCTGCCCTGTTGATTGTAGGTAGGATTGTGGAAGAGCCATGCTAACCATAAGAATAATGGGACCTGTTTTATAAGCAACCGGAGACAATTAGCTAATGGTCAGTCCCAGACTTCCAAGTGCCTTCAAAGTGTTCTAAAAGAGGTTGAATTAATCCGAAGTTCTAGGGATGGACAAATTGAAGAAGCAATTAGGTTCAACCAAGAACTGGAAAAAGAACTGAGGAATTCTCACGAAGCTCTGGTCGCCCTGGAAGACTGCAACCGCAGTCTAAAGAGAGAGCAAGCGGAAATGAGGAAAAAGGTTGAAGAAGCACGGTATGCTGTCCTTAACAGCCTAGGAAAAGTAAAGGAACTCGAAGCTAAAGCCCATAAAATGCCGCAGCTGCAAATATATATTCAGCAGCTAGAATCAGAGCTACAATATTATAGGTAAGCCTGAAATTGCCAAAAACAAATATCAGATGCAGCGTATGTATGTGGTTTGCAAACTCAGTTGTAAAAGTCTTCTGAAATGTGGTGAGTAAAGAATTGGCCTCTACCTAGTTATTTTCTTAGTAGGGACTCTCAGCAAAGCGTCACTTATCTCCCTTCTAGTTAAGGCCACAGCAAGCATGATTTAGTGGGAACAGGAAAGGCTATCAAAGAAAAGCCCAACACGCAATTGACAAAAATCAGCAGATGTTAACAATCTAATTTAGGAGACATTATGAATGGTCTTGTGGGAGTTGATGTTTAGAAAGGGCAACATGTAATCTAATGGGAGAGGCTGTTGGGGGGGCGGAACCCACCAGCTGGTTATCATTAAGGGCATTGGTTGCAGTCTGCATTTTAGCTTTATGTGAATATTTGTACAGCGCTACCCATTGGGATTCCTCATGTTTTGGCACTTCATAACTTCTCTTTATGCTGTTATACTAAATATTTTGGGCCACGCTTGAAGAAATTTTCTCCAGGAAGTTAAGAATGGTCATTTATATTGCTGTTTTTTTAGGTTAGGCAACAGCTGCTTTGTCAGGATGATCTTCTAAAGTGAGCTGCATTTGTGGTTTTGTCCATTTAAAACTAGTTTTAAAACTTAGTTATCAATATATTCACTAATCAAAACGGCAGTACGATGTGATATGTGCTAGCATCTCATTTTGTATATACCGGTAGTTGTGAGCAATTATTTCCGTTTCCCCAGTCATGATGAAAAGAGCTAAGTGATCCTGAGAAAGGGGAACATAACACTACATGGATGTACTATGGAAGCTTATTACAGTGCAATCCTATATGTATGCCTAGTCAGAAGGAAGTCCCATTCAGTTTACTGGGACTTGTTTTCCAGGTAAGTGCATATAGGATTCTTGCTTTAATGACTTTACTTTACTTTCTTTGCCTTGCAGAGGTGGGGTGAAAATTTAAGAAGGAGTGAGCCACCTCTGCTTGAATTGTCGAAGGGCTGTGGCTCAGTGGTAGAACGTCTGCTCTGCATGTGGAAGATCCAGGTTCAAACCCTGGAATCTCTAGGATGCCTAAGAAAGATACCGGCTCCAAACCCTGGAGAGTTGCTGGATATTAGCGTTCGTAGACAGTGTAGTGATAGATGGACCAATAATTTGATAAGGCAGATTCCAGTGTTCCTAAGTAATTTGACATACTAGTATCAAGAAAGCCAGTGTGGTGTAGTGGTTAAGAGCGGTATACTCGTAATCTGGGGAACTGGGTTTGCATCTCCCTCCTCCACATGCAGCTGCTGGGTGACCTTGGGCTAGTCACACTTCTCTGAAGTCTCTCAGCCCCACTCACCTCACAGAGTGTTAGTTGTGGGGGAGGAGGGGAAAGGAGAATGTTAGCCGCTTTGAGACTCCTTCGGGTAGTGATAAAGCGGGATATCAAATCCAAACTCTTCTTCTCTTCTTAAGTCCTAAAGATCTGCAGTGGTGCATCTGTTTGTATTAGCTGTGCAGTGCCCTTCCAACATAACTGTAAAGGAGCTTTGAAATTTATTTATGCACACATGCATGCATGTACATTGGGGCTGTGTTTGGCACACTTATTTGCAGGTGCAGTACATTTTTTAGGACTGGACTGTAAGTGCCATTAGTATACTATAAATGTCTGCTTATAGTCCTTTTTTTAAGGATCAATCCTTTCTCATGGTTAAACTCAGTGCATTGCTAAGCACCCTTAGGCTCCATAGATTCTGGCGAGGCAAGCATCCATAGATATGTGTAGAATTATGGCTAGTGTTTACTACTGTAAAGAAGGCATTTTGCTTCTTTGTTCTGTGCTCCACGGGTAAACCAGATGATGACCCTCCAAGACAAAACGAGCCAGGGTTCATAGCTCTCATTATTGCTGTCATAGTACACTTGGCTCTCCAAACAAACTTAATAGTGACACCAATTGTGGATAGTACCGATTCCATGCCTGGTAGCCACTAAATAGGCTTTCAGTCAAGACAGACTAAATCAGACACCAAAGCCAGAAGCAATTGAATAGACGGCTTTGCATTTTTTAATATACCTGGGAGCTCACTTTACCATTTTTCTTAATAATGAGAACAATTACAGCATTAATTTGTATGGGGTATATCTGACCAAGCATGTTGTACTGAAATCTCATACAGCCCTAATGTAAAGAAGGTTGTGGGGGGGGTTGTGGGCCAAAGATCTTTTAGTTGGGAAATAACACTGGTTATTTCCAGTGTTATTTTTCTAGAAGAAGAGGTGCCAGAATTCACCAGAAACACCTCCCTCGTTCTCTTAGAATGGCAATGGCACCCCATTCAGAAGTGCCGGAATTGAGTTCTGGCTGAAAAAAAGCCCTGGTTATTTCCAAAGTGGCCCAAAGTGTGCTTAGACCACTCAAACACACAATATATGTGCTAGGTGCATTTATACAAGTTATTCAAAAGCAGAGATTCTGAAATCTCTGAGCAACTACAATAGCCAATTTCCCTCTGAAACCTGACATTTCCTCTCAGTCGGCTTACAAGAGTTCCAACTGAGTTATATGGGGAATCAAAGCTATTGTGTCCTGTAATTGTGAGGTAAAAGAAGTTTTAAAAATAGTCCAGTGCCATTTTTATAAACATTGTATACATTCTTATTTAGGGGTCTGCAGTAATGGAAGAGTTTGTTAAATGGTTGGGGTTTTGCTGTTTAAAATTAATCAAAGCTTTTGTCATTGGCAAGTGGATTCTTTGGACTTTCATCCCAATTTTAAGCACATTTCTTAAAATTTAGTTCCATTAATTTTAGTGGTGGACAGTTCCCAGTGCTGTGTAGAATTGGGGCACTGTACAATTGTCAGAAGTGGGTGTTGACCAAGAATGCCCTTTGCATCATTGTTGGGAGAAAAAAGGCTTAATCATAGAATCATAGAGTTGGAAGAGACCACAAGGGCCGTCGAGTCCAACGCCCTGCCAAGCAGGAAACATCATCAGAGCACTCCTGACATATGGTTGTCAAGCCTCTGCTTAAAGACCTCCAAAGAAGGAGAGTCCACCACACTCCTTGGCAGCAAATTCCACTGTCGAACAGCTCTTACTGTCAGGAAGTTCTTCCTAATGTTTAGGTGGAATCTTCTTTCTTGTAGTTTGGATCCATTGCTCCGTGTCCGCTTCTCTGGAGCAGCAGAAAACAACCTTTATGTGACATCCTTTCAGGATTGCTTGCAGGTGGGTATGTACTGGCCTCGGTACTGAGGGCTGAAGCTCAGCTCTAGAATCTTGCAAAGTTGTTTTTCCATAGTTTAATGGTGCATGAAATTCATCTTTTAAGAAAAGGGAGATTAACTGGTTACAGATCAATGGGAAATGAAGCCTGGGCTTGCCCAGGGAACACTTCAGAGAGCTACAGCAATATGACAATCTATGGCTGGAGTGTTTTAGGTGTGCAGCATGTGAGTAAAGGCATGTTCCTTGTAATAAATGAACAGCTTATCTCAGGCCTGGTTGGAGGAAAATGTGAAAGCGTGGGATTTGGGAAATTCAGAATATGGCTTCCAATGCACAGTGCAGCAGCGCCCATAGAAACCTTGAATCTTTACTTCAAAAGAGAGAGGAAGTGAAAGAGGAAGTTTATGTGTAATTTAATAAACTGTAGAATTGTGGAAGAAACTGTAGGAAGCAGAATACTGTATGTGCTTACCTCTGTATCTAGCTTGGGCAGGTGTGGCTCAGATCTCTATTCACACTTTATTATTTGATGAGACAACTCTTCCCCCTCCCTTCCTTCTTTTTTATTTCTGGAAGCGCCTTTAGAAGCTTCAGAATTTAATGGCAGAAGAGGGGAAAGGAAACAGGATACACACGAGCAGGCCATGCTTCCTATCCTGTGTGCTGCTTTGTTGTGATGCCCAAAGCGAAGAGAGGTGCTAAGCTTGTTTTGTATTAACAGCTTGCACATTTTACCACTGACGGAGTTTCAAAGTTTATGTTTTCAGCTGTTCTTCTGGCCGTTTTAAAGACTTGCAGAAAGCAGATGCGATTGACGCAGAGTCACCTCAAAGCCCTCCAGAGCCCAGACCTGTGCTTCCAGCCTATAGTTGAAAACATTCTGTTTGTTTTAGCTTTTGCTGTTTCTTAGAAGGCCATCAGTCACTGTTTGCAGCTAATCCTTTGATTATTAGATTGTCTGCTGGAACTTCAGCCTGGGAGTGAATTACCCTTGTATTGGCTGGAGGCTGCATTAACCTGAGCTGGGTAGGACACAGTGAGAACTATATAAAAGGAAGCACCCCGTGTTTCAGGGGTCAGGATCATGTTTCTCTGAAGTGGGCCCAGGGGCTGATAACCTTCTTTATTTGTGGTGCTGAGAAACCAGGTGAAACTAGAGCACTTTCATGAATGTCCATGGCCAGCATTAATTATAGCAAAATGTTTCCATTGTGGTTTTGCAGCACAGCAGCAACACCACCACTGCTACCTAAACTGGGTGCATGCCATACATTTAAAGCGCATGGCTTCCCCTGAAGAAACGTGGGAACTGTAGTTTGTCAAGGGTGCTGGGGATTGTAGCTCTGAGAGGGGTAAATGACACCCATTTGCTCAGTCCACATGGCACTGAGGCAGGCTGGAGGACAGAGTCTGAAGAACAGATCACATGTGTTCCCTTGTCCATCAGATGGGAACTCTAGAACCAACATTTTTGTTATCGTTTCTTTTTTGAAGTTAATTTATTTGAGAATTTACCCTTCCATGATGCTAAACTGTGAATATGTTGCAGGAGAGTAGAGTGGTACAATTCTACCGTAGTTTCCCCCCACCTTCTTTAAATCTTGCTGTTCTTGGAGTTTGTCTTTCACAGCCTATGCACGAAAGTTGGTTATAGCATGAAAGCAAATATTGCCTTGCCATCCACGGAGATAAATCTCTCGAGTACTTTACCTGTTTAAAGTTTCATGGTGGAAGTGGTCACAAATAGCAGTAGGATTAAGAAGGGTTTGGGGGAGTCCTCAACAAATATTCCAGTTTAATTAATTTAAAGCCAGAGGTGGGCAGAATAGATGGGAATCTACTGGTGGATATCTGGGTGATTTGTGCAGTCTTGTCAAGGATTTCTGACTTAATTGTTCAGCAACAGCAGCAACTCCCCCACCCCAATTTAGGTTGCTGCCATTAAAAAAGCTTTGTTGGGGGAGAGGAATGGATTTTTGTGAGAAAGGACAGCGAGCACACTAAGTTGTATTTAGCTTCTGTTGGTGAACCTGTGAGTTCCAGGGGGGAAAGCAAAGTAGAGCTTGCTAGCTTGGAAGCATGTAGACATTACTAGTTTAAAACACAGCAAGTTCCTTTACATCGCCTCTGATGTCATGACCTCCACCTCCTTGATCCAAGATCTGCAAGTTTTCTCTCTGATCCTTAAGGGCTCTCAGTTGTTGTGCCATTCCTTCCATTCTATTAAGAGAATAGTCTGCCTGAGTTTCTCTGGTGGCTAGCGGCCATTTTTGAAGCACCTAGAAGAAGAAGAGTTTGGACTTGATAATCCCGCCTTTCACTCCCCTTAATGAGTCTCAAAGTGGCTAACAATCTCCTTTCCCTTCCTCTCCCACAACAAACACTCTGTGAGGTGAGTGAGGCTGAGAGACTTTAGAGAAGTGTGACTGGCCCAAGGTCACCCAGCAGCTGCATGTGGAGGAGCGGGGAAGCGAAGCCAGTTCGCCAGATTATGAGTCCACTGCTCTTAATCACTGCACCACGCTGGCTCTCAGCAGCTACAGCAGATGGAGACCTCTGGGAGGCGTTTTTATATTTTAGTCTAAATATAAAAGTCAGTAAGATAAGAATCTTTACATTTGCCTACTTCTGTCAGCACAACGTACCCAGGGCCATTGTTTATAGCCAAATCGGCATACGCAGGTCTTTGTTGTGGGCCAGAATCGGTCAAAATTTTGAGGAGCTCCACCACTGCATGTCCTTCAGCAAGTTCTGCCTTCTCCACAAATTTCATTCCTTAAATTTCTTTTCAGTGAATATGTTCAAGGAGGTGTCAAATTTTGTTTTCTCTCATAACAATTCCATACTATTTTCATCTTACTCAAGTGGGACCTAAAACAAGATGTTGAAGTGTGGAGTACTCCTGTCCAGGTGTACTCCATACCCTTTCCCAGGATACTCTGCAGAGCTGGACATTTAATGAGGAACACTGAGACACATGCCTTAGGCAGCAGATTACAAAGAGTGGTGGATTATGCCCAGCCTATTTGCCACCCATAGACCTGCCCTGACTCCCTGCTGCTGCCACCAGCTCTGTGACTAGCTGCTACCTGCCCCCACCCCCGTGGCTGTTAGCGCCATGGCAGCTGTCACCACCCCTACTAATAATCTCCCTCTTGGACTGGCACCCCAAACTCACCCCTCCAGATGTTTTGGGGCTACAGTTCCCATCATCCCGAGCTAACAAGACCAGTGGTCAGGGATGATGGGAATTGTAGTCCCAAGACATCTGGAGGGCCAAGTTTGGGGATGCCTGCTCTTGAATGTGGCTGGGTGCCATATTGGCTGCTTAAGGATCTACACTTGGAAAATGAGTTAGCTATTGGTTTATATAATTTACTGATAAATTGACAATGGTGCTGTGGGCATGGACGTTTTGATTGCTGTATTTAAAGCTGAAAGAGAAATGTGGAACTGGGAAATGAAAATATGAATACTTAAGAACAGCTGACTCGGCTACCATAAATACGATCACTTTCAAGGTTAATAGGAAAACACACTGAATGGATGTTAAACTAAGCACAGACTTCTCGTTTTCAGTTTGACATTTCAGCTGTTTACAACAAACCTCCAGCCTTTTCTAGCTGATTGCACCTCCCTTCTTTTTTTCTTGCCACCCTCATCCCCTCCATTGTTCCCATGGTCTGAGTGTAGTTTATAATTAATTTGCATGCTGAACATCAAAAAAGAAAAAGTGATTTCATGATACGTGAGTGCATTTTCTGGTCTGTTAACTTCAGTTATAATGTTGAGCTGTAAAGAGTATCTATTATGCTAAGTTATCTAGAATAAGGGATAAGAGTGTATTATGTGGGAGCTGATCACATTTTCAATATGCCAGCCTTATCAATTGTTATCCTTATCTGTTTAACATGACAACTGGACAAAGCAAAATCAAGCCTTTTCAGTTTTGAAAATTTTATGGAAGTTGCACTTTGTTACACAGCGTGTATTTTTAGGTAAGATTACTAGACTTCTAATTAAATCTCCCATTTTTTCATTTGTTTTTTGTAAAAAAGAAAAGGCTGGGGGGCATTGACTTGCTTGGGTTGGAGCAATTCCATGGAAGCACAATATAGTGTCACCCACTGTTCATTCAATCAGTTCTACATTTGCACAGTCTGAGAGATTCCATAAGCCTGTGTGGGAGCTGTTCGTTGCACATATTGTAACTGTCACTTAGCAACCTGCATTGTGATGCACACCTTCTCTGTGCTAAATACTAAGGCTGTGGAGCACGAATGGAATGGAAAATGGGGACAAAAAAACCTTGCAGGCCAAAGGATCAAGGGAATTTTGTCACAGTGTGTGTGGTACATTCTTCACCATAACAAAGAACCTTACAAGGTTCTGCCTTAACAAAAAAAGAGAAAAGAATAAAGTATGCATATATCAAGAATTAGAATGCACACCATGTATATTTCTTTCTTTTTCTTTTGTTTTCTGAAAGCCATTTTCAGTTTATTTGCTTTTGTAACCGTTGTACTTTGTTTTGTTTAGTATTTTAAGCTAAGTTCTATTTTGCGATTAATCATTTACTACCAGGGCATTGGGTTGTATACTATGTTAGTTGGAATAGTCCCATTTAAATTAATGGAGGTTACTAACTTTGGTTCATCAATTTCAGTGGGTCTTCTCTGAGTAGAACTTAGCTGGAATACAATTGCCTGAAGACGATAAGTAACAAGGTCCAGTTATGTTTCTCTGCTGACTCTATGGCTTGTTGTATTTTTCTTCAGGAAGCGATCTTATTTATGCAGCTGATGCTTCCCATCTTACATGTGTGAACTGGAACTAACAGTGATACAGCATCAGAAACCTAAATTTCCATGTTCTTAGCATAAAAAAACACATACTTCACTTCTACTAGGAATGTTCCAGTTGCCAGGTTCATCGTATGCGGTTCTGAACGTTTGTGGTTTAGCAACAGAGTGCAACTCCTGGTTTGTGATATAAGAATATAAGTAAAACAATAAAAGCCTTTTCAGGCTTTAAGCATTTTCATGATACCAACTGTATCATGCTGAATGCCCTTGAATAGTATCAAACTACAAACACATGGCAAGTTGATGAAGATTACAAATGAGTGGAGCAATTGCAGTTACCACATTGCATTGTATAATACCAGATAGGCAAAACTACTGAAAATTTGCATCCCTCTTTTTAGGCAACTACTGCCTTCTTGTTTAATAACCAAGGAATTTTAGTACTCGCATCTCAATACCCACAGTCACTGAAAGTTTGGACATTCCCTCTAACATCTATTAGAGGGAATTTGTGCACCTGAAAATGTGTCCCTATTTGTGCACCTGAAAATGATCCAATAATGGCTTTTAGCCCTGATTAAACTTTGAAAAGTCTCTGATAAGTTAATGCTCAAGAGACCGGGAACACACGCAGTAGATGTGCATGCTATTGATGGAGTTGCTTGTGAGTTTCCTGGGCGTACCGAATGCGGGGTACAGAATGCTGGACCTTGGGCCAAATGCATAAAAGTGATCCATATGGTCTTGTGACTGAATGGTCCTTTGAAAATGCACGTTCCTGCATGAAATAAAATTGGTTTACTGAAAGCAGCCTCTTTAGAACATACTGAACGCTTCTATGTGTCTGTGACAAGCTATGGAAAGTTCCCACTTTCCAGGTACTAGCTGACAGCCCCTATCATTGACATGGATGATAGAGGTGCTAAGTACTAGGTAGCAGGTGGCTTTGGAAAACCTCCAGAGATTCTTTTTCTTTTTTTGCTATAGAACAAGATGAAGGTTGAATGCTCTGTTGTGATGGAGTGTTTGTTTTCATAGTGCAGTGATTTAGTGGCAACTCATGATGTCACATTAGTCATAACACAGAGAAATTGGCACACAGTGCGTATCTGCTCTGTTTTTTATTCTCTACACTTGACACGACCCCCAACCCAGTATACTTGGCAGTTGTTCATATAACACACTGGAGGTATTTAGTAAAGCATGTTGTGAGGTTAGCCAACTTTTAAGGTCTGGGAGATTGGAGTTTAGCTACTGGTTGCTTGACTTAAGAATAATTGAAAATTCTTCTCAGCAACCCAGTAGGTCTAGCATTGTGTTTAATGTCAGACTTGAAAGAAGCCGTTGAAGATGAAAACCAGCCTTTGGCCACCTGGTGCCAGCCAGATGTTTTGGAAAGCTGATGTAAACAATCCAGCTTCATGGAAAGCAAAGGCATCAGCCTATACTATTTTTGATTGTAAATAAGAGAAAACAGTGCCTAGACTTACTTACAGTACTTGCTGCAGAATTAGGTGGAGGAAGTTGAACTCAAGACCCTATGCTTGCTAATAGCACTAAATAAGTAATGAAAGTAATACAGTGGTACCTCGGGTTAAGTACTTAATTCGTTCTGGAGGTCCGTTCTTAACCTGAAACTGTTCTTAACCTGAAGCACCACTTTAGCTAATGGGGCCTCCTGCTTCTGCCATGCCGCCAGAGCCCAATTTCTGTTCTTATCTTGAAGCAAAGTTCTTAACCTGAAGCACTATTTCTGGGTTAGTGGAGTGTGTAACCTGAAGTGTATATAACCTGAAGCGTATGTAACCCAAGGTACCACTGTATTGGGATTTTGAAAAGGAACAGGACCAACTTCCGCACTGGAGCAAAGATGATGTCTTTGGCAACTTCTACCCAAGAAGCCCAAAACAAGATCTAAAGAGGTTGGTCTTTCTCACAAACATTTGCATACACACAAACCAGACTGCACATGCAAATGTTGGCATCCGTCTGGCTCAAGAGACAATGCAGTGCTATTCTGGAGGTGAAGCCAAACTGCCGCGTTAGCACTGAAGTGACCTCCCCAGGGTGCAAGACTGGGCAGTGTGTATGGAGGACCTAGGCTGCCCAGACAACAATTCTCTAAAAATTGTAAGGTGACTTTTCATAAAAGAAAAATGAGTTGCTGTGGAAAGCAATGGAGCCAAAGTTCATTCTCTTCCTCAAAATACTCAATGACAAAGTCCAGATTCTGGGTTTTTCACCTGCTTTTAAATAAGCGTGACAGCCCGGTTTGCATGTTTATCTCTACAGTGGTGCCTCAGGTTAAGTACTTAATTCGTTCCGGAGGTCCATTCTTAACCTGAAACTGTTCTTAACCTGAAGCACCACTTTAGCTAATGGGGCCTCCTGCTGCCACCGCGCCGCCAGAGCTCGATTTCTGTTCTCATCCTGAAGCAAAGTTCTGAGGTAATATTTCTGGGTTAACGGAGTCTGTAACCTGAAGTGTATGTAACCCGAGGTACCACTGTATTCTGGTAGCAGGAAGTATACATCTCCTTTATCCTCTCCCAGCCCCTCAATTCCTGTTTTCGATTTAAGCAAGTGAACTTTAGGGTGCAACATTAATGAATTTGTGGATCATCAGGCGGGTCAGTACAGGCTGCTACTTTTATTATTGTGTGAGTTAATTCAATTTCTTCCCTTTTCCACTCAAGAAACTCTTAGCTGGCTGCTTGCATCCTGATTCTGGCTTCATTTCTGCCCTTCAGTGGAGCTGGAGTACTTTATGATATCCCTATGACGATGCTGTTTCTTCCTTCCTTTGAATGCTTTGTTTCTTTTCTCTCATTTCTTTTAACATAAAAAGAACATGAAAAAAGACAAATCCAGAAATAGCAGGGCAGCATCTTCAAAAAGGGACATGGTGTAGAATTTCATATAAATAAAACACTACGTTTTGCAAGAAGATGGATTGTGCAGGGATTCAAATCTCCCAGGATGTAGAGTAGTATTAATCATTGGCGAAGTGTTCTTGAGTGGACAAACCGCATGTGAACAAATCATTGCAGTGAATCCTTATGGGATGATACCTATCAGAAAAGCTATTATGAATGTGCACAGATAGAGGTCATGCATTGGGAAATGGTACTGGAAGCAGAAGAAACCACATTTGCTATTTGCTCCATTCTTATTCTAGTAGCTTGTGTGCATGTGTGTTAGTTAATGTTTGGTCGGATCTGGTAGCAGCACACAGCAGAGGTCATGCACTGGAGAGCCCATGTGGAGTGGTGGTTGGAACTAGGACCTGAGAGGCGAGAGTTGAAATCCCAACTCAACCATGAAGCTTGAAGGGTGACTTTGAGTCAGTCAGTCTGTCCCTCAGCCTAATCCAGGCATAGGCAAACTCGGCCCTCCAGATGTTTTGGGACTGCAACTCCCATCACCCCTAGCTAACGAGACCAGTGGTCAGGGATGATGGGAACTGTAGTCTCAAAACATCTGGAGGACCGAGTTTGCCTATACCTGGCCTAACCAATCTCATAGTTGCTATAAGGATAAAATGGGGGGGGGGCCTCTCCCACCACCTGCAATTAGGTAAATTTGGCTCTGCTGGGAGGAGGAGCCCCTTGCTTCTGGGTGGGAAGTCTAGCAAGCTGTCTTTGATCACAACCCTCTGAAACCTGGTGCCTGTGCTGACAAATATCAAAACACAAGCAGCTGTTAAATTAAATGGGCAGTTGCTAGGAAAACAGAGAACTTTTCTGTGACCAGGCCCAATATTGTCTTACATACTGCCCCCTTCCAATATGTACCAAACAAAATTATGCTTATTCAGTCTCTTCCTGTTGCTCTCTAGCTGAGAACTCTCACATTTTCTTATCTTAGAAACCTTGGGCATTTTCTTTTTTTAACTTGGAAGCTTATCACGAACAGGCTTGAGAAGCCGTATTGTAGACAAATCATGACAAAAAGTATATAATTGATTCTGAAGTGAAATTAGAGCAGACCCAGTGAGCAAAGACACATTTCCCCCCCAAATTGGGACAGTTTCCTTAAAACAACTTAATTCAGAATATTGATTTTGCCAAAGACTCTAAGAGGTTGTGGACCCACTTGCAGCGTGCCCCATAGGCGGAGTCATTAAGTGATAATGGGTGGAATAAACTTGACACAACTTTCTGGAGTTAAGACTCGGTCACAACTTTATTGATTACAGATTTAGGTAGGCTTTGGCTTAGGCATTGGGTGTGTATCCTATATCAGCCTTCCGTGGGAAGGCTGAAGTTTGGACAGGGTCATGCCTGGGTTATGGACCACCTCAAGAATAAGCTGGTCCTCCCCAGGCTGAGTCCAGAAGTTCTATGGCACTTCTACACCCGCTTGGCTTCAGGACAGAAACTTCAACTCAGACCCCTTTACTAGGGTACCCTGAGATTGGTTATCAATGCAATAGCGCCTGATATTGGACTGAAAAAAATCTGTGTTTTGCTTTTGTAAAGCAAAGAACACACAAAGCATCCGATTCTACAAAGATCACTTCCTGTCTTCCTATCCCTTGCATGTAAATCTGATTTTTAAAAAATGGATTAAAGTCTTACTGATACTGGAGATATAGCAGTTAACCTTTTAGATCATTTAACAGATCTGAATGTCCTGTTTGCCAATGTAAAGAAACTTTGTTTTTGATGAGAGCCAAAGTCATTGGTGTACAGCCTGCACGCTTTCTGACTGCGAGGTACCCTGATGAAACTTTAATGCCATTTGTCAACAGATATCCTTTTATTGTATACAGGAAACAAGCAAGAGTTAGATAAGCTAAAAATAATCCTCAGGCTCAGCAGGGGCTCCATTGGAGAAGCCCACATGTGGAGGCACAGAACATTATATGTGGAAGAGACTTCTGAGCTGATCCCCCAACCTGTCCCTCTGTCCCCTCGGGGTTCCTTTATAGAGGAAGAAAAGACGATAGTAAAAGGCCGGCGGGGAGAAGAGAGTGCAGTTTGGTTCATTACTGTGAAAAAGAAGCTGTCAATGTGTCACTTTCTTTCATTCTTCCTCCCTTGCCAGGCCTTTCTTGATCCAGGGAATGGAGACTTAAATCAAACAGTCAGGATGAATGATGAAACCGCACAGTGTGTGTAAAACAAAACAAAGAAGAAGAAGAGGGCAACCAAGAGTGGGGCTGGATGTGGGGCACCATCTGGAGGCAGTGGAGAACAGTCCGCTGATTGTTTCCTTTATTTCGCTGAGGGCAGAGTCTGGTAGTTGAAAGGCCTTGGTGGGGAGGCATTCCCTTGTCTCTGTGTAACAAACAATAGCCAGGCCTTGTAAAGCCCCGGCATCTTCGAAGCATAGGTACTTTTTTTTATGGTACGATAAGACCAGAGGAGCAAAGAAGTAGCATTGCCTATCAGCCTTCTAGGTTGGAGGGATAATGCCTTCAGTTTTTAAAATGGAGCCTGATAGGTCCTTCTGTGTAGACTCTTACTTGTTTTTGTTTCTATTTACAGTCGTACCTCCGTTTACATAAGCCTCTGGTTATGTAAACTTTGGGATGTGTGCGCGGCAAACCCGGAAGTATTTTACCGGGTTTCGACGCATGCGCAGAAGCAGTCCTCAGGTTGTGGAAACCTTGGGATCCGACCGGACCTCTGGAAAGGATCCGGTCCGCAACCAGAGGTACCACTGTGTTTATTTTGCAAAGACATCGGTTCTACTGGTCAGATGATAGACGTGCAGGTTTCTTGCAGCATATGCAACCTGGTGCAGAAGCACATTTAAGGGAGTGCGGCCCATTTGCCCACACTGGGCACCGAGTTGAGAGGGTCAGCAGGAGGCACTGCAATAATGTCTAATGACGGGGTGGCCACCAAATTTTGGCATCTCAGGGCGCCGCTGAAATTTTGATGCCCAAAGTCTGCCATTTCCTGGTGCCCTCCTTGTTCAACTTCTACATTTCCTTTTAGTCCAAAACATGTGGAAGGCACCAGGCTGGCAAAAATTGGTATATGCTATAAAGATTGCTTTATGGAGATGTTGCAAAATATAGTCTCTTTGCAAAATCCTTTGCAAGTGCAATGCATGTTCTAAATTGCCGGTGGTAATAATGTTTCCAAATAAATACATAAGCACTGAAACCTCCTTGAGAAAATGGGGTTGGGAGTCTGGGCCTCGCAACAGAAGAGGCCCCATCTCCAGTAGCCACCCACTTAGCCTTTGAAGGTGCCTGAAGCTAGGCCTCAAATAATGTCTCAGCAGGTTCATACAAGCAGCCCTCCCTCAGTTTGCAAAGTAGTTCATCAGGAGTGTGTCACTTCCAGACGTAAGAAACACTAAGATTAGAGGCCTGTTGGTGAAGTTGCCAGAATCTCTTGTGTGTTGTTTGGAGATCAGGACTGTTAATTTACATTTGTTTATTTTTATTGTTTTCTGACTGTTTTTAATATATTTTTCTGGATGTTTGGGGTTTTTGAAGTTTTGAGGGGTTTTTTAAAAAAATTAAGTTGCTGAGCTACTTGGAATGCTTCTGTGGAAAGGCACACTATAAATGTGATAAATTGAACAGTGTATTTTTTACCTCTTTTTAATGCATCTGTTGATACCACAATGAACTGTGTCATTATGCAAATATGGCAGTTCTGTGGCTCATAGATTCCTCAACTGTGTGCGGTCTAAACTCCCCTCGTTATTGTTCACAGCCTGCCTCCACTGAGCAACCAGCAAAAGGACTTTTCCTGTGTTTACATTCAGCTTCCACAAATCCTAGCTTGTCATTACTTAGCAACAACTGTCATTTAAAACAAACTTGTAAGTTTCCAGCCAAGCTTGTTCAACTAATCCAAGTTTGATTTAAACCACAAGCCCTGGTTTGTACATAATAACAAACCAGGTTTAGTGGATATTGAAAGTAAACACAGTAGTAGGATCCTCCCTTTCTCTCTCTCTCTCTCTCTCTCTCTCTCTCTCTCTCTCCCCCTCTCCCCCTCTCCCCCCCCCCGCCTCGTGTGTGTGTGTGTGTGTGTGTGTGTGTGTGTAAATGATCCCAAGTTTTGGTCAGACTTAGTCTGGCTCACACATGTAGCACTAACCTATGGTTTAGTGTTTTGTACAAAACAGCCCATTGATTTGAGTACTGCATTTTGTTTTCTGTTTTCAGTTTTTTTATTAAAAAAATAAAATAAAGGCCACTTAAAAAGTAGCAGGTTATTTTTAACCTCCCTGTGTCTTTTATTTTTTTTCAAGATTTGAGAAACTAATTTAAATTCTGAGTGCAACAACACTTCTATCCTATGGTTACCACCAACTGGTATTCAAAGACAGACAAGCTCCAAAGGTGGAGTTAGATTTTAGCTAATCAGCCACAGCGGTCTTAGTCCCATATCCTGGCCAAAAGCCCAATGGAAATAGGTCTCAATAATCATTAACTGTGATGTGTCCAGAGTTGTGAGACCACCACCATATATTTCGGCTTAGATTATGTGATCCTAATCACACTTCTATGAAAGTTCTCAACTTCCTAGAATATCACCTGCAGGTGATGTTTTAATTTCTTTGGAACAATTTGTTTTGGCCATCCTTACATATGGTCACGTTCACTCGCGGTATCTTCCTGTTTCCCATCTTTAGAAGGTGGCTGCCTCTCTATTTCTTAGATATGTATAGCACACCATTCTTCTCAAATGTGAGTAAATGTTCCATTGCTATTTCTGGGCGAACCCTTTCCTACCCATCTTCTAGCAATCCTACCGGTAATTTATTGCTGTTTTCAATTATGTTACTTAAAATCTGAAGTTGTCTTTAAAGTTGTTTTGTTTTGTTTTTGGAATTTGTATTGCATTTCTTGCATTGTTTCCTTTTAGTTAGGAAATGTAAATTGCTTTGAGATTTCTGTTGAAATGCGAAGCGGTATGTAAAATTAAATAAATATTATTTCTAAAACTGACACCTGCTTTCACTTCCTCAATCAGAGGCTGAAAGTTATATACAGGCAACTCCCCATTCACGTGCATTCAATATGTGTGTGACTGCGCATACATGCATTGCACCCAGCCCTGAAGTGACTCAAAAATACCACAAAAACATCACAGAAAGGGGTGGGCGGAATGGAGTGTTTGCACATTTTTTCAAATATACGTGTTTTCACTTAAACGCATGTGGTGCCTTGAACCCCCACATAAATTTGGAGTTGCCTGCATGCATATGAAACTCATTTGCTAAATTCATACCATCTAACATTTTGAGGCCAATCTTGCACTGCACATTGCCCTTGGTGTGCCACAACAATCTATTGATTGCACAGAATGAGATGCATGGGGAAGGTTTAATGTTATAATTCAACGTTGTGTAAAAGTATTGCAACCTTTAGAAGTTTGGGATAAGGTTTCACTCTTATGTGAATGGGGCTAAGTTCTTCCATGCCCTAGTGAGATGGATCGTCACCTGTGGTGCCTTAAGAACAAAAGGTTACCAAGGCTGTTGATATAATTAAAAGTTCATTTAGTCCTGCCCTGAGGAAGTAGATAGATGTGTGGCTCTTAAAATTGGATTTCCACAAGAGAATGCAACCCCACACTGGTTGCAGCCCAAACCTCAGCAGGGTGTGTGCATTTGCTGCTGTGTTCACTGGAGTTGTTAGTCGGAGCAGTTCTGAATTCCTATGCCTTCAGAATCACAATGTGAACTTGCATACTATGGCTTCCATATGGAGGAATCTCTCCTTGGCAGCTGTTACCACATTGTGCCCAGTTCATGTGCAGCAATTTGCCACATGGATCAAGCAGTCTTCATCCCTTCAAACATCCAGAAAGGAAGAATGTATGAGCATTGCCAAATCTGTATGTTGAGCCACTATCCACAAATGATTTCAAGTGCCATATACATGTTGGTCATTGTATGCAAACCAGGCCTTAGAGCCTGCCTTTAGACATCTTGAAACAAGTTTATATACAGTCATTTCCCCCCCCCCCATGTTAAACTCTTGGCAATGATGGCAGAACCCTGCAGATAATATCTGGGTGGAGTGGTGATGGAGAGGGGTTATATTTTGTGGGACAGGGATATTTAATGCTTATTGTGAACAAGATGAGCTGCTTATGAAGTATTGCTTATGTGATGCTCCATTGACTGTGCTTGCAACATAGAACAGGAGTTAAGTAAAGATCTATTATTTCATGGCAGGTGAGTTGAGCATTCCAAATGAATGCATGCCCCACATTATATTTAGGAGAAGTCTATTGATTTCAGTGGAAGCACATGCAAGAAACCAGTTTCACCTATAGCTGGGTGTAGTATATGGTAAGTCCTTTATGAATTGAGAGGCACGGTCAGCAATAATGTTTTGGGGAAAAGTTATATACTATGGAGTAGCTATCTAAACATTTCCAGTATATAATCTATGAACCACTACATTAGCATGCATTATTGTGTATAATGGTCTCCCAAAGTCTGATGAGAGCTACTAGTGAGTCAGTTTGTCCAGTCTCTGTGAATAAATAAATACAAATCTTTAATGTAAGTATAACTCTTATTATTCAGTGGGACCATGAAAACAAAGAAACAGCCTGGAAGCTCTATAATATATAGTTTCTTTTTTTTAAAAAAGTGCCTTTGGGTCCCTCCAGCCCCATCTATAAGATCACAGTCTGGGTTTATTATGATACTGTAAACAGAGGAAGTGGTCTGTCTATTCAGCTAATAACTACGAACAGCTGGCTGTCTAGTGTCCCCTGATGCAAGTAAAGCTGGAAACAAAAAATAAATAACTTATGTCCGATTTCCATCCTGTATGGGGCCACCATTTTGTACGTTCCCATCCACTGCCATTAAACTTTATGTGTCCTTGTAGTGTTGTATCATGCTGGCTAGAACAGCTATAGTGGGAAGATTCCATGAACTTGTAAAATTGCTTACTGAACAGCCTTTAACACAGATCACAATGCTCAAGCTATTAACCTGATAATATATCAGCAGCCCTTCACCAACACCATAGACTGATACATGACTTCCTTTAATTTAGCTCTTTTGGTAATTTCATTTGTTGTTCTTATTATTATCCCTACTGTATCTTTTCTCCAACATAATTGCCTCACTGTGGGTTTTCCTTATTCTGTAGCCTCCTTTCTTACTCGTTCTGTAGATGAAGAATATGCTGGTTTTTTTCAAAAGTTGGAATTTATTTGGGGCAAAAGAACCTCTCAAATAATTAGCAGGAGATGCAGATGCAAGGAGACTTTTGTCTTGGAATCCTATTAACGTTAACATTCGAATTCTAAAGTAAAGTGTGAGGGGAAAGTGAAGCTTCTGTTGTGCTGTCCAACCCCCACTACTGACATCTTTTTTTTAAAAAAAAATAATATTTATTAACAGTTTAAAGACTATAAAAGAAAGAAAAATTCAACAAATTCAACTACTGACAACATCTTTGACTTTAGAAGAAACTAAATTGCAAAACTGACACTTCCCTCACCATCTAGAATATTATTGCTTGGTATGGAGAGCCATTGCTGTGTTAGTTCTCTGAGCAAGGTGTAGAACAGGCAATCTTTTTTTTTTATAAAGAGATTTTTATTTGTTTTCCAAACACATAATTAAAACAAACAATAAACAAACTAAAAACGTACAAACATATAAACATATATAATTTCATAATCTTGATTTCATACACCTTATTCCTCCGACTTCCCCATACCTCCCTTTTGCTGCATCCTTATCTCACATTCCTTTAGCAACTCTCCAAATAGTTAATTATTTAATTCACTTTCATTACATTCCTTTTTCTTTGACTTATTAGTTACAGCTGCAATTCTCTGTTTCTTATTCCCTGACATCTAGCACTCCTCAATTTTACAATGATTTTTAAGATATATCTTGAATTTCTTCCAGTCTTCTTCCACTGTCTCTTTCCCCTGGTCGCGGATTCTGCCGGTCATCTCTGCCAGTCCCATGTAGTCAATCACCTTCGTCTGCCATTCTTCCAGAGTAGGTAGTTCTTGTGTCTTCCAATACTTTGCAAGGAGGATAGAACAGGCAATCTTATGCACCAGATACAGTGCCTTTTTATTTGATATTATGATCCTGCTGATTTTCTCATTGTTGTACATTCCTGCTGTGTGGTGTATATATTTTTTTAAAATCTTGATTGTTGTTTCTATTTTTATCACTCTGTGAATTGTACAAGCCATCCGGAAAGCTAGGGTGAGCCCTGTGTAAGTAAAGACAGCTCATTTTCAAACAAAATTCAATCTGCCAAATCCCAAAGAAGGGCACATTTGATGAACTGGTTAGAGTGACAGACCCTTGTTGATATTCCTCCTCAGCAATTGGGAGTAGAACCAGGAAATGTTTGCTTCTGTGTGTGGCTTCTCCATGTGGTGAACTGCTAGAAGGAATATTCTCAACAAGGATTAAAGGCTGACTCTTGGTTGCGTTGAACAGTAGGCTTCAAAAACTGAGAACATTTTCCTGGTAGTGAAGTATTTCTCATAGTCTACATTGCCCCCCACCCCACCCAGGGTGGCACTGGACCCTCCTGGAGAGGGTAATAAAAAGTGTGTTGTTTTTTTAATTGTGGCAGGGCAAGTCTTCTTGACTTTGATGTGTTTCCATGGATTCCTTGAATGTGACTCACTGGTTCAGCTCCTGACCTGAAAGATGGTTATGGGTTCAGTCTTGACAGCCATGAAGCTCACTGGGTGGGCCAGTCTCTCAGTCTCCCTAATCTACATCCTAGGGCTGTTTGAGAGGGAGGGAGGGAGCTGCTCTAACCTACCCACCCCACCCCTGCAGACTGCCATTCGCCAACAGTGAAAAATATATGGATACTAATATCTGTTGCTGATTTAGATTGGAAAAATGAGGAGGAGAGAAGGGCTGAAGTTTTCCTTTCTCCTATGTACATATAAAAGCAGCTAGGAGATCTGTGGCTTACTTATTTTTCATCATTTGTCAGATTTATTTGCAAATTCATTCAGCGTGAATATATGTTACAGGGAATTCAGATTTGCCACCACATATTAGTTTATAGACTGGAGAGAAGGCAAAAGAGTAACCAAATTGTAGCACACACGGTATTATAACCTTTTCTCCCTCTGTAGATTTAAGAAATACTTGCATCCCATTAAATGTAGCAGTTCAGGTTTTTTATAATTGTAAAGGGAATCGGTTTAGACGAATGCTGTAGTTTTTATCATAATATGCCCTTTAGAAAATGGGAGCTGATAAATGACTTCAGAATGATATATGATATCTGGTAAAGCCATTTGAAAAGGGAACAGTGGCAATGAATCACACTTTTTAGCGGTGTGGTTGCAAATATTGAATGTAAAGTGGCACATTTCCCCTAGCATTCAGAATCAGTGTCCTTTGCTGGATTTTCCTTCCCTGTTTGTTTCATTATTTCATTTTTTATTTCAAGAGAATGGTTGTCTGTTTTCTGTAGCAGTTGTTGCTGAGCTCCATAGCTTACTTAAACAGACTGCCTACCAATTATATTTTGCTTAGAGAAATTTATCTGAGGTGATTTAACACATGTAAACTTGGAGGGGTGCACCTCACGTGGATATATATGGGTACCATATTGTGGATGGAATTAAAAATCCAGATAACTCTCTCTCTCTAAAATATGGCAGACTTTGGTCATTTTCACTAATGGTCTGTATTTAAGTATACAAGATGGGGCTCCAAGCAGTCAGAATAATTTTGTCTCCTGAAAAGAAACCACTTTCTCTAGAAAACACAGATTCCCTAGCTTGAGCTTTGACCTTTAGGTCTGGGCAGGAGAGCAGTGAAGTATAGAAGAGGAATGTGACCCTGGGCCAGCCCCACCTACCCAGACTGCCTTTGGTTCTTTGGATTCTGGTCACTGTTGCTCTGAGCCCTTGGGATTGTCAGTGCATCAATAAATAATTTTGTTTTCAGAATCTTTGTTATTCTTGCCATGTAATTGCTTCCTTTTCACAGAATTTGTGGGTTTGATACACAAAGACAGAGCAGCCTTTGTACTAAGGTACTCCCTGGTATACTGGGTATGGCCTAGCTTTTAGTGTTTTTGTTTTCTCTATGTCTGAGGGGGGAAAACCTATTGCCAAACTGTTGTTGGTGTTTAACAGTAATGATACCCTTTGAGCTATCCTTTGATCCAGCCTAACTTTTCAAAGAGCTTGAGCAAACAGGCAGATGTTGCACTCCAGTAATGTTCCTTTCTATTATTATTATTTCATTGAAAACAATTTGCATTGAAAAATAATGCGGGATTCGACAGGTGATTCACTGCAGTCTGTGCTGTGCTCCTGTTTTCTTGTTGCCAACAGTGTTTGAAATGAAGCAGTTGCAATCCAAATGCAAGGGGTCTTCAGAGGAAATTGGGGCAGTCTTGTACGTGGGTGGCGCCTTTACTTACTCTGCCAATAATTAAACACCTTAATTAGAATTTTTCAGTCAAAAACCTGGATACCTCACAACTAAACAAACAAACAAAATCCTGCAGAGAAAGTTTCCATTAATTTGTTAGGCATGTCAGTCTATAACTAACGATTTCCATCAGACAGTTCTTAATGGAAGTTAAAATTGAATGTCAGCTAGTAGTTCCCCCTTAGATTTGAACTGGGATCAGTTATAGAATGATGTGTTCATTCTGGTGTTTCCTAATTTTGGACAGGACAAACATTAAACGCCCTCCCTCCGACCCTCCTGATGGAATCCAGATTTCTGAATGCTTATGGGATGGCATCATTAATCCCTTAAGGAAATGAATTTACAGCTGGCTTCAGTTACAGACAGCAGTTTCCCTCCTCAGAAGCATAATTTCTTGTGAAATATTTGTATTTACATAATATCCTATTCAACATGCTTACTTGTAAATCATGTTGTTATATGGGCAGTTATAACTATTAGCCCATAGTTCCTAAAAGAGGAAGTCCAATAAAATAAAACTTTTTATTTTACAGCTTATTTAGGTTGCAGTCCTGTCCTGTCCACCTTTACTTGGAAGAAAGCCCCACTGAACTTGATGGGACTTACTACTGAGCAGGCATGCATAAGAGCCATCCCATCTACATACATTAAACTATGTGATCTCCCCTGTGTACCCCTGCCCCTCTCTAGTGGCCCCAGTCTTCTGTATGTGGACCCAGGAGATTATTGGGATTTGTAATTGTTGAGAGTATGTGAGTGAGTACTGTGACTACCTTAACCAGAAAGCATAGACTCAAAATGTCAACATACAGGGTTGTATCCAATAAAGTCATTACAGGTGAACATCCCCTTCCTCTCCTGCCCCCCCCATGTAACTCCTGAATTCTAAAATCTGCTTTGTGGGGTTAGGGAAAACCCCCAGGGATGATTGGGAGGGCAGAAAGGGGAGAGAGAAAGGAGGGTGTTCCATTGCGGAAGCAGAAGTTGTTCCACTCAAGTAATGACTTTGTTGCATGCAACAACACATTTTTTTTGAGAATGCTCACATTCATTTTTCCATAGTTAGAAATGAAAGGAAATGCAATATTCAGAAAATATAAGATATATCACATTGGGAGAAAAAGTAGTTCTCTCCTTTCTGTATTGTGATGTAGCTTTATTGGTTGCTTTTGCATCAAATGTTACCTGTGATTTGTAGCTTGAATCACATTTATTTCAGCTTTTCCTCCTATCACTGTGGCTTCCCTTTTCCGAGTGTTGTTCTTCTGTTTTCATCCATGTTTCCTCCTTTTCCTGTGGATATCCATTGAGGAAATTACCGAAAAACAGGAAAAAGCTGTGTCTGGGAACTTGCAGGGTTGTCAAAATGTATTTTTAAAAATAATTTCCTAAATTCATGGTGATCCTACCGTCTTGAGCTTAAACTCAAATCAGGGGAAGTAGTGATTTCCATATATTTGCAAATGATGGATTAGAACTCTGCAGGACAGGCACCATTTCAGATTTTATTGATGGGGGTGAGGAGAGCAAAAAACATCCAGGGACAGGAATATTCTCAACAAGGATTAAAGGCTGACTCTTGGTTGCGTTGAACAGTAGGCTTCAAAAAGTAGTGTTTTTTAAAAGCATGTCTTATGGCTGATACATAGCGACGTTATCGACACCGTGATTTGTGCATTTGGCATGCGCACCTGGCACATGGATCCATTCCATTGTTATGGTAATAGTTGCTCAGTGTATAAATTCAGAGAGTTGGCTAGAACTCTTGGCGCCCCTGAAGAATAATTTAATGGGATTCTGAAGCCTGGGAGAAGGGCCTCCTCTTTTCTCTCACTCCCACTTTCAGCAGGGGATTGTGTGAGTGGACTCCTCAATGCTGTCAGTGCATGAGAGACCATTTCCTCTTCCTGCTCAATTCCTCTTTGCATTAGCTCACCCTCTGCTTTACTGACTGCTCCCATAGGTATTCCAATGTGACCCTGAGATGCAGAAAGATATATACTGTCACTTGCAGTGGTATACCTAGAGGATGGTCAGGTTGGCCCCTGCCAAGGGCCCAGGTCCGGGGGGGGGGGGCCCACAAAAACTGCACCTCTCTGCACTGGCTTGGAGGGACTAGGAGTCCATCCGCCTGCTCTGTGGGCTGCTTCCCGGCTGCTCTGGGCACCTGGTGTGCTGGTTCCTCTGGGCGCCTAGACAAAAGAATCTGGTTGCTGTTGTAGGCCGTCGCAGCAGCCCTGCTGGGCCCCCTCCCCAATTGACCAGTGGTGAGTGGAGCATCAGGAGGGGCTTAGAGGGAAGAGAGAGGAGGAAAATAGAAGGGAGGGAGAAAGGAAGCAGAAGGGATAGCAGTAGATAGAGGCAGAAAGGCAGGCAGGTAGATGACAGAGGAGGGGAGGCAGACCCAACCCCAATGGCCGAAGAGGAAATCACTGGTGGAACGCAAAAGGCGATGAAAGCAAACTTTCTGAGTTTCTGGTCATGGTCTCTCATGGTTTTGGAGACACCAATACATCTCCTTTTCTAGGCATGCCTCTGGTCAAGTGTAATCTACTGTGATTCCAAAAGGTTTTTGCAACTTGCTCCCCCTCATCTTTTGCCCGCTTCATTCAAAAAAAGAAAAAGCCTATATCCACATTTGTGACTTGGTCATATCTTCTTCGTCCACATCTGCTTTCATGTGTTGCCCTAACCCTGCAAATGTTGCTCGTGGGTCAATGTGGCAGCAATGTATAGTTGATTGATATGTTAGAGTAATGCATTAAATATTCCTGATCAACTAAAAAAGGTGCCATCAAATGAGCAGTACTATTTAATGCAAGTACATGTACGTACCAATACGTGTGAGAAAAGGGCGAATTCCTCTTCTCAGATGATGCCTCTTGTACTTGTGTGCATCATGAAAAAGAAAGTATGCATTCTTCTTTCTTTAGAACAGTTGACAGAATAATAGTGTGATATAATGGTTAGAGCAGGGGCCGGGAACCTGTGGCTCTCCAAGTGTTGCTAGAGTACAGCGGTCATAATCACTTACCATTGGCTTTGCTGGCTGATGGGAGCTCAACTCCAACTACATATGAAGGGCCACAGGTTCCTCATTGCTGTGTTAGACATGGTCTGGGGAGATCCAAGTTCGAGTCTCCACTCAGTCATGAGCATCTCTCAGCCGAAGCTTCAGGGCTGTTCTGATGGTAAAGTGGAAGGAGAAGAACCATCTGTGCTGCCCTAAGTTCACTGGAGGAAAGGCAGAAGATAAGTGTTACAAGGAAATAATTAAGTTGTTATCTGTTTAATCTGATGACTACCTTAGTGATGTTGCCTATAGTTCTGACTTCCTTAGCCTATTTCAGTTTCTATGCTGGCCTGTATTATGTTACAGGGGCCAAACATAGTAATCACAGATGAGCAAGATATACCTTGGATTAGATAATGTTTACTTTTTGGTTAAAAGACGCAGAATTGAGAGCAAGTGGGCTGGTTGGCAGACATGTCTCCTCAGCTCCTGACCTTTGTGAACATGACAAATGTTTAAAAATCACATGTGATTTCACTACAGCACAGCCTACTTAATGGCTCTAGCCTGAAATGAGTTCTTATCTGAAATCTCTTGACTGTGTGACAGTGGCTATTCACAAGGAATGCTAACCCTTATACTATTATAGGGCCACTGTTGTTGGAGAGAACAGAACAGGCTGTTTTCATGTTTTCAAAACTGATATAATGGGGCAAATTTTCACCAACAGTAGCTAATGATGCACTGAATGAATTGAATGAATTGAAATGAATGAGTTTAAACGAATTCGAACAAATCCTATATCTAACTTTTTCTACTAGATTTAATTTTTTCTGCCTGTCCAATATATTTAAAGTGCCAGTAAAACTGGAAGTACTTTGAGTGTACTCATTCCCCATTATAACTGAATTCTCCCCCCCACCCCCTTTAGGTTAGTCTCTAGTTCTGCTTCCGACTTCTCTGTTTCCAAACTCTGGAGCAGCAACAACAACAAAAAACCTAAATAAACAAACAAAATCCTGGGACAAGATATTGCTGCATAATTTACCATCTGTTTCTGGTTTCTGACAGTCTGCTAGGCTCCACAGAATCTGGATGAAATGTACTCCTGAAAGGATTTGTATTTTAGCTGGAGATGAGGATTTTTCAAAACCAAGTTGAAATCAGTCAGCATAAGCAACCTTCCAACACTGCCCGATTTCCAAGTCAAATTCTTTCATCTTTTTTTGAGCACTAACTCACCTATCCCCAGTTAGAGCATACCAAAATACATTAGACCAATAATATAAAGGTAAAGGTACCCCTGCCCGTACGGGCCAGTCTTGACAGACTCTGGGGTTGTGCGCCCATCTCACTTAAGAGGCCAGGGGCCAGCGCAGTCCGGAGACACTTCCGGGTCACGTGGCCAGCGTGACATCGCTGCTCTGGCAAGCCAGAGCCGCACTCGGAAACGCCGTTTACCTTCCCGCTGGTAAGCGGTCCCTATTTATCTACTTGCACCCGGAGGTGCTTTCGAACTGCTAGGTTGGCAGGCGCTGGGACCGAGCAGCGGGAGCGCACTCCGCCGCAGGGATTCGAACCGCCGACCTTTCGATCGGCAAGTCCTAGGCGCTGAGGCTTTAACCCACAGCGCCACCTGCGTCCCAGACCAATGATATAGAGGCCATTAATTTAATTATTTATTAAGGAATTTCTACATTGCTTTGGCCAAAAATTGGCCAAGACTTGCCTTGAAAAATAACAAATGGCTCCGGGTAGGTTTCATCACCACTACATGGTCTGTAAGGTACATGTTTCTAATTTGGTTCCATCCTTGACAGATAATGAAATATAAGAAGACTCCATTTAATAATGAAGCAAAGCCAGATGGGTGGGAGAAAAAAGAACGCGAAAGCAATACAGTGGCACCTCAGGTTACATACACTTCAGGTTACATACGCTTCAGGTTACAGACTCCGCTAACCCAGAATTAGTACCTTGGGTTAAGAACTTTGCTGCAAGATGAGAACAGAAATCGCGTGGTGGCGGTGCTGCGGCAGCAGCAGGCCACATTAGCTAAAGTGGTGCTTCAGGTTAAGAACGGACCTCCAGAACGAATTAAGTACTTAACCTGAGGCACCACTGTAGTAAGCTTTATTTACAAACCCGTTCATTAATTGCTTAGAGCAGTTGTCTCTCTTGTCTAAGTAGAATTTCAGACCCAAACCCCATTCTTATAGGTATTCTATTAGAAGAAGCAAGGGAGAGAATGTCAGTGGTTTGTTACTTCCTCATGCAAGACCGCAGCAGCCATTTTGTGGCATAGCTCAGGCATAATCACTTAAAGATTTATAAGCAGTACTTAAGTATGCCAGTCTCCAAGAGTAGTCCTCTGGAGGAATATAGATTGAACCCTGGGTTTAGACAGAAGTATATGTGTATCTATTAGGCACTGAAACACTTCCCCAGATTTTTCTTACCAGTTTGTGGAGTAGTGCATTAGCTGTAATAGGAGAACTCACTAAACAGTAACACGTACCTTAATCAAAGTAAAGGCTTCGACAATAAATTGTACGCAATGCATTAATTAGCAAAATGGAATGGAATTATTTTGAAGGCATTGGAACAAAAATCTTGGCTTCCCTGTTATTATTAATTGTTGTCTGAATGATATGCTTAGCCGCAGACACTTGGCTGAGCCAGGCAAGTGCTGTTTGGAGAGAGGATGCTCAATTTTAAATATTAGCTTTAGATTTCTAAGAAGAATGTGCTCATGAATAGTTGTGTTGAGATTAGAGAGAGCTAATTTGTATATGGCTGCACTATATGGTGACAAATGTCTCAGGCCCCTCGCAATGATGAGATGTTTCTCCTGTTCCTAAATTTTATTTTCTTTAGACCCATTTATCAGGATATTTAAAAACCTCTGAAGCAATTTATCACAATGTAATCAAAGTAATGGGGCGCAGGTGGCGCTGTGGGTTAAAGCCTCAGCGCCTAGGACTTGCCGATCGAAAGGTCGGCGGTTCGAATCCCTGCGGCGGGGTGCGCTCCCGCTGCTCGGTCCCAGCGCCTGCCAACCTAGCAGTTCGAAAGCACCTCCGGGTGCAAGTAGATAAATAGGGACCGCTTTCTAGCGGGAAGGTAAACGGCGTTTCCGTGTGCGGCTCTGGCTCGCCAGAGCAGCGATGTCACGCTGGCCATGTGACCCGGAAGTGTCTCCGGACAGCGCTGGCCCCTGGCCTCTTGAGTGAGATGGGCGCACAACCCCAGAGTCTGTCAAGACTGGCCCGTACGGGCAGGGGTACCTTTACCTTTACCTAATCAAAGTAATATCGAGAGTGACGCCTAGAGGAGAATGAAATAACACCATGCTCTTCTGTAAAATGCTACATAACACAAAAAATGGTGGACTTCTCAGACTTCTAAGGAGATAGTCAGAAAGCTGCTTCTCTTTCCCTGGGTCTAAACAGCTTTTCAAGCAGGGGAAAAAATGAATTGGCTTAAGAACAGAAGTGCCAAATAGCCAGGTGTCAGGGACAAGGGAGGGATTAACCAGAAAGCCAGTTTCAATCAACCCTGGATCTAGTCAAGCATGGGTGGTGTTACAGAAGCAATTGGGGGGGGGGGGAGAATGGAGCCTCCTAAATTTATGAAAACCCTGTGGGGTTCTAAAAGCAGGAGTTACCATGAAATAGACAAGAGCCCCTTTCAGTATTAGCACCTGTGCTTCATTGTAGAACTGATGTCTGTAAGGAGGAGGTCTTTGCCCATAAAGCTGTATGCCCAAAAGGTTTCCACAGAATCTGGCACATCCCACTGTTCAGTGTATGTCAGGGGACAAGCAGAACATCAGTACAGTGGTACCTCGGGTTAAGTACTTAATTCGTTCCGGAGGTCCGTTCTTAACCTGAAACTGTTCTTAACCTGAAGCACCACTTTAGCTAATGGGGCCTCCCGCTGCTGCCGCGCCGCCGGAACACAATTTCTGTTCTCACCCTGAAGCAAAGTTCTTAACCCGAGATACTATTTCTGGGTTAGCAGAGTCTGTAACCTGAAGCGTATGTAACCCGAGGTGCCACTGTATAGAGCTTGGTACAGGCAACAACAACAACACAACATGGGAGTTAGCAGCATCTGAAGGGGGCTCTTGTTGCTTCATCTATGTAAGAGTTGCTTTATATTATTGTATTTATTTCCTTTGTATGCCACACTTTTCTCCAAGGAGCCTAAGGTGCCATATGTGGTTCTTCCCCTCCTCGTTCAATCCCCACAACAACCCTGTGAGGTAGATTAGGCTGGGAGGCAGTGACTGGCCCAAGGTCACGCAGTGAGCTTCATGGTCCAGTAGGGATTTGAACCCTGATCTCCCAGGTCCTTGTCTGACACTCTGACCGCTACACCACACGCAGTAGGATTTAATAATGAAATATTCTATGCAATTTACGTGCCAACAAGCCCCACTCAACACAGTGGGACTTACTTCTGAGTACCGTAAATGAACATAGGATGTTAGCCTTACAAAGCATTATAATGTATGTGTGAGAATCATATAGTGCTCTAGAGATCTGCGCAGGTTATATAACAAATGATTCTGTTGTGGAAGAAAGTTGAAGTCAATACGGTCATTTTTGTCAGAGAATAATGCTTTCAAAGAGCAGGAAGTATGCCTCAGAGTATTATTACTATAGAAGGCAATATAATTCCAGCAGGTCTAGTCAGTTTAAATAAATCCATTAGGCTCAAGTGCTCTGCATTTAATTTGCTGTGGAAAAGCACTATTTAACTCTATTTTAAGATGCTGTATAGAAAGGCTGAAAGTTTAAAATGTTTTTATTTCTAGAGGAAATGCTAGTCAGTCCGCCATCTGTCTGCCACTCACTCACTCACTCACTCACTCACTCACAAAAAGGACCTAAGGCAGACTTCCCCAACCTGATGCCCTCCTGATTTTTTTGGACTACACATCCCATCAACCGAGTCAATGTGGCCAATGCTGGCCAGAGCTGATGGGAATTCAGTTTGATGCACCTGGAGGAAACCAAGTTGGGGAAGACTGACCTAAGGAAATCGCAGCAACGCAAGAACATTGTGATGTTGATGGGATGAAGCCTTGACTAATGTTTACACCAGTTGTGGTTGGTTTGCAGAAGATAAATTATTTCACCTTCTGCTGGAGAGATGGTCTTAGAGACGGGAGATCCTGGTAGACACAAGCACTCCTCAAGCTTCATTATGAAACCAATTTACCAACTATTTTGAAGTGATAGTATTAAGCAAGTAATTGTTTAGTTGAGCAGTTTTCCATTAGAGAACAACTGCTAAACCAATATCCTCAGATTTAATGACTGGAGGAAAACTATCATTGGATTGTGACATTATTTAAATTTAATTCACATCACCTACTGGCTTTGGCTGGATCAGACCAAAGGTCCAGTTAGTTCAGCTTTCTGTCTCCAACAGCCAAATGCTTTAAGAGGCCACAAGCAGAGCATGTTGGAAAAACTGAGCCTCTTTATTCAGAGGTTGCTACTCAAATTACAAGATGCTGGAGGCAAACAACCCAGGGCAGTGGTATAGTGGGCAGGGAATACAGGGAACGCAACTCTGGTACTTCTTTCACAACAAGAACAATGATGTCATCTGCTGAAGTGGTGTTTGCCACACCCACACCATAAATTTAATGCACATTTAAATTTAAGTATTGGGAACTGCAGTCTGTTAAGCGTGCTGGGAATTGTAGCCCTGTGAGGGTAAATTATAGTTCCCAGGAATCTTTGGGGAAGCCACATGCTTTTAATGTATTGTATGGATGTGACCATTCTTGGTGTAGGAAACCTGGACAATTAGAGGACAGGCCTGACTTGGCACACAGTCCCTTTTTAGGTTGCCTAGGCTCAGTTAATGATTGACCCAAAGGCTGTTCAGGGATCTGATCATAGTTGACCAGGGATCTGAAGTTATGTCTTCATAAACAAAGTCCAGCAGGCTAACCATTACATCACCCTTTGCCAGTTCACTCTACGGAATAGATGGATGGATAGATAGATAGATAGATAGACAGACACAGCTGCCTGCAACCCTTTGGAACATTGTTATGGAATTCTTGGGCTATGAGGACCCCCCATGATATCAGCTTCTGCGTTGCAACATTTCCCACAACACCACTGCCCAGCCACTGATAGTCCTGTCCTCTTTAAACACATAAGCATATATAGAAATGTACTTTTTATCCAGTTGGGCTAACAAGCCAAACTAATCTCAGTTTTTACGCTAGTAGCAGCTGCCTCGAGTTGCAGCTAAACGTTTCACTGATAGTGGAATAGCCTTAATTAAAAGCCAATTAGTCATGGACATTACTTTGAAGTCCAACAATATGCAGTCTTCCCTGCTTCTAGATATTCCCTCTTTCATGCTTCTCATTATCTTCAACACAAAAGCCTTAAAATGAATGTGGTCTATTTGGCTGTCTCTATGGAAACCTTGCTATACTGCATGGTACACACGCACTTCCCAGAGCCAAGCTCTCCTATGATCTTTGCTCCGCACAGACGTGCTGCTTATTCACTCTTCTTCGACGTTTATGAGATGTTTTATGAATGCTAATGAAAAAGAGCCAAGCCCAGATTTGGGGGGGGGGGGGGATGACAGAGGTTCGATGAGATTTATAGTGCTTGCCTTAGACATTTTTACATCTAAAGCAAAAAAAGCTAAAGCTGTTCATTAAGAACACACACACACACACTTGTGGAATGAGAATTTGCATGCAAAAAAGAAACAGCCCTTTTTTGAAATTTACCACCTAGATTGTGGCTTCCCCTCATTTTGTGGTGAAGCAGGTCTTGGAAATTTGCAATGGACTGGTACAGACATTCAGGCCTATGCTTGACCTAGCATATGACACATCTGAAAGTCGCTCTTTTGGGAAGGGGAAAGATCACGTATTTGGCAACCCAGCCAGATGGGTGGGGTATAAATATATTATTATTATTATTATTATTATTATTATTATTATTATTATTAGTTATCTTATGCTATATCCAGCTTCTGCAAGATACTGAATTTAATGCTGCAAAATGTATTAGGCAAAAACAACAAAACCAGTAAAATAAGGGCTCCTTGGTGCATGTGCTCTAACAGACAGAGGGAAAGAATGAGAGTTAGCTAGCTAAAGCAAATAAGGCACTGTGGGTAAGTGGAAAAAGTAAATATCTAAGTTAATGCATCCAAAACCTCGTTTTTCCCTAGAGCAGAGTTGTAACTGGGAGAGGGGGCTTAGAGGTCTAGGTCTCTTAGGGGTATTCCAGGGCCTTGCCTAGAATTTTCAGCTTTCTATAAGGGTGGCGGAGAGTGGTTCTAGCCTTTTCACTTATTGTGGCATCAGAAAAAAGCATGTAGGCAGTATCCACCCATATCTGGTTGGGTGCCGATTGGGAATGGCAGGGCAGAAATAAGGAAGGACAACAATAATTGGAGTCATGACAGACGGAGCCAGTGAATTCCAGTTTTGTCCCCATCCTCCCAGCTGAGTTCTACAAGGGCAAAACTAAGACTGAGGAGCTAGGAGGAAGCTGACAGCCAGAGCCACTGCCTGGACTTCGTTGTAAGTAATAAGGCAGGCAAGGTGGGAGGCTGGCTGATGGCCAAGTGAGATTGGTGGGACGGTGCCCCACTTGCCCTAATGAACCAACCTCCGCTGCCCTCATGAATACTGACATTTGGACCTTCTCTTTGTAGCTGGCCTGGACATCATTTAACTCTTCAAGGTGAACATAACTCAACAGCCATGTATGGCAGCTAGACTTTAGGAGCTTGGAAAGTCCTGTTTTTGCTGTCTGCCTGTGACTGCAAAAACAAGTGAGTTGCCAAGCACCTGGAAGGATGCAGTATTATCTCCAGACTTAGATGATGTCAGAATAATAATAATAATAATAATAATTTTTAATTTATACCCCGCCCTCCTCAGCCAAGGCCGGGCTCAGAGCAGCTTACAAACAATAATAAAAACAATAAGAATGATTACAACTTAAAAACAAAAATAAAATACAACATTAAAATAATGGAACATTAAAATATTAAAATGTAGCCTCGTCACAGGAGGAGAAGGAAAAGAAAACAAGAGAGAGAGAGAGAGAGAGGGAGGGAATCAAATTGGCTCCAAGCCAAAGGCCAGGCGGAACAACTCTGTCTTACAGGCCCTGCAGAAAGAAATCAGATCCTGCAGGGTCCTGGTCTCATGAGGCAGAGCGTTCCACCAGGCCGGAGCCAGAGTTGAAAAGGCCCTGGCTCTGGTTGAAGCCAATCTAACTTCCTTAGGGCCCGGGACCACTAGGGTGTTGCTTTTTATGGACCTTGAGGCTCTCCGTGGGGCATACTGGGAGAGGCGGTCCCGTAGGTACGAGGGTCCTAGGCCGTGAAGGGCTTTAAAGGTCAAAAGCAGCACCTTAAACCTGACCCTGTACTCCACCGGGAGCCAGTGCAGCTTGAAAAGCACTGGGTGAATATGCTCCCATGGCAGAGACCCCGTGAGGAGCCTCGCTGCAGCATTCTGTACCCGCTGGAGTTTCTGGGACAGCTTCAAGGGCAGACCCGCATAGAGCGAATTACAGTAGTCAAGCCTGGAGATGACCGTCGCATGGATCACTGTGGCCAAGTCAGGGCGGGAAAGGTAAGGGACCAACTGCTTGATGCGGCGAAGGTGGAAAAATGTCGCCTTGGCTGTTGCTGTAACCTGCGCCTCCATGGAAAGGGAGGCGTCAAGGATTACACCCAAACTCTTAACGGAAGGCAATGGCACTAATTGGGCCCCCGCAAGAGAAGGGAGTTGGTCCCTCATCCCCATGCCATCCCGACCTAGCCATAGGACCTCTGTCTTCGAAGGATTTAGTTTCAATCAATTTAGTTTCAAAGGTACCTTCTCCATCCTAAGGTCTTCTGAACAATGCAATAATTGTTCACACTGAATCACTTCATACTGTCTGATACAAGTTCACAATATTTTTATTATTTCTAAAATATATTTCATTCATTTTTCAAAATAACATGGAATAAAACTTTAGGATAATATTAAGCTTTTATAAACAAACAAACAAACAAACAAACAAATAATCTGGGACTCTACCACCCAATGGCAGTCAGTACGGTCAAATCCTAAAAAGGTTAACTACATATGGTGGGAAGGGTTATTTTTCATTACGACATTGAATGCATGGATAGCATTCAACTCAATTATAGCCAGAATCCCCAGTGTGAGAAACCAGAATGAGCAGCAGGAACCATTAAACTGTGAAATGTTCAAATACATCTGTTAAAAAAGATTTTCACTCTGGCATGTGATGCTCAGTGTTAAACTTTAATTTGTGGGGTTTTCTTTGCGTGCCCAAACAGTGTTTATAAACTGCTACAAATGCCTCATTTTTGTTCCAGCTCAAAATTCCAGATGAAATACAAATGTACTACCTTCACTCCATAATAACCGTACTATTTTATTTGCATTGCAGGGGCAGAGTTAGTTGTTGTTAGTATTTTCGGCAGAGGTCTCTTTTTGATGCACTTCTAATTCTGCTGGACCGTACAATTGCTGAAGAACATCACACGTGTGACATTGACACCCCCCCACAATTGCCTTCGCAGGCTGGCGCCTCCGGGTCCAAGAGTCTGTGACACAGCCCTGACTAGCAAATTGTGGCTTTCCTATAATGTCCGAACTGGGCCACTACGAACATGAACTGCACATGCTGCTGTCAGTATATACAGAGCAAACTGTTCCAACATCTGCCAGTGCAAGCATATCCTTAGTGAAGCTGCTTGGGTGTTATGGAGCATTCTGCCATGCAAAGTGTTTATTGGCTTTCTCTTTGTTTGGCTTATTTTGTTTTGTGGTTTTTTTCAGGTTGGAAGCCCTGAAGCACCAGCTTCCTTTGCAAGGCAGCTCGGACCAGAAGACAGCAGTGGCTGGTGGCCAATATGCCTCATCGGTTGCACAGCGAGATAGAAGTTCACCCACTGGAGGTGCAGGGATGTCAGAGAATGGTATGGAAACTCGGTGTGCATGTGGTACAATGGCCACCAGCTTGGATGGCTTTAAAATGTTGTTGTTTGTCGTTTAGGCATGTCCGACTCTTCGTGACCCCATGGACCAGAGCACGCCAGGCACTCCTGTCTTCCACTGCCTCCCGCAGTTTGGTCAAACTCATGTTAGTAGCTTCGAGAACACTATCCAGCTATCTCATCCTCTGTCGTCCCCTTCTCCTTGTGCCCTCCATCTTTCCCAACATCAGGGTCTTTTCCAGGGAGTCTTCTCTTCTCATGAGGTGGCCAAAGTATTGGAGTCTCAGCTTCAGGATCTGTCCTTCCAGTGAGCACTCAGGGCTGATTTCCTTAAGAATGGATAGGTTTGATCTTCTTGCAGTCTATGGGACTCTCAAGAATCTCCTCCAGCACCATAATTCAAAAGCATCAATTCTTCGGCGATCAGCCTTCTTTATGGTCCAGCTCTCACTTCCATACATAACTACTGGGAAAACTATACGGATCTTTGTTGGCAAGGTGATGTCTCTGCTTTTTAAGATGCTGTCTAGGTTTGTCATTGCTTTTCTCCCAAGAAGCAGGCATCTTTTAATTTCATGACTGCTGTCACCATCTGCAGTGATCATGGAGCCCAAGAAAGTAAAATCTCTCACTGCCTCCATTTCTTCCCCTTCTATTTGCTAGGAGGTGATGGGCCCAGTGGCCATGATCTTTGTTTTTTTGATGTTGAGCTTCAAACCATATTTTGCGCTCTCCTCTTTCACCCTCATTAAAAGGTTCTTTAATTCCTCCTCACTTTCTGCCATCAAGGTTGTGTCATCTGCATATCTGAGGTTGTTGCTGGAAACATCAGTAAGGGAGAGGGCTCTTGTGCTTGGGTCCTGCTTGCAGGTTTCCTACAGGCATCTATTTTTTTTTTAATAAAATTTTTATTAGGGGTTTTTACAGAATAGAGTACACAGACAATAAACAACCTTGCTTTTATCTCAACAGAGTTTCATAACTTCTTTGGACTTCCTCACATCTCCCGCTGCCATTTTCATCATCATAAATTTTTTTCCATGCAATTTATCATCTAGTTTGCAAATTTTATAACCGCTTATTTAAATATAGTCCTCTGCAAATTTATTTCTCTTAATCTCACTTTACATCCCATTCCAATCCGATTTTGTGGTGGCCAATTATTTATGATCAAACATCCTACTTAACTTTCCACCAAATCACAATATTTTTGTAAATAAGTCTTAAATTTCCTCCAATCTTCTTCAACCCTCTCTTCTCCCAGATCTCGAATTCTGCCAGTCATCTCAGCCAGTTGCATATAGTCCATCAGCTGCATCTGCCATTCTTCCAGCGTGGGTAGATCTTGAGTTTTCCACTTCTTAGCGATAAGTATCCTTGCTGCTGCTGTTGCGTACAAAAAGAATGTTCGATCCTTCTTTGGCACCATCTGGCCGACAATGCCCAAGAGGAAGGCCTCTGGTTTCTTAAGGAAGGTATACTTAAATACCTTTTTCAGCTCATTATATATCATTTCCCAGAAGACCTTCACCCTGGGACAGGTCCACCAGAGGTGAAAGAATGTTCCTTCATTTTCCTTACATTTCCAACATTTATTGTCTGGCACATGGCATATTTTGGCAAGTTTAACTGGGGTCATGTACCACCTATATATCATTTTCATTACATTTTCCTTCAGAGCATTACATGCCGTGAAGTTCATCCCCGTGGTCCACAACCTTTCCCAATCCTCAAACATAATATTATGCCCAATATCCTGTGCCCACTTTATCATGGCCGACTTAACCATTTCATCTTGTGTATTCCATTTCAACAGCAAGTTATACATTCTTGAGAGTACTTTGGTCTTAGGTTCTAACAATTCTGTTTCCAACTTCGATTTCTCCACCTGGAATCCTAACTTTTTATCGTTTTTAAAAATTTCTTGGATCTGAGCGTAGTGTAACCAGTCTCGCACTTTGTCTTTCATTTTTTCCAAACTCTGCAATTTCCAATTATTACCCTCTTTCTCTATTATTTCCCAATATTTCGGCCATTTGGCCTCCATATTGGGTCTTTTTCGGGCCTTGGCCTCCAGAGGTGATAGCCATCTTGGAGTTTTATTTTCCAATAGGTCTTTGTATTTTGTCCAGACATTAAACACTGCTTTCCTGACAATATGATTCTTAAAGGCCTTATTGATCTTAACTTTATCATACCATAAGTATGCATGCCAACCAAATGCATTGTTAAAACCTTCCAGATCTAAAACATCAGTGTCCTCTAGAAGTAGCCAGTCTTTTAGCCAGCAGAAAGCTGCGGCTTCATAGTACAACCTTAAGTCTGGCAGGGCAAAGCCCCCTCTTTCTTTCGCATCAGTTAATATCTTAAACTTAATTCTGGGCTTTTTGCCCTGCCAGACAAATTTAGAAATATCTCTCTGCCACTTCCTGAAACACTCCGTCTTGTCCACAATTTGCAATGTTTGAAACAAAAACAACATCTTAGGCAATACATTCATCTTAATAGCAGCAATTCGGCCTAGCAAAGAAAGCTTCAATTTTGACCAACTGTCCAAGTCTCTCTTAATTTCAGACCAACATTTTTCATAATTGTCCTTAAATAGACTCAGATTTTTTGCTGTTATGTTTACCCCTAGGTACTTTACTTTTTTAACCACAGTTAGTTCTGTTTCTCTCTGAAACCGTTCTGACTCTGCATCTGTCAAGTTTTTTCCCAACACCTTAGTTTTCTGTTTATTTAGTTTGAAGCCCGCTACCCGACCAAAGTCCTGAATCAATTGTAACACTCTTTTTGTGCTAGATTCTGGCTCTTGCAATGTCAAAACAAGGTCATCTGCAAAAGCTTTAAGTTTATATTGTTTCGCTCCGATCTGAATCCCTTGCACCAACCGGTCCCCTCTAATCAAGTTCAAGAGCACCTCCAGGACAGAAATAAACAACAAGGGGGAAATCGGGCAGCCTTGTCGTGTCCCTTTTTCAATCTTAAACTCTTCTGTAACCACATTGTTAACTATCAGTTTTGCCTTTTGTTCTGAGTAAATCGCATCAATCCCATTTTCAAAACCCCGCCCCACTCCCATTTCTTTTAAATTCCCCTTCATAAATTTCCAAGAGATGTTATCGAAGGCCTTCTCCGCGTCTATAAAAATTAAAACTGCTTTAGTGTTAATATTTGTTTGCAAAAGTTCCAAAATGTCAATAATGTTCCTTGTATTAGCAAATAAGTGTCTTCCTGGGAGAAAGCCTGCCTGGTCTTTATGAATTATCTCATTTAAAACTCTTTTGAGTCTTCCTGCCAAAACGTCAGCAAATATTTTATAATCCACATTTAAAAGGGAAATGGGACGGTAGTTCTTAAGTTGTGTCTTTTCAGTTTCTGATTTTGGTATCAATGTGATGAAAGCTTCCTTCCACGATTCAGGCGCCTTCTTTCCCTCCATAATTTCATTGCTGACCTCCATCAGTGGTTGAATCAAATAGTCACTTAATGTCTTGTAGTACTTGGAGGTCAAGCCATCTGGCCCTGGAGACTTGCCCAGCTTCATATTCTGAATGGCATGTTCTATCTCTAATCGTGTTATTTTACTATTCAGGAGTGATCTATTTTCTTGTGATAGTTTTTTAAGTCCATTTTTCTCCAAAAATTTTGCAATCTCTTCCTCATTTTGTGGCCCTTGAGTGTATAATTTCTTAAAATATTTCTGGAAACATTTTCTAATTTCCACCGGGTTCTGAATATGTCTTCCTTCTATTTCCAAATTTGTTACTATGTTCAACTTTTGTCTCTTCTTCAACTGCCAAGCCAGCAGTTTCCCACATTTATTAGCCGATTCAAATGTTTTTTGTTTCATTAATTTAATCTTCCATTCTATTTCCTGATTTATCAGTTTGGAATATTGTGCCTGATGGAGTTTAATTTCTCTCAAGATCGGCTGTGACTTCGGGTTTACTCTTAGTTTCTTCTCTAACTCTTTGATTTTCCCCAAAATCTTATCCTTTTTCTCATTTTGTAGTCTTTTCTTTATGGCGTTCTGTTGTATCAAGAACCCTCTCATCACAGCTTTGCTTGCGTCCCAGATTGTTCTTTTTTCCACTGCAGTGTTCAAATTTATCTCAAAGTAGTCCTTTATTTTTTTTTGGCCTTCTTAATAATCTCCTGATCTCTAAACAAGTTGTCATTCATCTTCCATCTAAAGGAGCCGGTTGGTAATAGTGTCATGTCCATTTTCAACGCGTTATGATCGGAGCAGGTCTTTGGGCAGATTTCCACTTTCCTAACCTTAGGAGCCAGACCTCTAGAAATCCATATTTGGTCAATTCTTGTCCAAGTCAGTTGGGCTTCAGAGAAAAATGTTCCTTCTTTCCCCAAGGGGTTCTTTGTCCTCCATATATCAATCCAGTCCATGTTGTCTGTCATTTCGAAAAAGGTCTTTGGTAGTCTGCCATCTTTAGTAACCTTTTGGCTTTGTGACCTATCCATGTTCGTTGAAACGATCCCATTCATATCTCCCATCATGATGATGTTATCATAGTCCAGATAGTCCAGCATAATCTCATGCAACTTCTTGTAAAATTCTGATTTCCCTTCATTTGGAGCGTAGATTCCTAATATCAAAATTTTCTCTCCTTGGTGCTGTATTTCAATTGCCAAAATTCTTCCATGTTCATCTTTAAATAGAAATTTTGGTGAGAGGCTCTCCTTTGCATATATCACCACTCCTCTCTTCTTAACTGAATCCGAAGATATAAATTCTTGGCCTAACCTTTTATTTACCAATATTTTTCTGTGGAGCCTAGTCACATGTGTTTCTTGTAGACAAGTAATGTCTAGTTGCTCCTTTTTTAATATGTGAAAGATTTTCTTCCTTTTTTCCGGGCTGTTACAGCCATTTATGTTCCAGCTTAAAAGTTGCAGAGACATCCTGGATGGATCTGTTTAATTTCCTTGGGATGGTGTTTTGTTCTGTGAGTCTTCAGGGTTCTGTGGTACAGGTACCTGTGGTGGTTCAGGCCCTGAGGGTAGTTCAAGTCCTTTATGAAGGTCCTCTCCGTAGGCAGTCAAAAACTTATCCCTATCTTCCAAAATTCTAATTTTAATCTTCTTCCCTCTAAAGGTAAAGGATAATCCTTGGGGAAAGTCCCACCTGAAGATGATTGAGTTGCTTCTCAGCAGTTTTACTAAGTCCAAATATTCAGATCTGAGGTCCAACAGCTGTTTAGGAATGTCCTTAAAAATCTCAATTCTTTTGTCCGAAATGTTCAGGGATCTTCCGTAGTGCAGGCCCAAAATCTTGTCCCTTTCCTCCTTTGATCTCAACGTAATCAAACAGTCTCTGGGCTTCTCTCTCTTTATGAGTCTTCCAAGTCTGAAGGCTGACACAATTTTAAAGTCTTCCTCCTCTAGACCCCAGAACTTGGAGAATTCTTTGGTCAAAAACTCAGCTAGATTGCCTTCTTCCACTTCTGGTATCGATCTTATCCTTAAGTTAGTCTCCCTGTTCCGAAGTTCCAACATAGAGAGGTAGGTCTGGTGTTCCCCAACCTGCTTGCTGAGCGGCCTTACTTCTTTTTCCAACTCTCCCACTCTTTGGCTGGTCTCTTCGGCCAGTTTCTGATTTTCACCTGCAGCCTCCTTCAGTTGTCCGATTGCTTGTGCATTCTGTGCAACTTGCCCAGATAATTTGTTTAAAGTTTCTGTATTAAGGTCAATTTTCGCAGTTTGTTGGTCAACTTTCCTGTCCAAAGACTCCAATTTCTCAAGAATTCTCTCTAATACAGAACCAGATCCTCCTGAGGCCATCTCTTCCAGTTGTAATTCCTCAGTTTCTCCCTCCCCTGCCTGTGACAGGGAGGTAGCTTTTTCCTCCGAGGGCAGAGTAGGCACAGATGATCTGCGTGTTTGTGAGGCTGCAGTTAAGGTTGTCAGAGTTGTTTGTCTAGTTCTTAATCCCTTTCTTTTTGCGCCACTCATTCCAAAGTTATCTAGCAGTCAAGGTCAAGCTGAGTTGTTCCCATGAGAAAGCTACGGCCCAGGTGGTAGCAGTCAGACAGAGGGCCGGGAAATAGAAAGTAAAACAATGTTTTTGTTATAAATCCTCAATCCTCTAGGGGGAGCATAAAATGTCCTAAGAAGAAGAGTCCATTCCAATCATACAAAATCTGAACCAATACTTAGGGATCTTCACAAAAGTAGTTTTAGCAGAGTTGGTTTTAAGTTTGCCACAATATTTCAAGTTGTGCTTACTGGAGTTCCATAGTGCAAGAACGTAACCATTCTGAACTCCCTCAGACTGTCTCAAAGTTTAAACACAATGTATCCAAATTTGCAGTCTGACAGTTCTACTGCTCAGGCAGTTCTGACACCTGGGCTTCTTTAGTAAAGTTGTAATTCACAAAGAAGAGGATATATAAGTCCTGATAAAAGTCCAAAAATCAGTTGCTTACAGTCTTTAAGGGGATTGAAAGTAATTTCTGCGGGTGCTCAATCTGAGCTGTCAAAAGTTCTCTCTGTGCCTCCACTCCTCCTGCTCTTTGCTTTAAAAGTCAATGGCTGCGGAAGACGGACTTCCTTTTCCTCGTCACTCCGCTTTCAGCTTGTTTTCAGTATTTTTAGTCCCAAAATTTAGTAAAGTCCTCAGTTACTCACGGGTTGTTGCGTTTTAGAATCTTGTGTTGCAGGAAGAAAGGTCGGCGCTCACCGGCAACAGCAGCGCGGCTTCGCTCCGCTGAATGCGCATAGACCCACAGCGCCGCTGCCCCCTCTGCGATCCGGAGCCCCTTACGGGGTTCCCTCAACGTTTCGGGGGTTGCTCCTGGCGCCCGCCGGGTCCCGAGACCGCAGGCTTCCGCTGCCTGCGGTTTTCCAAAATGGGTCTCCGCTTCGCCGTAGCGGACGACCCTTTTCCAGCGGAGCTTCCCTCTCCCGGTTAGGAAAGGGCAGCCATTACCGTTCGCGCCGCCTCCGGAAGTCCTTCCTACAGGCATCTAGTTGGCCACGGCGACAACAGGATGCTCAACTAGATGGGCCATTGTCCTGACCCTGCAAGCTCTTTTTATCTTCTTAAAGGAGTGCACCATTTAGATCGAGCCATCTTTTTGAGCGACCATTTTGCGTGGGGATCATTTTGTGTGATGATCTTCTGTATTAGCTCACAAGGAGGCAGCCATCCCAAGGAGCAACAGAATGTTTCCTCCCAAACAGGTGGCAGTTTCATTTGCACCGCCTTTCTTGGGCTTGATAGAATTCTCTTTTCACCAGAACTAGCTGGGGCAATTTAATTCTAGTGGGTTTCTTCTGGCTTGCGAGAATGATGTGCTGCTGCTTGCTTTCATATACTGGCCATGAACTTCAGGCACTGTCTGCTTCAAGAAAGCATTTTTGCAGTCCTTTTCTGAATGGAAAACGCATTTAGCACATTATTCATCAACCACATTCATAAAGAGAGTGCTCTGTGTTTGTGAGTCTTTGCCTGTTATCTGACAGGCGATACAGAGTTCTTACTCATGTCTGCAGGTTCACCAGAACTGCCTCGTTAATATTTTTCCAAAGCAGGGCTAGAGAGAAAAACACACTTGCAGTATTCCACCGCCACCCCTTTTCTAATTTGTTCCCCATTCCTCCTTTGAAATGCATTGGCAGGTTTCATGTGAGTTTATGCCACTGCAGCAAAGTGGCCACGGCGCAAGAGCTCCTAAAGGCTCCCCAGGACGATCTCACGTCACAGTGCCTCACTCTGAAGAAGGACCCTAGGTCATTTTCTCAGAGAGTCATTTGTCATCAGCACTTCACTGTGGTGGCTTATGCTGTTTAAAAAATGACTTGGAAAACTTTTAAACAGTTGGCAGCAACCATTCTAGTCAGCAACAGACTGCTCCATGGCCAGCAGGCATATCCTACCCCAGCTGTCCCTGCTGAACACAGGACAGGCCACTGACGGCAGGGCAGGGGGAGCAGATTGGCTGGTGGAAGCAGCAGATGGATGCCAACCAGTAACAGGCAGCCTTGTGACCAGCTGACAGCCGTGGGTGTGTGTGTGTTGTGAGGAAGGGCTAAGAGGGTTTCCTGAATCAGATCATAGTTCACCACTTTCTGGGAAAGCTAGAAGAGTCTAAGCTGAGTCCCATTTCTCTATGTTAAAGCAGTGCTTTAACAGCTATTGGCAGCCCCTTCAGTAGCTGACCACATTCGTGCAGAAGTGAGGAGTATCTCCTTAAGTAGTAGCTGGCAGACAGGATGAAGCACAGAGGGCAAGACTGTTAATAGGGCAAGACTGGAGCATGATGAGAAATGTGTATGTTATAAAATGGATTACATGTGCTCAGTTATATATGGGAAAGCGAATCCCAGACAGGCTGAAATCTCAAGTTGATACAGCTCAGTGAGTGGGATTTTACTTCTTTCCCTGTCTTTGTTCCCCCATTGCTAACATAAGCTTAGTAATCTCACTGCCAGCAACAAGAGCAACATTTGAGGAACTTTCAATAGTTATGATTCAAGCTGATGTTTTGCATTTTTAAAAAAGTGAGGCCCTGTGCAGGAAAAATGACAGCAACAACACTATCATCCATTATCTGCCTCAGTTCTTTCTACTGAATGTAAACCTTGGTAGGGAACTGTTTCAGGAACCACAGCAGACTTAGCATGCTTTGCCTTGTTCCCAATAAAAGGGAATTGCTTCAGTGACAATTACATTGAAGCCATTTCCTTCTACTGGCAGCAAACCTGTGTAAATTAGGGGTTGTACACTCGTTGCATGTTGCATGTGAATAACCGTGCAGACATACAGCTTAATGACTTGTGTACATGGGAACACAGATTGTACACTCTTTGAATGTAACATGGGAACACCCTTCTAGCTATTTGCAGAGGAAGAATCTTCCGACCGTGCTCCTGGCTGAGATGATGTAGCCTAAAACTAAGCTTAAAGTTTGGTGTGCTTTGACTAGCTCCAGAGCACAGACATGAAAGTAAGGAAACTTTCCCCAGTCTTGCGGGATGAACTACATTTTACCACAGTGCAAATCCCACAGTGCTTGCCTCTTTTGGTATTCCCTTTAGCTGCTGTTAATTCTTGCAGTCAGACAGAAGCAGTGTCAGTCAGCTTAAGAACTAATCAGGAGTGACAAGGTACTGTATCGAAGGAGAGGCTTGAAATCTAAACGTTCGGCTTCAAGGTCATGCCACGTCAAACTAAGTGAAAAGCGTCGGCATAAACAACTGCTTGGTAAATGGAAGACTTGCAAATGGGAAATAATAATACTGGATCATGTCTTTTAGCGTACTGTGGGCTAATGTGGTCAGCAATTTGCAGAACAAACCCATGCAGAAAAGATATTTCCATTCTTGGGCAGGGGTGAGGGACAAGAATGATTGTTTAGCTGTGCAGGCAGGAAGGCTGCTTATAAGTTCATGCCTCCTGCGTGTTTGTAAAGAGCTAATCTGGGTGTCTACTGTACCCCAGTGACTCCTAAAACAAAAATGTAATCTTGGAGGTCAGCCTCATCATTGGCTTCTCTGCTGGATCCGCCATTGACCATTCTTCTTTGAACTCTTATTACCAAGAAATGTAGACTGCTGCCTGGAGCATTTTAAACTGATCTATCGCCAGGGTGAGCTGACAGATGATGGGGATGGGGCAGCAAGGTGCTGGGAGGACAGAGTCGTGAATGCCATGTAGTCTGCCCTGCCCTTCCCAACCTTGCTTACTGCCCTCCAGTGCAATGGAAGATGCTGCAAGTACTGAAATAAGATTAAACTGCAAGTCTGGTTGGCAGCTGTACATGGAACTGAGGTGGGAGCAGGGGAGAGCTTGCCCTTTGCCTCAGGCAGCAAAATGTCTTGAGCCAGCCCTGTCTATCACAGCTGGAAGAGCAGTGAGGATTTGTGTAGTACCAAAAAAGAGAGGACTTATGAGGGAAAGGGAGATGTGTGTGGGAAATTTGCATCCATAGCAATAAGGATGCAGGCTTGTAGTACAGTATTCTCACTCTGCTCTTTTCTGTTGTTATCCTGCAGCCCTGCAGTGAGTTGTTTTGTTTAGCTCCTGCTACCATGTTTCTGTGTTTGCTATTAATGAAGAGTTGGGAGTTACATTGAAATGGAAGTCTGTATTTATTCAGAATGACACTCCCCCCCCCCCCGCTTTACGCTTTGTGCTATGTCACTTCCTGGCTGAGGGCGTGTTCCGTCAAATGATGTCTTTCCCCTGTGCCACCGACTTTATCCTCCTGTCTGAGTTTCTGACTCTCTCAGTTTCGCACACTTAGCCTGTGTGTGTGTGTTGTTGCAGTAGAAGAGGAGGAAAGTTTACATGACACAATAACTTCCTTTCTGCTAAACTGGTCAAACTGTATTGGCTTCTTGTTCATTTGTTTGTTTTACAACAGTGCCCTCTCCTGGGCAGCATGAAAATTGTTCAGCATGTTTCGTCGCTGGCAGCAAAATATGCATAGGAAGATATTAGAAGTCACCCCCTTCCCCCCCCCACCTTCCACTACCACTCTATGCTGCTTTCTCTGTCAACCCAGCCTTGTGCCATCTCTTTTAAATGCCTGTCAAACAATTGGTACAAAACAACAAGCATGTGACATAACCCAAGAGGCTTCATTTCAAAATATCGTAGCTGAACATCTCTCACTGCCCACAACACTAGTTATTTATTTATTGCATTTGTAGCCTAAACCTTTCACCAGGAGGCCTTATGGCAGCACCTGCTATAAAAGGCAGTGAAATTGCAAGAACTGTACAAAACAGCAAGATGAGAATGGCCAATAAAACAACAGGACCAGAGAGTGAAAACTAGATAAAAGCAGCAAATAAAGCTGTTAAACTGGGTCATGGATATCACTTAAAGCAACAAAAGAACTAGGTGGAATTTGGCACCTCAAAGTTAGCAAAGGCAATGCCAGGCCAACATATTTAGGGAAGGAGACAATTTTGTCACTGCCACAAACAAAAAAGACTCTCCTCCGGCTGGTCAACTAACCTCTGAAGGCAGGAACACCCAGAGAAGGGGCTCTGATGTGGTCTTTATTATGCTGGAAGTGAGACCTTACTGTTGTCAGTTGACATTGTCCATCTGCTGTTGTCAACCCAGCCCTTGCAGACACAGTTCTACATTAGATTCTCATTATTTAATTGGGTTCCTAACACTTTGCCTTTCCAGTTGGGAGCCTTATATTCTCTGTGGTTTCAGTCTCTTTCTGCAGATGGATCAAACTAGCACATTTTTGAACCTGAAATGTAGAAAGATGCCACGAATATACATGCACATCAAATTCCACGGCTCTGTCTTAATGTTAAAGAGAGGCATCAAGTGTCAAACCGGCATAGAAAGAAAAAGGGAAAAACACCAAACAGGCTCGTTAAAGCAGAAGCGCCGTCTTGCTCAGCCAAGTACTGAGCAGCGGCAATGCAGGTGACGGCTGACGGAACTCATTCTTTTAGCATATGTGGCAGAGATTCATCTCTCGAGAAGAAGGCTGTTTGTATTTCCCTAGCGACACGTACTGTGATTAATGGAAAAACCTAGCACTCCAGTTTGCAAAACAGCTACTTGCAATGAATGTGTGAGTAATGGCCAGCAGCACTCTTCCAACTCCAGTCTGTAAGGAAATCCATGTCTATAAAGCAGGCAATTATCTTAATCCCTCAGCCTATTTCTTTCTCCCTTGTGAATACACCCACGTAGCCGGAATTGGAGTGACGCTACCTAAAAGCTGCAAGCCTCTCCTCCTTTGCGAGCTTCTGTAACTTGACAAAAAATCCGGTCCTTCTTCTGTGTCCCCACTGCGGAAGCTCAGCTTCACACCCTGCTCACCACTTGCTGGCCCCCCTGCTGCACTGACTTTTCTGCCTGCTCTTCTATTGCCTCACCTTAATCCTCTTACCTCTGTTCAGCATTCTGCTGCTACAGAACATAGAAAGCTTCATTGTACTGAGTCAAAGCCATCGGTCCGTTTGTTGCACATTGTCTACCTTGACTGGCAGCAACACTCTAAGGTTTCAAACAGTAGCATTTCCCAGGCCCTATTGAGAGATTCAGGGATTGAATCTGGGACATTCTGCATGCATGCAAAACAGACACTGTACCACCGAGCTTCCAACATAATTCCCTTCTCTCATCACTCTGACTATATCACTTCATAAACCCCTAGGCCGGCTCCTTATCCACTACCAGATCCTGCACAAGCTTCTTGTTCTTATCTTTAAAATTCTCCATGGTCTTGCCCCACTCCTTATTGTTATTTTATCTGTTTGTTCTTATATGCTGACTTTCGTTGCATTTAGAGGGCACTTCCGGACATTTCATTTCCAATTCATTTTTGTGCTTTACATGGCCTTTCACATACTGCAAAAGCAACCTTTGGAAATCTAGTGGAAGTTTAGTGCTTGTTTTTGTGTTAATTCGTGTGCTTTTTGGGAGAGCTAGTTTTACAGTCTGTTTCGGATCTGGGGGAAAGGTTGGTTTATATGAAAAAATGAAATATATATATATATATGAGAGCATGGGGACAGGATGTGATGGCCGTGGGCAAGGCCAAGGACTCGTATTTGGTTCTATACTGGAACAGGGCTGAGCGGGGATCCATTCACATCCAGGAAGCCGTCTCAGACTCTTTTTGGCTTGCCACTAGTAGACTCTGATGCAGCAGTTGACATAGTATTTCACTTCCCAAGGGGAAGTTCTCTTCTCTCCAGTAATGAAACTTTTAGCATTTCTGCCAATTATTCATTTAAGATTACCCACTTGATCTTGCTTAAATTGAATCTCATTTGAAACTACTGTTTGAAGAAGGTGTTACGGTGAGCGCCACTAGATTTTAGGAAGAGGTTGTTCTTTGTTTCCAGGGGAAGAACAAATGTTTCGTTCTGTGGAAGGCCAGGCTGCTTCTGATGAAGAAGAGGAGAAATGGTCAGGGGAACAGCAATCCCAGGTGGCCGAAGTGAAGAAACTCCTCGCTAGACTTCCCTGTTGCAGTAGCGGGTATGTCCCAACGAGAGCTTTTGTAGGACACTTCTTCATTGTCTGAGAAAGCTACTGGGGGCAATTAACGATGTATCGCAGGTACAGTTGCATTTGAAGCAGAACATGCAATATGGTTGGATCAAATCAAAAGGGTGGTAGTACACTGAGTACATCAGTGATTATCCCCTGTAGTTGTAGAACATATGTTAATTAAATCCATCCGATTCAAGTAGATGTTAGGGATGAGAACGGAGCTTCCCACACTGCTTTCCCTGGCATCTACAAGGTTCAGATGGTAAATGAAATTAATCTGATTCAACGCCAGAGAGTAATGCCAAGCCCTATAATATCAGACAGCATAGCAGCGCGTTCGGGGAGAACTGTGCATGCAAGCCAAGGTGTCTCTGCAGCTTCCACTGTAGTCACTCACGCAACTCGACAGGCAAGCTGACCTTTAACACGAAAACCAGCTTGCCTGTGAAACCCTGTGAGCTGCTGCTGTAGAGAAACTTCAAAGATATCTCCAGCTGCATACCCCATGCCCCATTGTCTAAGCACATAACTTTCTGGGATTGCAACCACAATTGCAATCCACAATTTGGTGAAGAAATTCTTTTAAATACAAACAATTTCTTATTAGTTCTAAATGCCACATTTCATTAGCAGAATTCTTTCTCATGGCCTATTTTTCATGATTTCAAATGGTGGAGATTTCACAAGTAATATTATTATTATTATTATTTATTAAATTTGTTAGTTGCTTTATCTTGACCAGGGCAACCCAAAGGCATGCTTTCATTTCTTGCCTATGCAGTTGAATCCTCTTTTGTTTCAGAAAAGGATTTTGTTCCCAGGGGTGCACAGTTCAAATATTTTATGCTGTGCAACGAAGGGCATTCATTTCTAACTTTATGAAGCTACAGTGGAGAAACACACAGTCACTGGAGTCTTTCTGCCCACAGGTGTGATGACACAATTCTGAAGAAGCTGATGGCCTCCTTTGAGAACATCAGAAAGGACGACCGTGAGAACACCATTGTGGAACTAGTTAAGCGACTCTCAAAGTTAACAGAACAGCTTGAGATGAAAGGGCAAGAAGTGAAAACACTGGAAACAAATATGGAAGAGGTAGATGTGTGTGTATTATGCCTTTTGGTGTGTGTGGGGGAGCAAATGCAGTGTGTCACTGAAGACTGGCTGAGATCCAATAGAGTGCATGAATATTGCTGATATCCTTGTTTTGTCTCTGATCACAGCTTTTGTCAGAAGCGACCTCCAAAAACCCTTCACATTTCAGGAGTTTTTTGTCAAACAAGTGGTTTCAGCTGGAGGTGCTCAGAAGCTCTGCTGTGCATGTTCACTTTTTGCACAGTATTGGGAGCAGCTGGCAGAAAGGAACACCAGGGCCACACCTGGCTTCCCAAGTACCATTGCAGCTTACCAGGAGGGGTGAGGTGGCGGGGAGTTCGGTGAACTGGTGGAGCCAATGCAGCACTTCTCCCAGTGCATCTGCATTGTGCCAATCTCCCAGCCATCCCTTCCATCACCTCTCGCCTTTGCCCCCTAGTAAACCACAGTGATGCCAGTGGTAGGAGGACAGGTGGATGCCACTCTCTCTCTGCTGGCTGCTGCACAGCCCTCTGGATCACAGCCAATGCTAATCTCTATTTCTATCTCTTTCTCAACAAGACTCTGAAACGCGTAGGGCACTATCTAGTGAATTAGATCAGCCAGCGCAAGGACAGAATCTGCCCTCCCTCTCTTCTCCAAGAGAAATTCTCTCTGCACACACACCCTCCCAAATCTGTTTCCCCAACTCTTTTGGAATAGATTTGGGGAGGGCACAGGGTGTGGAGGGGAGACAAGAGGGAGGGGAACGTCCATTGCACAAGCAGAAATCCTTGCACTAGTGTAACTGTCTTGCTGGATATCACACACGTTCTCTTACGACATCCTCCATAGCTTGCTGGCAGAGAGTTGTTGCGTGACACTGTCCTGCCACTGTGGAGTGACACAGTATATATTGGGAATGTATATTTGCATGTAGATACAGTACATGTAAATAATAGCTTCAGCAAGAATGCAATATGAGGCTGCTTCTGGCATGTGTAGGTTGAAGTCCCAAAGCCCAGTAGTCTGTCCAATCTATGCTGATTACTGTTAAGAGGCAGATTCCATGCCTCAAAAATTGGATGGAATGATTCAGTTCTCAGAATTTTCAAATGATCTGTGCATCTTGGACTATGTGTGTATAATTTTATAGTGTAACAATTATGATATCCCCCCCATCAGTAAATATCAAGCTTCTCTGAACCTGGAATAAAATCTAAGAGTGGGCTGAAATAGCCTCCTACTCAATTATACATAAAGCTTTTAAGTTAATATAGGAATTACTGCCAGACTGTCACTTTCTGTAGGCTGTTTGCTAAAACTGTACCTAAATGGCATGGTGTGCTCTTATTTATGCGTTCAAAACCGTACCTTTAAAGGCCGTTCAAACAAATGAAGCACAACAAAGTTCTCTTCAGCTGCAGGCCGGCCAAGAGTAACAGCCACACGTATGGATCAATAATTGATCCAATCTAAAAGTACAAAGGCCAGGAGATGAAAAAGGTTGTTAACTTTGATTCCTTTTTAAGTATGCTCCAGTACGTAGCAACAGTAAATTCAAAGAGCTGTCCTCCAAAGAAAGAGCTTAATGAAGGTGTCAGGTCATAAATGATAGATTGAAGAAAACATTAGTAAATTTTGAAGATAAGTTGATGCTTTACCAAGCCGAAAGTGATAAAATATTGCCAGTGGCATAGAGACTAATACGTGGCTTTTGCTAGACAAATGAATCAAAAAGTGGAGTTGCTTTCATCCACCAAGAAGATGCCTAATCTTTATACATGCAAAAGCAATTGGGCATAAAAGCTGCTCATACACAAACACTATCTTTGCATGGAGGAACCATGGTCATGTAATAATGTCAAACCATGGTTTGGTGGTGTGTGAAATGGACCCAGTACTCACATGTGCACATCCTCCTCCCTCCACCCACCACACTCTCATTCCCTTCCTCAGTTCCAATCTTGCATTAAACCATAGTTTGATGTGGCATCCACAGTGGGCAATCATGGCCAAATCAAAAGTGAAAGAGTGGGCTAGAGCGGGAGAGGGAATTAAATGGACTGGGGCTTTGATCATGTAGCACCAAACTAGGGTTCCATTATATCAGAACCAATCTGTTGTCTTTATTTCAAAATGACCTTAAAGGTAAAGGGACCCCTGACCATTAGGTCCAGTCGTGGCCGACTCTGGGGTTGCGGCGCTCATCTCGCTTTATTGGCCGAGGGAGCCGGCGTACAGCTTCCGGGTCATGTGGCCAGCATGACAAAGCCGCTTCTGGCAAACCAGAGCAGCGCACGGAAACACTGTTTACCTTCCCGCCAGAGCGGTACCTATTTATCTACTTGCACTTTGATGTGCTTTCGAACTGCTAGGTTGGCAGGAACAGGGACCGAGCAACGGGAGCTCACCCCGTCACGGGGATTCGAACCGCCGACCTTCTGATCAGCAAGTCCTAGGCTCTGTGGTTTAACCCACAGCGCCACCCGTGTCCCATGGATGGACCTTATGCAACATCAATTCTATATTCAACCATATTGTAGAGCTGCAATTCAGAAAACCAATTTTTAAAAACTGTGTGCCTCCAATGGCTGTTGGAGGGAATGTGCTTTTGGTATTTGGGAGGAAATGGGAGTGCGGTAGTAGTCTAAATAGCCCTTTCTAAGCCTTGCATAAACCTAAAGGTGATAATCTGGATTGTGCTTCAAAACTCTCTGTTTTCCAGTGGCAATTGTGATGTAATAGTGGCTTTCATAGATGCCCATTACCAGCGTATGTGGATCCTGGCCAATTCCAGTTGCACTTCTGCCACCAGGACCTTTAAAAATCTGTAGCAGCAACCATGATTAAAAGGATGAGAAGCATTACCATCTACATCCAGCCTGTAGTGTTACATAAACTTCAAAGAAAATTATGAACTTGTGGCTGCAGCACAGTTTGTACAATAATTACAGCACCATTCAATAGCATTGATCAAGGAGAAAACAAGCTGTGTGTGTCCAACATGATAAAGACCCCGAGTTGCTTTGTGGAATTTCTTCATTGGTTCTGAAAAGGCAGGTAGCAATTAGCTCCTTGATAAGCTGAGGACTAGTGGATACTTGCAAGAGAGCTTGTAATTGCCTTTGTTTATCTGTTCCAAACAAGGAGAAACAGGCGGAGAATAGAGAACACTGTGGAATATTCACACAGTCAAAGTAAGCATGTGTCGAATTGAAGCTCAAGAGATCCGACAGCGTGGCTAAAGAGGGACACAGTTTTTGAGGGTCTTGGTGTGTTGTCCTGTTAATTGCTTCGCGTGAAGCAAATGCAGTCCTCCTGGCCTCTCTGGCTGGCATTTGGGACTCTGTCTAGGCCAGATCCCTCTACAGACCACTCCTGTGGTTCCACCCTATCTGCCTCTCCTTGCTGGGGACAGGAGAGAGATTCAGTTTGAATCAAATCTATTGGATTTGTATTCTCTGAAACACAACGCAAACCAAACCAAAACAGTCCACCAAAATTCACGCATATCCAGGTTTTGCTATGTAGTTCTCCAACCAATGGGGTGTGTGTATGGGAACATTAGTGCACAGGAATGAATATATTACTTTAAAAACTTACAAACATGCATCGTATTAGGAGTGATTGCTTGCAAAAATGCGTACGTTAGTCAAAAATATGTTTATTAGGATAAATATGCACAAGTGCCGTGGAATTTTCATGAGAGTTTTTTTTTGTTTGTTTGTTTTAAATGAAAATTTCCTGCAGAAATGTGGAGAACTGATTTTAAGATTTGAAAAATGAGAAGCGAGAGAACCAAAACAGGCAGTCTTGCATCCCTAGTCCCTGCCTACCATTGTGGGCCCCAGGAGATGGTCCATAAATGTGAGAACACATCCTTTGGTCTGAAAAAGGTTCCTTACTACTGGTTTAATGGATAGAGGGAAATATAGACTTTGAAATGGATTCTGGATTTGGGGACACCTCTCTTGTAATGTGTCTGTAGTGAATAGGTAAATAACCTTGCTAGACCAAGTTGGGGGGGGGAGTGCAGTGAAAGTAATCTACCGCAGAATCACACTGTTCTTGGGAATCATAGCTACTTCCCTGGAGGCGAATCTGATACAGACAAACGCTGAGGGCAACTATTTGTTTATGTGTTTCGATGCATTGGAAATGCATGTGGAAATGGGAGTGCAGAAATCACTGTTTGGCAGATGTCCTCTACCCATGCTGCAGATTGACAGAGGAGTTGAGAAGGAGCATTTGCCCTAGGCTAAGACATGGTTTAACAACCTTGGGGGCCTGTGAGGCACATTTGACCTGTCACAAAGTTGATTTGGAGCTCTTGTGTAACCAACATGGTTCCCCTCCCCACCTCACTCTAAATTGGCCTTTTTGCAAGAAGGAAAGTGATGAGGAAATGCATTGGGAAGCCTGGAACAACAGTTGCTTGATGCAATGTTGTCTAATCTTCCTGCAAACATACCTGTGGGTGGGATTCAACTGATGAGCCCCACTAGTGGAAGCCCACACAAGGATTTATGCTAGTGCAAGGGGGCATACCCCCTCTCTTCCCTCTGTGCTCCTATGTTGCACAAATTGGCTCCACAAGGGTCAGGAGAGCCCCTAAAACAACACAGGGGAGTGGGGGGATCATTCCATCTGGCAAGCTTAAATGCTTCTGCTGCTTGAATTATTACCATGGCACTATGTGGGATACCTCCCCATATAAATGCTGAATAAACAGCTTGTCTGGAAGTGTCCTCATTAAATAGGCAAGCTGTCACAGTTTTGGGGAACATATTTCTCCTTTAAAAATAATAATGACAGTATTGCTTAAATAGAGCACGGTCCATGTTCAAGAGCATTGCCCCATGATTAGCTGTTAAACTGAATGGAACTTGTGACCACACAGAAGATTCAAGATGAAGCTTGTGTGTTGAATTACAGTGGTACCTCGGGTTACAGACACTTCAGGTTACAGACTCCGCTAACCCAGAAATAGTACCTCAGGTTAAGAACTTTGCTTCAGGGTGAGAACAGAAATCACATGGTGGTGGCGTGGTGACAGCGGGAGGCCCCATTAGCAAAAATGGTACCTCAGGTTAAGAACAGTTTCGGGTTAAGAATGGACCTCCAGAACGAATTAAGTACTTAACCTGAGGTATCACTGTATTCAGCACAGGCGCCAAGATTCAGTGGCTCTGCTTCCTGCATTGTAACATTAACACTGCCAACTGCACTTACCTGGAAGTAAGCCCCATTGAATTCACTAGGACGTACTTCTGAGTAGGCATGGTTAGGCATGTGCGCGTGTGAAGGAAATGAATATTTTGGTGACAAAGATGTTTACTTAGACCCAGCTGGGTGGAAGTGGGTATTGACATGACCTTCAATTCAGTGAAGCCCTTGACTATGCTCTTAAAAGAAAGAGGCAACCAATTCTAAAGTGCATGTTTAACTTGATCACACAGGTGGTCCCCCTGAAGTTAATGTATATGCCAATATTTTCTCTCCTGCTAAATGGTTCATACACTTAAACTTTAAGCAATCAAAAGTGTTTCACAGGAGTGCAGTGAAGCATGTGTTTAGTTAAGTAAGGGCTTTGCAAAATACTAATGGCTCAAGGAGAATGAAAAACACCAGCTGAGATCTTGATTTTATTTCTGCTACAGCGGAACCACCAGGCATACAGGTGCAATAAAAGCCATGGGACAGAATTGGTGGTGGAAGAGGTCAATCCTATCTGTATTGCTATATGTGAACCTACAAGGCACACTCAGAAAACCTGAAATCCCCAGACGATCTTGGCTATATTAAACATAAACAGCCCATGAAATTCCCTTTATTTATTTATTTATTTATTTATTCATTCATTCATTCATTCATTCATTCATTCAATGTGTATACCACCCTTTATCAAAAGATCCCAGGGCGGTAGACAACATTTAAAACACGTTGCAGAACATCCATGATAAAAACACAATATAAAGCATACTGACAGGCAGCCTAATAATAAGATAGTCATAATAACAACAGTCCTCTCCCAAATACTTTTACAGGCCATAGATTATTTAATAGCCTGGGTAAAGAGGAATGTTTTTGCCTGGTGCCTAAAGACATATAATGATGGTGCCAGGTGAGTCTTTCTGGGGAGAGCATTCCACAATCAGGAAGCCACCACAGTAAAGGCCCAGAATGCGGATCTTTGCCTTTACTTCCTACTCACTATATCCTTTAGTGACACTTTCCACTTGGCAAAATTAAGTTCATGTTCATAATGGGCATTTACCACTGATTAAAGAGTTGGGGAATACATTTAATGCTTGTGCTCCGGTACTTTTCATGTCATCTATTGTTGTCCAGATGAAAGGCCCATTGCTAGGGGAACTGCAGCAGAAGTTGGAGGAGACTGAATTGCTGAAGATGGAGATGCAGATGTTGGAGACAGAGAGAGTAAGGCTGTCCCTGGTGGAAGAAAAGCTCTTGGATGTTTTGCAGCTGCTTCAGCAACTTCGGGACCTGGTATGGCAAGAAAATAGTGGGAGGTAGCAGAGAGTCTGGACCTTACCCTCCGTATGGATACACAACCTTGTATCTTTCCATGAGCTTTCCATTAAATGGCCACATCCAGTGTCATTTTGAGTTTGCTGCAGGAAAGCTTGGCAGCGCATGGCTGCATTAGGAAATGACAGCCCAAACGTCCAGATGAATAGCTTTCCCATAAGAGATATTCATCCTCTCTCTCTCTTAAGGAAGGTTTAGGTCTGAGATTGCTTCAGATTGATCTGAAATAACTGTTAATCTGCTTCCCCATTCAGAGCAGTTGATACCAGGGCTTGAGAGTATTTGATTGGTGTGTCTGTGCAGAGGGAAAGCTTCTTGCGAGTAGCTTTCTTAACAAGGCTACTTCATGTGAACTGTCGTAGCATCACAGTTAAAAGACTGAGTTGCAAATCAGGAAGCCCTTGGTTTGGATCTCACCTCTGCCATGAATTCGCTAGGTGGCCTTAGGCACTCTTTCTCAGCCCCCACATATAATAATACTGTCTGACTTTGCAGGGTTGTTGTAAAGATTGCAACTAGTTAACCCATGCGAAGTGCTTTGAACACTTACAGCTGCTATGCAAATGTTGAGTGTGAGTGGGGCAAAACTATACATTTGGAGAAGACCCAAGTCTGGGAAAGTGGGAAAGTGAACATCCGAAGAGGGGAGGAACTTCTCATTGCCTTTGAACCCCTGGGTTGTAGAGCTGGAATACAGGGATATTTTGTCAATGTAGGGCTCAAACCTACGACTCTGAGATTAAGAGTTTCGTGCTTTGCCAACTGAGCTATCCCTGGCCCAAGTTGTTATGTGATTTAGATGGAAGGAGCAATAGACAGGGAAGGAGTTCTAAATCTTCTACCCCTGCTCTCCCTTCCTCCCATCATTGTTCTCCCACCCACTCCAAGCACATAAGGATGAGTGCAGGGAAGAAGAAGCAGTTGAAGGGGGATTGCACACCCCTTTGATACTGTAATGGTTATATGGGGTTGCTCGTGCGTAAGTCGTCGCCACTCCTGGCTAGGTTACCTGGGTGAACCCTTTCTGTCTGGACAGCCTCTCACCCGTGGCTGTCTCAATCGCTGGCAGAATCCGTCAGAGGGCGTTTCTTGAACTTCTTCCAGCAAAGAAGTTCTTTGACACCTAGTCTCCTCCTACTCTCCCTGCGCGGAAGTCTTCTGCGCAGGGAGGGTGTGGGCAGCGGAGGACCCGTGCTCTCCCCGCTGGTCTCCAGCGAGGAGTCCTGGAGCCCCCTCGCCGATTCCCCCTTCTGCCCCCCTTCTCCACTGGTGCTACGCTGATTTCCTTCCCCAGCAGATGGGCTGCCTCTCTCCCTACTGGGACCCTCTCTGGCATCCCTCTGGAGCCTTCCCTCCACCTCTGGCTCCGATGGCAGTTCCCTGACAGATACCTTGCACGGAAATCAGCATTGTGAGAATCACAACTTCTCCAACCCTGATTTTTTAAAAAGCAGTAATAGTGGTGGCAGCTTCATCATTAGCACAACCATGGAAATGCTAGACCTGATCCAGCATCAGTGCTGTACAAACATGTAGAAAAAGGATGGTTACAAGATGGGAAAGTCTGCTCACTTTCCTATTTTATTCTTTTACATGTCTATATTAAAATGTGGGTAATTGGCTTGATCAGGTTGTAAGCAGCTAATGTTATTCCTAAAGATTTATTTTTTAAAGAGAGAGAAGGAGAGATATTGATTTATGTGCTAGACAGAAGCTATGCATATCATTTTTAAAAAATGTTTTAAAGAATAATGGAAATATCTACACAAGCAAGGGAGGGAGCCTTCCCAAAAAGTTATATGAATGCTCATGTGAATACATGAATTATGATATACTTGGGGGTAGGGGTAGGAAATCAATAAAACTTAAAAAAAATTATCCAGGCAGGCAAGTGAGTGGGTGATCTCATGGGATAATCTGTGCTTGGGATAATTTGCATGTAGAAGGTCCCAGATTCAATCCCAGGCAGTTTTGACCAATGTACACATTTTGCAAGCTATTTTACCTAATGTAGCACAGTTGGTATGTTAGTTGCACTACTGCATTCATTTTTATGCACACTTACTTGCAATGTGTGTATTTTTTATAAGCATTGGTTGGAGATCTGTGTCACAAAATATGGAATTTTGAAGGATGATTGTGTTTCAGTTCTCATAATTGTTTCAGGAAGTGCAAATATAACAGATACGCCTCTAAATTCAAGCTGAATCAAACTTCTCCCCATCCCTTCTCTGTGCACAATTGTTCCATCTGGCAGGCTGAAATTGTTTGTGCTGACAGAACAGTAGACACAGCATGGCATGGATTTTCTCCTTTAGTGGAACGGAAGACACATGTATTTCCCTGAAAGCATCCTAGGGCATTTAGTGATCAGATGATTTTAGTTTCACCTGTTAGCACATCAAACATATAACAAGCTGTACAAATATTATAAATACAACAAGACGTTAAGGGCAGATCATTTTAAAAAGTTGCTTTCCTTGATTCGTAGGACTGGAGTCATGGTGACTGTGAGAAGCAAGGTATTTCAAAACCATTTCAACAAAGCAAATGGACCTGCTCTGGATCTGCATCTGGAGTTCACTCCTCTTGCTTTTAAATGCATGCAAAGCTGTTACTTATTGTGAATGTGATTGACTTGATGATTGCTTTATCATGCTTGAAATATGCCTCCGTGCTTCTGGAGGCTCTCCAGAGTAAGTGTAGCTTTTTTCTATTATGTTAACTCGCTGCCTGGCTCGGCCGAGCCTTCATATCCTGAGTGTGGCAGTGCTTGCTCTTTGGATCAATAACAATCCCACAAAGGATATGCTATTAAAGCGCCATGACTGATTATGATTGGCAGAAAGCATTGCTGCGTTCTGTGTCAGGATTCTGTGACATGTCCCTCATTGACCGGCAGTCTCACTGAAAGTCATCTCGGCTTAGCAGACGATCCATCAAGCAGTGTGTCACACCACTCTGAGAACAGTGTCATGAGTCCTGTATGCTGTCATATATTGTAGCTCAAGATGGTGATAAGATCTGTCAATGAATAGGGTGAATTACAGCACCCTGGGGGGAACGCACAGAATGCCCCCACATTGTTAGGGTCTTGGGAATCGGTAAGGCTTTTGTTCTCTCACATGAAACTGAATGGCACTCTTGTAAGCCTGAGGGAGAACGGTTTCATTTCTTGCTTTCACTGATGGCTAGGAATATTTGAAGATGAGGGGGGCTGGGGGGGTTTCTAGACACCAAAGCTGCCTTCGAGAGGACTTCTGCACCCTGAAAAATTCCTCACTCCCATGATGTCCAGTCCTTGCTTCTGCGCCTCTGAGTATCTATTGCTGCCTATGACTCATGTATTTCTGCTTTTCACTCCTCTGTTATCTCGGGGCCAGCCAAAATACAGTGGTACCTCGGGTTACAGACACTTCAGGTTACAGACACTTCAGGTTACAGACTCCGCTAACCCAGAAATAGTACCTCGGGTTAAGAACTTTGCTTCAGGATGAGAACAGAAATTGCGCAGCGGCGGCAGCGGGAGGCCCCATTAGCTAAAGTGGTGCTTCAGCTTAAGAACAGTTTCAGGTTAAGAACGGACCTCCAGAACGAATTACGTTCTTAACCCGAGGTGCCACTGTAATACAGTTTGATCACATATGGATAAACTATGTTCAGATATCCATTGTTTCCATCCATCTGTCTCGAGAGACAATGGAAGAGTGCGTCATCAGGGGTAAAGTCAAACTGTTGGAGAGTTACAGTGCCTGCTGTGGGTGTAGAGACCAAATGGGAGAGACATGTTTTATTGCAGGTGGGACAAATGAAGGTGTCTGGTTTCACTGTTACAGATGCACCATGGCATTTCTTCTCTCTGCACTGCTCTCAGCTGTCATTTCTCTTCTGGGCACTGCTGTGGATATACAACCTGACTGTCTGTCTCCAAGCACTCCAGTTGTCTGCAAAGGATACCCACACAGTGGGGCTGATGTTTCCAGCCTTCATGTCACATTTGCAGACATCTTTGTAATGCAGAGTTGGTCTGCCAAGAGGCCTGGTACCTGAAGCCAGCTCCCCATAGAGCATGTCCTTGGGGATCCTGCTATCTTCCATTCTGTGTACATAACCAAGTCAGCATAGATATCGCGGAGACACAAGTGCAAACATGCTGGGAATGTGGGCTTGGGAGAGCACGTCTTTGTTTGAGACTCTGTTCTGCCATGTAGTGCCCCCAAAACAGGTAGCAGGTTGACATGAGAGGCCTCCTTATATATACTCTACAAGTTTTACAAGTGATGTGGCAGGCCAAACCCTCATGTGCACAAAACTCATGTGCTGGGGCCATATGTGAACTGGACTCACTTATTCCATTGCAAATTGATATGCTATCCACTTACGCATTTGCTTAAACTGCCATTAGTATTATGCCATTAGCCCACAATCACTTTGAATGCTTTTTTTATTCCATATCCTCTGCTTGCATTTTTGTTGTGTACAACCATGTACCCAGGTGTGTCCATGCATCATTGCATAGGTACTACCCTCTGAAACTGCACTCTAGAATTTATCTCTTGGTCAAAACATGACAAAGAATAAAAGAATGCCAAAAATAAATCATGTTTCTGCCAGTTTATAGTTAGCAATCTTTAGCTTTTTGTAAGGAAAAGGCACAGTATAGATCTTTTAAATAAACAAAATAATGAATATGCGGTGGGTTTTTTTTTTAGTTTCCTTTTTAGTTTAGGGAGACCAAGTTTCCTTTTTTGTTTAGGGATTACTAATGTGCTTTCTCTTTAGAAGTGTGCATATAAGCCTCTGTTGAAGCTAAATGTTCCCTAATATTTTGTGTTTTGAAGAACATATCTAAGCGCGCCTTGGGGAAAATCTTACTGAGCACTTTGGAATCCTGCTGTGACCCAGAACATGGTAAGCAAGTAAAGCCATGCACGGAGAGCCTTGCCATCGGGTGTCACTGTCCATAGAGAGGCCGCCTAGAGCAGCAATTTGGAGGGGAACATGCTTTTCCTATTGCACTGGATGGAAGAGACTTTTCATTCCAGCACTGCCTGGTACATTCTTTTGTTACCCAGAAATGGCTAGGGAAGGTATGGGGAACCTGTAGCCATCTGGATGTTGTTGGACTCACAACTCCCATCATACCTAGCCAACATGGCCAATGGCCAGAAATGGTGGGAGTTGGGAGTACAAGAATATCAAAAGGACCATAATTTCCCCATCCCTGAGATAAAGAGATGTTACACTCTTGAGAGTCAAGGATAGGTCCAGTTAAGGAAATTCATCTAAGCACCTGCTGATAAGCAAGGTTTTCTATGAGCTCAGGCATTGGTCAAAGGATAGAACTCATAAAGACCCCCATGACTGTTCTCTGATAGTTGGGCAAGAGAAAAGGTGAGATGGGTGAGCAGCTATTAGGGCTGTAGGAAGGCAAATGAGGTAGCAACCCTGGTAGAGAAGGCACCACTTCCTGTTTTTGTTTAGAGGGTCAGCATGTCTAATTGCTGTCCTGATATAAAGCAAGTTGCAGGGGAGATGCTTTTTGTCATTTGACACTTTTGGTGAGAAATAAATAAAATCTTAATTTCACCATTGCTGTGCTTTGAGAGACGGGGAATTGTTACTTGAAGACATCTATTAAATTGAAGGTCTTCCCATCTTTGAAATTACATGGAAATGGAAACATAACTAGATTCTGCCATTAGCATGAACTTTGTGCATAACTGGAGACACCTCCCTCTCACTCAGTCTTTTTATCATTGACTGTAAGCTTTGCCCAAATGCATATTCAACCTATTCCTTTTCACTGGGGTTGTACAGATATGTGAGAAAATAGAACACACCCTCTAGGCTAATTTTTCTTCACTGCATAAAAGTTTCTTTCCTCCCTACAGTGTAACAAAAGAGAATATAGCGGAAAGTAGCATCCTTTAGTGAAGGAAGTGGGTCAGATCTTCTCTGTAATAACCTTTCATGTTCATATGCAAAGCCTAAATCTGCTGAGTCCTCTCCTCAGGCGGTAGCCCCTCTGTGCATAAGCTGTTGTTACGAGAACCTTTATGACCTGATGGATTTTATTTGATTACTTGGTTTCTAATTGCAAAGTTTTTGCACTGACCTCCTTGAGAGGGACCTGGCATGTTGCACATGGACAGTCGGCAGGGAAAGGCAGAGCTTTTCATAGAGCAAAATGGGTTGAAGAATGGATGAAAATATATGAGATAACGATTCAAAATTTAGTCTGAATGATCTAAATGTAAGTAATGGGAGGGAATTAATGCATACAGAAGGTTTTTATTGTTTGCCATTATCTCTTTGTCTCCATCAGGGATTCCTTGTCCCTCAGTGCTAGGCATCTGGATATTTGAACCCTTCAATACGAGTCCTTCAATAAATGGCAAATAAACTAAGTTTGTGCCAAAATCCCCTCCCTAAAAATATCCTGCCCCCTACAAAAGTGAGGCCTGGTTTTCTGTTGTTTTCTTGAGGGAGTGGCATGGAAGAGAAATTTCTTTGAATTTTTTAGGAGACTTAAGCTGAGAAGACGCTATGGGAAGTGTTCAACGTGATCCTAAGGTGATTGTTAGGCCAAGCATTTCCCCAGGCAGAATGACCACCCTCCTCCCCCTCCTGTGTGCTGTTCTAGGGGTTCTTCCATCCTGCCCCATTTAGGCAATTTAGGGGGCTGCAGGGGGAAGAGAACAGGGAAAGGCCCACTGCACAAGTGGAAGTCCCTTTACAGGGCTTATGCTGATGGGGCTCCTTAGTTAAATCCTGCCCCGTACCATTAAAGCACATTCAGAACACATTTTACACTCAAAGAATTCTGGGCACTGTTGCTGGGAATTATAACATTGGCCCTGTCTGCACTATACATTTCAATCTGTATCATACCACTTTAAACAGACATGGCTTCCGCCAAAGACTGTGGGGACTGTGGTTTGTTAAGTCTGCTGAGAAGTGTCAGGAGACCCCTATACACCTCACAGAGCTACAGTCTTTGGAGCTGTCTGACGATCAATCCACATTCCCAGGGAAATCTGGGAATTGTAGCTTTGTGAGGAGCATGTGTGCACCTTGAACTTCTTGGAGGTCTGCTGCTTTTGTCAACAGTCCCGTGTAGAGCTTACAGTGCAGTTCCCTCCTTACTTCCCATTTCTTCCCTTACTTCCCTCTCCTCCCCGCTTCTTTCCCCAACAAATAGAATTCTCTGCATCACAAATGAAAAGAAACTCAACCCACAAGCATTCTATTTTAAGTCTGCCTCATTTGCAACATCAACTTTCTTTGTACTCACTACTGCACAAATTGCATCCCGAAATCTTCGTGCGCAGCATCTGCAGGACATCGCTGGCATTAAAATTCCAGCCCATATTTCCCCCCATTTTATCTGGACTTACCTGTTCCATGGAAAACTAGATAAGCTATTAAAAAAACCCCCATGTTGCCAATGACTGGGTTGGTTGCAAAATCTGATTAACCCATTTGCAATATTCAGCACCTGACTGGAAGCACCCACAATCAAACGTTACCAGGTGGATTTGGTTAGCAATTTTCTCTCATTGTAGTGGGAACTCAACTTTGATTTAGGCATGAGATTAATTTTACAGCCCAAAGGCTTTATCTGTGGCTATTTATTTGTGACTACAGCTTCAGGGGGTTTAGCCTTACAGCACACTGCCAACATACAGAGACAGACACATTTCAAAACTCATCTTTGTGTGTTCAAGGATGTGGATTAACTGACCACAGTGTGTGAAGCAGAAGGAGCAACCAAGATAACTGAAGATTGCTCCACTCTGCTTCACTTTGATATGAAAAGAATGTGTTCACAATGCAGTCCTTCAAAAAGTCTGCATTAAATTTTGGCAATTATGCCTACGTTTTGTAAGAAAGGACATGTTATTGATATTCATACTGCTTTGTCTTTGTTTTGTTAACCTTCCAATTCACTATTTGCATTTTTTTCTGTTTTAAAGGAAAACCACATATCATTGAAGTCTTAGATACCCTCTACCATGAACTGACTGCCTGTGAACTCATTCAAAGCAAACCGCATGAGAAAACTCCAGGTCACCAATCCTTGGCTAACTCTTTGGTTATCTCCTGTTGAGCAACAGGCCACCCACAATGCATTGTGACTGTTACCACCCAGAGGGCTTAAAAGCTACAACACCAAAGCACAAAGTTCTCCACAATCCAGAAATGTGTAAAAAGCTGGAAGAATAAAAGACAATTGAAGATATGAGGAGCCATTACAGAGCCCATGCACTGTCAGCAGTGACTTGCAGTGGGTCTTGAACACATCTCTGGGGTCTGTGGCCTGTGTCCTTCTCAGACCATGAGCCCTGCTCCACAGGAAATTCCAGAAATTCAAATTTGAGACCTTATCTGTATACAACCTGTGTTCTGCCACTTGTTCATTCTCTCACTTTGAATTGTGAAATTGGGTATGATACTTCTGGGAAGTTCTGTAATCTCTCATCTAATTTCTAAGCAAGCCTTATCCAGGAGACAGCTCCTTGCTCCCAAGGATAAGTGGCACCTAAAGCCTTCATGTTATTGGTACCAGAAATATTCTGATCCGTTGTATTAAAATTATCCTGTTACTAACCCTGTAGAGCTTTAGCTTCCTGGTTATAATAAGAGAGATTAATGTTATCTGCTACATTTCAGTAGTTTGTCTTCCCTGGAGCATCTAACAGGTGTGTGTGACAGGGAGCCTTCGTAATGTACAAAGGGAAAATGAGTGTATAATGAAAACACACCAAGGTCTCTTAAACGAGGTAGCTATTGGTTGCTATCACTACCTATAGTCATGAAGGGACTATGTGTCCTGCAAAGGGCATACATTTGTATGGTGTCAGTATGCATGCTTGTAAACACAGACCTTATTTAATTCTTATACTTATGTCTGCATTTCTGTCCAGCCAGATACTTTATTTAAAATGGTAGCCGCTCTACAAATGTAGTTTTGCTTTGATAGTAGCTTTTTCACTACTGTCGTATTGCAAATTTTAGATTGCTATATTAAATGCTACCTTTATCCTTTTGAAATGATGGGAATGAATATTTTTTTAAAAATTGTTTTTTTTCCTATATTACATCACAATACAAATATACCAAAGCCATCACCGCATCCTCCCCATCCCCACATAGATTTATCATTTAAATCATCAATCAAACGCAGTATTCTTTTGTTCCTCCCCCCGCTTCATCTTTTATATCTTATACATTGCACTCTATTGTTTTGCAATTTGCATTCTGCAAAATTCAAATTGTAATACAATAAAATAAAATAAAACAAAACACCAGGAAGTTATAAAAATACAATTAAAACCCACAATGAGTATTTAATGTGCACATAGCGTGGTCCAGCTAATGATACATACAAACCACTGGTGGCCCAGGAACCACAGTTTGGGAACTCCTGATCTGTTGGCTGTACTGGTTTGATCCATGTTCAGTTATGCCTTTGTAGTAACTAAACTGTTAGTACATAACCTTAGTCTACATCCAGTGCACCTGATTGGGAAATTGCTTTCCATAGCAGGTGCTGCTATACCACACGAAGAACAGATTCTCTCCTGCGTGCAGATCACTCAGGAACACACTTGATGCTTTTGAAGCTGAATGTTTGAACCAACTCCACTGAAAATGGTTGCGTCTTGGGCACTCCCTCCAGCCCCACAGTCCAGAATTGTTGGAATCCCTGCAAAAGTTTCAGCCAAGTCATTGAAACAATGCATGGACCTAAATGCAGCCATTCTTCAAAGTTTTCTGAATTTTGCAATGCAGTTCTCCAGTCAAGTAATGTGTACAAATATACACAGCCCAGGGCAGATGAGCATAAAAATGCACATTGTAGTGAAAGTAACATACAAAAATGCATTTTATTGTGGGAAATTGATTTGCAAGCTGATATGGAAATGTGGAAAACTGAACTTCAGACTGGAAAAAATTAGAAGCCAAAAACAATGGATGTGCCCATCCCTATTCTTACCCCATTGTTCTTGAGCAAAGAAGAAATAAAAGTCAGGATGCCTTATCTTATTTATGAAATAATGTGCAATTTTAAATAGGCACTTTCCCAGTCCTTAATGGAATAAGATTTTGGATTTGGCTGCAATAGACAATTCAGGATGCAGAAGAACATCTAATTCAAAATTAAGCCAAACGTTCCCCGGGGGAAATAGCTAAAGTCACAGACTCATTTTGAATGTGATTTTTTTCATAAATTAGTGATGTTTTGTTTTCACACCACAGAGCAATTACTGTATAAAATACATCCTCAGCTACAAAATAGTATGCAAAGCTATGCCATGTGCTGACAATACTATGAGGTTGGTATGCAGATAGCAAAAGCAAGGTCATGGTCTGAATATATTTTCACTATTGTTCCTGTAACTGCTGCATGTATAAACAGAGTGATATTTTGCTCAGTTGTGCATAGATAACATAGACAACACAGAAAGCCTCAAGAGAAGAAGTCATTACAGAAACAAGGGAACTGGATCTCTCACAAAAGAGAAATATAAATGTGTGCGACCAAATTAAGAGACCATATGTTTCCCTTCCTGCTCCATGATAATATCTTCTGAAGACCAGACAGTTCCCATACTAGAAGCAGCGGAGAAGATAAGAGAACAGCAAAATGCAGCATGCAGCCCACGGAATCTGAATGCCACATCATCTTATATGCTCCAAGAGCGACCCACCATGCATTCCAGATGCAAGCCACCATTAATATACGATTCCTATATAAGCCTCACCGGGGAAAAACCAGAGGTGTATTCTACTGCCTATGCTTTTCATAAAGAAGCAGAGAGGAGAAATAATAGCAGGGAAATATATGACATACCTGACAAGGTATATTGTCCCAAAGGATGGCTGTGCCCTCAGGTCATTTACATGTGGATTCTGGATGTATTTTTGCTTCCCTTCGGGATATCCACTACATTAAGCAGTCATTTCTCCTAATGAGAAGCTGGGGAGCTATGTAACCCAGATGCCCTATAGCCCAGACAAAACACCAATTACAGTGTAACCAGAGAAAGGAAAAAACTGTCACTGAACACAGGTGGTTGCTGCTGTGAAGAGCAGAGTAATGAGCAGGTGCTGAGAGAAAATTCTGCTAATAAATTATACTGGAATAAGCTCGATGAAGGAACTGAGTCTGTTCTTGTGGAGCCAATTGCGAAGGGCCAAACTAGATGTGATGGGGATCAATGAACAGGATAGTCCACATTTCCCCCAAAAAAGTGTCAAGAGCAGCTGTGAGGAAAGGATTATTTGAGCAGGGCCAAAGCACTGGCAGAAGCAGGGGCGAACCCTTTTTCGCCACGCATGCCATTTCGTCACATTTTCCTTAAGGCGGTTCAAGCTGCCCACTCTTGCCAAAACACACAGGTCATCAATCAGGCAGGTGCCTGCAGGGTTTGCCCTGTGAGGTAAATAGCACAGAGCATAGGAGAAAATATTAGCTGATCCCTCCAGCACCACCACACTGTATGAGGCCTCCCGGGCAGCTGCTTTAAAAACAGTTTCACAGTTTTCCCCATGCCATGTCCTGTTCGGCTCTGTACTGTGAGGCTTTTCATTGTGACGACAAAAATAGAGCATACTTGGGCACTTTCACATCCTACATTTGAAGCACTATGATACCACACTGAACAGGCATGGCTCCCCGCAAAGAATTTGCCAAGGGTGCTGAGAGTCACTAGGTGGCCTCATTCTATTCACAGAGCTCCAATTTCCAATCCCTCTTTATAAGCAACTTTTGGAATTGCACCTCCATGAGAGGACTAGGGGGTCTCCTAAAAACACTCAGCCCCCTTAACAAACGACAGCTCCCATAGTTCTTTGTGGGGGAGCCATGGTTCTTTAAAGCGGTTTCCACAGTGCTTTGAACATACATTGTGAATCTGGCTTTAGAAAGATGGTCTAGAGGGTTTTACTGAACATGTGCAAGATGTAACAACCATACTGAAAAATAGAAAGCAAAATATTCTACATGGAATAATAGGTATCTTTTATAATAGGTATCTTCCTTTTTCTGGAGTAAGTTGCCCACAAAATTGTTTTTTACTGCCCACAAACACTAGCTGTCTCTAACTGACTGTTAGAGGTAAATAAGAGACTTAAGAGATTCCTCCCATACCACCATTATGTATTCATTCTCATTTGAGTTGGAAGAAAGAATCAGAATTTATACCAGAAGTATATGCACTCCATGTAATCCCAAAATGTCCAGTAGTTCTCCCCAACCCCCCATAGCCGATTTAAGGGAAGCACAGGGCACTGCATAGGGATGATAGATTTCCAAAATATCCCTACCTTCCCATTCCTCTGATAGATTCTTTCCTCCAGGAAACCGTCACTGTTGGATACCACCCTTAGTCATTAAGGTGCTTCAAGACTTTTGTTATTTAGTCCTTGTCACTGCAAATAAATTTGTAATGGAATGACTAATGAGTTTCCAAAATGGAAATGCATCTTTACACAGGAAAGTCACAGCACATTAATTAAATAGATTAGACATATACCTTGATCTGTGCCTTTTAGCAATGTGACTTCAGAAAGGAATTAACTTAAACTATATTGATAAGGTGCTGTGAAATCCAAATTGGTTTCTGGAGTGACAAGAGGTGTTTGCACTTAGTTCGTTGTTAAAATTTCTTTCCCCATCGAAATGAAGTGGTGTGACTGCTGCATCCAAGCATCAACATATTCTGCAACTGGATTGTTTCTCCAGAGGTTTTTTTCCAGTTTGTGTCATTATGGAGTGGGGGGTTTTATCTGAGTTCAGACTTGCTGATCTTCTATTTGTGGCCACTCTGGAAGAGGAGAATGGACATTAGAGCATTTTTTCACACAACACTAAGCCATTGTTGCTATGCATGTGCAAAGGAGATTAGGTTTAAATTTTTTTTAACCTTTTTAAAAAACAAAAACAAAACACTATTTGATTTTAAAATCAATATATGAAGGTAGATTTAGAATCATCTTTCAACCTTCCTCTGTATTTGTTTCACTTGTGAGCAGGTGCATTGCTTTGGAAGCACTTTTAGTGCTCCACCCACTATGTTTGGAGTTGGTTCTATACATTTAAATGTTACGATTAACCTCCACATTTTAATCTCAATTGTATGAAAGTATGGAGGGGAAGCCTTTTCATCTGCAGTATCCCTCTCCCCATCTCCACTGAAACTCACAACTGAGAGAAGGACTCCTCTCTACTCATGAAACTGACACAGTAAATCAGTTTCTCAGATGATTCCTATCATTTCCCCAGATGCTGGAGTAACTTTGCGTAACCATCCTTTCCCCCAGTTACAGCTGCTGCTCCATGAAGAACAAATGGAGTTTTGGGGAGGAAGCACCCTCACAGGGAATTTATGGACCAGCAGTTCCTAAGGGGTTCCCTAGAGCTCAGCACCCTTAACAAACTAAAGTTCCCAGGATTCTTGGGGGGAAGCACTTTAAGTGTATGGTGTGGATGTGACCTATGACCCTATCAAGTCAAAATATATGAACAACAACAACAACAACAACGAGAAGCCCACCTAAGCACACCATACTCTTGCTTACCCTCATTAATCTGCTTCCACTTGCCTCCCAATCCCTTATTTTTTAATACTCATATCTGGTAATTCTTCCTGAATTCCTTTTCCTGATTGTTCTCTCATAACCTCTTGCACATTGAATTATGCAGAATTTTAGGCTATGAAGGTGGCAATAGTTCAACATAACTAATAATATTTGCAGGATTGCATGGGGGGGGGATCCTTTTTTATTCCCCCTCCCCTATTTTTCCAATTTCAGAGTAATCATCCTTCCAACGAACATTGTGAAAAAGCCTTGCTTTTGAGGGTAAGCATGGGAATGAAATGACTCAGCTAGACAGCTGGTGGCTTGCTCTTCTGCTTATTACTTCAATCACAATACTCTGTTATTTTGGGCTCCTACCCTCTGCACGTCAAGTCAACCTGCTGTCTTGGATTGCCAGCTCGCCCTAGCGCACATTTAGACCTTAATATAAATGTACATGCATGAGAGACCCATTGACATAATGGCTGTTAGCTCACTTACGGCTGGTGCTTTTGTCATTGACTTCAAAAGTATTAGCCTTGCAGGTAAAGACTGGCACCGATAAGGACATCTCAGGTGCATGTTAATTATCCACTCCATCTGGCACCAGAAACTGCCTGCAAGTGCAAAAATAAAGACCATTTCCTGAAGCAAGAGATTGACTTTGTATCACAGACAAATGTCACAATAAGTCATGTATTATATTTCTTACTTATGGGGATGGCTGTTGAACCAAGGAATGAGCAAATCATCACTTGTGCTTGAAGCCGTGACATAGCAGCCTGCATCTTGGCAGGATCATCTGTGGCAGTGATGGGAACCCTCTAGCTCTCCAATGGGACTTCAGCTCCTATAATCTCTGAGCATTGGCCACATGGGCTGTAGCTGATAGAATTTAAAGTCAATCAACCTCCAGATGGCCCAAGGTGGGTGGCCTTGAACTCTTATGACCTTGAGTCACCTAAGCTCTACATTTCCTTGAGTTCTCAGATCATGACTATAAACCACCAGCATTTGTTTTCCATTACATGGAGAAACCCTATTTTGCTTAGTAAGTAATGACCATCGCTTCTGAAAAGTTATGGACACTTAAAGTTCAGTCCTGCAAATGCTTACTCAGAAATAAGTTCCACTTTTGTTCAATTTCCAAATAAGTGCAGAGAGCAGGGCAGTTTTAGCCTTCAAGTAAACAGCCCTGCTTAATATCCTTAATATGCATATAGAAAGAGCAAAAAATGTATTTTATATCTACTTAGATGTAATTTTGGAATGCACGTTGGCTACATGACCTCAACTTTTGGAATGTGCTTGTTTTTAAAAGCCTCCGTTTGGGGTCAACCTACATGTAACGCTTAGTCTTGTGGAGCTTCTGACATTTTCTGTTTATACCAACTTAATCTGTGAAAACAGCTGAGGTGAAGACTGGCATTGGAACGGCATTCTGAATGTTGGAGAATTCAGGACAGACGAAAGGAAGTACCATATTTTTCGCTCTATAAGATGCACCAGACCTAAGGCGCACCTAGTTTTTGGAAGAGGAAAACAAGAGGGGGGAAAATCTGAATCGCAGAAGCCAGGACAGCAAACGGGATCACTGCACTGCCCTAGCTTGTGGGATAGCAGTACGCAGCCTCTCCTAGGCAAGGGAAGCTTTCATCCCCTGCCCGGGAGAGGCTGTGCGGCTAAGCCAGAAACCAGGACAGCCAGCGGGATTGCAGCGCTGCGATTCCGCTGGCTGTCCTGGCTTAGCCTCTCCCTGGCAATGGGAGTCAGTGGGTACTTCTTTAATGTTGTGCAGAATTGAATTCTGACACAAGAGGCAGGGATGGCCATCAACTTGGATGGCTTTAAAAGAGGATTTGACAGATTAATGGAAGTAAAGCTATCAGCTACAATGATGGCTATCCTCTGGCTCCATGGTTGGAGGGAGTATTCTTCTGCATACCAGTTGCTGGAAAACACCGGAGGACAGAGTGCTCTTGTGCTTGGGTCCTGCTTGCTGGCTTCCCTTAGGCATCTGCTTGGCCACTGTGTGAAAAGGATGCTCAACTAGATGAGCATGTTCTTCTTATGTCCCTTCCCTTTCTTTCTGCTAAAAATTGCATCCCCAGCTGCATTTCCTCCTACAGGCCTTTCCCCCTGTAATAAGAAGAGCAGCTTTAGGGGTATTTTAACAGAAGAAAGTACTAGGGGTGGGGAAGGTTTAAGAAAGCTCAGTCTCTTTGTGGTTCCACACAGGCACATGTGTGCATACACACAGGCCTTCCACTTTAGACTGTGGTCTCATGGTTACATTTTTTTCAATAGAAAAAGAGAGAAGCCAGAGGAAAGCATCAGGTACAGTTTGGCACTAAGCTGCAAACAAATATGCCATAGCAACTTGTAATCCATGCCTTCTAATAAAATATGTGAATTTAGAAACAGGAGACTTGGTTTAAATCAACAATTACAACTGGCATTTGCTTCCTTTGTGATATAAATAAAATCAATCCGTCCTCTGTGTTGATCCATCATGCAATGTATTTAAATTATGAAAATTATTTTGCAAGTGCACATTTTGATTTCATCGTTTGAGGGGGGGGAAAGCATTATTTTACAATAGAATTCCTTTGCAAATTCACATGACAATAAGACTCCCAGGATGTGTAAGTGACAAATCATATTACCACACAAAAGGCTATCTTTAAGAAGAGTAATTTCATGGAGGTTTAATACATAACCCTTAATTTTTACCTTGGCATACTTGTTGAAAAAGCTACCCATAACTCTGCATAATGCCAGATTATTACAAGTGGAGTCTTAGCATGAAATTTAATTGAGTACCACCTTTCCTTCTGAAGCATTTGGATTTACAACGATGCCTTCTGTACATTTACGGCTCCAATCTTATCCATCTCCAGCATGGTTATCTTTCTTCATTTTATGTGTAGGGCAGCATGGTGTGTATGAGCCCAAAAGAACAAATCTCTGTTTCTGGATGCAATTAATTCTTGTGCCTTTTGAAAGAAACATAGAAAAGACTGACGTGGATGAAAGGAAAAGCAAACAACAGCCTCCCCTCCCCCAGCTCCACCCAAGAAAATTAGACAATTGGGGTGGGTGGGGAAGAAGCATCAAAGAAGATAGTGCAGATCAAAAGTATGAAAGGAGGAAAAACAAGCCCGGATGCAGACAGAGAACAGATGCTGAAGACAACTTAAAAATATATCTGAAGCACAAAAGGAGTTTTTTCCCCCCCAAGTGAGGAATGAAAAAAAGAAAAATAGAAAACTATATTCCCTCTAGTAAAAACAATTTCAAAAACCTGAAGAATTAATATAGGTGGCAATGGCAGATAAGGTTAAACTACAGGAATATAATCAATGCAGCATTTTAAGACCCCTCTGAAACCCCTTGCTGAAGGTTTTTGTTCTATGCTGCATTTTGTTTCGCTTTTACCATATTTTGTAAGCCTCACTGTGTTACTATGTAAAAAAAGGGAGGAATACAAATAAAATAATAAGATTAATTTGATTTTGAGGATAAGCAGCAGGTGGGAAAAGATCTGAGGTGATAGAATGGCTTGTAGTACTTCAAAGACTAAATGGATAGGACCAAATTTTAAATGCTGTCCTATATAAAAGCTTGATGCAAGAACAGAACAGCCTGAACTTATGAAATAAAAAATTGATAAACTCTTAACTTGAAGTGGTTGTTATGTGGGAAAATACTGAAAAATACCACACCCCACCTCCTGAGTGACACTGGTTTTCTGGATCCATTTCAAACTGGCTTTTGGTACAGAAACAGATTTGGTCATCTGAATGGTCATCTATACTGGCAGGAGAATGGGGACAAGTGCAACACCGCTATTCTTCTGGACTTCTCGGCAGCTTTGATACTGTTGACCGTGGTATTCTTTTGGTTTGCCTGAATAAGGTAGGAATTGAAATTGGGTACAATGTCCTTCAGTGATTCCCATCTGAATGTCCAATTCAGGAAGGTGGCACTAGGGGACTCCTTCTTGCCCCACAGTGGTTGGCAGGTTTGTGTTTTCTTCCTCATTCTGTTGAAACCACTGTGAGGTCATCCAGGGACTCCTGCTAACCTAAAAACTTCAGCTTTTTAAAATTTTCATATTTTGAAAATTAATAAGTAAAACAGGAACATTATGGAAACTTCTGTCATGTTCAAAATACATAATCTAAACAGTAGTTTTCCATTAGAAAAAAGGGGAAATGGAGAAAGAACCCTGGGGCAAACTCCAGCTATCATAGCTGGCACTTAAACATAACCAGTCAAGTTAGAAATCAAATTCACAGCATGCTCAGTTTACTCCCTGCTAGCATGGAGAAAAGCTGTCTTTTTGTCTCAAGAAATTCACTACGGAATGGGCAAGTTGTCAGGCTGTGTAGACAAATGACTATTTAAATAGCTAACAAAACAAGGAGACAACTCTGTGAAACCTGTCAAGCACAAACCCACCACAGATAGCTATTTTATTTTCAAAGGTTCCCCCCGCCCTTTCTAATAGCCCAAGAGATCAACAAACCTCACACATTTTAAATTAACAGGATTTTAATTTCACATTATACAAGCTGTTTCATACATTTCACACTTTCCATTTCAGAAGGGGAATAGTCTCATTTGAAAAGATGGTAATTTGCATTTAAGAAAATATTAATCACAACCATCAATTAAAGGGACTGTTTTCAAAAGGAACTATAGCAATGGATGCACTGATTCTAGGGAAACTGAAATTAAAGCTCACGCCGCAGAAGCATGGCCAATACTCAGGGATGATGGGAGTTGTAGTTCAAGGGCATCTGAAAGGCCACAGGTTCCCCATCCCTGCTGCATAACAAAATAAAGAGTAGAAGGATGTTTGAACTGCTCTCGAGGAGGAGGAAGAGCAGATGCTCTAAACAGTTCCATTGGTAAGTCCCTTCCAGAGTTGCCATTTTTCAACCAGGCAGATTATGGAAACTCCACATATTAGTTGCACTGAGGGGGCAAAATCCAACTAGGGTCTCAGTTGCTTAAGTGAAAAATGATAATGTCTCTGGAAATCTAGTCACAGTAGTTTAATTATGACTTCCAGGGCTGCAGAACAGGCCAAGAATGTCTATTAGTTATTTGGACCTGAGACACTGTACCCTTTCCTAGACAAAAAAAGATACAGCTACAGTTGTTCATACCTCAGTGAGGTCCAGGTTAGACTATAATAAAAAGCTCTGTGTAGAACTGTCTTTGAAAAGTGTTTGCATATTACAACCAGGAATTCAAAGAATTCAAAATAGGAATGGGGAACCTTTTTTTTTTTAAGCTCAAGGATGCATTTCTCCTTGTGTTACATCAGGGGTCAGCAAACCTTTTCAGGAGGGGGCCAGACTATATTGGGGGGGGGGGAATGAACGAATTCCTATTCCCCACAAATAACCCAGAGATGCATTTTAAATAAAAGCACACATTCTACTCATGTAAAAACACCGAGCAGGCCCCACAAATAACCCAGAGATGCATTTTAAATAAAGGACACATTCTACTCATGTAAAAACACACTGATTCCCGGACCATCCGCAGGCTGGATTTAGAAGGCGATGGGGCCGGATCCGGCCCCTGGGCCTTACATTATGTGTTACATTATGGAGGCCACTTGTCAATGGTGGGTAGAATGGAAGGATTTGTCCATTTGGTTTTCTCAATTTCTCATTTCCTCAGTCTTAAATTGAGTTCTCCACATTATTTAGCAATTGGCAGATTAAGTAGAACAAAACATTTCATGTAAAATTCATCAACATTTTAGTGCAAGTTTTCCCAATAAACATATTTTATATGCCATTTAACATTTTAACCATTTTAATATCCACAGTTTTGAAAGCAATTCCCCCTAATATAATGTATTTTTGTATGTTAATTTTCAGCAATATCTTCATGGGGGGACACTTTGGTTGGATAACTGCATTGCAAAATTCAGAGAAGTGTAAATTTCAAAGAGAACAGAGTTTTTGTTTGCATGTTGTTTTGGAAAGTGCAAAGCTGATAGATTCAGCTTTAAATGTGTATTGAATCAAATTTATCCTCCATCCCTAGCAGAGCCAGAAGAAAAGTGGGCAAGGCAATAAATGCAACTCTTACTGGTGGTCCTCAACAATAAATGAGAAATAAAATTATGGAACTCCCTTCCTATGGAAATTCACCTTGCTGACATTCAGGTGTCATTTTTAGAAAACTCTCTTCCAGAGGCCTTTTGCAGTTTAGGAAAGCCTTGCCATTGCTAGTAGTCATTTTATGCTTTATGATTATTATAGCCCTTTCCTGTCTCAGGGCACTGGATTAGTAGCAGCTCTCAACTGTTGCAAAGCAGTCCTTAAGATTGGTCAGGTTTGATGGCACAAGATCTGTGTACTTAAGCATCAGCACAGAAAAAGGCACTACAAAACATCTCTTACACAGCCATGTTCCAAGGATTACCATCACAGTTTGCAGAAGAGTGCCCTCCATTCCAATGACTTTTTCCCTTTCTGAATATGAAGACACTTTTTGCGCATGACTCAAACGATGTAACTGTTTGGGTCAACGGAAGGTTTTAGCAAGTATAATGAAGCATTGGATGGAGGCAGCTATACTTACGACAGAAAGGAAAACACAGCTGGAGATGCTTTTTCGTAGCTGACATAACCTAAGAATAAATAGATCTGGCTGAGCCATGAATTTGCGTCATAAAATCAGAGTGAAAGAGACCACTCAGCTGAATAATAGCATATTCAATAGCATACGAGAGGAGCCATTTCAAACAAAAAAATTAGTTTTTATCACATAGCTTCTTTCCTTCTCCTTTTTCTCCTCCGTGTGCTTCAGCACAATTAACTCTCCAAGACGAGGAGACATATATTTTTGGCATTCTGACTAAATTTTTATGAATACTAAGCTACTGCAGGCACGTGACGCAGAAATCCCTTGTCTAAAATTCAAACATTTACAACTCGTAAGACTAGGAGCAGATTTGAGAAGTGGGCCTGGCTACAGAATGTTGCAGTGGGGTGAGGAACCAGAGGCCCAGGGACCCCATATTCATGTGGGAATCCTTGGGAATCCACCCAGATCAAAGCCACAGTGACCCTGCTCTGCACTTTCCTCTAATGATTTTACTTGGCTGGAATTTTTCCTTGAACTGTCACAATTCCATTTGCTTGCTTGGGTAAACAGTGGTGCATGTCTGGCCACACCCACCAGTGGTATGCTGCCCCCAGAAGATTATTCACAAGGGAATGTGGTCGAGGGGCTAAAAGAGGGTTCCCACCCCTACCAGGAGACTTCGTCTTGAGGGTTTCTCCCAGCTAGCCAGGCAGAAATGCCCCCCTCCATTTTCCTTTCCTGACAGTCAACATTCTGTGGCTGCTGAGCATGCTCAGTCCTCATTTTTGTTTAAAGGAAGAATTACCCACTAAGGATTTTATTATTAGTATTGTACTTCTGCAAACCTCGAGGTTCTCCTGAGGAGACTGATACCTGTCTCTTGTTCCATTTCTGCCAGGAACCAGCATCTGAGTTTGCTCTGTTTGAAGGAATTATATCTGCAGCCTCACATCCGTGGTCCTAACTTGGGCATCTTGATAGTGTTCCTCCTCTATATGAGCTCTGGGCTAAGAAGAAAAGAACAAATGTGAATTGCATTTCAAACGCTTTGCTAATATGAAATTGCCTAAGCACAGCAATAATAAGATATTTCACTCTACAAAATCCACTGTCTCTAAAGGAGGTTTATATAGGTAATTGGAAGAGATATATAATTACTTCACGCTTGAAGGGCAAACTGAGGAAGAAGTCATTTTGTTTAAATGCTTTGCATCCTAGGAACTAGATTGCACATATTAAAAATTACTGATTTTTGAGAAGTTGGATTTTACTTCTGCAGCTTGAAGACTGAGGAAATGTCTACATAAATCGTGATACTGATGGATAGGAATATCCAAATAGGGATTCAGTGACTTTTAAGAACTTTAGAGGCGCCCTGCTGGATCTGGCCAAAAGCCCATCTATTCCAGCATCCTGTTCTCACAGTGACTGACCAGATGCCTATGGGAAGTCAAAAATCTGGACCTGAGTACAGTAATACTTTTCTCACTTGTGATTATAAGCAACTAATATTCCATTATTCTACTATGTTATCATTAAGTCACATAGTATAGAGCATTAGTTATTGTTCAATCATTAGCTGAGGAAATGAACAAGATAATATAGACACATAAACTTCCTGAATGAGGCAAATATAGTATTGGCCACAATGTCTATGCTCTGTCTCTAGGGTCAGAAATAAATAATAATAATAATAATAATAATAATAATAATAATAATAATAGTAGTAGTAGTAGTATATTTATACCCTGCTCATCTGGCTGGGCTTCCCCAGCCACTCTGGGCAGCTCCCGACAGAATATTAAAAACACAATAAAACATCAGACATTAAAAACTTCCCTAAACAGAGCTGCCTTCAGTTGTCTCCTAAAAGTCAGCTAGTTGTTTATCTCTTTGACATCTGATGGGAGGGCATTTCACAGGGTGGGCACTGCTACCGTGAAGGCCCTCTGCCTGGTTCCCTGTAACCTCACTTCTCGCAATGAGGGAACCGCCAGAAGGCCCTCGGAGCTGGGCCTCAGTGTCCAGGCCGAACGATGGGGATGGAGACGCACCTTCAGGTATACTGGGCTGAGGCCATTTAGGGCTTTAAAGGTCAGCACCAACACTTTGAATTGTGCTCGGAAACGTACTGAGAGAAGCAGTAACGCTTCTGAATACCAGTTGCTAGAAACTACAGGAGGCTAGAGGGCTCTTGGGTCCTGCTTATGAGTTTTCCACAAGCATCTGGTTGGCCACTATGAGAACAAGATGCTGGACTAGATGGGCCATTGTCTTGATCCAGCAGGCTCTTCTTATGAAGAAAACCCCCTTATACTAGTAACCCTTTCTCTATCTTCTCTAAACTGAACTAAATGTGCAAATGTTGTATTCCATACTCAAGGTCTGCTTCTACATTCCCCTATTTATTTGCCACTTCTTTTTCAGCTGGTATTATAAATTTAATGTAATTGTTTCTAACAGAAATACGAACAATGATAACACCTGTGCTGCTCAACTAGATAGGCCACTGATCTGATGCATCAGGCTGTTTGTTCTTATGTTCACAACTTGTATCAGACCATAGATAATCAATAAAGCAGAAGGTGCCTGGCTGCATTAGAGAGAAAAATATTTTAAAAATCACCCCACGGAATGCATCTGTTCTGTGGAATGAGTGCTAGCTGGTAATGACCACTAAGCACATCACTATGGTAATGAGAATTACTCAGCGGGTATGCTGCACACTAAGGATTCTGGGAAATCAATGAATAGGCTGCCCGTGACAGTGGATGATTCCAATGGCTGACCTTTAAACAACTTCGTACAGTGCAAGTAAATAAATAAAAGAGGGAGATGTAATGAAACAAATATGGTCAATAAAGTGTCTCCAGTGCCCCTACTAATGAAGAGGACTCTCAAAGCACTTTGCTAGAATAAGCAGCAATAATTAAGTTCTCATATGTTCACAGTGTGGGCTGGGGCTGCCTAATAAAACAGAGCTGTCAGCTGTTGAATAGCAACGCAGCACATGGTAGGATGGCGGGGCAAACCCCCCTACCAAAATGGCAACTTGGCACTCAGATATTTGTCCTGCCTGCTTCAACTGCTTCATACAGCAAATATTTTTGAGGAACATTAACAGTAAAGGTGACCAGAACCAAAACAAACTGTGGGGAACTGTAGGGAAATAGGGGTCTCCAAGCAACTCCCAACTCCCTTAACAAACTACAGTTCCCATGATCCTTTGGGGGAAGCCCCGACTGTTATTGTAGTAGAATAGTGCTTTAAATGTATGGTTTGGATATGACCACTGTTTTGACTTGCCAAAATAATCTAGCTTATCACTGTTGTGGGCCTCATGACTCACCACTCTTGTCCTCTGTCTCAGTCTCTTTCTGTGTGTGTCTCTCATTTCAGTTTGTATTTCTCATTTCATCTTATCCCCCCAATACTGTGTCCCTACATCTCTGTTTGTGTCCATCTACTAGCTAACAAAGTTCAGTGTAGAATATACATTGAACAAAGGTACTTCAGAGACAAACCGTAGTATGAAATTGCTGAATTTACACTTATGAAGAAGTTCAGTTCCATCACTACCTGTGACCTGAATGAAAATAATGGTTTTTGTCTATTACATGTGTTTATTAGCTCATCATGAGTGATGCTACCCTGTAATCATTTTTACACACATTTAAGAACAACATTCCAGACATCTGATAAAGAAAAGCTTACGTCACAATATATTTAAAGCTCCTGCTAAACAGTTGTTTTGCTGCAACAAATTAACATGGTTACCCCCCCCAAAAAAAATATAGTTATAGAGGACACTTATCTCCACCACTTATAAATGTTGGTAACTATGGTATATAAATAGTTGAAAGAAATAAAATAAATGAATATATCTATGAAGAACTGCCAGTAAGTTCTGGAGCTTACTCACAAGTAAGTGTACACAGGATTGGAACTTTAAAGGACCATGAAAATTATCTGTATCTATATCCATATTCTCTAAACCACTGTATATACATATTTATTCTTAAATTCTATTGATCTGTCCTGCAATTTGAAAAAAAAAATACCATTTTTCTTTGTATGCTGGCAAACTTGAACAGTGTTTAAGTGGAGACCATCTCTAGGCTGAAAAATGTTTACGTCACAGATGTAACTAGACTAGAGAGAAAAATACATGTCTGAGTTCTCAAGAGTCAATTTGAGCTGCTTGTGTCAATGCAGTTTAAAATATGCTGTGCTGCCCCACTGTCAAGTCTGTTCTGCAAAACAGTGCAATGTTTGTGCTCCTCTATGTTGACCATCACATGTGTTTGTTAAACTCACAATGTGCAGAGGAGGTTCCATTTTGCTATTTAGTTTACCTGCCAAGTTGATTATATTATTAATTCCCTTTCTGACCCCACACTGTTACTTCAGAACATCAGTCAGATAATAAAAGCTTTTTCAGAACTCATTGCCAGTTGACGTCTCCATGTACTAGTTTTAAAAACAAGCAATTTATTAGAAATATAAGAACAGAATGTATCTGAAGTCAGTCTAGTCTGCAAAGAGACACAATTCAGGAGACCAGTTTGGTCAATCACTGGAAATTTTTACTTATTTACCCAACTTCTCACCTTGCAGTACGAATCTGGGGGAAGAACTTACCAGGAGCTATAAGCCTGGCCAAGGATAGGAAGGGATTGATTCATCTAACCCAGCTTCTGCAATGTCACAGGCATGTGAGAATTAACTTTTGAGACCTGCCTTTTGGGTGGGGCTTCTAATAGAATATACTTAAGCTGGTCCTGGGCCATCTTATGATATGAAGGCTAGCAATAAAATCCGCTTGGGCTAGGTACAATAACACATAGGACCAACCAGTTGCAAGGGATCCAACACTTCCTCTTCATCTTGCTATGATTAGAATAGTTCAGTTGGCTCATGGCCAGTTTAAACATGACCGCCACCATGCTGACTCTGACATATGGCCCTCCCTCATGGTAACAGCAGGTGTGGTATTTAAGATTCATTGACAAGGGTTAGCAGAAATGAGCAGGTGCTGCATATAGTTGGGGAGATTTGAGTAGGTAAGATCTTTTAATCCTAATAAAGGTCACCTTGTGGGCTGGCATCATTGGGAAGAGCTTTACTGACCTCTATATGGGAGACGCATAATGGTGCGCTAAGGAGGTCGTTCCGTCAGCACCGCTCTGCTTGCCAGATGGAACAATTTCCCTTCTCCTCCCCTCATGCATGGTTCTGGGTGAGCTATTGACCCTCCCAAGATTTGGGAAGGGCATGCCGGGGTGTGTGTAGGGGGAGCAGAGGAGGAAGTCTCATTACACTGGCTTCTGCTAGAGAAACAACTTAGCTGAATCTGACCTATAATGCTTAAATCAGACTATTAAAGAAAGTGCTGATATTCTCTAGTGCGGTAATAATCTTGATTTATCCCATATGCCCTTTAAGTGTGGTGTTGGTAACAGATGCCTGAACAAGATGATGGTTAGGGGAGGATAGAATTTCCCTCCGTATAGACTGATGTGCACCAGACAATGTGTATCTCTCTCCCCTTCTTTCAGATCTGCATAGCTGTGATGGCACATAGATCGTGTCATGTCAGTGATCTGCTTCCCATCACCTCTATGACAAGCTGCTTATTACTATGTACTAACTGAGCATATAGGTTAACGTTGGTAGAAATGTCTCTGTAAGTAGCTTTGGATGCTCAAATCTACAAGGTAGGAGAATTGCAGGATTGCATTTGGCCTCTGGGCCCAATGACGTCCCGTCCCCTCCAATGATTTAAACATTGGTTTCATTTTATTTCAGGCAGTCCCACTGTGTGCCTCAATGCATTTGCAGAGGACAGAAAATATCTGAAAAGAACATATTATACCTTTTATAAACTCAGCACAGATGTCCGTGCAGCTCTAGCAATGGGCATTGCTGCCATGGCTAGAATTGCAGCAGGCATCCAGCCAGGCCAGATGCAAGACTAATGCTGATTGATTTCAGATTCATCCAAGGGCCGTGGTGTTGACTGAAGGAGACAGAGTGCTCTCTCCTTCAGTTCCAAGCTCCTATTTTTTCCAATTAGAATGCTAGTTACTATTGGGGGTTCTGTGTCTGACAGACAAGAGAGAGACAATGACATGACAAACGACATTGCAGAGCAGCCTCCAGCAATCTGAAGTCATCAGCACTGACATGGCTACTATCATAAATAACCTCTAAATAAGAAAGCCACTTTCACTGAGTTCCAACCAGCATCATTTCATTTGGACATGAGGAAGGACAAAGGCAGGCACAAGGAAAGCAGAAGCAGGCACCAGCCGCATTCTCAATGACTTAGAAAAGCCACCAGAGGAAAAACCCTACTCTATCATTATAACACAATGCTGGCATGTGCAGCAAAATAGCCACAGCTTAAGATCTCTGAAGGACACTGTCTCCCACCCAGATTTCAAGTTCACATTTCCAGAGCCAATGCATTTTATATTCTCACTGGCATGGGATGTTTCCATACTAATTCTCTGGAATTGCCATCCTTGTCTATTCACTTTAACGGAGCATCCAGACTATGTCCTTATCAGCCCATTGCATTCAATGTTTGTCTCTCTGTGTCTTTTCAGAACTGATCGCTTGCAATGTTTTTATAAGAAAATGTAGTTGCGACACCAGCCTAGCTTACATAAGTAAAGCACTATTTACATTGAACTTCTATGCACACTTTCCTGAGAATAAGTCTCATTAATCTCAGTGAGGCCTACTTCTGAGGTAAACATGCATAGGACTACATTCATAGATTATTCAGGACTCCTTTGCCTTTAATTAAATACTTCCTGTTTGCAGGTTCATCTCATTTTGTTTCTTCCTGATGAGTGGGTGGAAGAGCAGTAATGAATAGTCTCTTTATTGCTCTGATGCCAGTTTTTGTTTCTGAGTGTGGAGATTTTAATAGCAGTTTTTCTTCAATATTATTATTTTTACAGCAAAATAATGATATTTATTAAAAATGAAAGGAAATTGTTAACTAAACCAACTACTCTGCAAGCTTTAAAAATATGTTGGACCTGAATGGAAAATGACCTATCCCATAGACCGTGCAACTGAAAAACTTTTGTTTTGTGCACTTTTGTGCTTTTCTTTCTGGGGGGGACACATACCCCTAAACATTTTGTGAATCTAAGTTTGGCCTCACTGAGGGGCAGTATTTCAATATGAGTAGGAATATGAGAGTACCCCTAAACAATTTTTTAGAAAAAAAATCACTGGTAATAGTTCTGATAATCACTTGGAATGTAAAGATATACACATATATCTGATTCAAACTCTGAAAGCATCAGTGTTTCTGTACACTATCAGAATAACTGCTTGTAATAATTATTCAGGAAGAATTTTGAAGAGTCTATTGAAATAAAAATCAAAATGTTTATATATATATATATATATATATATATATATATATATTCAAATTAGCTTCTTCTAAGAGAAAAGGGTGGGTGTATGGTGTATGACATGGTGTATATGAAAGCAAGTGGAGATGGTTTTTTAAAAATTACTTAATCACGGCCGCGCAGCAGAGGTCTGATGTGGAGGTCACTCTGCTTGGCTTTTCTCACTCTCCCTCTTTTGCATCAGCCACAAATTCATTCCTAATTGCTGCTGAGGAAAACAAACTGTCAGCGTGATGGTAAAGCGCAACACACAGCCCTTGCACTTATTGCTCATCAGGCAGAAAATGTCAGCACTTGCGCAGTGCTGGGGGCAAAGCCTCTGTTTTGTGCCAAGTTCTTTTAATGAAAAACAAAAACAAACTGTTCCAAGTGCTCTTTAATCTTATTGCATCTTTTATGATCCTGTCAGCGTTATTATGCAGTGGGTGGGAAAAGTCAATTACACATCTTTGGCACCCCTTGCTCTTCTCCACTCTCAGATATACTGACTGGCTTGAGGACAGGCTTACATTTTCAATCAAGCCAACTAATCTAAGACTAGCCAAGTGTTGGTGTGTGGAGCATGATGCTTACTTTCTTAATAATGCCGTTTGATTAAAAGGGGATTCTCTCCTTCCCACCCCCACCTCCCAATCATAACCATTCTCAGGATTAACATTTCAATTTGAACAAGCTTTAATTTAATTATCTGATTCCTGGGGAAAAGATCTATCTTGATGTTTGATTATTAAAATGCCTATCATTATGGTGTGTGGGTGGGTGTAGAGTGGGCATATAAATGGCAAGGATTCTGGAGGATGCAGAGTCACATTCCTCCTCCCAGGACCTCCTCTCACAGTTCTCAAGATGGTCATTTCCCCCTTTCCTTGCAGGAGTTAATAGTAGTCATTCGCTTATCTGGAAGAATGTAAAGGAATACAGACAGGGACACCATCCTGTATTAAGGATGGAGGAGAAAATAGATCCATTTTGCATCTCAAGGTGAACTTTCCCAATTACGGTAGCCTTTCCGAAACAGCACATGAAACGAAATACAACATCATTTGAAATTTGCACTTCTCTGAAATTTGTAATGCAGTTCTCCAGCCAAGTATTGAGTACAAAAATGCACGTGCATGGGTGAAGTGTGCAGAAACAGGCATATACTGATTCAAATGGCATACAAAAAATGCATTATATTAAGGAAAATTGCTTAGCAAAAATGTGGGTATTAGACAAAACTGTTATTAGGGGAAATGCCTCTTGCACTTCAGACACTTGAGGCGGTGCTTTTCAGCCTGTGCAATGGGTGGGCCAGCTCTGATCAGCACTGTAATCCACACCCCATAGCTCCAAAATGCTTGTACGTCACTCAGAACGTGTGTGTACTGTGTCTAATGCAAGGGAAAGACCACAGCTCAGTGGTACAGCATCTGCATTGCATGCAGAAGGTCTTAAGTTCAACCCCTGGCATCTTCAACTAGGGCTGGAAATGTCCCCTGCCTGAAGCTCTGGACATCCGCTGCTAGCTGGTGCAGACAAAACAGAGCTAAATTGATTATTGGTGTGACTTGGTATAAGGCAGCTTCCTATGTTCCCATAGCCTGCTCTGTAAGCCAGTGGATAGCCGGCACTGGTGATGTAAACCCCAGCACTAAACCTGGGAGGATCATTATCAGGACCTGTTGTCGGCAAGAAGCAAAATGGAATTGGCAGTTCCTTTTCAACACAATCCGTCAATGCTTCTCAGCAGGGCCCTGACTGACAACACTCTCAGCTACTGAAGCACGTGGCGGGAGCATTAAAATTATTGACTTCTTCTCTCAAGATTATCGACTGCTATCCAAGAGCTGTGAAAGCTGAATCTGATTAATTCTAAAAGGGGCACAAGGATGAAGGAAGATTAGTGTTATTAGCCTTTTAAAAAAAAAGGCAAACTTGGGGGGGGTCAGACCAAGAGACCAGTTCTCCAAGGGCAAACTCTGAAACATGGAACAGCTGGAAAGGGGAAAGTTTGCACTGAGTCTCAGACCACGAACAAGCAGAAAAGGCAAAACGGCATCTGACACTGGCTGAGAGGAGCAGTCCAAAATTTGAGTGGGAGCACTATGTCTTCCAGGGAACAATAAGCTCAAAGGAAGAGAGAATTCACACTATCCTACCTATAGGCCTTTTTGCACTGCTACTGCTTTCATCTTCAACCTTTGGGCATGCTGCCTGGTGCTGATGGGAACTGTAGTCCAGTAGCCTCTGGAGGTCCCTTGGTTAACCACTCCTGCTTTAGAGGCAATCCCTCTTCTACCCTCAACAGGATATAAAGGAAGTGAAAAGTCCCACAACAGTGTAATGTGTCCAACTGTTGAAATGCCACTAAGCAGCAACAGTTGTGGTCTTTTGAAAGAAAAGTCTTATGCAAGCACAATGTCTGACCACACACACACACACATATATATATGGATATATATATATATATATATATATATATATATATATGCAGGTTTTGGTGTCCTCGGGTGTCTTCCCGTGTAAAAGTTGGGGTGTCTAGGCACCCCAACTTTTACACGGGAAGACACCCGAGGACACCAAAACCTGCATTCCTGTACCCGTGAAAATCTACGAAAGCAAATATATATATATATATATATATATATGGTTACAGTAGGTCTAATTCCCGGAAAGGTCTACTGTATCTGTACTAACAATGTACACGTATATCTTACAATGTACACATATATCTAAATGTTTCTTCCTTAACAGATCAATGACATTATAACTGGATGACAAATAAGATCTATGTGAGCTGGAGTTTGCTCATGAAGAACAACATGAAGCTAAACTCAGCATGATATTTTTCTCTCCCTCTAATTTTTGTTTGTTTGTTTTAATATAAAAAATAAGGAATTTCCTACACAGAGAAAACTTAAAGATAGGCTAAAGTGTGCAAACCCTCTATAGACTGTTGCATATGAAAATTCTGCACACATCTACTTCACAGAATATAGGAGCACTGAAACACTACAACTGCCCACAGCATCCCTACACACATGACATGCTGACACGCTTACACGTGACATTACACATGACAAACTGACGCCCTTCTTCCTATGCAAAATTTGCTTCTCATGTTACAAAACTGAAGCAGACCTAAGCCATTTCATTGCACACATTCTCTCCACGTATGTGCCACTATGAACAAAACTACTTCAGCGACCCCTGCTGGGAGAAAGTTGAACACCCTAGGGTTTTTCTTTCTTTCTTAAATCTCACTGAAATTCCTTTAATGCAAGGGTTCAGGTTCAATTTATAAGCTGATCAAATAACAGCATTAGGGAAGGGAATCTGCATTTTAAAATAAAACAGAAACTTAAGATGTCTATTGAGTGACAGCATTTCAAATCCAACATACCAATATGCTTGGCCCCATTGACCTTCATGACGCCATCTATGCACAGAACATTTAAATTAAAACTGCTGATGGAGCCACAGTGAATTTAGTGTTAGTCTTTCATTTTAAGCTTAACTAGGCTTTAATCCCACCCCCCACGCAATGGTTTGAAAGCTAAAAGAGTTTACGAAATGCATCCATCTATTTCAAGGGCTAAGCTAAGAAAAAGGGTTAGACACTCCCCCCCCGCCCCCACTTCCCCAAGCAAGCCCCATGATGTGGCTGCTAATTAGTTAAAAGAAGCATCCAGGGGATTTCCAAATAATGCATCTCCTGTGTCTTTATTATCTACGTCCCCAGTATGTTATTCTATAGTAATCCAATTACAGAAGGGTGTGTTTCAACAGAGGTAGATTATCTGAGGCAATAGTCCTAGCTGCTTGGTGTTTAATTAGAATAATAAAATCACCAGGCAACTGAAGTGAAGAAGCAGGTAAAATGACTGAGAATTGTAAAAGTCCAGGAATGAAAAGGTATTTGCCTTAACAGCATAAATCACTCACAACAATGAATGAGACCACAGTGCATTATTTTCTTGATGAGAGGTCAGTAGTTTGTTCTCTGTAAGTATACTTTGCACAGGTTGACCTGAACAGACCAGTTATGGACTTCATCTAGGCACTTAGGTTTAATCCAGGTGTCCTGAACCCCGACTCCTGAAGAACAGCAAGAGCTCAAACACACTGCCATTTGTATGCATGAATCTCCCTGCAAGTAAATACAAGCTGTGCTCACACTGCTGATGGAATAATAAATCCCCAAAAGAAAACACTCTCTTGGAAGGAAGCTTTGAGGACACAAGAGGGTGGAAAATTTGCTAATGTCTGCTACATCCTAGCGCTCCCATGGCCTGAGGGGAAAACCCCAGGTGTCCTACAGAAAGGTCACAATCTCCAGGCTTTATTTGCCATTACATACACTTAGTCTATGCACACAGGACACTTTCTTCTTGAATCAGTGGAGACTGAGTACTTATTTTGTCTACATAATCTATGCACAATCTAGCTCTATTGCATCTTTGTTCCTGAAAAGCACTTCCTGAGCAACTTGTTTCATTCTTAAAATAGAAGCTCATTGGAGATTCCTTCTGCATTACCATCTGCATGTCCACCTGAAAACAGGTGTAGGCAGTCCTGGGAAGAGAGAGGGATATATTCACACCTGCCCAATAAGGTTGTGGGTGGGTGCATACCAAGATCACAACCACCTCTTCCTTCTTCATTCACCTGGAGCATGTGCCAGGGAGGAAAAGGCGTGGATAACCTAGTCAAATGGTTTTCAAATGTATATCAAGTAGCAACACCCACCCTTGTGAACAGCAGAATTTAGAATCAGTCTAGATTGACAGCAGCATGTTGAGGAATGCTTCCAGGTTGAGAAAAAAGAAAAAGACATTTTTTCTGTTGCATGCAGGTTAGTGTGTACACAACTGGAAACATCCAGCATCTTAAAGTCCTCCCCAAGCCTGGTAGATGAGTTAGATGTGATTTTAAAAAGTTGGCACTGTGGATGGATAAATGAAAAGGGGTGTGTGGTGCTTAGCAAGAGGTTTGTTTCTATATATAGCAGACTTTAGCTTTGAGGAGGCCCGGAGTGTTGCTTCACCTTATACATAGGACCAAGAGACATGGATGGAAGCTGCTGAAGTGACCTCTAACACCTGTACCATATCTGTTCTGCTCACCAAGTTCTGATGATGCAAACAGAAGCTGCTAAGAACCAGTAGCAGGTTTTTTAAATATGGAACGCTTTACAAATTTGCGTGTCATCCTTGCACAGGGGCTATGCTCATCTTCTCTGCATTGTTCCAATTTTAGCATGTGCTGCCTAAGCGAGCGCAGTAGCAGGACTTTTAAGCTACATTGAATGGATATTCCCTGCTCAACCACACCATTTAACAGTCTCTTCAGAAACAGTTTGTTGCTTTGTAGTTGACAATGAGACAGCCTACTCATTTTAATGGGTCGTTGTTGTTTTTTCCCTCATTTTCTCCCATGATTATTATTCTAAAGAGATTCGATGCTTTTTTAATTCAACTGCTTGTAGCTCTGTTTCAGGATGCTCTTAAATGTTAGGAATCAAATGTGTGCCATAAATCATATTTTAAGGGAAGATTACCAACTAATCTTAGGTGCTGGGTAATAAGAGTTGGAGTCCCTTCAGGCCAGTTTTAGAAAGTAAATAATAATTAAACAAAATCTCAGACAAGTTGTGGAGTATGGCAGAATTTTAAAAGTCAAGAGCTTGTCTTGCCTCCTCATTTTTCTTACAAAACAACAGTTTATCATCATGCAAGAGGCAGGGTGCTCAGGGTGAAGACATGCAAAATTAGGGTTGGCAGATCCCCCAGGCCTGACCTGAAGTCTCCAAGTTTGCCTGGCTGGCCCCAGGTGGCAGAGGGAGGGTTTGAATTTCCAGGTGGGCGAGAGCCCTTATTTAAAAAAGTTAACAAGCTGATTGTGTGAGGAGCTTGCAAATTTCAGCCTGGTGGGAGCTGACTGCAAATTATTGCATAGAACTCTAGTCTAGGCAGAGGTTGGGGGGGCGGCATTATTATTTTTAATGCTAAACAAGCACACAAAATAAATCACTGCTGTGGTACACCCACAGTTGTGAGTCCCAAGATTATGATTATGTATCCCCACCTGTTGCCATTGGCTGCAGCCTACCTGTGACATCACGAACGTACATGGCAGCTGAGTGGACATAAAGGTGGGTCTTTTCCTCTTCTCCAACAGAACACAGTGTGCAACAGCTGTGACATTCAGCGTTGCCTTGTTTTCTTCCACTTGTAGGAGGAGAATTGGCAGATGGATGGATGTGATCATCTGGTTGTGAGATGCTATGGAGTGATAATAAGGCAAGGTCATTTGTTGAGCAGAACTACAGCTTGAAGACAGCCAATACCCACAGCTGGAAAATGGCTGATGTCTAGTGATGGACTTAACGGAAGCTGGCAGGTGTTGGTGGGTGGAAAGTGATAAAGATCATATTCAGAAGCCAGTGGCTGGAGCTGGCTGGGGTTCATGGGTATAAGCTGCTTGGATTTCACCTTTGGAAGCTAGTCAACAGAAGCTGGTGGATATTTGTGAGTTGAAGCCAGGGCATGAATGTGAACTGGTGGAGAGTGAAAAATGTATGAACAATTTTTGCTGGTGTTTTTCATGGATGTAAGCTGGCATATGCTTGTGTGTATGAATGGCCCCTATAAAAATGGGAGGTTTCAGTTGCGGTCAGGAGAAATGATGTGTGTATGTGTATGAATGGTGGATATTCATGAACAGATGAAACCCATGGAAGATGGCGGGCTGAAGTCAGCAGAAGAAGTTGCCAGGTAGAAGTCACTCGAGGTGTCTGGATGCTTTCAGGTGGTAGCCATCCCTTTCACTTGTCTCTCTGGTCCCCCACCCTTTTCAGGGATATCTGAAGCCAGTGAAGCTTTCTTGAGACTATAGATGAGAGCAATGATGTCATAGGGTGGTCTGAAGCTGGCAAGGCTTTCTCAAGAGCTCCCTGCTCCACCCCCTGTGAAAGAAAGAAGGGAACTACAGAGCTTAAATGCCACCCAGCGTATATGCCTAAAGAAATGTGTGTGTATGTGTGTGTGTGTGATACACACACACATCTACCTGTAGTGCCTACTCTTTTTCTACAAAGACAGATAACAGAAGGTCAAACACCTGAGATTATGGTGTGCCCCCCCCCGTATCCATACACATGAAGGCTGAGCTGTAAATATTTTTAATGATAAACCCATAAACCAGGCAACTAGCAGCCTTTAAGCCAAATCTGGTCTCATGGGCAACTAAATGGCCCACTTCTCTTTCCTGACCTTTAAGTACAGGGAAAAGAGTCTTTAAGCCAAACAAAGCTTCTTTGCAGCTGGCTTCAACTGAGTGAAGAAATATTCTCCTTTACAGATGACAATATTCTGTTTGAGGGACTTTCAAAGCACAGTCCTCTATTGGGAGGGCTGTCTGACCCAAGTTTGGCCATGAACAGTTTGCTGGTCAGTTTTCTCCACTATGCTAAAATGTAAATTATAGTAATTATTTGCACCTTTGCCTTTCTTCACATTAGTTAGCATATTCAAATTTTATGCAAATCTCTTGCTTTTTTGTAATTAGTTTTCTCATTTTGGACAATACATAAGGGACAACTCTATGGGAGACTGCCACATGGGCTACATATTTCTTGCAGGGTGTATCTTCCACCTGGCTCAGAAATCTAGTTAATCTAGTTTAAGAATACAGTTGTGTTAACAAAGGGGATGGAGAAAAGACTTGAGTCCTTTTCTTTCTAGTTGGCCAAGTACCTTCTTCTAGTTTGGATGATACCATGACCTCCAGCAGCAAGAAATGTAACAATCTCATCCCATTCCAACACAAACCAAGGCATTCTATGAAGCTGCCTGAAAGTAACTTATGTTGGTCAACCTAGTCTAGTTTCATCCACTCTGATTGGCAGCAGTGAATGCAGCAGGTTTTATCAACTCTGCAGAATCAGATGAACATTTGGAAGTGCTGCTACTCTGATTCCTATGTCAATGGCTCTCAGCTACTCATAGGTCTTACACTTCCTGGCTAAGCAAAAGGGGCAGCTCAGCATATTATTAGATTTTCTGTTTTATTTAAAGATGGCTAAGGCATGGTGCATCTTTGCTTACATCTGCACAATAATCAGTATGGGGAATAAGATATGATGGTGTAGTGGTTAAGAGCGGTAGTCTCGTAATCTGGGGAACCGGGTTCACGTCTCCGCTCCTCCACATGCAGCTGCTGGGTGACCTTGGGCCAGTCACACTTCTTTGAAGTCTCTCAGCCCCACTCACCTCACAGAGTGTTTGTTGTGGGGGAGGAAGGGAAAGGAGAATGTTAGCCGCTTTGAGACTCCTGAAGGGGAGTGAAAGGCGGGATATCAAATCCAAACTCTTCTTCTTCTTCTTCTTCTTCTTCTTCTTCTTCTTCTTCTTCTTCCTCAGTGAAGGATATAGACTAGATGGCCTTGGGGCTCATTCTAGCTCTTTGGTTACAATTCCACTAGCTCCCAAAGCTTATATAGCCTAAATTGAGTAATGTACTTTAAGAAGTATAAAGAAAATTTGATGCTGATGAGAAAGTATATAGGGCCAAGGATGAGAAACAAAGAATTTCATCTTACTAAAACCTTTTGTTGTCTTTTAGGGAGCAAACAAAATATATTCCACAAGTACTGGGAATTATTTTTTTTTTTTGCTTGCTGAACCCAATATAGAAGAAAACAAAAGAATAACTCACTTAGGAGGCTGGCATTGTGCATTTGTAAAGGCAACTGCTTTCAAACAGATAATGAAGAAGAAGGCTTGGCTTATGTGGTGAGTTCTTTATAAACTCATTTCCTTCCTGGAGTTCAGGAATTATTCTACTTTGGCCATTGCTGCAAGACTGGAAGAAGCTTCAGTGGGAAGACGCCAGCATTTATTTTCTTTCTTTTTTTAAGAAATAAGGTAAGGTGTGCAATTCAACCATCTTTTAGTTTATAGTTCTATGAGAAAACTTGGCATTGCTTAAGTTTCTTATTAAATCACACAGGATACTCTGCTGCATAGCATTTGTTGCTACTTCTATTTGGCAGTTGGAAACTCTCTTTTCATTTTCCACTAGATTTCATTTCAAGTTCTCTCCTTGGATAGATTCACACACACAAATTACTGTTGTTTTTTTGTGAGCTATCAGTATTCCAGGAGAAAACCACTGCAGTGGTATATTGGGCGTAGCCAGGATTTTTGTTAGGGTGGGCAGAACTGATGTGATTGGTCACTTAGTTAAGTATTTCTATTGTTTTACTTGATCTAGGGGGGCAGCTTCCCCCTGCCCCCCCCCAGCTATGCCCATAAGTGGAATGGAGTGTAAGATTAGTTCACTGTTATGGCTACATAGCTCAACGAGGTGGCATGGCCCTATGACCAGACTGGGGCCACAATGGGAGACCAAGGGTTAAAGCCCACTAATGCCTGTGCCCGGGTATTAATTTGGGCTGGGTCCCTGTGGTAGCTATTTTTGAAAGAAAATTCATATGCTTAAGGACATGATTAACATATTGCCAAGTTTGACCCTTACTGGGCTTTACTAAGCTTGTAACTCCTGTTCTCACCAATATAAAATTAAGCTCTGGAGTAAATGTGGTGATGCCCACTTTTAGAGATAAAGAGTAAAAGTGAATTGCCCACTTTTAGAGATAAAAGCCGGTTATTTCCTTAAATATGTGGCTTTCAGCACATTTAAAGCATTTCATTTCAGAAGTGTGTGCTGTAAACTTGTTTTCTTCAACTTAAATCTCTGCCTAATATATGTAATAATAAAACCTGTGGCTCAGGAAACATGACCTATATTTTTCACAATGATAGAGATGAACTTTAAAAGACCCTTCTGTACCAGAGTAGATAACTTTCATTACACCTTCAGTATGTACGCTCCCCCAACAACTTTTAAAAGGATGAAAATAATACTCTATCAGGCTGGGGAAAGCTGTCCTAAACATAATGGTCAAAAACTGATGTTTCTGTTGGATCTTCCTCTTTTACCCTGATCCAACTCATTGGGCTTAAAAATGTATTTATATATGTGACTATTCTGTTGAAAGATGCTTAGAGACAATTTACATTATTGAGCTGGCAGGGTGATAATGTAAGCTGAATTATATTCCCCAAATTCTGCTTGTTGTGAAGTAATTATGTCATTATTTCAACAGTACCATGCACTGTCTCTCTCTCTCTGTCTTACTCTCTCTCACACGCAGTTCCACATTTACTCTGCCAAAATTAGACTTGTTGCATTTTGTGTGACATCTATAAGAAACAACCACTATATACAAATGCCCCCATCCAGCTAAGGAGATAGATCCATGCATATAAGCAGGCTTAAGCATGCATATATGTTAGTGGATCAGGAACCATAGATGTAATTCCAATGCATATCAGAACAAAAATTTAGCAAACACCATCTATCTGCACTACAGTGCTTTCAATGGGTTGGCAATCTTCATTCTGGCACAACTAGTCAAGCACTTTTTTTTTTTTTTTAAGCACAACAAGATGGATCATGGTGTGCTGGTAATGTAAAGTGCCATTTGTTAATAAAAAGGAAGGATGGGCACAAGAGAAATGGCATAGAACTCCAGGCTGGTTTTGCATATTCTTGTGAACACTTGATAATTCAGCACTTCAGCTCAGCGTGTTGACTTCATTGAAAAGCTGTGCATTTAAAGTACGATCAATCAGGTGCTATGGAATTTCTATCTATACTTGATCTGTGATGCATCCATTCATACCTGAAAATCACTATGGTGCTGCTGCAGTCATATGGTGAGCACGCATGTGTGAGTCGGCCCTCAGAGACAGAACAGAGAAAGATGAGGAGAAAGGGAAATAGGGTAATTTGGAGAGAAGTAGATAAATACAAACAACCACTTTAACCTCCATCTCCATCTAATGCATGGTAAAACTTAAATCCTCATCACATGACATTATGATACAGAAAGATACCCTGCAGTGAGTCTTTCTTCATAGTTTGGCATGTTCAGGAAACTAGTTCAATAAGTCATTACAGTGGTAGTACCTCAGGTTACACGTCAGGTTACAGACTCCGCTAACCCAGAAATAGTGCTTCAGATTAAGAACTTTGCTTCAGGATGAGAACAGAAATCATGCTCCGGCGGCACGGCGACAGCAGGAGGCTCCATTAGCTAAAGTGGTGCTTCAGGTTAAGAACAGTTTCAGGTTAAGAACGGACCTCCGGAATGAATTAAGTACTTAACCCGAGATACCACTGTATATGCATATTGTAGGAAGTTTCAACCCTATATAAAACCAGCTTCTTCTAAACATGAAGTATCTTTTTTAAAGTAATTTTTTTGGCAAATGGCCACAAATGAGAACACTGAAGTTTCTGACTGCTCAGCAACTGATCTGAATAAAATGAGGAATCTGAACAGTGCAGAGAAATCATCCCAGCACTTCTGAACAGATGGAAAGGCAAGAACCAGTGGCTGGTACACCAGACACTGATCATCTTCTATCCTCTGTTACCTTGATATTTCAATGGAAAATCAAGTTCCTGAACCAAAACCACTGACCAGATGAGTTGCTATTCCAATATTCTCTCCCCCCCCCCCATATTTAGCCATGAACTCTGGGCAACACCATTTTCTAAAATAATGGGTTAAACAAGAGAGAGTCGACGTAGTGCCCTCCAGATGTTGCTGAACTACAACTCCCATCAGCCCCAGCCAGCATAATCAATGGTCAGGGATGATGGGAACTGTAGTCCATGAAGATCTGGAATACTTGGGGTAACCCTGAACATTATACAAAAGCAGCATGAGTCTCTTTTACATCTCGTTGCCACTTTTCCATATCATTTGAGGATGCTGAATGCCATATACTGTATAGGAGCAATTTGTGCAGCATATTTCAAAGAAATTCTAGAATATCTATTGGTAGAATCCAGTGGGCAAAGTTTTGCATTCTTTTTTTGCTGTAAAAGACAGAGTCACAAATTGCATTGTTCATATTCTTGTCCCACAGCTGCGATCATGAGCAGAGTAAAGATCTCCTCCAATGCTGGGATACTGGTCATGCTACTGTTATTAAGCACAGCTCAACTCAAGCCCTGCCCTCCCTGTTTGTGTGAGCAGCAGGAAGACCTAAGGGGTTGGATATTAAACTGCAGTTCTATGGGGCTGAAGGAAATGCCTCCCCTGTCATCAGAATTATGTCACTCTTGCCATACCATCAACATTCTTCATCTGCAAAACAACAGTTTGACGACGGTTCCTCTTGGTGCACTGGACAACTTAATTTACCTGAAAGAAGTTGATTTCTCCAACAACCCTTGGCACTGTGACTGCTCTATTTTATATTTCAAGCAGTGGCTGGAAGACTTCAGTATCGCTTCTCTTGCCAACCTTCAATGTGCATCTCCGGCTTCTGTCAAATCGAGAGCCTTGAGTCAGCTGACTGGGAATGAACTGGAAGGATGTAGGAAGCCTCAACCAATCAAATGCCTTGATTTCTTTTGGAGAGACTTTGTTCTTATTTTTGTGGCAATTATTGTCTTAATTTTAGCAACATGCATTCTACAATACTCAAAAAAATTAACTTCCCAAGCTGCCAGGAAGCTACATCCTTTTGAAGTCCCACTGCTGCAGATTCATGACCTGGAAAAACAGAAATCAAAATGAGCTGTTGCAGTGACTAATAGCTCTTCAGTAAGATTACCAAAGTCATCTGTTGAAAAGGTTGTGTTTGTTCAGGCTCCAAGCGCATACAGAGCCATGACTAAATGTCCCTTAGGCTAAAGAAATAGCACCAGTTATATTCTGTTTGTACTTGCTGATTACATAAGAACTTGTACAATGTACGTAGTTACTTTACGTTTTCCCAAATGGCAATACCCACACCCTACCCTTGATGCTTCTGTGAGCCACTGGGGTGAAACCAAGGATAACCAAATTCTGTTAGCTGTGTAAATAATTATGTAGTAATTATTACGATTATTACATGTGCGAATACCATAGCATGGGGTAATGGAAATGTGCTCTCATGCACCATGGCTTCTACTGCTGTGGCACTCAACCGTATAAACATTCCCAAAGATAATTAATATTATCACTGCTATGCAAACAGAGCTATGTATATGAAAAAATAGAGTTTAAGTTAATCTCAAACTAAATTAGGTACTAGGCCAAAGAATTTAGAACCTTAAACTCACGCTCTTGCCTAAAAGGGATCTGGATTAGAGAGCTCAGTTTACTGTTATATCTCTTTTATGTTGCATAATTTATTAATCTCCTATAGCAAACTATTTTAGAGCCCAACCAAAAGCCTGCTGTGATATCAAATGATTATTTGGGATAGAATTTATGGTGTGTATTAATGTATCATATACCCCATGAATATATTCTGAATAGAGAGCACCAGTTCTAAAAGTATTTGTCTTTTAAGCACATCTGTCTTCAGGAAATTGATTGACTGAATTTCATGGCTTTGTCACTGGAACTTTAGTACTCTTTACTGATGAGTCTTCATCCACTGCATACTGTTGCTAACCACTAAGCCCAATAGTGACTTTGCTTGCAATAATGTTAGTTATGAGTTTACAGTTGTAACGGTCTGTACACCCCCTCCCTCAAGACACCATGCTGGCTTTATATTGCACCAGGATGCCTTTTGTTATTTAAGAGGACAGAAATCCTCAAAAACGAGCAAGGTGTTTGTTGGTTTAAATAAAGCATACTGGTAGCTCACACTCGGCAAGTTCTGTGGCATGTTTCCACAGCTATTCTTTTTCCAGTTTCATTACTTAAACACACACACACACACAGAGAGAGAGAGAGAGAGAGAGAGAGAGAGAGAGGGATTGCTGAGTTCTCACTTAATGCCCGATATATTTCACAGCAAGGATGGGGAACCTTCCAGATGTTGCTGGATTACAACTCCCATCACCCCTGACCATTGGCCATGCTGGCTGGAGCTGGCTGGAGTTGGAGTCCTAACAACATCTGGAGGGCCACAGGTTCCCCTCCTCTGGTTTCAGAGGATGCTATGGCAGTGACCCATATTATTTCACAACAGCTCTTATGAGGATGGCATAATACCTGAATTTAAGAAAAGGGTATTGGGTGAAGAAGTGAGTGGCTGCTCCATGAGTAGGAACTCTGTCCACCATTTCTGGAGTAGGAACTCTCTCTTATCAACAGCAGGAGTGCTTCCAGATTGGGTCTTTTAATACTACCTAGTCATTGCTCTTCCATGGTAAGCTACATGTGGAATTGAAAATGGCTATGGCCACCAAAATGTGGAAAGTAAATGTATGTGCATCATGCAAGGTTCTGTCCATGCTAGTAGGCATCATATAGGGAGGGTCAATGTGCCTGAACACACCATTTTGGTGAAATGTTTATTTTAAATTTTGTACTGAAATACCGTTTTTTTTAAAGTGCTATTGTGTTTTAAAGTGCTATAATGTTTTTAAGGCAGACAGAACAGAAAGCCAAAAATCTAAAAATGAAAATTTAAAATGTCACCACTGCTGATTATTGGGTGATCATCAGATTTTATTCTAGCAGTTGTCAGCTGAAATCCATTTCAGGAAGTTAAAAAAAAGGCAGAGGCAGGGACAAACAAAAGTCTGGAAACCTTGATATCTGTTTGCAGCGTGGATGAAATACTGAACCTACATCTGTGCCAATTTCTGTAATAATTAGGGACTCTCGAAAAATCTTTAATTTAATTCTGGATTGCCAGAAGTGGCTTAGTCATGCTGGCTATATGACCCGGAAGCTGTATGCCGGCTCCCTCAGCCAGTAAAGCGAGATGAGCGCAGAAACCCAGAGTCATCCACGACTGGACCTAACGGTCAGGGGTCCCTTTACCTTTACAACTCTTTAAACAACTGACAGCACAGTCATACACATGTCAACTGAGAAGTAAGTCCTACTAAGGTCCTGCATTTATTGCCAAATAATTGAGTATAGAATCGTATCCTTTGGAGCCTAGCTGCATTTGGATAAACACACAGTTCCTAAAATATATATAATTGGTTGGCATCCATCTGTCTTGTGAGACAATGGAGGAGTGCACCTTTGGGGGTGAAGTCAAACTATTGGAAGGTTACAGCACCTGCTGTGGCTGTAGAAGCCAATACAGGCATTTTGTTGGAGTGGGGAGTAGATGAAGGTTTTGCTGCTACAGGTGCACCATGGCATTTCTTCTCTCTGTGCTCCTCCCAGCAGTCATTCTTCCTCCTCTGCTGTGGGTACACAACCTGTCTGTCTGTCTCCAGGCACTGTGGTCATCTGCAATGGATTCCCAGGTTAAATTTGCCAGCCTTCGTGTCACGTTTGCAATACAGAGTTGGTCTGCCAAGAGGCCTGGTGCCTGAAGGCAGCTCCCCACAGAGTACATTCTTGGGGATCCTGCCATCTTCCATGGCTGTGATGATACTTCAGACTTCAGAGAGCTCATGTCAACTTAAAATGAACTAGCCCAGGAACGAACGAGAAGACTTCTGTGTTTGGAAGCTGTTGAAAGTCAAGAAATGAATATGGTGTAGAATGGTGAATGTGACAGTATTTCTTTGGAAACAAGTCGTCTTATGAAAGTCTTAGCAGAAGTCATTGTGGAGCAGAAGTCTTTCCAGTAAGCAGAATTCTTCTTATCAGGTGGGAACCACTGTGCCTTTATCTGGGGGAATCCTTCCAGAGCAGGAGCTTACAGGCTCCAAAAGAGGATGGAGGGAGTGTTACCAGCTTATCTTGCCCAGCCACTTCTTTCAGGAGCAGTGGGCCACTTCCCACGCAGCCAATCAACTCCAGCTGCACAGTGCATGCTGTTGATTACAGTCCTTGCTGCCGCAACCTGCAGAAAGGCAATAAATTACTATGGCATGGATCTAAAATAGAACATACAGAAAAAGGCTTCTCCAAGGGATTTGCGAAAAGCCCCTCAAGGAGTCTGCTGACCATCTCTACCTTCTCGTACGCACTGAAGAGTGTGCAGTAAATCCTGCTGTCTAAATCAACATAAATACTCTAAAAAAAACAAAAATAAAAGAATGCAGAGCTGTAAACTGATTGATCTCCTCGTGTGTTTTGGACTTGAGGTAAGTGTCAATATCTCTATGCATCTTTTGTCTCTGCAGTAGCCGCACTGTGCTGTCCATGACATGGTGTCCAAATGAACCCTATGGTATATCCACACATAGCAGAAATAATGAGAGAAAAGCACAAGAAGTTTAGTTAATTTTTTTTAAAGGGACCTGCATTCCCATAGTAGCAAAGAAAAAGTTTGAATATTTTAAGCGTTTTTCCCTTTCTTGATCTTTTTTTCTTTTTCTTTTAAAGACGGTATTGGCAAAGTTCTTCATTGTATACTGTAAGGCATCTTAGTATTTTAAAAGGTTTTGCATTTGGTTGTTAACTAACAAAATTAATGGCCCAGAGTAATATAGAAGGATAACCTGAAATTATTATTCAAATCAAGTACTGTTTCTTTAGCAACCCATTGATTTGGGTAACTGACAGTTTAAACGCTACTGTGTAAAGTACTTTGGTTTCACTTGGATAAAAGTACCTAGGTTTTTTCCAGTGAAAATAAACAAACTGATCTCCTTTATAAAACGAACCAACCACAATCAACATGTTTGGAGCATGCATAAATCATAACACAGGGGGTAATTTAACATTAATGGTTTTAATTTGCTTTAACATTTTCATTCACAATATGGTACATAATTAGATCTTATGAAAGGTTTGTTCTATGCATTTCATGCATCACAAGGTTTTCCTGCTCATTTGCTACAGATAAGCCTTTAGCTGTCTTTGGAGAACACAGCAGGAACTGCTGCTGCATCAAAAAGTGAAAGAACACAAGAAATTAAGGGATGTTCTCAAAAGTGGGGTGGGTGGTGCTCAAAGTTTGTTAGCAGGGTGCTGAGCTCCTCTCTGATACCCTCCTTCCCTAGAACCAGGAACAATCTGTGACTGTTTCTTCATCCTGTTCTGTTTACCATCTATTAACCTGGGTAGGGAAAACCATGCTAGGACCATCACCTGGCCTTAGCAGAATGCTTCTCAAAATTTCTGTTTGTTACCTGCCTCCGGACCCAGAACTCCCCATCAGTTCCATGAGTAAGCATGTGGGTCTATATGTGCAGCTCACTGCCATGTACTAAGACAGGATAGTTTTCCAACATTGTCATTACAAGAACAATAGAACAGGGCAGCTCTGCTTTTGTCTTAAAACCACATGCAGGAAAATACAATTGGGTACAAAGCTGCAATTTATTCTAAGGTAGGCTCTACTGGCCATAGGATCCTCTCCCTAGCTAAATCTTCATGCCTCCCATGTGTCCCTCCTCCAACCCCATAGGGCACCCTTCCATAATTTGAAAAACTAGTCCACAGGGCATTATTGTATGTGAGGCTTTGTTGTATTTAGATCAGTCCCACATGTCCTGCAAACATGGTGTGGGTTTTTCTGTTTATACCCAAGGAAAATCAGTCTTTTGAATTAAACGAAGTTTACTGGACAAAAGTTTAAAACTCTCTCTTCTAAGATGTTAATCTATCTGGTCCAAACACTGCAGTGAAGCTTGCAACCATCAACAAATCTGTAAGCAGGCACATCTATTTAGTGCATGGAGAAGAGGGATGCTAGTTTGAACTGCCATCTTGACTCATTTCCTGCACTCACTGTTCTTCAAAATGTGTAAGATGGTGATGCTTACATATGAAATGTGTGATATATAAAATTATTATGAATTGTCTACAGAAAGCTTCAGGTTCGCCACCTCTGAACAGCAAGCTCCACCAACTCCCTGAAATCTGCTTTCTTCAGACAAGTTTCTCCCACATTTGGAGAAGGACTCTTCTTGTCCCTTCAGAGGTTAGTATTTAGTTATAAAAGAGATACCCCATAAGGAACAGGAAGCAGAGATGTAGTTCAGAGTAAGGAATGTTTTTCCCCTTCCCCTTCTCTCTCCCCCACTCTGGCAGTGGTCTCCTTGGTTATGCCCACCAGAGATAATTCCAAAACGTTCCATAGAGGAAAACATTAAATAAAAAGTTAAACTGATTCTCAATCTGATGTTTCAGCGATGGCCTGGTAAAACAAACAATAAATTATTCCCTACAAAGTAATCTTCCCCTTCCCCATGGATGCCCACATGCTATAAACTTCCTACATGGGAGATGAAACTGCAATTGAAGTGTGCAAAACCTATGTGTAGACTATAATGAGTGGCAGGGGAAAACATGAGAGTATACAATGGCATGCACCCATGTCACTTTGTGATGAATACAGAAGACTATCTATATGCAAGTTTCATGCTGTTTTGACAGGAAAGTGTAGAAAATCTATATCGGCTACTACTGGAGCCTTCCTTTATAGGAAAAGGGAACAATTGATTCAGCTGCAAAAGTATAGAACGGGGGAGAGGCATTATTTCCTGTTGAAGTAAAATCTTTGAAAAAATACTAACATTAGTACACATTCATGAATGTGCTGTGATTTATTTCTTTGCACTGATTCCATGATTTCAACTTTCAGAATGGTCACAAGTCAAGGAATAGGATTACTGATACTTCTGTTCCTTGAAGCCACATCTGCAAACTCCTGTCCGCACCCTTGTACATGCTCTCCACCTGATCACAACCCACTGAAAGTGGACTGTGGCTTCAGAGAGCTGGCAACTCTTCCACTTCTACCCAGTTCAGCCCAAGAACTGTACCTCCAGAACAACAATCTGGAAACAATACCTGCAGGAGCGTTTGATAATCTTCAGGCACTGCGTATCATCAATTTATCTAGCAATCCGTGGCATTGCGACTGTGGAATTATGTACTTGAAGAACTGGTTAGAAGACCAAATGGGGAACACATTGATTAGTGACATTAGATGCTTCACTCCACCTTCACTTCACAAAAAAGTAATATCTGAACTAAGAAGGAGTGAGCTTCCTTCTTGTTCCACACCCCGAAGATTCTGTTCCGATTTCTTGTTTAGCGACGCATTCCTCTTCCTCTTCATTTTTGTGCTCTTTCTCTTCCTGTGGGTTTTGATTACAAAAAGGCCTAAATTTAAAGTAGAGATTTGCAACAACAGCATGGGGATCCCAAACACATTACCTTCAACTTCTTATCAGCTGAAAAGAAGAACAGCAAGAGTCTAGAGTAATTTATCACTGCTAGTGATTACTGCGTGTTAGATTGCCAAGTGAGAAGAAAGGTCAAGCAAATGATTTCTGTTTATCATTAAAACTGAAAAGAATTGTTATTATTGGCTTTTCATTTTAAGGGATGGGAATTCAATTCATCAAGAATGTGCTCACTGCACGAAAACCGTCATACGCAACTTTAAAAGACTTTAGCGTCCTTATTTTAATCATTATGTTTCTGATTTATGATGCCTTCATGCTGCTGGTAAAAGCACATCCTGCAATTAGAGGTGCAACTCGGCTCTGAGATCTGGACCGTTACTACAGTTTTAGGCTAATAGGTCAGTGCATAGGGCTTGCTGGCTCTGGCTGAGCTGTTTCCTGGTTGTGATCATCACCATATTGATAACCCATCAGCCCAAGCCTAGAGGTTGATGTGATAACATTTTATACAAGCCAATGGGGAAACACAGTGTTCACGCTCTGGTAACCCTCTGTTTATGTGACTCCTTGCACGTCAGAGAATTATCAGTAACTGTACACAATGTGTTGTACATGGAGCTGCCCTTGAAGATGGGCCAAAGACTGCAGTTAGTGCATAATACAGGGGGTAGAATTCCAACCAGTGCTACTCAACAGATGCTGCAATGTTGACAGACAGACCCTTCACTCTGGTCATATGCCAATGCTTTCCATGGGAACTTTAGTGGAGGGTGGCCCAGGGCCATTGGGTTCGGCCCCAGATCTTCTGTTCTTCTCACTCCATCCTTTAAAAGAAAACTTAATTTAAACATTTTGCCTACAGGGAGGCTGAGCACCTGGCAAAGCACAGTGCCAATGAGACCCAACTACTCGCGCCTTACTTTGCCCACAGGCACATGCAGTAGTTGGTTGCGATGGAGAAGTAGGGATATGAGGGTGGGGAAGGGACATGTTATATGTTGAAGAAGACTTTTTTTAGCTTTAATATGTCCATAAAAAAACCACTTGTTGAGGATAAGATTGTGGACAAAGTTGAGGGCCCAGTCTACATAACGGTGTATGGGACCCAGAAAATACTGCTGGCACCCAATAGCTAAGTAAGCCATGACAACAAGAGCCAGAGTTCCTCATCCCCCTGAAAACTGGCCTAAATCACCAACCATACATATAAATCACCATATGCAAATTTTATGCAAATTTGTGCCTTAACTCTGACACAGGTGCATGCATGCACAACATATTTTCCTATCTCAAATATACTTTAGCTACACCGAAGTCTATAAACGAAACCCATTAATTTGATTCTTACTCCAACTTAGTTTATCTGAAGAAGTGTGCATGCACACGAAAGCTCATACCAAGAACTAACTTAGTTGGTCTTTAAGGTGCTACTGGAAGGAATTTTTTTTGTTTTGACTATGGCAGACCAACACGGCTACCTATCTGTAACTTAGTTTTTTCTGATACCCATCTCTCACATACATGTGAAAACAGCTAGAAATGTCTTTGTTATGGTACATAAAACAGACAACTATTTAAAGGAGGAGCTAAATGTGACAGATGGAAGGTGAAGAAGGGAGTTTGTATTGCAAGGAATATCAGGGGAGCAGAATAGGACAGTTCACAAACTACAGTGCTCTTGCAGGACAACCCCTAATATAGCCCTCTAAGTCATAATAGTTAATGTGGTAGCATGGTTCATGCACACATTGCTCCACCTAGTAAGAAAAATTCCAGACGGGTTGAAAACTCAAGTTAGTAGCTCTCAGGGATGAGAATTTCCCCCTTTCCCATCCTTTTATCCTTCATGATAGATGAATTACATCTACCTCCCAGGACCCACCACCAGATGTCATATGGGGAACTGCTGGATAAACCATCTTCATAGAATTGTAGAACTGGAAGGGACCCTGAGGATCATCTAGTCCAACTACCAGCAATGCAGGAATATGCAACTATTCCATATGGGCATAGTACCTGTAAACTTGGTGTTATCAGCACCATGCTCTAACCAACTCTGCTATTGGCCCCACACTTTCCCAGTTCTTAAATTCAAATGCTTCCATGGGATGCCTACTCCCTGGGCAGAGGTCTATTATTTAGAATCCCATAGAGCTATCAACAAGCTAAAACAAAGGCTAGCTTTCCCCGTTTCTTTGCTGGTAATAAAGAATCTGAGCAGACATTTTTCCAGTTCAGCAGAAATCACTCATCCAAAGCCCAAGCATGGGTAGGAACGAAAGCGCAAAGCAAAAGAATTACAAAGAACAAAGCATTTTTCTTTCTTGGATTACCTGTGGAGTGAAAAGCATTTTATCAAGGTTAATAAGAACTCGACGTACACTTCAAGCTAAGGAATGTTCATTTGAAAACACCACACTATTTCTCTCTGTGTTTTATTAGTACAAGTGAAAGGGTAAGACAGTTAAAATGGCTGCACACTATAGAACAGGTCTCATTAGTATTCTGTAAGAAAAGTGGCCGATTTTTCTCTCACACACAAGACTTCAGATTATGTTCACATGCCTGGGCTGCTAATGCTTAGCAGCCAATCTTAATGAGAATCTTGCAAAATCAATCAAACCCTATCAAATATCTCATGGATGTCATGGTAAAAACAGAATGACTATAGTATATAACATCTGCATGCTATCAAAGAATGTGTGTTAACTGGATATATTCTTAGCCATTTTAAACATTTGAATGGATTTATCCAAAATCCATTGCATATCTTTTACATTGTATTAATTGGCACCCAAGACCTGGGGCTTGATGCAAGTGTTGTCAAACCAATCCTGGGAACTGTACTTTGTTAGGGGTGCTGGGAATTGTAACTCTGTGAGGAGTAAACATCAGTCTCCATGATGCTTCGGGGAGGGGAGCTATGTGATTTAAATGTATGGTGTGAACACAGCCTAAGTAAAACTAACTGAAACAGGATAATCAGTACAATTACCCATGTGGTGGGACAACATACAACATCCTGAATAACAAAATCCTTGAGAAAACAACCACATTTTAAGATGGCACTGGAATGAGGGGATATGGCTTCAGTCACACCTCTGAGGGGGACGCACTCCAGAAGTGGGACACCGCCATGAGGAAGGCCCTTTACCAGATTGTTGATGGAGGAAGCCTGCAGCAGGTAGAGACACAGTAGAGGCTGCACATAATGTGCAACTCTGAGAAATGTGGCACTAAGACGGGGCTCCTTAGGAGAACTTAAAGCTTGGCGGGCAGGACAGCAGAAACACAAGTTTGCACCTTTTTCATTAAAAAAAATCATTTACATGAAGTAGTTTCTATATAGTGTCTGTTTCAGAGGTGTTGTTTCCAAATATAAAAATCCCTAGGTAACCTATCAAGTATGATTTGAAGAGAAAATCAAAAGGTACTTCCAATTTGGCTATATAGTACTGTACTGTATCAATCTGAAACCATTAACTGTAGCTGTCAATCTCAAATAATGCACATAACATGAACCTTCACACTTGTTTCAGCTGCCCATCCTCTGGTAACCTTTAGGTTCAATTATTGGACCTGCCTCTGAAGACATTTCTCCAGCAAGGGCAGAATTCAGAGGCTAGATTACTAACTGGGACTAGAAGGCTTATAAAAACCAATTCTGGCCTAACTACACTTGCTACTGATTGGTTTCTAGGCTCAGTTCAAACTGCTGGTTTTGACCTATAAATATACAGTAAAGCCTTATGTGGTTCAAGAACTCAATACCTCAAGGGCTACCTCTTGCCACTAGCCCAGAGCCTGCAGTCTTCATCAGAGGCCCTTCTCCTTGTGCCCCATCCAAAGGAAGTGCGGAGGATAGTTAAACAGGAATGGGCTTTTCCATGTGGTGACACCCCATCTGTAGAATGGTCACCCCAGAAAAACATACTTGTACCATTATTGTCTGGTTTTAGGCACCAGTTTAAAACATATTTATTTACCCAGGTGATCAAGTTAGCCTTTACAGGGGTGCACATGTTTCAGTTGGGTGGGATGGGGTGGGACAAGCACACCTATATGATAAACAATATGTTTCAAGTATAACCAAGACGTTTACAGCACATGCCTTCCCCAAAGAAGCCTGGGAGCTGTAATTTTCCCCTCACAGAGATACCATTTCCAGCACTCTTAACCTGAGAATTTCTTCCATAAAATAAATCTCTTATTGCTATCAGAAATCTTCTGCTCTATTAGGTAACCAGCCAAGCTGGGCAGTTCAGTGACAACAAATATGTCCCAGGAATGGTTGGTTTGCACTTTAATACATTCATTTTTAATGAAATGTTTCTGGCTAAGATATTTCTTTGATACTTGAAAAGGTAGAGCAATTTTAATTCTGTTTTCCTGAAGGTATTTTTTTTTTAAAAGTCATTGATTCAATCTGCTAAAAGTAGATTTAACTGTGAGGCCCAAAAGATCGTAAGGATTACATTTGTTTCTTAACTAGACCTTCCTCTTAGACAACTGTTTACATGGGAAACATTTTGTAATAGAAAGTTGTTCAAAAGTTCAGTGCTGATAGGAGGAGGTGGTGAATTGCTTATATTACAAAGGCACTGGAATCTTGTCCTGAAGGATCAGCTATTTTGGGTAGAACTGTTGAAAAGTAGACAGATATGGGCAACCTCACTTAAAGCAGTGGATACCATTTTCCTGTCCCTAATCTCCACATAGAATGTGGACCAGCTGGCTGAGCTAGAGATTCACCAACATCCCAGTTGGTCTTGGGTCTGGATAGTCCCCTTAGCCAACTACCGTCTTTCAGGATACCCCAATCCTTCACTACCCAGTTTTCCATTCCACCAGCCAGCATCCACGGAGTATGATCAGTAGTCACTGGGCGATTCTGGGTTTCTTCTCCATGAGTGTTTTTTCCTAAGGTTTTTTTTTAGTTACTGCCACAAAACTTTGGATTCTACAGGGCTTGCTGATACCTCTATCCTTTGTGTGAAAGGTGTGGTTTTGATTATTTATTTATTTATTTTAAAAATTTATATACCATCCTTCATATGAAGTGCACAGGGCGGTTTACAGTATAAAAACGTAACACATTACATAACGACCCAGTGCTCTATTTTGGCAAGGAGCGGTGGCAGATGCCAGTACTCAAGTCTTGATAAAAATGCTGTGGGTACCAGCACAACATGGCTGCTATGAGTAGCAAAAAAAAGGGGATGGAAAAGATTCATACTCTGAGAACTGATTTGGCTACATAGCATTAAACAGCTCTGTTGGCATGACACATGCACTCACTTTCATGTGCTAACTGGTTCCCATCTGCTAATTGTGTACATTTTTCATTCTGTTCAATAACAATTTAAAAAGCATCATTTCTGCCAACCATACTATTTAAAACATCAAAGTATTTTGAGTGGCTAATCTGAAAATGGCAGATCTGTAATCAGCAGCAGAATGGACACTTACTCTGTTATCATAGAATCATAGAGTTGGAAGAGACCACAAGGGCCATCAAGTCCAACCCCCTGCCAAGCAGGAAACACCATCAGAGCACTCCTGACATATGGTTGTCAAGCCTCTGCTTAAAGACCTCCAAAGAAGGAGACTCTACCACACTCCTTGGCAGCAAATTCCACTGTCGAACAGCTCTTACTGTCAGGAAGTTCTTCCTAATGTTTAGGTGGAATCTTCTTTCTTGTAGTTTGGATCCATTGCTCCGTGTCCGCTTCTCTGGAGCAGCAGAAAACAACCTTTCTCCCTCCTCTATGTGACATCCTTTTATATATTTGAACATGGCTATCATATCACCCCTTAACCTCCTCTTCTCCAGGCTAAACATGCCCAGCTCCCTTAGCCGTTCCTCATAAGGCATCGTTTCCAGGCCTTTGACCATTTTGGTTGCCCTCCTCTGGACACGTTCCAGTTTGTCAGTGTCCTTCTTGAACTGTGGTGCCCAGAACTGGACACAGTACTCCAGGTGAGGTCTGACCAGAGCAGAATACAGTGGCACTATTATTTCCCTTGATCTAGATGCTATACTCCTATTGATGCAGACCAGAAATGCATTGGCTTTTTTAGCTACCGCGTCACACTGTTGGCTCATGCCAAGTTTGTGGTTGCTATCCTCTGGCAAGACATGTCTACCTGGAAGTAAGTTATGCTGAGGACTGGAGTCTCACTGTTTTTAAAATAATGTAATATGTAGAATTCACACTTGGGGGAAATGTCCCTCTACACCTAATTTAGATCTTACATCTTCAGAGCAGTCAGTCTGGTTCTCTTAATGTTTAGAATGGTATGAATATATAGATCTATGCTTTTTAATCATTACTGGCTGGCCTGAAAAAGCTGCACAATTAGTAGATTGCAGCCTTGTGGCATGCTATTTTAAAAGCTATTTATACTCCCCTCCCCACCCCACAATTTTTAAGGCAAGCCTTCCAAAGCAGTCTACATTAACCTGATGAACACAAATACCATTTAAAACATCCTATCATTTAAAGTATCACACTGAAGTTAGTATATGTGGAATTGTACATTCATCATCATGAAGCACCACAACAAATGCTTCATATTTTCCTATTAACCATCATAATGCAGGCAACTCAGCCACGGAGGAAAAGCTTGTAAGAATAAATCGTTTTTAGTTGCCAGCTCTAGAGTTCTCTCATTTCAACTGATGGAGGGAAATCTCACTTTCTAAAAATTGCCAACAATCCTGCATTGCACTGTCTAATTAAGCTAAGTGTTCTCGGTCAAACAGAATAGCTTTGGAGCATTAATGGAGTCAAACTCTGACATGATTACTCTGGCTGAGAAATGTGCTCTTGCATTTCTAATAGTGCCCCTGTTTGAAATCTGGGCCCTGGGGACTGGCATTTGAAAAGTTAGCTATTCTCATCAGAGTATTGTAGTGTCACTTTCTCAATAAAAGCAGCAGGGATGAAATCACACATTTTCCAAACTCAGTTTTTCCCTGGGAAGCTTTTCCCCCCAAAAAGGCAGAAGCTAGAAAACAGAGAAGTTCTAAGGTGCACTGGGGAACTGCTAAGGTTCTGTGAGGGGAAGGGAACACACACCAAGAGAGAATATTGTTACGCGTTCGCAGGGAGCAAGAATCCTCACACTGTGCCACGTTCTCCCCATACTGTACTTTCTAAAATTAGTAAGTGTAGGGCTGGATCAATGGATTTAGCAAGGCCTAAAAAAACAAATCACGCCAGCTTCTTCAAGGTCAGAGCCATGGTTGATTTCTGCTGGCATCCAAGACTGTAGCCAGGGAAAAACAAGACCCTTTTGGAATGATAATGCTATGAACCCCTCCATTATAGGCTCAGGTTGTATATTTGTGTAAATAAACCATATATCCACAGTCTCCACTGTGTCTTATTCAGAAAAGAAAACACAAACCATGGGTAAGCGTTGGAACCCCTGAGATCTTGCACCGCTTGGAGACTGGGGTGGAGTGCAACAGTATTACGAATTGCAATAGGGATCAGTTCATGCTTCACTAGCTTTATATTTAAAAGAAAATAAAAACAGATAGCGTAAGATTGAAAACGCAACACGTTACTAATTAGACACTAGTTTTAAGACGATATACATTTTCTGCAATGCTTTACTGATCCCTGGAATGATCATTTTAGTACTGCATGTAGACTCTGCATAGATTGCTACCTACTTGAATGATTTAAAAAAGACATTTCAAAAGCATTTTCTCAACTAATATTCTGTCCTGAACACTGCATAGACAAGGAAAGTACACTATATTGGATAATTAATACAACAAACAAACAAACAAACAAACAAACAAACAAACAAACAGGAAGACAGTTTAATTAGAGTGGGATTAGATTACTCGGGCCAGTAGTCAGCAGATTTTAGTCAATCAAATTCAGCCTTGTGTGGAAATGATCAAAAGCATCTCCCAATTGATGCTCAATTAAAATTTATGTGGGGCTCTCCCTTCTGTTTAGAGACCTGACCAGCTATTAATCTAATAAATATTACAAGTAAAAATATGAATTCGGCCAAATGGCAATAAAAGAAACATGGATGATGTGGCACGAAGCCCTACAAGTGCGGAAGCTACCCAATCACCATCAAAAAGTGAAAAACAGCAGCATATGTTTGTGCCTGAGCAGCCAGCCTCAGGCTCCTGATAGCACAGCAAGGGAAGAGACAGCTTTTAACTGCTGGATGCGCACCAGTGAGTTGTCAGATTGTTCAAAAAGGCAACCTGGGATAATTTTAGCCCAAATGATGAAGGGAAAGCAATCTGTTCCTAGGACTCTAATGCTGCCCCACCACTTGCCTCACCACCATTTCCCAAGCTGCACTTGTGCACATCATTTGCCAGCCTAATTAAGATGTGATTATTTTAATGTGGAGCAAAACGGAGAATGGGCGAGAATTGTGCAAAACACTCCAAATATTACTGCAGAGCAACCTTGAGTATCATTCTCTCTGCAGCATTTCCCTTCCTCTGTGAATTAACGCGTCCAGAAATCAGGCCTAATTATCTCTTCTTTGTGGCAATTTGACAACCAATTTGTGCTACCTGACACTATACCAACCAGCCTGCCAGGACATCATTCTAGCAGTGCCCATGGCTCAGGGCAGATTACACCCACACCTAGCATCCAAATTCAATTGTCGTGCAATTGCTATTTATTGTAATGCACCCACATACTTGGGTGTGGGTTATGAAGCGGCACTTTATTGTTTGAGGGATGTACAGAAGCATCTACATGAATGGGTGAGAGATCCACACAAAAGTGCTAACTGTGTGGAAGTGACCAGAGAGCTCAGTTCCAGCCAGCTCCTTTCCTTTCCCACATCTTGCCCTGCACTTCCTTCCTCTAGCTCCTTCTCCCAGATGTACAAGCAGCCCACCCAGTTTGAGCACATGCTCTACCTGTGCTGGGATGAGAGACTATCACCCATCTATTTGGTCTTGAGCAGAAAGCTTAGGGATCTCAACTGTGCCATAGGGCTGCAAGAAAGGCCTTTCCAACTGCAACTCTATCGTGCCCCCACCCCCGCCCCAATTCTTAATTCTTTCAAAATGCTGTTGAAAAATTATCAGTACTTGCAGGCAGTGAATTTTGTACCATTCTACATGAATAAAATGCTGATTTATTGGAAAGGAATAACATCCTTTAGAAAAGCTGGAAGGAAAAAGCAGCTGGAATTCCCCAGAGGAGACAAAACATGGATAATTAAACATGGAGACCTTAAAGTGCTTTCTTAGAGTTTAGTATATGTTTCGTTAGCAATGGATGGCTCGTAAGCTGGATCAACATTGTCACCTAGTGGCCATTGATGTCCTTGGAAAACAGGAAAACTCACATTTTTGCACTAGTGCCGTACTGTGACACACAGCTACATTTATTGTTGCCATTGCGTCGCAAACCTGATGCTTTCCCCACCATGAGATGAATCAAGTCTAGCCCTGACCAAAAGTCCTAGCCAATTAGAGCAAGGGACAGGGGTCATCTGCCCCTCACATATGTGTAAGCCTTGGGTCAGCATCTAGGTTTGGGTTCAGTATCTAAGGGATATTTTTATATTACGTTCTGGCTCAAGCCCCCACTTAGGAAACCTGGGTCTCCAGTTTAGTAGACTTCCCACAACATACATACATACACACTCCTGAGGTACAGTGGTACCTCGGGTTACAGACGCTGCAGGTTACAGACTCCGCTAACCCAGAAATAGTACCTTGGGTTAAGAACTTTGCTTCAGGATGAGCGGCAGCGGCACGGCGGCAGTGGGAGGCTCCATTGGCTAAAATGGTGCTTCAGGTTAAGAACAGTTTCAGGTTAAGAACGGACCTCCAGAACGAATTAAGTTCTTAACCCGAGGTACCACTGTATGTACAAACAATGATATGTATTCAACAAACAAACAATGGTGGATCTACATTGTAGAGAGCAGTACAAAAGTGTACTTTTTGTTTAGAACGTCCTACCTTCTTCCATGGTCCACCTTTGCCAAAGGAAGTCTGTGCCCTTAGGCCTTACTTACAGTGAGTTTGGGGATGCAACCAATAAGCAGGGCTCTTCTGAATTTGAGAAAGTTGCAATTAAGAGATGAAAATCTTACACTACAGCATCTGAAGAATTACAGAAATGCATAGGTTGGAGAAATCCTCAAGAGGGACATGTACACAGGGAAGAGAATTCTGCATGAAGCTAGAACTTTGTCTGCTATTTTCATTTGCAGTTCTCACCACTCTTGTAGGAACAAGTCACTGTTAAACTAAATAAGCTGCTTATCTCTTTGGCAACCTTGAAGAATCAGAAATATTTTCCTCCAATGCTATTTTGTCAGGTCATTGCAATCCTGTTCAAACTTTCTTCAGAGTATGCATAGAGACAGGAGCAAGATTGTGACCATTTGCAGCAGCTGCTGCCTCCATCCCTGCCCCCTATATTTGCTTAGTAGAAGTTGTGAAAGGGTCTACATGACTACAAACTGTTAATGCATAGGCTCTGTCCCCACGGTAACAGATCCATGGTTAGGCTGTGATTGCTGAGACAAAGCCTACAGACATGCAATTTATACTTCATAGGCCCTTTCAGACCCTTCCTCCAAATGGTGGGGCCAGAGGCTGTGAGTGGACATGATTCCTCTTCCTCCCATATGCATGTTCAGAAGAAGAACACCTGAACAGGGCTGCAGTCTCTATTATAATATTTTTAAATGTATTGACGTAGTCAGTACAATGCAAGAATTAAAAATGCAGTATCTCTATACAGTGGTACCTCAGTTTAAGTACTTAATTTGTTCCAGAGGTCCATTCATAACCTAAAACTGTTCTTAACCTGAAGCACCACTTTAGCTAATGGGGCCTCCTGCTGCCACTGCGCTTCCGGAGCACAATTTCTGTTCTCATCCTGAAGCAAATTTCTTAACCTGAAGCACTATTTCTGGGTTAGCGGAGTCTGTAACCTGAAGCGTATGTAACCTGAAGCGTATGTAACCCGAGGTACCACTGTATATTATTTAATCTGGCTTTGTTAAGTATGTAACAAGGGTGGTCATTTCCACACTGCCATGAACACACACACACACACTCACACACACACTTTTCTTTGGCAATGCATCTGTTTCTAACAAGCTGGCCTTCTTAATATTGGCAGGCTCCTCTACTTTTCCCTGCCAATGCTACATTTCCAAGTAACTCAGAATCCAACAGCACTTTGGATGAAAAGGCTCCCCTTTTATTTACTCTTATAACCACATAAGCCACAATAATTTTCCTTATGGGTCTTCTCCAATAACCCTGCTGATTAAAGAGGTGCTTGTGCTGTGTGTTCTTTGCTCAGTTCAGTGTAGATCACATCAAGAAGTTTGGAGAATCGTGCAATGTGTTGAGTCCCCTTCCTTGAAGGAAGCCATGCAGTGTGTATCTTGCCTGGGGCAAGTAGCAATTGCCCTTAGGTGATCAGCAAGGATGCAAGCTGGACCTGTCTGCTCTCCTTCTGCTGCCCTTGCTGTGCTGTGCTTCCCAGGTCAGGAAAACACAGCACAGTATCTGGACTCATCCTCTCCCTCATCCTTTCATCACCGAAGACAAGGAGTGACAACCACAGTCACAGGGGCCATAGCTATGCACTGCAGCAGCTACACTCCCCAGTGGTTGGAAGGGAGAGAGTAAGGCTGTCAGCTGTCACAGAACTTCTGTGCTTTTTCTGGGGAGTGAATAGTGCTGTAACAACTACGTGCCTTTTTATTTCTTTTCCCCAAGGCATAATGTGAGGGGGGAAAGGGGCTGCACTGATGAAAGGGTGTTGTAGGAATGGGATTTTCTGAATTGGCAAGTGGGTAAACGAATGGCCCTTTAGGTTCCCACCAACACTAGGATTCTATTTCAATGGGGGGATAGCACAAAGAAAGAAAAAATCAGAAGTTGGAAAAGGAACAAAAAATAGTGGAAGCAAGTTAATACAAATGGCAGGCAGAACAGAGAAAATTCTTTCAAAACACTGGACCCTTCCCTGTATAATTTTGATGCTTTCCTCTGGTGTCTCCAAAAGCTGTTTATTCCCTGCCACAGTTGAATGACTGTATTTGTTTTTAGGGCACAAAATTACAGGCAGGATTGAGGGACCACACACTGGTGAGAAGCCCACAGCAACACCATTTATTGATCTTTTCCCTTATCATCACTATGAAGGTGGGCAAGGCCTCCTTCCCTGCTACTCCCCAGATGAGGCAACTGGGCATACAGGAAGCTGTCTGGTACAAAGTCAAGCTATTGGTCCAGCCAGTTTAATATTGTTTACAATATATTTCAGCAGAACAGTGGAGAACAGTAGCACTGAAGAAGGGATACACCTCATTTTTCACTTCTGATTCTATCTTTGGCCAAGGCCAATGGAAAATTGATTGGAATCTGTTGGGAAATTTACCTTTGTTTGCAGAAAATATTGAGATATCGGTCTACTTGTACAAATTGTTGTGAGGGACTTTACACATTGCTTAAATTATGTTCTCTGTTTATCAGATCAAGAAAAGCATGCAGGAGAGCAAAACACTGGCAGCTAATTCTTATGAATTATAAGGCTCTCAAAGTAAGATGCCCCCATCTAACTTTACTTTGCAGGTTCTAACAGGTTCTCAACTTTTTCCCTTTGAGTGAGGCTTATAAAACATTGTAGATTTTCATTCACAAGTATGTAATACCTTTTCAATTTGCACAATACTTTTAACGTACACAGGGAATGGGCAGGTACAAAGCAAAATAATAGCCTGAAGGCAGATAATGCTGTTGCACCATTATAGCTAAGCAGTTCTTGGCTTTCTCAGTCTTTGGATGGAATGTTTATGATCATAATACTGCAACAACTCAGCCTGCAAACTCCATATAGGTCATTCCAAGTTTTCTGAATGAAGAGAGGACAAAAGGGCAATAAATAAAACCAAATAAAACCAAAAGCTTGTTAGGCTTCTGTAGATGCACTGCCCCTAACCTACGAAAAAACAAAAATGGTAACTGAAAAGGGGAGGCCACATTACCTGGCTCTGGATCTTTTATTTCCTTGTGCTTCTGACAGTAAAATATAATTGAACAGTCATAACATGGATGAAGTAATACGGAAATGCAGATGATCAGTTTTGTGTATCTAATGTTATGGCTTCCCTGTGACTCATGTCATATACTACATCTCCCAGAAACCACTTGACTGGACCTCCGCCTGACGGCTTATCTCAGACACTGTAATATGTACAATGTTTTCCTATATCTTACCGAGTGTCTCCATAACAGTTTCTGACAATGTAGCACTGGAGTAGCAAAGTAGTGGCATGAAGATACTGCACATTATACAGAAGAATGTTGTGGTGTTGACAAATTCTACTGTAGTAATAGCAGCAGAAGAATGTTCTTATGTCATGTGGCGGCCATTCCAACCATTCTCCAAATGATCATTGGTCATTGCTCAAGGTCAAAATCATGGTCAAGCCAGAGAAAGAATCACAAAGTCATTCCTTGTGCTTTTCAAACCCTTAAGCATTGCATTGGGGTAAATGATGCCAGCTGACACAACAATTCCCAATTTGAAGTTGTGTTTGAACTGATAATATTATGATCCAGGCTAATATATTGCTTACTAGCTGATTCTTCTACCAAAAAACAGCAACTCAGAATTCGACTGTTATGCCAGTTCGATTTTAAAAACAACAACACTTCTCTGAAGGTTTAATATTTATAATATATATTCATTTTGGTTAAAAGACAATTTTCATTCTACAGCATAAAGAGAATATAAATATATACAAATCTCTGCCCAATACACTTCTATATCATGGAGCGCTGAACACCATATGAGTGCTTAACTTGCCAAATTCATCCATAAAGAGTCTGGCAATATCTACAAAAACATTGGTTAATATTTTCCACTTGAAATTAAAAGCACAACTGTTCCACCTAAAAGTTATTAGATTGTACTAGAAAAACAAAACAAAACAAAAGATACTTTTGTAGATTTCCCAAATCCTACTGAAGCACAGCGCTCAAGAATGTGCTCGGTTTTAAGTAAATGATAGATTGTCATTTAATTTTCATGAAAAAGTACTGCGGAGAGTGTTTGGCCCAGAGTCTCGCACTTAGGGCCAAACTAGATCAGATATCATTCATATGAATCAATTGTGTGAATGGCTTTGTAAAAGTAAATAGCAGGCCTTCAGATCTGCACTGGTACCCTGACAGGGGCTGGGGGCTTCAACTCTTTGTCCCAATCTGAGGTCCCAATCTGAAGTAGGGATCCGTGTGCTTGCTATTTGCATGGGAAGAAAAGCTCTTACTTGCACTATCTGAAAACTTTCTTCCAACGCAAATAGCAAGCACAGGGACCGCAAACCAGAGTGGGAAAACAGTGAGGGTGCAAAGGGTAGAGCCCACCCCCCAACAACAATCCCAGTATGGATTAGGAGTCCCAGACCTACAAATTACCAAATTGGGGGCTTTACCATAACTGCTAGTTGTGTGAATCGCATCTCATCTTGTTTGTCCCTTAAACTCCTCTGGGATTTTTAGCCCTGTCCATGTCAAGTTAACTGAGAATAAGGCTTCTGCCTTAATTAGTAAGAAAAGAGACAAAGACATGGAACTGTCACACTTTTTAAGCGGTAAAATTTGGTAAGGGAATACTTTTCTTGGGATGAATGTTTGCAGTAGGCATATGTACACTTAAGAGTTACTACTGATATTTCATTATGATGAATAAATCTACATAAAAATACTGCTAGTAATAAGGGGTGTTTCAAGGTTCATATAATGTGTCAGTTGAATAAACCTAACTATAATAACGTCTCTAAAACATCTGTTTGAGCCTCCTAAGATTTATGAGTATTTCTTCATTGATTCAAAATACCTATACCCGGTGGCCAAGAAAATTGTATTATTATATTGGGCAAAAAAATACACAGGGAAGGCATCAAACAAACTGGGGCAGAAACATCTTTTTTTAAAAAAAAGGAAAAAAAATTATGCTTCTCCTAGTAGCTATCCATTTGTCAAAAGGCTCACACTCCCTTTTTCACTTGCTTAAACACAATAGCACTTTTAGCTTTGCATATATAGCATGGTCAGTGGTGCTATTGTTCTAGAAAAAGAGGTCCTGGATCTCACCATGATCACCTCTCTCATTCTCTTAACATAGCAATGGCACTTACTTGAGAGGTGCTGGAACTGAGTTTTAGTGAGTTTTGGCTGGGAAAAAAGCCCTGAGTATGGTACATACAAATCATAGCTTTGTGCTCAAGCTAGTTTCTTACAAAGCTATATAGCTGCTTACATAGCTTTCTTGCACGTGCAACCCAGAGGTACACAAACACAGAAAAGAACATAACCCACGAAAATAGATACACAAATCCACAGCGATGCTTACTTATCAAAAACTTTGTTTTTGATACCTCCCAGATGGCAACACCACTTTGAATGAAACTATGGCAAAGTTGTCAGTTCTAACACATTCTAAAGCAGCTGCTCGCTGAATGTATATTGTAGAGATACACTCTGTACGCTTTTAGAGCAGGGGTGTGGGGGATCTTATTACGTCACTCAGTGAAATAGAACAATTGAGAGAAGGCATAGAAAATTAACTGCAAATGTTATTTTCAAGAAATCTGTTATTAATATATGCCATGTGGTATTATCTAAACACCATAGCAACAGTGCAAAATTTTAAATCAAAGAACTTTGATTCACAGCAGATCCCAAAATTACAGATAAATTCTTTTATTTATAGCATTTTTCACAGCTAACGAATTGTGGGTGATCTCTGTGCTAAAACTGCAGTTTTACATTGGCATGCTTCAGTGTCATTTGACCAGCTGCAGAATTTAATTTGTGCCAAGGCTCGGCTTCACAACCTATTTCTTTATGAAACAAAGAATACACAGGTTATGAGAAGGCCATCTTAGCATGTGCTGAACATATTCCCATCACTGAGTAACCAGAGCCAGTTCCAGTCACTGTTGTAAGTAAATATGGTTTGAAATATGGAAAATCATTGGGACTGAATAATCTTAAAAGTGAGTATTTGGAATAGTATGCTATCAGAACTCAAGATTCTGCAATACCATTGCTGAGAACCACAAGAAGAGCAAGGCAGGAATTGTCCATCTCTTAGCTAAGAAAATGCTAGCCTTGCTGATTCCGACCCCCAAACAGAAGCTCAGAAAAGAGGAAATTGAACTCACTGATATCTGTTGCCTCCCCCTTACCACCATGCTTACGTAATGAGTCATACTAATCAAAGTAAAATAAGAGAGATTTGTGTGCATTTACCTCTTTCTGCTTGTACATCTGGATCAGGACAACTATTGTTTTAATATGCCTTATCTGAGTGGAAATTTGAACCCTGGTTTCCCATGTTCCAGTCCAACCCTCTAACCACAATACCACACTGTCTCTTATATGTCACTGTTTCAGAGTGGACCACCCAAAGGAGTTTGAAACAGAGGGGAATTTTAAAAACATCATTATATGGTATGGTGGTGAACTGCTTTCAAAGAACAAGTAATAACAAAATCCCCACTGCTCATCTACAAATAACAATATCAGCTACTTAGGCAGCTACTTAGGCAGATGCTAACATGAAATTGAACTCATGCTTGGGAAATAAGGGGCAGTATCCAACAAAGTATGTGTCAGGGAAGAGTTAGAAGTTTTCAGTTTATCAGAGGGAGAAAGCATTCCCCAAGGGGGGAAGGAGAGCAGTGAATCTAATAGAAGGGAGCAAGAGGAACAACAGGGAGGGACCGGCTGTTCCCAGGAAAGGCAAGGGTTAAGTTCTAGCTCAGATTCGGAGGAGGGGAGATACAAGCCAGCTCTAGCCAGGAGGTTAGAAAAAAGAGCGGGAAAATGAAGGGAAAGGCGTCTTCACAATTTTGAGGGCGGCTGATCATGGAGATGCAGAGCTCAGAAGGTATCTAAAAGAAGTGACTCTGAGGAATAATAGTTAATAACTGTTTCTAAGATTATTTTGTTAATACACAATAAAAAGTTATAAAAGAACAAGAAGTGTTTGTGTGGTGATCTGAAGAGGACAACGACCAGTCCTGACAGTATGGTAGTTTTGTTAGCACAGAGTGTTGTATTTATGCAACAGAACTTTTCATTCCTCTCTTCTCCTCCATCCCCCCTCCTGCCCTCCCCAGATCTGTACCAGAGGGTTGGGGTAACCCCAAGAACAGACTGGGGGAGGTAGGAAGAGGAGAGGGAAGGGGAAGTCCCCTTTGGCAGCCTTAGGTCCTTCTGCTAAACTATACCCTACTTGGTTGGGTATAGCCCAAGGACATTTTTTGACAATGTTTGTAATCCTGCAGATAATTGCTAAGGAGTAAATCAAAATCTGATGATTGCATTCTGTGCTTACTATATTAGCACATATTGCTGTACCTTAGCTGTGTTTACTTTCAGAGGAAACAGCAGCACATTTATCATGAACAGCAGCAGAAGCTGTTAATGCTAGGGGAAAGCTGCAAACCTTTGTTTTGATCCACAAGTAGTGATTAATGCAGTCCATAGTTCTAAAATCACTGCTATGAAAGCAATCTATTTAGTTTTCCAATGAACTACATCATGTTGTTACCTAAAAGAAAAAGATTGGCAGCCCTAGTACCATCTCATCCTGAAAATCTATTGTATCATAGGTTAGGACATTGATCATTTTATCAGCAAAACAGCACAATTTACTGCATACCACTATTAGTATTTTATTTCCTCATTAACAAACTTATTTTCTTGACTCACCAGTGTGTTTTGTAGCTGGCTTTTTAACCAAGCTTGAAGATCTGCTGGATAAAGTAGACACATATTGGGAGCAGGACCTATAACACAGGGAATTTAAACAACATGAAACCATGTGACTTTCACCAAAGAATCCTGTATTACAGTTTGTTAAAGGTGTTGGGAATTGTAGCTCTGTGAGACTTAAACTACAGTTTCCAGGATTTTTTGGAGGGAAGTTATGAAATTTAAATGTATCATGTGTATGCAGTTGTATATACACTAACCTATTTTTTATCACAAAAATGTACCTTTCCTTAATCCAGAATCATTCATGCTTGGAGGAGGAGAAGTTTGGATTTGATATCCCGCCTTTCACTCCCTTTAAGGAGTCTCAAAGCAGCTAACATTCTCCTTTTCCCTTCCTCCCCCACAACAGACACTCTGTGAGGTGAGTGGGGCTGAGAGACTTCAAAGAAGTGTGACTGGCCCAAGGTCACCCAGCAGCTGCATGTGGAGGAGCGGAGACGCGAACCTGGTTCCCCAGATTACAAGACTACCACTCTTAACCACTACACCACACTGGCTCTCAACATGCTGAAAAGCTCTCAACATGCTTTCAGTCTAGATTTATTTTAGATGCCACCATCCACAAAGATAGGTGTGGTTATTTGAAACACCTTCATTAGGTTATCCATGCCTTTTTCTCCATGCCCATGCCCCAGGTAAATGAAGAAGGAAGTAGTGATTGCAACCTTGGTATATGTACAAACATATGTAACTGGGCAGATACAGTTACACCCCTCCATTGCTAGGAACAACACCTACACCCAGAACTTATTCTCAGAGGGAACTCACCAGAACTCAGTCTGGCACCTCAGGTGGGTTCCAGAACCTCTCAGGTGAGTTCCAACACCTCTCGGGTGGATGCCATTGCCATTCTAAGAAAAAGAAGTAGGCATTCATGGTGAGTTCCGGCACTTCTTTTTCTAGAAAAATAGCACTGCCTACACCTGTTTTCAAATGGACATACTGCAGAAGAATGCAGAATCAATCTTAATGAGCTTTTATTTTCTGAATGAAACCAGTTTCTCATAAAGTACTTTTCAGGAGCAAAAAATATGCACTCTTTGGATTGCATAGAAAAAAACAAGTACTGTCTCCACTGATTCCATAATAAAATGTCATGTGTACACACCAGCATCTGGGGCTGGCGAGGAGTAGCATGGCATACTCATTTGAGTGTTCAGGAATACTAAATGAAGCTGGATTATGTGGAATAGTATTAGGCTGCCACAAACTATGGGTTGCCTTAGGCTATGACAGTACAAGTAGTGATTTTATTATGAGGGGAAAAGATACAGCCTAAGGTAGCATATTTGGGTGGTGTTTTATACCGTTTATTCTCCAGCACAAGAAGGATTAAAGCAGGGAAAACGAACCCACTCCACAAACATGGGATATTTCCCAGGGCACAATTCTTACTCCCATAGAAAGGGCTAACTTCTTTTCTAAAAAAACAATGTTCAGAGTCCTGGAATATCACCCTATGACTTCACTGAACTTTACAGTGGAAAAAGTGTGGTCCCCCAACCCATGGGACTACTTAACATCAGAAGGAAAGCATACTTACCTAAATAGCCCTCACAAAATATTCTACCATTCTTCGTACATGGCAAGTCAAGAGACCATCTCCAGCTATCATAATTGATTCCCTCCTGCCTTTCCTTCTCTGTTTTGACAAGGGCAGCAATGAGGAAGATGGAAATTGGCCTCATGTTGTTTCCCAGAACCAATTGTTTCTGAGATCAACAGTGCAAACCTATACCAATGGGACTTAACATCTAAGCAAATTATTGGATTTCAGCCTAAATCTGCATCCCTATGTAACTTAGGCTATGTACACTTGTACCTGGGAATAATCAGTGGGTCTTCAGAGGAAACATCAACAGGACTGCCTTATGGGGGGAAACTTTTTAAAAGAGCTTGTTCACACGTGGCTATCCAAAGGACTAACGAGGCTGCCCAGCAAAGGCCAGACCACAAGGAAGGTGGATCTGGGTTTGTTTGTTTTTAATTAAAAAAAAACTGGTAGAGCCCATTCGTTCCACTGGGATCTCTTCCAAGTGTTCTGCTTGCAGGCATTGAAAGACCTTACACAATTTCGGCCAAAATTCACGGGGTACCGCCTAAGGCAGCAGCCTCACCCTGCCCAATGGTTGGGCGGCTCTGCTAAGCACATACACGTGTTCTTAAGGTTCCGTACACGTGGTAGGCAAATCCTCCCGCCCGTCCGCCCTTAGTATAAGGGAAGCGTCTTTCTTTTCCTAAAATTTGAGGCAGGACCCCTCTTGGACGGCAGCTTCCCCTCGCGGCTTCGGGCTGGGATATCCCTGCGCTGCTTGCGCCAGCATTCAGCGCGAAGTGTGAAGGCAGGTCGGAGTTTCCCCGCCCCTCTTCCCGCCTGCCGCCACCTGAGGCGACGCTTCCCTCCTTCTCGCCCGCCCTTCCTGGCAAATGCATGAGGAAGAGCTTGCGGCTCCCACTGCGCATGCCCAGTCACCCGGTCTGGCGGGGCCGGGGACGATGCTGAGGCGGTCGCAGTCGCGGCCCAGACAGGCGCTCAAGGGGCGGCGAGCTCAGCGCTAGGCCGGGCCCGGCGTCGCCGAGCTCCCCGCCGCTGTGGAGCTGAGGAGGCCAAAGGAAGCAGCGGCAAGAGGTGCCCCAGCGCCGCCGCCTCCGCCGCTGCCGCCATGCCGGGTCCCCCCGTGGCAGGAGCGCCCCCCGGGCCGGACCCGGAGGAGCGCTACGACTTCCTCTTCAAGCTGGTGCTGATCGGCGACGCCAGCGTGGGCAAGACGTGCCTGGTGCAGCGCTTCAAGACCGGGGCCTTCGCCGAGAGGCAGGGCAGCACCATCGGCGTAGACTTCACCATGAAGAGCCTGGAGATCCAGGGCAAGCGGGTCAAGGTGGGGGTTGGACCGAGTGTGAGAGGAGGGAGGGTGACAAGCAAGAGGGGGGGGGCTGGCTGGCCTGCCTCTCGCCACGACCCCCCGCCCCGCCCCGCCCCAGTTTGCAAGGGAAGGGGCTTCTTGCTCCTCCCACCCCCACTAGCTAGGCAGGTAACAGGTGTGGGGGAAGGCCGGCTTAGGTGGCACCAGACCTCTCTGTCCTCCTCCTGACATCCACAGAGGTGCACTGAATTCATTGCCAACAGACTTTGCTGAAGGGTTTGTGCTACTTTACCCTAAACGCACTATACTAATTTCAAACAAACAAACTTTGCCCCCACCCCGGACCAACAGGTAAGAGCATCAGGTGTGGTAGCTGAGAAAGTTTGGACTGTGTGCACTTCGTGCAATAACACACATACAGTGGTACCTTGGTTCTTGAACTTAATCCATTCCAAAAGTCCATTTGACTTCCGAAATGTTCAAAAACCAAGGTGCGGCTTCTGATTGGTGCAGGCGCCCCGGAAACAAAAGCTGACAACTGCATCAGACGTTCGGCTTCCGAAAAATGTTTGAAAAGCAGGACACTTCCGGGTTTTCGGTGTTTGGGAACCAAGGAATTTGAGTACCAATGCGTTTGAGAACTAAGGTACCACTGTACAGAGTTGGATGCACAATGTCTTCCCTGGCCCACACTGCTGGTCGATCTAAAGAGCATACTGCAGGAATACTTTTAATCCATTTTGTGTCAAGGATGCGCTTCTCAGGTGCTTGCTACTGTCATGTATATACAGGTACAGTGAATTTTCTTAGGCCACTTCCTATTGTGGCAGAGGGATGTAGAGAACATTGATGCACGCCACTTGGGAAACTGCCTATCTGGATGTGCTGATAGTACAGATAGTAACTCCTGTTTTGTGCAAAGTCTGATTATTTAAAAATATTTATAGATCAGTTGATTGTACTAAAACCTTAGAGCAGTTTACAAAAAACAATAAAATCATCAGTTAAAAACAAGTATTCAAAACTTTTTTTAGAAATCAACAATAAGATATTTAAACGCATGTCAACCTTCTTAAGTCTGTATTGGCTTGCCTAAATAAAAATGTTTGTAGGAAGCCCCGGAAAGAGTATAGTGAAGGCACCTGCCTCGTGTGAGTAGGCATGGAGCTCCATGTGTGGGTGGCTACCACAATGAAAGATCAACTTCTTACAAGTTTTGAACAAGGATTATGTGGCACTTGTAACAGTGCCAGTTCCTCAGAGTGAAGCAATTCAGTGGGCGTATAATACTGTAAAAAGGGATATACAATTGAAAAGTGCTATGTATAAAGGTGCTCTGCGAAAAAATGTTCCCTGTGCATTTCAAACCTTATGTGTATACATAACCTTGTATGGAAATCCCTTTGGGAATGTTGTATACCTTTCTGCAATTGCTTATGAATTCGAAATACTTCCAAAGTTATTTATGAGGAAGCTCCAGGATAACCTCAGTTGGAGCATACCTAAAGGAAACTTCAAAAGGATGTTACATAAACTGTTCAAAATCACCATCACATCAGTGGCGATAATAAAATGTACAGGATATGGTACACAGTGCTCTAATTGTCAGGGTGTGTTCTGTTATCACCTAGTTAACTTGGTTTTAAGCCATAAAGCTCCCAACAGTCCACGTCACACATCTGTTGAGTCCTGCTAACTACAAAGGCTTGTGCTGTAATACTGTAAGCTTTTCTTTTCTTTCTTTTTTCTGTTGCTACACACAGACTTAGGATCCATAGCCTATGTGTTTGCTGTGTTTACGTACTAATGCTGTACACACAGGGACTGGCAAGTCAGTTTAAACGTGATTTCAGCCTCATGCAACCCTAAGGTTTTGTTTTTGCCTGTCTAATGTCCTTTTAAAATCATGCTAACACAGTACCTTTCTAAAAAATTGACATATCTTTAGGCTATTTGTGCCTCTTACGTTGTTAGACCTCACAGCAAATGCCATTTTCCCCTTTTTGACTGAGAAATGGAAGCTAAAGGATTACACTAAAAAACATTTTTGAATCTCCCTGTCCACAATGTGACATGTACAGTACCTAGAATGCACAGTGCATATAGGAGAGAGCCTCAAATATGTTTGGTGTTATGACTGTATCCTTTTCTTCAGCATCACACCAGGATTTTCTAAGCTGGTTTGGAAAAGTGCTTCAGACGGTGCTAAACAGGTTTAAGAATAGGCTTGCAACAAATGTCAACAGACTTGTCGCGCAACTGCTTTATCATATGACTCATCTTTTTAAAGTGGCTTAGAAAACTGTCCAAAGTACTAGCAAAGTAAATAGAATACTTTTCCAGATGCCATCTTGGTTTCGAAACAAATAGCAGAGCGATACTGTTTTCCCAAGGGCAAATGCTCATTACCATAGACATTGCTATGACTGTGCAGTGCAGAGTGTGTCCGTACCAGGATTAAAACTGAAGACACTCTTTGCACTATCAGTACAACTTCATCAGATACAACCTTGGAATATTAACTAACATTGCTCAGGGGTGGGGAAGCTGTGGCCCTTTAGATGTTACTTGACTCCAACTCCTTTCAACCCCAGCCAGCGTGATCAATAGTCAGGGATTATGGGAAGTGGAACCCACCAACATTTCGAGGGCCACAGCTTCCCTTCTGTGCTGTAGTATGTGTGTGAGAGAGAGACCTACATGATTTCCTGTGTGGTAGATGTATCTACTTTTAAATATAGGCTATGAAAGCTGCTGGGGTGGATGAAAAACGTTAATAAACATGGTAGTTTTACTTTACCTTATGTGTTGGAAGAGGATTCCATTAATTAACGCCCCAAGGTTTATTTTTATTTTTATCTAAATATACATTTATATTTTTAGTCTCTTTTTTCCTTTTTCCCCAGCAAAAAGACTGTTGGGACATTTTTCCTCTGAGGCTGAAGCTTGGTCAAGTTTATATGCCAAACACACACATGAATTGCAAATATTTTCCTTCCTGGGACTCCACCTAGTACCAGGTGTCTCTCTGAAGGGCTCTTGGAGTAGAGCAGTGCCAGCTGAAAAGCTAAAGAAGGCTTCTTACATGTGGCATAAAATAAAAATAAATTTCCTGTGATTGGCAGTTACACATTACTGTAGAAGAAACTAGATACAAATAGTCTGCCTTTAGATCCCACTAGTAGATGGTACACAGTTTTTTTTGGTATTTTGAACTAATTTTGGATAGTCTTACATTTGAGAAATTCAAATGACATTTCAGACTTCCTTAGCAGTGGCTTGATTTAAATGAGCTTTCCCATATGTGGAGCTTTGACCCTGCTGCAGGAAGATAAAATGGGACCAATGTCTTCTCTGTGTGACTGCTTACTCCTCACATAAAACCATTGTCAAATGGGCAGTTTTTTACAAGTTTGAAAACCTTCCATAAGCTTGAATATGTGTTCTGAGAAAAATACTGCAAGCTGCATTTGCATTCTTCTTGATTCAGGAGTACCATAGTTTTATTTTGTTCTGTAAAAACTAAAGGTATTTATTTTAAGAGGTAAATCAGGATAGTGTTTTTAATTGTAGAAGGCTGTGGGGATAGTTGATGTGTTAATTAACCACAATGCATTTCAGTCTCACTGAATACATGACACACATAGCACCCCCCAACCTTCCAGAACAGAATGAGGGTGGGAACTGAATGTGAGAGAGGTAATTGGCAAAATAGTTTGTAGAGCAAAGAAAATAAGAAGGAGCAATCCATCCACATCCGTGTTCTCCCAGGCATCACAGTGATGAGCAGTGCCCCCATTTGCTTTGCAACTACCCCTGAAACCTCCCTGCCTTCCTCCTTCCCACGGCTGTTATCACTAGTATGCTTAAGCTTTGGGGTTACTGCATAGGAAGGGCAGGTTAACTCCCCAACCCATATAGTATTAATCAGGATGGGAGTCATTTCTCTTGTCTTCTCCCACCCCATAATTGCTTTGGTGGGCAAGAGCCTGAAGTGCCTCTCTCCTGTGAGTCACTCTGGAATTCTGACTTGCCAACTTCTATTAGCTTTGTTGGACCATCCAGCTAGTGTCTCAAGACTGAGTTTGTGTATGAAACAAAAGAACTGACAAGGGATTTATCCACCCTTTGTCTGGAGACTGGTAGGTTTTGGTTCCCATTTTAGTTTCCTCTTCGGACATTGAGTGCTAGTGGTTAGATTCAGGATATGGTTTGGGCATGCGGGAAGAAGGATTTACGGTATATTGCTTGCTCAGCATTGTTACAATCATTGTCCAGAAGTGTGGCTGGCACTTATATTATCATGTTCTAGGGAGCACACCAAATTACTGTGGCCTACTAGCTGTGGAAAGAACTGCACCTTTACAGCAGTAACTTTGTGCTGTGAACTGGGAAAGTGCAGTGTCATCATGAGAAGTACTTCCTTGAGGCAAGTTGAGAGAATACTGTACAAGACTTCTCTGCATCCTCTAAGTCTTTGTTTTATCAACAGATAACTGCAAAAAGCTGTTACTGTGGTAGGAAGGTCAACAAAGAAGGAGATAGCATTTGCGGATCATTGCAGCTAGTTATCAGATTGCTCCATGTTGACACTTAACTCTCATTCTATTTCACATGCATCTGGCAGGATTTTCTGATCTTGAATGCTAAAATAGATCTTTTTGTTCTACCCATGCAAATGCCTGAAGCAATACCCTGATAAGGTTGGTTAGTTTGTGGCTTGACACTGGATAGCTGTGTTCTTATGAACAGCAAATCATTCTGTAGTACAGGCATAGGCAAACTCGGCCCGCCACATGTTTTGAGACTACAATTCCCATCATCCCTGACCACTGGTCCTGTTAGCGAGGGATGGTGGGAATTGTAGTCCCAAAACAGCTGGAGGGCCGAGTTTGCCTATGCCTGGTGTGGTAGGTCCATGAAAACAAACTACAGGAGCTGCTAGTATAACCCCAGATGCTACAAGATTTGCCCATCAAAGTCAAGTGTGAGCTTGCGGCATCTCTAGTTTTTGTTACTTGACCCTGAAGAGATGTCTATTCATAAATCTACCACAAATTAGCTATATTAATTGGGAATAAATTGAATACTTTTCAAATTAGTGTGTACTTTAGTAACTTGCTCACCTTTGCTCAGCACTTGATTTTACAACAAGGATTTTTTTTTAAATCCCATGTGTCGCTTATGCAAATACTTTGTAAGGACATTGATTTCTTAATTATTTTATTAAATGAACCTTCTGTAGAGCTATCTGATAATTTGTTTTGTTAAATCTAATCTTTTGTAATGTCCCTAATGCTGTTTAATGTCTAAATGAAGCTGTTGGCAGTGGTCATTGGGAGATTTGGGGTGTGGTGTCATCAGTTCACTGATGATACCCATCTCTACTTCTCTGTAGCATTTGAATCAGGAGAAACTATGCAAGCCCAGGACCAGTGGCTGGACCAAGTGGTGGGCTGGAGGAGGGCCAATATTGACAGTAATTGATACTATTAATTGATGGAGACACTGTGGGTATTGTCTTATTTGGATGGGGTTGTAGTCCCCCCCGAAGCAGCAATTTTGCAGCTTGGGATGCAATCTATCTCTGCCACTAGAGGCCCAGTCCCTCAGTGGCTAGGAGTACCTTTTACCAGCTTCAGTTGGTAAGACAGCTACATCCGTTTCAGAACCAGGGTACCTTGACCACTGTCATTCATTTGCTGGCAACCTCCAAATTGGATTACTGCAATGTCCTCTATATGGGGCTGTCCTCAAGGCTTGCCAAGAAGCTGCAGCTTGTTCAAAGTGAGACAACCTCACTGCTCACTGGGACAGAATATTCCCATCCTATTGCTCTACACTTGAACAAATTGCATTAGCTTGCAATTAGCTACCAGCCTAAGTTCAAGGTACTAGTACTGGTGTACAAAAACCCATATAGCTTGTAAGCAGGTTACCTAAAATATTGTTACAAGAAAGGAGATTCCAACTAGATTTCAGGAATAAGATTTTGACAGTAAGAGCTGTTTGACAGTGCAATGGATTTGCTCAGGAGGTGGCGGACTCTCCTTTATTGGACGTTTTTAAGTAGATGTTGGATGGGCATCTGTCATGGATGTGTTAGTTAAGATTCCTGTATTGCAGGGGGGTTGGACTAGATGACCCTGAGGATCCCTTCCAACTCTACAACTCTAATCTGCAACTGTTTGAATAAAATGACAGCCCATATGTGTGCAGAGTTTGAAAACACAGTGGCAGATTGAAATGAGATTTCTGATCTGTAGCATAGCTGTCAACTTACAGATTTGAAAATAAGGGACCAGCAGCCTTGAAAATAAGGGACCAGCAGCCAAAATAAGGGACCTGGAGCCTCACCTGTTCCAGGCACTCCAGTCTTCCTGTCCTCCTGCAGTCTGGTCAAACTCATGCTGGTAGCTTCGAGAACACTGTCCAACCAACTTTGTAACCAGAGGTTCAACTGAATAGAATCTGGATCACATGCACCACAAGGCCTATGTAGTCTCATCTTAAGATGGCTCCCTGGCCTGGCTTTGCACTGCAAAGTTTGCAGCAGCACGTGCAACAAAATGGCGTCCAGCATTCAAAAACCCCCTCAGCTTGCATTAACTAGCCACACACAAGGCATGCAAGCTCCATCCCCCAGTCGTTCTTAGACTTCTTATTAGGTGAGCAACACAGCAAAGCAACACAGCTGGAGCCTCCCTCCTCCCTGGCCGGCAGGGAGGGAGGGAGAGGAGCTGCTTGAAATTTAAGGGACATCATTTAAGGGACATCCATCAATAAGAGACAGCAGCGGGACATGGTGCTCGAATAAGGGACTGTCCCTTCAAATAAGGGACACTTGACAGCTATGATCTGTAGATATGGTCCACATATACCCATTTCTCATCTCATGTTTAAAAATATTATTAAAACAAATTCTCCTCAGGGACATTTCATATGAAATACTTGAAAGTTTCCTATATAGGACATGGTCCAATATTATAATAATATTTTAATATTTATACCCCGCCCAACTGGCTGGGTTTCCCCAGCAACTCTGGGCGGCTTCCAACAACATATTAAAATACAATAGTCTATTAAAAATTAAAAGCTTCCCTAAACAGGGCTGCCTTCAGGTGTCTTCTAAAAATCTGTTAGTTATTTTTCTCTTTGATATCTGGTGGGAGGGCATTCCACAGGGCAGGTGCCACTACCGAGAAAGCCCTCTGCCTGGTTCCCTGTAACTTGGCTTCTCGCGGCGAGGGAACTGCCAGAAGGCCCTCATCACTGGGCCTCAGTGTCCAGGCAGAACAATGGGGTAGAGACGCTCCTTCAGGTATACTGGACTGAGGCCATTTAGGGCTTTAAAGGTCAGCACCAACACTTTGAATTGTGCTTGGAAACGTACTGGAAGCCAATGTAGGTCTTTCAAGACTGGTGTTATGTGGCCGCTCCCAGTCTAGCTGCTGCATTCTGGATTAGTTGTAGTTTCCGGGTCACCTTCAAAGGTAGCCCCATATAGAGCACATTGCAGTAGTCCAAGCGAGAGACAACTAGAGCATGCACCACTGTGGTGGGACAGTCTGCGGGCAGGTAGGGTCTCAACCTGCGTACCAGATGGAGCTGGTAGACAGCTGCCCTGGACACAGAATTGACATGTGCCTCCTTGGACAGCTGTGAGTCCAAAATGACTCTCAGGCTGCGCACCTGGTCCTTCAGGGGCACAGTTACCGCATTCAGGACCAGGGAGTCCTCCACACCTGCCCACCTCCTGTAATTCTGTCTTGTCAGGATTCAACCTCAATCTGTTAGCCGCCATCCATCCTCCAACTGCCTCCAGACACTCACACAGGACCTTCACTGCATTTGCTGGTTCTGATTTGAAAGAGAGGTAGAGCTGATTCTGATTTGAAAGAGAGGTAGAGCTGGGTATCATCCGCATACTGATGAACACCCAGTCCAAACCCCCTGATGATCTCTCCCAGCGGCTGCATGTAGATGTTGAAAAGCATGGGGGAGAGGACAGAACCCTGAGACACCCTACAAGTGAGAGCCCAGGAGTCTGAACACTCATCCCCCACACTGCATAACAGTGTACCCAGCTCCCAGCCCACTAGACAGTCCAGAAGGATGTTATGGTTGATGGTGTCAAAAGCCGCTGAGATATCCAGCAGAACTAGGAAACAGCTCTCACCTTTGTCCCTAGCCTGCCAGAGATCATCAACCAGTGCGACCAAGGCAGTTTCAGTCCCATGATGAGGCCTGAATCCCGAGTGGAAGGGATCCTAACCCATTTCTCCTCTCAAGTTTAAAAATTTTATTAAAAAAAAAAATAACTGTACACTTCTGTAGTAAATATCTCTCTCCCCACCCCCCCTATTAAGATAAGGCATATCGCCTGAGAAATACAACCAATATCTTGTAAGACCTAACAACTTCTTTATTTTTTTAGTTGCAGATCTGGGACACAGCTGGTCAAGAACGGTTTCGGACCATCACCCAGAGTTACTATCGAAGTGCCAATGGAGCTATTCTAGCCTATGACATTAGCAAGAGAGGCTCTTTCCAGTCTATTCCTCGCTGGATCGAGGATGTGAGGAAATATGCAGGTTCCAACATAGTACAATTGCTGATTGGTGAGTGTGGGGTATATTTTGGAATGAGCTAGAAATACAAATTGCTATGCTTCTACTTAATAGGACAATAGCAGCCAGTGCAGAGATATTTTCTTTATTTCCTGGATATCTTGGAGATGAAGAGACATATATTTTCAGAGTTTGGAAAGCTTTGGCTTTGGTTCCTACTGCAGTTCACACTTTCACATCATGCATTTTTGTTTGCTCTTGGAAAAAAACTGGTTTAGGATTCTATGGCCTTTATTCTTTTTCAAATTCAAAAATACATTTTAAAATACTAGGAATTATTTGAGCAAAGCACTATTGAGCCTTCCTCTGGGATTTGACTCTTATAGTTTATAATATATGGTAAAGCTCCAACATACTTTAAGCCAGTTCTGATTTTCTAGAAAAAGAGGAACTCACCATGAATGCCTCCTTTGTTCTCTTATATTGGCTATGGCGCCCACCTGAGAGGTACTGGAACTGAGTTCTGCCTGAAAAATAGCCCTGCTTTAAACTGAATAAACAACTATAGCTTATGGTTACAGATAGGTAGCCGTGTTGGTCTGCCATAGTCAAAACAAAACAAACAAAAAAAATTCCTTCCAGTAGCACCTTAAAGACCAACTAAGTTAGTTCTTGGTATGAGCTTTCGTGTGTATGCACACTTCTTCAGATACACATCTGAAGAAGTGTGCATGCACACGAAAGCTCATACCAAGAACTAACTTAGTTGGTCTTTAAGGTGCTACTGGAAGGAATTTTTTTTGTTTTAACTATAGCTTATGTCCAATATGCCAAATGTACTTTGTTACGGATATATTTTACTCTTCATTGCAGTTTATATATACAATGTTTGTCTAGAACTAGCACTGTAGGTAGCCATTCAGAATCATATTACTTCCAGAGATAAAAGCTGTATTTTAACCACAGTTTAATGTTACATCCTTGGTGGTGAATCTTAACTACAGATTGTTTGAAACAAGCCAGTTTCATGGTTTGAAGCTGGCTTGTTTAGCTGGCTTTGGATGACATGATAAGCTGCAGTTAATAAAAAGTGGAAGCAAAAGCTTTCAGTCTTATCCTTGTGGCTGCGCCAGAGGAGGGGATGTTGGGAATGCCATTCCACTCTTGCTGCAGACATGTGACATGCAACAATCCCACATATCTGCAGCAAGGGTGGAATGGAATTCCCAACACGGAGCAGGAATCCTAACAGGGGATTGGGGAATGCATGAGCCTGGTTGGAGGTTAGACTCATTCCAATCAAGACAAACCATGGTTTACTGTGATGTCCAAACACCGCCAATGAAATACAGAATAAGGAAAATGAACGTTAGTACAGGAATTTATAGTGTGTGGGCTGCACAGAACATTTTAATTAGACAAAGTAACTATGTTGAAGGTGAATGCTTTCTAAGCATCAAAACAGGATGAAATTTTAAATCCACAATCCAGAGTCCAAAATGTTATAAACCTATAGTGGCTGGGATTTCTTCGTCCTTCCTCCACAGACTTTCTGTCCGCTTCCACTTTCACCTGCTCTTTCTCATCTCCAAGATAAGTGGCATCTCATCTCCAGCCTACTTCCTTCACCTGTGCGGTCCTGCGGCTTTCCAAGCACCCTTCCATGAGTCACTGCTATTGTGTCTCTCCCCTCCCTCCCATGGCTGAACACTTTCCCTGACCGTAGGAGATGCATTTACAAAATTAATCTGTAAACAATTCCACTTTCTCCTGCCAGGAAACAAGTCTGACCTAAGTGACCGTCGGGAGGTTCAGCTAGAGGAAGCTCAGAGTCTGGCTGAGCACTATGACATCACCTGTGCCATAGAGACTTCTGCAAAGGACTCCAGCAACGTGGAGGAGGCTTTTGTAAAGATGGCAACAGAGTTAATGATGAGGCACGGAGGCCCCATGTTCAGTGAGCAAAACACAGACAGCATCAAACTTGACAGCAAGGATGTGGAAGGATGGGGGTGTGGTTGCTGATGCAGGTTGTGTTATCTCTAACTCTTACTGGAATTACAAGGGTACCTGTCCTTCCCTTATAATTACACACACACACACACCGTGCTGCATAACAAAGCAGCAGTATCCTTTTCCTGCAAGCCCAATATTTTTGTAGGTTAGACATTAACATTTGCAGGATAATTTTCACTATGAAGGGGCTTTCTTTTGTAGATCTAAAAGTTAGCCTTCCACACCCGTTACTCTGTAGCAGTTTCTACCACATTCCTTTCAGAGGAACTTGTGCAATTTGAAAGTTAAGTTGCACAGAAGGAAGCCACTGGGATCTCTTTGTATGAAATTGTCTGAACAAGAAATTAACTGTGTTACCTGTTGTAAATCCCTGTACATGGGAGCTTGTACAGAAGAAGACACTTCTGCTTTTATGTCAGTGAGTCTTAACACTGCCTCTGTTTTTAAACTCTCAGCATTCCAAGAATCAAAGAATCAGAAACCACACAGTGTCATTCAATTTCTCTGCAGAGACATTTCAAGTATGAAATACTTGAAAGTTTCCTATATAGGACAAATCAGCTAACATTTGTTCAATATGAGGAACCTCCATAGATAGGTTTTTCTAGACATTAAATGTAGCAATGTGGTGAGGGTTGATTAATGCTGCGGGTGCAAAGCTAGCTGGACAGTTTTTTGTCTCACATTTTTCAGACAAATAGAGAAACCAGTATGAGCAGAACTGAACTGAACACATGGATCACTAATTTATTTTCTTTATTTCCATTTTGGAAGACTTGATCCTAAAAACATTTCATTGAATGGAAGTCCTACTGATTTCAACAGAACCTTCTTGGAACGTAAATGCCTTTGAAAATTCATCAGGCTCACTTCCAAGTAAATAGGCTTAGGATTGTAATGTTAATATTAAGGTTTGTTCATCATTTATTTTGCACATTTTTATAGCCCCCTTCTTGGAGATAACATTGTGTACCTCTAATATTCAGTGTTATTAATTTCATTTAAAATTCATATTCAGTACCTATGAAAAGATGATGTTTTTGTTTTTTTACCATTTGCTTCTTTAATTGCTGCAGTGCATCAAATCATTTTTATTGAAGCTTAGTTTCAGTTACATATGCTGATCATTAATGTTGTTGCTGGAGTATTTTTTCCATAGGATGTCATCCAGCTAGGGCTTCTTCTTATTTAACTTTAGATATTAAATTTGTGGCGGAAATTGCAAATCATAAATTATTTAAGGTTGTTTTATTTTTGTGTGCCATGAAATCAACTCCTCATGAAGTTTGTCTGGGCCAGTTTTGTTAAGAAATTGATAAGTGTCTGTAAACTGCACAGTCAGGTATAGGTGATCCCTGCTAATTTTCCTTAAATGTCCACCCATGTTATGGAGCCCCTATAAATCATGAAGCAATTGCTCTCATGTCAGAAATTGGCTCAGGAGCTCCCAATGTGGGACACATTTTGTGAGTTGTAGGATAACCCTTTTAAATAATTGAGCCTGTTCTCTTGTGGCTCCCCCTGCTCCTGCCACTATTAGTCAATGCCACAGCACGTTCTTTCAAATGGTATCTTCTCGTTTCTGTAAGGAAAAAAAATATCTTTTTTTTTTTGGTAGATCTGCAATGTATTAATGAAACTATGTAACTGTTTCTGCTCAGCACATTTAACTTAAGGAGAGTTTATGTTCGTCTCAGGTTAAGGTTATTCCTGTAGTTAAGATGTGCAGATGTTGCCCACATTTTTTTTTCTCTTTTTAGCACCTTAAAACTAAAATAGGATGAATAAAGGATTGAAACCAGAGAAAAAATGCATCAACGGAGGCTAAAGGAAGCTGACTTTCCCACTTGCAGAAGGTGTCTCCACCTGATTTTCAGGGATCTCCTCTTTCCTCTCAGTTTTCTCCCCTCAACCCCATGATACATCCCACTCCATACAACAGGGACTGGGGGCCTGTCAGAAGAAAGAGGGGGTGGAAAGTAAACTTTCGGTGCACTTTTCTTTGGTTTCAACTCCAAAGTATCTGCAAGCTGTTAAGCCAGCTTTTCAGTGCTTAATGTATTGCACCTATTAAAAGGCCTTCAATTCAGAGCAAAGGACAAAGTCTCTGAAAAGCAGGTCCCTGCAACTGGACACTCAGAAGTCCCTGATTGTGTTAGGAAAATCCATATTGTAAATTAAGATTATAATTCAAAAACATCAATTTATGATTATTTCAATTAGCATTAAAGAGAGAAGACCTGGATAAGTTTGGTATCACAGATCATTTTTAGAAATTGATATGATTAATCAGAAAATCCACCCATAGCTATAAAAAATATGGCACCTTCTGTCTGTTTTGGTTTTTTCTTACAAAGTAACTGACTGTAAAATTTGTTTAATTAAAAAACTCATCCCACTGTTTCCAATCAAAGATGGACCCAAAATGGGTTCTGTTGTGTTTTTGCTTGTAGTTTTGAGAGCAGTGGCTTTGATTTCAAGTGTGTTAGATATAATAAATAAAGAGGCCTTACTTTCTGTTAGGGATAGTTTTCACAACTACGTTTTACATAGCAATGCAGTGTGAGGTGTGACAAAGAAGTTTTGCTTCTAAATAGGACTTCATACCAGGAGACGTCAGGTCCACTGCATCCAGAAATTTAAAAAGCACTGATTGCCCAGCAGTAACTAATCACTGTATTTGGGAGTTACAGAAAACTCCAGTGATTACCTTAACTAATTGTTGGTATCAAACAAATGTTTCTACACTGTGAGTACAATCCTTCAGGCACTTCGGTTGCATAATTTAAATGAATAGAAGCTGATTAGCAACTGTGCCTAGTGGGCTTGGATCCATCCCCTTTAGGCCAAGCCCTAAACTGATGTGCCTGTGTTGCGCAGGAAAGTTTACATCATAGCCAGGTCTCAAATCAACTGAGGGCTGTAAGGGTCTCCTCCAGCTAACTCTTTGATGAACTGAAGCCATTACATCTTTAGGATCACTTTGAATGGATTCTGACTTGATGGCACTCCCACGATGATGAGGACGGTGGTAATTTTAGAAATTGATCATTAAATCTACATTCTGGGTGTGATCTATATAAGATTTCCAGGGTTTAAGTGAACAGGATCCCACTGGACTCTGTTCACAAGATTGTAGTCACAAGCTCCCAGTTCAAGACATTATTCTGGGACCACCAAACGTTTCAGAATCGACCTGCTGCCTCCGATCTATGCACATTTTATAGCAAGTATGTTGAGAATACACAGAACTCAGCTGTTAGTGTTGTCTGACATTCTGTATTCTGATGTAGCCTGAGAGTGAATGAACAGAATACAATGGATCTTTTTCCAAATTGGGTTCCTTGTGAGCCTACTGTTGTAGCCCTTGAATAGCCCTGAATTTTCTACAAGTTGAGTTATTTCTCCAGGCCAGTCATACAGATAAGATTGTACTGTACTGTAGCTCACCAAACAATGTGAAGGGACTGGCTTTTGTTACGAACAAATGCTTGTTGCTTCTTTGCTTAGATAGGTAAATTTGAGACCTAACTTTAAAGAGTAATACGAACCTATCTCGTATTTACAGAGTGTTCTGACACCCTTTGGAGCCAGTGCCTAGTAAAAAGGCATGAGCTGTTAACAGAATAGTGCAAGCAACTGGCAGCTGCCAAAGCCACCTGTGGATCTTTGTGTGCTTGCAAGTGTTTCATTGAAAAAGTGGTAATGAGGTTGCAGCAGATGGGATGGCTAACCAGCTACTCTTTGTGTGTGGTCCCTCCCTTCCTAGAGTGCTTAAACCCGATGCCCTACCAGGAGATGGTGGAGTTGGTGGTAATGATTATTTGGGGATTGGATAATGTGTAATAGGGGCTTATCTGTGGTTGGGAAGGCGGGAACAGATATGCATCCATAAACAGAGACAACAATGACCTTGTCTGGTACTCAAGTGGCATGTAGTGCTAGTTGTCCTAGGGATCTCTCTGATGGAAGATGGCAGAATGTACTGCAGGGTAGAATTCAGGATTGTATCCCTAGACTATTGGGTCTGGTCTTTTAATGGGGGAACTTGGTGAGAAAACATTCAAAGCAGTCTCTTATCACTGGAAAGAAACTAAGCACTTTGTTTTTCCTCAGTCTTTTTCGTACAACCAATAGCTGGTTCCCACAAGTTTATTGTGTAGGAAATCTTTTAACAGGTGGAAAATGCATCTCTCAAAAGAAGCGTCCCAGTACCATATAGAAAGAATCACCCATCTTGGACACTGGGAAACAAGAATTATTTGCTACAAATAAATGCATTTTTCTGCCTAGGATTTCTTTTCTTTCCCTCAAGGCTCAGGGCTAAGTCACATTTTACTTTAGCAGTGGCAGCAGAGGAGCAGTCTTCTGGTTGTTTTGCCACTGGCCCAGATCATGTGCTTTGGCCCTCAGCTACCATGCAGATGATCTGTGGAGTTTGTCTGGTTCAGTCAGAGGTTATATAAAAATAAGTTGCAAATTGCTTTGCCCTAAATCCAGTTTTTTCTTTCAAAATATTGTACAACTTCCTCAGATGAATGAAGTTGTCTTGTATCATTCCACATTGCTAGATCAGAATAAAACACACTTGCATGCTAAAGACACAAAACAATAGAAGAGGGAAATGCATTTGCCAAAATTAGTTTAGCATTGAATGTAGATGCGTAGGCAGATTTCACAGATATCGCTAGAAGCAGCACATAGAGCACACACAAGATTCTGATGCTGATACTAAAAAGATAATCATTTGTTCTAAAGACAATTCTCAATTAGGGTTTGGGTGCTTCAGATGTGCCACATTTGTTACATAGAAAGCATGTTTTGTGGCATATTTTCTGCACAAAAAATGCTGTTACTAAACCTGCCAGGCCAGTTAAGCACATATGTACCTTTCAGAATTGATGGCACCAGACATGCTTTTTACCATTTATAATTGGATTCTTTTTGTAGCAGATCTTTTTAAAAATAAAGTACAAACACTTCCTAAAATAGAGTTCTATTTGTGTCCAAATTAACTTGGAAGTCTTTCATTAGAAGGGAGTACATTAAATGTGTGGTTATGTAGCCTGTGAGGAGAGTTTATGGCTTAAATCTTTGAAAACTGTTTCCTGGTAGTTGGAACATAATCTAGACTTTTAAAGAGTAGCTCATAGTTTTGAAAACTTTTCTGTTTATAGCAATAGCTATCAGCCTTAAAATACTATTATTTGTAGTTGTTCTCCCCCCCCCCCCCTTTACTGGCTTGCAAGATTAAATATAAATTTTGCTATACAACAAGGAAAATATAATTTATAAGTACTATGGATTTCACCATTTTTATAAGCATATTACTTATCCACAAAAATATTTTCCAAATGGCATAGCTTTTTTTTTTTTAGATGTCCGCCTTACTAACCTATTGGCAATTTCCATCTTAATGCATGATCTATACAAATATTTGTTAATCTAAGATGTGAATTTAGCACAGTGCCTTCCTTTTGTGTTTTTCAAAACATCTGAAATTAGGTAATGTTGGACATATATATAGATACTTGCACCTAGTTATGTTTATCATTGACCCAGTACGAGATTGGATTATTCTTTCTTAGACACAAAGGTCTCCAAGTATCTTACAAGACATTCAGAAGCAAAAGGCCAGATTCAGCTAACTGGTTCCACCAGTGGAAGCCCACAAAAGGGCTTTCCTCTGTCTCCTCCCTGTGCCCTCTCAGTTTGCCCTGTGGGGGTTGGGAGAACCCCCAGGACGGTGTATGGGAAGAGAAGAGGGGAAATTGCTCCACTGGGCAAGCAGAAATGCTTGTGCTGACAAACGTTTGTACCGGTGCGCTAACAGAATGTACGTGGCAGCAAATATCGGCCACCGTAGTAGATAATACATCAAACATATAATCAATCATCCAGCCAGAGTGACTTTGTATATTACCTAAAAGTGTAGGAAGAGACATCACACTTTTTGCTCTTTTCACTAGCTCTGTAATGTTGAAGGGGGAACTCACACATTTCTTGTGGAAAGAGGAGGTGGAGGAATTGGCAGAGCTGTTCCTCCTTTCTCTTCCATTTTGTTCTCTTTTTCAAATTTAGACCTGGTGGTCTAAATAAATACAATCTTTGCTTCAGAACAAAACGGTGAGTCATACTAGATAAAGCACCAATTTCTCTGAATCCTCTTTCCCTACTTTTAAAACCGATCATCCAGGCAGCGACAGCAGAAGTAAATGCCTTCTGCCTTGCTCTCACATCTGTGTTTGCTTTCCTTTCCTTCCCTCTTCCTGCTCCTCCCTGACGTTTTTTCTGGCCCTGTTATGGTCATGGCTCTGCTTTGCGCTTTTATTCTCAACTTTTAAAATAAACAGGGAGGCGGCAGCATCAGAATTAAGGACTTGGTGACGGCAACTTTTGAATTGCTCAGATGGGCAGAGCTGTCAGAAGTGTGGAAAACCTGGAACTTGAGAAGTGTAAGGAAAACAAGCTGGGTATTATGGGTGTGATTTAGTGGATGAAAACTTTCCCCTTGGTCCCAAATTTGGGTACCAGGAAATAGCATGGAATGGGACCTCTCTCTGTATTTAGGACCAGTGTGTAAGCTCTCTACCTCACTGCACAGCGATCCTGAATCCCTTCTAATTTGTACAACTAGGAAAGAAATTTACAGGGTATAGTAAATAGACAATCTGGAATGGTTTGATACTATGGTTGCCTATGGTGCTTATACACTATCTTAGCTGCTTTGATTGTATTTCGAGAAAATAAAAAGTGCATGAGTGAGACACGTGCATGCTCTTAATATATTGCTGTTGATCACAGTCCTCTTATTGTGATGCTAATAATTTTGCAGTTTATGAAATCTGGTTGCTTGTACTGTGGTATACAAAACTGTAGGGAAGTTTTTGTTTTTAAGCTCTCTGCCTGGGGTGGGGAGCAGACGTTTGAGAGATTCTCAAGCTTTAGAGAGCTATTCCCTACCTTCCCAAAATTTTAGATCTCACAAGAAAGACATGCATGCATGTCCAGCCTTCCATACACAGTTTTACTTCCTTCGGACCCACATGCAAATTAGCTCTATTTGTGCAACTGCATTGTGATGTGTGTTCTCCAGTCCCCATCCATAGTGATACAAGAGATGTAATAGAAGAACATAGTGCCCCAATCTGCCTAAGATTACAATCCTACACATGTGTACTGGGGAATAAGTACCATAGAAATCAATTGACCCTACTAAGTATGCATAATTGGGATTGTTTTTATAGCTAGGGGGAAATAAGTGATATGTATTGGGCCACAGCTCTTTAAGTCCTGCTGAGTCTAATGGGATTTAAGGACAACTTCTTCTATACCGAAATTGCATATCTTTATGAGAATCAGTACTTTGATGTGAGCAGGTTAATCCAAATACTATCTCTAGTTCAGTTTACATACACCGACTAAAATAACTTACAATGATTTGGGCAGTAGTAGGGAGGGACAAGTTAAACCTTTTCTTTCTCCCATCTCTGCTCAGAAGCATGCCCTTCCTGCAGCTGTTTGCCCATCCATGGGGGCAGATACAGAGGTGTGTCAATACCTATTAAGTGTAGCGAAATTTGTCTTGTATGTGTGTGTCTATCACACTTAGTTCCCTTTGGCAACTAAGCCTGACCACCAGGTCATAGTCTGATGGTAGAATCTGTAGAAAGATAGCACAAGGCTATAAATTCAGGTATTGGGGATGGGGATGGAAATGAAAGTCTGCGATTGTGGTGTTGGCACAGTCTGGAATGTGACAGAGATAATGCCTGCACTACTTTTGAAAGTGGTTTTTAGGGAAATATTTAGTGATGAATACTGACATGGTCTTTGGAGGTTCCTCATGTGCTCTGTGTTGTCAGTGGCATTTCCTATTCTATAATAGTGCCTCAGAAGTTGGTGTGTGGTTAAAAAAATAAATCTCATGTCCCAGGGACATGCAGCTTCCACTAGCCATAAAAAAGGCCTGGCTTACATACATAGTGGGGAGAAAGTTCTGATTCATATTGAATTCATTCACTTCATTCCAAAAAGGACTTTAAAAGGTTTGAAGAACTCCGGTGTAAACTGAAGTGTTCTGCATTTTTTTAGAAGTTTTATTGCTTGTAATAATCAAGGTTTTTGGGAACAGGCCTAGAGCCCATCTTTCTGATCACCGGCAACTGTCTTGCTTTTCCTAGCACAGTGTTTACCAGGTGGGGTGGAATGCAAGATGGCAAGGGAACAAAGCTTGCGTACAATAGTCAATTTTGACGTTTTATTGTCACCTATTTATGAATTTATAAGAAAAAGAAGTTTATTTTTAAAAACTATGAAACCTACTTTTTTTGTAAATTTTAGCAAAGTCTGTAGCAAATGCATTGTAATGTGTATAATAAAAATGAGCATTTGGCTAATTTGTGTGTTTTTTTTCATTAACTGCATATAACCACAGTGTCACTGTTCACTCAGCACCTAAAGCAAAATAGGTATTGAACAGAAACAGCAGATTTGCTCCCCCTCCCCCAGAAAAGTAGTTTCCTCAATTTTCACCCCAACTTTAAGCTCACCAGAAGGAGCTTAAATGGAGATCTTGTAAATGCAGTGCAGCTGCTGACACTTCTGTACCTCTTTGGCACACAGGGTTCAAGCCTCATTGAACTGACATGTTCTCTTCACATTTGCTTGGCTGAATATTCCAACGACTTAACCCTATTTTACATCTGTAACAGAGAAGTGGAAATGAGATGGTAGAGAGGACTGTGCTACTTCATTGTAAGGAACTGTTCGTATTTTTAAGACTTAAGAGCCTTCTCCTCAAGGTGCTACATTTTGGAAGGGGGACATTCCACAATTGTAACCTGAGTGCTGAGTGCTCATTCTTCAGCAGGTGTAGATCAGATCTTAAGGGCAATTGGGAAAAGGAGTGAATAAAATAAGTGTGTTGGTCAGAATGTGACTGAGTGGTGTGCATGTGTATGTATAGCTGTTAAAAAGTCCACTTGGTCCTTGCAAAGTTGGCTGGACTCAAGAATCTAGAAAAGCAGGAGAGTCATTATCACCAAACATGACATGAAGGTTCTCAAGGTGGGGGTCTTCATTATTGTTTGGGTGCCAACGTCATTTTGATTCAAGATGGTGGACCAAGATGTGACTTCGCCTGTTTTTGACATGACTCACAAATTATACTGTCCATTTTTAAATCATTTTTTTTTTATTTCCAAAAATTCCCAGACATTGCTGGGCACTCCCTGCTGCCTCAGACCAAGAATCCATCTAGTCAAGCATTTTGCTTCTGACAGAGGCTCCCCCAAACAGCCTGATGGCATTAGTACTTTCTCACCCTTCAGCAACTGGTATTTACTGGCCTGCTACATCTGAATCTGAAAGGTCAGTCTTATCTTTGCAGGTTTCATTTGTCAATAGTGATTAATCACAAACAGAATGTTACAGTGCGGAATTTCCTTGTCCAGAGTGCCAGCTACCTATGCCCTTTTCTAGGACACACATTCTCTCCTCTGCCCCTTCATTTTTTTATTTCCCTCAACGGATTTGGCATTCTGTCAGCACTGAGCTATTTGTATTTCTCTAAACCGGGGGTTGGTACCCTTTAGGGACATCTGCTTATAGTTACAAATGAGAAACTCACAGGCAACGCAAAAACACCTTGTTTTTGGCCAAAAACAAGCCAAATTTCAGCTTGGGGGAAAGTTGGCCAAAGTTCAGCTTGGGGGTGTCAGAAGCCTTCTGGTGCCAGGGAAGGCCCATGGGCACCATGTTGGTGACACCTATTCTAAACCTTAGAATACTTGACCATCTCAATATCTCCTTGCTTCTCGGTTTGGGTACAGTCCTGTTGACACCCAACTCAGTGTGCTGTTAGGAAGAACTTTCTGCCAGTAAGAGCTGTTCAACAATGAAACGGTCTACCTCAGGAGGTTGTAGACTCTCCTTGGAGGTTTTTAAGCAGATGTTAGATGGCCATCTGTCATGGATGCTTTAGTTGAGATTCCTGCAATGCAGGGGGTTGGACTAGATGACCCTCAGGTCCCTTCCAACTCTGATTCTATTATGTGTTTCATCACATTTTAAAGCCATCTAAGATAGGGGCATCATGTGGCAGTACCCCAGATTAAGGCTCCCAAGATTTCCCAAACTGCTATATTCAATCATATATACTCCCAAGTACTCAACAAAAAAACCATTGAAATAAAAAGCCCAACGTCAGCTTCTCATGAACTTGCGGGCATTGGACTCTTTCAATTTGGAATAAATGCAACAGAATGTGGGCATTAGGAAATAGCTGCATCTTTCATTCAATATACCTCTAATCTGTGTGATGCTTACATCTGGTGAGAAGTAGATGCCATGAATCAGTTGGGTGTCACCCTATGAAGGGCAGAGTGTAATGAAGGGAGAATGATTTGGAGAACATGGCTGATTTCTGCCATCAATTGCTGGGCCGACTGTGAAACTTCCTAGTCCTTCTGGGGCCATATTGCCCTTCTGTTGCTTCAACTTTCCACTCACTGAGCTGAATATGAATGACACTGGTTAATAAATCAGTTCTGGAGGTTCTTCTGTCGGTGCTGTTGTTCATATTTTGTCATGTCCTCGGTGGAGCATGGTACTAAAAGCCAAATGCAACATACAATACAGTGCAGCTGTATACTAGCAGAACCAAAGAGTAAGTGTTAATTAAATACTGCATAAAATTCTGTTTGCTTGTAGTTTGAACAGCTGTTAAGACAAGCTGTTTTGCTCTACTGCCCTCTAATGGATAATGGAGGGAATACTAGCAAATTTGTCTCTTCCACTCACAAGCTCTTAAATGTTCTTCAGTCGCAGCACAGCTGGTTCACACTTAAAGCGAATCCATGGTTGGACTGTGCTTTGGGGTCATGTGTTAATCTTGCCCAGTACCTTAAAAATGTGAAACCACGGTTTGTTGTTGGCTTACAAATCTTGATTTATTTTAACTATGACATGGAGTTATGAGCAAACCCAGCACCTGTCTTTAACCATGGCCACACCTACACAGATTTTATTGAGCGACAAAGGTATATGGTAAGAACATCTAGAAAAATAAAACAAACTTTGCAGAAACAAGGCATGGTTTGTCTCATCATGGTCCATTCCTGTGCTGTTTTTAAAAAGCAGGGGCTTAGGCCTGTGTTAAAACCAAGCCAATGGGTTGGGGGGTGGGGGGGAGAACAACTCTGACTGTTTTGGAATTGACAGCAATGTACCAAAAATTTTCTGCTCCAGCCAATAAATTAGAAACAATTAGGAAACAATATTGTGCAATTTGCTTTTTGAACACCACATTCTCCAATGCTTTCAATTAAATGCTGCTTTTTAAGTGCTCCAAACTCTGTGGTAGTTAAGGAATATTCACTCTTTGTGATAGAATGGGTTTGGACTCAGAATCTGGCAGCAGAACTTTGCTCATGGGATGCTTCCACAGGACAAATGGACAGGAGACAATGTGATTTCTGCCGATTCCTCCTGCAAAGCTTGAAGCTGCAGTGGGGAAAGGGAATTGGGAAAAGTCTGTTTCTCCAGTGAGAATCTCCACTGGATCTGATGCAAGTAGAATGAATGCTTCAGTCCACAGAAAGCACCTTCTGGTTCCAACCCATAGGGGGGAAATTTGGAAAGACCAAAGTGAAATACCTTTGTGCTTTAGATGCTGAACTCTACCACAGCTCTCATGGTCTCCTTTCTTTCATCTCCATCTTGGTGGGATAGCTGTTCCTGTAACTCTACCACTATACAGGCTTGCATTGCATTGCATTGCATTGCATATGGCTCTACCATGTGAAGTTTAAAGAGGGGAAAGTGAGTTTTCCTCAGTATTTATATATGTACATATATTTTGGGGAAACAACCCTATTCTCCCCATACTCTGCAGCATTCCTGCAAACATTTCTGTCAATCTCTCATTCTCTGTCCAAACAGCTCTTTGTACGGCTAAGCTCTTCCAAGGGAGAGCAACCCCATTCCCCAACCTATCTCCTGAAGGTGGGGAACATCCACCCCAAGACTGAATCCTGGGATTCAAGCAGAGTTTATTGGCCCACCTAAACACCTAATGCTTAGGGGAGTTTTTAATGTGTGACATTTTAATGTATTTTTAATCTTTGTTGGAAGATGCCCAGAGTGGCTGGGGAGACCCAGCCAGATGGGCAGGGTACAAATAATAATAATAATGATGATGATGATGATGATGACTGCTCCCAAAAGCTTCCTATACAGGGGAGTCTTTAGCATGTGCACCGCCAAAGTGCAAAGATCCGGCCAGCCCCCCATGTCTTGACAAGCGCCGCCATTGTGAATGACAAGGGCCACTGCTGGCACGGCACGTCTTTGGTAAATGGGCGCACAAAGTCAAAAGTCCTTTAGAAAAAGAAGGTATACATTTTGGTAATACCTAGGTATATATGTATTTTGTTTTTCTAGCTTAATCAAAATTATTTATTGTTTCATAACAGGTAGATAGTTAAGCGCTTAGGCGGCTTCAGCGGCGGGCGCCTGGCACCGGCCAGAATTTGGGGCCTGGGTGCCCTGCACCCCTTGCCCCCCCCCCCGGTAAAGATGGCCCTGTTTGTATAAATGTTCAATAGCACTGGGGAGAGGATAGTACTCTGCAGAACCCCACAGGACAAGTGCTAGGGGTCTGAGGAACACTTACCCAGTGCTACACTATAGTCACAGCCCTGAGGATACAAACAGAACCACTGTAATACCATGCCTCTAATACAAATTTCACTATATCGGTCAAGGAGGGTACCATGGTCAATGTACTGAAAACCACAGAGAGATCAAGCAGAAGTAACGGGGTCACACTCCTGCCCCTCTCTCACAATAATGGTTGATCAAGCCTGATTCAGTTCCCATACCAGATCTGAACTCAGATTGTGGTGGATCTAGATAAACTCATCCAGGAATATCTGCAGTAGCTCCACAATCACCCTCTCTGCCATCTTCAAGAAGTAAGGGGTCAGACGTATGACATATACAGAAAGCACAAAGAAAGAAAGATCTGTAGGCAGTTTTAAATAGAAAATACTTTACTGGGCATGTTTTTTTTTTAGTTAAACACAATGCTTTATAAAACTGGTAATGTAAGAAATAAGTTATTATTTAAAACTTTACATCCATGAGATACATGGCCATTAAAGACCAGATACATGATACTTTGCAGAGGGAAGGAACCTCACTAGCATGTTCAACATTGCCACTGTGGTTTGGAGTTTCGGGTTTAAGAAAGTAGCTCAAACAGCTATTGTGCATTCTGCAGATCAGTGCAGGAGAAACACCGTGATTAATAATAAAACTTGAGTGTATTTAAGAGTTTAATGATAAATCCAGACAGATAAGGGATAAAGCCTACCAGAAACTTTTAGCTCTTTAGAACGGGATTTGAGCAAAATATTATACTGCTCAAATCCCATTCAGCCCATTGGTGTTTGCACAAACTTATGGCTTGTGCCATAATTTTAGTCAATTGAGCTTGAGCTGAAATCCAAAGAAAAGCACTGAACACAACGTTTCCCCTGAAGTGCAGATTCTATTTTCCATAAAGGAAACAGAGAAAAGAGTACAATGAGTCAGTGATTTTTTTGGGTGGAATTCGTAGCAAAAGAAAGCAAGATGTTATGGAGGGGAACACTATAATCCCTTAGGAATTGGCTGACCTATGGCTCTTCAAACATTATTGGACTACAACTCCCAACAATTCTCACCATAAGACATGCTGGCTGGGATTCATGGGAACTGGAGTACAACAGGATCTGGGAGGATAGCCACCCCTGCTTTAAACTCGGAACTGCATCGAGTTCATTACACACTATCTAAAACAGACTTGCCTTGACTGCTGAACACAGCTGATGTTCTTCCTCACTGTTCAGAGCATTAGATTTAACTCTGTGGCTAAATAGTGAAGTCAGCATGCAGAAAACAATTCATATAAAAAGCACAGTGAGTGTTGGAGGCAAAGGGATAGCAGAGTACAGAAACCGAAGTTAGATATCAAAGGAAGGTGCTGTTAGAACAAGCAGGAGTGTATTAGAAGTGTTACATATAAAAATATAAACATGTTAGGAAGGATATGCCACTAAGTGCTTCCGTTTGGTTTTTCAGGAAGAAAAAGTACACAGAATACACAATGTTAAGAAAGTCATTAAGGAGTCCTGTAATTTTCATTTGGTGCAAAGTTCTCTAGCTGGAAGATTAAGTCGACAGCAGCTTCAACATCTGGAACAATGTGGTTTGGTTCTACTAAAGCAGGATCAAACCTAAAATCCCTGTGCCCATGAAACACAGTCTCAGTTATGCACTCCCTCGTGTCAGAGGGCACCTCTGTGTGAGGGTTGTAAACTCCAGTGCAAACAAGGACAGACCTACAGCTTGTGGCAGTCGCAGATGCTAATTCACTTTCCCAAGTGTTTTCGAGTTCTTCTTCCTGAGAGACTGTGGCAGATCTTGAGCCCCCGGCAGCTTTGGCCTGGATACGTGCCTTGGAACCTCGTCTCGAGTTCTTTTCTTGAAGGTAGCGGTTGTAAAGATTAGCACCATAAATATCTGTCATTAGGTTATCCCTAGGGAGTCAAGAAAGTTACATCAGCATAAACATATTTCGGGTATATGCGCAATGCACCTGCTGATAGAGCTTGCTATATCCATTATTACAGTACACAGACTCTCCTCTGCATACTGCAGTCTATGGGCTTTACAAGTGTACACATATACACTCCCTTTCTGGACATCTCACCCCTGATCCAGCAGCTCTGTGGATCCAAAGCCCAATGAACTGTGTCTCAGACGGTTTCCCCTTGTCTTTGGGAAAATAAACTTCACCCTGGTTCATAGAATCTTTTGTACATCCAAACAAGTCAAGAGTAATGATGTGAAAACCAACAAATACTATAATATTAGTGAAATATGCACATGTTATAGGTTCACACATTTAAGCCATTCATACTTTTCGCACACATCCCCACACTGAACCAGTATAGCCAAGGCTGCATATATTTTACCAGATGGCAACAGAAGTCAAGAAGCTGACATCTCGGAATCTTAACATTTTAAGGGTGTTCCCTCCCCACCCCACAAAAAAAACTTATCACAGGAGTGAAGACTGAAAAGCATGAGCAGGATGTGAGGAAAAGAGAGGCTGACAGTGACTGAGAGCAGAGCTTCAGTGTCCTCCAGAGCTCTCTACAACAGCAGAGTTCTCCTCTGATGGGCTTCTTTCACTCCACTGCAAGCCAATATATTCTCAGTACAGAGCGGATGCAATTAGACTTCATTAACGGAAAGCAAAATGAAGCTCAAAACCACCTCAAATCTGAATAAGTATCCCAGCATAAGTGATTAATCAAAAAGGCATAACCGAAAGTGATTGTGATGCAGTCCTCCCAAGGTGAAATCAGCAGGATTTGGCCCATGATCTTTCAACACCATGTGAACTAAAAGACAAGCTTATGCAGATAATTAGGATCAAGGACCACTGAACTCAGTGAGACTTTCTTCTGAGAAAATATGCAGAGAGGTAGGCTGTAACTGCTTAAGCAGACAGAAGCAGGTGACTTTATTTGCTACTGACCACGGATGAAAAGATCTGAAAAAGGAGGTTTCAGATTCACCAGGAGCCAGACATTGTACAACTATATAGCAGATTCTTTCACTTATTTACTGCCTGGCTAAAACTGAAAGAGGAAGGGTGGTTTTGACAATCTGCAATGTCATTGGATAAGTTTTAAACAGGTTTTCAGGGGGAGAATCACATTTATTTACTCCAGTCCCTTACCACTTTTAAACTTGGTAATAATAGCCTACCTAAAACGTTCCCCTTCTCAACTGACTGGCAAATCATGAGTTTTGACTCATTCATTTTAACAAGTTTTATGAATTGCTGTTTGCAACAGGAATATTTTACGATGAGAAACAGCTTACCCAATGGCATAGAGGGTTTGAATAGGCTTCTTCCATTGTTTTGCAGTTGCTTGTGTCCTGATCAGGTATTCTGCATAGTGATAGGTCAGTTCACTGGGCTTTCCCATCAAAGCCTCATATTTCAGCTCTTTGCCAGTGATCTTTTTGTAAATGTTTTCCAAACAAACCATGAATGTTCCATGCCCAAACCTAAAATATACAGAAAATAAAGCTTAGACAGTGAGAATGAATAGTTAGCCTGGATAAAAACAAAATATCACATAAAAAGGAAAAGCCATTTGTCCAACTTCTATTGAGGTAGATTGTGAAGGCTGAATTAATTCCATTCCATTTTACATAAATAGGCAGGTGAGTAGCTAACACACATACACTATGCTATCCATTTTTTAAAAGCAGTATTTGTTGGTCTCTAAAACAGGGGTAGGCAACCTAAGGCCCGGGGCCAGATGCGGCCCAATTGCCTTCTCAATCCATCCCACAGATGGTCCTGGAATCAGCATGTTTTCACATGAGTAGAATGTGTCCTTTTATTTAAAATGCATCTCTGGGTTATTTGTGGGGCATAGGAATTTGTTCATTCCCCCCCCCCCAAAAAAAATATAGTCCAGCCCACCACATGGTCTGAGGGACGGTGGACTGGCCCACGGCTGAAAAAGGTTGCTGACCCCTGCTCTAAAAAATCCCAGGCAGCACTGGGAATATCCACTAGTTGCATATATTTTGTAGTGATGGGAAACCCACCCACCCACCCATGAACATGGCAAATTAAACTATACCCCTAAATCAGAAAATAGTAGTTCAGTTAATTCCAAGCACAATTACAAATCAAAATGGGTCCTGTTCCCTATAACATTACTGGGAATGGAGAAGCACAACCCTCCTCAAACCCGCTTCCCTGGAAACAGTAGCTGTGCTAGTGAGAAATCTCCATCTCATCCTCCCCACCCCACCCCCTGCAACCTGCAATGCTCCTATGACAGGGACCCAAGCACTGGGTGTTTGATGGGCATCATCAGGAGCATGAAAGGGATTGTTTTTGGTTCTTAATTAGTCTTGGACTTCCCACTGACAGAAAAACAGCCAGGTAAGTGCACAGACAGATGGGATGGGAGAAGTTCTCCTCTGGCTCAGATTTTAATCCAAACTGAGGTATTTCCAAAAGTCATAATGCTTGCCTCATAAGTAAGTTGAGCATTATGGATCAGTGAGGCCCGCTCTTCAAATCAAGGAATTATGAATGTTTGTGACATTGATGATACATTTTCGGTGTTGTATGCTGATAAACTGGGTGAACTCTTCAGATACCAAGAGTTCTCCCTTGCTGTTTGTACATATCTTGAAAAATCTGCCAGCACTCACTGCCCTTGCCCTACCTTGGAGACTGGGCTTCAGCCATCCACATTAGATCCATGTTGCAAGCCAGTACAGGAATATGTGGGTGGGTTGCCTGAGCATATGGATTCCCAGGATAGCCACTTGTCAAAAGAACATCTATGATCAACTGCAGGTTCGTTTCCCATCTCACTGGCTCACCAAATAGAACAATCGCTACAAGGCAATCAACAGAGACACAAATTAGGTACACAATTCTACACAGCTACCACAGTGTAACAATTCTGTCCTTGTTACGCTCCATGAGATGGTACAAAGCCCGAAATAAATAGAGCAGAATTCCACTGAGTAGTAACTTATTTGCAGCTATATTGTCTTCAATCAACTTTCGTCTTCAGAAATCATGAAACAACTCCAGGGTCCATTGTTACCTTCATTCCATTCTTTCACTAATGCTTGATCAGTGTCTGTCTGAAGTGGGCTGCTTCTACACACACACACACACACACACACACACACACACACACAAACACGTTTCAACATACAGGATTTTCTCCACAAAGATGGCAACCCTGTATGTGCATGGAGATATGGCTGGCAGATGTGTCAATTATCAATGTGGCAGGGCTAGAACTGTGAATTCCCACAGGCCCATCTTTGTGTTGGGTACCCACATGTACTGAATACCTGAACAGGGCTAGACTATTGTACAAAGGTGCAGCAAGAATTTACATCTTTGATGTAAACACACCCCTAGCTAAGATTTTGTCAATCGCTTCAGAATGCCACGTGGCAAGTGCTTCATAAATGAAATTAATAATGGCGATGGTAATTTCTGTAGTATGGAATATGGTTTTGGAAGATTTGTTTACGTATGTAGGTTGTTTTATACAGCAGTTTTTAGTAACCGTCTTTTTTTCTGGCCAGGGAGTGGGTGGGCATTTAGTAAGCTAATGCCTAGTCAAGTAGTGACACAACCAGCACAGGTCATAGTGTCTACCTAATTGCTTTCAGGTTCTAATTTGGAATAGGGATTGTAAAGCTAAGACTTAGATAGCACTGACAGCACCATGGCTTAGCCTAGAATGGCAGTGTTACAAGAGAACTTACTGAAAGGAGACAAACAGTTAAGTTATTATTAAAGAGCAAGGGAATATAAACTCTACATGCCAAGTGCTATGCGCCTACCAGTCAGGTTCATCACAACCGGCCCCTGAGGCCATCAAAGTAGTATGTTTTTTGAAAGCCACTATGCATTCTACTTCACTTAGAAATCATGGGCTGCAGGACATACTGACCCTCAATCTTGGGAAGTTCCACTTCAGGCGGATGCTGCAAAGCGGGAAAAAAACAAGCTATCATTACTAAGAAAAGCATCCTGGGGTTTTTCTTTGACTCTGACAGGCACACAAGTCCTGCTCAGATGTAATACTTCGCATGCCCATTTACATTTCTAAGAAATAAACGTATACCTATTATAGCAACAAGGAACTGGAACGGCACTTCTGTTCTTGAAAAGTACTTGCTGCTGGTGGTTGCTTTGGCTTCGTATCATGCTTCCATAGCAGCTGAAACAATTGCTTGAGCCGCTTCACCCACTAATGCAAACCCCTGCTATGTGTTTTAGGGGGGCAAAATTGCCTCAAAATGAACACTTCACTCCTCTGGGTCTAGTGCAGCATTGCCTTGCATGCTCAGGACGTTTGCATATTACCATTGTGCCCAAATGGATTTTACCCTTTGCACAATACTCAGCAACACAATACCCTAAGTGTAAGGATGAGATAGCACTGGGGTGTAGGAAGATGCCGTTGTGCATTTCATTCTCTTCTCTATTTAAAAAAAACAACATTTTAATAACAATCAAAGTCATTTTGTTGTCAAGAGAAACAAAAATCCTGCACTCCCTTCACATTTAAAATTCACAATTTTCATGATGGGATTCAAGCATACAACAGACACTTTTCATCTGATTATTCCTTGCAGGCTTGTGATACCATCCTCAAAACAGGCCAGACAAATTAACTTATTATAGAAACCCCATGAAATTTGATCATCCTCTTCCATTTCCTTTCCTTCCTCCAAAACGAACTTAGATGTCTGTGAATGCTCGCTCCAGCATAAGAAAGGACACACACCTAAGAAAGAGTGACCTAAAAAAAGTTTCACAAGGTAATGCAGCTACACATGACTACTTTCCACAAAGGAAACGAGGAAGTACAGAGAATTAAAGGGCTGGTCAGTGTCCCAGTCCCTTCCTCCTGAACTAGTCTGGTTCAGTACAACCCTCCTGTCCTCTTCAACCTGACACGATACTTGGGCAATGCTTTCATTAGTTCTTGGAAACATTTGCTCATGTTTCTACTCTGCTCTTTTCATTGCAGCCTAATCTATTGTGAGATCAGTCAATATTGGGTAATCTTCAGAACAAACTGTACAACCTTTTAAATGCTGTGGACAATATACAGGCAATTAAATTTGTCTTTCATTTGTCTATATAGCAACTGCTTGGAAATAGATTTTGTGGAGTTAAGCTAGTAGAACATCCTAAATTTATGAGCACATGAACAGCGGTCAGAGAGACTTCAGGCTGTTAGGTAGGACATTTTTGTTAAGGACAATACAAAGCTCTCAAATCAATTATTAAGAGACATGATTTGTAGTAAACAATATACTTACTGAAACTTTAGGTCTTCTGTCATGGTCAACCATGTCCAATAAGGGAAAGTTTTCTCGCAGCCTGTCGATTGTAATAGGCTGACAAAATCCAACACTAGCAATGTATTTGGTTATGGATAACAATACAATTTTATTGCAACATTTTCCTGGAATGTACATTTCTGCTTTATGAAACAAGCAATAAATTTGATTTGGCAGTAACTTCTTTTTTTCCAAGCCACACAACCAAGAATTACTACTACTACTACTACTACTACTACTACTACTACTACTACTACTACTTTAGGATTCACTCCTGCTGTATTCATTCCCTGCAGCCAAGACGAGAACCCACAATGGCTTCAGAACAAGCTTGCAGTCTCCCTTTCACACAAACACACAGGATAACCACAACAGTGACTAGAAAGCTGTTAGTGGCAGCCTCTCTATGTAAGCTAGATACTGCCTGCTCCAAGAGAGCAAGAAACCGAGGCAGCAGCCAGGAACTGGAAAGGTTAATAAAGAAAATAGGAAATGTTTCCTCTTCTTTGCCTGCCCCTCATTTCCCTTGCTGCGTTACATATTTCAAGACCACACTTAAGAACTGACTGATTTCATCAGAGTTCATGGACAGCATAAACTACAAGATGCACCTATTAATCACTGTACGAAAAAACCAAAAACCAAAAGCTTTTTCCATATACAGTGGTACCTCTGGTTACGTACTTAATTTGTTCTGCAGGTCCGTTCTTAACCTGAAACTGTTCTTAACCTGAAGCACCACTTTAGCTAATGGGGCCTCCCACTGCTGCCACCGCGCAATTTCTGTTCTCATCCTGAAGCAAAGTTCTTAACCCGAGGTACTAATTCTGGGTTAGCGGAGTCTGTAACCTGAAGCATACGTAACTTGAAGCGTATGTAACCCAAGGTACCACTGTAACCTGGAATAAGCTACATCTTCAAAAGGATACTGCTTAGCAATATCAAGAAGAGGCCCTTGTCCAGACACAAGAACACATTTGTCATGGTAACGTCTGAACATTCGCAAAGGACTGTGGGACATCATGACTTGGTCTTGGGAAATCTGTGAGAGAAAGAATGGGAGATCAGTTCCTTAATTAATATGCTCTCTTTTACCTTGGACATCTTTGCTCATGAAAATAGTACTGAAAAATTAATTCAGATCAGATTTCTGTTTTCACAGCACACAACCAGTGCTTAAAATAGTTCTTGCCTCAGTCTCTCTCCACACCCAGCATCTGATTCTTGTTTCAGAGGTAAGGTTTAAATTAAACCATATACAAATTCTGAAGCAAAACAATAATGAGAAAACAGCTTACAATTCATGAGGTTAATGTTACTTGGATAGAAGTACACACAATTTGCCCTGTAAAACATGAAGCTGATAAGCATTTTAATCCCCTAATAGAAACCCTTGAAATGATTCGGAACATATTGCATCTATTTTAAACGACACCTGTAAGATTTGGAACTCAGATTTAAAGTTGTTGTCTTTATGAAGGCAAGACAAGAACTACTGAACTAAGTAGACTATTTATAAAACAGAAATATTCCTTCATTATTCATGTGATTTAAAAACACACACACACACACATACAAAAGGCGTTAAAATTACTCACTGGCACTCCAAGAATATGAGACAACTGGTCTGCTTTCTTCTGACGAAGGCAGTTTCCTGCATTTGTGACAAATACTACAGGAACCGAAAACTCTCCCTGAGAATTAAGTAGTTTTTGAAAGGCTTTTCTTGCGCCTGGAATTGGTGTCTTTCCTCGTACCAATACTCCATCAATGTCAAACAGAAAGCCAAAGGTAGGTTGTATGTTGAGCTGAAATAAAAGAAAGCTTGCATTCATGATACAGTCATACCTCGGGTTACAGACGCTTCAGGTTGTGCGTTTTCGGGATACGGATGTGCCGAAACCCGGAAGTACCAGAACAGGTTACTTCCGGGTTTTGGCGCTTGCGCAGAAACACTAAATCGCACTTTGCACATGCGCAGAAGCGCTGGATCGCAACCCGTGCATGCGCGGCGCTGCAGGTTGCAGATGCTGCGGGTTGCAGACGTGCCTCCCGCACGGATCACATTCGCAACCCGAGCGCCCACTGTACTATTTATTTGTTTGTTATATATCTCCTGCCTTTCCTCCATGTGTGGTTCTCCCTACCACCACCACCGTAAATCCCACATTGGTGTAACTTCTAAGGTTTAGCAATAACATTCTTTGCCATGAAAAGCCATTTTGTTAGACAACATTTTAAGACATGTTTGAAGAATGAAACGGATGCGTATCAGATAAAGAACAATTAAGCTGGGGTTAATGCCAGAGGCCAAATGCTATATGTGCTATAAATATTTCCAGTTAAATTAATTATGTGGTCTGCTTCATCTCAACCTATACTCAAATAATATATTATTCCTTCTAAGCCAGTTAGAAAGGGCACAGTTGGAAAGAAATTAACAACAACAACAAAATATTTATTTAGGTCAGTCAGCAAATCTTCCACTGATGGCTTACAGTAGGCATCCCCAACCTTCGGCCCTCCAGATGTTTTGGCCTACAACTCCCATGATCCTTAGCTAACAGGACCAGTGGTCAGGGATGATGGGAATTGTAGCCCAAAACATCTGGAGGGCTGAAGGTTGGGGAAGCCTGGCTTACAGGACTAAGGAAGCACCAAACAAACACCACAATGTTACTAAGGTCAAGCAGGATGTGGACTTGCACAAGTTTAAAAAGCAGCTCCAGAGTCGGTGTTGGGAAGACTGCTCCTTGGAAATGGATAATACGTAATTACGTGTGCTGCTTGCATATTCTCACATGCATAAAGGAAATTACCAGCTCAGTGATATTGCCCCTCTTTGGGGTTTCCTTGCAGAAATATACTTTTGTTTTCCTAGAATAGTGAGAAATGCTCTCTCTCTATAAAAACATGTCTTGGCCTCATCTTTAAAATCAACCTGTTTCCAATGTTAAGGGGGTGAGTGTGCAGTTGCTTACAAAGCCAAAACGGCATCACCCACCAACAAGAGGTGCAGATATGGGGGGGGGGGATCCTGAGATTTCCACAGGTATAAAGATTCTTTTAAAAAGTAAAAAAAGGGCTAAAAAGCCCAAACACAGGAGAATTCATTCTGTGTGCTTGTGAGTAGATTGGAGAAGGGGAGCGGGGAGAGGAGATGATTCAGCTGCTGTGCGAAAGGAAGAGTGTTATATTATTGGGACTAAAGGAGAAACAAAAGGCACTGGTGGAAGAAGGTGAGTGTGGTGGGGGTGCAGCGCCCAGGTGTCATCCTGGGGGTGGGGTGACATTTGGCGCGCCGCCCACCCATGACTCAGACTCCCACGCCTACCGTGAGCAAAGCGGTGCGAGCCGTCAGGCGAAGGGGGAGCTGTTGCATCGTTTTGCCGCTTTGCTCGCGGTAGGTGTGGGAGTCCGAGTCACAGGCAGGCGGCACACTGAATGTCACACTCCCCCTTTGCACCAGTGGCAAAGCAGCTCCCCCCTTCCCCCGGCGGCTCGTGGTAGGCGTGGGAGTTGCAGGAGGGCACCCTCCATGCCCCATCCCCCTTGGGAGCCCGCCTGCCCTGGGCAGCGCAGGCATATACTCCGCCACTGTCAAAAGGTAAAATTTTCAGTCTCTATTTCTTCCATATGGTCAAATCTGATTCTAGAAAATGTCTTCGCATGTCTTGTTGTCCATTTTCTAATAAGGGAGTGAATGCATAAAGTCTTGGAACAGTTTTTAATGAGATTCTAGGCTGGATTAACTTGTACTGGGAATATAGTCAGCAAGCAACACAATCTACAGATCTTACGGATTTAGTCTCTCTTTCCTCAGAATAGTGTAATCAAAATGGAAAGAAAATTAAGTTTAACTTTTCTGGCAACATAAGCCGATTTTCCTCTGTCACGAAAAGCTTAGAGGGAGAATTACTACATTTCAACTAGAATAGACTAGTACAAACACAGTGTACACATTAAAACTTTATTTAAAACATCTGATCAAGGAAATATTCAAATTAAAATCTTATTTTTAAAGGTGATACTTTCCCTGACAAGGTATGGACATGTTTCAAATATACCAACAGATATTCGCTTGTGGTTGTGCAGAGCCAACTGCTGCTAGAATAAATATATTTTAATTTTTTTTTTAATTGGCCAATAGCACCTTAAGAGACTAACTAAGTTTGTTCTCGGTGTAAGCTTTCATGTGCTTGCGTGTGTGCATCTGAAGAAGTGTGCATGCACACAAAAGCTTATACTAAGAACGAACTTAGTTGGTCTCTAAGGTGCTACTGGGACAATTTTTAAAATATTTTAAAATATATTTCGACTGCGACAGACCAACATAGCTACCTACCTGATTCTGCCGCTAGAATAATTTAGTAAATTACCATCTGTTCATGCAAAGGTTTCAATGCTTCATCAATAGCTCTGAGTTTGTCACAATATTCTCAAAAATATTTTGTCCCTGTCTGACATTACAACATCAAGCTATGGAAGGTGGAAGCATTCACAGTTGTAAACACCACTGTGTCCTTACTGCAATCGGCCACTCACAGCAACAAAGGAAACTCCTCCAGGATCTGTCTGCTCCATCCCTTTTCAAGTTTAATGCCACAGTGCTTGTGGCTGTGCCACACAGATGCACAAAGGAGACAAGGGTTCGGTTCACAAGGGTGCCTGAATTTAAGTAGCTGTGGGTTTTTTTAGTAACATTTGAATTTATAAGAGTGTTTCAGTGGTTACCCATCCACCCTCAAGGAAGGTAAATACTACAAATGTAAACAAATAAAGCTAATGCCCGATATGAATATTTGTCATTTGACTGAAATACCTTATTGCTCTCAATAAAAATAGGAGTTGAAAGAATCCCAAGAAGTGTGAGTACATTATGCCTTTCCTGTTGGGAGTCTATGACCCACTGATGTGTCTCCTTTGCAATTCATGATACAGGCTTATATGAAATAAAGTAGGGCCCTACCCTGTCACCCAACACCTATCACAAATTTCACATATGAAACATCTCAACACACCATCAATCTACACACTTTATATTTCTTAAGTTTCTTGTTTACAGGCGGCAACCATTTTAGGCACGTCCAATTGATGCGTGGTCACCAGTATGTGGGTCCTTTTGGACCCAGAAGGCGGCAGAATGGTGGTGGAAACAGGTGTGGGGCAGGGCGGTGGAACACTCTGCTAACACACACAGGGGCCAGAAACAGAGCCCCGGCATGAAATTATTGCTGCCTGTAATTCTTTAGATCTGAACTCAAACTTCACACAAATTAGCATTCAGATTGCTTATTTATTTGAACGCTTTATATGTTACCCTTCATAATATTTATTCCATATTTATTCCATAATATTTATTCCATATTTATTCCATACTGTACTTTTTTTATCCCAGGGCAGTTTACAGTTACACTTTTTCAGTTTCTGGGATCATGAAGATGGTTGCCGGCGTAGTGTGCAATGTTTAATTCACAACCACATACCCTGCATATACATAAAAGGTAAAGGACCCCTGGACGGTTAAGTCCAGTCAAAGGTGACTATGGGGTGTGGCGCTCATCTCACTTTTCAGGCCAAGGGAGCTGGTGTTTGCCCACAGACAGTTTTCCAGGTCATGTGGCCAGCAGGACTAAACCACTTTTGGCACAACGGAACACCATGATGGAAACCAGAGCGCACAGAAACACCATTTACCTTCCCACCACAACTGTACCTATTTATCTGCTTGCATTGGTGTGCTTTCAAACTTCTAGGTTGGCAGAAACTGGGACAGAGCAATGGTAGCTCACCCCGTTGTGGGGATTCGAACTGCCAACCTTCCGATCACCAAACCCAAGAGGCTCAGTGGTTTAGACCACAGTGCCACCCGCTCCCTCCTTACCTTTTACCCTGCATATACAGCCATGCAGAGGTATTCAGGAACCATCCCACAATACTGTACATGTAGAATGGTGAGGCTAATTTGGGGTCAGAGCGAGAAGTAGTTAACCTAAACAAAGAATCCTTTCTCAAACTTATTTACTCACACAACACATCTCAATCTCATATAGCCAGCCATCATGCTTCAACTTCCTATTGCCAAGAAAGAAAGAAATAACTGCTGCTGCTGCACTGTGTGCATTTGCTATAATGTTGATTTATGTTAAATAAACTTTTTAATTGTTGATTTTTTCAGTGTTATGTTGTAGGGATATTATACTTTTTATAATGTATCATTATCATACTTTTGCATTTACACAGTTTTTATGTGAACTGCTTTGAACAAAGATTTATTTGTAGGAAATGCAGTATATAAATAATATGGCCATCAGTTCTTGTAAGGTATACAAGAGAGACAGGGAACCTATGGTCCTCCAGACATTGTTGGCAACCAAGCCCATTCAAGCTGGGCATTTAAACCAGCGCTATTCCAGAGCCTTTGAAAATCCCAGGAGCCTGCAGTTCAAATGCCCAGCTTGCATAATAAAACTAAAGCAATCACTGCAGGTGCAAACATATCCCAAATTTGCTTTTCTCTTCAGGATTACTCCATGCATATGTAAATAAAACTGAAACAAGCTAAGGGAATGTTTATTAAAAGATTAACCTGTTGCATAAGCAAGCCTCTTCAGCTGCTGGGGGTTGCTTTGACATTAATGTTAGTCTATGATTCTGTGCTATACTCTAGAGAAACAGCATGACAGGGAAAATAGCTGTTCTTGGTGATGGAAAAGGCAGCACATACTCAAATACCATTATTTTGTTTTATTTACACTGGAATCACTTTATTTTTTAAAGCATTTATTTATCATCTTTTTTTTATAAAAAAGGAGATAAGTTCCTTTTAAAAAACACCTGAATGTGTCCTCTCAAATCCAAGACCAGGACCCTCCAGCAACCACTGGGTGTTAAAAGCCTGCTGTTCTATGTAAAATAAACAAATTAAAGGAAACAGTGTATGACTACTGAGGTCAAGCATTATTAGAATGACATATCTAGGTCATGTATTCTAATGTTGTATCTAGACGGTCAACCAAGCAGCATGGGCACTTAATTTCCTTGTCATGCATTTGATAAGGAAACTCCATTGGGAAATGACTGTAGCTTAGTGGTACAGCATGTGCTTTGCATGCCAAGGTCCCACATTCAGCCCCGTTGCACGTCCACATAGGACTGGAAGAGACTCCTGCCTGAAAATATGGAAAGCTCCTGCAGGTCAGTGGATAGTCAAAACTAGGATTGGTGACTTCTTAGCCATTCTGTTGACAGCTGCCCATATGGAGATAGTCAGATGTTGGGAAACTGGCACTGAGCTGAACATGGATTCTTGGTATAGCAGAGTAAGGTCAATAACATTGGCTGAGAAACATACAGCCCTGTGCCTGTTTATTCAGAAGTTAAATACTATGTAGCTATTAAGCAAGTGTTCTACATACTTATTTTTTAAGTATGTGGTCATGCTCAGCGTCCTTAAGTAGAGGGCAGGCCGCACCAACCACAAATTCTTAATTTCCCATTTGTTCTGCAAAGCAAAAGTGCTCCATGACCAAAGATTCTGGATTATGCTCCTGCGCAGCAAGAAGACTGTCTTTTAACTGCCAAGAGCTACATATTAATTGCTATGGCAACCTATTAGTATATATACTCATACAGAAAATCTACCAACAAGACAGGAATTGGAACCAGCACTTTCTCTACCATGTCACTTTCTCATTCCAGAATTGAGAAGTACTAACAAGAAAAAGGAGGGACGCGGGTGGCGCTGTGGGTTAAACCACAGAGCCTAGGGCTTGCTGATCAGAAGGTAGGCGGTTCGAATCCCCGCGACGGAGTGAGCTCCCGTTGCTCGGTCCCTGCTCCTGCCAACCTAGCAGTTCAAAAGCACGTCAAAGTGCAAGTGGATAAATAGGTACCACTCCGGCGGGAAGGTAAACGGCGTTTCTGTGCACTGTTCTGATTCGCCAGAAGCAGCTTAGTCATGCTGGCCACATGACCCGGAAACTGTACGCTGGCTCCCTTGGCCAATAAAGCGAGATGAGCGCCGCAACCCCAGAGCCGTCCGTGACTGGACCTAATGGTCAGGGGTCCCTTTACCTTTACCTTTAACAAGAAAAAGAACATGTTTCAAACTGGATGGCGAATGGGCGTTTTGAGATTCCAGCACTGCAGGGGGTTGGACTAGATGACCCCAGGGTCCCTCTATGATGAAAGAAAGAAAGAAAGAAAGAAAGAAAGAAAGAAAGAAAGAAAGATGGAGGCAGGAAGGGAAAGAGGCAAAAAGAAGAGGCAGCTACCTTGAAAAGAATGAACAGTTAATGAAATGTCCTGCCCCACAACAACAAAAATTTCCAGCCCGTTAATTCACATAAAAGATGCCTTTCGGTGGCCAATCAGCATTCCCAAGGAACTTACGAAAGAGGAGGAGGAGGAGGAGGAGGTGGAGAGGGAGCAGACCAAGAGCACAAAACAAACAAAGCAGCAGCTCAAGTTAAAAGTTAATACAACACTAAGCTAAGACCATGAAGCCTCAAAGGAAGGAAACAAGACCCCTTTCCTCTTCCCCCTTCTCGGTTCCATCCCCCTCCCTGATCAGCTTCTTTCGTTTTTCTTTCCTTTTTGTTTAAGAAACAGTCCAACCCCTCCATCAACCGCTCAAAAAGAAGCTTGGAGAGAGAGGGAGGCCGCCCCATCCCATGCCCGCTGCCCGAAGCCCAGGAGCAGACCCAGCCCTGCGCCCCCGACCCCCACTCAGTGCAGCGAGGTACCTGCGAGCCCGCCTCGCTCTTCCCTGGGGCGGCAGGAGCAGCCGAGGCGGCGCCGGCGCTGCAAAGCCTTCTCAGCCCCGGAGGTGGCAGAGGGCGGCGGAGGAGGAGCGGCGGCAGCAGCAGCAGCATTCCCCTCATGGCGGACCCTTCGCGGAGACGGAGCTCCCAGCCCGGCGGCGGCGGCCCCTCCGTCGGGTCTCACTCCTGCTAGTGTCCAGTCGGGCGCCGGCGCCGCGCCGGGCAGCAGCGACAGCCGACACCGGCTTCGCCTCATTCCCCGCAGGCTCCTCCTTCTGCCTACGCTGCAGCCCCGCGGGGTGGAGCCTGCCCGACTTGCCCCGCGGAGCTTCCTCGCCGCCTCCGCGTTTCGCCAGCCAGGCCGCGTCTGCTTCAGCGCCGCCCTCACTTGGCAGAAGTTCCAAGTGTAAAGCAGTGTTTTCTCTCCCCGCCCCCAGTCCGCGTTTCTTCCTATTTATTACCTTTCTATACATTTTTCTTCCAAGGAGCTCAAGGTGGTGTTCCATAGCTCCTCCTGTGGACATGTTATTCTTATGTGCCAGTATAGTGAAACACTGGTTCTTTTTCCCCTTTGCATTGTGGGATTATTTCTAACATCCTTCGCTTCTATACAGACGTAAAAGTCTGTTTATAATCAAACACGCTTCTCTCCCCTTCACGCACGGCGAAAGCCTGTCCCTGGCACACAGACCCCTGCATTCCATTCCTTGCATACCACACTTTTTCTACTTAAGTTCACTTTAAGTTCACAATGAGATGTTAATCCTCAATGTATAATTAATTATGTGAGTTTATATTATGATCATAACATTGATAATTGCTTTAGTCATATTATAATCAATCTTAGTTATAAGTGGATTAAGAGCTTATATACCTGTCTAAGTGCAGCTCTTGCATATTTTCTTTCATGTGCCAAAGATCTATGGAGCTGTGTAAGCCCGCCTTACATACAAATGAGCCAATAAGATTCCAGTTTCTTTGTTTGTATTTGAACCAATGAGCGACTAGCACCTCCGTGGCCATGCTTTGTAACTTTGAATAAAAGGAGATGCTGTGGAGCTAGAGAGCAGACGCAGACGCACACACTCTCTCTCTCTCTCACCACACGCAAGCTCTCTGAATCAAATATCTCTTTGTTTGTTGTTATTTATCAACGCAACATCTGGTGACCCCTTGACGTGATTCTGAAGACAGGTAAGTAACCAGATCCCTTTAGAGCCTGCATCCCTCATACTAACCCGACTAGGAAAAGTCTAAAGCGCGCTTAATTCGTTAGTATGGGAGGGGATTTAAGTAAGGTGCAAATGGCTCATGCAAGAGAGCTTTACTCGCTAGTAAAGCAAACTGTAGACAAAGTTCAAATTTCTCTAAGAGAGATAGAACAGTTAATTCAGGAAATAAAGTTTCAATATCCGTCATATCCAGACGGAGGATTATTAGACATTAGCACATGGGAAAAGATAGGGAAAATCCTTTTCTCCGAGCCAAGGGCTCCAATTAACTGCCTACTCACATGGCAAAAATGTGCAAATGCGATTGCAAAGCTAGAATTGTCTTCTCCCTCGGTTTCTTCACTCCTTGCCTCAGCAGACCATCCCCCACCATATCCTAAAGTCCTACCTCCTTTGTCTCCTTCCTCACCCTGCCTGAATTCCCCCTCTCCCTTTTCTCCGTCTCAGCTTCCTGAAACCCTTCTCCCTCCCTCTGCTGTGCCTGCTGCCTCTCCTTCTGCTTCCTCCCCCCCTGGATCTCTTTCTCCGTCTGTTCCTTCAGAAACCAAGCCTCCGCCTGCTTCTGCCCCCCCCATCCCCCTTTCCCTCCCTCCTTCACATTCCTCTGGGTCACTCCTTCATGGAGCCGTCCGTGCTGGGCTTTTACAAGCTCAGCAGGAAGGCCTGCTTTCCTTGGACGAACGATCTGCGTGGTCTGGGGAAATTCCTTCTCTTTTCCCCTTTACTTATTTGCCTATTCCAGGGACTGCGCAGCAGCAAGTATCTCATGAAAAACTTCCATACTCTGTAATGAGGGACCTCAGAAAGGCTATCTCTGATTCAGGCTTGAAATCCCCTTACGTTAACGGATTAATAGAAAGCATAATTACAGGGTTTACTATGGCACCACAAGATTGGAAAGATTTGATGAGAATGATGTTATCTCCTGCACAATATGTTGTTTTTGAAAGTGAATTTAAACATAGTGCCATAGCTCTAGCTGATCCAATGCACACAGCCAGTCAAATTTTTGGTTCTGCACCATTTGATAGCTTGACTACTCAAGCGCTTCTATCAGATTCACACTTTAAACGTACAGCGACTTGTGTGCAGCGTGCAATTCGTAAGATTCCTGTCTCAGGGCAGGCTCTGAGTTCTTTTGTAAATGTTAAGCAGCAACACTCAGAGCCCTACCATCAATTTATAGATAGATTAAAGGAATCAATATCTAGACAGGTGGACAATGAAACAGCCCAGAATGAGTTGATGAAAAAATTGGCTTATGAAAATTCTAATTCTGATTCAAAAAAATTATTGCAGTCTGTTATAACTCGATCAAAATTTAGTCTTGCGGACATGATACAGGCGTGTTCCGAAATTGGGACACATTCTTATACAATGTCATTGCTTGCTACTGCAATCCAGGACTCTGGGAAACAAACAGGTAATTGTTTCAATTGTCAACGCCCTGGTCATTTTGCCAGGCAGTGCACAGCCCCAAAGGGGACTGCACGAAAGGATGTTACTGCAAATACCACGACTAGACCTTCCAAAAAATGCCCGAAATGTGGGAAAGGCTATCATTGGGCAAATCAATGTAGGTCTCAGGGAAACTTCATTGGGCCCCGACTCTCGGGCCCCAAAGAATAGAGAGTTGTCAGCCTTTAGTTTCTGCTGCTGCAAAAGTTTCTAAAAATATGCCTTCTGAATTTGCTGTTGATTTGATTAATCAAGAGACCAAAGTCACTGCTTTACCAGGTGAAATCATAATCATGGCCAGCCAAATGGCAGGTCCACTTCCTTCTAATCTCACAGGTTTAATTTTACCTAAATTTTCTGCTGCAAAACAAGGCATTCAAGTCATCCCAGGTGTCCTGCCTCCTGACTATGTGGGCACAATTATGGTTCAATTTTGGAGCCATATGCCCATGCAGTTAACAAGAGGAGAATCTTGGGCGCAATTGGTGATGCTGCCTTCTCCCCCTGATGTTGTTTCTGCTATTGACACTAATTTGCACAAGTTCTCTTCGTCTTTTTCCCCACAGCTTCTAGCTGTGACCCAACGTATTGGAAGAGAAAAACTCCTTCGTAAGTATAAAATTAATGGAAAACTAATAGAGGGTCTAATTGACACTGGCGCTGATGTTTCTGTCATTTCCAGTGAATTTTGGGACCCCACTTGGCCCCTTGAATCTTCTCCTGAAGTGTGGGACGTGGGAGGTAATCAGACTTCTTGCAAAAGCGCACAGTGGCTGCCTGTTTCTCTGCCTGATAGCTCTGAAGCTATTGCATATATTCAGCCCTGTGTGCTCAAAATCCATCTCAACCTGTGGGGAAGGGATTTATTACAACAATTAGAAGCAACCATTCAAATTAATGAGTAAATTTGTGCTTCCACTTAGGTGGAAATCCACTGATCCTATATGGGTTCCGCAATGGCCTCTTTCTACAGAGAAATTGACTGCTTTGAGACAATTGGTCGATCAGCAATTATTAGCTGACCATATAGAACCCTCATTTAGCCCTTTCAATACTCCAGTTTTTGTCATAAAGAAGAAAAAAAGCCGTTTGTCTATCATATTGCCTGAAAAGCATCATTTCTCCTACTCTCGTTATCGCCGCAATGTTGAATTGTCTGACGATTGTGATGACCTTGTCTCTCTTCCCAGTAGATCTGAATATATCTCTTTAGCCGTCTCTCTTTTAGGCGTTCCAGGATTGGCTGTGCGCAACAGCGCAAATATTAACTCTTTAGCTTGCTCTGCAGCAAAATCCCTGAATTTTACTTCTCAAGCGCTTCATCTTCTCAACACAGAGCAAGCCGAACTTCACAATGGTTTATTTAAGAACAGGGCTGCTATAGATTATTTACTCATGCTCCATCATTATGGTTGTGAACAAGTCGAAGAAATGTGCTGCTTCAACATCACTGACAATTCTAAGGCCGTTCAACGTCAAATTTCTCATTTGCAAAATCTTACCCACCATATTAAACAGGACATTGGGTCTTCTGGTTTCTGGGACTCTATTTTTCTGTGGCTCACTGGCTGGATGCCTGGTTTTAATTGGCTTCGTAGTCTTTTTTATTACGGAATAATTATTGTATGTATATTAATTTTGTTTTGTTGCTTTCTCCAATGCATTCCTAGCCTCACAAATCTTTTTTCTCGCCTTTTTTCTCCCCCTCAACCACCTAGTGCACTCCTTGCAGCTTATTATGCGAAATGGCAACGCAACCAGTAAGAAAAAATAAAAACAAAAAGGGGAGATGTGGGTAGGATTATTTTGAGATTCGCTGGCAAACCACTAATCTTGAAGTATTTTTGCCCCATCAACCCTAGCAGTATTATTTCCGGCATTCGATGGCAAACCACTAATCCGGAAGTATTGTTGCTTTTATTCACCTAGTTGCTTTATCTCGCTAAGAAGAAAAGAAAGGAGGAGATGTGGACATGTTATTCTTATGTGCCAGTATAGTGAAACACTGGTTCTTTTTCCCCTTTGCATTGTGGGATTATTTCTAACATCCTTCGCTTCTATACAGACGTAAAAGTCTGTTTATAATCAAACACGCTTCTCTCCCCTTCACGCACGGCGAAAGCCTGTCCCTGGCACACAGACCCCTGCATTCCATTCCTTGCATACCACACTTTTTCTACTTAAGTTCACTTTAAGTTCACAATGAGATGTTAATCCTCAATGTATAATTAATTATGTGAGTTTATATTATGATCATAACATTGATAATTGCTTTAGTCATATTATAATCAATCTTAGTTATAAGTGGATTAAGAGCTTATATACCTGTCTAAGTGCAGCTCTTGCATATTTTCTTTCATGTGCCAAAGATCTATGGAGCTGTGTAAGCCCGCCTTACATACAAATGAGCCAATAAGATTCCAGTTTCTTTGTTTGTATTTGAACCAATGAGCGACTAGCACCTCCGTGGCCATGCTTTGTAACTTTGAATAAAAGGAGATGCTGTGGAGCTAGAGAGCAGACGCAGACGCACACACTCTCTCTCTCTCTCACCACACGCAAGCTCTCTGAATCAAATATCTCTTTGTTTGTTGTTATTTATCAACGCAACATCCTCCCAACAACCCTGTGGTGTAGGTAAGGCTAAGAGATGGTGAGCGGCCCAAGGTCACTCTTCATGACTCAGTGGGGATCCAAATTCTGGTCTCCCCCAGGTCAGTCTAACGCTCTAACCATTAGATCATGCTGGCTCTTTCTTCCCTTTTTGTTTGCTGCAGTGGGTTACTGGCTTATATGGATTATGCCTGGTTACTTATCCTCTGCCTCCAGCTCCGCACACTAATGCACACTGTTGACACAAAGGGGTAGGAAGGCAGAAATGGGAGTAATGGCAAGTGCAGCAGCAAGGCAAGGACCTCCCTGGTCCAACACCATGCAAATCTACATTTCAAGCCCGATCTTATGTATGTACAGTATACCAGGAATCATCAACATATTCAGGCCCAGGGCCCACATTTAACCCAAAGACGCATTTGGGGGCCCTTTTCTTAATCCTTTCCTTTATATCTGCAAGGTGGTAGTCCTCCTGTTGCAATCAACCTTGGATCCGGGCCCCACCACTTGAAGACCAGTGATGTATTTCTTTTAAAAAAACAAAAATCCAGTGTTCAATAACAATTTGCTTCCAGGCAGGTGTATAAAGATTATAGCCTTGCAGTATTCCTATAGGATTATAGAATACATTACTCCTCTACACCCACATGACTGTTTTCTAAACTTCTGGTATTTTCAAGGATTTTAGAGTCATTTTTAAATTTTATTTACTATAATGTTGCGAGCAAGCGCAAGTTGCCCGAATGAAAAGGGACCGGTGGCATAGCTTCCATACCAAACTGGTACAGTGGTACCTCGGGTTAAGTACTTAATTTGTTCCGGAGGTCCTTTCTTAACCTGAACTGTTCTTAACCTGAAGCACCACTTTAGCTAATGGGCCTCCCACTCCTGCCACGCTGCCGGAGCATGATTTCTGTTCTCATTCTGAAGCAAATTTCTTAACCCAAGGTAATATTTCTGGGTTAGCGGAGTCTGAAACCTGAAGCGTCTGTAACTCAAGGTATCACTGTACTTGTAACAAATCAAACACTGTGACCCAAGGGACTGAAGCAGCATAAGGAAACTATTAATGTGTAGGACTAATGTTAAATTCATTACAACCAAGAATAGGATAAATGCATGTAGGATAACTACATGTAGAAAACAGAGAGACTTCACTACTAAAAGTTATGGTGCATTATAGCAGTGACTAAGATGTTTGGGACGCCACTCATTCATTCCATTTCAAATGCTACTTTTCTTGCTGTATGCTTTGTGTTTTGGAATGAAGCTATACTAAAGAATCCCCCTGAGCAAGTTTGATGATTTCTAGATCACAAGCCTATAGAGCAAACTGAAGACATTGGAATTAAGAGTTCTGAAAATAACACTGGGGATTCATCTTATACAAATGGTCTTCTAGGTGCTGGTAGCTGCCAAATCACTAGAATCCATGCTTTTCCTTGGTTGACTTTTCCTAATATAAATCTTGTTCAACTCCTTTTCACAGCCACAATAAGCACACAAAGAACACATGAGTACTAGTGGCCACACAAGCTTACATAATTTTTTGGTTTGTAAAAGCTATTTTAGGAAAGTAGGTCATGATAAATCCCATGCTTTACCTGTGAACTGGACTAATACAAGACAAGCACACACAGTGACTGCACTGTAATATTCCTTTGGGGAAATGGCCCATAAAAATGTGTACCAGCTTCACCTGCAATATTACATCTTTCAAATGGTCTTTGATGCACATACATTTCAGATAATGATCTTATTGGTATTGATTTATGGAGTCCTAACATTTCTTGATTCTGTTTATTGAAACCTCCCTCGCTTATGTGATAAAGCAGATTCTGGCAGCTAAGAGGCTTTAGTCTCATGACTTTCCCATAAAGAAATAGACGTATTTTCAAGCCACAGTGAAAACTATGAACAAATGTGTCTACATAAAAATTGTTTTACTGAAAAGATCCGCATGATATTACAAAGGTGAAACAGTATTTACAATATAAGTTGCTGAAATATCCAGCATTTCAGAAATCCAACCAAGTGGGTGTTGACATCGAGCTTTGAGCATGCTACATAAAGCTGTATTAGTTGTGCAGAGCGCTTCAGTTCTGCTGTGAAGTCAAACATTAAAAAAAAAAAACACCACACTGCAACAACTGCCTTCAATTCTGTTCCAAATTTGTAGGCAATTAGGGTGAGCAGCTAACTATGGGATTATCTAAATGCTGTTGTATTTTACTGAGACTGGAGAAGCATACTGGAATGCTAATTTCTAATTTAAGAGCAACTGAAAATGCCATATAAAGAAATTAAGCAAATTAAGCAAAAAAGAAAGCAGCTAGAAAAGGACAACTCAAAGGCAAGCTGGCTAGTTATTTTGAGTTTTGACTACTGAAGCTGAAAACAAAAAATTGTACAGAATAGGGCAGAGTAAAATGCTTGCAGCGAAATGTGCTTAGGGAAAGAAATCACCCTTTGTTTCCAGCATTTGTAAAGTGTACATCATTTTTGCAGAACCAATGTGCTTTAAGCAACTGCTCCCAGGATGCTTTATGATGGATTATAAAACAGAACTGTCTCAACACACGCTACAGTCCTAGAAGTCTCTTAGCCTCTTCACTTTGAGCCATAAGAGCTTCACTGGCATACTTCTGAAGAAGTTCCATCTTCTTTCTTCGGACAAGAGCTTCCTCAATCTGCAGATTAAAAACATTCAGCCTTAAAATAAAGTACTGAAACTTCACAGATTGCAAATGATTTAGTAAAAATAGCTTATACGTACATGCTGGCAATGAAAAGGAACTACCTAATGAAAGCTTTGAAGAGAGGTGTCAAAAGATTATTGCTGTGGCCAAAGTCTGATGTTCCTTGGATGCCAGTGACTTTTAGGATGCTGTATCACCACTTTTCCAGAACTGATACAAACTCTCCTTGCAAAGATGCTGAGGTATCAGGGTGCATTCAACTAACCGGATGTGCTGGTGGAAGCCAGGGCAAGAACTCTCACTAGTGCAGCAGCACAATACTTTCCTTTTCATTGCACATTATGCTCAGAACCTTCTGAACTGGGGCTGCAGAAAACCAGTTTACCGTTTCATTGCAACAGGCACATTATGGTTTGCTGCAGCCCAGAAACAGAAGTTCTAATTTACTGAGTGGGAGGAGCAATGGAATCCCAAGGCTCATTCTTGTAACACTTAAGCGTTGTTTCACATGGTTATGTCTGAACAACCCCTTTATAGTTATCAAAGTGCAAAATGATTCTCTTCTGAGATACAAACACTTTCTGAACCTTAGTCTGGCTTTATTTTTCAGCTAAACTGTATATGTTTGCTCCAGTTATTTCACATAAATTTGCAAAATGCACCAATGAAGTCAGGAATGACAGAGAAAACACAGTAGCTGCAAAAAGGTGCCACAAAACTTTTTTCCCTGGAGTAGGCCAATGTAGCTATTCCTCTGGAAGTTCAATGTACCTGTATTTGTATTTCATTTTCTATTTGTTCCTTACCTCTTGTTGTGATGGCACTGGGACATGAGCAATAAACTTCTGCTGACTGTCCTCTCCTTCTTTTTCCTTTCCGCTTTCTTCATCAGACTGCAATACATTTAGAACATTCAGTTTATGCAACCACACACATCATGCCAGCGAAGAAAAAGTCAACACCAGGCGCCTGCTTTTGTTCTAGCTGGACTGTCCACACTCCTGCCACAAAGCCAATGAGCATCAACTGTCCTGTAGGAAAGAATATCAGGTGCTGGGCAGTAGATAGGACTGTACCTTGCTCAGAGAAAGGGAAGCAGTTTCAGTTCAGTGGGAACTGCTTCTTGCTCCCTGTGCTGTCCTTTGAGGTCACCTCCAACACAGGGATCACAAAGCCCTTTGCAATCTTCCCCATGCTCTCCTTTACACCTCCAATGCCAAGGTGCAAAGGAGAACGGAATACATCACAGAGGGCTTTGAAAGCCTCCCCTCATTTCTCCTTTCCAGCCCTGATGCTGGAGGTGATACGGTGAAGTGCATGCATGGAAGAAGTAAACAAAGGAAAGAAAGTCTCCCCTTCATTTCCCACTCCCACTTTGAGAAGCGCTGGGTGGGGGGAGTCTACATCTTCCTGCTGCACCCATTTTATACAAATTCAGACAACACACATTGGGCTGAGCTGCTTTAAAAATCAACTACATTTCCTAACTTGGTCAAATGCAAACTGACTAGCTTTCAAGTTCCATTATAAAAAGCTAAAGTGTTTTCTTTAAACCACACAAACACACAGCCGTAAGTCCACAGCAGGCTTCATGCATGCTCTGTGTGTAACCAGTACACAGCAGGAAGCACAGCCTAAATTAAGACTTGATTCATCTTGATGTTTCATTCCAAATTCAGAAACACACCCCAGCTTCTGACAGTCACATTTTATCCACGTAGAAAAGAAATTGCACTTATCACATACATAAAGACACTGAAATGCACAGACACTGAAACGGGCAGGCCTATCCAAGTTTGCTAGTGTTTATGCCACTCTGCCTTTTACTGTTAATGAATTCTTCTACATTCATGGCATGCTGTTATTAGCAGAACTGAAACCAGCACAATACCTCCTCATCATTTACTGCATAGATGTTTATTTCCTCCTCCTCCTCTTCTTTATCACCTCTTGCAAGTCGTGCTTCTCTCTCTGCTTTCCATTTTTCCACTGCTTCTGCAATAACTGGGCAAGTAAAAAATGTAGTACTTTATATTTGGATTTTAAGAGGTTGACCAAGTACAATTCAAAAAGCACCAGCTCTTTCATTTCAGAGTCAATTATAAGAGTCAACTTTTGGTGAATCCACAAACGTACTTAACAGTTTTTTACCTGCACTGTTTGAACTTTCTTTCCTTGAGAAGGGAACAGTAGCATTGGAGAAGGCATTTAGAAGGGTACAATTAGCAGAAACTTACGGCAATCCTACAAAGAGTTATGGGCAGGGTTTTCTCATGTTATAGTTACAACAGATTGGGCTACAAATAGGGGTGGTGGGTATCCAAGAGTGTCACTCAGTTGATAGCCTTCTGTCAGCTGAACAGTAAGGGAAGCATCCCTCCTGCCCGGCACCTGTCCCCCACTTTGATTCAAGTCTGCAGCATACATTACTCAACTTTATCCAGATAGAAACTGACAATGTCTCCCTCTAAACCTTGTTTACCTTTTACCCAGTGCTATGATAAGTTCTGAGAAAGCCTGAACTTTATTATACTTTAAAATGGTTTACTATACTTTAAAATGGTTTGCCTTTCCTGTACTGCATACATAAAGAATTCTTTCAAGTTTATGAAGTGTGACTCCTGTTCACAAAAGCTAGACTGACTTCACTAGCATACATTTGTACGTGCCCAGTTTTTAATACTATTTTTAACAACTCATTAAGGAATGAAGTAACCTCTAGGTTAGATTACAGCAATGGGACTGCCTCTGAAGATGGTTTGGAAACTTCAGCTAGTGCAAAATTCAGAAGCCAGGTTAAGAATATTACATTGATCCTGGCATGCCTGCACTGGCTACCAATGAGTTCCCAAGCCCACAGTGCTCGTTTTGACCTACAAAGCCTTAAATGGCTCAGAACCACAAGCAATTCTGTACTGCTGTACCATCTACAGTTGAGTGAGAGTAACACAGTAGGTTTGGGGCAGCTCTGGATCCATTTCTAGCAGTGGAGATTCTATCAGGGAGTGTTTGTTCAAGATGGAAAATACTTTGCTGCAGGAAGTTTCAACCTCCCTGCTTCCTGCATTTATAGCACCATCTACTGTAGGCCAGGAATCAGGCAACAAGCAAGCTTGATAGCATCGTTGGAGCACCAGGGCAGAGAAAAAGGCAGAGAAAAACTAGAAATTAGTGCTGTGGAAAACAAGCTACCAAAAACCAGCCCCTGCATATTTAAGAGAGTCTTTTCCAGCTTGCCAAACTTTGTGATATAGCTCCAGAACTGGGTGTTCCAGAACTTGCTGCCAAATCTAGCTTTTCAGAACTGCCTAAAAGAGACCTGTTCAAACATGTCACAATTCACTGTTCTCTCCTTTAGCTGAAGTAAAATGTTCATACTTTCTGGATCATCATTTCTGCCTTTGGCAAAATAAATATTTCAAGCAGACTATACAAAGACACTTCAAAACCAGGGACCATAGTTAGAAAGGAGAAAAAGAACATTATGTGTATCTTAAAATTTATGTATGTAATTAAAAACCTGAACCACACTTGAACCACACCTGTTGTTCTATATGCCTTCTGTACAAACAATGCAAGCGTCTAGAAAAAAAGTGAAGAAGTTACTGGAAAACACAATGGGTTTACTAATACCAAATTGTAGTTCACAAACATATGCAAATTAACTTGGAGGTAAGTGTCATTGGGACCAATGGAACTTACTTCTGAGTAAATATTCATAAGTTCAGACAGCTTGTATCATCATTTGATACAGTAACAGGCTGAAATGAGAAGAGTACAGCAAGACTCAAAATTGTGAAATGAGAATGATACGTAGCTGAACACTAGGGTTTAGTCTCAGGAAATGAAAGGAAGGTTGATACAGCCATGGTGCAGGATCAAAGCACACTTGGGAAAGGCATGAACTTACTGTGGAGAACTGATGAATGCTACTTTCAGAACCATGTGCTACTTATATGCCAGTTTGTCATTAGTTGAACAGGTGTTGAATTTTATACTCTTAGATATGTAAGAGTAATTCAAGAAGTTCTGCTAATTTCTGTAGAGATGTACAACTCTTCCCCACAATAAGGTCTACAGAGCCTAGCAAGCCATATTCTCATAATGTACAGTCTTCAAACCTCAAACCCCAGGTAATGTAATATGTCAATGAAATGCTTCTGATAAAACAATCTAAGTAAAATTACTAGCGTATTCATTTTTCAAAAGGCAATAACCAATCTTCTGAACTCAATAAGCAAAACAGCAGAAGATTTATCTTACTTAAAAGTACCAAAATGGTGGCAAGAAGGCAACTCTGTTGGGGGATAGTTCATGTCAACTTATAATGCTTTGACATAATCAACAGCAGCAGCTTAGTTATTTCCTTCTAGTAGCTCATCTAATTTTCTTGAGGCTGATTTCTTTCCAAAAGACTTGAATTAATTTCCTCTGTCCCCATGTGATTATCATCAGCATAACCGAAGATCTATTTATTGGAGCAAATTGCCAAGGAAGCAGATCCAGATGAGGGAACAGATTAATTTCAGATGTATTTTCTGAATAAAACAAGACCAATATCACTAGTACGGACATCTGACTGCCTATTAGGAGGGAAAAAACCTGCACTTCTGTAGCAGAAAAGCTCCAATACTGATTAACTCAAATTTTTTATTTAATAATGTATATACCACTTTATGCAAAAAAACAAAAACCTTCAAAGCGGTTTACAAAAGATAAAATTGTAAAATCAAGGGGGGGGGGGGAAATCACAACCCTGTTTTAAAATATACAAGAGTTAAAACAGTAAAACATATTAAAATTACCTCAGCTTTCTAAGCACCTGTGTAGGCTTGTCTAAACAGGAATGTTGTTAGCAAGCGCCAAAAAAATTAGTTGAATTGTCAAACAAAATTTGTAAAATAACAGCATCTGGCATTTGACTTCAGGGCAATATAAAGGTCATATCAGGAGCTTACTACAGGTTATTTTATCCAGTATAAAAAAGTGGATATTGTGAACAACAGGTAAACTCAAGCTTGATTAAAACTGGCTTCTAAATTGATCTGCAAATGTTCAGTCAACAGATCTTAATAGAATCTTAATTTGGGGAAGGGGACATACCTTAGTGACACATGCAGAAGGTCACACATTTATAGATCCCTGGCATCTAATTATTATTTTTCTAAGGGTGGGGAGGGGATGAAATCAAATAGCATGTGATGCAGAAGACTGTGCCTCAGACCCTGCCGTTCAGAGCAGTCAGAACAGGGCAAGACAAACAAACAGCCACACTCCCGTGATGTAAGAATCCACATGGAGAGAAAGAAGCAACACTACTAAAGTATTTAATATACGCGTATGCCAAAATGGAAGATGTGCCCTCAACAACATGCCCACTACCGTTTCTGAAATAAGAAGCAGAAATAAGATCCTTTGAAAAGAATTGAACTGTTTTACAGTGGTACCTTGGTTCTCAAACTTAATCTGTTCCGGAAGTCCGTTCCAAAACCAAGGCGCACTTTCCCATAGAAAGTAATGCAAAAATGGATTAATCCATTACAGACTTTTAAAAACCCCTAAAACAGCAATTTAACATGAATTTTACCATCTAACAAGACCACTGGTCCATAAAATGAAAGCAATAATCAATGTACTGTACTATAAAATTAATAAGACAGTATTGAAGATTATTGGGGGGGGGGATTTCTTACCTCACCGATGATAGTCATTTATCTATTTCCACAGTCACACAATCAATCAATCAATCAATCAATCAATCAATCAGTAGCTGGGCTGGGTTCCACACAGTGACAAAAACAAAAGTGCCAAACTTAATCCGTTTCGGAAGTCTGACTGACTTTCCCAAATGTTTGAAAACCAAAGCACAGCTTCTGATTGGTGAAGGTGCCCTGGAAACAATAGCTGACAGCCGCATTGGATGTTTGGCTTCTGGAAAACGTTCGAAAACCAGAACACCTCTGGGTTTTTGCCGTTTGAGAACCAAGGTACCACTGTACTTCTTTGTCTTACAGGTAGAAGTTACCTGTACTTTACAGGGGTCTCTTGTAAAAGACACTAAGCAAAGCAACAACCGATCCGAGGTTGACCATGCCTACCTTTCCTTTCATGTTCCTGCTCCAACGGTTCCAGGACACCATCATCCTCATCTCTGTAGCCATAGTATTCTGCATCAATAGCCTTCATGAGTTCAGCTCGTGTCTTCCTGGGAGGAGGAAGGGCTGAAGGAACAAATGCAAAGTCACTCTCCACCCAAGTAAGAGAAAATGGAAGCACATAGCTTTACCTGCTATGACTAGCTAGTCACTGAGATTCAACCAAATAGCCAAGGACACCTACAGTATATCCAAGCCACTGGGTAAAACGTGCCAGGAATGACTGTAAGAAAGAGGAACTTCCAGCCCTACCTGGAGGTGCCAGGGCCTATTCCATCAATGTTTCTGAATTAAAACAGTAAATTTTAAATAAAAAATAAACAGTAGCAATTGCACTGCAATAATTGAGCAGGGCAATCAGTTGCATATGTATTTTCTCCTCCTCTTACCATTTGCATTAAACTGAGGGGAAACTACTGGAAAATAACTCCCAACACGTCTTATGGGAAAACGTGTGCTACGCTGTAAAATTTTATACTCGATTTAATTTCTCTATTCATAGTGAATTGAAAATGATGTTTAAAATAACCTTTGTAAAAAAACAACAACCCAGAAGCTTTTCTTTTGGGAATTATAGGGACAGAACTACCTAAATTGTATAGAAATTTATTTATGTATGTGACTATAGCAGCAAGAATGCTACTCGCCCCAAAATGGATAGAAGCAGAAGTCCCAGCAAAGGAAGAATGGATACAAAAACTTATGGAATATGCAGAAATGGCTAAACTTACCAGAAAAGTAAGAAATCAAGATAACAAACTTTTTATAAAAGAATGGAAATGGTTTATTGAATATTAACAGATAAAAACATTGGCAGGATTACTATAATAACCTGCAGTTTCATAAGAGTATATATTTAAAGTAGATAATTAAATGAGCAAATTAAATTAATTTGGATATGCAGGAGATATTAAAAAATAAATTTCAGGAACCACAGAAAGAGGGGGAAGGAAGTCAAACTTTGAAATGTTAAAATGATTGTAAAATTAATGAAATATATAAATTTGAAAAGTATAAATAATTTTTTTTAAAAAGATTTAATTTCTCAAATGCATATGCCACATGCACAAAAATACTTACGTTCTTTTTCGAAAAGCTCTCTGACCCCAGGCAAATCTTTAGCAGCTCCAAAATATTTGTAACCCCTGTTTCCTGGAACTTCTTTCCCTTCATGATCAAGCATTTTGGGACCAATTCTCTGGAGGGGGAAGAAAGGGGTAAAAGCATCAATGCTTAGTATTTCCTCTTGTGTGGCTAATTAGACAGAACTTGTGAGTACAGGCAGAGTTTCATGTGGTTTGGGCAGACCGAGATTGGCATGGTCAAATCTGGAGAACTTCACACAAACTATAACATGGAAGTCCCAACAATACAATTGAATTATTGAGTTACCTATGTAGATATCCACTTACACAAGTCTTGGAATAACTGAGTATGAGAATGGGTTAATTTCCTTCATGAGTGTCAATCACCCCATGATGAGCTAATCAAAAGGTCAGCCAACACAGTTGCTATGGTATTGGCCCAGTGCCCAGACTATATTAATATGTCATTAATATGTCAATATGATTAATATGTCAGCTCAGTAGTCTGTTACTCTGTGGTTTATCTGTCTGTCTGTTAGTCAGTTAGTCAAGTTACTTGTTCAGTATTATGTCTTGAATTTATGCACTTATTTAAAGCAACAGAGATACCTTGTGCTTGTAGGTATCTGTATCTGGAAAAGCCCACAAGCTGTATCTATCCATGTCCAGAACTGTTTTACTGAACCTTATCTTCTGCAACAGTATACTATCTGAACCTTTCTCTGGTTCCGTGTGGTGAATGGTATTGAGAGCCACTGTGTGGGTATCTCACCTGAGATTCCCAATGATAAGAACCAGGCAGTGGTTATTATTTATCAAATTATAACAGATAAATTTGCATTGTGTTTGCACTTTCCTACATATGAATCTAATAATTTTTATATACTTACTGCATAATCGGGTCCTCCCAGCTCCTTTATCCGGACTTCCCAGTGCCCCTTTTCTCTTAGGAGTTTGTTAATTTCATCATTCAAGTCACGAATTCTGAATTCACCTAAGCCAGCTTTTTTAAAGGAAATGGGAGGGAAATAGCTATTTCAGTCATAGATATACACTCTCTATTCTGAATTTTTCCAGGTACTGTAGGACAGTGTTTTTCAAATTATCTGATATGGTAGACTGGCAATTTCTTTCCACCCCCAATGTGCCAAGCAGGGAACAAGGCCATATTTGATCCCTGAAGTGTCCTACCCAACCTGGATTGAGGTGGAGTTACTGCAGAGTAACAGCTGATGGCTCATGAACCAGCACCGATCCATGGACCATCACTCTGAGTAGCACTGCTGTAGAATACTGCTCATTCATATTGCTTTATTTCTCTCTGTCACATGAAGACATCAATCCCTCTGCTTTTAGACAACTTTTATAGTAGCCTTCTTATTAAAGTAAGTTTTAATGTGTGGATATCAAAAGCACCAGAGCCAGTTATTATTCCAAAGACTCAAAGCACATCAGGATCAAGAAGGTTGACCCAAGACTAGCTTGGCTAGATAGGCTTGTTGAATACCAGATTCACAATTCAGATATCACAGCTTGCTTTCCAACAAAAGCAGGCTCCAGAGCAGTAGCTCCTTTTATCAGTTCACTATCACAAGCCTGGACCTCAGAGCAGTGGCACCTCTTCAGGGTCAGAGATAAAAAGAAGTCTCAAGTGTAAGAAATGTTAGTGAAAAGTACAATCTGCAGGCTCATAAGGATATTAACCCTGCCCCTCCATTAGGAATATTAACACCGCCCCTGCATTAGGAACTTACCATTTTGAATTTGTGCCACTTTCTTGGAAATTTCACCAATAATCTGTTTAAAAGGAGACATTATACGACGATTACTTTTTTCCTCAAACAAATCAGCAGCATCTATTTTAGATGCTGCATGACGCAATACCTTTAAAAAGTTTTTGTTTAATGAATAATAATTTTAAAGCTATTTGTTTAAGGTACTGCATCATGCAATCAGTATTCAAAAAGAGCATTTCCAACATTTTCTCTCCCATGACCTAGAAATGGTTTTGCAGACAACCAATTTTGACAGTTCATAGATTTAAAACTTTGGAACTTTTTTCTTAAACTACAACAGCTGGTTTGTAGTTTAACATAATGATACCATGGTGTGCTTAGGCCTAGCCCTGCCACTAGCCAAAGTGAGCCCCTTGCCTCAGGTGGCAGATTGGGAGGAGGAACAGAGCACGCTCCTCCTTGCCACAGCTCCCCACCCACCTGTTGCTGCTATCAGCCATGTGCAGACCAATTCTTGCAGCCCTGTCCACTTTTTTGTTTACATGACAAAGCAGAGAAATACATGAGTATGGTCATACCTTCCAAGTTGAACAGAATCCGTTCTGGCAGTCTGTTCGCTTTCCAAAACGTTCGGAAAGCAAAGCAAAGCACAGCTTCTGATTGGCTACAGGAAGCTCCTGCAGCCAATCAGAAGCCCCATCGGACGTTCGCCTTCCAAAACAACATTCAAAAACCAGAACGCTCACTTCTGAGTTTTGATCGTTCAGGAGCTGATTTGTTCAGGAGCCAAGGCATTTGAGATTCAAGGTACGACTGTCTTTCAATTAAAGGACAGAAGTTGGAACTATGTTATCAGGGGTTCATTTATATACTTAGAGGATTGTTATTCAGAATCCACAACAGCAAATACCTGCCGCCTCCATTTCTCAGCTTTTGGCAGTTCATTACATTCTGAAGCAAGAAAAGGCCTTCGCTCCTGTTTGAAACAAAGAAATATGATTATGGTATCTTCAGATTTGTGTACTTTCTGTATTTTCACTGTCTGCACATACAGCCAATGCAACTCTCAACATTTCACTCCCGATACTTTCCACATATCTGTAATAGTTCCAAGTATGCACAAAGTAAGAGTCTAATTTCTTTTGCCTCACACTGCCATTAGAATATTGGTTCCTCCTTTTGTGTACCACATACAAACAAGACTTGGACATACATACAGACTGGACACAGTCTGGCACTACCAGTGGCTGCTCTGGATTTCTGAAATTAATTTCCTTCTGAGAGTCAAAGCTTTCAGGAATACTGGACACCCTTTTCTGGTCAAGCTGCTGTTGACCAAATATAAGGTAGCAAACATCTCTTAGATACAGGGCAAGTCTTAAATAAGACTGCTTCAGGGTCCATCAGCATTTTTGGGGCACTTATTCCAAATATCTCTCTTGGGATTGAAAATTCTTTCCCTCCTCTTTCAACCCCAAGGGGGAGGGGGCAGATAATTCCTGTTGTCTCACACTCAGATTCTGGAAGCCACCTTGACTTTCTAGCTGTTATTTTGAAAATTAAAAAATACATAAGTTTTCAGTTTCACACTGCTTTCCCACAAAAATGGGTTTTTGTTTTTTTTTTAATCATAATTCTTGAAATTGCTGGGATTAGCGGCAGTTATATTTCTTTACAAGTTGTTTTATGAGCTTTAACATGCAGTAAAACCTTTCCTATGTGATATCCAACTATTCCAAGTATGATTAACACTTTATACTATCCCTAGCTTACAGGTTTAATGTAGGCTAACAAAATATCAGACAGTGAGTTCTTGGGTCAAAAATATTTACCCCTTTCCCCACTATAATCATGTCTGCCCTTCTGTCACAATAGAGGCAGCCATTAATTTTGCACTGCTGCTATTACCTTAATACTTTCTCTTGTCAGAACAGATGCCAAAGGCTGCTTTATAGATAAGGTGCCACCACTGCTACCCTGTAGTTTTTATCTGGACAACCAAACTACAGACGCCATTGGGGACATTTGACAGTTGAACAAGTATTTAATATTTAGGTGGAGCTGGACTGTCTTGCCTGCAGTGGAACTCTGCTAACTGGACACTTCTGCAAGTACAAGTGGAAGAAGCAATTCTGGGCAGCTCTTCTTTCTCCCCATACCCCTCCCTGCCCCCCAAATGCTCCAGACAGTTGGACTTCCCAGAACAGTGGGGGAAGATGGCAAAGGGAGCTTGCAGGGTGAAGGAGAGGTGGAAATTACCAATAATCACCTTTTTCCATTTCCTCTAACTGGTCTGATGTCTATTAGAGAAGAGAGGAGCCTTTCCATTCATGGAATAGACACTCTGGATCCACCTCAATGAGAATGGGACAGGGAGGAGAATCACTGTTTTAAAATCTAAAGGGGGGAAAACAGGGCTGCAGAAGATGAATGAATGTTCCTTACAGATTTTGGTAGAGGATTACACTCATGTTTTCCTGCCTTTCCTAAAGTTAACCTTCCTTTGCCCCATCACTCCCTTTGTCACTTTTAGCAGGACAGGTTATTTTTTATATTTTTTTATGTCGCAACCTGTCCTCAGCTTGTGAGTGCAGCAATACACAAACATAAAACAAAATGTAACAGCTCTATTGTTTTACAAGATAGAAAAGGCATTGATTTGTAAAAGTTAAAATGAGACATCACATGGTTGTCCATTGGTACAGCATGGTATCATGTGGAAGACTCGAGTTCATAATCACGCAAAGAACAAAATGCTCAATAGTTGATTCTCTAGTAAGACAATTATCAAGGAGGCAAAAGTTTGGAGACTCACTTCCAGTTTCCTTTGCAGAATAATGAAAGATAAGCAGAAACATATGACCAGGTCAACAGTCATGTATTAATGCATCCGTTCCAATGTTTGAGAACAGTTTGCCTGCTATGGTTGCATACGACTTTCAGTGGTCTTGAGAAACTCTGATCTACCCCTACATTATTAGAAACTGCTCCATAAATCTTCCTCCTCAGAAGCCAAACTGGTTTTCTGGCTTACCTTAACTTTTCCTTCTTCTAGCTGAGCTTGGCGAAATCTCGCCAAGGCCGTCCTAAAAGGAAGAAAGTTCCATGTCAGACAGACAATATGCAATCATAATACTCATAACTTATGTGTCATACATTTATATGATTTAGCATGGGAAGAACCAAACATAAATCTTATAAAGAAATGGAGAAAATTTTAAAATTGTGTGTTGTAGGAATACTTTGTCACAGTCTGAAACACCATGTCCAAAATGTAATAAGCACAGGCAGAGAATACCAAGATTAACATATTGTAAGCTGTAGAAGTGCAAAGTAATGTTTCTTAAACGGTTATGGATCAAAGGCAGAAGGCACCTTAACTGTTAGAATATGCAGAAAATATTCTCAGTGACAAAATATCAATATTCAGACTACTTACATGGCCTTTTCTGCATTTCGAGCCTAAAATGAGAGAGTGGGAGAATAGGCAGTAAAACATAAGTCTAGAGAATATTATGCAAAGATAACTGTAGAAACCTAGCCAATCAAGATGGTAAAAGGGTCAGATTTCCCAGACCTTATTAATACATATAAACCTTATAGTGCAGCAGCATCTAAGCCACATTGATATATATTATACCTAATTAGACAACCCTCTCAATACTACCGCCCACACATTGTGATGAACTATAGCTAATAGATCACTGTGAATGTTTCTAAAAGGAATCATTTGCTCCTTCCCACTTGCACTGGGAGAAAACAACTACCATCTCTGGCTCTTTATTACATCTGAACCAGGGACCACAGTTGGTTTCATTCTCAACAAATCCCAACTCATAGCCAGAATTTGCTTGTGACACGTGAATGGAACCATGTTACCATTCACTGGAGGGTGAGGACTTTTTTTGCATCAGTAACCAAGTTCCAGCAGCTGCTAAAGTCTTCAAAAAGAAAAAGAGCCAGTCAACTGTTTTGGAATATATAAAAAATGATGAGGTATTAATGTTTCCACCATTTATGAAGCTGAGACACAGGGTAGAAATCGTTTGATCATTAAAGTTAATTAAGCAGTTGAAGAATATGGACACTTATGCATTTCCCACTATAAAACATGTTGCTCTCAAGTTGAATACAGTGGTACCTCTGGTTACATACTTAATTTGTTCCGGAGGCCTGTTCTTAACCTGAAACTGTTCCTAACCTGAAGCGCCACTTTAGCTAATGGGGCCTCCTGTTACTGCCGTGCCACCAGAGCATGATTTCTGTTCTCATCCTGAAGCAAAGTTCTTAACTCGAGCTACTATTTCTGGGTTAGCGGAGTCTGTAACCTGAAGCATCTGTAACCCGAGATACCACTGTACAGATACCACCCTCAATTTTTAGCCACACCAGTACAACCCTGCTGTCTGTTGCTTTTGAAGAACTCATTTGGTCTTGATGGGTTTGAGTGTCACTATAGGGAGAAATGAAGCAGAATTGATGGTGTGAAGTTACCCGGAGCCAAGAGATGACAGCTATGGGGAAATATAAAAGAGACTGCTGCATGCATTTATTTATGTATGCAACGTGTTTAGCCGTTTTAACCATTCCAAAACAAAGCAGTACGGCAAATACTCAGGAGAGGCAGACCTTCAACAGGTTCAGCATCATTTCCAGGAACAAGAAGCTATGAAATGGTTTTACAGCAATTTTTGTCTATTGAAAATGTTGATATCCCACCCTTGCACCGTATTTGTAGCGCTCAGGCCAGCTTGCAGCAGCTGTTTCTTTTTTTAAAAAACAACAATACCGAAATAATGCAGCCCCCAAAAAAAGGGGGGAACATGGCAAGCTACTGTTGTGAAATAAGTAAAGAGAAATAGAGGAAATGGGAATGAAGCCCCCGGAGGATGCCCAGAAAAGCACCGGCTTGGCTGAGGCGCCGGAGGAGGGCGCGCGCGAATAAAAACACGAGGGCGCGCCCGCCCATTCACTCACCATGGCGGAAGATCCGCAGAAACGTAAAGCTACGCCGATCGCGGGGTCCGAGACGGAAACAGCTCCTTGGTGGCAACGCGGTGCAAGGCGGACGCGCGCAGGAGACACCGCCCCGGAAGAGGCTGGCCTTAAAGCGAGCGCGGGGGCTGCTGCAATCGCAACAACTTCCGGCTCTAGGTCTCAGGGTGCTTTTCTTGCGGGGCAAGAAGCGATGGGAGAAATTAATGAGGCAACAGCTAAGCGGGAAACGGGGCAAGAAAGTTCACAGTGCTTATTGAATTTGTATACCGCCTTTTGCAGTTTCTGCTGCAAAAGCGCTTGATTCCCCACTCCGCAGCAGGGCTTTTAATGCTGCATGATTTTGACTTCTGTTTGCTCTCCTAGCAGCAGCGGACCCAGGCAGACCCTGAGCCCCGATCGGAGCCAGCCCTCGCTGGGAAAACACGGTCCAGGGAAGACCGAGCTTGCTCGGTGTGCCATGGAAGAGCACTGAAAAGGAGCGCTCCGTGCAGCGACTTTTTGTTACGTGCCCCCCTAGTAATCAGAGGAAGTTCAGCCGTTGGAGATGCAGAGATGAGAATCGGCGCTTTGTTGAATTTCGACCTTTTGTCTACGTCAGGCTTCCTGAACCTCGACCCTCCAGATGTTTTTGGCCTACAACTCCCATGATCCCTAGCTAGCAGGACCAGTGGTCAGGGATGATGGGAATTGTAGTCTCAAAACAGCTGGAGGGCCGGGGTTCAGGAAGCCTGGACGTCGTTTTTTTAAAAACACGCAGAAAGTAAAGTCCTAGTTGCAGTGCTTTGAAAAGCATCGTGGCTGCTCTATACAATTGCAAAATGAAGCCGCTGAGGCATAATTATTTGGCACAGCGGGGGTGAGGAGAGGTTCTGTGTTTCCAAAGCCTATGTGACAAGCAGATATTCAGCAGGCACACCCGTTGCCCAGCCCATGCACCTACATATAAAACATTCCGTTCTGACAGGGAGGTGTCAAATGTGCACCTTCTTCTATTGATATTAAAAGACTGCTTAGTTAGCAGCCCTTCTCTGGCCCAGTATATGCTAGTGCAAGCGTTGCTAATCTGGCGCCTATGAGCACAATGACACTTGCGAAGTTAGTGCCTCCAGGCAGAGGGCCCAATCCCTGAGCGTTCTTTAAAGTCAGTCTCAAGCCCCCCTAGAAACAATGTTATGAAGAAAAATTGGCAGGTACCCACCTAAGTGATTTCTATGAAATGAGCCAGCCTGACTGCTCCCGTCACTGTTTTTAGCCAATGAATAATGTCAGATGATTGGTAAGTGATTTGTTTGAACACCAGGGAATAGTAATCCCTGTAGCCCTACAGAGTTGTTGTTTTTCTCTTGTCTGCTTCTGTCTTTTGTTCTAGTCTTTGGAATCCATGTAGTTTGCCCTTCCTCTCTCACTAGCAATCAGGATGCATCTTTCCTATGGTAGGTTTGTCTGAGATCACCCTAGAAGTTATGCAAATACACAGTAAGTATGGGTGGATATTAAAGATTTCAGCCTCTCCACAAAAGGCAAATGTGAAAATTTTGCCTGTCCTGCTCTGGATAAAATATTGCAGCTTTACCTTCACATGCAATATCTTCAATGACATTCAACTATCAGCCTAATTATAAACATATTTTACTCTGAATAAAGCCCAGTATTAAGATTGAGACTGAATTGCCTAGACACCAGTAACAATAGGAACATAGTTTCAATCCACAATTGAAATTAGGAGTCTCAGATTGTTATCGCGTCCATAAAATCCAATTGTAAGTGTCAGCAGTACACTTTGAGCTGTGGAAAGAACAAAAGTAGAATATATATTGAGCCAGGGATTCGCTGGAGGACCTTGAGATAACTTCATTTTCCAGATTCAATCATCAGCATCCCCTTCTTCTGCAATACAGAGGTAAGAATAGTGGCCTATGTCGTCATACAATTGTAACAATTACCAAAATATTTGTTCTTTGAACACCTAAAACAAACGGCTGTATAGTTAACTGAATTTTAATTAAAAAAAAATTCCTTCCAGTAGCACCTTAAAGACCAACTAAGTCAGTTCTTGGTATGAGCTTTCGTGTGCATGCACACTTCTTCAGATACACAGATGAATTTTAATGTTAATCCAAGCATGATAAGCTCAATAGGGTGGGGGGGCTGGTGTTTCTTCCCTCCCTCCCCTAAAACCACAGAGAGAACTTATTTACTATTGTTTTAAGTTTCAAAGGTGCTAGAAGTTATTTTGCTATTCACAAACTCAAAAAGCATTTACTTCTGCCATCTGATGGATGCATGCTATAACTACAGGTCTGGGAGAGGACAAATCCTTCTGTTTAATGAGGCGTTTTTACAGCATGATCCTAAAGATGTTAATATACATCTAGCATTCTAGCAGCAATACTGCCTGATCCTGTGGTGTTATGCATAACTATGTCTATTTAAATATGTGTTCTTAAATGTACCTAACTCTGCACAGTATCAAAGCTTTAATTGCATTGTTGTTGGCATCTGTCTCAAGAGACGTGCTGCTGAGATCCTGGCTACCTTATGACTAGACATGTGATTTCCTATCTATAAATTACGCTCTCCGTCCTCTTAAATGCTGTGAAACCCAAGGATGATAAATGTGAATGGCAGCCAATGTAGTGCTACCTGTTCTATGTGGAGATAATCCATGCTAAAGGTTCATGGAGAACTGAAAGGTTCTGATGGCTCAAGTTCAATAAACCATAGGAAACAACAAATCTCTACTAATTCTATCATTTCTCCTGATCAAGAATTACTCTGAAGGAGTTAATTCCTCATACAAATTTAATCTTTCTACCAATGCATTATAATTTTCAAGTAAATTATGATGGATCGTAGGAAGTTTAACATCAGTGAAGATATACCCACCAGTGATAACCATACACATAAATGAGTAGAAGCAAAACCACATAAGAACAATGCTAGCTTTTATTCAGTGTTTAACTTGCAAGCACTGTGAAATACCATTCAATAAACACAGTATCTCAAAGCACTGAATGGGTGTCATGATGGATGAGATAAGTCATTGTTTACGGCATACTAAGTCAATCACAGTACTTTCTACATGGCGCTTTTAACAGTAATGTACTGTTTGCACTGCCACACTGTGAGGTATAAGCTATAATTATTCCTCCGTTTTATCTGCAGAATGAGAAGCAGTAGATTCCCCATAGGCCCATGCAATACATGCAGAAGGATGGAGGATTAAGAAAGGGGGCAAATTATATAAGATATGACATGTTACAGCAGTAGTCCTCAACCTTTGGGACCAATATATGAGGTTTTAGTGGCACATGTGTGACCCACCTTAGGTGAGGTATGGGTCCTGGCCCCACCATTCCCTGAACCAACTTGCTCAAGAACTTCCATAAGTAAATTAAGACCATACTATTGGTCAAGTGCATACAATGCTAGGAGCATATCAATGTGAACTCATCCTTAGGTTCACATTTTATAGTCAAGCTGGTATATGTAATTGAAAATGAGGGGTAATCATTTTGAGACATGTTAGCATACTATACATTTCTGTGGGAAATGTTACACAAGAACCGAGAATAACCCGCTGTAACAGTATGCTGCTAGTGTATAGCAGCAAGCATAAGCTTAATTCCTTTGTTAGAAAACTTACTTTCCCAAGCTGTATTGCTTGGGAAAGTAAGTTTTCTAACAAAGGAATTAAGGCTGAAGGGTAATTCCCAAGGATAAAATTATTACTGACGTTAAAAGGCATAAGCCCAAATTCTGTTTAGTCTGCAATGTTATCTCATGGTGCTCAATGGCACTTATTTCCAGGCATAAATATGCAGCTTGTGTCAGGGAATTGCAGCAAGCATACAAATGTTTACCCAACTAGAAATCTTAGGATATTTGTAGTACAGAAATACTAAGCTACCATGAGCGGTTCAGCAAGGTTGTATACAAAGCTGTATTTTCTGTGATTGCACAGGAACAAAACACAACATTGAGAAAGAAGAGTATCCTTAGAAACTTTGCATTCACTAACGATGTAGGCAATGCCTGGCCGAAAACTCAGGAAGATGGTATTGAGAATTTCTTGTAATGAAGCCTTCAATACCCTCTCGCACAAGCCCTACCCTTCATTGGAGCTTTTGGCCCCAGATGGTAATGTGATGTAATGTCTGAAAAAGGTTCCCCACATCAGCTCTATGACAGGCATGTACACAGAACTATACAAAGCCGATAACAAAGTTTTTCATGCAAGTTGTAAATGTGAACTTTCTTCGACCAACAACAATGTGAATCTTTGCTCCCGAATTACTTTGACCTGAATGTAGTGCTATGCATCCTGAGCTGTAAAACCAAGGTTGTAACTCTCTTGTAACATGAAGGGAGGTTGGGTGAGTCAACAGAAGGGACACATCCCTTTTTGTTATCCAGGTTTTTTGAATATTTTTACTGGATTGTCAGAAATTCCAGCTTTTGTGAAACATCTTCATTTTTATGTGTAATAATGTCCTAGGCCTAGCTCAACAGCATTTCAAAACTAGGGGCCATATCAAATGAAATCCAGCCCTTAGTACACCCACTGAAATTAATGGACAAGTTCACTTTTCCTGTGTCTAACACTGGCTGTCACCCAGTTAAGGTTATTAGTATGCTATATTAATTCTACATAAGACTAAACTCACAAACTTCTTTTGAAGGTTTTGTCATTTGATAATTACCCTACCTGTGCATTCAGTATCAAAATGTGTGTACCAATCAATTTTTACGGCAAAAGATATCTGTATTCAGAGAACACATCAGACCTGCATTACTCATTCAGCCAATGATCGTGTTATATTGGAACTGACAAAATATACTTTGCTAGGCTCTTTCCACTGTATTGCACCAAAGAAAAACAAAATGAATGGGACATTGGTTAAGAGGGTCTCACACGTATGGTACTTTGCTTGTTTATAGCAGACCATTTTTTGTATTTTGTCACAGAATACTATTGGCCATACAGAATCTTCCTTTTCCCAGTGCTATATGTTCAATTCTTAGGGTGCACTGACCAAATTTTACCAAGTCTCATTAGCCTCCACATAGCTGAAATCCAGTTGACGTTTCAGAGCTGAAATGACTTCCAATAAGTTGTCATTGGCAGAGACCTGGTTCTAGCAATAAGCTTTAAGGGATATAGATCAAGCAGTCTTGTTACCAGATATTTTGCCGTCTGAATACCCATGCATCTTCTCCCCAGCAGGCAAGAAGAGAATCTACTTCTATCTTTAGTCAACCTCAACTACAGCCTACATTCTCGTCTCCCTTACTAGTAACATGGTCTCGAATAAAATGCCAGTTAACTGAATTTTTCTAATATAAAGGCTGAAGAATTGCATAAAATTTTTCTCCCAAGTTAGTGGAAACTTTTAATGTGATAGGTAATTGGATAGAATAAAGACTTAACATAAACATTGATTGCTAGGTAAATCATTTAACCGGAGCATGGGTCCCTTTCAACTTCCTACAAGATCACTTTCCAGCAGTAAAGCATCAAGTACCTGCAAAATCAGAGGGTGAAGGTGCATATACTTACTTCCCACCCCTCCTAGTTCATACTGACAATGGCCAAAGGTAGGCTCCTGCTTGCTCCATTTTTCTCCCAAGGAAGAGCTGGTCACACAAGGAGCAGTTTTCCACATGATGAAATTTCCACATGATGAAATTTTATTCCTCTTATTTTAGATGTCGTTGTCTCAATACATATTTTTAGACATGCTTTCTAGCACTAATTGCTGCTGTTGGAAGTATTTAGAAATTCCATGCAGGCCTGTTTTGACTGCAATATCAGCTGACAGCATTTATTGGTTTGATATAAGCCACCTTTGGTACCACAGGTAAATGCGAGGGTGGGGCACACACCTACAAGTTTGCCCCTTCACTGCTAGTTCCATGTGATTACTTGAATGAAATGTACTCTTCACATACTTCTTTCTCCACCACAAAATGTACTTTGTCCATAATGTAGTTTTCCTAATGTGCAATTTGAAAGACTACAGGATTTTAACACAAGATATATAATTGTGTTCTTGGACAGTATCTTTAGGAATACTATATAGAAAATCATTATCCTAATGACTGATCATTCTGCGGTTTGTTAATCTATGCAGAGAAAAAAGAATGCAAATATTGCTGCTGAAGTGATGTATTTGACAATTCTACAGTTTAAATGATACAGCAATTAACTTTGTATAATACAGTTGTGGTACAATAGTCAATGTTCAGCTTTTATTCTTCCACATTTGCCTTTGTAATGTTAATTTGTACTATGTATCTGAAAAATAAACCCCAAACAAAAAACTTCAGCCAAACTCCCCTTCCTCCTCCAGCTTTATTGATAGTTTAAAATTACATTTCTATATTCTAGGACTTCAATTGCTTTTACCATCTGACTTTAAAAACTGATTACAAGCAAATGAAACTCAACAGTTGTCTAAGTGATATAGTATACAAAAATAACATCTTGATTTCTGTGAAAATGCATTTCTTTGCAAGTCCTGAATAGCTCCAAATTGTGTATGCTCTAAAGCACTGATGTTCTGGGTTTGATTTAATTTGAAATATTTAATGTTTCCCATTACCTTGTTATCTCATATTAGACATTCACTTATTGTATTACTGTTACTTCAGTTCTCGATTTCTCCCTCACTCTCGTGGCCATTAACAGGCATGTGCATTGTTTTGTTTATCCCACTTAGCTATACGCTCTAGGTAAGGCCTGATACAGATACTCGGTGTTATAACAGTTATTGAGGTCAGATAATCCAAGGCCATTATTGTAATTAGTTACTGTGGAAGTTCAGACACTTCCAGTTTGTTTTCCTCCTGCATATGATCACTTCCATGGAACCCAGGGAGGCTTTGCTGGTCTGACTTAACTCTTTCCACTCATCCATCCCTATTCACCAGTGGCACGGAAAGGGGGTTCTTTAACAAAGCATTATACATAACACCTCTACCAAACTAAACATAAACATTTTTGTAGTTAAATGCAGAAAGTCGATTTTTCCACCCCTTTCCTCCTTTTACACGGCAAGTAAAGCTCACTGGCCTGGGAATAGCCTCTATCTGCCAACCTTTGGCCAGTGAAGAGGATTCAGAGAAAAATAATACAACCATCAATCAGAAAAAGGAGGGGCGACAAAGGAAAACAGTTAAGCTGTAGCCTCAATTGTGCATTCCCGTGCAAGGTGTCCTGACTCGCCACAACGATAGCAGTTGACTTCGCTAGTCTTGCTGCAGTTGATGGCTACATGGCCAGTTTCACCACACCTGCAATCAGACAGGACAGAACTTCAGTCCCACACACAAAGTACATCCATAGAAACACTACTGTATAGTATTCGGGACATTGCAGACATGATTCCTATGTCCCATGTTTTCAGCTTCTTCACAAAATAAACTCATTCTACACTTGTACAGCCATACCCTTACTGAAACCTAGTTGACCCTAAAAATTTTGGAGTTTACCCAAGTGAGCAATGAGGTATTAGCAACTTGAGAAGTTACAAATCACGAGTTTATGATAAGAGCACAAAATAATTTAATGGGACACAGAAAGAAAATCAATAAACAAATTTTATTACGGTAGAAACCGTTGCAAAAAATAATAATCCAAATGTTAACTAACCCCATATATTTTATTGTAAATACACAATTTGTTTATAAGAGACCTAAAGGTCAGCATAATGGGATTAATATTCACATTTGTTGATTTACCTATAGCATTTCACTTTGGTGCAGTCCTTTTGGATGTGTCCAAATTCCCCACAAGAATAGCACTTCTGCTCATCTGCATGGTCACAGTCGCGAGCCAAGTGGCCAGGTTTGCCACAGTTGTAGCAGCACTGCTCTCTCTCTCTCTTGGGCTCTTTGCAGTCCTTAGCAATATGGCCACCTCTACCGCAGTTATAGCAGGCTTCCACAATAAGAAAAAGGAGACAAACAAGACTATAAAACCTGGAGAGAGTTGCAGAATATGTGCTTAACATTGTGTTACGTCCCATAATTAACTGGCAATGTTTCTCCCCATCCAAACTTTAGAAATACTTACCATCCTCCTGAAGATCACAATCCTTGGCAAGATGACCAGATTCACCACAGCGATAACAGATGTCTGGGAGTGATGATGACATAAACTGGAAGCCTATTTAGAAAGATAAAGCCATTTAACAATTCAGTGGTGGTACTACATGTACCATAGTTAAATCACATAATGGGACAAAAAAGAGCATACCAATTTATTTTTGCTCACTATATTGCACTGTAAATAGCAACAAAATTAAAGCAGCTGTGTAAATAAGCCCACAAAAAACCAGTCGGTCAGTAAAAAAAACCAAACCAAACCAATCATGACATCTCCCAGAGATACTGGCAGAGAAGTAATGACTCTGCTCGCCCCTTCCATTGCATTTCCGCTATTGTGTTGGAGGAAAACTTTTCTTCCTCTGTGGCTCTTTTTAAAACCTAAAGGACTAGGTGATCAGTCCCTCCCTCCACATACCTACTTATTCACCTACATGGAATTCCTAGCAGCTGTGGTTAGGCTACCAAATGAGTTGTTAAAAGAGACTAACTAATGTTTACTTTCAATTTGTACAATTTGCTTTGGGGATGGGAAAATACCTCTGCCACGGCTTCGCATTCCACGCCCACGACCCATTCCAGTAGGGCACTCCCGAGCCCAATGGCCAGTACGCCCACATTTGAAGCACTCGTTGCTGCTCATTGCTGCAATTAGGTTTCCTAAAAAAGAGGGGAAATGTTGTTAGAATAATGTATTTATATGATAATATTTACAAGAGCTGAAGTGCTTGATGCCAACTTGTAAACTACCTATAAAAACTGTTCAAATGTAAACTGCTTTCATTTTTCACAGTATTGACACAACCCAAAATTTCTAATAATGCAGCATATTAAGTCCAATGGCTATACTCTAAACCTAACATGGAGGATAACATCCAACTCTACCTGTTACAAATTACTGTTGTGAACCTCACTTTTCTTTATCTGACTTTGCTCATGTACTACTTTCATTGTTTTCACTGTTTACATTTATATACCATCATTCTTTTGGCATTATCTCATCTTCCATACAAGGAGTCCAAGCAATGTAACAGTTTCCCACCCTTCCCTTTATTCCCAAGAGCTCAGGAGATGTAGCTGGTTCTTCTCCACCCAATAAGATCTTTATCTGCTACCAATGTGAGCAGAACGTGAGCAGGGCTGAATACCCAATACAATTCATATGAATCAAAAACTAGCACCTAAGCCCTTCCTGTCACATTTTAAGAGTCAGCTCCTTCCTATTAAGTTATTTGGCATATTCTTGCTGGAACTCAGGGGTACAGATGTCCATCTTTCAGCAGGCATCCTGTGAGAGTGTGTATTGAAATATGACATAGGCTGCTGTCAGCACCCAACTAGTGTCTCTTCCCCACTCTATACTCGCTCTGACTTATCTTTTGTCTCCTTTGTTCCTCTTCCACCAGTTCTTCTCTCAAGCCACAATTCTTCCCACATACTGCCTCATTTGGCCTTTCGCATAAACCTCTTCCTATACCTTCTTATCCTTTCATTCATTCTAGTTCATTCATCTTCCCTCTGCTCCATTTAGGTATAGTCCATCCCCATGACTATTTTTCCAACACATAACCCCACCCCCAGGAACCACATGAGGTAAAAATCTCTGATGCCTTATGTCACTTCCTTCCAAGTTTAGCCTATTACTTTTTCTTCTCTCTACTTTCAAGATAAATCTCCCCTTCCTGCACCATTTCAATGACTCCAGAGAAGGCAAACAGGTGCACAGTATAATAATATAGACACCCATCTCTGTGTTAGAAAAAGCTTATATCCATGAACTATTAATAGCAGGTAAATTTTGTGCCTTGTAAAACTACTGCCTGTTGCTAAATAAGAAATAACTCAGTACAGTATAGCACTTGGGCAATTCATGAGTCATGTCCCACATGCAGCCCTCACAAACCTACAATGTGATCCATCAGAGGCAATGTTTGAAATCATCAGGCGCATTTTGCACCTGGTTATCAGCCACTTGCGACCACGTGAAAATGCCCAGGCACTAGGATGACGCCTGACACCTCCACCATCTTGGAGTTCCATGCCTGGGGATCCTTGGATCTTTGTTTTCACACACCAGCAACACATGCTGTAGAATTCTATCTGTTATATTTTATCTGCAGAATCAGAATGAATTTCAGGAACCAAATGCTGTATTTAAAAATATGACTTTAGAGCAGTCTGGCCCCAAAATGGTAACTAGGAATTCCGTTTTGGCGACTGTAACCATAATTTAAGGAGCCATTTGGCACATAGCTTACACATCTGAGTTTCTAACAATGATCACAGGTGCCCAAGGCACTCGCCCCCATCAAATTTTGCTGCCTTGGAGTAAGCTCAATTGTGATGGGAAGCATCATCTTCATGTGCCTTCTACTCCTTGTAAATGGCAGAGAGCACTCATAGGAGATGGAAGATGCCTTTCTCCCCATCACAATCAAGAAATAGTGAGAGTTTATGATAATAGCCCAGCCCTACACTGCGTTTGGCCATATCCAATGGCAAGTGGCTTAACTGCTCACCAACCACCCATGCAGCCCTTAGGTGAACTACGCCTACATTATAGGAATATGCTCAAGTTCTCTAATACTCAGGGATAACATGGGAAATAGATAGGATCAGATTTCCAACTCGCACTATGGTGAGAGGCACTCAGAATGTTTCTGAAATGCAGTGGCAAGGCAATGAAGAGAAATTTACCAGAAAATGATTATAAACACAATTTGATACCTTTCTGATGAAATCTTTATTGTCACTATGAAGCAATTATTTTCCACCTTTTGTCCCACATTTATCACAGTAGACTTTGCCCAGATTTTTCAGTTCTGAAAGTTAATAGCCGCCGTTGAAAAGGTCAAGACCCAGCACAGCTTAGGACAGGCATGTCCAAAGTCTGTTTCGGGGACCTAATCTGGCCCGCCAGTCGGTTTAATCAGGCCCCTGTGGCAGTTTATTTACTGGGGTAAAATCCTTAAAAAAGCTCAACAACTTTGGTTGGCCCTTCACTTCATCAAATCTGGCCCTCTTTGGAAAAAGTTTGGTCATCACTGGCTTAGGAGCTCAGACAAGTATATTTATTTAATAGTTAGATTTAACAGTTCAGCCAAAGGGACACTCCAACTAGGCAAGGCTTTTAAATAAATTATGTAGCTTGGGCATCTGTTTTTAAATCTGTTTTAGTTTTGGGGGTGCAATAACTTGTGCTTGTTATATTTACATTGTCTTTGATTTCATGATTCTATGCCTTATTTGTATTCAATTCTTCTCTTATTTAAGCAATTTAAGTCACCCAGATAACTTTTCTATGAGGCAGCATAAAAATGCTTTAAATGACAAAGTAAACATATGTTAAATTCCTAAAGGGCAACAGTATGAACCTGCTACAAACACTTAATAATCCTAGAACATTTTAAATGCAAATGAAATTATAGTAGCATAAGCAACTGAGACCTGCATCAATATAAACTTCCTTGAGCACTATAAAGCGACCAGATCAGGACAAGTATGCCACTGCCTTACTTTCAGAGGACCTGCAGTTACCAAGTAGTGAAGAGCATTTGTTACACAAAATTCACAATCGTGCTTCAGCCAGGATTCAACTAGGAATTTGGTATTTAGTTATGATCTGCCCAAGCAATAGCAACAGAATCAACAATGTGCAAGATTTCCATGTACTTTAGAAGTAGTTCTGGTTAATAATGCTCTGGTGCCACTTTTTTAGTCACCTGCTTTTTCAGGCTTCCTCCTCCCAGATTGTTCCTTAGTAACTGACCTCTCCATCAGAACACAGACTGCTTGGCTCATTTGAACTCTTCCTCAGCCTATTCCTTTAAATAGTACTCAAGTGATACAGAATACTACAATAAAGTCCTTGGCTGTCTCCACTGGATTTTACACTGTCAAGTCCTCCAAGCACCGTGCTTGTCCCCCGTGTTACTTAAAGCACCTAGCAGTGCATCACACTTTCGCAGAATGATCAGCGGTTCACACACGTCTTCAAGGCTGCAAAGCACACCCGCCTTGCTTGAGATCAAGTCCCACTGGAGCCAGAGGAGCTTGTTTTCCAACTGAGGGTCGGGCGCGCCGCCTTTCCCCGACCGAGGAGCGCGCCACACTCACCAATGGGCGGACAGCAGCACACGCCATCTTCGAGCGTCACAGACACGGCCGTGAATTACAATGGATCGGCTAAATAGCTGGCTCCTCTTGCGAGTTACTCAGCCGAACACGTGGAGGACGCCGGCGGCGACGCCATCGGAGACGAGCACCTTTCCCGAACTAGCTAGAGGGCGGCCCCAGGCGGAACGCCTCGCTTTGAGGTCCCGAGCCTCCCCACGAGGACACACTCCCACGACGACACTGTTATGGGGAGCGGCCGTGGGGGGGGGGGGGAGAGAGAGAGCAGCCTCGCGTGCTGAGCGAAGGCCTCTTCTCTCTCCGCCTCATAAAGTGTCCGCGTCCAACTCCAACCCTCGCGGCCCGTTTGAAATCTCACGCGCAGGCGCGTAGGACCTGCACAGGGCCCAGACCAAACGGGCGCTTCTCGCGACGGGCAGGACCCGCCCGTCCCGTCTCCCTCCCGAGCGCGGGAGGTGGCCCCCGTCTCCTTCCCGGCCACAAGGCGGGAACGAGGAGCCCACCTACCTGCAACCGCCTCAGCCCTCCCGCGAGGGGGTCTACCACAGAGCGCCCTCAGCAAGCCCTTCTTCCCGTCTTCCTCAGAAACAACCGCGGCCGAGTACGGTGTTTTTTTTCTTTTCCCGCGCAGTAGGCCGGAACGAGCCAGCGCCCTCCTTCCCTCACCCCGCCCAGAGAGCTTTTTTCCTCACTCAATCCCCCCCTCAAACTACGCCAACCCCGTCGGCCTACCTCACCGAGGGTTACCTCTCTCTCGATTTCGGTTCTGTCGTCGGTTGAAGCTGGACCTCCCCCGCGCGGCGATGGACTCTCCCCGCTCCTGCTCTCCTGCCCCCCCCTCTCCGCTGCTCCGCGTGCGCGCGACTTGAATTGGCCTCTCTCTCTCTCTCTTCCACCCGCTGCCGTTGAGTCCCTGCTGGCTGCGCCACACGCGGTTTGCACACGACCCCGCGCACCCTCCCTGCTGATGTGCGCACGGCTCCCTAATTCCGATCACCCCGGCCAATGGCCGCCCGCCGATTCTTCCGCGTGGCCTATCGACGACAGGGCTGGAAGGGGCCAATCAGCACCGTGGAAAGGGGGGAGGAGTCCGCCTACCGGAATCTCCGACGTTCATTCTCCTAGCGTGAGCCGAGGGGAGGGACGAAGAAAGGGAGTGGGCGGGAGGGGAGAGCGCGAGAAGAGGCGCTTTTCCCGCTCGCTGCCTTTCTCGGCCTCTCGGCTTTTCTGCGGGAGGCGCTCGCTCGTTCGCCGGCAGCCCTGTTGTCGCACCTGAATTGGGAAAGGCGGCGCCGGGGTTGTTGAAAAATGTCGCAGCGTACAAAAATACACCAAGAGCGGCATCCATAGTTTTCCGCGTTACTTTTAAATTTTCCCTCAGGATGCCTGAAGGCTGCACTCCTGCACACATTTTATCGGCAGGGAAGCCTAGTGGGCCTTAGTGAACCGCCCTAGATCTGTAGGTGAAGGGCGGTATACAATTTTAAATAACAAAATATAGAAAAGGCAAAGGATTGGGTTCCACAGTGTAACGTGCGAACGTCGCCAGCTCACGCCAGTTCGCAAACAGCATCCTGAAATTAATTTCACCAGTGAGAAACTGCAACTGGACGAGACTCCCACGTCCAGTGAAAACTTGTTGACAAAGCCAAGATCTGCCAGATAATATATGAAACAGCAGTTAGGCAATGTCTTCTTAGCTTTGCCACTGCAGCTTATCATCTCGTATTTCCTTTTTTTGGAAAGGCATGTGGACTGAGTGGAACAAGTGAGTAACATTTGTAACACTTTTAGGCTGCAATCCTAGACTATCATATGGATATGGATGGATAAGGGAGAATCTTAAGAGCAGCCAGCAGAGTTTGGGATATTTTTGCAGCAGCCAATCAACCAGCTGAACTGGAGAGCGGTTTCAAATAGAGGCGAGGGCTTGTCAATTCTATTGGCTACAGCAAAAACTTGCACACAACCAGAAGTACAGTACATGTATTTTACAACCCCTTGCATGTGAATAGGTTTGCCAATAATTCTGGCTTTGCTGTGCAGATAAGTGCAGAAAGAACACAAGTTTGGGGGATGACAACACATGGGCTATGTTTCAGCAAATTCTTAGAAAAGCAAAAATGTGGCTCAGGAGCAGCAGCTAATCAGCACTTTAGGGTTCCCTTATTGCCCTAGTGATTCTCTGAAAGTGCAGAAAGATTTAAAGCATTTTGTAAAGGATGGTGTTGTGGGGTTTGGTGGTTGTTGGGTTTTTTTTTTTTTAAAGCCCTCTTCAGTGCAATTATACTTATCTGTTGAATTCTATATAAGGATAGTATGCAGTTTTAGGGAGTGAGTCATGTGGATGACATTTGGCCAGACAGAAATGATACCAGTATAAGAAAGATTTCCTCAAATAGATTATCAATAAATAAATTAGTTAAACCTCATGTTACTAAATTTCCACATACATTTGAATAAAAATATAAAGACAATTTAGCTCCATCAGCTTAGCTGAGGAGCTGTAGTGCTTTGCATACTTTTATATACTAAAAATAGTCCTGGTCTCATTTTAGGAGCATGAGAAATCACAAGCAGAGGGTTAGTAGCAGAATCAGAAAAGGGTGCATAGCTGGGAGTTTTAAAAAGTAGAGGTCTCTAGAAGTGAGAAGTGGATTAAAAAGTTAAGTGAACATTATAGTTTGGGTTAGAAGAACTTTAATTACATAATTTTTATTTCAAACCTTGTTTTCGTATTTTAAAATGTACCACTTTTCAAATACATACTGGGAAAAGTAAAATATATATATATATCTAAAAATAACAATAAAATTAACTACCGGCGCTCTAGCCATTTCAGCGATTGTTTCATTGCCCTCAGCTCCAGGGAAAACCACAGGGCTGTCCAGGCTCCATGCAATTGGAGAGGGCGCTTCGGAGCCAGACAGTCGATAGCCCTGGTTAACTCCACATTCCAGCGGATAACCAGGGAATCAGCTGAAAAGCCATCAACATGGGGTAAAATATCTCCTACCGCTCTCTGGAAACCATTTGGGTCCATTAAGTGGTGGGGGCATACCATCCAAATCAGTCCCACCTCCCTGCAGAAGGGAAGGGTCGTGGAGAAGTCTAGTCTATGCTCTGGTAACCTCTAGGTTGGATTATTGCACTTTGTTATACCTTAGCTGCCTTCAAAGATGGTTTAGAAACTGCAGCAGGTGCAGAATTTGGTAGCCAGATGGTTGACTGGGACAGAGCAGTCTGAACATAGAATTCAAATTCTGGCACAACTGAACGAGCTGCCAATTTTTCGCCTGGCTCAATTCAAAGTGTTAAGTTGACCTGTAACGTCTTATGCCTGCTCAGGACCCCAATGCCTCATGGACAGCCTCTTCTCACATGAACCGAGCAATACTGTACAGTTCCTTGGTCTCCCTTCCAGGTTACCACCCTCTCTCTGACCTCAGCAACTTTTTTGCCTCTGTGCCAGCCAGATTGGAGCCAAAGCAGAACCACTTGAATCTAGGGCTGTTGGCATTATAATCAATCTGGAGCATACATGTCATTCCATATTACAACTATGATATGTTCAATCATGTGGAAGTATTTTACAAAACAGATCAGAAGCAAAGGAATCTGAGCATTAATGACCTCTGAAAGAGCCTGTTACTATGCAGCTAAGGTACAGAGGTTCCTGAAGGACTTTTATAGTCACTGCCTCTACCAGGTCCTCTGCTAGGTCACTGTCTGCAACAGGGTGACAGCTGGTCATAAAGCTCTCAAACATCAAACAATTCTGTAGTACATTAATAAGGATTTTACATAAATGATACAATTTACATAAATTGTATGAAATTAATAGAACTCAGCACTGCCCTCCCAAAATTCTGTCTTTCCGGTTGTGTCACCACAAAACCCTTTTTCTGAGCTTGGTCTTAATGCTGGCTGGAGGGGTTCGCACTCAGAAGCTAAAACTATCAGTCCTTCATAACATAAAGAACATCAACAAACAAGGAACCTGTTTTCAAGAATTCACAGCTTAACAAAAAGCAAACAACAAGCATCATCCAAACTGTTCTGAGGTAATGCACTAGTCCATAATGGTGGCCTCTCCCACTGCACATGTGTAGCCTTCTTAATGCATTATACAGCAGTGGGTTACATATGCAGTTTAAGCACATGCAGTGGTGGTCTTTAAGAGATCCAGCAAACGTTTGTATTCTGTGATGCACAACAGGTTAATCTCTAATTTAGATCAGATAGATTTAAATGAAATATGGAGCTCAAAAATAAATTTCAGCTAGCATGTCGGAGGTCAGCTTTACATAATATAAAGTTTTCATTAGGATCTTTTCCTAAAGTTAATGGAGCAAAATGTTTTGCAGAAGGTTAATTGGATGTTGGCATGGTCTAAGCATGTGGGTATTCAAACCAATGATAGGTGCTGGAGGTGTGAGTTGGAGCAAGCAGATTTAATTCATTTGCTTTGGCAAAGCCCAGATGTTGTCAGTTTTTGGAAAGTGGTTCAAACTAGAATGCAGTAAGTTTAGTTTTGACTGCATCTTTAGAAATTACTGGTGTAAATGCAATAGCTGTCTATGTATAAAATAAATGGGGATTGACAGAGGGAATTATTTAGCTAAAAGAATAATCTTGAGGCACTGAAAATTTAGAGTGGTACCAAGTATTGTAGTATGATCTCCTGCAGCTGGTTGCTTATAAAAAGGTCCCATCTGGTAAAATGCAGAAGGATGGCCACTTCAATTTATATAATTCTAGATATATATAATTGTATGCATGAGAAATATTTCTGTTGCTATTGTTGCTATTATTAATAGTATTTTTAATTTTACATTTCTATTTTTGTTTCTTTAAGGAAGAAGGATGGGTTATGTTTTGATGGGTGAGGAGGAGCTAGAAGTTTGCTGGAGTATTGCTGTAAGATGTATTGTTTGCTGTATGAGAAACTGTCAACAAACCATTAACAAACCCAAGTTTATATTTATTTTTGGAGGCTTAACTACGCATTGCACATAAGTGCGTGTAACAGACAACTTTAGGAGGGGGGGTGATATGTAGCAGAGAAGCAGTGGGGAAAGGGTTGTGTGTATCTTTCCCCCGTTTTTCTGATAGAATTCCCTTCCTCTATTCCCTACTCCCCCCAGTGAGGGGGAAAGCAACTGAGAGGGACAATTTGCACTTGAAATGTTTTTATGCTTTTGGATCTAGTGCTTTGGAAAATAGTCATATTTGGCCCTTTATGATCAGTATAGCATTCTCTGAGAAGTTCCAATGTGTTGTGGTTTCTCAGACATTTTGCATGACTATATGGAGAAAAATAATGCTAGATGGCATTGGCACATTCAGTCAGTGTGAAGTGTTTGCATGTCCACTGTTTCTTAAGAGCGCATGCTCTAAAAGTTTATTTACTCTGTCAGGGACTAGCCACTTTGAAGGCAACACCAAGAGAGAGAAGCAGCAAGGCCCCTTGTATTAGTGATCTTGATTCCCCCCCCCCCCCAGTCAAAAAGGAAAGGTATAATACAGAAGGGCTGTAGCTCAGTGACAGAGTATCTGTTTTGTATGTAGAAGGTCCCAGGATCAGTCCTTGTCATATCCAGATAGGACTGGGAGAGAGGCCTGCCTGAAACCCTGAAACAACAGAGAGGCCTGCCAGCTAGTAAGACAGCTTCCTATGTTCCTAAATACTTTGATATTAAATAAATAAGGCGAAGGATTAATGCTAATATGCATTGTTTTAGCAGTGGAGCCACTTAAGAAACATATTTGGTTCATTCACATTCCCCAGTCCATGGCTGAACTCAGAGAATACCAGTCCTGCCAGTTTGCAGCAGAAGTCAGCTGCGCACAAGACTTAATAGGTTTGTGATGCCACAAGAACCAGCCATTCTCTCCCTCCAATTCTGGAGTTGTTTTGCAACCCTTTTAAAATGTATCCCCCCCCCTCTTTTTAAAGCCACAAACCAATGTTTAATGAATATACTTTATGCTACACTTTACAAAATAAACAAGTTAAAGGGCCTGCCTGATGATTTGGTGACAGAAGATAGATGACTAAGATCAGCATTCAATAAGATGATAAATACATGTGTTGAGAAGGCAGGAAAAGCTGGTTCGCTCCATAGGAAAAGAAAAGAAAACATGTTGAATCCTGTACATCTGTACACAAACAAAAACTACCGAGAGGAAACTGAATGGAGCCCACTGAAATATTAAACTAGGCTAGTTTGCCTGTCATAATTTTTTAAAATTAGCACATGTCATGTGTGGTTGGGTACATAGCTTGTGCTGGAATTGGAAAAATGATTAAGATGCATGGCTGCCGACATATGATGGTACAAATTAAGTGCAAAATAAAAGGGCTGAAATAAAGAACAACAGACAGCTTGGGAGCTGCATGCACACTTGTGACCCATGGTCACAGGATCCCATGGTCCTTTTATTTTCCCAGGTAAAAGCACTTCTAAAGGGGTGGATTTTGAGCCAAGAAGGAGGAGGAGGTACTACTGCTTCTCTATTCCAACCCTGCCTGCTGCTTTTACCCCTGTTGGATTTTAAAAGCACATTTATGAGAGCAGACAAAGGGTGGAAAGTAGTTTGGGGCATCTAGAGTAGAGAATTGGATAAAGCCATAAACACCCCAACCATTTTCTCCTATGCTGCTCTATAAACCACCTACTCACAAAGTAGTTTTTTTTAAAAAATAAAATAAAATAGGAGAATAAGGCTGCTGCAGTTTGATTATATGCTTTCTGCCTATGAAATTGTACCATGGAATATGTTAAAACTCTTGGGAGTGATTTACATCAAAACCATCAAAATAAAACAATAACATTTGGGGTGGGAAACTTTAAGCATCCATCTCTCATGACATTAATCACAACTAAGTTGTCCAAGACAAGATATCGAATGAAACTAAAATGGGAAGGTACACATCTATCTGTCTTTGCATACGCCACACAGCTGCTGATACAGCTGTTCCAATTACACAAGCCTGGGAAGGTACCTTAAGCTTCTCCACCCTACAATTAAAGCCATTCCTTATGACAAAGCTGGCAACAGACACTTTCCCCCTGTGCTTCTTTATGACAAAGCGGTGAAATTGCAGGAAGGGATGTAAGAGAAATGAGAATTTAGATGTAAGGTCAGATCTACCAGTGCTGATCCAGCATTGTTCACGGGGACTAATTTCTTTGGTGGCTGTTTAAAACATTTTTGTTTAGGAAAGTCTATCCAGACATGTACATGTCAATGTGTTTTAAATGTTCTTACTGTTAATTTCAGTTATTTTTAATTATTTTAAACAATTTTATTGATATTTTAAATATTTATTGTAAACTACTTAGAGGTTTTAAAACAATCAAGTGATATATAAATTTTGATAAATAAAACAATATATATAAACCTGTCACAGATCTCTTGAGTGACTTTCTTGCTTAATGTCTGAATTCCTGACCTGGACATTTGCCCAAAGTGACAAACTACAGAAAGTACAGAAAGTTCAAAATACCTACCAGCTTGTCCAAATAATATTGTGTGTGTTTTTAAATCCACTTCTGCCAAAAGTTCTTCCAATTTCCTTTCTCCCCACCTGGCACTCATATTCACCAGACTGTCAGTTAATAAAGAGGTGTGGGCTAGCCAGACACTGTACAACACAGAGCAAAACAGTAAAAAGGGAAAGGGTTTGTGTTTGTCTAAACAGGATTGTCAGGATGAACAAGAAAAAATGTGTTCTTCCAACTTAACTGATTTTGCAGAAGTTGCTATCACTGAACCGCCTTATCTGTTTCTTTTCAGGTCCCAGCATTCACTTTCTGAGCACGTGAGGAAAAGTAATTTGGGAACCAACTAGCCATAAGTCTCATGAGATTAGAAAGCAGAAGTCAAGAGGTAGAAAGTCAGCAAGTATTGAAGACTCTACAACTGTAGCAAATCTTACCTGTTCTCTTCTGTTCTGGTGGGTGATGGCAAATGGGCTCCTTGGGAGGGGGACTTCTCTTGCTAGGAGCCACTGCCTTGTTCTTAAAACAGAAAAGATGATACTTGAATCAGACTGCCTGACCTCAGCAATTATTATTGCAAGAAATGCTGTCAATAGAAGGTCAGGAAGCCAGGGATTATGAGATCAATTCCATAAGTAGGTCACCAGCTATGCAGAGTTGGGGTTATGGAATTAGGGGTCACACCCTCCATGAGTAATAATGCAGGAGGCATCAGCTTTGTTGAGTCAGCCCTGATGAAAGGTAGAAATGTGGAAACTTGATAAGCATGTGGCATGGGTGGGAAACCTCAGGCTCGGGATAAATCCAGCTCTCCATAGGTCTCCATCCATAGGCCCTCAGAATGGCCCAGGCCACACCCCTCAATGCCCCTGTTCTCTGCCCTTCTGCAATATTTTACCTTGCTGGAATGTCTCATTGAACTGTAATTATGGTTAAGTTTGTTTGCCTAGATGGACAGTGGTGTCTGTCTGGTTACTTTTGCTATACCCACTACTCGCATGTGGCCCCTGGAATGTTGCTTATGTAAGAATGTGGCTCTCGGGCTGAGAAAGGTTCTCACCCCTATACTAGAGCTTTGGGGGCATTACTGGATCAAATCACGCAACTCAGTAACAATGGCCTCTTTTATTTTTATTATAGGATCTTTAGGAGGGAGCAATTCTGAGCAAAGAAGGGGCGAGGAAGGAGATGCTTAATTCTTCTCTTGCAAGCATTTTCTCACTCAAAATTGCTTCCTCCACCAAGGTTCCTGATGCATGTTTACCCTTGCATGTTTACACATTTTGACGGAAAGAATTAAGCACTTTCCGCTACTGGCACTTCTCCACCCCAAATGTTCCACTTCCCAAACTGCTATTTTTTTTACAAAAAGTGGCTGCTGTTGGGGCTTTAAATGGATGCAGCTTCCAATGTGTACTTTGCCCTCCTTCCCGTACTATACACTCACAGGAAATCTTATAGAAAAGAGCACAACGGGAATCACAAGGGGTGTCTTACAGGGAATGTGAGGTGTGATGTAAAGCTATTTGAGTACAGAGTTCTGTCTCTATAGCAGCTTAAATGGGACCCTGCCAAGCATATTTAATGCAAGCCATTTAAAGACAACCAATCCAATGGGTTTAGTAAACCTCTGGGCATGGACATATGTTGACTCCTTCCTTTCACCCCTCCCCTACAAACAAACAATAAATTAAGTTTTAGAACCAGCATTTTTTGAAGTAGCGCAAATCATGTAAACAGTCTGTAGTGAAAACAGAATGCTGCCATTACTTTAATGTGAAAGATGGCCAATTAAGAACTAACGTTTCCGTGCACTTCCACTCTGAATCATATTGATATTACTCAGCGTTTTCTCTCGAAGTTCCCAGTGGATCAAACAAGTGGAGTGGAAAGGGGTGCACATCCCACCTTGAAGCGCTGAACACTGCCCAACAGCTTATCAACTTGGAAGAACAGAACTTCATGCTATATCTGCCAGCATCTGCTATAAAATTAAGATGTCACATATCTCAGGTGGAATGCGAAGGGTAGTCAGCATTTCAAAAGGACATGTTGTTGCACGTTGTAGCTCACTTGCCATATTTTTTATGAAGGGTAGTGACGCAGAGCAAATCAGTGTCCCAGGTAACAGCAAACTTGTCCTTTCAGTGTCTCAAGCATGCCTCTCATATGCCCCTCCTTTTCTGGAGCTTTGTCATTTGCATGACTTTTGTCACAATTAATAACAAGAAGATCACTAATAATTTTATTATTTATACCCCACCCATCTGGTTGGGTTTCCCCAGCCACTCTGGGTGCCTTACAGCACATATAAACAACATAGTAAAACATTAAAAACTTCCCGATACAGGACTGCCTTGTCTTGTCTTCTAAAAGTTGTGTAATTCTTTATCTCCTTGACATCTGATGGGAGGGCGTTCCACAGGGAGGGTGCCATTGCTGCAAAGGCAGTGTATATAAACTGTGTATCCTATGCTTCACACACTGAAACAGAACATACTTTCAGGTATGGGTGTAACCTTTAAACTGCAATGAGAAATACATCCTTTACATTAGCAGAGGAATACCCAGGCTCTCTTGTGCACTTGGCAAGGTGGTGTATTGGTGCCCCCTGTTACTTGTGACAGCCCACGTCAGTGACAGGATTCCTCCACCGAAGCACCAGAGGAGTGTGTGCATCTTGCCCAGTTGGTGGGCTCATAGCCACTCCAAGCCAGAGTGGAGAGGCATGATTTTGTCACCTCCCCCCAAACCAGCCTGCGCCCTTGGCAGGGGCCAACCTAGTCAACTCCTAGGTACACCCCTGTACCTCAGGGTTAGGGAACCTATAGCGCTCCCAATGTTGGACTACAGTTCCATAATCCTTGATCATTGGACATTTGCCTGGGGCCGATGGAGTTGGAATTTAACAATTGCAGGCAGGGCCTCTGTGGCAAACCACAGAATGGTGCTCCCCCCACCAGGGAAGCTCTATTCAGTCACATCCTGCCCAAGTCAGCCTGCACAGTGGAAGCTGATTCTGAGCTCTTGCAAAACAAACTTGCTTCCCTAAAAGATCAGACTTCTTGCAATCAGGAAAGTGATGAGAAAATGCACTGGAATGTGTGAGATAACGCCTGGCAGAAGGTTGCTTCACCACCCCACAAACAAATAGGATGAATGCTCATTAAATAGATTGACAGTCGTGTAATCTCTCCACAAACAACTCAGTCCAAATGCTCATCAAACAGGCAGTCCGGAAGCAAGATAGAAACCCTTTGAGTTGACTCAAGTCCTGTTGCAGTCTTAAGCCCACTTACCTGAAATAATCATTGAAATTAATTGACTGACCTCTGAGTAAACATGGCTATAGAGCTGTAAACTTGGCTTTGTATAGCAATGCTGTGTCTAAATAAGGACTTATGAGATGCATTTTGCTCAGCCCATAACCTGGGACTGGGAAAGGCTTTAAAACAATAGCTGCACCTTTAATGCTTAGTTCCTCTTTTCTAGTGTGTAGTTTGGTGTTACAGGTGAATTCATAAAGGAGCAGGCCTCTGTGTGATGAAGAGTAGAATAGGCACTCACCATACAAGCAAATGAACCACAATAGCATGCTTACACAAAAGGTGTTCCTTCAACCGACACTTATACTTCAAGATCAAAGCATAGATGGTAATATTCTTTATTAAAATGCATTGTCTTATTCCTCATGCACATCCTCTGCTTGGAAGCGTAGAAAGCTATAGGACCATTGATTAACACTTTGGTGTAGAAAGACATGCAGCTACTTCTCAGTGACTATTTCCCCTTTCTCTTTGCATTGTTTTGCAAAGGTTATAAGAGAGAAACCAGGGCCAGCCCAATATACCTGAGGCAGATCTGCAAACCATGCCCCCTCCCCACCAGGGAAGAGGGTTGATCTACATCAGGAACAATGGGGAAGAAGCATTGGGATCTGCTGCTCCTAGTGGATCTTGCCACCTGAGGTGGTCCCCTTACCTTGCCCCATGCCTTGCCCTGAGAGAAACACATCATTTTCTGCTTTATATACCCCATTCCCATTTGCTGTTGTGTTTCTCTGCAATACCAAGGATAAACTGTGGGCTCAGCCATACATTGAGTCAGTGTCTTTTTTCTGGGGGGTATGCTGTGGTACGCATACCCCTAAACATTTTGTGAATCTTTGTACTTCTGCCCATTTACTGTATTTATTTTTCCCGATTTGAACTATAAAATGGTGATTTTCTTGAGTCAAAATGAGAGTACTCCTAAACATTGAGTTAATGTGAACAGTAAATTAACTCTACCTCAATTATCTGTTGTTCATAAGCAGGTTTCCTCCAAATCACTGCCTCCTCACACTTCCTTCTCCCTCAATCCATATTTACTCATACCCCTCCTTTTGAAGGTATCCCTGGTACAAGAAAATCTGGACTGAGGAAAGGGAAAGTGTGGGAAGGCAATGATTTGGAGGAGAATGTCATATGGAAATTTAAGAGTTAATGGTGGTACGGGAAGCTTGCCATCCACATTAAATGACAGTGTGGATGAGTCCTTTAACTCAGGCTGCTGACTGCAGCTTTCTTGTGTTACAATTTAAAAAGCAGGAGCTGACTCCAGTGAGTCACTCTTCCATTTGTATGTGTATGTGTGTAGTATATTTGAGGCAAATATAAATATATATCTAGGACTTAGAATGACAAAGGTGACTGCCTTCCCATGGAATGCATGAACTGAACAGAACTAGAGGTCAGTAGTCCACTTGCAGATACCACAGCTAATTCTTTCAGGACACCTTGCATATCCTTTCAAGACAAAGGGGAGCTTTAAAAACTTGACATTAAACAGTAATGTGAGAAGTTGCCCTAAGATAAAGAGACAGCACTGTCTAGCTAGGCTAGTTTCTAATCTCTGCATCTAGTACAATGTTTACATATATTTCTTTTTTTAAAAAAAATATGAAGCAAAATAGTCACCTTTACTTTGAGATTCTGGTTGCTCAACAGCATCAGGCTTTCTGTATTACGTTCAAAAATGTTGAATGCTTTGGCATGAGCAATGATTTTGGACAATGTTCTTCCAAGGGCGGTCACTTACAGAGCTGCCACTGTTCTATATTTGAACAATTACAAGGCTGAAGCATATGGGAATGACGGGACTGTGGCTCAGTGTAGTATGAAATACAGAATGCACAAGGTCCGCCTTAGAAGTTTCCCCTGACGTGTGGGATAGGATGGGTGGCATTCCTGCAGATCTGATTTCAAGTTAATACTATTTCAGCTTCTGGCGTTCATGTCTGTTGCACTTCCATTGGTCTCTGCTAAGTCAGTTGTGGCAGGCGGCCTGTAGGTATGTATCAGTAACTTTGGAGATTGTCCTAGAAATGACCATGAGTTTGTTTATTAATATTTATTAAACTGGAATCCTATCCTTGTTCCAAGAAGCCCTTGGTGGTGTACATGGAGTAATCACATGGAGTGATCCAGTGAGAGAGAATACTTGCCAGAGTCACCCACTGAGCTTTGTAACTCAGCAGGGATTTACTATATCCACCTTTTCTGCATCCATGTCTAAGAGATTACGCATTTCACCATTCTCTCTGCTGTTCTACCATTTACAGTATTTATTTTCTTTTTACTCACTGTATTATGCTATATATATGAAGCTTACCTATTGATCACAATTTGGATTATAGGACAGTTTTCCTGGGAAAGCCTGATGCCATTGCACCAGATTCCAAGTGAAGAGGCAGGTTAGGCATGGTGCAGATGTAAATGCTGTTGCCTGATCTCCAAACCATGGTTAGGTAATCAGGAACACCCTGCAGTGCAAAGCTTGAGGTTTTCCTCCACTCTCCTCTCAGGATAGCATCCTCCCCTATTTGCTTTTGCAGCTAATTACAGTTCTGTTTGAAGTGTACCAGCATTTTTGTTAAACGTAGTTGGCACCAAACCTGTTTGCAGGGATGGGTGCAAGCAGCTTTGCAAACCTAGGCTAGTGACACCTTGATGCAGGTGTGACACACCAAAATTGAAAGGGAAGGGCCAGGGAAGAAGTGTGTAAACCCAAATATGCTCCTGATTGGGGCAGTTTTATGTTTCCAAAATGTCAGAATGTTCCAGCTGCAAGGGTGAGAAAATGGGAAAGGAATTACTTTCCAGCAATGTCTGAGGTGACATTGCAGGAATATTGGATGCACTGTCTGAGGAAAGGCTCATTGCTGATGGAGGGCTGTGCAAAAATAAGTGCCACAGGGAAAATGCAGGGAAGTATCACTGGTTTTAGAAGGGAAGTATCACTGGTTTTAGAAGCTTATTTCCTCTTTGCTCGGTACCTTAGAATGGGGCTTATGTGGGTAAAATTGGCCTCAGAATTAATAAAATCTGTGCTAAAGCACCCTTGAGATGTCCACTAATAATGGGCAGTCTTGATGCTTTCCACTTTAGTACTGGGAAAGAAAATTGGATAAAACATGTGAAATTTACCTGGGAGTAAGACCCATTGAACTCAGTGGGACTTGGTTCTGAGATGACAGGCATAGGGCTATACTATAAATGTTCTCCTCACGTGTTTGGCCACCATGACAGTAAGAAATAGAAACCAAAACATTTACATCAATGCAGTTCTCTTCTTTGGGTAAAGAATGAGCAGTCAGTACTCATACACACATTAGAGACCTCATGCTATTAGTGTGAATGGATGTGTGACATCTCTTATTCATGACCTGTTAGGATGAATCAAGCATAAGGCTATCTTTGGTTTGGACATGTGTTCTTCAGTGAGTGCTATTCTAAGAGTCACTGCGGAACAGGGAATAGTGGGGATGAACATGGGAGACTACCCTTTAAAATTTCTGTTCTACCATTAATGTCTCCAAGTGGCTTTTCAAATGCCATTTATTTTTTAGCCTAAACTATCTCACAGGGTGCTTGCAGACAAGTGTTTCAGTGACTGAACCATATATATCACAAAGTAAAAGGTGCTGGAGAACAGCCTGCCCTGAGGGATTTTTCCTGGCATAGAATTCTCCCCGCCTCCCGCCAGGAAGAGGTCATGAACTTCTGGACAAGTTTTTCGTTAAAAGCTGAGAGTGTGCTTTGGCCACAAGAGGGAGCCAGCAACATGTTGTAGTAATAGACCTTAAATCTTTTTGCTAGTGCTAAGTTTTTGTGACATGTCTAAGATGTGATTTATAAGAGAAGGCAGTGCAAAGAAATGAAGAGAAAGCAGACGAAAAATAAATTGACACCCTATCTTTTCAGACAGGTAGATAAATACAAAATATTTATTGTGACCAATCTTTTGAATTTTCATCTTGAATTGTGCTGGGAATCCTTCTGCAAGCTGTGAAGTAATGGGGAAAATGTGCTTCCAGAAATCCAGTCACATCTACACCAAATGTTTAAAGCACATGGTTTCTGCCAAAGAATCCCGGGCAGTGTAGCTTATCTCTCACAGACCCAATGCCCTTAACAAACTACAATTCCCAGGATTGGCAGGGGAGTCACATGCTTCAGGTCTTCCCATGATCCCTTTCAGGGGGTGCAAAATTGATGGCTGTGGAACCCCCAAAAGGAGTATTGCAAAAACAATTCGATTACCTATCATCCTTGTGCATTAAGATAATTAAGACAGCACGTAACAATCATTATCAAAATGGCACAGAATATCAAAAAGGGAAAAAATCAGATTCCCTGCTCCAGAGAGTTTACCATGTATAATGGGCAAAAAGCAAGGCGAATGTGGGGACTACCATTGCTTTAGGTGTCTGTCTTTAAAATCAGTGGGACTTGACTAAGGCTTGATTTTGTCGGGTGTGTGCCCAATGTAGCTATGATTTACTGCAGAAACAAGAATGCAAATATGCCCTCTGTCTTGAAATTGCCCATTCCACCTTTTCCTCTGTCAAAATATACATGGTAAACTCTCTGGAGAAGGGAATTTAGCTTGTGGCCAAATCGGTTTATTTTTATTTATTTTTAAAGGAAGGAAGGCATTATATTCTCAACAGGTTTGAACAGAAGATGCACATATTGGAATTAATAAGTTTACATTCCACTGTTTTTTTCAGGCAGGCATTGCAAGGAAAGGCCACATTGGTGCCCAGCGCCAATTCTTATTTCCCAAGGCTACTGCTTTATTTAACACACAAAAAGTGATATAGTGAATGCCTATGAAAAACTGAAGTAACTTTGAGTGTTATATAGCCAAAGTAATATAACTAACATCTGGAAAGCTCCAGACAGTAATAACTGATCTTCACATAGTATGTTCTATCTGCAGCAAGTCTTTCCCCTAAATTCAAATCTAGACAATTAGCTCGCTGAGCTGAAGCTGAGGCAAGATTAGAGACCCCAACCTGTTTTGCTGCTAAATCTAGAGATTACTCTGCATACTATCTAGCTTCTTAAAAATGGCTTACTCCATCCAAAATGAGCAGAAGCTCATTCCATCACTCAGGGACATGGTACAGGACTGTACCACTTCAAAAGGAAGGGGGTTGTAACTAGTTTAAATTACTTTATACAACCAAACCACATTTTGAAGGCTTTCCCTAAGGTGATGAGCTGCTCCCTTGCCAGACATCAGAGATGAGAGATAGGTTGGGTGTAGAATGCATTTCCTTGCAGGCACAGCTCAGTGCATTATTGTTAATTGCTATTAGGAAAGAAAGGTACATTTCAAATCTCTCCAGTGCTGCAGCTCTAGAAGAAAATGGTGGACACATATTTTATTTTCCCCACAGACAGATTTGAAACTGCTGCAAGCCAAGAGTTCTTCAGTCCTCCTTCTGCAGTGCCTGCCTAGTTTGAGAAATACACAGATTAGCACAGGGTGCCAGAAAGAAAGAGAGAGGTTCATATGAAATGGAACCAAATGTAAATTGTAGCTTAAGTGCTGCTGCTGCCCCAGTACTGAGTCAGCAGTGCACGCTTGGCCCTGTTACAGGCAGGCCAAAGGAGCAGCAGAGTATGCAAACTAGCTTGGCTTGTTTTACTTTGTATGCAGATACTGAGTTACATAAGAGAGAGAGAGAGAGAGAGAGAGACCTGCCGTCAAGAACTTAGATTCCTTCTGAAAATAGCCAAAAATATGAAGGTAACGTCAATGAATCATTTATATTTGTTCTGGAAAGGGGCCATCAAATCACCTCATGTAGCTTTCTCCACTGACTCAATTAATTCCTTGTCTTTTAAAATACCTGACTGTGCCCTTAAAGAAAACTGACATCCACTTAACCTCCCTGGAATGCCATGTCAGATAAATTGAGACTGTGCTGAACAATGGATAATGGAATGAGAAACCTGCCAAATGCTTGAAATTTAAATGAGGGATTTCCCAAGTGCCCTTTAGGTAAAAAAAAAAGAAAGAAAGAAAAAAAAAGCTACAGCTGGGTTCTTTCCTGATGACCCAAAAGGCCAGTTTTTTGTGCTATGGTTGTGTTTGGGCTGACAATGCCTGCAGAGAAGCAGGTGGGTAATGTTAAGAATGTAGGAAGCTGCCGAGCACAAACACTGGTCCATCTAGCTCAGTATTGTCCATGTTGATCGGCAGTGACTGCAGGGTTTCAGCCAGGGGCCTCTCTCTCTATGCCCTACCTGGAAAGGCCAAGGGCTGTAAAGGAGTAGGGCTCTTATTCACTGCTTAAAATAATAATCAGAGGAAATGTGTGCTGTATTGCGGTGCCAGAGAAGGGAGGCCCACACTCTTCAGAGAATAACTACTTCTGTAACCACTTCTGCAACTGTACTTCCCTTCACGAGTGTGAAGGAAAGTGTGTGTTTTCTCAGGGTCAAAAAACTACAGGGTCAAATATTGAGGAAAATAATTTATCTCATAGCAAAATGGTGCCTTGAGGAATGATAGTTTGAGTCACCCACAGCAAATATAACAAGTTCACATTTATTGCCTTATAATTAGTGTAATGAATCCTGATTGAAGATGTCACATGAGCATATTTTATGAAGGCAGGAGTGGGTTGATAATGCAGAGATCATACTGCTCATCGGTTGCTATCATGGCCTTGGCAAAATTAGGCCCTGAGCTGATTTTTTAAATTATTATTATTCTCCATGAACAAATTCAGCATTACTATTTATGTATTTATTTCTCCCCACGCCTTCACCCTAACATTCCAGGGTGGGTGATCTCAGAGGATAGGGGAAAAGATTGAACAAATATTATGCAGTACAATAAAGCCAATGTAGAATCTGAATATGGGATGCTCCATACAGTTCTGAAATCAAAGTACAAAGATGTATGTGTAAAAAGTGGCAACAAATATACTGAGAAATGGGGCCCACCCACACTTCCTTTTCTCCCACATTTGTAGACATGGGTCTGGGCTTTCCAGGTCCATGTCTTAGTGGGAAAGCGCTGGACCCCCCCCCCCAAAAAAAATCACCACTCAGACATAGACCTGGAAAGCCCAGGCCTGGCCCTAGAAAGTATGGAAAGGTAAGTGTGGATGAGACCATGGTCTTCATTCATTTCTGGAAGTCTTACATTTTAAAAACTCTTTTTGGTGAAAAACAGACTTTGTTGGCATAGGTGTGCATATACTGCCAAAAAGCTGAGAGGCAGGGGACAATAAGGTTATGTCTTTAGGAAACCTTTAACTAAGAACTGAATAGTGCAGTGGTTACCAATTAGCTAAGTACTGCGGACTCCCTGCTTTTCAAAAGCCAAGCCATGGACTTTTGAAATTTTTGATAGATTTTGTTATGTGAAGGGTGCCATGGAGTCCGCGTACCACCACTTGGGAACCACTGGCATAGAACAATGTCAGTGCATTGGGAAGACATCAGTCTTGATCACACTGGTAGCAGTTAGACAAATCCACATCTCAGGCATTTTTATTTTTTTTATTTTTTGCCATATTTAGGCCCAGATGCAAAAGGCCGGCAGGTTCAGGAGGAACAGCCAGGGGCCACAGAAACTTCCTCAAAGTATCTGACGTCTGAGGAGATTCCCTCATTCTATTTAATGATAGGACTGGCCCTTTCCTCCTGAAACTCTGGGGAGATTCCGCTAGTCAGTTTAAACTAGACAAGTTAGATTGCCCAGTGGCTTGGCTTGATACATGGCGGGTTCTTATATGCACCTGAAACATATGATTGCAATATAGCAAGGGTAGCTGATCCTTTCCCCTGCAAGGGCTGCATGTACCCTTCGAAAACTCTCCAGGGGCTGCATGCCAAAAGTGGGTGTGTCGCCATCAACACATGTTTCTTAACGGCTCTGCACTTAACTAGCCTGGCGAAGCTGGTTTGCATGAGCCAGCTCAGGGATTCCTTGTTGGGCACAATTCTGTAGCTTGCATTTCCCCTTCATATCCCAAATATTAGTTAGATTCTGTCATTTGTTAATTTCTTTGGTTTAGGGAAGATCTCCCCACCAAACATATAGCAGTATTTTGCCAGCACATGCTTGTAGTGGATGAAGCGTTCTTGCATGCCATAGCTGTGAGCAAGACTGTAGCCATAGGCACTTACAGAAAATCATTAAGACTGTTAAAAGTAGAAGGTGGTTTTTTTTTTTTAAGTGTAAGAGGTATTTACAGTCCTCATAATCCCCTGGAGTTTCAGATGTAATATACTATAATTAATACTGTATGGGCTTTATGTTGCTATCATTATCTGAGAGCCACATGCTTCTAAGCTATATGTAATGAGAGAATGAAACCTAAAATCTTTGGAGTTGAGCAAAACCATTCACAATCTAGATGCTCTTTTTAGCCTTCAAACAACACACTGCATTAGCTCCTTGTCTAGCCCACATATGAATGTGTGGTATAATCAGGATCTCATGGGCAAGCTAAGCAGTGACGAGGAAGCAAACCAGTCAGCCAGCTAATCTACAGAACAGCTTTAAAAAAGTCATTTTCACTGATAGACTTATTCAGCTAACAATTCAAAGTGCAATGCAAACTTTTCATGTGCTTATTTTGAAATTATTGATCACTGCTGGGGGGACCTTATGCACCAAATGAATGGCCATATAGTGCAAAAAATAAATAAATCAACACCTTCAACAGAAATTGAAACTAAATTGGAATTGGAAGGATGTGGACCCTAGATATTACACTTCCAAACAGAAGAAGAGGTATCATGTAGCACACAGGGAGAGGAATAGCAAAAGATGAAAAGTGATGTGTTGATGGATGGAACTGAGGGAACCAGGAAGTAGTGGGGAACATAAATTATGTAAGCTTGGTGTCATTGCTCAAGGTCTTCTATCAGCTTGGTGCTAATGACTTGGAATTGTAGTTTCCCTATCTTTAACTAAACCATAGATGCACATCAGATAAACTAAGCTGCTTTTTTTCTTGCAGAGGTGGAAGGTATTGGTAAACATTTGACATTAATTGGGGCTTTTAGCACCTTTTTGGATTGATACATTTCCCAGAAATCTGGGGGAAGTCGTAACTGTTTAAGTGGTATAAAATGTGTGGTATGGATGTGGCCCTAAAGAGTTGTCCTAGGAAATTTATCAGGGCAGACTCCCCCTGCCATTGGGCTATCCATGCTGCCCTCCCCCTTTCTTAATGATCTAAAATGAAATAGGGCCACAACAGTTAGTCAATTAATCCGACTAATTCATCAGTTAAATACCTTTGTGTTGTTAAAATGCCGCAATTCAATGCTTTGCACCAACATGGAGGTAAAAAATCATGAGGGCCCACCTCCTTATTAGATCTGGTTGAGAGATGCATAACTTGTGGATCTCTAGTGACAGATTTTCCTACTGTACTTGTATTTCTGATATCCAGAGTGTAAAAAATTCTGACAGGAAGTAAGCACAGCTGGGCTGCACTTGATGCAGTGTTACTATTACCATTGCACATACATCCTATTGTGCAACAGGATATGTATTTCTCCCTCCCCCACATTTCTTCTTGGTGCTGTTGCATGTGCCCTTCATCTCAAGCTGACAGCAAGAGCCTAGAGCTTGTTGACAAAAGCACCCCTAGACAGCTCCCTGCCCCCTTGCCCTTCCCATTGCTAGTGCTTGTTCATCATCACTCTTGCTAAGGCTCAGGTCCAAACCCCCCCCCCAGCCTCTCCCAAATGTCAATACTGGGATGTTGAGATAGCCCCCCATTCCTAATATTTCTAGTGCTATTGTGCATGTGTCTCAACTCATGTTAAGACAAGAGAGTCCTCTTATCTCTTCCTGGCAGTGACATGCTTTCACCTTGGCAGAGAAATCCAATACCACCACTGACTTGCCACATTTGCTCTCTGCCCTGTGCCCAGCTGGCATACATTCTCAACCCAGACGCAGACAGTGGGACCCCCACTCACTTCCTAATATTGCCTTGCTGAGATGGAGAGTTCTGGCTAGGGAAGACTCAAGGAGTCCCAAGCACTGCCACAAGAAAGGTCATACGACAAGGGCTTTTTGCTGTGCGTGTGATTCTGACTGAGTAGGTCTGTTGTCCTTTACGCATATTAAATACACATAAAGAGGGGGCGGTGAAAATCTCTTCCCTGGTTTTAAAACACGCATGTTGATGTTTCACTTAATACTTCAATACAACTTTAATAACTGTACAGATTAATCGGCTGAAAATAAAGAAAGCATGCTCCCATTAGAATTATTGGTTTTATGCATATAATGCCAGTTTAATACATGAATTACTCTGTAAGTCACGTACAGTTTCTTTAACTGAATAACAGCCCTACTATTGATAGGCACACAGCAATCCTGAAGTGCTTTGGTTCTAGCTCAGGAAGACAGTTACACCATTCTCATGGTATAATCTAAACTTGGACTTAGAAGGCAAAACATCCATTTATCCCTTAGTACCATGGTCTGTAAATCAGATTAGATTCAATTTCTCCTTGCTCATTTTCAATAAACCCAGAAAGAGCAAACAAGGCAGACTTGTTTCATTTTCACTTGAAGCAGGGCTCCCCAGATGTTGTGGGACTCTATCAGCCTCAGCCAGCAATGCTAATGGTCAATGATAGTGGGATTTAGATTCTAACATGTGGAGGACCACAGGTCCCCCCCCCCACCTGATTTAGAGCATCTCAACACATCGAAAGTTGCATGGCATCCATGCAGATAAAATATCAGTGGGTTATCTGTCCATATTGGTGACATAAAGATTCACAAGCCATGCACAAGGGATACTGTCCACATTGAGGGAAGGAGCATATCATCCCTGCACTATATTCCTACTCTTTTCCTAGTCACTGCATCTTTTATTGTGCCCTTAACAATATTGTGCTATTGACCTTACAGCTCAATCCTAGAACATGCCCACTGAGAAATAAGTTCCACTGAGTTCACAGGGCTGCCACTTACATTCTGTTTTGTGCCTGGATGTACTCCAACCCCTATTCGTCCCTTGTTTGAAATGAGCAAACTACCTCATGCTAGCTTTGTGTAATGAGGCAGAAGGATGAAGACAATTTGCACTGTGCCAAGAGGGTGGAGGATAACAAGGAAAGTGTACTGATTAAGGAGAGTGTCAGGAAACGATCACGAAAGAGATGAATGTCAATAGATGAGAATGCTGCATGTAGACCTCGGTATTATTGTAGTAAACAGCTCTTTGCATATATCATCCTCTTGCTGATCACCAAACCAGTTGGAATTGTTTAGCAGATGCTGTTCATTTTCTTTCAGTTGTGTAATTTATTATAAGGAAGTACAAAGTGTACCTATGGCATTTAAATAAAAACCTGTCAGCAAGTGACAAAGCTGCAATAAATGTCCCACCAGATTATCAACGGTGCTTGTGATGATAGATTTCCCAAGGAGAAACCATCTCATCTTAGGCAAAAAGTGCTGTTTTGGTATTCCTCAAATGGCTCAGAACAACACAACTAATGTACACACCCACAATGGAAAGCTTATAGTATGTCAGCAATAATTCTAATTTTACATAAATTGCTCATGGACCTGAGTTTTCCCACATCAACCCTATGTGAGCAACTGCATGACTCCAGGCTTGCAGGGCCCTTTATGACGTCAGAGCAGCTGAGCCAAAGGCAAACAGCTAGTAAATCCACTTTCAGGAGTAACACAGGCCCATATTTTAGTGATGATACGTAGGTGTCTAGAAGTATCTTTCATCAACTTCATCTGGCAAGGAGGTTGTGGCCTCTTTTGACATTACAGACCTGGCAAAATGATTCATGCTTTTATAACCTCAAAACAGACAAGTGTAATGGCCTCTACACAAGTTGCTCAGAAGCTTCACTGAGGACAGAATGGAGCAACCTGCCTCCTGTTGAGGATGGGCTACCAAGAACACGTCATACTAGCAATGCTCCAGCATTTGCACTGGTTTTCTGGGCATGACTCATGGTCCTTGTTTTGACCTATCAAATGTTAAACAACTGAAGCCATACAGTACTTACTTCAGGAACAGTAATGTCCACTAAATTCTTGGTAATTGCACTCAGACTGTGCAACTCCTTTCCCCTGGAGGCAATGATGACCCCAGCCTTGACGGCCTTCCTTCACCAAATTAAGACATTCTTGTTCTCCCAGGTCACTGGAGGTGCTGGTTAAATTAGCTCTGTTCTTAGTGTTGTTGTCAGCCTCTGTTTTATTTAAGCTGTTTTTAAAAGTGTGCTTAATTCTTAAAAAGCACATTTAAAAAAAATGTATTGTAGTATTGGTATTGTTTAATTGGGCTAGAAAATTATTTGGGACCGCTATTGGCATAAATAGCCATATAGAAGCAATAATATAGATAAATTCTGTCAAAACATTTAAGAAGTACCTTTTTGACTCATCTGTTGGGTTTGATTAGTGAGGGAACCTGTTATTATAATGGATTAAGTGCCACCTGAATACATGGCACTTTATAAGTAACGTAAGCAAAGGAAAGGTTCACTCCCCAAGAATCCTGCAATTTACATTTAGAGTGAGACAGAGATGGGTGAATTTATTGTTATTATTTATTTATTTATTGGATTTATATACCGCTATACCTGCAGGTTTCAGGGCAGTTCACAGAATCGAATCAAAATCAAAGTAAAATAAAATGCAAGCAACAGATCCACACCATATGTTTCAGGTACATTCCACACACATGACTTCCCCCAAAGAGTCTTGGAAACTATAGTTTGCCAAGGGTGCTAGGAATTATAGATCTGGGAAGAAACTATAGTTCCCAGAATTATTTGGGGGAAGTCATGGAGTGATTTAGATATCCGATGTAGATCTGCCCTACATGGATAGGTTTAATTAGGCTTTGTTTTTGATGGGGACCAACAGCAGATCTAATCAGGACATGCAAACACACTTGAGGGCCCAACACACTTTTGTTGTTCAGGTATGTGTGTATTCTGCAACATGTCATTGACGCAATAATGATGCCTTAGTTGTGAATTTATACCGCGGTCCACACATCATTCTGCTTTATTTTTCTGCGACGCTTCCTCAATGTACAGTAATTTCATTAAGTATTTCTTCCTGAGGGGCACTCTAGCCCTTTAGGCCAGCAAAAGCAGGATCAAAAACAAACTGAAATATTTGTGGTATAAAAAGTTACAGAATTGTAGCAGAAAGTTATGACGCATACATGGATTGGAAACAAAGCAGCGTGCGTGCCCCAGAACTTTTGCAGGCACAGATAAAAGCAGGATTGCACATAATTGCCCCAGTACCAGGAACGTGAGCAAAGCTGCTTCTGTGCTTGTTCTTTTGGCAGCCCTGGGGTTGGGAAAAGCAGATGCCCTGAGTCTCCCTACTCTTTGACACTCATCTGCACCTCTGCCTTACTTGCTGCTTATAGTCTGCCGAAGGATGTCCACATTTGGAATAAGATGACCATACTAAGCAGTTAGCTAGTGTGTTGTCAGTGCTGAAAGCTCTTTGCCCTAAATCCTTACAACAGCCCTTTAGGGCGGTATTATTATTTCTATAGAACACAAATCGAAAGGTCAGACTGAGAAAGTGTGGCTACCGAGCAAAATTTGAACCAAAGGCTTCTCAGCCTACGGCTCACAGTGGCTACACTGAATTACATGCCCATGGTCCAAAATAAGACCTATGCTGTAGTCCTTTGCATGTAGTACAGACCCACTAAGCCATGGGTAGGCAAACTAAGGCCCGGGGGCCGGATCCGGCCCAATCGCCTTCTAAATCCAGCCCACGGACAGTCTGGGAATCAGCGTGTTTTTACATGAGCAGAATGTGTCCTTTTATTTAAAATACATCTCTGGGTTATTTGTGGGGCATAGGAATTTGTTCATTTCCCCCCAAAAATATAGTCTGCCCCACCACAAGGTCTGAGGGACAGTGGACCGGTCCCCTGCTGAAAAAGTTTGCTGACCCCTGCATGACTAAGCTCTGTGGAACAGACTTCTGTGTAAGCATGCATTCGATTGGACTACACTGCAAGAAAAATGCAACAGGCCAGTTGGCTGTGGCTTGAGAGCCATTCTGATTTAGGCAGACAGAGATGCTCAAGCTTACCAAGCAGTTCTTGCTCATAATATACCTCATGAGACTCTGGTTGCTGGAAAAAGCTGTCTGAACCAGAATAATAAGTTCTCAGGGTTTTTAGAGGCAAGCCATGTCTGTTTAAAGTGGTATGATACTTGTTTCAATGTATAGTGCAGATGCCCTTTGTGACCTTTTAAAGGGGCTGTAGTTATTCTTGGTGGCTTTTGTAGACTGGTAGTGGGGGTTTTCTGCATTACTATGTTTCAGTTACTAAACTGGATTATTTTGTTCTAATTGCTTCTTGTTTTAAAGATAGCTCTAAATGTTACTGTGTTTTGATGTAAACTGTCTTGAACCTGAAAAGGCAGAATACAAATATTATAAATAAATAAGAATATGCATTCTTAACCACTGTCTCAGACTGCATTTATGTGAAACTATATCTAGATCGGAGCCTGCGAGTCTAGCCGTTAAACGGAGAAGGGATAAAGGATCTCGGATGACAGCTTTTAAAATAGGAGAGATCTCTCCAACGTGAAAGCTTGCCCTGCCCTGTCCTCTTCTACCAACACAGCCAGCCTAATCAAAGGTATAACCTGGGTCACACTTCCTATGCGTTTTCACTGAGGCTATCCAGCCAACACTCTTGTCATCCTAATAATGATTTCACTTTTACCTAAAAACATCTAATTCCCATTTCTTACTTTTAGCACTGCCCACAGAGGAGCAGAGTCATTATGGGAAAAACTTTGCATCTGTTTACAAATGTAGGAGAGTTGACAGTGTGGGAAACAATCTTTCACAGAGATTAGTTGCAAGGCACTGTTTATTGGAAGAGATAACACAGCCCATAGAAATGGGGGCCTTAAAGAAAACACACTTGTACTTTGCCATATAGCAGTAGAGCTGGTGTTTACACCAGTGAGCAAGATTCACTATAATTATAAATATTTACATATCCAGTGTTTACAGGCTTTGTGGGTGTCCGCTTCACTCATCAATTTACCACACTGTGATATTTATGAGCAGAGGTGTAATGAATCGTTCATTTTAGAAGTCATATTTTGGCTGCGTACACACTAACCCATTTGTAGCAAAAAATGTAGTTTTTCTCAGTCTGGAATCATTTGTGCTTGTCCTCAGCATGCTGCTTTCAATCTAGATTCATCCACGAGGGTGAGTGTAGTTACTTGATAACACATTTGAAAACCTTTCCCTTGATGAGGTTATCCATGCCTTTTGCCTCCTGGCACATGTCACAAGTGAATTAAGAAGGAAGTGGTGACTGTAGTCCTGGTCTATGGCCACCCACAGTGTCATTGAGCAGGTGTGGACTCCTCCCTACCCCCCATTGCTGGGACCACCTACATCTGTTTTCAGATGGACACACACATAGAATCATCGAGTTGGAAGGGACACCAAGGGTCATCTAATCCAGCCCCTTGGAATACAGGAATCACAACTAAGGGTAACGCAGAATCAATCTGCAATGAGCTTTTATTTTCAGAATGAAACCAGTTTCTCAAGAAGTGCAAAAACTACGCAATAGATTTAGATTGTGTATGGACTACATAGAAAAAACAAGTGCATGGTCTCCCTTGAACATAGAATCATAGCATTATAGTTTGAAGAGACCCCAAGGGTCATCTGGTCCAACCCCCTGCAATGTAGGAATCTCAACTAAAGCATACATGACAGATTGGCCATCCAACCTCTGTCCCACTGTCAAACAGCTTTTACTGTCAGAAAATTATTCCTGATGTTTAGTTGGAATCTCCTTTCTTGTAACTTGTATGCCTTGGTTCGGGCCCTAGCCTCCAGAGCAGGAGAAAACAAGCTAGTTCTATCCTCCATGTGAAAGCCCTTTAGATATTAGAATATGGCTATCATATCTCCTCTCAGTCTCCTCTTTTTGAGGCTAAACAAACCCAACTCCCTCAACTGTTTCTCATAAGGCTTATTTTCCAGACCCTTGCTCACCTTGGTTGCCCTCCTCTGAGCACATTCCAACATGTCAATATCCTTCTTAAATTGTGGCACCCAGAACTGGGCACAGTATTCCAAGTGTGGCCTGACCAAGACAGACTAGAGCAGTACTATTACTTCTCATGATCTGGACACTATAGTTCTGTTGATACAGCCTAGAGTAGCATTAGCTTTTTTTTGCTGTTGCATCACACTACTAAGATTCCTAGATCCTTTTCACATGTACTACTTGGCAAGCCATGTGTTCCCCCTCTTAAATTTGTGCAGCTGGTTCTTCCTTGCCCAAGCGTAGAACCATTTGTCCATATTGAAATTCATTTTGTTAGTTTGGGCCCAGTTCTCCAATCTGTTACGGTCATCCTGATTCTGTCTTCTGTGTGTATACAGCCTTTATCATTTTGATCCAGAAATCCATGTGGACTAATCCCTCTGCATGGCTCCTTTCGTTGAAATTAATGAGGAGGTATTTTGGATGAGGGAGCTCTGTGCATAGGTCTCTGGCTCAGGATGACATATAACAGCAGAAGCTCAAGCAGCCTTTCTGTTTTTCTTCTTTGGCTTCTAAATGGGATTGCACTCGGCGGAAAAGAGATAATGTCAGCCAAAACATTTAAAGAAGGGTTTGCTTAACTCCCAAAGAATTAGGGCCAATTCACACCATCTGCTTCTTCTTTTCTTCTGCTTGTGGTCATCTGAATCACTCACCGCAAGCAGAATACACAAGGTTGGGTCACCCACTGGTGCGCTTGGCCTGTTCACATCTGGAAGGTTTGTGGTGGTGAGCAAAATGCCTGGTTTTGCTTTTGGTGAGTAGTTCAGATGACCTGTTTGCCAAGAGCATAGGTCACCACAAGAAAAGGAAATGATGGAGTAGGACTGGAGGAATCCAAAGATCACAGAATCCATAGGAAATCAAAGACCACAACCTTTCCTGTCAGTGGTGCTTTAAGATTTGGTGGAACTCTTTCTACCATGAGCTCCTGATGAGTGTTGCTGGGTGAACAGAATTTGACCTTGCCCCTAAATTTGCCACTACCTGGCAGACTTCTTTCATTCATGGCCATTGATAAGGTGGAAAGACACATCTCCAGCTATGTTTGCATCAGCTACATTTCCTCAGGTAGGAGAAACTGCAACAGTGAGCTACTGCCCACTATACCTATCCAGGAGAACTATGTCTAAGATGAATTACTAGCTGGCACCATCCTTATTAAAATGTATATACACCTGTTTTGTTCTGCTACCAGATGAATGTTAAAATGCTTTTCAAGGTAATCTGGTTTGATTTTGGAGTTCTTTCTGTGCCAGATTGGGTAGCAACGTTGCCTTATATCTGCATAATTGACCTCAGCATGCCACATGGATGCACCCAGACTTGCTCTGGTCTGCTGCAACTCCTACATCCTGATATCTCTCTGTTCATCTGATCATTGCTGCCCTGAACTAGTGATGATGGAAAAAGCAACCTTGAATTGCTTTTAACTGCCTTGCCAGGGATGAGGAACCACAGGTTCCGGGGGCCAAATGCAGCCCTCTTCCAGGCCTGTCTGGACCTCAGAACTGTAGGCCACACCCACTCTTTCCAGGCCACACCCATCCTTGCCCCTGCTTTGCACTCTGGATGTTTTTTACTAGCTGGAAAGTGCCCTTGAACTCTGAGCTTGGCTGGATGGAGAACAGAAAGGGGCATGTGACTATTTCTAGAAGCTAGCCTACTGAACCAAGGTAAAATTTCCAGTTATAAAATTTGCATGTGGCCCTTGGAAGGTTGTCCAGAAGGAAATGTGACCCTTGGGGTTAAATAGACTCCCCACCCTGCTATGTATCCTCCAAACTGCTTTCTTCCATTGTCCTTTCGGGCAGTTGATGGATGTGAAGCTCCGGCAACCTCACAGCCTCTGTGTCACCCCCATCTTCTAAAGATGCCATGATTAGGAGACTTGCAGCATCCTTTGTCTGCAACTTCATTCCTGCTGGTCTGGTAAAATAAACCCATTTCTAGCTTGCCTTTTAAGGTGTATACATTCCAAGGTGGTTTACATAAAATCAATGAAATACCATATCAAAATTCCAAGATTTAAAAGAGAAGTAAAGAAAAGTAACCACATTAATATTATAGCAACAAATAAATGTGTGTGCAAGTTCCAATACTCAGTATACATGGATTGGTCTCCTACTGGAACTCTTTTTCTCTCTTCCACAGCAAATCCTAAGGTCACTCTTTCATCTAGAGATATTTTCTCTCTACTGATCCTGATCTCTTTCTCTCTAGGCCTAGATGTAAAAGGGAGGTTGTCAATGCTTTTGTTTCCCCCCCCGTGCTTTCAAGTTGGTGCCCTCAGCAGCAGCATGCTGTCGAGGCCACAATTCCTGGCACTCGGGGACTCGGGATCCAGTTACATTTGCTGGTGTCATGCAGCCTCTGCAAGCCACTGTATTAAATTGACAATCTAAAAATAAAAGAGTGGGAAAAACACAAAGTGAAAAGAAAGCCAGCTTTTAAAATTGAGGGGGGCAAGTGGGGAGGAGGAAAGAATTGCTGGAGGGATTGTGAAAGACATGCAGCAGCTCCAGAGAGAAAATCTGAATACCTTGGATGGTATTTAAATTGATGCTGTGGCTTTACTGCCTTTTTAGTTTGTACCAGCCATGTGATCTTCTTGAGTGTCTCCAACTAATCTGCATGGGGAGCTGGGAAAGGCAAATTGAGCTGTCAGTCTTGGGCCCTTCCTCCCATCCTCCTGCTTCGAGTCAACATCAGCTGCACCTTGTTTTCAAATCTGCCTATTCTCTTGAGCTAGTTTGTTAGATTTCAAAGCAAGTGAGATGCCGTCTTAAGAAGCTGTTCCTATTAGTTTTCCATCAAGAGAAAATAGGCTCTCAAGACTACCATTGGTAAGTCTCAGTAGAGCAGTTGTTTTCATAAACATTCCCAGATTTGTATAGTTTTGGATTTTCTTTTCTGGGGTTGTGAAAAGCAAAAGCTAAATTTTGTCTAGAATCTATCAACACTACATGCCAGGGGTTATTGCTGTGGATAATTAGCTCTGAAAACGACTATGTAGCTAGGTTTGTGTAAGACATTATGTGACCATTGTGCAATGTATTAGGTTTTAGTCTTTGGGGGTGGAGGGAAATCAGTCATACTTAAATATTGGTGGAATGCACATTTCCCCCCAGTGTGACGCTTATGCTGTCATAACCACCAGGATTTGGGTGTGTTATTTATTTGAGCCATTTCTTTTGTCACTGTCCTGCTCCCCTAAACCAGGGCTTCTATCAACTTCTTCTGAGAGGCTCAACGGCTGAGTTGTTCCTCTGGAGGAGGAATCTTTTTCATGCAGGATAATTAGATTGGCTCTTACATTTCATGCATCCCTAATAATTAGAGCATAACATTTACACTTGCAGGAATGTACATGATGAAGGAAGGGAAAGCTTTCTTCAGCTTTTTCTAGCTTTGTTGTTACAAATTACTATGTCAAACATTATAGGTCACCAGTGTCACTTGAGATCACTGGATGCAAACCAATTGTCTTTTATCAACAGAATTGAATTTGAACTTATGTGATTAGCCCTGGCATTTATGAAGTTTGTCTGACCATGTGCAGAGTTCATTATTTTCATCAGCAGAGACCTTTTCCGTGCAAAGTGTGTGTTCTACCACTAAGCTATGGCCCTCCCTATAATGCAGGCAGTTCATAGTGGAGGCCTGACTTAGAGATTAAAAAGTCTGGTGAATACTCTGGAATCTTTGCAGCCATCTGTCCTCAGAGTGATTTTCTCCCAACTAGTCTACCATCAGATCTGAAATCTCCTGGGGGGAGCCTTTCTGCAGAGTGCTAAATAAGCCATAGGGGGCAATAACATGTGTGTGGATAACACATGGATCTGCCATCATCACATTTAGTGTGGACCTCCATGTAAAGCAGGCTTTACATGTTCAGTTCTCATTGCAGAAGGCTCCTCCTCGTTCGTTATTGTTGTTGCTTTATTGCTGTTGCTTTATATTGCCTGGAAATCGTAATCCTGAAATCAGTACTCCAGTTTATTCCTCCATCATTATGGTTTGTGTAGTATGGGAGCGAGGGTATTGATTTCTCACCTGAGTGCAGAGGGATTGACACAGGCATGTTAACAGGGTGGTGGAGTTAGATTCATTTCATACCTTGATTGCATTGCCAGCATACCAATGTAAGTAGGTCTGTGCTAGTATGAAACACCCTGGGCACCTCTCATATAATAGGCAATTCATTCCACTGTTTATACTGTAGCCAGGCACATGTGCAGTCTTTGGTAGCCTAAATGAAGAACCACTTCACAAGTTACAACTGGTTGGAACAGGGTCTGTATCTAACGCAGTATTCCTGTACAGACTATGATGTGTCATATCACTTTGATGCAGGAGTGGGGAATCTCAAGACTGGGAGCTGAATGCACCTCACCAGGTTTCTCTATCTGGCCTTTGGAACAGTCCCCAAGCCACTACCCGCCTTCCTAGGCCATACTCCTCAATGGCCCTGATTTGTACCCCAGTTGTTATTGTCTGACTAGAATAAACCTTTGTGCCTTCAGTGGTAAAGGCAAACCATTAGAGAGTTACAGCTCCTGCTGTGGCAGTAGAGACCAATACAGGAGAAACAGATTTTATGGCAGGCATGGCAGATGAAGGCATCCAGTTTTGCTGTTACAGATGCACCATGGTGTTTCTTCTCTCTCTGTGCTCCTCCCAACAGTCATTTCTCCTCTGGTCACTCCTGTGGATACATGACCTGACTGTCTGTCTCCAGGCACTGTGATTGTTTGCAAGGGATTCCCACGTGGTGGGGTTAATGTTGCAAGCCTTCACAGACATCTTTATAACACAGAGTAGGTCTTCCGGTGGGCCTGGTGCCTGAAGCCAGCTCCCCATAAAGCACATCCTTGGGCATCCTGCCATCTTCCATTCTGTGGACATGATGAAGCCAGTGTAGATGTCACAGACAGGAGTGTGGACATATTGGGAATGTGGACTTGGAAGATGTTATGTACTAAGCTTGGATCCTAGAACAATAGGCAAGTAGGATCCTAGAATGCAACAACTGATTGGCTTGCAGGAAAAGACCAATCAGGCTCCAGGAGGGAAGCAGAATCAGCCAATCAGACGGGACTCATTGTGTAAATAAAAGCCTGAGATTTGAGGGGGCAATTCAATCACTGTTTTACAAGCTGCAATAAAGAGCATGAAATCACTACAGGACTCAGAGCATATTTCAGAAGAGCACATCTTTGTTTGAGTCTCTATCTTGCTGTATGAAGCCCAAAGCTTGCCTGATGCAGCGCATACAGAAGACGTTGAGATGTCACTCCTGGTGGGTGTAAATTGCCCACAACTCACTTCCATAAAGCAGTATGCTCAACACACAAGCCTGATAGTCCTTCATCTTGGTATTGGTCATTAGCATCACATTCTCCCATACCCTTTTGGAGAGGCGAGCCATTGCCATAGCTGCCTTAGCAATACACTTGTCAAGTTCAGGGTCAATTGAAAGGTTGCTAGTTATGGTGGAGTCCAGATAGACAAAATCGTCTACCACCACAAATGTGTGGCCACTAATGCTGATGCATGGTGTGTTAGTCCTGACCCAGGACGTTGGTCTTCGTCAGGCTGGTGGTAAAGCTGAACTTCCTGCAAGCTTGGGCAAAATGGTTGATGAGTCTCTGTAGAGCTTCCTTGAAATATACTGTCAAGGCTGCGTCATCTGCAAAAAACATCTAATGGATAAGGAACTGCCACACTTTCGTCCTGGCATGGAGATGTGCTAGGCTTAACAGACCCCTGTCACTCTTTGAATGGATGTACACATCATCTGCAGTCAAGCTGAAGCCATGTGAGAACAAAGGGGAAAAGAATGTGCTAAAAAGAGTTGGGGTGAGAACACAGCCCTGATTCACACTGTAAAATCAACCCTTGAACTCCAATAATACCTCTTGCTTGTCTGGATGGAGGTTAGAAGGGTGTGAGTAGAAATTACAAAGGTAAAAATTGCATTAATTGCCTCTCCCACTTTTGCCCTTGGCCCCACCCACTACTGGCCCTTGGAAAGTTGCCCAGAAATTAATGTGGCCCTCAGGCTGGAAAATGTTCCCCAACCTTGCTTTAAGGGATTTCCCTAATTTATGAAAGAGAAATATATCAATGGGTATTATCCACGATAGTTAAATGAAACCTCTATGTTCAGAGATAGTTTATCTCTAAGATCCAGATGCAAGGGATTTGTCAAAAGCATCTGCCGGATTCTGTTGAAAGGTAAAAGAAAAAGAAAAAAAGGTAAAGGTAAAGTAGGATTCTGTTGAAAATGCAGTGCTGGACTACATGGATCTTTGTTTTGATGGTCTCAAGATGATAAACGAAAAGTAATTTCAGTGAAGGTTAATTGTCAGTAAATTAACTGTTCATCTAGGTAGGTGCCAAGGGATGTGAATCACACCCTAGGGCAGGCCTAGCCAACATGATGATCTCCAGATGTTGTCAGACTCCAACTCCCATCAGCCCCAGCCAGCATAACCAGTGATTGGGGCTGATGGGAGCTGGAGTCCAGCAGAGTCTGGAGTGCACCAAGTTGACTACCCTGTACTTGGACTATAATCCTAACCATATTCACTGAATGTCCACTGACATCAGCAGGCTAATGAGCCCAGTCTGTCCCAGCACAGGTCCCACTTGGGCCTGTGAGGCAGTTTTCCTCAAACCATGCCCACCTGACATCATAGAGATGAAACTGGATTGGCTGCACATGAGCTGGTGAGAGGTGACTTCAAGCCTTCATCTGATGTCAAAATGATGTGAGGTGACTGACAGGTGGATTGTCAAAGTTGGCCCTCAGGTGTGGGAACAGATACAGATACAGCCCGCTGAGCCAAAAAAAGAGTTCCCCAGTCCTGGTGGAGGAGATAACTCAAGCTCAGGCCTGTGATTGGGCTCAGGCTCTGCATGGAAACTAATTTACATTAAGTTGCCCAGTATGTAATTTCTCATCTTATGTTTACTGTTCATTGAGCCCAATAAGTCATTATTTGAAGTACTGCATTAAAATCCATTAAGTACCTCTTAAGCCTCTGCAGCTACATTTTAAAATTGATGAGATCTTTTCTTGCAGACATTCCAGGACCTTAAGTGGTTAGAGATATACTGATTTACAGTGTCAGTACATTAATGGGCAGGCAACCTTATATGTCCGTATTCTCTTATGACCTGAATAGCCTTGTTTAACCTAAATCTGAAGCCTAGTTACAGCCCTCCGGTAGTCATTTTAGGTGATGTCAACTCCCCAATCTAGTCCACAGTGGTAGGTTAGGAATTCTTTGGGTGTATCGGCCGCTTCATCTAGCTTTGGGCATGTGAGAGGAAAAATTACAGGTTAGTTAAGGCATTCAAAAAGGAAAGAAATGCAGCATAATTGGATCAGGTCATTATGATCAGTCACGCTGAAACCAGCTGAACGGCATTCTGGGAAGTTGGGCTGTGTTGCAAATTCCAGGAGAAGAAACAGGAGGGGCAGTGAGAGCTGTAAACGTGTTCTGCGCAGAGCTTTGGTTTTGAAATGACAGAAACATTTTTTTTAGATTCAACTGAGGCAGCAGATGTTTAGTTGCTACTGCATCTGGGGAAAGCAAAACACAGTTTAGCCTTTTCTCGCTTGAGTCAGCATAATAAACTCAAGTTGCATTGGAAAAAAAGAGCTGCAAGGTTGGTACATTTAAGAGGAATGATACATTTAGAGGTGGATCTAGAGTACTGTACTTGTAGTGGCAAGGCATTTGCAGCCACTACAGGTTTTATGGAATGTGAGTGTGGTTTTTCTGAGCTGTGGTACGTGCAGGTCTGTCTCTCTGTCTTGTCTCCTCCTTACGAGGCAGATTGTCTCCTTTGCGGTTAATTAGTACTGCAGTGCAAAGAAAGCACTATGGCTAACCTATATTCCAGGTTTTTTAACATTTTGTATTGTCCAGGTGGCTTGCAATAAACACTTTAAAAACAACAACAACACTGCCCAACAGTATAACAAAGCACAAATAATTTTTTAAAAAGAGTGAGAGACAATTTTGCTTGCATACCAAATGTGTGTGGTCTGGCATGAAGACAAAGTGATGGGAAAAGCTTCACTAGTTGGACGTCTGTGGCTGTTTACGCACTCCTGTTTACTCTGCATCCAATGCGTGTCCCACCACTGGCTTGTGAAGCAGTATATACATGACTTTACCACAATCTATATCTGTCTTTTATCTGTCCTGTTGTTTCTTATGAAATACTGTGTTTTCATGCATTTCCCCCAAACTAGCTTTGATAAAAATTTTAGATAAAAAACAACCAAGCTGCATTGTAAGCTTATAATGTGTGCACAGCCTCTGTCTTAGGCTGTTGTTAAAACCATACAAGAAGGGACAAAAAGAAGTAAGTGACGTGACCCTATTTTAAAGGTTTAAGGCTGCATACAATCCTATAGCCACTGAACCTGGGTGCTGGCCTCCTTGAGCTCCGTGGGACTGACTTACAAGTAAACAACCACAGGATTATGCTTTAAATGAAATTTAAAAACCCTGCCCATCACTTACTGTGCAAATTAGGTGCAATCATTAGCATATCTAATTTTAGAATTGGCAGGTATCCCATCATCATTAAAGTTCTAAGCCTTATTCTTAAGGAAAGACTCTTTGCGCATTGTAAACTTTTGAGGCACAGGTATAGACTTTTGTAAGTAAGTTAAATAAGTACCCTCCCTCAAATCAAATATACTAACATTCTCAACAGCCTCCTACTTCACACAATAAAGAGAAGTGTTATATCACCTGCTAATGTCTACAGTACAAGGGACGCAGGTGGCGATGTGGGTTAAAGCCTCAGCACCTAGGACTTGCCGATCGAAAGGTCGGCGGTTCGAATCCCTGCGGCGGGGTGCGCTCCCGCTGCTCGGTCCCAGCGCCTGCCAACCTAGCAGTTCGAAAGCACCTCCGGGTGCAAGTAGATAAATAGGGACCGCTTACCAGCGGGAAGGTAAACGGCGTTTCCGTGTGCGGCTCTGGCTCGCCAGAGCAGCGATGTCACGCTGGCCACGTGACCCGGAAGTGTCTCCGGACAGCGCTGGCCCCTGGCCTCTTGAGTGAGATGGGCGCACAACCCCAGAGTCTGTCAAGACTGGCCCATACGGGCAGGGGTACCTTTACCTTAATGTCTACAGTAGATCAAGTCACAATGGCAGTTGCACAACTGGCAACCCTACCACAACCCCAGTTTTTGCATCATCCCACCTCACCCTGCCCCATATTGGTGATTTCATGTTCCCTCCAATCGTATCTTGTTAGTTGCTCATTGCTCTGTGGGTGTAAGGATAGTGCAATCATGATTATAAATAAATAGGTGACTGCATTCCAGTACTAGGAGCAGGGAGCATGTAGTAGCACAAACCTTTGCTTTTGAAAAGATTCATGAAGTCAGTTGCTGGATCTCCAAAACAAAGCGTCCTTGATAGTGATTGTCAAGGGAAATATCATTTTTTGGGGGACAGACCCAGTAAGGGCTAAACCACTCCTAAACGTGTCTCAATTTCCAGAAGGACGACTGTGTTAGTGTTGCAGCAAAAACAACAAAAAGAGTCTTGTAGCACCTTGTAGCAAATGTAAACATGTTTTCATGTAACGTATAATTTGGGCCTGAGAAAGAGGAGGAAAGGGAATGCAGTAAGGAGAAGCCTTGTTTGCATGGCACATTAAACTATAGTTGAAAACAAGCAATGGTTTAGTGTGGATGTGCAGAATTCTGATGCATGTTCCTGAAAAATTCTGCTGGTGCTCCCCCCAGCTTTTACTGCTGTTACACCGCCAGGGAGCAAGCCAGAGTCTCACTTGCCATGATAACAACCGAACCTGTGCTTGTGGTTTGTTTCTCTCTAAACAAACCTTGAGTAATAAGCTAAGAACAAACCTTGGTTATTGCTCAAGGTCTTTTGAGGGGGGAGAAACAAACCACAGGCCTGGGTTTGGAAATCAAGTCAAGCCGCGCTTGTTTCTTGGGTGGAAGTAGGGGAGGGAGCAGAGTGAGAACTTTTCAGCAGCATGAAGAAGCAGGCTGCATGTTCACACAAAACCATGTTTTTACCTATGGTTTAATGTGCCATGTGAACAAGGCCTTTGCTTATTCCACTCACTTTCCTCTGCTTTCTCAGGTCCCGGTTATGTGTTGCCTACAAACATGTTTACATTTGTCTTCCGTTAATCTACCAATGGTTTAGTGTGCTGTTTCCACCGGGTCAAAGTTGGGTCAAGAAAGGGTGAGGGTCAAACTAGATGTGGTCTGTCATGTGGTCTTCTGCACATCACAAATAGCTGGGGGTGGGTGGAATATTGGGTATTGCGCTCTGGTCCCTTCCACCATTTAAATCCATTTCCTTCCTATCCTGAAGATGCTGTTTCTCCTGTAGAGCAGGTAGCACCTTCAGGGACCAGTGATGGAAAGGTTTTCATAAGGCACCAGAACCAAGACCCAGTTTGGGCTTTGTTTTTTCAATGCAGGAAATCCAATCACAGATCTCCTGCCTTGTCTCGTTGGACCCTGCTGCTGATTTTAACCCTTCCAAACATTGCATAAAGAGATGAGATGATAATTGTCAAAGAAAAGACTTTGCAGAAGAAGTAGGTTTTAAAACAAGGAGAAACAGCCTGATGGCTAAGTTGCTGAAACTGCCTAGGGAGAAGCATGGCAGAAGGTGTGAATGAACGAGCCAGTGGAGGAGAGATCAGAAAAGGGCTGAAGTAGAGAGATGAGTAGGAGCAAACTATAGAAAAATAGGAGGAGAGCTTTTATACAGTACTAAAGGTCAAGCCGGGTCGCAGGTGGCGCTGTGGGTTAAAGCCTCAGCGCCTAGGACTTGCCGATCGAAAGGTCGGCGGTTCGAATCCCTGCGGCGGGGTGCGCTCCCGCTGCTCGGTCCCAGCGCCTGCCAACCTAGCAGTTCGAAAGCACCTCCGGGTGCAAGTAGATAAATAGGGACCGCTTACCAGCGGGAAGGTAAACGGCGTTTCCGTGTGCGGCTCTGGCTCGCCAGAGCAGCGATGTCACGCTGGCCACGTGACCCGGAAGTGTCTCCGGACAGCGCTGGCCCCTGGCCTCTTAAGTGAGATGGGCGCACAACCCCAGAGTCTGTCAAGACTGGCCCGTACGGGCAGGGGTACCTTTACCTTTTACCTTAAAGGTCAAGCCATGTGGATGATGACAGATGTGGACCTTCCCCTATCACATGTAACGCAGGGTGTGGTAGAGTGTGATTTAAACCAGAAAAGGGTTGTGTGTGTGTGTGTGTGTGTGTGTGTGTGTGTGTGTGTTTTGCTGAACCTTTTCCCACCCACCCCCTCCATACAGTCAGTTCCCCTTCTGTAAGCTTTCTCAGAGCTGGGCTCTGGAGGTGAGCCTGGTTGAAAGAAAAACAAGGAAGGGTTAGTACCTCCCAGAACCTGTGCAGTCCTTTTGCACTTTAAATGGACAGGTGTGTGGCCACCTGTCATGGATGCTTTAGTTGAGATTCCTGCATTGCAGGGTTGGACTAGATGTCCCTCCAGTCCCTGCTGTCTCTACAGTTCTATGATTCTATGAGATCACACCCTTCACTCTTTCCTGCTTTGTGTGTGAATGGAGCAGAACCATATTTGAGTACGTGGGCCTACAACTGTCCTGTGTGCTCAGGTGCACTTTTATCAAAGACCCAAGCAACATTCACACCATACATTTAAAACACTATGCTGCTACTTTAAACAGTCATAGTAAGAGCCGTTTGACAATGGAACAGACTCCCAAGAGAGGGGATGGACTCTCCTTCCTAGCAGTGGTTGGATGGTCATCTGCCATGTATGATATAGCTGAGATTCCAGCAGTGTAGGGAGTTGGACTAGATCAGGGAGTCCAACTCCCAGTAGGCTGCGATCTACTCACAGTATAAAAAAACTGGCAGTGATCTACCCATTGTCGTTGGGTGGACCAAAGTTATTGGCTTTTTTTAGGAAGTCAAAGTTGTTGAGCTTTCTTTATTTTTAATTTTTTTTGGAAAGACAAAGTTGAGGGGCCAGAGATCTGCTAGGAACAGCCAGTGATCTACCTGTTGGATATGTCTGGACTAGACTGTCTTTGAGGTTTTTCTCTTCTTCGTTTGTTTTTGCCAGTATAAAACTTGCAATGCTTGGGGGTAATGGCAAACAAGACACTTATTTTTAGACACAATGTGAAATGTGCTCATGAGCTGAGCGAATGGCAGTTTTGTTATCATTTATCTCCTTCAGAAATAGTGATTAGTCATATACAGACTGCAGGTATCAAAATTTGTTTACACTTGTTTTCAGATGCAAAGTTGATTAGTCTAACATTGTGCTATGTGCAATTATTTTCAGATGGGTTACAGAGGAAGCTTTTGTATGTACGTTTCAGATGAAATGGTGAGATTACATATGTAATCATATGTAATCATATGAGCTATTGGGATTGCTCACCGGTGGCTGTTGCTTTCAGATGCAATACCAAGATAACTCACTCTGAAGCATATTTCGCATAACTAAAATACTGTGTGAAGATCTGCTGGGTTTCAACCTGAGGATGAATAAAATACGTGCTCTGCTTTGGGTGGATAACATATTTAAAACACCTGGAGATGTGAAGGTATTTTCAGTAAAATCATCAAGTTTTTGTTATACCCCCCTCTTACATGGCTAGGTCGGGATGGCATGGGGATGAGGGACCAACTCCCTTCTCTTGCGGGGGCCCAATTAGTGCCATTGCCTTCCGTTAAGAGTTTGGGTGTAATCCTTGACGCCTCCCTTTCCATGGAGGCGCAGGTTACAGCAACAGCCAAGGCGACATTTTTTCACCTTCGCCGCATCAAGCAGTTGGTCCCTTACCTTTCCCGCCCTGACTTGGCCACAGTGATCCATGCGACGGTCATCTCCAGGCTTGACTACTGTAATTCGCTCTACGCGGGGCTGCCCTTGAAGCTGTCCCAGAAACTCCAGCGGGTACAGAATGCTGCAGCGAGGCTCCTCACGGGGTCTCTGCCATGGGAGCATATTCACCCAGTGCTTTTCAAGCTGCACTGGCTCCCGGTGGAGTACAGGGTCAGATTTAAGGTGCTGCTTTTGACCTTTAAAGCCCTTCACGGCCTAGGACCCTCGTACCTCCGGGACCACCTCTCCTGGTATGCCCCACGGAGAGCCTCAAGGTCCATAAATAACAACACCCTAGTGGTCCCGGGCCCTAAGGAAGTTAGATTGGCTTCGACCAGAGCCAGGGCCTTTTCAACTCTGGCTCCGGCCTGGTGGAACGCTCTGCCTCATGAGACCAGGGCCCTGCAGGATCTGATTTCTTTCCGCAGGGCCTGTAAGACAGAGTTGTTCCGCCTGGCCTTTGGCTTGGAGCCAGTTTGATTCCCTCCCCCCCCCCTCTCTCTTTTTTCCCCCTTCTTTTCCTTCTCCTGCGATGAGGCTACATTTTAATATTTTAATGTTCCATTATTTTAATTGTTGTGTTTTATTTTTGTTTTTAAGTTTGTAATCATTCATCTTGTTTTTATTATTGCTTGTAAGCCGCTCTGAGCCCGGCCTTGGCTGGGGAGGGCGGGGTATAAATAAAAAATTATTATTATTATTATTATTACAATTTTTGAAAACAACACACCTGAGATATTTATTCATTTTTGCTTATGACAAGTGTAATTATCAGAAGAATATTTCAGAATAGCTTTAGGTATGATAAATGACTAGTATTTCTCTGAGTTAATATCTCCCCATGGTAAGCATGTACTATAAATGAAACCAGCTGTAACCATGGCTTTAGGATTTTATTGGCTGAGGCAAGATTATTACATCACAAGACTTTGTTGCCAGTGCCATTCAGGGTAGAGATTATTTAATCTGAGAGTAACAGTTCTAATCCCTTCTCTACCAAGACCATAGGATAGTCCTCCTGGTGCAAGTTATTATTCTCAAGCCACAGCTTCGCATTTGTAAAATGGGAATAACAGTGCTGGTTGTTGGAAAGATAAATTGCACAATATGGTAATATGAGAGGTTGTAAGAATAATATCTTTGCATTCTTGACCTGGTAAAATAAATTGCAACCAGGCATGTCAGAGGAAGTTGGTGCCTGAGAATGATGCATACAGTTGAAATGAGCTGGTTTGTGATCAATCAGATTCCATTCATTTTCTTCCTGTTGTATAAAGTATGTTGCAGATGATTATGGCCATATCCACATTAACAAGGTAGCTGACAGAGCCAGCTGCCCAGGGGTTCCATCATTGCATTGCACCTCTGCTTTAATTTTTTCAACATCAGTGAGTTTCTAGCCCTCAGGGTTGTGCAAAAAAAGGTTTCAAAAGTGTGAACTGTGTCTACTAAAGTCTCAGACAGCCTCAGCCTTTGATCCTCTTCAACACAGATGCTTGGCGCTCTCCCAGATATTATTTCTCCCCTCTGCCTGACTTGCCCTTATCCATATCCACATTTTTAAACCAATAGAGTACATAAAATAGAGTACATAAAACTCTGAGCTAGATTTTGGTCGCATGTATGCTTTTAATGTAAAGTTAGAGGTCATTATATCTGGGGAGAACCCTTCCTTCAATTACTGTCCTGTTGCCTCCACATGCATATTATTTATGCATATTTACTCACAAGTAAGTCCCACAGAACTCAAATGTGTGCAGGATTAGAAGCCTAATCAGATCAGTAAACAATTTTTTTTTTACTTTTAACAAATCAATATCCTTTCAGAAAGAAATATTTTGCCTGCACTAAAGCCCTTGGAAATGAATTATTGTCCATTGATTATACAGTGGTACCTCAGGTTACAGACGCTTCAGGTTACAGACTCCACTAACCCAGAAATAGTACCTCAGGTTAAGAAATTTGCTTCAGGATGAGAACAGAAATTGTGTGGCGGCAGTGCAGCAGCAGCAGGTGGCCCCATTAGCTAAAGTGGTACCTCAGGTTAAGAATGGTTTCATGTTAAGAACAGACCTCCAGAACGAATTAGGTTCTTAACCCGAGGTACCACTGTAGCTCCTTGCCACTCCTGCTTTCTTAGAGATGGGAAGGAACGCAGGAGCCTGCTGAATCAAGCCAAAGGCTTATCTAGTCCATCATCCTGTTCTTGCAGTGGCTGTGGGAAGCAGTTTCCTTTACACTAAAGTTGCTCCATCACCTTGATCACTTGCATTGCCCTTGCCTGAACTCTGCAGTAGCCTTTTTGAGGTGAGGTGACTAAAACTGTACACAGAACTCCCAGGTTCTCTTGAATCACAGTTATGTAATGGTATTGTGATAGCAGCAGTTTTATATTACAGTGGTACCTCGGGTTAAGTACTTAAATTGTTCCGGAGGTCCGTACTTAACCTGAAACTGTTCTTAACCTGAAGCACCACTTTAGCTAATGGGGCCTCCTGCTGCTGCTGTGCCGCCGGAGCACAATTTCTGTTCTCATCCTGAAGCAAAGTTCTTAACCTGAAACGCTATTTCTGGGTTAGCGGAGCCTGTAACCTGAAGCGTATGTAACCTGAAGCGTATGTAACCCGAGGTACCACTGTAAATCCCTTTGCTAATTATCCCTTGCATGGAATTTGTCTTTTTCACACTGGGTCAACATCTTCACTGAGCTATTTGCATGTTGACTGCAGGCCTGCAGCCTCTATGCACAGTTACCTGAGAATAAGCCTCATTGAAGAGAGTGGGATTTGCATCTAGGCACATAATAAAAAACCTGCTAGATCAGGCCAATAGCTCATCTAGTCCAGTATCACATAATTACTATGACCCCAAGGTCTTGTTCCTGGGAAGTTACCACCAGTTCAGATTCCATGAACATATACAGGCAACTCCCCACTTAAGGGGGGTACATTCCAGGGCCCCCCACATAAGTGAAATGTGCATAAGTGGGTAGCACCCTTAGCTTCTCTTTGCAGAAACTGTTATTTAAGTTCACTGATCCTGATTTATTTTTTGTTGTTGCAAATGTGTTTGATCCGGAGAGCCAGGCTGTAGGCAGTGTTTTTCTTTATATGTTTTAAGATGACAGGATTGCCAGTATAGGTAGGTGTGTGCATCAGTGGGTTTGATGTGGAGACTGGTGACTATTTTGTTGGTTTCAGTGGTGAGGAGGACATTGAGGAAAGGGGTGCGTTAACTATCAAGGGTGCTGAGACTGCTTGCTTAGAGACTAGATTTTAGGTAAGAAGACATTAGTGTATGTGACATATGATGCCAGGCTTTGCACCATGCAGTGGCGTAGCGTGGGTTGTCAGCACCCGGGGCAAGGCAAGTAATTTGCGCCCCCTAACCCATGGATTTGCGCCCCCTAACCCTAACCCCCAGATGTTGCACCCGGTGCGGCCGGCCCCCCCTGCACCCCCCACGCTACGCCATTGGCACCATGTTTTGTAAGTTTAAATCAATAAGCTCTACTAGATTTTGGGTGACACCTAAGAATGTTCAGATGAAGGAACACGCAATGTTGATTTCCCCATTCAAAAAGAAAGAGAAATGAACTGGTGTGTTCATCTTTTGGAACAGCTGATTTTCTGTCAGCATTTGTGGTTTTCATCCTTTGCAATGCTGTTGACACATGGTGTGGGCCAGTTTTGTAACATTATTCCCGTGGAAAATGATACCATGCACAGATTGTGACATCATTGCTTTCCATGCCATTTGAGTGTATTTAGGAGTGATGGTGGCTTTTCACAGCCCCAAAAGTTACATCAACAGGATTTGCATCACCAGAAAATATTCCACGTTGCCCAGCATAAAAAATGTGCTTCTCTGATCTTTCCACACTGAGTTGTGTGACTTAGAAATCATTATAGTAAGCCATATGCAAAGAAGCCACTATTTTCTTCAGTTGATGGCTGAAGCTCACCTAGCAAATGTTACAGCTGAATTCGGTAAATACGTATTATTAAATTTATTAAATGTATATACTGCCGCTCAACTCAAGATCACAGGGCAGTTTGCAACATAAAAACACAAAATAAGCAACATAATAACAAAAAACTAAAAGCACCCTCTGGCAGCACACATTTTAAAAGCCATTGATTGTTCAATCAGCCAAAGGCCTGATTGGAGAGCAATGTTTTTGCAGTTGGGCCAGGATTGGTGTCATATGCTCAAACCGTCTTGCCCTGGTGAGCAACCTGGCTGCTGAATTCTATATTCTGGGTATTAACTTTTGCCAAGAGCAAGGACCATGATCTATGGATGCCCACACATAAGTGCAAGTTGTTTTGCAAGGTTACATTTATAATCTTATATTGGAAGTGAGGCTATGACCTGACAAAGCACCACCCATGTGATTCCATTCATTTTATGACTGTCTGAAGATACCTTCAAACACGCCTAGGAGAACAGTTAATTTTGGGTGAGGGGTATAGGAGAATATGGATTCCCAGTGTGCACTCTGACTTCATAAATCTAAACACCTCAGTGGGTCACAGGAATTCTAGCAAACAAATATGTAGACAACACAAGATTGAAGTTAGCACATCCTTGTACCTGATGATCCAAAATCTTGTAGCTTCCAAAAGTTTTTGAAATGCAAGTAATTGTTTTGATCAATTGGCCTCCTACTCTAGAAGGGTTTTGTAAAAAATAAAATAAAATTCATAAACTGAGAGAGGCTGCGCTGAAATCAAACTTCCAGTGGATAACCATGTTGGTCTTTGCAAAAAGAACAAAAATTATTGTGGCACCATATAAAGACTTAACAACTTGACTGTGGTATAAGCTTTCATGGAATTCCATCCACTTTGTTGTGCTATAATAAACTTGTTAGTCTTTAAGGTGCTACGAGACTGTTCTCTTTTATCATAAGAAAATTTGAAGTTCTTTCAAAATATACACATACTTTTTTGTATGTGTAGGGAAGTGAGTGACCTGGCTCAGCAAAAAACAAATGTCTCTTATTTGAGGCAGTGACCTAACACATGCACTCACAAATTTTCTGTGTTTGTTGTGTTACTATGGCCTATGACAGAACACCAACATAGTTTCAGTTTGAAACTGATACATACCTTGATGAGGCCAAACATTCTCTTCCACCAGTCCAGACCAAAAACAATTCTGAGAGAGTATGTATGTATGTATGTATGTATGTATTGTTATTGTCTTCATACTCTGCAATTCATCTGCTTAAATCTGCACAGAATCACCATATGTCCTCTGTGCATCCACTTACTGCTACGTTTTTCAAAATACGTACTATGGAGCATTTTTCATTGTGTGGTAGCAGAAGCCCTCTTTGGGTGGTAGTGCCAGAAGAGCAGAGCTGTGGGGCTGAGCAGTTTAGCCCCTCTCTGTTGGGGCTACATGACTCTTCCTGGCCCCTTGCATGAATAAAAGTACACTTCTGCAATGGGGAGCATTGCCACTTTGTGGAGGCTCTCTGTGTGATTGAGGTTCAGGATAGATACAGTCTTGGCTACCACAGTAGATGATCTATGCTGTTCACTGGACAGCGGGTATTCAGTCCTGTTGTGCCTGCTAGACATCTCAGCAGCTTTCAGTACCATTGATCCTGGAATCCTTCTGGACAGCCAAGTTGTACTGAGGTTGGATGGCACTGTTTTATGCTGGTTTGGGACCTCCTCAGAGGGCAGGTTCCACAAGGTGGCAGTCCTTGGCTTTTGGCCTATGAAATCCAGAAAAGTTCCATCTTGTCCTCCGTGCTCTTCAGCATCTACATGAAACTGCTGGGAGGCGTCATCCATGCTTTTGGTGTGTGCACGTATCTTTAATATGTGGATGACACCAAGCCTTGTTTTTTTTTCTACCAGATTTCAGGGAGGGAGTGAAGACCCTGAATTGGTGTGTGGATAATGTGATGGGCTGGATGTGGGCTAAGAACAGGCATAGGCAAACTCGGCACATTAGATGTTTTGGGACTGCAACTCCCATCACCCCTGACCACTGGTCCTGTTAGCTAGGGATGATGGGAGTTGTAGTCCCAAAACATGTGGAGGGCCGAGTTTGCCTATGCCTGGCTAAGAAACTAAGACTTGATCCATACTAGACAGGTGCAGGAAAGTCCACATGATGATAGGTACTTCTATTCTGGATAGGTTAGCACTCCCTCTGGAAGATAGGTACACATGTTTTGAGGTTCCTCATCTCCTTACGTCTGGATTATCAGATGGCAGCTGTGGCCTGGAGCACATTTGCACAGCTTTGGCTGGTGTACCAACTGTGGTCTTTCCTGGAGAAGGCAGATTCATCCACTTCCACACGTTTTGGACACATTCAGGTTGGACTATGACCTGCATGACACTACTGTGGAAGAGAGCTGGAAAAACTACAAGTGGTGCTTAATGCTGCCATTGGGGTTATTGAGGGTCAGTTCCTTGGGGCCTGTTACGTCTGAACCTGTCAAGCTGCACTGGGTCCAAACAGGGGAGGTGTGTCCCATTTCGTTACTTGGGGTCAAACAGGAAGTGCTGCCCCACTCTGCTGTGACGCCTGCTCCGCTGCTGACTTGACACTGATCTCTGGCAAGATCTCACTGAAATTTTGTGAGATCTCTCAAGCTGCATGAGATATTGTGTGATTTGGATGAGATATCCTTGGAAATCAGCATCTAAAGTTGTGGCACTTCAGTCTATCACCTCATGCCATAGAATGGCATAGAATGGCTCCCAGTATAAGGAAATATGTGGGCACTGTGTTTTATGATGCTGTAGATAAACAGTTACGAATACTGAACAGCTTGAGCTAGGTAACAGTGGTGAGTTACTTATACTGTACCACTTCCCCTTCCACTGCTGTTAGGAAAATACTTCTCAGCTAGCAGGGTTGCTAGTATTTGATGCAGCCCACATTACAGTAGCACTTTGTCAACTGACAGGTGTCAAGATTAGCAATCTACAGCTATTAGTGGCTTGTTGACCCTTCATATTTACTGTTCCATGCCACTTTTCAGCAAAAGCCTGGTTTGGCTTTGTTGCAAATTCTTCCCATAGTTCACAGTGCAAAACAAACATCTTAGCGCTTTCCTTAATGAACTATACACTTCCTACAAAAACAAGTAACCAACATTCTAAACAGAAAGCAGGGCTTTAAAAAATGGCTTGCACATGTTTTCCATTTATAAAGAAAATAAATGATTGGTTTTTTATCTTAACCTTGATAAGCAGTTGATTGCATTGTTCAGGAGAAAAGCATGACACCAACATTGCTGTCCTTTGTTGGTTTCTATGGTGTAACTTGAAGAAAAATGTATCGTGGAATGAACTTGCATACATGAGCTGTTTTCAGCAGAAGGATTTATTGCAGGGACGAGGAACCTGTGCCACTTCAGATAATGTTGGACTACAACTCCCATCATCTCTGACCATTAGCCATGCTGGCTGGGACTGACACCTGGAGGCCACAGTTCTGATTTGCTGCATTCCGTTTATATACTACATGCATACAAATAGGAGGGTTGTTGTCGCTACTGGTTTTTCTTCATGAAACTTGGGTGTGATTCCTCTTCCTCCCATACACACATGAGAGCTCAGGGGTGATTGACAAACAGGAGAACAGAAGTGTGTGCTGTGGTGAGAATATCCGTAGTGAAAATCTCCTTCCTTGGCTTTTCCTTCCACTCTCCCCTTTGGTGCCTGGTACAATCTCTCGATGCTGCCAGGCAAATTCTGCTCAGAATCTGCACTTTTGTCCCCATGGATGAGAGTGCATGGGCAGCTGTGCCAGGAGCAGGACTAGCAGTAGGCAAGCTTGATCTAGATTGGGATCCAAAGTCAATAAGTACTGATATCAAGCCAGGCTTTTCATGCCAGAATCTAGGTCATAGGACCAGACAGTGTCCAAATGGCTTATAAAATAGGTAAAGTGATATCTGAAGTCCAAATTCCTGACTTTGGGTGAATGGACAGACCATGGGTAGTAACCTATAGGCAGAAGAGGAACTGGAGAAGCTGTGGAAGTATGGGATCAAGCTGAAGGCAGGGCAGGGCACAGACGAGGTGATGAGAACTGGAAAAATGTGGTGGGGGTCCAAACAGAAACTGGTAGCAGGATAAGAGTTGGGATGGTGATAACAAGGACAGGAAACAATAAAAGGCCATCCCTGCAAGGAACTTGCAGAAACAGTTATCCTATTTACTAATCTTAGTTATACAAGGAAGCACAAACTTGTGGCCCTTTCTATCTGTGCTGGATACCAGATATTGATATATAACTTTATGAGGTAGTGAGGCTGCTTTATCTGAAGTTGAATCTTAGGTTTGGCATTGACTTCAACTTCAACAAGCTCTGGTGTGAGACCACGCCTTCTCCCTGCCCAACCCCATATACTTTGCGTTATGTAATTACAAACCTACCACCAAGATGTCGTCATTCTGAGAACCAATTTACCATAGATTATATATATGTTTTCAGTTTAGTCTGCTTTAATTAGGTGAACATACATCACAACCATTTGTGTTTAAAAGTAAGCTCTCAACCATGTGCAATGACTTTCCCACAACTAATTAGAATGCATATTCTGGGTGAAGGTTAATATGCATCTGTTCCACATTACACAAACATTCTAAAGGTCACAAGAAGTATTAATGTATTGCTGTGGGGGTATTGCCTAATTTCTGTGTGTGCTGCAGAACAGCATACCATGTCGATGGAATATTGTGTTACTACCTCTCATCACTAACTAACCAAATCAGTTTTCACCTGTGTGGGTTTGGCTCTACCTCTTCTCTGGCCTGGTTTGCATGAAATGCTAAGCTATGGTTTGTTTAACAAACCACAGATTGTCCCATAGAAATAATTTAAAACAAGCCATGGCTTATTTATCCAGAGCTTGGTCTGTTCTGCTCCTAGCTTCATGCTTCTTGCTTTGGCAAGCATGTGACGTAGGATGGCCAAACAAACCATGGTTACAGAAAGGTGTTTGGTTCTCACAAAACACCAAGCCATTGTTAAAACAAACCATGGTTCATAAGCAAATAACAAACCATAGCTTGAGAGCATGGTTTCTTCACAGTATGCTAACCATAGTTAAACTGCTGGGATTTGGACAGTCAAATAAACTATGGTTTAAACTATGTAGTTTAAAAAGCCATAGCTTAGCATTATTTGCAGACTAATTATCTGATAAGCAGGGATTTCAGGGAAATTTTTTTTGGCAAAAGCATTGGAAACTGATGGCCTTATAACAGTTGGGTAGAAATATACAAGTAGATAATGTATTGCCAGGGTGTAACATTGGAACACACAAACACTGTGAGATCCACAGCAACATAAGGTTGTCACATAATATCCTCAAATCCCAACCAGTTTTAAGCAAAATCTGCACCCACACAGTCTCTTTTAGAACTGCTTCATGAAAGATATCCAAAAAGGTAGTTGTGTGTTAGCCTGTTGCAGGCAGCAAAAGAAACAACAAAACATCATATATTAGTCTAAGGTGCTACAAAACTCTTCTTTGTAGTCACACAAAGCATTTTTGTATACAGTGTACCAATGTAAGAAAAACTACAGTCCACCATTTTGTTGAGATGATCATGGAGTGAATGTGACAATCACATCAGGTAAGGTAAACAAACACTAGACATGGGTTTTAAAAACACATGATATTGTTGGCTTAAGAGGAGAAATGAAAGTAAAAGCTTAGTGATATTAATCAAGTATCAAAGAAATACGTTCTAGCTTATGGTAACCCATCTTGTGTCATATGCTTTTAAGAACAAAGGGAAACAGAACATGGCAGCAGTTAATAGGATTATAAACAGCCCAGCCTTCCTGGAAGAATTCAGTTACACAAACATTGCATGAGACAAAGTGGTGATTTTTTTTTTCCAGCAAGGGAATTTTTTTTGGGGGGGGGGATTATAATGCTTTTTCCGCAATCTCTGGTACCATTCCAGTCCCACAGGAGCCGTGACATATACAGTATGGATAATGCAAAACTAACCCTTTGGGGTGTGTGTGTTTTTTATGTTCTGGAGAACAAAATTAGTTCTAGATAGATATGCCCAGGGCAAAAGAAAAAACGTAGTAACTAAACTAGACTGTGGAGCAGGCAAACTTTGTATTTAAACAGAAGAGTCAATACTGAGGACTGAAGGTCTGAGAGAGCTGCAAGCGAAGCAGGAAGATGGCTGTGGGCCAGATGGAGAGATGAGCTGATGTGGCAGGCTGGAGCTGCATGGAACAGTCTGGCTCAGCTCCATGAGAACTGTTGCACAATTTGGGAGGCCTTCATCAGGCAACGACTGAAATAACAGTTTTGATAGTGATAAAAACTTGCATGGAATTCACATGATCTTCGGTCGGCATTGTTTGCCACAGTTGCTTCAGATTTGTCAAAATGTAAACTGCTGCCTGATATCAGAGCAGTTAATTCTAATGCCTCTAGAGAGGTGTGGGCAAAATGCTACAAAGGCAGTCGGATTCAAGACCCAAAGGTTTGCTGGTACATTAGAATACTTTGTTTTGTTTAATATAATAGGCATTAAAGATACTGCACATATCATGTGCTAGTGCAAACATGACATATTTTAACTGATGTGTAACTTGAACTTAAAGATGTTTACTCAGAAGTAAGTAGATTCAATGGAACTATTTGCTATGGGAGTTTGCATAGGACAGCAGCCCTAGCCTGCAATTCTGAACCCACTTCCTTAGGAACAAGCCCCATTGAACATAATGGGACTTATTTCCATGCAAACACAGATACAATTGGGCTGTAAATGTATAGTTCATTAAGCTTGGTGGTTATGAGATAAGTAAATATTTAACAGTGCAGTTATAATTCTTTTTTGAGAGAATAGCACTCTCTCTCTCTCTCTATATATATATACCGTATATATACATACAGTAATGTTGTTTACAATGTAGCTTGCAATTCTTGCTATAGCTATCCTCAAAATAACCCTATGATATAGATTATTAACGTCTATCCATTTGCTTTTTTGGGACCCCCCCTTTTTTTTTCCAAAGAGCTCAGGTTTATTTCCCAGTTCTAAATAAGGAGTTACAGCTGCTGGGAAGCCATCCTTTGTTAAACTGATTGATTGCTAATTGTTTGAGATGATTGGCCATTTCCTCAGTGGGAGCTAAGAGCTAGTTGTTTTGCTAGAGTGAACAACTTACTTGTACAGGTGAATTTTGAGACTACTGTTCTAGAGGGGCAGTTTTGTGTGTGTGAAATGGAAGTAGTTTTGAATTTGGGAAGAGAGTAAGCCAAGGTAGGCTTCTATTCTGCTCAGTTGGCTTCCAAAGTCACAGAATCTATTCCAGGAGGGTAGGTTACAGTAATTTGTCCATTCCCAAGCCATATCCAGGGCCTAGAAAATAAAAGGCTTTCCTGCATCTCCTTGCAAGCATGTGTTGTCAGAGAACAAAAGAAGGAAGAGCAAGAATTTATTTACTCCATAGCAATAAGAGTTTCCACACCATCTGCAAATTAGTATATTGGGAAACTTAAGAGTCCTGTCCTTTACTAGGGATAAATAGTATTGGAGAAAGCATAGCTATATTTACTTATGGCACAGGCTCCCAGCCACATTTTATGCTGTCCCCAACATATTTCATTGCCTTCCATCAACTTCTGAAGTTACATAAGGTACATTGAGAGCCAAAACGTAACCATCCATCAACGATCCTAGATGACATCATTGTAAATCCAGAAACTGTATTGCCTACACTTAACCTAAGAATGAGATGGGATGGCTTGTGACCCTCCAATTGTTACTGGACTACAGCTTCCATCATCGCTCATCATTGACTATGCTGGCTGGGACTGATGGGAACTAGATTCCAACAACATCCAGAGGACCACAAGTTACTCATTCCTGTCTTAGTGAAAATGGAAGATTGTGCAATATCTCATCCCCTGTGCTTGAATATTAAACATTAATGAAGCATTCTATTTGTTGAAGCATCAAAGTAGGAATGATTCAATATTATTATCAAATGTGTATATTTAGTGAGGATAGTTTACAATTTACAGTTATCAAGCATATCTTTGGAATCTTGTTTTTATTTCTTACCAACTGGCTAGTATATTCCTGATCTACTCATTATACTCTTTCTACTCTAAAATTGTCCAACATTTGATTTTTGCCTATCTCCTAATTAATATCAATCAATTTTTATTGTATATAGCCAAAGCCCTTTACAATGGAAGACAGAGAATAAAATAACTGGAGATATTATTATATCATCTAAAATCATACACATAACCTGTGGCAGTTAACAACATAAAAATAAATTTACAACAATATTTTAAAAGACTAGAACTTAAATCAGCAATTGATAAAATTTCAAAGAATTCCAGCCTAGTAATCCCTAAAATTAATTAAAGAACACAATTTAAGGCTACTAAAAATAACCAATAATAATTCAAGGCCAGCCCACATACTAGATAAAGCATATTTGAAACAGATGGCCTTTCAAAGCCTGTTTAAAAGCTAGGACCACTACTGAAAAGGCCATGTCTCTTGCACCCACCAATCTATCTGATTTTATTGGTGGTCCAATAAATGAGGCCTCTGATAACAAACTTGCACCTGGCCTGGTTCATATGGATGTAAGTAATCCTTCAAATTACCTGGCTCCAACTGCAGCCATGTTGAGTGGCTAATTAAAGATGCAAAATGTGCCCTACATGCAAAACTGTAGTTCTACAAGATTTTGGACATGCTTGAGCTCTCTGTTTTCCCCCAAGATGTTGGTTTACTTGGGTTAACTAGTTGTTAGATAAGATATACAACACAAGGAAGATATGGAAAAGGCCTTGCCCCAGTTATGAAGGGGGGAAATTGCATAGCTCTGGTCCAAGCATCTGCTTCTAAACAAGTTCAAATTTATTTACCTATTTAGAGAATGTCTTAATCACTCTATATTCAGAAGAATATCAGGGTTTCTAAGTGTGCTAAGTGAAAGGGACCACATGGTATGGTAGTGGTACTTTTGAGCATGATTCATTCTCCCAGGGAGGTTCATTCTAGAGCCTACTTGGATATCATTTTGGCACCAGGTGAAGACACTTACATTTCCTCAGGCATTTTCATTCACTGCACTTTCCCCCCCTGCCCTTGAAAAAAGTTCCCCACCTCTGCTCTGCAGGAATACCTGTCTAGTTTTGTTCTTGTATTGATTCAGAGAGTGAATATTTTCTTATTCTACCAGGCGTCTAGCAATTAGAAAAGTATGATTTAGTGTGCATAAATCATTGCTGTCGGTTGCTAGGACACAGATATTTTATTGTTAGCTTTTGATGTGTTATTTTATTCTGTTGCAGTGGTAGTCAACTAAGTTTTACTCAGAGTAGATCCATTGAAATTAGTGGACCTATTTTAGTCATGCTCATTAATTTCAATGGGTCTACTCTAAGTAAAGCCTAGTTGATTACTACCCTTGGTCTTGCTTTAATTATGTATTATTGTGGACTGCCATGGCTGCAGTAAAAAGTTGTACCTGCTAAAAGATTGATTTGAATGTTTTTTCTTTGTAAAAAATACCTTTTAAAAAGCATGCTATTCAGATATTTTCTCATAAACCTGCATTTAGAAGGTGAAAAATCTCCATAACATTTTAACACACTTTTAAACATTCTATGTGCTTTTTCAAATTAATCTGATGTGGATTAATTACCTCCAAAGCTAACAATTAGGATGGATACGTTAAAGAAAAGGGCTTAATGCATATTTAACAATGGAATGTGGAGTTCTAAACTGATATCCTTGATTGTACACATGGAGCCAGACAATAGGCAGACTACAAGTATATGATACTGTGTTTATGTGCAGCCTGGCAAGTACAAGATGGTTGAAGCCTATTTTTGTATGCTTTGCAGTTGCAGGGGTAGTCCAGGAGGAAGAGTGGAATAGTGTATAATTTGTCTCTGGAAAGTTCAGGTTGCGACCCTATTTCTCCCACAGTCTGTTGTATGAAACTGAAAAAGTCACCTTAGCCCATCACTGCCTTCAAACCAGCTCGTTACAAATGTTCTGAACATAGGGGAGAGACAACCTTTGCCCAACCTACATGCATTTGTTTCAATACAACCAGCAACCCTAAAGGGATGTCTAAACTGTAGTTCTCCTGATGCTGAATTACAACTTCCATCAGCATGACCAATGCTTAGGGATGATGGGAGCTGGCAGTCTAGCCAACATGTCCATGACATCTGAAAGAGCCCTCCTGTATTTCTGCAAGGACATAGGACATATATTAACTGTCTTCTTTGGCGATTACTTGTAGCCGAGTAAGATTGTCTTCCATAAACACAGTTTTAACAATGAGTCCGTAAGTGACTGTTGAGGCCAATTCTGGATTAACTGTACAAATAAGGGGATAACCAGGATCGTGGCCGGTGGTCTTACACCCAAACCTCCTTCACTAAGAGATGTGAATAGAGCTCTATTAGCCATAGCCTCTTCTACATGACTGGAAACACTTTGTAACCAGAGCTCCTTCTGGCTGATCCCACTTATCCTCTTTAGTCAAGGTGAGAATCAGCAGAATCTTGCTAGTGAATTGGGTTCGCAGGAGGACAAACGCAGCATGGGCCATTTTGCTGATTAAAAACCTTAAGAAGTAGTTCTGTATCTATACCCACTCCAGATCTTTGCCAATTTTAGTTACGCTGCTCCCTTATATCTTCCAGTTTTAAGCAGATATAATACTAAGGGGGAGACATAATGCAGAGGTAGCGGGCAGCACGTTCCCTGAATTCAACTAGAAAAGAGGAGCGATAGCAAGCGCTACTCTCTTATGCTCCATGGGATGCTCTGAAGGAGGAATCCCTGCAAACAAGGGACATCTGGAGAGCTTAATCCCAGTCTAGACAAGACCAGGGAGATGCCACGGAGCCAACTCCGGGGGCTGGGGAGAGCACCGTGTACTCGCCGTGCTTATCCCAGCCTGGGAATCCCCCTACCCCCCGCCTCACAAGGGCATTTGCGACGCCTCCTCCCCCACCCGGGCAAGCAGGCGTTTCAAATGGCGGCGGCGAGACAGGCGGACGATCCCAGGGAGGAGGAAAAGGGGCCGGGCCGGGAGAGAGGGCTGCTCCAGCCATCGAGGAGTCGGCGCTCCAGGCGCGAGGACTCGAGCTCCGAGAGCTTGGATGGCTTTGGAATAAATGTCTCGGTGTTAGTAAGGCGGCCATTTTAGATGGGGAGCGGAGCGGGCGGCTGGGAGTGAGGGAAGAGCCGTCGGAGCTGGCGGCGGCGGCACAAGCAGCGGCGGCACTCGAGAGAGGCGGACAGGTACCAGGCTTGTTTCGCGGCTGGGAGGGCGGGAGTGTCGCAGTCGGAGCCCCGCGAAAGGGCTGAGGTTGTCCAAAGAGATGGGGAAGGCGCCGTCGTGTCGTGTCGAGGCGTGTGTGTGTGTGAGTGTGTAGCGGGGGGCTAGGAAAGCCCGGAGACGCTGGGAAGGGGGCGGCCGCGAAGGAGCTGCTTCAGCAGCCTCAATTGTGCTCGGCGTCTGTGCGGACGGAGCCGCCCAGGTTGGACGGCTGCGTCCTCCCGCGAGTCCCGCCTGCCCCGAGACTGAGACGGGGATGCTGTGCGCTTGCCCGGGTTCGGCGCTGAGCGTCTTCTCCCCATTCCTCGCTGCTCGCAGTGGCGTCGCTTTTCTCCGGCAATTTAGACGGGGCGCTCAGTTTGCAGCTGCTAAAACTGCCTCCGTAGTCAGCTTTTGACGCTACCCGACTGTCGGGCCCTACCCACTTTGAGTTTGTTTGTTTCTTGCTTGCTTTCTCCTTCCTCATTTGTATTTTTTATTTTTTTTATTTTTTGGTTCGGGTGAGGAAAGCGTGCTGTCCTGCCCCTTCAAGGAACGGGTGTGGGGAATGAGGCAAGCAGCGCAGGCTTCTCTCTTGCTGGCGTCCAATAATGTGATGCAGCAGCGGCTCCTTCACGACGTTGACAAGGGTAGGAATGGATGCAGCTGCCGTCGCTGCGCAAGTCAGCGCTTTTCTTTTGCCGGGTTGATGCTTTCAGGCTGGGTCTTCGGGCTCCTGTTGTCACTAAAACGTCTGCCGATTCAAAAGTAGCCAGCGCTTGGTCTTTTTCTGCCATGAGTTGAAGTTATGCAGTGGGTTAGTTATCCGGAGCCGGTGTGGTTTGAAATGCGTTTGCCTGCCTCCGTCGCAGCTGCAGCATCCTCTGGAGTCTGGACAGAGCCTTCTGCGTCCTGGATAGTCTCTGAATTGCATTGGAAATAATTTGAAACGAGCGATTAGAAACTTTCAGAAATGAGGTCATCGCTGGGGAGTGAGGAGAGGTTGCTGAATGGGGATTCCCATATTTCCCCCGTGTGTGATCCAGATATGTTGTTGGTTGCTTTAAGAAAGGTGGAAAAGAGGAGGCAGTTTAGCAGCTGTATCACAGCTTAATTGCTTAAGTCTGTGCAGGTAAGTGAAGGTGAAGACATAAAAAACACCTGGGGAGAACTTCTTTCATCAGTCTTCTGGCTATCTTTGTAGAGGTAGGAGACAAGGAGTCTTTATGCGAGCCTACTTAGATTTTCTTTGTCATGAACTGGCATTGATTTGTGTATCTCACATAGTTAAGTAATGCAAATCAAGTCAGTGATAAGCAGGCTTGTCTTGAGTTCCTTTTGTTGGCGGTGGTTGTTTTGGCTTGGAGTGGGAAAGTACATGATTTCTATTTCTGTAGTCTATTACAGACTATTTCTAATGAGTATTAGCTGAGTCATCAATGTTTACTTGAAAGTCCCACTCATTTAAGTGGCTTTACTTTCCAAGTAAATATCCATAGGATGGTAACCTAAAAGTCAGAATGACTTTTAAATACTTGAATAGCGTAGACTTGGGAAAATTCCAGTTTTAAAACACACAAAGGGTTGCAATCCTAGGTAAGCAAATATTTTGTAATGTGTTGCATCTATTTTGAGAGAGAACATAGCTTTTCAGAAGATACCTTATCTAATGTTTTCCGTATTTGTTTGTTTATTTTGTACATAGCCAAAATAGAATTCTAGGCAGTTTACAAGCATATAAAGTACCAAGTCTAATATCTGGAATTGCTGGTCAGAGTATCTTGGATAGAAGGGCTTTAAAAAAATCTCTTCTAGAAACCTTGGTAGATGTTATGCCAAAGTAGATAGTCCTAGACTAGGTCATTGGTTTGCCTGCCTGAAGCTGATACATGCTGTAGTGCCCTTAACTGTGCAGCACAGTCCAATGTTGTATGAATTAGTCTCCACTTACCTGGAGGTAGGCTTCATTGAATTCAGTAGGACTGCTAAGTAGACAAAGTTAGGATTAATTACACTCTTAATTATGTATTCTTCTGTTTTGAAATTGAGTGTGGAATCTGTGATCCTCCAGAGGTTGTTTGACTCAGCTCCTATCAACCTAGCCAGCATGGCCAATGGTCAGGGATGGTTGGAGTTGTAATCCAGCAGCATCTGGAGGGCCATGGGTTAGTCATCCTGGTCCAAAATTAAGATTTAACTTTTAGTTAAGATTTTAATTCCAAGTGGTGTAGGTTATGCTTCTTGAATAATTTATTTTTTTGTACATTGCTATTTTGTTTGCAAAGCTGCTGCTGTACAGATGTAAAATGTTTAAATAACTGGCATATGATGTTGCTAGATGCTTTGTATACCATGCCGAAATTATTTTGCTGGAACAATGCAATAAAACCACTTTACATTATTCCAAAACCTCCTTAAGCATGAGAAGTTATATGATGAATAGCCTTTCAGAATTGCGAATTGGTTTATAACCTCTTTTGACAGTAGCTGATATATTCATTGCAGAATATTGTTGCTGCCAACCTAACACTGGAAGTTTATTGCAAAAATTATCTTTGAAGTTTTTGATTATAATGCAAATATATTTCACTGCTCCTTTGAGAAGTGCAATAACAAATGGATCCCTAAATTTGTTTGCAGCTATAAGTAACACTGTGTTATGCTGCTGTACTTTTGGAGAGGAGGTTTTTGGGGTTTTTTAGGCAAAGCCTTGACTGTTCCTTAGATGGAGCAGGAAATATAAATTTGATCAAAATCAAATAAAATATGACTGGTTTTAACTTGCGAAGGTTGTGGATAGTTGGCATTTCAGTTACTGTATATTCCATTTTAGGTTACTCTATAGAGTCAGTTTGTTAGATGATGCTGTTGTGTGTGTGTGTGTGCAGCATTTCAGTGCTGCATGAATTATTTTAAGTGTATGGCAGTACTGTTGTTTAGTGCCCAACTTGGTGTTCCAGTGCAGTTGTGGTATAACCAAAATTGCTTGAGATCTGGCAAATCCTAATAAAACTATATCAATAAGCAATGTGTTCTATTCATTGCACATAGTATCACTTTAGAACATTTGGGACATCTTGTATATTTTTAGATTGTGAACTGAGTGAGGTTGGTTCACTGAGTTACTAGATGGGTGTGGTACTAACAGTAATTAAATCTGGTTTAGGGTTTTAGACCCAAGGGCTTCAATGTGGCATTTTACTTTGTAATTTTTCAAAGGGAAGAGAGTGAGCTAAAATCTTGAAATTAGTCTTGACTTTGCTTAGCTGAATAGTAGACATTTATGCTAAGAATGTGGTGAAGGGAGAACTAAACGGAAGAAGAGAGAGGGAGAATTGCATCTTTTTGTTAATGTTAGTTGGCTTGGAAAGGGCAAGGAGATTGTTCTCTTTACATGCTCAAACTAATTTCTTAACAAGGTATAGATATGGTATCAAAGCCTTTATCTTAAAGTGTACTTTCTACTGTTGGCTTAACCACAGCATACTGTAAATCATAGGGCTTTTTGCTAAAACAGAGAAGCAGTTTTTTCATGGCTATAAGATGTATCTATCCTAGGTAATTGTGGATACAAGTAAGTGGACACACATTTGTACCAGCAATCCTAAATACTGCATTTGATTTCTCAGCTGCTGCAATAGCTTTGGTTTTCACCACTATGAAAACATGGCATATTTATGGAGCAGTTCAAGTAGATAAATAGGTACCGCTCCGGCGGGAAGGTAAACGGAGTTTCTGTGCGCTGCTCTGGTTTGCCAGAAGCGGCTTAGTCATGCTGGCCGCATGACCCAGAAGCTCCCTCGGCCAATAAAGCGAGATGAGCGCCGCAACCCCAGAGTCGGCTATGACTGGACCTAATGGTCAGGGGTCCCTTTACCTTTTTACTGAGGAATATATATCCCTTCCCTCAAATATACTTAGTAGCTCATGAGAAATCTGTTACATACAGTACTGTATTCTGTGTGATTTGGTACTATTTCGATTTCTAGTGGTTATACAATGAGTTTTGGGGATGGTTCAAAGTTTCCCCAAAGTCATATTCTTAGGAAACACTGTTGGGAAACTTGCTGTAGGTGAGGAAGAGGATGCTCAACTCATGAACTGGAGAAACTTTGCTCTCTACTTTACTTCTGTCTTCCATACTGATGTCTTGCAGTAGAATAAGTTATAGTTTCCTCTCCCCACTCCACCAAACTGTTGGTTGGACCATAGCCAACCACAAATGAACAACCACACCCTAGGCCAACCCCAACCTCTCTCATCACCAAAGGAACACAAGTGAACAGCAAAGAATGTGCACAAGCAACGCTGACACCAAACCCTACATATAGTAAGTAAAATAGAAACGCCACCCCACCCCCAGCCCTCCACCTCATTCCCCCTTTCCCCCCCAATGCCTCAACAAATGAAACTGATTTGTAAAAATGTTACATGGAAAAAAATATATGAGAGAGAACATTGCGCGCGCACACCTGTAAATCAAGAAAATCTTTAATAATAATAATAATAAAGACCAAACTATATATGGGTCCCATCAGTTGTGGTGACTGACAGCTCCCTTGTTACTGAAATCCTAGGAGAAACACCCAGTTTATTGTGCATCTGTAGTTGCATTTTATTCGGAGGATCACAAGTGGTGTTACACTGATCAATATTTGGAAGGACTTGTGGCACTGTAGAAGTGAATTTTAGCTATGGTATGCCTGAATCAGACAAGAGATATGGATGACCAAGGTCTTATATTTTTACGTGTATGTTTATTTCCTGAGATCATACAAACAAATGGGTCCTGAAATAGGATTTTATCTTGGAAAATATAAAGAGCAGAGTTGAATGACGATGCAGAGTTGAGTCTTCCTTCTCAACCTTCACAAATTTACAGTGTTAGCTGCAGTTCATATATATATGTAGCCAAAGGGTTATAAAAAGAAAGCCAGCTGATGTTGCAGTCTAAGCAGTGGCCATATAGTGGAAAGATTCTCCTTTGGCATCTTCAGTAGTGCTATTTTTACCTATTCTAATAGATCTGTCCTTGTGATTTTGAGCTAAAGGACAGTAACTGAAACTAAGTTTTATTTGCATTGCAACAACAACAACAACAAAAACTGAGGAGGAAAAGAATATGGCTAGCAAATACCTTTTCATATCTCTAAACATGGCATAGGGCAATGTAAAGTGATAAATGATTCTTTTATTTTGTTGTGTTGCTGACATAAATTATGTGTTTCCTTTTTACCTGTTAATCCTGTTGATTTTTGAATAACTTTCATGAAGTCTGTTTTGTTTTAACAGCATTGTACTGAAACACTAAAAGAACCATTGTCCAAGCTATAATACTTGTATACTCTGGATTATTATTAATATACAAGATACTTTGCATACATTATCTCAGAAATTTTACAAAAGAGAAGGTGGGCTACCAAGGCCACTCTAGGGCTATCATAACTGAGGTGAGCTTTAGGTGGAGCGGGTGGCCTTCCTGCCTTACACTCCCAGCTAGTTTACAATCTCAGTATAATATGTCAGTGAATGAATTTAGGCAGACATGCAGGGAGGTGTACATTGGCTGCTCTGTTGGATGAAAATATTGAATTAATTATAGATTTTTGAAGTATGACTTGATTTTGGAATGTGTTTGCATGTGCATTTATTTCTGGATTGACTTGTCTTGAATCGTGTCTCTTGCCGCTTTAATACTAGCTAGCTTCTTTTTGTGCCAGCTAGTTCCTTGTATATGTCATTAGTTTAATTTCTTTTCTTTTTCTTAGCTGTGCAGTGTGGTTATCTAATATCCCCATGCAATTCGTTTCCTTGTAGATGCAATCAACTATGGGACCTATATTGGTGCCTTCCAAGAGTGTCTTGGAATGTATATTTGCTAATTAGAAGTTGACCTTCTAGCAGTATCCTAGAATGTGTGCAGTGCACATTAGTGTTCATACATGTGTGTGGTCCCAGTCATTCCGCTTGCTAATATGGATGACAACTCACAAGTTGATTATATTTATGGATGGCAGCAATTCACGTGATTTGCGGCTGTTAGAAAAAATGCTGCATTCGTCATACAGATTTTAGCAGTTTGATTTCCTGTTTTTCTTGTTACTTTTATCCCTAGGACTTGTGTCAAAGATGAAATGTGTTGTTGGAGAAATGTGTTGTGTGAATTAGCACAAACCTTGTGGAATAAGGAGGAACACTTTTATTTGCTGGCACTGCTTGGGATATTACGAACTGGTTCATTTATGAACTGGTTCATTTATTATGGAAAACTGTTCAGTTTAGCTTTTGGTAGGTACTGAAAGATTATTTTGATTTCATACTAGCTTTAGGCATGATCACTTTATCCAGTGGGTTTTACTAGAGTGTGGTATCTTTTGATGTTTAAAGAGAACAGCTGCATGGATCTTCTGTGTAGGGTGCCCTGTGATCACGTGCTCATATAGTATGTATGCTGTACATACTGTAGCTCCTAACATTTCATTGTCCAGAGTGCTGCTGCAGGAATGAGTAGTTTAGTTCAGTCAAGTGCTACAGAATGTCTTCTAAAACACCTAATTGATTTCTGGACTTGACTTGACTCAGGTGCATTTGGGATCCATAGCAGATCCCATATCTTATCTGATTTACACTAAATAGAAGGAATGGCTTTAAAAACAGAATGAACATACCAGCATTATCTTTAGATCTTTCCTGTATTTTATTTTAATCTGTGTTGAACCATTTATTTGTTTGAATTAGACACACCTGTTTTGTAGTCTTTCTAGAAGCTCTAATGGTCCGAAGCTAGCTTCAAAGACAAACGAGCACATTTGCACACTATGCTGTCTCCCATATGTTCATATAGGCTTTTGCCATATGACGGGGGTAGCCAGAAAACTACAAAGTATAAGCATATGCTGAATGTTTTTGCTCATTAAGACCTGCTCTAAATGAGGATTGTGGGAAATATGATGTTCCAACAGCTAAGTAAAAGCTTTTAAGTGTTGATGGCTGGCTTATGTCACAGGTTCCTCAATGGATTTTCCCACTTACGAGGCTTCACTGAATTTATTAAAGAAGCTTTTGTTGCAGTAATAAATGACCACCAGACATTGTGCCTCTTCTAAGTAGCAAGAAGACTAGTTGCACAGCTGGACAGGGACTAGGGACTTTATATTTGAGGTTGTACTGCATGTAGCTCTGCCTGTCCTATTGACCTTGTTTTGATGTTCTTATTTCCTAGTACCAACAATCACATTCTTCAGCAATCTCCACCCATGGTATGTAGCAACATGGGATAGTACAGTAGATAGAGCTAGGCTTGTGATGTGTTACTTTTAGTCCTGTGTGTGGAACCTCAGTCCTGGGGGCACAAATGTTCCTCTATCTGGTCCTAGGGACTCTACTCCCCCAGGTCACACCCTTCTTGAACAGGCTGTGCTATTGAACTGTAATGGTGCCTCTTCCTTGCCTGGATGGAGAAGAGGAGGGGGTGGTGTGTTCGAACCTTTGATTTTTGTGTAACCCACTGTAAAAATCACAAGGTGCATCCGTTGCCCCACCCACTTTTGCCTCTGGTTCCATCCATTTTTACCTCTGGCCACCCACTACTGGCATGCATGTCCTAGAAGGTTGTTCTCAAGGGAATGTAGCCCTCATTCTGAAAAAAAAAGCCTATACCCGCTTTCCTAAATTCCCTAGTGGTATCAAATTAACAAAAGGCAGTTGTTTATTAATAATTTGCTGGTTTTCTAAAACTACTTTTATGGTATTTGTGTATAGTACACATACTAAATAAGCTTCCAATCTGACCTGTTTGCTCTGGAGTTTGCATGTTCAGAGAGAAGGTTGAATCCTGGGAAGCCTTACCAAAAACAGTCTTCATTGGCTAGGTGTGTACCAGTGTGCTGAAAAATGGAAATGCATTATACAGGGTGAACCAAAAGTAAGTATACTTTTAACAATCAATCAATCAATCAATCAATCAATCAGTAAATAACTAAATGAAAAAAGGTTTATTTTTCTTTACTGATATAGTAATACCTCCGCGAATGTCCGCCTTGTCTAGCGTCCATTCCGGCGAATGTCCGTGGCAAACCTGGAAGCACCGGAACGGGTTACCTCTGGGTTTGCCACTCGTGCATGTGCAGAAGTGTTAAATCGCCCTTCGCGCATATGCAGACGCGGCACTTTGCCCTGCGTCCTTTTTGGCTAGCGGCCGTGGCTCCGGAATGGACCCTGGTTGCAAAATAAGGTATGACTGTATTGTGAATGATGAGAAGTTGAGTCAAGAACAAAGAAAGTGGATTTTAAAACACCCTGTACATCTCTTGATACTGCTATGGGTCCCTTGAAATCTGGGCAAAAGACGGAGTTATTCTGTCTTCTGCTGCTGGGCATAATTTGAAAGGCTATTTTAGGCAAACTTTTTAGGTGTGTACCGAGTAGAAAGAATTAAGTAGTGTAACCAGATTGGGCAGAATATGATTTTATCCTTTTGTAAATTTTGCTACTTGGTATTCTGAATGGAATGTGTGTGTTATGTTAAGCATGTCAAAAATAAAAACCAAGTTGAAATTACTCTTGCTGAAACAGAGAGGTTGATTAGTCATAATATATTGATGTTTCTTTCAGAGAGGTTGGTTAGTCATTAGGTTACCATATCTTCACATATTAATGTTAAACTTTCGCTGTCTATTGGCATATTGAGCTCAGCATTATGCAAGGAAATTATCCAAGGTCTGTCTGACATGATTATTTTAGACATGACGTAAGAATACGTATTTCCACAATGGGTGCAGAAATTGCTCTAGTCAGGAATGGAAAGCAAAATACCAGTGGACAACAAAAGAGGATTAAAGACACTCTCAAGGCAAATCTTGAAAAAAGTAACATAAGCACTGATAACTGGGAAACACCGGCCTGTGAGCACTTCAATTGGTTTTTTTAAAATAATTTTTTATTAATTTTCAACACAAATAAAAACAAAACAATCAACACACACAAACAAACACAAACATATAAACATGTATAATTTCAAATCTTTTTTTCATAACCTTACTTCTCGGACTTCCCCCTCCCTCCCCTTCTCTGCTTCCCTATTTTAAAAGTTTCTTCAACAACCCTTCAGGCCGGTTAATTAATCACTTATTGTCTTTTTAAATTTCTTCTGGTAATTAATCTATCAATCAATCAATCAATCAATCAATCAATTACAACTGTAATTCCATATTTTCCTTTACCTTGACATTTTAACATTCATCAATATTACAACAGTTCTTAAGATATACTTTAAACTTCTTCCAATCTTCTTCCACCGTCTCTTTCTCTTGGTCACGAATTCTGCCAGTCATCTCTGCCAGTCCCATATAGTCAATCACCTTCGCCTGCCATTCTTCCAGCGTGGGTGGTTCTTGTGTCTTCCAATACTTTGCTAGGAGAATCCTCGCTGCTGTGGTGGCATACATAAAAAACGTCCTATCCTTCCTTGGCACAAATTGGCCGATCATGCCCAGGAGAAATGCCTCTGGTTTCTTATGGAAAGTACATTTGAGTACCTTTTTAGTTTCATTATAAATCATTTCCCAGAAGGCCTTAATCCTCGGGCAAGTCCACCAAAGGTGATAGAAGGTACCTTCAGTCTCATTACATTTCCAACATTTATTATTGGGCAAATGATAGATTTTTGCAAGCTTGACTGGGGTCATGTACCACCTATAAATCATTTTCATAATATTTTCTCTTAAGGCATTACATGCCGTAAATTTTATCCCGGTGGTCCATAACTGTTCCCAGTCAGCGAACATAATGTCATGACCAATGTCTTGTGCCCACTTTATCATAGTTGATTTGACTGTCTCATCTAGTGTATTCCACTTCAACAGCAGGTTATACATTCTTGATAGGTTCTTAGTATTGGGTTCTAACAGTTCTGTTTCTAGTTTTGATCTCTCCACCTGGAAGCCAATTTTCCTGTCTTGTTTAAACAGCTCCATTATTTGATAATAATGAAGCCAATCTCGTACCTTAGACTTTATTTTCTCAAAACTCTGTAGTTTAATTTTTCCACTCTCTTGCTCTAGGATTTCACAGTATTTTGGCCATTTAGAATCCATATTAGGTTTTTTCACCTCCTTAGCCTCCATTGGTGATAACCACCTAGGAGTTTTATTTTCCAGCAAGTCTTTATATCGAATCCAAACATTGTATAATGCTTTCCTGACAATATGGTTTTTAAAACCTTTATGAACTTTTACCTTGTCATACCATATATATGCATGCCAACCAAATCTGTTATCAGATCCTTCCAAATCCAGAATGTCTGTGTTCTCAAGAAATAGCCAATCTTTCAACCAGCAGAAAGTTGCCGATTCATAATACAGTTTTAAGTCCGGCAGGGCAAACCCCCCTCTATCTTTAGCATCAGTTAATATCTTAAATTTTATTCTGGGCTTTTTGCCCTGCCAGACAAATTTAGATATGTCTTTCTGCCACTTCTTGAAACAGTCCAATCTGTCCACAATCTGTAATGTCTGAAACAAAAATAACATTCTAGGCAATACATTCATCTTAATTACAGCAATTCGGCCTAACAAGGAAAGCTTCAAGTTTGACCATATTTCTAGATCTTTCTTTACCTCTGTCCAACATTTGTCATAATTATCTTTAAATAAGTTCACATTTTTAGATGTCATATTAATCCCCAAATATTTAACTTTCTTTGCCACCATTAATCCAGTTTCACTCTGAAACCTCTCTCAACATTTGTTAAGTTTTTCTCTAAGACTTTAGTTTTTTGCTTATTCAACTTAAATCCTGCTACCTGACCAAAATCTTGAATTATTTCTAAAACTCTTTTCGTACTAGTGTCTGGCTGTTGTAGGGTCAATACTAAGTCATTGCAAAAGCCCTCAGTTTATATTGTTTGGCTCCGACCTGAATTCCTTTAACCAGCTGGTCTCTCCTAATCATGTTTAACAAAACCTCCAGGACAGATATAAAAAGCAATGGGGATATTGGGCACCCCTGTCGTGTCCCTTTTTCTATAAGAAGTTCTTCAGTAACCACATTATTTACAATTAACTTTGCTTTTTGTTCAGAATATATTGCACCTATACCATTTTCAAACCTTTGGCCTACCCCCATCCCATGGAGATTCTTCTTCATAAAACTCCAAGAAATGTTGTCAAAGCTTTCTCCACATCCACAAATATTAGTACAGCCTTCGTATTGATGTTAACTTCTAACAGTTCTATAATGTCAATTATGTTTCTTACATTGTCTGACATATGTCTCCCAGGGAGAAAGCCAGCCTGGTCCTTGTGGATCTCCTCCACCAACACCTTCTTCAACCTTTTTGCTAAAATGTCAGCAAATATTTTATAATCCACATTAAGTAATGATATAGGGCGGTAGTTCTTGATCTGATTCTTTTCAGTCTCAGTTTTTGGTATAAGTGTAATAAATGCTTCTTTCCACGATTTGGGTGCCTTTTTCCCCTCTAAAATTTCATTGCAGACCTCCTTCAACGGTTGTATTAACCGTTCCTTCAGAGCCTTATAATATCTGGAGGTCAATCCATCTGGTCCTGGAGATTTCCCCAATTTCATATTCTGGATGGCACCCTCTATTTCTTGTTCTGTTATTTTCTCATTCAAAACCATCGTACTTTGTTGTGAAATTCTTTGTAGTCCATATTTTTTAAGAAAATCATCTATTTCTCCTTCATTCTCCGGCCCTCGTGCGTATAGTCTTCTGAAATAACTCTGAAAACAATTACTGATCTCATTTGGTTTAAAAATGTTCTTTCCTTCCACCTCCAAACTTGTAACAGTATTCAGTTTTTGTCTCTTCTTCAATTGCCATGCAAGAAGTTTCCCACATTTATCTGCTGATTCAAATGTCCTTTGTCTCATTTGCTTAATTTTCCATTCTATCTCTTGATTCATCAGTTCCATGTACTGCATCTGGTAGAACTTAATTTCTCTCAAAACCTCATGAGACTTTGGTTTGGATCTCAATTTCTTTTCACCTTCTTTTATCTTTTCCAAAATCTTATCTTATCTTCTCATTTTGTCTCTTCCTCTTTAAGGAGTTCTGTTGTATTAGGAAACCTCGCATCACGACTTTACTTGCGTCGCAAATTACTCTTTTCTCCACCTCTGTCTTCAGGTTTATCTCAAAGTAGTCTTTTAAAGGTTTTTTTTGTTTTTTTTTTTTTTGAGCACGAAATGAGCTAAGAGGAAGGCATGTTTGGCAAACCCTCACTGTGATCAGCTCCCTCCCGTAAAAATATGTCCCCACTGTGGAAGGACGTGTGGATTCAGAATTGGCCTGCACAGTCTCTTATGGACTCACTGTTAAGACCGTGTTCATAGAAGACAATTTTACTCTGCTATAAGTGATCACCAAAGCAGAAGGAGAAGAGTCAGGAATGAGAGAGCAAAAGCTTTCTGGCTATGTTGGTTGTTTTAAATAGTTAAGATTTCAAGAGCGTTACTTGAAAATAAATGTTAAATATTTAGTTGCTGAAAAGTGGTATACAGTGGTACCTCGGGATGTGAACGGGATCCGTTCTGGAGCCCTGTTCGCATCCTGAACAGAACGTAAGACGCATCTGCGTGGGTCGTGTTTCGCCACTTCTGCACATGCGCGTGATGTCATTTTGACCGTCTGCACATGCGTGAACGGTGAAACCCGGAAGTAATGTGCTCCGTTACTTCCGGGTCGCCGTGGAGCGCAACCCGAAAATACTTATCCTGAAGCGTATTTATTCTGAGGTATGACTGTACTTACCAAATATCAAGTTTTATTAGTCAAGGGTAGACATAACTTAGTGTGATGTCTCTGACTAGTCTATTTTTAACTTTTTAATATGTTTCTACTGTATGGTTTTATGTTCTGATTTTTTTATAGAATAGTGCTCTATAAATATATTTAAAAAAATATAAATATCTTACCTGTGTAGAGAAGAAACCTCTGGGGAAGGTATGCTCTTGCCATAGATGTTTCTGGATAATTCAAACTGGTGGGTCCTTGTATTAGCAAAACCCCTTACATATGTTAACTGCACTGGTAGATTGCTCAAAGGAATGGAAACAAAATATTGTGGTCCCAAGTTTTAAGAAAGAGGGCAAACTTCTCCCAGTCAGTTACCATCCAGTGAGCCTTTTGGATGTTTCCTCCAAATTATGCACACACTATCTATTGGATAAGGCTGAAGATTGGGCAGATAATAATATTGGGGATGAATAAGCAGGCTTCTGGCATGGGAAGTCAATCATAGATCAGTACTTTGTTCTAAATCATTTGAGAGAGAGATGCAGGTGGCCCTCGGAAATATACATGCTGCTTTTGTTGACCTGATCTCAGTCTTTGGCAGGATAAATAAATAGATTTTATGGAGAAAACTATGTAGAGTTAGGGTGTACAAGACACCTGTTGATTCTAATTAAGAACTTTTGCACAGGCACCAAAGTTCGTATTAGAGTAGACAGAGAATGCCAGTTGTCAGAGGAAATTGGTTCAACCAGAGGGGTAAGACAAAACAGTTTACTAGCCCCCTTTTTGCTCAGCATATATGTGAATGGCATCATTGATCAACTAGCTGATAAATCAAACTTTTTTAGCAGTTGTTGGCACATGGAAACTAAATGTATTGCTATTCACAGACAATGTGGTTCTGTTATCCCAGACCCTAACTGGCATGAGGATATTGTTGAAATCATTTGGGGAAGTATGCAATAAGGAACAGTTATGTGTGAATTATGCCAAGACTAAAGCAATGGAACACAAATGGCAACTAGGCAGTAATCAACTGGAATAATCAAATAGATATAATAATCTGAGAATATGTTTTGCACGAATAGCCTATAGAACTGGTAGATTAATAAACTAAAAGTTCATTGTAGTCGGTGTTAAAATTTGCCAGAATGAAGAGAGTGAATTTTGTGGTGCTTGTTTTTAAGAGTTTTTGCTGATTAGGTTATTCCTCAGTTTTACATATAAGAGAGAAATCTGGGGCATTCTGGAACCATATTAGTTGGAGGTAGTACAGAGTAGATTGATTTATACTTTATTTGGTCTCTCACCAGGAATACCGCGGTAAGCAGTTACTGGTGTCGGTGACGTAACGCCTGTGGTGTCTTAACTTTTCATTTCCATCTGTTACTGGCATCAGAAAGAGGTTATGGTGGAAGTGATCCAGATCCAGGGCAGCCAACATGGTCCTCTCCAGATGTTGTGGACTACAACTCCCTCCATGCCTGACCATTGGTTATGTTAGCTGGTGCTGATGGGAGTTGTAGTCCACAACATCCAGAGGGCACCATTTTGGCTACCCCGTGCTAAACAGTAATATTTAACTTTCTTTAGTCTTTAATGAAAAGTAGATCTTTTCCAAATCAGCAAAGGCCATTCCATGTAGCATTTACAATGAAGTTCACCCACTCATCTCCTTATTGCTATTGCTAACAAGGGCCCTTTCACACCTTATAAATATCATGAGGGCTGATCCAGACTTGGGACTAATATTCAGCAGAGGGTTATGCAGGGTGAAGTGAAAGAAGGCAATTTTATCTCATTTCTTCTGCAGCCCCCCATCTCCCCACCATTCCACCTCCCATGCTGTTCTGCTCCCTCATTCTTCCACTCCTGCGGAAAGGAGGAACCAAGTGAAAATTACCTCTACCCACCCCCACCTAAGTGGAAGTGTCCGTTGAACAGAGTTCTGTTGACAGGATGCAACCAAATATGTTTCTAGCAATATTATGATTGCTACTATTACAATAATATGATATAGAAAAAAATATTTATACAGGGTTAGAGCACCTGTGGAATCTTTCATTCTGATTTGGAAAGATAAATGCCCCTGAACTCTAAATATATTATAGCTAGCTCATTAGTAACTAATCCAAAATCTATACATGTACATAATGAAGGCTGTATAACTGAGGGGAACTTGCAGTCTAGCATGTTTAGAATTTCATTGTAAAGTTGATATGAATGGTCATAATTTTATGGCAGAAATAGTAATCTAATTAAAATATTTACATGACTACATTATTTGGAAATTAAAACATTTAGTTATACAAGTTTTCCAGTGTAGTATTGGATGTTAAATGTGGTTGATATACTGAAAGGCTTCTACAGTATAGTACCTCTGAATTATATTTAAATCTGTCCACTGAGACCAATTCTTTTCTCTATAGAAAAAACACATTTAAAATACAGGCCTTCAATTCTGAATAGTTGGTATGTCTATACAGTGAGGATTTTAAAGGATTTCTCCAGACTTCTTCTGGACATGCTAATTTATGCATCTATTAAAATCTGCTTTGAAAGCCTACAAATAGGTGACTAAGACATCTGTCATCACTTTGGCAGTGTGGATGTTTTGTCTTTGGCTCAGCTTGAGTGATGCTAACTTGTATCCACTTAGTGAATATTTTTATATAATTACTTTTACAATCCCACCATTCTTTCAAGGAGCTCAAGGTGTTTTACATGATTCTCCCTTCTCCATTTTATCCTCACAGCAGCCTCATACGAGGTATGTTACGCTGAGTGATTGTAACTGCCTCAAGGTCACTCATTGAGCTTCATAGATGAGTGGGGATTTGAGCCCTGGTCTCCCAGGTCCTAGTTCAACCCTAATCGCTATGTACGTTGGCTCTGATTGACTATTACTGACCGTTATGACTGGAATCCCGTCAGTGATGAAAGCAAACAAACCAATTTCATTTATAAAAATATTTTGTCAACAAATCATATATGAAAACAATTCGAATCTAATGCAGATACAGTCTGTGGATACAAATCTCCTCTTAAAAGGACTTGTTAGAAAAAACGAGGGTCTTCAGTAGTCACTGAAAAGACAATACGATATGTAATGGGGGGGGTGGAGTCCAAAATATCTGGTTCCCCACTACACTATACAGGCCTTGAATCTTCCAAAAGTGTGCCTGATCAGGATTCAGGTGGGAAATGGTAAGTCTAGCTGTGTTTGGTTTTGGAACCCTTGTAGCACATTTCAACCCTAGAGCTGAGCAAATTTATTTCAAGCTTCTTGATATAACATCTTAACATATATCAAAGATCTCAGTTAAATGGAGCTGCCTAGAATCTAGAAACTAAATGTGTATATTATCACCTTTTTAAAAAATGCATATAGAGGTAACCTCCCCGTTTCACTCTTAATGAAGCTTAAGGTCATACATATACATCAAAATTAAGCTGTGTTTCATTATGTGCTCATGATTAGCAAATATTGTCATTGAACATGAGTCCATAACAGAAAAGTTGGCTGCTTTGTATGTACCAAGAAGGGCAATTGAGAATTATGTGCTAAAGAATATAGCCAACTTGCATATTTTCAGAATATTATCTATAGTATATGAACTTAATGTATCTGGTGTAAGCCTAGTTATGATGGATATATTGCATTTGGTGTTCTTAGGGCTGGAGCACATAACTACGTTTGCCATGGCAGTGATGCTGCTGAAAACAGGAGCATGGAAATTCATAACATGATCGCGGAGGTCCACACAGTAAGTACTTCTCTATGTTATGAGCAGGATGATGGTTTTGGCAGCATCCCAGTGGCAAAGCGTAATGTGTACTCCAGCCCTTAATCTGGAATTATACCTCAGTCGTGAAACATTTGTTAGCTGATGAATATAGTGAGGGTTGAAAAGGAACTCAGGCTTTTTGCATGTGTTGGATTTTCAACTGTTATCATGTGCTGCCATCTTCATAAGAAGGAGAGTTTTAAAATTTAGTACAATTATTGGGTTGTTATGCTTTGACATGCAGGGGTTACAAGAAAATATACAATATTAGTTTATATGTGATCTTTGAGCTATACAGCCAGTATCCAATGAAGTATTCCCCTCTCTCTCCTACATTACTCCAAAATCTGTTCAGGGGTTTCCCCAACCCTCTGGAGCAAATTTGGGAAGGTGTAGGGAATGGAGAGAGGAGTTCTGTTGCTCAGCTTGTTGTATAATGTCCTGTTTTCCACACCTTCTTTAATTCTCTCTCTCTGTGTAAGTGTGCCTCCCCCACTGTGTAACAGTAAACCTTTCAAATTTTAAAACCCTATCCTATTATGTTTTTGTACTTTTTATGTTGTAATTATATATTGTGAACTGCCCTGAGATCTATGGATGAAGGGTAGTACAGTGGTACCTCGGGTTACGAACAGTCCTGCTTACAAACACTTTGGGTTACGAACTCCACAAACGTGGAAGTAGGTGTCCCGGGTTGCGAACTTTGCCCCGGGATATGAATGCAATCTGCTTCTGGGGCCTCAGGAAGCCTATGTAGGGAATGCGTGCCTCGAGTTAAGGACGCTTTGGGTTGTTTTAAGAACGGAGTTCCAGAATGAATTAAGTTCGTAACCCATGGTACCTCTGTATACAAATTGTAGTTGTTGTAGTAGTAGTAGTAGTAGTAATAATAATAATAATAATAATAATAATAATAATAATACATTTAAATCTGTTTATTTTAGTGATTTTGTTCGTTAGCTACCTTTACCTCTCAAGAAAAGGTGGGATGGTTTTATTAGGGGTGTGTGTGAGTGTGTAGGATAAAATGTCTACTTCTTCCCACTAGTCATTATTTATACTTCTGTTTATAGTTTGTTTGCAAGCCGCAATGTTTATCATCTTTCAAAAATTCACACATGTGTGTGTGTACACACACACACACACACACACACTCTGAGACTAAGATTGCTATAAGAGTTCTGTACAGCTTTTAGGGAAATATATTTGTTGTATTTTAGAATGTAGACCCCACTGTAGAATTGCTAGCTGTTACCTCAGTGACATACACACATAAGTTTTCCCACAAATCTTTTAAATTAGCTTGTAGGTGTTGCAGTTAGAGTTAAACCAGTGAAGATATGCCTGTTTCCACAAACTACATGCAAACATGACAGAACTCCTTTTCTTTTTCAAAGAATGATCAGGAGCAGAAAAGTGGCAGTAGTGTTTAACTTTGTCTTTGTTACACTTCTCTCCTTCCTGATATTTTTCCTGCTTTGGTTTCCCCCCATATGTGTATTGGAGGTTTTTCTGTTCTAAAAGAGCCATCGGAGTTAGGTGTATTGTGTATGGTGTATATTTTATGTGTAAAGTGCATATTTTTGAGGCTTAACAAAATGTTCATTATTCGGCTCTGTTTACAAGTTTGTTTAGGTTTAAAATTTTGGGTTTAGCGCAGTGATCCTTGTTCCTACCGTCCAGGCCATGGGGCACTCCTCAACCATTTGTCTTAATTTGGAGTGTTTAATTGGCATATTATGGAGTTGAGCAAGTGCTGTGAGTTTTCTTTTGGCACATGAGAAAAAAGGAGGGCTGAAAATATTTCATATTTGAATGTGTGGTTATCCCATATTTATATACCTGAGAAAGATAGGATGCTTTGTTTTCTCCCTTGCCTAATCAAAGGTGTCTTTTTGTTAATGCATGTCAGGTTCTCTTGGGTCATTTTTGCTTCTTTCTTTTAAACATTTTAAAACTTCGAACGGAAAACATAAAATACACATGACAAAAATAATCTTTCAAAAAAATTTTTAGTTTAAATTGGCCATGTTTGAATTTCTGCCTATAAAAATATTACAGAATTTAGTTTATTTTATATTTAGCTACTGAGCAAATTTATTTGTGATGTAGTAATTAATGATCTGGATAATTCTTCCTCAATAAAATGTTTCTTACTCTGCTCAGTAGCTGCCCTCATGGAACAATTCTTATAGCTAATTTTTTATCCCAGTCCTGCCCATGGTTTCTTGGAAGTGCTAGTAATATCAGTAGCAGTTTAAAGGGAATATCTCCTATATATTGCATTATGGCATATCATCATACAAAAATGACAACCAGAAATAATGTAGCAAAGGAAAAGGTGGCAAGGAACTTCTGGTGTACACAAAGAACTGTAAAAGAGAAATAGTTTATTTGCATAATGTAACCAAACTAGTAGTCTACAGGAAGTTTTAAACAAGACAATGTGCCAGGATTGAACATTTTAAGACATGCTTTTGTCTTAGGAAAATTGCAGATTTGATGCTTGTAGCCTTGATGCTTGTAGATTGCTATAGTGTTATAGATTGCAATGATCAAAGACCTGCCTCCATACTGGCTACAATGACTTTTTTTCAGAACTTGCATGACTTCTTATGGGGACTGTTGCCTGGCTCCGTTCATTGTGCTCAGTTAACTCATGTGTATTTGCAAGACTCAACATTGACCTTATCTAACTTTTTTAAATGCAGAGTTGAAAAGAACTACCAGTCTCCCAAGTGCATACTGACAGGAGCCTGCTTGAGGTGAAACTCATAAGTGAAAGGAGTAGACTCTGGATTCTTAATACATTGGAGTCCTGCTCTACAACTAGTTTGGTAGGTTGGCTTCTCAGGGTAAAGGGGTAGGGTTGATGGAGAACCAAGTGTCATACCTTCAGTGTGAGTTTGTTCTCAAGCACCCTCCTCACACAGTAGCTGCTGCAGCTGCTGCTTCTCCCTTGGCATGGATTAATCTTACTTTTCTTTCCTTGGTACAGTTTCTGACATGGAGGGTTGAGAATTGGCATGGGGGAAGGAATTATAGATGCCAATTGTCTAGCAATAACTCGCTGTGCTAATCTACTTCCTTCCTCTGTTTGCAGTACTGTGGGGAAAAGAGTCAAGATTACATGAGTGAGAAAGTAGCTGCCCCTCTTCTTTTGACCTTCTGTTCTTGCTGTCTGCTTTATTTATTTTGGATATATTTCGGCTGCATTTCAGGACAGAGTCCACTGAAGGTGGCTTACGGAACATAAAACACACAAAAATTACAATTCCAATATGACACAGTAGGAAACTGGTTACACAATGTAAAATCAAAACCCATAAATAAAAAAACCCAATAGTTTAAAAGCCAGCACCAACTAAATAAAATAATCTTGGTTGAAGGCCATTTGAGAGACCTTCAAAATCTGTTTGAAGTCTAGAACTGATGGTGCCAACTCATATCCCTTGTGTGGGAGTTTCATAGATCAGGGACCACTGCTTGAAAATACAGTGTCTCTGGTGCATGTTAGTCTAGCTGACAAAATTTCAATGGGTTTACTCTTGAGTAGAACTTAGGTGGGCAAATGAAGAAAAGAACCTCTGCCAGTGGATTGCGGTCTGTAATAGATTGAATTTGGCCCAGCAGTCAATGCTTTTCTGTCACTATGTCTGAGACTTTTGATTGATTGATTATACTTGATTATATTTCTCTGCCACTTTTCATTCAAATTAATTCCAAAGCGGCTTACAATCAATAAGTAACAGTAATATAATAGAGCATCATAAACATGGCAGAAATCATACAGAATAAATAACAAACTAGTAAAACAATTACAAATAATCAGCATCTATGAAACACTTGTTAACTAAACTAACAAAAAATAAGCTAAACATCACAGTTACAACAAAAATAATATTTTAGGATTCACAAAGTACTACAGCTAACTCTTTGTCTTGTCATTACTTTAAGTAATTCCAACTGTTTGCTTGATTATTCTGTTGTATTAAAAAATAGCTTATCAGACTCCATTTTAAACTGGTGTTATGGATGAGTAATCGCTAAATTAATCCAGAGTGTGTTGTGTTTCAAGTGGGGAGGTGAAATCCTTGTTCAGCTGTGTTTTGTTACATTTGTGTCGTATGCTCCCGTTTAGGGACTCAGAATACCGTTTTAACTTCCCAACAGCCCATTGAGGATGGTTAGACTATGAGTTATTTCTCCAAAAGCCACACAGTGGATTCAATTCAGAGATCATGTAAGAAAAACGAGGCATTTTTTGGCTGATTTGTCTTGCATGGACCCCCCACCCCCAATTTGTTCTGGCTGGTTGGGGAACCCTCTGGATTAGTGTGGGAGGGTTGAACGTGGGAAGGGTATTGGTGAAAATTGCCACCTCCTCTTTCCGCGGGAACGTCTGCTGCATCAAAGGCCTTTTCATGAAGGAAGGGCAACTCTGAATCCCAGGCCAGTGGTTTTATATCAGTCAGGATTTGAACTGGATATTCTTACATCTGAATGAGCCAGCACAGCCATGAAGCTAAATGGTTGGCCTTCAGCAAGTTCCTCCCTCTGCCTGCTAGGCTTTTGAGATTGAATTGAAATATTCCCATATATGAAGGGAGCCCTGGAATTATGTTTGGAATATTAATGGTACAATATGATTTAGTGGTTAGAGTTTCAAGACTAGGGCCAGAGAAATTTGGGTTTAAATCCCCTTTCATTGGATGATGGCCTTGAGATGGTCATTGAATCTAAGCCTACCTTTCTTCAGAGAGTTGTTGAGAACTATAAAATTAGGGGAGAGCCATGTATGTCACTGTGAGTACCTTAAAAGGATGGAATGTGAATCTACCAAACAAGCAAGGTAGCAAGAGACAAATAGAGTTGATACCTTCACATGTTGTAGTAATAAGTTGACATTTGAACATTGATAATATTCTACCTCTGTTGCTGACCCTGATAAGGAAAGTGGTCAGAGCCGGCAGTTCAAAGCACTACTGTTTGTTGTTCACTTTTTTGACCTGTAGAAATGTTGACGCTGGCAAGGGCAACAAACACAGCTAGTTGGTTTTCTATTCCAGTAAACACAATTTGCAGATATGTGCAGGATCTAGATTAGAAGTGGGAAACCTGTGGCCCTCCAGATGATGTTGGACTCAACTTCCATCAGCCCCGGCCTGCATGCCCAGTGGTGAGGAATGATGGGAAATGTAGTTCAGCAGCATCTGGAGGGCTACAAATTCCTGAACCCTGATCTAAATTTACAAGTTCCTTGATCTGCAAACACTTCTGAGAATTGCATTGCAAGGAACATTAGTGGCAACATGGCAATGGGAAATTTTGCATAGCTGCTTTCGTCTTGAATCTTTTCTAATTAAGTGCCTGTTTAGTAGCTTAAAATCTGATTGGACAAGAAAACTGTCTCCATAGACTGCTTCAGCCAACTGGTTTCTTGGTGCCTGAAAGATGTTTGAGCCCAGGCATGTCCTCCCCTCCAGTTTGCCCTCTTCTTGTGTGCCTGGATTCAGTTCTGGTTTGTAGGGAGTTTTTGAACTGCACTTAGCTGGCTCTGATGTCACAGGAACTTGGTCGCTCTATGGAAGTAAACAATACAAGGAAGCATCTACCAAATGAAAGAGAGAAACCACTTCTCAAGAAGCTGATTAAGATTTATCCTAGCCTGAACCAACTAATAACTGTTTATTAGCACCTTGAGGTGTCTCTTTTTTTTGTATGTTGCTTATGCAGGTAGTTAATGGCTTATTGTATCTGATGCAATCCTTGGAATCCTTGAAATGTGCAATATGAGTTCTAAATACTAACTTTACCAACAACTCTGAACTACACTTCAGATTTCCTACAGATCACTACCTCTTTTCCTTCCAACTGTATCCCTTTGCCTGCATTCTTCTGCTGCATTTTCTCTGCTCATGATAGGGATCCCTCATGGTTTTATTTATGTAATTCTGGACAGGTATGTGGATTTTGGAATGGAAAATTTCCTCCAAACTTTCCAATATAAGTCAGTTGGAATCTGATACAAAATGTTTGACAAATCCCAGGTCAACCATGTAATTCATTGTGTGACCATGGGAAATAATTGTTCCTCAATTTTAACCTATAGGTTGCGGTAATACAATTAAATGATTTATTTCTCACCCTTTAAATAGTGGGAAGGAAATCTAAATGTTACGACGGCTAGCTTAAATATTTTTAATCAGTTGCTTAATCAACTTTAGCTTTAACCAATTAAACATCAGGATCCATTTTTGATTGGTGCAGTTGAGGGATAAAGGCCCTTTTTCTTTTAGCCTGGTTTGATTCTACTATGTTACTGTAATAGGGACTGAAGAAGAAAATATACAATAATTTTCTGACAGTAAATGGGAACTTCTGTTAAGTTGTAAATCGTATTAGACCAGTATCGGAAAAAGGATAAGTATCCTGAAATTTTTATATGCAGGCTTACTTAAATACAGTAATTAGTCAACTGGCAGCTCAATCCTATGCATGTTTGCACAGAAGTAATTCCCATTATGTTCAATGGGCTTATTAAACTTGTAAGCGTGTAGGTCCACAGTCTAAAAAATATTTGGTGGCCTACTAAATTTGCAATCAAATTGTACATAGACACTCTACATATGAACCCCTTTCATATGCTACTGATATGAAGGTGTGCTCACACACTAAAGTGAAAGCACATTGTTGGCTGCCACCCCTCTTCTGAAGTTGGTTGGCTTCCCCTGTTGTCTATTCATTAGGTATGTACATCTACATATGTAGGCTTTCCACCTGCAGACATCCACACCTAATGTGAGGATAACAGGGGAGGGGCTGAGTGAAGCCATGTGACCTCTAGGGTGGGCCAGTAGTGTGGCCCTGCTACACCTTGATTGCATGACCACCCCTTTATGCAAGTAGCACATAAATAGAGCTATACAGTGGACCCTCGGGTTACTTACCTCTCTGGATACGTAATCTTTGGGTTGTAAAAGTGGCAAACCCGGAGGTATTTTTCTGGGTTTTGCCGCTTGTGTGTGCGCAGAAGCGGAGCCTCTGGTTACGGATTTTTCGGGGTGCACATGGATCCCTGAAACGAATTAAAACCGTATCCAGAGGGTCCACTGTAATTTACAAATATGTAAATTCGCTAACAATGTAGTCGTGAATCAATGTCTCTTAATACTGCTAAATGCAGACTTCTGGGAGAAAAGTAGTTTACATTAATTAAAATAAAACATATTAAATTGATACTTAACTCTCATATACATATCTGTATATCAACATACAGTTTGATTTCATGGAGGGTTAGAGAAAGTTACATTGTCTCAGGATTGGTATCCCTTTAGCTGTTCAGTGAGTGAAGGCTTCTAATGAGCAGAGTCTAAGAATCTGTGCTGTGTCACACATGCATTGCACAGTTTTCCTTACTGATGGACACAGCATGTGGTTGCAGAAATTTAGGTGTATATCTGTGCATATGAACACTCACAAAAGAAAAATAAGCATAGCTGTTGACAAGGTTTTCTTGCCCTTGATTGTGCAAATTATAATTCATTGGCCTATACCCGAGTACCACAAATGTTTCATTTATAGTTGAACAATCTAACTGTTTTGGGTTTTGCACTTAAGGAGACTTGTTTTCAGAATGTGTTTGTGCTTCTTTTAAAAGGTTTTACTGCTTCAACTGCTTCAATGGACCACATTCATGGGGCTTGGAAGGCTCTAACTGATGGAATTGGATTAAAGGATTCTGTCTTCAATGGATCCAACTGTATTTCACCTACTATTGTCCAGCAGTACAGCTATCAGCGTAGAGCTTCTGATGATGGGAAACTTTCAGATTCTTCCAAGACAAGCAATACCATTCGTGTTTTCTTGCCTAACAAGCAACGCACAGTGGTGAGTCTGTTTCTTGTTTTGTGCAAGATGAAAGATTGGCTGTTTCCCCCCCCACTAGTGCATAAACATTCCAGTGCCCCAGTGGGCTAATAATGTTTAAATGTAGATGCTTCAGGATGGATACAGTGATGTTTTGTTCAACATGTTGACCCAATATACACATGCATAATTTTGGGAAGAGCAATGAGATTTGTATCACTTCAATGAATATGCGATCCTGTCTCTTATGAATAGGTCCTCTGCTGATGGATTATTTTGGATACTAAAGCAGTGTTAGCCAGAAAAAGCATCTTGTTTTTCTTTTTGCTTCTGACTTTAAAGTGATTTATAAGTATATCCTAAAGGCTTGCAAAGTTGTATTAAAATCGTAAAATCAATATGCAGATTGTTAAATGTCAGCAACACAAGTTACATCAGCTCAGGTTAATTGCAGCAGGCCTAGATTGGATTCTGTCAGACGTTTCGATAAGCCTATCATATGACTTTCTGTCCTTGCTTAAAGGTACTGCTTTCACCGGCCTTGTAAATAAGCCCACAAAAATTATTAGTCTGCAAAATATTTACTGGCCTACTAGCAGAGGATGGATGGAGAGCTCTGACTCCCCTCCCCAGCAGCCTCCTGCATTTCTATGCTGAGTGCATAGGAGGGGAACTCCCCTTTTGGCAGTCTGCTTGATTTCTTTGCTAGATATAGAGTGGGAGAATTCAGCCTTTGTCATTCTGCTCACTTTCCTCCTGAACGTTGCATATGTCTACCAGGTGAGTGTTTACAGTGCAGATACAGTGCTGCTGATTTCTTTATCAAGATTAAACTAGAAGGAGCAGATTCACTCCCACTCCCCACCCCAACTTTCCTCCTTGTTGCCCTACCATGGTTCACACTTATTCAGTGTTGCAACCAATGAAGATGGGAACACTTGTTGGCAGTAAGTAACCATGGTTAGTGCCTGTGCAGCTGTGACACTAAAAAACCTGACTTAATTGTTTTAGGCAATGCCATTCATGTCTAAAGTGCAATCCTATTTACATCTGCTCTGAATGAAGTCCTGTGGATGTCAGTGGGGTTTACTTCCAGGTGTTAGGTTTTAAGACAGCAGCCTTAGGCAAACAAGGAAAATGTGGGTTGAATCTTCAATGAAGAAGTGTTGGAGACTTGATTCCCTTCGTTCATTTTTTTTTATAATAAACGTTTAGTAGTTTTCAATTACATTCCAATAATAGCCTCATTATAACAATGCCAATTTATAATACAATTATTATTACCAATAATTCAAATACTAAATTACCTTATTTAATTAAGGTGGGCCCCCATGTTCTAGATTTTTTGACTTTCTAATTTTATTTATTTCTGTGTTCTAAAATCTTATTAGTTTCAGTTATATTCCAGTCATAATAGTCACCCCTTACACAACAACTGCAATATTAATAACTTCTATTCGTGTTGACACATTAAATAATTTCTAAAACTTCATGTGAGGAACTAAAACTATATCATTGTTCTTTCCTGTGTGTGGCAATTATTCAGTCCGTGATGTTTCTTCCTGTCCTTATAAGATGTTATGTCTTTCTCTCCCCCCAATTGTTGCTGTTATCCATCATGCCATGGGCGGAGCTGATATCCCTTCGCTTCAGTTTTTGATCACAGAATTAGCAGCATTCAAGGTTAAAACTCCATAATGGCAATTTTCAGTTATAATAGTATTGTGTAATTGTAGTCATCCAGTGATTGATAACCACACTGTAATTCGTACTCCATGACTGAAGAATGAAAATGTTTCAGAATTAAAACTACTACTTTTTTAACAGGTGAATGTGCGTAATGGAATGACCCTTCATGATTGTCTCATGAAAGCACTCAAAGTTAGAGGCCTGCAGCCAGAATGCTGTGCTGTTTTTAGATTACTTAATGAACACAAAGGGTAAGAATTAAAATATTACGTTTTATGAAACCATTCAAGCAGTTCCTTCCCATAGTGTTCCCTGTATTTTGTTTGCTTCACATTTGTAATGTTCAGTGATTCAAACAGTACAAAATCACAAAGTTGGTGTTGTATAGATTCAAATGGAGAGAATTCAATATAAGCTTAACTGTTCTATTGAAGTCAGCGGGAATGCAAAGAATTTATTGAACTTTTCATCTTTGTTGGAAGCCGCCCAGAGTGGCTGGGGAAACCCAGCCAGATGGGCGGGGTACAAATAATAAATTATTATTATTATTATTGTCCTAAGTGAAATCAATTATTGTTTTGCTTATTCTAAGTGAAATCAATTGTTTTGCTTATTCTGAACTTTGAATGAAATAAAGCTAGAATTTTCTTCAGTTCATAGAATTTTCTTCAGTTCATTTTTCTTTGATACTTGTAGAGTGCTATCTTTTTAGGTTTAGCTAAAATGTTGGAAATTTTTATCTGCTCGAATATAAATTTCAGTTTGGATAATCTCATTTTATCCTGTGAACCGCCCTGAGATTTATGGACAAAGGGCGGTATAAGACTTAATGCGCTTTTTATAGGGCCAGGGGTCTACTGTTTTTAAGTACCAAATGATTCTTTAACAAGTTGAGGGAGTGAATCTAACTTAATTGACTTCACACTACTGATGGCTGGTATAGAATGCTGTGTTAAGCCACAGTCCTGGATCAATTATTTGTGAGATTTTATTTTTGCACATGAATCTGTTAATTTCAGACAACTTTAGGGCTCAAATCCATTATACAACTTCCATATCATTAAGGCTGCCATTAAAATTTTGGTATCTACGTCTTTCTTTTATTTTGAATGTTGCCACTTACTAAACTAGTGTATGTTCACACACATTTCAGGTAGCTCCGAACTTTTAAGCAATTTGGTTTCAAGGCTATTGGTTAAAAGTTAAAAACTGGTAGCTTTTTTGTTCTCATACACTTTGAACATTGAATTCATTCAGCGTATTCTCTCCCCACCTTTTCAGTAAAAAAGCACGGCTGGATTGGGGTACAGATGCTGCATCCTTGATTGGAGAGGAATTGCAAGTGGATTTCCTGGATCATGTTCCACTTACAACACACAACTTTGTATGTTGATCTCTTTTGTATGTACAAAATATTTGGAAATACCTCATGGGAGTACAGCTTGCAAGACTTTATAAGAAATTATACAACAGTAGTCCTCAAAAGGTTTCATAATACTTTGACCTCAAAACAGCACACAAAGCAAGTGTTGCAATATATCTAAGTGTTCTTACCTTTCCAATCTTGGCAGAAAATCAACGGTGTTTTTAAAAGCAGTCCAGACCCTTAGGGCATTGACTTCCCCAACCTAGTCCCCTCCAAATGTTTTTTTTGACAAAATCCCATTAGCCAGCATGGCCGTTGGAGATGATGGAAATGGTAGTCCAAAACATACAGAGGGCATTGGGTTGGCAAAGGCTGCCTCCTTTAGCTTTTTGTTCTTTTGTTGCCCCTGTGGCAGTAGACACTGAGGTATTCTTCTGAGATCAGGAATCCAAATGCTTGGCGGTCAAGACTAAAAGCATCTCCTTTCTTGGCCTGGTTCACACATCATGGTAAACCTAACTGTGACTGTACTGTGAATGAGCAAACACGCTAGTGCATGCTGTTCAAAGCACGCCTGTCCTGCTCCTCCCTTCCCCAAGTCAGAAGGAAACAAAGCACAGCGCTTTTTTAGTGCTATGTGTTTTGCCTCTCTAAACAAACCGCAAGAGGGATAAATAAAGCATAAGTGCTGGTTCATATGTAACACTAAACTAGTGCCGGGGGCTGTTTCCTGCAGGGTGGGTGAGTAAAAGTGAGCAGTATACACCAGCATATTTGCTTGTTTACAGCAAGATATACTTTGGTTTGCCCATGACATATGAACTGGTCCACCATGTAATATAATGAGAGGCGAGGAGAGCAAGAGTAACACTGTGAGCGAATGTACTTGCCTATTCTGTCTAAATTGGGAGGGAGAACTAAGGGGTTAAGGAACAGTTTTCATGGAGAAGGTGAGTTTTGATTAGGAGATTGAGTTCGCTTTCTGCTCCTATGGACATGAACTATAAATGTAGTTCTCCGATCAAATAACATTGTGGATACAAAAGCTGCTCGTTTAAACTTACCCAAATAAGTTTCTTTCTAGTCTAATCTAATGTACATGGTTGCAAGGGAAAATAAAGCAATTTCTGAAAATGTGAATAATCTGAATTATCCCCCCCCCCCCCCCGCAAAAAAGTTTCTGCTGAAATCACCTGTGTTTTGAAAAATAAAATATATTAATACTGGCTGTTTGTGAGACAGTATATTTTGAGCAAAGCATGTTTAAAGCTATAGCTTTATTCATAAAAGTTAATTCCAGTGGTAAAATGTGAAATATTTAATGATAATGTGGTAACAAGCAATTTGGAACAAATATGTAAGAAGCTTCATAAATTGGCTACCTCATACAAACTTAGATACGAAATTTATTTTCCAGGCACGGAAGACCTTTCTAAAGCTTGCATACTGTGACATCTGCCAGAAGTTTTTACTAAATGGATTCCGGTGTCAAACCTGCGGTTATAAATTCCATGAACACTGCAGCACAAAAGTTCCTACCATGTGTGTGGACTGGAGCAACATCCGGCAACTCTTGTAAGAGTTATTTTTAACCTTAAAAAAAATAAAAATGCAGCTATTTTAAAATTAGAATAAATGCCCTGGTTCAAACATAAAGGCCTATTGAAGTTAGTAAAAATCTGCTTATTTTTTTCTTTTTTGCTCAGCTGCATGCTTTTGATTTCAGATTGTTTCCACACCCAAATGTTGGTGATACTGGTGTCCCTGCGCTACCTCCCTTAACGACTCGGCGAATGCGGGAGTCCGTGTCCAGGATACCTGTTAAGTGAGTTGAATTTTGGTTTTTGTTGTGTTTTGCTATACAGTTGTATCTTGGATCCCAAACACCCTGGAACTTGGACGTTTTGGCTCCTGAACACTGCAAAGTGAATGTTCCAGTTAGCGAAAGTTCTTTTGGAACCTGAATTTCCGAGGGGGCGTCCGCGGCTTCTGAATGACTGCAGGAGTTTCCTGCAGCCAATCAAAAGCTGTGATTTGGTTTTCGAACATTTTGGAAGTCGAACGGAATTCCAGAACGGATTCCGTTCAGCGTCCAAGGTACGACTGAAATTCATAATGGTAGTGCTGTAATAGCCTGGGTAGCAATGTGCAAAACAGCTTGGTGTGAATATCTTAGACAAAACTCTCCTTACTGCATGCTAAGCACCAAGGGTTAGTGTTTTACAAGTTAAAATGCTATTAATATATTAATATTTTAGTTATTTTTTAAAAAATAGGGCCTATCCACATACATTTATGGTTTGGCTCTCCTGTGTGTCATGTAGTTGGACCCCTCCCTCACTTCCTGGTCTCTGCATGGCATAGTTGGCTGTTGCAAGCAGATTAGCAAACTGTGTTTCATGTGGTCCTCCTCTAAAGGAGAACTGGAAGACCATTTCAAGCAATGGTCTAAAATCTGGGTTTGGAGAGCCAGGGCAAACCAAACGAAAGTTTTCTTGAACCCAGGATTCAGACGGGGAGCTGGATGGTGTGAAGGCAGGACAGGGTGCCGTAACCTCAGTGCTTGGATTTAACAACCAGACCTGTTAGTATTTTGTCAAAACCATAGTTGGGAAACATTCATCCAATAGGTTTATTCAATGATAGGTAATTTTTTCCTATAATCATCCTCACATCGGAAGGCAAGCTAAGTGCCTGCTTAGGGGATGGACAACATTATGCGGAGATTTTGCGAAGCCTCCTCACTTTGCAACTGCATTTCTTAGTAGTAATTGGAACGGCACTTAAAGATGGCAAAATTAACAAAATTTAATGAACTGATCTGGTTTGATATTTTGGTTTAGTGATAGCTCTTAAACCGCAGTTTCTCAGTTTGGATGCTTGGGAAATGATTGTTTTAAGAAGCCAGGAAAGCTTTGCCAAAGTCAGGCGCAGAAGTGGGAGGAAATGTCTGGAGGGATGAGATGGGAGAGTGTGGGCACATACATGCTTGGTTCCCAGTCCATTTAAACTCTGGTTTGTTCAGCTGAGATAGTTACATCTGAACCAGACTAATCTGATCATATATTAATTTTATTTCAAGAGAAGTAGACACTACAGCAGTGATATCTTCTAGAGAACAGCTTTTCTGATGCTTAACAATGAATCACCATTTCCTAGTAGCAGAAATGAAAAATGTTTGTTTCCATCCTTTAGTTCTCAACACAGATATTCTACACCTCATGCCTTCACATTCAGCACATCAAATCCATCTCCCGAGGGCTCCCTTTCTCAAAGACAGAGATCTACATCAACACCAAATGTCCACATGGTCAGCACAACTATGCCCGTGGATAACCGAATAATTGAGGTATTCCTTTTTCTGGGTATTTAGCCAGTTGTTTCTGAATTGCATATTGGTTTAATACTTACTGCAGGTTATAATGGCTGCATTCCTGTTTTCATAGAACACAGTAGTTTGCCAAACCGCAGTTCTCAGCTGATGTTCTAACTCCCCATAGTTTGTTACCAATTCTTTACTATGATTTGAAGGATCAGAGAACAGGATGCTTTTAGCCAATATGTGACTAACTTAGTGACATCTCATTATTTATGTTGCCATCACCTTTACTAATCAGTTAATATTTCCATAGAAGTATGGCCTGCGCAAAGTTAATCCAGTTAAAACAGAGAGTTTCTGTGCTACAGAATATAACAATTTACAGTATCTCACTGAATAGAACAAAAGATCCACTCACATCTCCTTAAACAGATTTCTTTTTAATATCAAGTTCTTGAGGGTTCAGTTGTGTGCAGTCCTGGCCCCCCTTATAAGCAGTAATTTTCATTTGGCTTTTTATATTGCTTTTCTTTTCCTACTACAGAGACAGCATAGCAAGATAGTAGGTGACAGCGTGACGAATATGTTCTTGATAGCTTGTAGCGCAGATTAGGTGTTGTAAGTAGTGATAGATAAACTCACTCAAATTCTGTTTCGAATGATCAGAGTCAAACTGACCCCAAATCAAGCTATGCTTTATCCTCAGTTTAAGGCTCCCTCAATCTTCCAATGGGACAAGCCTGAGGCACCTCCTCTGCCTCTTACTTCCTTCCTCAAAATTTATTCCGTCATCCTAGTAAGTTCCATGAATCCTTGTGCCGGGGATGCTTCCATGGCAGCGCTAAAATTCTAATGGGTGCACTAAAGTGAGACTTTCCTGTCCCAGCTTGCTGGTAAATCAGAATAGAAAAGAAAGTGGCAACTCGTTATAAGGGATGGTGTTAGGCTAAGCCCTTTAAGAACTGGACCCAAACTTGTAATGGGCTTGGGGGTTCCTGAGCTGGGAAACATCATTGCTGAACGTCCCCTACCCCTGTTTTTGAACTTTGGAGCTTATCACTAGTTTGAAGACAAAAATCACTTGGTAGAGCCATTAAAGCTTTGATGGTAAAGTTCTTTTCCAGGAATTTTTAGAGAGCCACCCTACATTATTGGAGTTCCCTTATTGTTCCAGCTGGCTTTCAGTGTGCCAGAAAGCAAACACCATTTTGCAGCTGAAGTTTTGTAATGTGGTAACACTCTTTTCATCAGGGATGTGTATCCCATGATTGCACAGTTGTGTGATATCTCAGAAAGTGGCTCAGAGTACCCTTCACCGATGTATGGTCCTCCAGATGTTGTTTGACTACAGCTCTCATAATCCCCAGCTACTGTGGCCATTTAGAGGGCAAGGCTGGTTTAGGACATGAAATTCAGCAAGTGCTGAGTTTAAGACTGCAGATACTGACTGAGTGACTAGGAATGGTGAGAAGCTGAGGAAGGGAAGGATTTGAGTGCTTATGATAGCTTTTGACCTTTCTCATTGATAGTAGAAGAAATTGTGCAAAGTAAGACGGGTATATGCAAATTTGATTTATATATTGAAATATAGTTTTATTTGTATAAAATTTGTTACCTAGCTGCAGAATTCTGGTGTTCATTGCCTCATGTATAAGAATCATGAAATCTGTAGCCCCTAGTTTTCTGTTCTCCCACTTTAATTTATTGGATGTTTTGATAGGATGAGTGGGATGAACTTTATTTTGGGCTCCCAATGATTCTTATGTAAATGCTTACCTTTTAGGATGGTTTAGGTTTTTGATAGTGGCAATACCTTTAGTATCTCAAGCCAGGCTAGGAAATCTTCCCTGGAATTGTGTTTTGAGTTGGAGAGAAGAAAACCATGGTTGTTGTTGTTGTTGCTGCATCTCAGGCTGCTGAGTCCTAGAGTTCTCTCTTCGGATTTTACCCTAGAATAGTGAACCCTTTGTATAAAATGGCATCTAGCGTCTTGTTGAATTGCAGATCTGTTTGATTAGATTATCTCTGCTTGGATCAGTATCTGGTATAATCAGATTCTCTATACATCTGCCTTGTAGAGATTAAAATCTCATAGCCCCTCTTGAACTGTTCTTTTCTTGTGAGTCTACTTATGGCAGAACTGGAATACTATCAAGTTTTGAAAATGCAGAGAGATGATTTAGAAAACTTTCCCTGGAGCATATTTCATGGTTGGTGGAATGTCTGCCTGCCTAACCTTAAGAACATTCTTGCATCAGTTTTAATCTGCAGTTCCTATATAAAATAACATTCACATAGCTAATGTGTTAACTCTCTTTTCTTTCAAGTTGTCTTCTTTCCTTGTTGTTACTACTTTCCTTTTTAGCAGCTGAAAACTATTTTTTTACTACTTCCTCTGTTCTTTTCTTATTTCTCATTGCTTTGAATTAGAATAACAGCCTGAATGCTTCTCCCAGGTCCTGGTGCAGACGATTCTGTTTAAGGGGAAGAGTAGGTATTATCTGGATGCCTTTGCTTTCTTCAGTTAACAGGATTGCTAAGAGAGTTGGCCAAATTAGTGTGAGTTAAATAACTGTAGCTTAACAGTTGCATTTGGAAAGACCAGTGTGGCATGTTTGTTTAGTTCTAGTACTAAAACCCAGAGTTTGTAATACAAAATAGAATTTGCACTACACAGATGAAGCTTTCAGTGGTACAGAGCAAAATCCATAAGTTCTGGAGTAAACCTGTTCCTTTTAGCATTGCCCTCATGGATGTGGTTGTATGTTAAAATGGTAAGTGGGCATGCTGGTTGAATATTTTTATTATAAAAAACCCAGAAATGTCATTCTTTAAACTGCTTTTTAGGGTTGTGGATTATAGTGTGCTCTCAACAAGAAGCTACACAGACATCTGAATAGTTTAGCTTTTATATAAAGCAAGCATTCAGTAAATGAAGGCTTGTGATTATAGAATAGAACACAGAAGCAGTACTTCAAAAATACTTTGCCTGGTGGAGATGAGTACTTTATTTAAGTTGAAATTGGGGGATGAGGGAACACCCAGCTTTGAAATGCAGTGAATATTTTCTTCTTCTTAGAAATTCAGGATTTGGAGTGTCTTTTTTAAACAGAGGACAGCCTGTGCCTTTGTGGCCACATCCAAGCCACAGCAAGTGCATGAAAGTTCCTGTAAAGTCCACATTTTAGCTTAGCTGTCAGGGATCCAAAGGCCTGCGTCCCCTGTGTGGGGATTTCCCCATCTTTCTCCCTTCCTGCTGAAGCCACTTGTGTCTCTGTAGAGCTGCTTCTGAAGGTCGGGAGACCCGTTGGAGCAGGATTTTATGTGGCAATGCAAGCAGAAAGCACCACCCCACTTCTCTTGCGTGAGCATACACAATTCTTGGGATTCCAGGAACTGTTCCCAATTGCCCATTTCCAAATGAACCTCCTTAGAATGAAAGGTGATGAGCTTATACTTCTACGGTTGGTTTTATTCAGTATTTCATCTTGCCCAGTGTGTTTTCTGTCTTGACTAGAAATCTGTCTGAAGCCTCATTATTTTTATTTTGTTGAACGTGCTTACACACTACTTTTCCTTCAAAGAGCTCTGAGTAGCTCAATGTGACTTCTAGACAGTTCACAGGGTGAGACCAGTTTAGCGTTGGCAGAAAAACTGCCTTCTGGCTATTTTCTCACCTTTCTTTTGACGTTGCATTTTGCTTTGTGTCCTTCTATCCACTATACAAACTGTGCATTGGATAATGCCGGACAAATGGGAACCATTCTAAAATTGCCTTATATCAGAGCTGTGCATGTTTACACAGGGTAGCATGTGTGGCATGAAGTGAGAGAAGGAGAAACAAGCTCAGCTGCAGCAGTGGTACAGTGGGGGCCGTGTGGATTTCCACTTTTACAGATTCAATTCATTGCTATGTTTAAATATGACCAGATGGAACTCGACTTGCTCTATGTGTAGTAGGTTATGCAAAATACATGTTACACCACTAACTTGATTGGTTAATGGTGGCCTATCATGAAACGTTAACTTGAATTCTCCTGTGAATACTTCAACGATTAATTCGACAACTTCATTTTAAAAGTTAGGCACACTTAAGTTTCCTTGCATTTTAAATGGCCAGCATCTCCAAATGTTGTGGTGGTTTGGTGTCTACAATTAAAGCTGCTGAGCCAGTTTCCCGTTAGTGAGAAATTTTCTGCTCTATTCTGCCTTCCAGAGCAATTATGCTGAAGTGTTGATACCTGTTCTTTTTGTTTCAGGATGCAATACGTAGTCACAGTGAATCTGGTGAGTGTTTCACTTAATAATATGTGGGATACTGGGAGGGCCACTTGGGAAGCTGCTTTATGTTGATTCAGACCATCTAGCTTAATGTTGTCTTCTCTGACTGGCAGCAGCTTTCCAGAGTTCCATCAAGAGGTCTTTCCCAGTCCTACCTGGAGATGCCAGAGGTTGAACTTGGAACCTTCTGCAGGGAAAGCTTATGCTCTGCCACTGAATTATGATGATTTATATTATGAACGTTTCTACATTAAAAAGTGCTTCCATGTTAGAATTAGCATGCTGCTGGAGCACAGAACATCATTTATGCAGTAAAACACACTTAGGCTTTGCACAACGTGGTGTCGTACCAGTTCCGGCGTGTTTTTCTTGCTTCTGATATGGGGGTTGTCTAATGTTAGTAAGCGTCTCTTTCATCTTTCTTCAAACTTGTGAAGCATCACCCTCAGCTGTATCCGGAAGCCCCAACAATACAAGTCCAACAGGATGGTCCCAGCCTAAAACACCAGTTCCAGCCCCAAGAGAGAGAGCTGCAGGATGTAATTCACAAGAAAAAAAAATCGTATGTATCAGAGTATTTACAGCCGGAAGATACTCAGAGTATACAATGTGATTTACAAATTTATTAAAGCTTGCAGCTGGTTGTGTCGCTATGATTTGCATGTATTCTGTGTCATACTCTTTATGTTGCTGCCATAGCTGAATAGTGTGTGAGCTTCTAAAATAAGTCCAAGTGTTTGTCAATGTTATTTTACATTCTTCACTAATGCCTTCACCCTGATTCTAAAAACAAACACAGTGCAACTCTCCGGCAGGGGTGGCCTAACCAGTGGGCCTTCTCAGATGTTGCTAGACTACAATTTCCTTCATCTGTGACCATTGGGCATGCCAGCTAAGGCTGATGGGAGTTGTGGTCTAGCAACATGGAGGGCCATGGGTTCCCCATCCTTAGTCTCCAATTTGCAATAGCACCTGCCTCCATATTACTCTGCTCAGTATCGTAATACAGCACCTAGATCTTTACATCAGGCCCTTGAACCAGTAGAAAATTACAATTTCTGACTTTGTGTTGTTACAGCTGATAAGCTCTTATCTACTGGCACAGGAAGTATTAGAAACAGCCTGTTAGCATGGAGATGAGAATAGACCACATTTGTATAAGAGGGAAATCTGATTGTCATTAAATAGAAAAAAAGTTATTGGGAGTGATGTTACGGCATAGATTATTTTCCAGCTGTACAACAGATTTAGAAATATACAGATGCCCATTCAGTCCTTAGTTTGCTTAAACATATTTCCTGTTGACATTTTGTTAAGCCTGCATTATAACTGTGTATGTACTGCGTAGTCAGATCTAGATTATTTCCAAATATAATTAATCATACTTGCGGCAAGCTTTAATCTGAACCTGTGAAACTTTGTTTCCAGGCCATGCTGTCTGTATTGTAAATATTTACTTGCTTTCCAGAGATCTCGTGGACAGAGAGATTCAAATTATTATTGGGAAATAGAAGCAAGTGAAGTTATGCTCTCTACCAGAGTAGGGTCAGGCTCTTTTGGGACTGTTTACAAAGGCAAATGGCATGGTAAGTATCAAGTATTCCTACCACTCTTGTTGGAAAATGTCAATATTAAAATTGCTTAACATAGTAAAAAATATATACATTTGGCCATGTGTACAGGTTTAATATTTTTGATTCATAGATATCTGATAAGAACTGATCCCATAATTATGTATGGGGCAGAGAAGCCTTCATTCCAACTTTGGAACTGGGGAGGTGATGGGAATTGCTGCTCAGCTGCAGGAACAATCCCCTCTCTCAACAGTTTCGTTTTTCAATTTTTATTTTTTGAAAGATTGTCTCTGTCATTTTATTTATTTTTTTCAAGTGTTTATTGATTTTTGTTACGTACAAAAACATGTAGACACCAAAAAAAAAGCAGGTAGGTAAAATAAATGTAAAGAAACAAAAGATACTTTATAGAGTTGCAGAATGAAATAACAGCAACCCAGTACACCAAATTACAATGATGCTCATTCAGTTTCAAAATTTGGAGAAAGGCTGGCCATATGTCCCGCTCATCAGGAGGTGGCATTGCACACGCCATGCTGAGCAAACTTTAGCAGCCACATTTCATCATCTTTTCCATTATCATGTTTACAACAAATTATAAACAGCTCTTCCATTATTCTTATAAGGTGTGTTTGCATCGGTGGGAGGGAAGTGGGTATTTGGAAATAGTGGCCAAGATTCAAAGAACTACTTAGTGTACTCAAATGCTTGGTCCTGCCTTGTGGGGTATTGTATATTTTCCCTTTGAGCAGACCTCTGTGCCTCAGTGTAACCCTTTAGAGAGTTCCCTGGTTTACCATGTGATAATCAGGATGGGTGTGGGTGCCTACTGTTTATTAAACACTGTGACCCAGATTCAGCCGAACAGTTGCACTAGTGAGAACTTGCGCAATGAGTCCTGCTACCACAATGGGGCTTTTCCATCCTCCTCCTCCTAAATGCCCCTATTGGGGCATTGGCTCTGGGGTTTAGGAAGAACCCCAGAATAATGTGTGGGGGAAGCAGAAAGGCAGATTGTTTGTGTGGCAAGCAGAAATGCTGGTGCTGACAGAATGTTCGTAATAGTACTATGGTGAACTCAATCATATCCCAAAGTCCTTTGGGCTTGTGGAATTAGTGGCCCAGAGTTCCTGCTTCTGGCAGGGTCTGCCCTTGGGTTTTTCCGCATGCAGACCATACTGCTGAAGCTCTGGTTCCTCCCTGCATGTAATTTGTGTACAGACATCAGTGGACGGCTTGTCACTGTTGTAAGAATGTTGGCATGGTGCTTGAGAGATAATTGTTGCGTTATGTTTGCAGGAGACGTAGCAGTAAAGATATTAAAGGTGGTAGATCCAACCCCAGAGCAGTTTCAGGCCTTCAGAAATGAAGTGGCTGTGCTAAGGTAAGCCAACATAGTGACTTTAAAATGCTTGTCTAGTACTTTTATTAAGTTGACTGTTGTCTAAAGTGGTTGGATGCACAGGCTCATTGTGTTTTCAGTAGAATTCTTTATTGTGTGAGGTTATCGCAAGGATAGTAAACTAAACAGAACTGGAAGATTTACCAGACTCTCATGCTGCTGCCTCCAAATTGTAGGCTGTCCTGAGGCATAGATATTCAGTTTGTTAGCTTACAATTCCTTGTTGGCTGGAACTGTGATTAATACTTGTCAAGGCCGCCCCTACCATTACGCAACATAAGCCAACTGCCTCAGGTAGCAGATGTTGAGGGGCAGCAGCCGCCTCTTGGCTATTCCTCCTATGCTCCCCACCCCCCCAATCATTCCTATCTTTTGGAGGGCAAGTCTATGTATTCTTCATGGCATGTCCTGACCACTCTAAAAAGTAGCCTTCTGACTCAAGTGCGGTGGAGGATGCTATCATTTTACCAGTTTGGAGAAAGAGCCAGTTGTCGGCCCAGTCAGCTTCTGTGTATGGAATATGAAGGGAGTGCCATCTTGTCCTTTACCTCAGACAGCAAACTGTTTTGGGTCAGTCCTGCTTGTTAGTCCTCAAAGCTATTCACTGGGCAACAGACTGGGGTAGAAGTGTGCACAAAGCACTCCTTTGCATGCAAAGGGAAGGATTTGCTGATTTACATCCCTGCCCCGATCCCCTTTCTGGCAGCAGCTGCTTGTGTCTCATGCCACACTAGAGGATATGCCAGCCTTCAGAACAGTGTTCCAGGGGGTTCTGCCTGACTAGCTGAAGAGGGACAGCAACCCCCCCCCCCAACAAGCACATACACTGTTTATATTCACCTTCAGATCCAAGCAGGAAAGACTGCATCACCAAAATTCAAAGAGCCACATATGCACAGGGAAGTTCAGGTTCATTCATTATTCTGTCATTAGTAAAAGACGTTTATTTCTATGAATAGACATTTCTCTTTCTCTGTTAAATTTACATCTCCCTGTAAAACCTTTGCTATCGAGAAAAGCAGTTGAGCTTTCAGCTTGGGTTCAGAGGTACTAGTTTTTTGGAAAGCTTTGGATCAGAAGAAAAATCCACTCCCCTAAATCAATGGAGTTCTAAATTTTACATGTTTATTTAATTTACAAAGCTAAACATACACTCCATGTTCATGTGTTGATTCCTATTTGTTTCTCTTAGGAAAACCCGGCATGTTAATATTTTGCTATTCATGGGCTACATGACTAAAGATAACCTGGCCATCGTCACACAGTGGTGTGAAGGAAGCAGTCTGTATAAACACCTGCATGTCCAGGAGACCAAGTTCCAGATGTTACAACGTATTGATATTGCAAGACAGACGGCACAAGGAATGGAGTGAGTAATCTGGACTGAATCATTGTAGCTATGGAAGTGGTGTTGACTGCTCCAAAGACGAAATAGTGCTAGAGAAAATCAAGGTAGTGCTGTCTTGGGTCCAGGCAGATCTTGATAGTGCCTGTAAAACTTGAAATATAAAAACACCGGGCAGTCTTCCAGAGAAAGTAGAGATTACAAAGATGTTTTCCTGATATACAAAAATAGCACTGTCTGATTCTAAATTGATAAAATGAAAGCTTTCTAGCTACAGTAGATAACTACTGAGGAAATGATAATCTTCTTTGTGTTTGATTAAGGATGTAGTTTGTTTCTTTGAAACTTTACTTTTGACATGTAAATATGTTCACATTTTCATGTCTCAAATTTTGTTTACAGCTACTTACATGCGAAGAATATAATACACAGAGATATGAAATCAAATAGTATCCTTTTCTTACTGGGTGGAATTCTGATGGCCTGCCATCAGTAGATCAATATGGAACACGGGGCATAGTATTTATAGTTTGTTCTGGTGATTAAGTGATATGAAGACCTGTTAGTTAATGGCAATATTGAAGGTTACTTCTGCATTCGTTAGCTGTCTTTCATTTGCAGATCTGAGTTGAAAACGGGGGCTGTTTTCAAGATCTCTAAATTCATAACATAATTTTATTTTACTGTTTAAAAAACAAACCTTACAATGTATGGTCTGCATTCTTTACAGGTCCTGTCTCTGGAAAACTCAATGTCCTTTGGAGCTTTCAGTGGATAGGACCCTATAAAGTGCAGCTGATACATGGAAACTTATTTAAAAGAAACCCTTTTAGCTATAGATGGAAGTTCAGTTCTGAGAGTAATAAAAATCTGGGGAGTGGGGAAGGTGTGGGAGAAGAAAGGATGTACTTAGGTAGGGTCTGGCATCTTACCACCTTCCTTTTAATACCGAATATTTTACAATATATTTAAAAACTTGGTAGGTCACTGTGAGAACAAGGTGATGGACTAGATAAGCCATTGGTCCGATCCATCTTCTGTTCTTAAAACGCATTCATTAAAAGCTAGTGTAGAATATCTTCTGGAAAGAGGCCTGGATGCAAGGATGACTGTGTTTGGTAACTGAAGTGACTGTCCATGTGTGTTCCTTAAGAGTTATGTAGATATATTTCTTCATGAAGACCGCACAGTAAAGATTGGAGACTTTGGGCTGGCAACAGTCAAATCTAGGTGGAGTGGTTCCCAACAGGTAGAACAACCTACTGGATCCGTTCTCTGGATGGTAAGTGACTTACAATGGAGCTGTTGCTTGTAGTTGGTCTGACATTAAAGTTATTCCTTTTAACTTTTGTTTTTAATGTGCAGTATATGACAAAAACATGTTTCTTATCCTTTAATCCAGGGGTGGGGAACCTTTGGATTGCTTTTGGGCTACAGTTTCCATTATCCCTGACTGCTGGGCGGGGATGAGGAGAGTGGAATGCAGCAATATCTAGCGAGCCAAAAGTTCCTCATCCTTGCTTAAATACCAGAGAACTAGCATACAGTACTGCTATTCTACAATTGGCATGGCTGCTTCCTGTGTTGCAAAAGAAGGTGCATATCTGTGTGTGCTTTTAGAGCTGCAGTTTTCTTTTTAACATGGGAGGGGCAAACTTTGAGTGGGTAGGTGCTGCAGATAGGCTTTTTGACTAGGCTTCAGGATACCTGGCCTTTCAAAACAAATTAGGGTTTGTTATGAGAATGAGCCTGTGTGAACCTCAGGGTTCTTCCCCCATCCAAGGTCTTAACCAGAGGGGGCAAGCCAAAAGCATATGCTTTTGAACTAACCACAGATTCCCATTACAGTGGTACCTCGGGTTACATACGCTTCAGGTTACAGACTCCGCTAACCCAGAAATAGTAGCTCGGGTTAGGATGAGAACAGAAATCGTGCTCCGGCAGGGGGAGGCCCCATTAGCTAAAGTGGTGCTTCAGGTTAAGAACAGTTTTAGGTTAATAACAGACCTCCGGAACGAATTAAGTACTTAACCCGAGGTACCACTGTACACCCAAAGTTCGGGAACTTTAGGTAGTTAAAAGAAGCCAGGATATCAAACTGAGCATGGAAGCTTTTGATCTCCTTTGTATGTAGGAAGGTGGGTGGGTGGGGGCGCAGCGGGAGCAAGGAAGTCAGATGTGTGCAGGCTCATTCTTGTAATGACAAACCATAGTTACTTCTTGTTTCTGTACTAGGCCAATATCTATATTAAGTTTTTAAGAAGCTGAGGCTGCAGCCTGGTGGTGGTGAGATATGACTGCAGTTCTGCCACCTCACCCAGGGCCCTGCTGGCCTCAAGCTGACAGCGTGGAAATGAGGGCAGAGGAACAATCATGTGTTCCATTGTATTTTCCCTGATTTAAAAAACTCCCACATTTTTCATTCCATTGTTTCCAATGCCAATTTGAATGTTTGAGGAAATAAATTTAATGCAGTGGCTTAATTCTGTTTTTTATTGTGGCCTTAATGCCATCAGACTCTGTTTTCTTTTTCCCTCCATGTATGAATTCTTAATCTGGTTGTTGTTTTTTATAAAAAAAATAAAGGCACCAGAAGTGATTCGAATGCAGGATAGCAATCCATTCAGTTTCCAATCAGATGTGTATTCTTATGGAATTGTACTCTATGAACTGATGACCGGAGAGCTACCCTATTCCCATATTAACAACAGAGACCAGGTGAGAAACGATCATTTTTTAAATGCAATGCATTGTATTTCCAAATTTATTATTTTCAGGGTTTCTGGATTTTATTTAGAAGGCTACGGAGCAAAGAACCATGTAATTTATATTCCACCTCATCCAGTCTGCTGCGAAGATGGCAAATTATAAAAGTAGATCTTGGCTTGTGTGTATCTAAGCAGCAGGGCATCCCATATAAAAGCTTTTGCAGATGGTATATGTTTGCAGTAACATTGAAATGTCAGTATAACATCATGTATACTTTGCCCAAACCGCTTGTTTGCTATGCAGTGTTTGTTAGCGCTAGGCTGGTCGGAATGTTGAGTCAGAGAGGACTGAAAAAAATCTACATTGTTAACACTTGATACAGGGGTCGGTTTGTCAACTAATTCTCTTGTGAAATCTGGGTTGTGTGTTCTTGGAATTCCCATTGGTCTTCAAGGATCTGTGACATCTCAAGGGTTGGGCTGAGCGTTAGGAAAGCGGTAACCTGAGGATCGAAGGCAGGATAGGCTAACACTGCTTGTGAACTCTGCCTTCATTGTTTCTTAAGCCTGTCTGCCCAGATGAAAATAATTGTTATATGCTAGGTGAAAGAAGTGCCTTGAACTTTAAAGTAATATGACATGCTAAAGTGGAAAGCACAAGGTTCCTAACTGGTCTAGTGGCTGTAGTGCATGCTCAGTGCTACCTTAGAGGCAGCAGTGTGGCAAGTGTGGCACTACCCTCTGGTGATGGGCAATTAGCCTTCTGCCAAACTTTGAAGCTGCAGACGTCTCTCAGCAGTTGTATGGTGGTCCCAACCCTCTCCCAGCACTGAAGTTGGTAAGGATGCTGGGAGTGGTTAGGCAGCCAAATCGGCAAGCCCACCCCCTTTTTTATCACGGGGCAGCAAAGGGGAACTGCTGTTTGGCAATGCCAAGCATTGGGTGAAGTTGGAACACCTGTTTTTCTCACAGAAAAGATTGGAGGCTTCATGGTTGATTTAGAAGCCTGCAGAAAGCTCTGATTGTGCGGTGAGCCTCCCTCCACAAGGAGAAGCTGCTTACTGCATAAATGACCCTTCTGAAAGTGCAACGGGAACATGGTAGAAGGGCTGAGGCCAGCAAGTGCCTCTCCACTTTCTCCCTCACAGGATTATGGTGGTGGTGGGTGCTTGGAAAGGCTTCTGGGGCTGGCTTCTCAACTTAAGAGATAAATAGAGCCATTAGAAGGTTACACGTTTGTTTCTTGTAAGTCAACTACTTTGGAAGCACTGGGGAAGAAGATACAATGACATGTGCTATAATTTGTACTAAATTAGATAAAATGGCCTGTTTATCACAATGCAGATCCCTCACCAGTCTGCAGGAGGTTCCCATCTGGCAAGCAGCTTCCATGTGCGTATATTCTTTCTTGGGCCAGAATGTATTTGGCAATTAATTTTGGTAGTTGGCAGTGAGTGAGGGGGGTCTTGAGAATATGGGAAGCTTCCTTAAACCAAGCCAGGCCAGTGGGCCATCTAACCATAGCCCTTCCGATTGTCGGACAGAAGTCTTTCCCAGCCCTCCATGGTATCACTTATGAGTCATGTCCCCTTCCCCCTTGAAACCACATGCAACTGCCCTCCATATTTTCATGAGAACAGTGAATAGTTTACATTAAAACTATTTTCAACGTAGATGCTGCCTCTCTAAACTTCTAAGGTTTGCTTGTTTGCCTATTCTTAGATCATTTTCATGGTTGGTCGTGGCTATGCATCACCAGACCTCAGCAAACTCTACAAAAACTGCCCCAAAGCTATGAAGAGACTCGTAGCAGATTGTGTGAAGAAAGTCAGGGATGAAAGGCCTCTCTTCCCCCAGGTAAGAATTAAGTTTGATTTTAGAGCTTTACAAAACAAATAAACTTGTGCGTGTGTTTGAATAAAGCAAGAGACAGAGAGAACATGTTGGTTCAAATAGTGAAAAATAATGGGGAAACTAATCTCTTAAACTGCAGGCAAGAGAATATTTTTATTACTTTATTTTATTACCCTTTTACTCCATAGAAGTCAAGATGGTTCACTTCACACCTCATAATTTATCCTTGCAAACAACCCTGTGAAGTAGGCTAGGCTAAAAGAGAGTGACTGGTCCAAGGGAACTCAGTGAGTTCCATGACTGAATTACGACGCGAGAGAGAGAGAGAGAGAGAGAGAGAGAGAGAGAGAGAGGAGAATATTCTAGAGAAAGAGACACACACATAGGCTTGCAGACATGCACAAAGACAGGTATAACTATAGGTATGTATTAACTTAACCCATCAACCCCCTCCTCACACACAGAAACAGATCCCACTGCAGCCAACCAAAGGCGATCAACCACACCCTAGGCCACCCCAACCTCTCCCACCATCAAGGAAACATAACAAGCGAATAGAAAGAGAACCTCCTCAAGTGACACTGACACAAAAACCCAACACATACACTAAGTAAAAGAATATAGGCTTTACCACCCCACCCCTTTCTCCCGCCCCCCTTCTTTTCTTCCCAACCCTATACTGCATATAACACCAATGTTTCACGACAAAAGTAACTGATCTTGTAGAAAACACAACCTGAAGAAAAATACAAAACGTGCTTTTGTAAACGAGGAAAATCTTTAATAATTAAAAACAAAAACCTATAGGTATGTATTTATTGAATATATGTACTGCTTATCGGATGGACTTCACAAAGTAGTTTACATAAAATTATTTTTTAAAATAAGTGTTGATAGGAATTATATGATGAAAGAGGAAGGACAAACAACTGTCATTGCAGAGGCTGCCTCTTTTTCTTCTCCGTTCCTCTTGATTCTTCAGACGTCCCTCAGGTGGGGAGTGGGGAGAGTGGTCTCCATGGGGAGCTAGAGGCTGGCAGCTTCCTAACCCGTTTCTGCTGCTTTCTCTCCTCCCCTCGGGGCAAGATGGACACATTATACAGCTGTGTCTATATGATTTAATATATACAAGAGAAGGGTAATAAAATACATAAACAACAAGACAGATACAAATTTTACCTTTCTCTTATGTATATATCTGCATTTATGAGAGAGAGGGTGGCGGGGAGAGAGGCATATTATGTTTAATCGTTCTCACACTCATACATAAATATATATATAAATTATATATCTCTGTTTATCTGTTTCCTGAGAGACACTAAAATTCTCAATTTTATGTTTCTTGGTATTTCCTGCTTCTGATAAGACCAAAATGTTTCATTAGTGGGAGATAATCAAACAGTTTTCCAGATAACCATGTTCACTTTTCTTTACTGTTTTTCAGTAATGCTGAGATACTATAATTTGATTTTTTTAAGAATGTATTTTAAAACTGGGTATTTGTGTTGTATTTGTGTTGTAGCGTTGTCACTCCCAAGCTATTGCCAGGAACCTGTGGGTATCCCTGCACATAGGTTTGTGCTTTGGGTGTGTAATGTGAGCCACTCACGCTTTTCACAAGGCAGAAAATAAACGCTGTCCTGTCTGCTCTCTATTTTATAAACAGGAAATGGTCACAGGGAAGTGAGTGGGGCTGGCAAGAGCTTTCACGAAATTTGCACTTGTAGCCTTGTCTAGACCTAGGAAGTTGTCAGTACTGTAATTAAGATAGTCTTGCACAGAAATTGGACAGGCCGTTATAATTTCCTCTCCCCCCCCCTTTCCCTCTTTACTTTAGATATTGTCTTCCATTGAATTGCTGCAGCATTCTTTACCCAAAATCAACCGAAGTGCTTCAGAACCTTCTCTGCATCGTGCAACTCACACCCAGGACATCAATTCGTGCACGTTGACTTCGACAAAGCTACCTGTGTTTTAGGAGATGGTTGCGCGCTGCCCACTGCTCTCCAGTAACAGTTCTAGCAGTTGTGCTTTTGAATGCCTCAGTCTACAGGATTGCAGAGCCAGCAATGGGATTCAGCTGGATGCCAGTTTTGAGAATGAGCTGCTATGAATTTCTACCGTTCTAATCCTACAGGGACAAAAAACTCCACGTTGCCTTTTTCTATAGGTTATCATATTGAAATAGTTAAGAGACAGTATACAAGAGGTCCTATTACTATTTTTTATAGATGCACTTGAGCCTTACTTTATCCCATATGCAAAAAAAAGGAAAAAGGAAAAAAAAAAAAAGAGAAAACAGGTTTCTTTGAAATTGCATTATGCTGAATAGACTGGTATTTTTCTATAGCAAAATAATAGCTTAGCATTTGAGGAAAGTCAATGCAGATGGTGCTGTTCTTCTGATATTCTAAGACTTTGTGCCATTCAGGCTGGAGGAATTTTAACTAAAATGATCATCCACAAAGAAGACTTAAGGGAAGAGGGGAATTCAAGCTCTGGAAAGTTTCCACTTCTAAGCATTTCTCAAGATCATGAAACGTTAAACACCAATATTAAGTCAACACAAAACAGTTTTGCACATGTGGAAAATACTAATTTTGAGGCAAGGAATATATTATAACTAGTACTGTCCGGAGAAGGAAGCTAGCACAATCTTCCTACAATCATCTAACAGTAACATAAGAAGCTTTTTGGGTACTTCGGACTTGTTTCTTGCGGCGCTCTGAGGGTCCTGTGAGAAACTATAGTTTTTTGGGAGGAGAAGAGGCAAAATAAGTAATTCTGTTAGTAAATTTCTGCAAAATAAAGTCTGTTTTGAAACTTTTTTTCCTGAGATGCACTATAAAGAAACTTGGTATATACAGGTTTTCCCTTGCTGATTTGGGTTTTAACTTTGTTTTCATTGCCCCTCAGAGAAAAGCATTTATTGTAAACACAGGTTCTTCTGATTATCTTATTTTAATAAAATAAATTAAATTTAAGTTTGTCATTCAGTTGGTTTTTTAACCGATGTTCCACATTTGATGTGTGTGACCATGTTCTTAAATGTGTGTATTATGTAGCCGTGATGCCCTGTCTGCAATATCTAGTACACTGTGTGCATAAAAGCAAAGAAAATACTGGAGCGATTCCCCTCTAAAATACCATTTTGGAAAGAACTGTAGAGCTATTAACTGTGTATTTCCTCGCACTGTTATATTCTCTGAAGAATGTGCTTTGTAGCTTCAGCATCCTTTTGAGGGATCTTTAGATGTGATGCAGTTTTCAAGAACAAGTTTATCACTTTCAAGCACAGCAGAGTGCCCCTTGGAGATGTAGGTAAGCTGTTTTTTGACCCATAGACCCATATTTCTCATATTGAACCACCACCACTGTAAGTGTAGGTGTGCATCTTCAGCTGTGGGTTGCTCTCAGATAAATACATTTAATTCACCACACATCCAGCAAATCATTATTATCTAGTTCCACAAGGATTTTGCTACATAGTGATGGAAAGACTCACTTTACAGAGAAAGAAGAAATCATGCAAATTCATCCTCTGCCTCTTGTCCACAGGCCTGGAATGGAAGTTACCGAGTTCACTAAAGAGCCAGGCTAGATATGATATTAAATGCTTGTAGCATCAGCTGGGTGAACACTTGATAATTATTGGGATTGTGAAGGGGAATTTGACCCTTCCCCTTCCCGGGGGCGGGGGCGGGGGGCAGAATCTATACTGGCTGTGATAGTATAAAATCTATAAACATGTAGTTTGGCCCTCAGGTGACTCCTAGAGGTGGTTCGTAGAGGTGACATAGTCAAATCTGCAGATTCTTTGGAACAGGATTTAAGATTTTTTAAAGGCGAATTGACAATCCCGTGTGTAATAAATGAGGGTGTTAGATCTCTGGTTGACTGATCTTACACAGTATCATATTAGGCAACTCATTAGGAAGTTGTATACAAGTTGTATGCGGTAGGCTTTATTTCTTTTTAAGGCATAAAGGATGTCAGTTACTCAGGAAGTAGTGACGAATGAAAACTGCTCAGGGATTAAGAGTGAGAGGTAACTTTCCATGCAAAGGTAAGGAACGTCATTTCCCTGGGTTGCGTTGCATCACTGCTAACATAATTTCAGTTGTGTCTTTCAGCTTGCACTCACCTTAATAGTATTAAGTTTGGTATGCAAAGACTGGCTTCCATTTTGTAGCTGTCCTTGTGCCAATGTTCCTTTGCTGTTCATAAACACTTGCTGTCACTTTCCATGTGCTGTTTACAAGCCTCTGCCATTTGTAGTGCCTGTTGAGCTGTTCAGTTCCTCTGATCAGCTGCAGCTGAAATGACACCCAGGAACTGAAAAGCACCCCTGCTTTCCAAGGAACTCCCACCCTTTCTGTAGTTCATATTTTCTGCTGCATATTCAAAAATGTCCCCTACAATGAATGTATTCAGGTGCCACAATAGCTGTACTGCAGTGGCTTTGAATGCTTGGCACTTTTGTATTCACTATCATAATGCAAATATTGGGTGAGTTACATTTATTTCTGGAGTTAAGCTAATGCATTTTGTATGCTTTTAGGGTTTCAGGAGTAAACAATGGAGAGGATAAGTGTGTGCACAGCGTCCAAATCCTAAACAGGGTTAGGTGTACTTAAGTCTGTTGATTTTCAAATTCTTTTATTCCTCGCTGCTGGCACTTGTTTTTGCCCAGTATTGTAATGAACATGCATTATAGTTATTAGACTTATACAGTTTGAAGTCTGGATTTGTTGGTGTTTTACATTACCATTACAGCATCAGAAAAGTGTACCTGGTAAAGTGCATTTTCTGATCAAACTTCATACGTTAAGTGAACAATGACTGAAGTATAGTGCATGAAAAACAAGCTTTTTTCAGTATGCATTTTCTGCCTTCTCCTGATACCTTGAGCTCGATCCTTATCTATGGGGCAATAATAACCATATCTACTCATTAGTATATCCTGTTGACCTCAGAGGAACTTACTCCCAGGTAAGTGGGTTTAGAGTTCCAGCCTTAGTCATTCTTAGAGTAGATGCATCATGACTGTCTGGATCCAACCCAGCTTTTGAACTGTACAGTCCATATTGTGGGTTGAGTTGTGGCATTCTGGAATGAATTCTTCTGCGTTTCTTTGGAGATCTCCACATGGATTCGTTTGATTTACAGTCTGGACTACATTCTGGGCACAACTGCTTTAACTTTAGCCCCATTATTTAGTGGCTAAACAATAATGGGCTAAAGCTGAAGTGCAGTTAGCATGCAATGTGAGCACAGCATGGAATGCCAGGTACAATGGTTGACCCAAGAAACTTCCATTACATATTTGATGTAAAGAGTACTGAGATACTGTGTAAAACTGCTATCAACACTAGTATAAAAGTACACAGTTTAAGCAAAGAGTTAGTGTGCTTCCACATGATTACACGAGTGCCTTAACTTCGGCATCCTTTAAAGGAGGAAAAACGTTCTCTACCCATAAGATGGTGTGTTGGATTTAGAGACTTTCTCTAAGGATGGGGAGATAAGGAAAGCATTGGTTTGTGCCCCTTAGCAAATACTGAGTTATCTTCATTTAAATATATAATGTAGAAGCAAAAACTGAAAATCTAGTTCCTTCAGGTTCTGGAAGTTGGAGGTGTAATTTGAGAATTTGAAGAGTTAGCAGAAGCAGACTGGGCAAAGCCTGCTTCATCTTCTCTGAAAACCCTACTGGCTCCTGTCCAAGCTAAAATTACTGCCTGCTTTAAGCTTTTAGTTTCTCCTCTCCAGTGCAAGTCATAGGCATGCCACTCAAAAAAGATACTTAAAGCAACAGTCTGGCATGTTTCCAGTTTTAGAAATGCGACCTGAAATTTAAACCCACCCATGTTCTACATAAATGTAAGTGGAAGAGTAATTCGTTCTGCAAATGCACTGCACCTTAAAACACTGCAGCGTGGTCTGGCTTAGCTAGAAATGAATGCTATTTTTATAGCAATTATGGGATTCATTTTGCCTCGTTTACTGGTAAAATAACTTTCTTTAAAGCTATTCCCAACCTTGTTAGGGAGCAATGCCAATACATTTTACACTGTAGGAATAACATTTTCCATAGTAACAAGCCAGATTAGTCTTGCTGACCCACTGCTGCCTGTGGATGGTGGGAGTCCTGGTGTAGCTCTGGGTGGCCTTATCGAAATCTCCTCTCCTGTTATCTCCTACTCCTTGTCCAATAAAATAAGGATAGTCTAGGTGCAGCTGACATTTAGTAACATTAAATCCATGCATTTATTCAGTTTTAATATAGTGGCACTTAACAATTAGCTGTGTAATAAATTGTAGATGGATCTGGCCTCCCAAGAAGCATTTTTTTTTGGGGGGGGGGAACCACACAACCATAGAAACAGAATTGCTGCAGTTCTTGCCACTCTCTGAGGTAGGCTGCTGTTAACATTTTTCTCTCCTTCCCCCCAAAATGTCACTTCTGTAGATGCTGACCAAGCATTGCTTAATAGTCCCTTCCTGGAAAGGTGCTCAATTATGTGGTTGCCAATTTCAGTCCAATTGCAGACCAGGTTTTATCGTATTACCTTGATGGATGATCTGTGCAAGGAGGGGGTGCCCCTGCTCATTCTGCTGGACCTTGCAGTGGCCTCTGATGGCATGCTACGAACCACCCTGAGATCTACGGGTATAGAGCAGTATACAAATTTAATAAAAAGTAAAAAGTGATATCCTTTCAAGACAAGCTCTCTAGCTTGAAGGCGGTGTTTCAGTAGTTGTGCTTGTTTTGGACAGCTGCTCTCAGAAGACAGGGCAAGGGCTTTTACTGCTTGGCCCATCATGCCATTTACCCTATGTGGTCCTGCAGGGCTCCCCTGTATCCTTTCAGTATCTTCATGATGCCTCTTAAGTGAGCTGTGAACTCTTCTGCACAGTACTGACCTAGTTATACCCTTTTGAAGATCACCTTTTTGAAGATAGTTATACCCTTTTGAAGATAGTTAAAAATGTGGGTTCTGATTGTTTTGGTAATATAAAAATATCTTGCAGGTAGGTGCATTGGTTTATTTCCAGGCACTAGTCAAAGTATTAGTGCTCATCTTCCAAAGTCCTGGTGGACGCATTGGACACCTAAAGGGATCACCTTTATATGGAAAAAGGTGGGCTACATTACTGAGTTTTCCAGCAGAGACTGGGTATGGATTTCAATAGAATATAGTCTAAGAGATGTGCAGTGGCTTGAGTAGTATAGAAATCCCATAAGTGATATTTCTGTACCAAAGAGATGTTTCCTGCTCCATCTGCATGTAACTGCTGGCTTATTCTGACTGGACTTCCATTATTAGAGTACAGTCAAAACAATGGTAGCATAGATTAGTGTGTTACTTTGTTAAAATATCTATATTGCTTATGAAATGGAGCCTTGTACTATTGCTCCTAACCAAATTTTTAACATTTGATCAACTGTACTGCTTTAACACTTGACTAGTCCTATATAATTTTCCCAACTTTTTTCTTATAAAAAACCCAACAACCTTTAACAACATTAAGCTATACTGGGGAATCTGGTTTGAGTCAGGCAGAATGTTACATGATGATGCTTGGTGTTCACTACTGCCTGCCCCTAGCTTTACGTGTGATTTTTCAGGAAACAAATCATCTCTCAAAATCTGGAAGTTTTCCTTTACTTTGGGGAACACACTGGTGTTCTGATTTCAGAAAAACAGAAGTTCTTCTACTTATGACTATACACTGACATTTTTATTTAAAGCAATCATTTTATTAAGCTTCAATTGTTCTGCTCTACAGTGTCAGGCTCATACTAGAATTTCACCAGGACTTCAGTCTCCATGGCACAGTAATTCTAAAGTGGTAAACAGTACAAAGTTATTTAAGGAACAGAAAGACTGATACAGAAGAGTACATGGTAGAGATCTTGTGGTGGTTTAGGGAGGAGCAGCAGGTTCAGCATCTGCTCCGGAAAGATGCATAAAAAGCTCTCCCATCTCTGTTACATCATTGTCAGCAGCTGGCAGTGTTCTGTTTTCTCGATCTTCAATAAAATCCCAGAGGCGAACAGAATTGAGGAACTAGAATAAAAAAAACAACAAAATACAGTGCTCACCAATGACTCATACCTAAGAAGATATCTGCTTAAATACTGCGTACACCTGAACTGAAAAGCAGGGTATTGCTACAGCTAAAACAGCATCCTCCACAGTGCAGTACAAGTATGACAAGGCCTACTTCCCTTGGTACCAAAAAGATGCCAGCTGCAGAGAGGCACATGGGTCACTGCCAGAATTTCATTGATGTATGTGAAGAGTTACCTTTTCTTGGAGGCTACAGTCCCCTATTTGCCCATTAACCCACTAGTCCCAGGCAAAGATTTTTCACAGCACTTGAAACTGGCACCTTTCTCTGTGCAAGCATGTGCTTGACCAGTGAGCTATCAGTCCTTGTCCTAGGAAGGGCCTTTCTGTAAATGCAAGCTTGTGATCCTGGCCTTTGTATTTCCAAGACCTTAACAGCTCTTGGGTCCAGCTGATGGGAGTGCGTGTTGTAGCTACTACTACTCTAAATCCCCATTGGACTCTAAGGCCTCTTACATCAGCACTGCAACTCATAACATCTTGGGGATTTTTGCTGCACCAGCATGTGTCATAGTAATAGCACAGCCAGCATAGGTTTAATACGGTAAAGTGCCAGTTCCAAAATACTGAAGCCAACGTGTGTCACGCAGTTCAGTTCATCCATGACCAAGTTCAACAAATCCCCTCAGAAATACAAGGCCATAAATGCCTACTGAATATTGTGATCAGTAGTCAGAACAGAGTACAGTATATAGCATTTAGCTGTGCAGATTTCAGCTGGAGTGGTACATAGTGTTAAAATTCTGATCCTCTAGTTAAAATAGCAATTAAAATTAAATTTTCATGCACACTGTGGCCTGAGCCTATGTTCTGTCATGTAGACTGAAAAAATAAGGTTCAAAAAGGCTCTTGCAGTGCTGCATGGCCAGAGGGGTGAGGCTGTCCTGGCGCATGAATTCAGTACCAAGCAACTGTACCATGCTCAAACCAGGTGACTACTGCATGTAAACACAAAATGCAAACTTTCCCTCTTCAGAGGCTCCAATCGTATAGCTAAAGTAGACACAAAAAATGAGCTCTGAAGTCCAGGACTTCAAAGCATGCCGCTGTGCCTGTGCTGCCAGCAAGGGCTACAGCACTAGTTGTGTAGGTATCTGTACTGATCTGACAAAACAGCATTAAGTTTACAGTAAAGGTTATAAGCAACAAGTGCACTATTATTAGAAATACAATAGTCTTTACTGAAAAGAAGCCTACTTAGATGATCCAAACATATAAATGTGTGATTTTCAGGGCTATTTAAAACCACGCTAGCTAGGCAAAAATGAACAAGTACACTCGAGCATTTGTGTTTTAAATGCCAAGTAAACTAGATTCTGAAAGTGAAAGAACTCCATTGTCAAAGTGAGATTCAGTACTTGGGATCTTAGGAAAAGAGCACCCTGTTCCCCAAAGGGGCCAGCTATGCTACAGCTGATACTCTGAAGCCTTTTATGAATGTATAAAAGTGTCACAGTCTTCAGTGGAAGAATGTGTCAGATCACTGAAGCCCAGCGTTGCTGTTTAGTTGAGAGAAGACACATGGCTGGAAATCTTACCCGGACAGTCCCCTCAGAGCTAAGCTGCTTTCGTGGTTTCTCTGGTTCAGCCCGTCTCCCATCTGGATAGGCATGCAGGTACAGACACTTCCCCCCAAATGGGCAGGTCCCTTTACCCTGGTCAAAATACTTGCAGGCCTTCCTCCTGAACATAGGAGAGAGAGAGAAAACACAAAACACAAGGGCATTCATTTATACCCTAAATCTCAAGGTGGCTAATGTTACTAAAAACAAAAAATAAAAGTAAATACAGGAGTGAAAACCCAAAGTAAAGGCACCTAAGGAACTTCAATGCAAGGGGTGGGGAGATTGTCAGTGGCATTATTGCAGGCATCAAGTATTGCTTGCTTTACTGTAAGGTAAGAGGAAAGCAATTAAACACAAAGAGCTTGACTAATTTCCTCCAGCACCCATCACTAACTCTCCCTCCGATTAGATTTGCATTGCTCAACAAAGCTTTAGGTGAATATAATGCTTCTCTATCAATCTCTACTGGAGCAGAGCAGTGATGTACAGTCCCTGGCTATGACAGTCCCTGTGCAGATCAGATCGCCAACCCTTTTGCAGCCACTCTTTCTCCCATGTATCTTCAGAGAAAGGAAGCAGGGTATGATATGGCAGTGGATGTGTGCATTTATTTCTGGTCCTGTTCTGACTGTAGTATACCTATACCAATGTGAGACTTAAGCTTCACTGGGAAGTGTACAGAGTGTTGTGGTAAAAGAGACTTAGGACAATGTTAAGGAACTGTGATCTCTTTTGACCCAATGGCACGCTTTAGTTTCTTACTAGAACAAAACGGAAGCAGGCAAGAATGTAAGACATGTGGCTTCAGCCATAACTTATTATATTATAGGAGACTTGTTTTATTATAAAATCTTTAATTAAAAATTGTAAGTAAAATTTGAGCGTAACACAGTAACTTTAACCAGCTATTAAGTTCAACTGTTAAAATCCAAAGCAAGAAGGGGATAGATTCTTTGAGAGAAAAACCCACTCACAGAATCGGTTTTATTTAGAACAAAAAATTCTGTTCAGACATCATTTTACATTCTGAGTCACTTAGATGGGTCAACCATCCAAGCCTGTGATACCACAAAAGCATATTAACTGTACTTCCCATTAATCTGCATTAAGGAAGCACATTGTCCTAACTGAGAAAGGCAGCTTGCAACTTGCTTCAAATTATATTTAATAGGGCAGATCTTACTGCAATTTGAAAGTTCTATTTGGGTGCTTTAGTTGAGATTTGTGCAATCCAGGGGGTTCCCTTCCAACTCTACAATTCCATGATTCTGATTCTATAAAAGATGGTCAAAGGCAGAAAAGATTTCAGCCTGAGACCATGTCAAAAATGCTAGTAACTTTGCTATTATGTATTTTTACCATTCCTCTCAATTCCTCTATCAAGACAAATCCGAAATGATTTTTTTGGGGTGGATTTGTTCCATAAAAGAGCTGCAAAGTCAGGAGGTTTAGTGCCAGGTGCTTTCCCTTCCTAGATACAGGTCCATTTTTGGAGCTGTCACGCTTAGATTTTCAACAGAAGTATATAATTTATAGCCTTTAGACACAAAACACCGAATCATAGGCTCAAGCTGCTTGTTCTGATCAGCAGCTGCAGATTTCAGCTCTAGATGTATTAATAGCACAGCCCCTGATAAGCATAAACACTGCATAAATAAAGAGTAACACAATGTAAACAACAAAAGCTTTGCCTTTTGAGGCACACACATCTCAGAGACCAACAGTGAAGGTCACAGAATGACACAGCTGGCATTTGGTTAATTACAACAAGCATTTAACCAAATGCTAGATAGATTAGTAAGATATGTACACAATTCACTGTTGGCTCACATAAAATGAACTATTCACCACATGTGGGTTTTTGTTTCGTTTTGACAAATTTTAAGGGGACAGTTTGATCAAAATAGTGTGAGAAGGTTGAAAACATACTTTCATTCTGGATTTGCTGTTTCAGTTAAACACTGCACTTAAAAATGTTGTCCTGGCAAAGTAATGATTAGAAAAAGACTTCTTAAATTTCCTGATGTATTCCCCACCCCACCATGGGTAAAAAAATCAGGACCTTTAGCAATTTTAGAGAAAATGGGTATTGAAATGATTTGTGGTCTGACCTTATTACCAAGTTACAGCCTAAATGCAAATAGTAAACAAGTGTTTCCAGATATTCTACTTCATTAACCTCAGAAATGAGGCCATAAACTTCTATATATGAGATTGAAGATTAATGCAATCCGAGGACTGCATTCTCCAAAAAGACACAGTAGCAAAGTCCCTGGGCCAAGCTATCTGAGGCCTGAAGTGCGGCTCGATGGAACTAATCATCAAGAGTCCGCACTTGAATTCAATATGACACACATTTAAAAAAAGAGAAAAGACGGCCTTTTCCAGATGCCAATACTCACTTTCATTTCGAGGGATAAAAAAGTGTGAGCCTGGCCAAGTGGAAGAATGCTAGTAAAACAAAAAACTAAATAGGGGTAGGTGGATCACCAGTGATCACTTGTAACTTGCAAAACATGCATTATGGGACACACAGCTTCTTGCATTTTTATCTTGTGAACTGCGCCAAGATCTTTTGATGAAGGATGATATATAAACAGAACTAAATAAATAAATAAATAATCTTATGCAAAGGCCATGGGTCAATTTGGGCATAAATGTTGCTCGATAACCCCAAACCAAAAGAATTGGGAACGTAGTGGGCTCACACGGCCTCTATTTCCATACCCCCATCTACATCTGCTCTGTTGGCAAACCAACTTTGCCTAGAAGACAGAATTGCAAATTATGGTTTGCAGAAACCAGTTTGCCTACAAACCAGAACTGAAGGACAGATGAAGAACAGAAGGCCATAATGGGAGGATGGAGTGTGTGAGCCTGGGTCGTCTTCATGCAACGCAGGACTTGACCTTTCATCTGAATCAAACTACTAGCGTGCTAAAGGGGGGGGGGGAATAGTACTATTTGGAGCAGTATAAACATGTTACCAAACTCTTAACCAACACATCCTGGAGTTATTTTAATGGGGGGGGGAGGTATTTCATCCCACCGATTGCCACTTTTATGTTTAATAGTCTGATAGACATATTCACAAAAACCTTTTTAACTACAGAATATTCTGTATACTGCATACTGCTCTAGACTGAGACAATAACACAATATATTAATTATTATTATGATGTAATTGAACTCCTCATCAAACAACTCTGGTCTCACATTATAATCATCATAATACTTACCCCACTCCCTGCTTAAATGCTTCAATCAGCTCGTTCTTTTTAGTCTGATCTTCCACCCAATACACACTGGGAATTACAAACTCTGATATCACACGACATTCTGGACAGGACCTTGGATGAAATTTAAAAAGTATATGTGTAGTTTGCTGAGAAGCAGTTTCATCCAATTCAAGAGCAACACCAAGCACTTCTGAAGTACAACTCAGTAGCCTGCAGCCTGGAAGCCATATCTGGGGCCCAAAGTGATTACTGGCAGCTCCCAAAGCTCCCCCACCCTTTAAAAAACTAACTTAAAAACAAAGTTTTTTCTGAGGGTGGGGGAGCTTAAAAAAAGAAAAGCGAGCAGGGCAGGAGGGGGCAGTGTTGAGCTCCAATCTCACACTGGGGTGAAAAGATGTTTCAACCTCTCCCCTTATCAGTGTGATGATGGGCTCCATCATAAGAGCTGATATGAGCAGAGATTTCAGCTTCTCTGCTCAGATCAGTGTGGTAATTGGGATGCAAATTTCTGTTTCTCAAAGCTGATGCACGTCACAGCAATTCAAAGCACAGTATTAAAAAGAGATGGCCTCATACTCCCTACTCTTTTGCCTTCACCCCCACTTCCAGAGCTGATCCAGGCAAGATTCTTTCCCACCATTTAATTTTTATCTGCATTCAATGACATGCTCAGTGGCTACAGTATGCTGAATGTTGGGATGGCGATAACAAAAAAAATCAGTCTTATGCAAGGAACCAAATTTTAAAAATGCTAGGTTTCAGCATTTTCTGTACAAACACACACACACACACACACAAATCTCCATTTTCTGACGCTCATACTGAAGCCAACAAACAAGATAGTCTGTTCTCATCAATAACCCCACTTACATATTCCATAATATCTTTTAGTTGTTGTTACAAATGGGGATTTCCCCATCAATCGAAAAAACCTGTAACGCTGCAATAACAAAAAACCGTAAGCAAAACTTTCCTTAGTCAATCCTCAGCTACACTACACCTCATTTGAAGGTACAAAGGAAAGAAATAAGAAAAGTATTCTGCACTGTATTCTGAAAATGAAGGTTGTTAGGAACTTACTTTATGATTGGATTCTCAAACTGCTTGACACCCCTCCACTGCCGGATACAGGACAAGCAGTATGTGTGATTGCAGTTGGAAAGGATTCCAAATCTTCTTTCGGATGCTGATGGTTTGTCATATACCACTTCCATGCAGATACTGCACACCTTGTCCTGACTTGCCTGAAAGGCAAAGGCCTTCTCCATCTCGTGTTCAAACGTAGCCATGCACATCTATATATGTAAGAAAAGCCCAAAATATATATTTTTAAAGGAAGCAGAGGGAAGGGATGCTACTATATATTTCTGTCATGGAGCAACTGCAATGTTCCGACAGTACAGTCCTAAACCTGTCAATTTAGAACTGGCAGAGCAATTCAAACCTCTCATATGCTTTGCTGGGGGTTGTGCTGGGGGTAGAGGTTCCCTCCATCCAGTCCTGCCTGGCTCTGTCAGCCTCAGATGGTGGAGGAGCTCCACCAATGAGAAGCACTTGAATATGCCCACTTACACAGCAGGTGCAAGTTACTGCCAACGGCATCCCAGATGGCTACAGCCAGTAGGAGGGAGCAGGATTGGGCTGGCCCTGGATCTACTAGATTCTGTGCAGACCTTGCTGTTGTCATTGTGATGGCAAATGAGTCAGATCTGGGCCTGTTCACAGCAGCCTGGGAGCTGGCACAGCAGAGGGATATTTTCTCTGCTTCCCCCTCCTGCCTCAAGCACCAGTCTGTGCTGGCATTGCTGCTCCATCAAGTCCCACTGCCACCTGCCAGGAACGTAGGATTGCAGCCTAAGTGCCATTAAATCACGCTTTTTCTAGGGGTTCCACTAACCATCCGATGCAGATTTGTGGAGGGAGAGGAGAGGGACAAAAGTTTCCTTGCTAGATTGATACAAGTTTTCCTTGGTAATAAAAGAAACAATAATTAAGAGCCACCTCCCCAAAAACACAGTAGCTGCTTTGTTGTTGTTTTTACAAAAAAAGAAGAATATAAATACTAAACCAAACCAAACCCACCAGCATAAAGACCTTGGACAGCCAAGGGACTGGCATTAAGCTATAATTAAGCATGCAGCTGACCTTCGATTTAAAATGGCAACTGGATACAATTATGTGACAGTAGAATTTTACAGATGAGGCCCACACAATTTCAGACCCATTAAGCTTAATGAAGCCTACCAGCAACTATGTAAATGCCCTATTTTCACAGACCGGGGGTGGGGTGGGGGGTGGGAGAGCTGTCAAGCACCTGGTGATCACATCACAGTATACAGCTGGTGAGCTGAAATTGGCATGATGGGTCACAAGTTGAACAGTCCTGATATATGAGAAGTTAACAGCATTTAATTTAATACTGATGAGTAATCTGTCTGAAGAGAGTGAGGGGTGGGAGAGGAAGTAGGTTTGGTTTTAACATGGGACAAAAGAGGAAGTGGGGTATGTTGGGCCAGGCCCAGTGATCTCTGCCTGGAAAGAAGTGACATAGGATTCCGCCGGATTTGAGCACTGGGCTAACATAAAGATTGTCCATTGCCTTAGCACAGCATATTGCAGGAGAGCCATCAGACAGGAAGGGTCAGGAAAAGAAGAATGGAACTACCGTAGTATTCAACTACTGCATCCCATCTGTGCAAGGATTACTGCTTGTGCTACAGGCCATTTCTTCCCTCCATGCATGCACCACATTCTCCCCAAATCTGTTCCAAAGGGTTGGGGAAACTCCTGGAAATGTTTAAGGGGAACGTGGGGAGGGGGAGAGGGGAGAACATTCCACTGAGAAAGCAGAAATTATTGGGCTAATGGAATATCCACTTAGCATTATGTTGTATACAACCTGGTAAGTAAGGGCAGAGTGTGAAGGCTATGGTTTTGTACTATCAATCATTTTTAAGAAGAATGGAAGCAGTACAGGAAACAATCCCAGATATGCAATGTATAGAATACAGTATGCAAGAACATTTATAGATACATTCTGCATTCAATATTTGAGTTACTGAAACCAACTATATTATTCAAATGAAATACAAGACAATTCATTTAAAAGCATCAATCAAAACTAAAAATAACAGTACAACGTTAGCACACCTATAAGAAGCTCAAGGGAATTTCATTACTTCTAATCAGCTACACTTAAGAATTTAGCAGCAGGTTGAATTCTAAGGCTAGTTTCATGAGACTGGTGCATTCAACACCTACTTTGGTTTTAGATTCTGATAATGCTACAATAGACATATTTTAATATAGCTGTGAAAATTATATTTCATGGCTTCACACACTGATTATATTGTATTTTAAGTATTATTTTCCAATGCAATTTTACATACTACTTTATCCAGTAATTCACTCAAGTTATTAGTATTTTTTAAGCCACTTGATTACTCTTGGAAGGTGACAAAAACATACTTGTAGATACCTTAAAATGAAGCTTACCAATAAACTAGAGGAAAATATACTAGCAAAAATGTAAAGACTACACTGACACAATAGCATTATCATGGTTTCCTACTATAATAGTGAATCACATTATTAATCTACATGGAGTAAATTTAAAGAGGAAGCTTTCCAACTAACCACAGTCCCCCACAATGTCTGAACTTGGGGATCTGTGGCTTGTTCAAACTATGCCTAGCGAGACCAAGCCAGGATCTGGGGGGAAAAGTCAGCTACAGCATAAACAAAACCACAGTCCACCAAGTTCAGATGACAGAGGGAGCGGTGGTTAGTTTAAAACCAGAAGCCAAAGATTCCAGTCTACTTGATTAAGGCATGAAAGAGCAGAAGGAGGAACTTGAAATCTAGGCTCACTGCAGCTCATTCTCATGGCAGGAAACCATAGATTCTAGCTAGATTTGTAGGACGACTCTAAAAACCAAAGATAACATAGATCTACAAGATGTTTCAAGAAATACAGTATCAGGTTGAAATTAGTTTTCTTTTTAGTCATGTTTACCTTTTCATGCATCTTTCTCTGTTCTGGGTCAAAGGGATGAAGTACTTGCAAGCCACAGATTTCACACACTTGCCCATGGAGGTAGAGACATCTGTCACCAAACTGGCACATGCCAGCTGCTGCATAGGGACATAACTGTTCGCCATCAGTGTATGAGCTTCCAGGTTCAGCATCATCATCTTCAAGCCCACTGCGGATAGCTTCCAAATATGAATGGGGCTTTGCTTCTAGAGCATCTGTTGGAACACTGCAACATGCTGAATCACTCTGAGCGCTGCATCTCGTCCTTTCCTCATTTGAGCCACATAAATCTTGGGAGAGGAGAAAATAGCATGTGATCATGTGAAACAGAAGAGCTATGGTTAGCTGCTCATGAAATATCCCATCATAAGGTAATAAAGCAGCTGGCAGGCATTTCTAAATTGCAATTTAATTCAACTTGCCTCCACTAAACACAGGGAACCTACTTTCATCTTCAGATCGTAGAAAGCTTTATCATCTCCAGTCATGCACTTTAATTACTCACACCCAATTCTTTCTGGAACAAGCATCAGAAACACATGCATCCAAGATTAAAGAATGGGTGAAAAATAATTGCAAATTTACAAAATGCCAGTCATGGCAGCAGGCACAGTGTGCATGAAGGGAGGGCTTGTAAGTTTCCAGGATCCTAGAGGTGAAGATTGAGTAGCTCTTGCCCTCCCTTCACAGCAACAGTCTCCCCAAGTGCAGTGCTGTATCTTTCTTCATACGAGTGAATGGCAGCCATGCACTAACATGGGAGAATGCAAAAGGGTGCACTCAGGAACATTATGGTGTGTGGGTGTGTGCACACAAAATCAACTTTTTAAACCTCAGCCATTAAGAATCAAGTCTGCTCCTATCTGACAAAGTTGGGGCCTGTTTCTTGGTCACTGTAGGCCAGAGCTTTCCAAACTGTACATTGTGACATGTGAATGTGTGGGCTGCAGTGTGTGAGTCTGTTAAGGACAAATGCTTGGAATCATTTAGGACCAAATAAAAAGCAGCAAATAAGCAAAACAACGAAGTGTCAACAGCACTAGAAAAATGGGGGAAAAAACCCACTCTTACCTCTGTCTCTGAGCACTAATGTTTTCTTTTCACGTTTTCCAGGCTCATGTACTTTACTTTTTGTTATAGGTGTATTTTGCTCCGGCTGAGTGTTAAGGCTGTAGAATGGTGGTGCAGAAGCGCAAAGTGTCCTAGTACTCACTATGGCACCTGATGCAGAAGGTCTAACATGATCATATCTTAAGAACAAATAAAAAGACCACAAATATTAACTGCGGAAGACATTTATTTCAATGCATTTGTGCTAGTACAATTACCCTACTGTGTAATTCTCAGGTTTGGGGGGATAGCCACTTGTTTCAATAGGCAGGGTGTTTAAAAGCAAATGGGTTCTTAAGAATGAGTGTCACTCACTGCTTGGACGAATTCAGCAAAATCTATACAGTGGTGCCCCGCAAGACGAATGCCTCGCAAGACGAAAAACCCGCTAGACGAAAGGGTTTTCTGTTTTTCGAGGCGCTTCGCAAGACAATTTCCCTATGGGCTTGCTTCGCAAGACGTTTTCGTCTTGCTAAGCAAGCCCATAGGGAAATTGTCTTGCGAAGCGCCTTGTGATTTTTTTCGCGTTTTTCTCCCTTTTTCTAAGCCGCTAATAGCCGCTAATAGTGTTGCTTCGCAAGACGAAAAAACCGCTAGACGAAGAGAATCGCGGAACGGATTCTTTTCGTCTTGCGAGGCAACACTGTACTGAATATACAATGAGTACGAGTTACTGCACTTTTAACGTATTCACAGTACCTTCCTATTCAAGAATAAGTCCCACTGATTTCAATTAAGTGAGGGGCAGGGTTGCAGTCTTCCAGCAGAATTCTACTCAGAAGTAAGTCTTATTGAATTCAATGGGACTTAGTGGGGTAAGGACTGCAGTCTAAATTGACTTTTTAATCTTTCCATAACATAACTAAAATCCCCTTAGGAGAGTCTACATCCCTCATCTAGTTAAGTCCAGAAAGTACTTAAGAGTAAAACTAAGATCCTAATCCTATGTATGTTTACAATTTCAAAAGAAACTTACTTCTAATTAATATTTAGGATTGCAGCATAAACATCCCAGTTCTATGCACTGATTTCAATGGTATATACACCCAAGAAAGTGTATATGGGATTGTAACTTTAGATCAACCAGCTGGGCTCCACACAATGCAAGCTTTAATCTTGCAAGTTTTTTTATAAAACAAGCAGCAGCACAGATTCTAAGAACTAACTGTCCAGCTGCAACCAGGATATTGGAACATTAAGCTCTTCCTCTGATTTTAATAAAAATCTAGATATTACAAACCAAATAGAAGCCAAGCCACAAGCTGTTCTTCAAGTCTAGAGGATCAACAGCTTAGGAAATATCATTGGCATGACACTCCACCCCCCTGCAAAAAACCAGTATATTTTATTTTTAAAACTAGCAGCCCATACCTGCAGCGAGTTCCATAGGCGCATTGGCCTTTCTGGTAGAATTTGCAGATAGTAGATGGTTTACTTGTAGACAAATCATGTGAAAACAGGCACCTACTTCCTTCACGGCATACCCCTTGCATAAAATACCTGCAGTGACAAAGAGAAAATGCCAACAGATGACAGGCATTTAAACTATTTCTTGATGTTGTTCAGACATGACCAAAAATCAACCATCAAGCATTATGCATCAACTATAACATGCACCATAATGTGAAACCAGGAAAAGTGAGACAGAAATTAGAGCACAATTTCAAAAATGAAATGAACTTAGTAAAAGCATAAGCGATCAAGACGTTGGAGCAACTCTTCTGTAAGGAAAAATATTTAGGGCAGGCGTAGGCAACCTCGGCCCTCCAGATGTTTTGGAACTACAATTCCCATGATCCCTAGCTAACAGGACCTGTGGTCAGGTATGATGGGAATTGTAGTCCCAAAAAACATCTGGAGGGACGAGGTTGCCTATGCCTAATTTAGGGCTTTTTTTGTTAGAAAAAAGGCAAGGAGGCAGAACCTCAGATGTGTATTGATTTTAACTGATTTGGGGAGCAGCTGCTCCCCTGCCTCCTCCTTGGCTACACCCATGCGGGCCACAGGAAGGAAAGAAGGTCGGGAAGGTGGCCATGGTTGGAAAACATTTGGGAAACACAGGACAAGAGTATACAACACCAATCCTGGCTGCCAATTAGTTTCCAGGCCCAATTCAAAGTGCTGCTTTTGACCTATAAAGCCTTAAATGACTCAGGACTACAATACTTTAAGGACTGCCTCTCCCCATATGAACCAACCCAGACCCCGCTAAGACCCTTCTTTGTGTGCCTCCTTCACAAGAGGTCTGGAAAATTGCAACAGGAGAACAGGCATCGTTTGTGGAGTGCTTTCTCCACCATCATTATATAGCTTTAGGCACCAGGCAAAAACTTTCTTCTGTAACAAGGCCTTTGACCTTTAATTATCTGTGTTCTTTTAGAAGTCGGGTGGGATGTTTTTAAAGCATTTCTTTTTCCTCTTGGTTTTAATGTATCTTTGGATTGCCCTGGCCAATATAAAGCAACTGACTAAATAAATAGCAGAAAATGCACTTGACAGAATATGTTCTTTTAAATGGCTTACTTTAAAAAAAACACCACCAAGAATTCTCTCTATTTGGGTAATACTAGAAACTGGCACATCCCATGAAGCTGAATCATAGGAAATTCAGGACATACAAAATCTGGAAATCCTTCTTTTCAGAGCATAGCTAAACTATGAAATGTCCTGCCACATAACACGGTGAGGACAAGCAATCAGGGTCATGAAGGTCAGCATCCCAGGCAGCAGATGCCTCTGAATATCAACTGCCGGAATTCACAGGTGAGGAGAACGCTGTTGTGCTCCTATTATGGCTCCGTGTCTGCTTGCGCACTGCTGAGAATGAGATGCTGGACTGGAAAGGGCCACAGATCTGATCCAACAGGGCTGCTCTTGGGTTCCTCCTCTCGCACAACTAAGTTTCTGTTTCTCTTCCCTAGTGGGGTGCTGATCGCCGAAGAATTGATGCTTTTGAACTATGGTGCTGGAGGAGACTCTTGAGAGTCCCATGGACTGCAAGAAGATCAAACGTATCCATTCTTAAGGAAATCAGCCCAGAGTGCTCACTGGAAGGACAGATCGTGAAGCTGAGGCTCCAGTACTTTGGCCACCTCATGAGAAGAGAAGACTCTCTGGAAAAGACCCTGATGTTGGGAAAGATGGAGGGCACAAGGGGAAGGGGACGACAGAGGACGAGATGGTTGGACAGTGTTCTCGAAGCTACCACCATGAGTCTGACCAAACTGCGGGAGGCAGTGGAAGACAGGAGTGCCTGGCGTGCTCTGGTCCATGGGGTCACGAAGAGTCGGACATGACTAAACGACTAAACAACAACAACAACAACAACTGGGGCGCACTTCAGCTGCTCAAAAGCAAGCTAAATAAGGAGACACATACAGGCGCGTGCGGAGGCGAGCTAGGTAGGGATGGGGGGGGGGGGGCAGGATCACAGAGGTTGCCTCGTCCTCTCCCCCCAAGGAGGCCAGATCCCAAAGGGCCTCCCACACCCCTAGTGGCTTCTAGGCCCACGAGGGTCCCCTTGCAGTGCTTTGGGACCAACGGGGCTGCAGGCGGGAACGGGGTGTGTCCGCCTGTCACCAGGGAAATGGAACAAAGGTAGGAAGCAGAAGCAGCGGCGCCCGCCTCTCCTTCCCCTTCCGTTGGGTGGGGGAGGGGGCTCTCGGGACTTTAACGGGCGGGAGGAGGGAGGGAGCCCGGCCGCCTCTCGACCCCTCCCGGCGAGGGGCGGGGCGTGCCCGCGCGCCGTAGGGCGGTGGGTGGGGGAGGGGAGAGGTCGCAGTGCTCGGCGGCTCTGACCTGCAGGTCACGTCCTTAGTGCTGCTCATGTCTCCTCCGGCTCCGCTCCCGCTTCGGCGTCCCCTCCCGGCGCAGCTCCTCGCATTTTGGTTCCGCTGAGCCCTGAGGAGCTTAAGGCGGCGGGCGAAGGGAGGAGGAGGAGGAGCTGTTTGGGAGCCCTGCCAAAGCTACCCGGCCTCTTCTTGCAGGAACTGGTTTCCGGTCGGAAGGCATTAGGAGACACGCACGGCCGTAATTAGAAGCCGGATGCTTTTGGCTGTGGCGGAAATGGAGGCCGGCGGCGGCCATGGAGACTTGCCGAAGCGCCTTGCCAGCCTGTGGGGCTAGAGCGGCCGCGCGCCTGAAGCGAGAGCGAGGCGGCGCGCCCTCTAGCGGCGCCTCTGAACAAGACAGTCGTTCTCAATCTACGGTGGCGCCGAATCGTTTGGGAGCTGCACATCGCCCTATCTAGCAAGGAGGGCGGGAAGCGTAACAAACACCAGGAATCATAGAATCGTAGAGTTCGCAGGGGTCACGAGGGTCATCTAGTCCAACCCCCTGCAATGCAGAAATCTTTTGCCAACGTAGGGCTCAAACCCATGACGCTTAGATTTAGACTCTTATGCTCTGCCAACTGAGAAACAATATATTTCCTTCTTTTGCTTCCTTGTCTCCCCAAATATAGATGCAATGTGCAAGGCTAAGTAGATTTAATCAGAAGTAAGTCTATTCTCTACTTAGTGTGCTTAGGGTACACTAAGTAATTCCAAAAAATACTTCTTGGAAGTAATTTTCTAGAGGCAATATGCAGAAAGAATTTGAGTGCTCTTCAGCAGAACAGCCAACTTGCCACGACACACCACCTTTGCAGCATCTGCACTACAGACTTTCAAATGTTGGTGTTGAAATATATACAACAAAAAATTAATCAGTTTGAGTCGTGTGACTCAATTTGAGTGTACTAGACCCCAAAATTTTAAGCAACGTGGACTGAAGTCACTTATGGTGCCTGTCTGGGATTAGAGCCCCTGAAATTTAAGCTTCATTAGTTTCATGGTAATCTGCTCCAGGATTTCGTAGAGCAGAGTCCAATTCCTCACAAGAACTTTACACAGCAGGCAGGCAGATCACATGGAGAGAGAAACCTTGCTTCCTGCAGCTAGTAAGATGGATTCCTGGGTGGTCCTTTAGCTCTGATTACTGTCTTGGTTCTTGTTTAGAATGTGGTCAGTAAGAACAGCTTTACAGTGGTACCTCAGGCTAAGAACTTAATTCATTCTGGAGGTCCGTTCTTAACCTGAGACACCACTTTAGCTAATGGGGCTCCCGCTGCCACTGCGCGTCTGCTGCGCGATTTCTGTTCTCACCCTGAAGCAAAGTTCTTAACCCGAGGTACTATTTCTGGGTTAGCGGAGTCTGTAACCTGAAGCGTCTGTAACCCAAGGTACCACTGTATTATGCTGCTAGGTTTGCCTGACTGCTATGCTAGTGGAGAAGCAGGTGCAAGCCCGAAACTTCCAAGTCACAGTTTTCTTTCTGTGCAAAAGAGAAAATACAGGGGCCTTTCTGTTTAACATCACTTAACATAGCTTTGGGGTTTCGGTTTTATATGCAGAGAAACAAAAGGCTAGCCACTAGCAGGAACTGAGTCAATATTGACCACGGGAGTGGGCAAATTACAGCTGCCATACTGTGTGAATTTACAGCAGAATAACCTCATCATGATGTGAAAAAACAAATACTGGCTCTTTAAGGAAATGTCCACCTGCAAACCCTCCCTCCCTGCCCCCTTCTCGGCTTCCTTCTCTTAGAGGAGTAATTGGCTCTCTGATCTGTCATTCTCACCTGCACAGCTAAAAAATCCCACCCACTTTCCCATGCCCATTTCAGTGATTAAGCTCTGCCTTTCACCCATAAGGCTGTGCCAGGTAGAAGACCAGCTGCACTTGCACAAGGAGGAGGCAGAAGTCATGCAGCCTTTGGACTCGGAGAGAGGCTTAATCAAAATCAGCCACTGTAAGAGAGACATCTTTGGTTCCTTTGTGCCCAAGCATTGTCCCCTGTGTGGGCAGAGCCTGTTCTACAGGAAACTGGAAGAAGCACCTGTCACTATCCCCAGCCCATTTGTTAATGGGCACAGAGAAAGATGTTCTTTTTTACTTAAACCTACTACAGGAACCTTTCTGAGGTAGGATTTTCTGTTCAACAATGCTGTTTAGTATTTATGTTCATTTTGCTTGATTGTGTGCTCAGAAAGAAGACATATGAAAGCTACCTTACGGTGGATTAGATCAGTCCACCTGGCGCAGTCCACTGATGGGTAGCAATGTTTTCCCAAGATCGGGGGCTAAATTCTCTCTTATCCTTGCAATGTGGCAGCAGGATTACAGGTGCCAAGGAATGAGCAGTGTGCAGTGCAGAATGAGAACTGATAGGAGTGAGATTTTGCCAGCATGATGGTACCATTGCTCAAAGATCTATACTCTATTGGTTGTCAGTTTGTCACTGGACCACATTCAAGGTTCTGCCATTCAAGGCCTTAAGAGCTTGGGACCAGTTTAGTTAAGGGATTGTCTTGCCCTACATGTGCCAATTTGACTGCTTTGATCTGGGGAACTTGCACTTTTACAAGTGCCATATAATGTCTGCTTTGCCTTTGTGAGGAGTTGATCATTTAGTTTGGCAGCACCCTCACTATATTTCAGACATGCACTGAAAAAGTTTTTATTTTAGCAAGCCTACCCGGACCTATGATTTAGTTACCTATATTTGTTTTAGAAGTTCTATGGTTTTCATCTGTGTCTTAATAATTATTATTTCGTGTATGTTTCTTAATAGTGGATTTCGGTACAATTTTATTATGTACACTGCTTAGAGAGTTCTTGGATTAAATGGTTTTAAAGTTTTAAAGTAAAACTTTAAAAATGAAATAAATATGGCACCTTCTGCAGACAAACCATGTGGTCTTATTCTAAGCTCTGGTGTAGAAATGAGTAAATTCTGCATAATTTACTAAAGTGAGTCAAAATTTGTTTTGAAACCAAATTGACAGGTCAGGAGGTCTAATTTAGTGATCAACTGTAAACTGCTTTGATATTTTTTCTTGTAAAGCGATATAGAAATGAAAACAAACAAACAACAACAACAACACCTTTATAGAGTTACAAATCCCACAATCAGTTTAGAGCAGCATTTCTCAATCTTAGGTCTCCAGCTGTTTTTGAACTACAACTCCCATCATCTCTAGCTAGCAGGACCAGTGGTCTGGGATGATGAGAACTGTAGTCCCAAAACAGCTAGAGACCAGAGTTTGGGAAACACTGATTTAGACCAAGGGTAGGGAACCTCTTGTGCTTCAGGCCAGATTTGGGCCAACGGGAGTCCTGCTTCAATATATGAGGCCATTCCTTGCAAACCACACCCAACTATCCCACATCTGTGGTCGTATTTGGTGCCATGGGACAGGTACCCACATAGCTGCAAAGGAACAATGGGGAGCTTAAAGGTTCCCCATGCCTGGTTTAGAGGAGTTATAAAACCTACAGAACATGGGGTGCAACCTGATGAAAAGTATTGATCAATTTCTTGCATGAGTTTTAGTTAAGTAATCTATCAATAACATTTGCATTAGGATGAAAATAATTTCCAAAATAAACTTGTTATTGTTGTCTTCTAATATGGTGCTAACCACCTGCAGTTTTTATAAATACTTTTTTTGTATGTATATTATGTATAATTTGCTGCCAGATTGAGGCAGCCTTTTACTCATTTAGAAGTTTAATTAATTAAATGGAACAGTAATTACATTTGATAAGATTGTAGTCAGTCTTTTTAGGGCAGAGAGAGGGAACAGGACACTTCTCTATATTGCAAAAATATAGCATGTCCCTCCCCAATAACTGGATTGTTTTCTAACATGAAAAGATATTAAATGTCTTCTTTCAGAGGGTATGATGGAAGTTCTGATCTCCATGTTGGAATAACCAATACCAATGGTAAGAGACATTTGTAATTCACTTTCTAAATTAAGATTCTCTATGTGAAACATAAATGTCTATTGGACTCTTTTCCTTCTCTCAGGTTGCTCATCCTTTGCCTATTGCCTACAATGTCTCCCCCTTCAACCTCCTGGCATTCTGGCCCTTGATTTCTCTTCCTTTTCCAAGATATCAGGCTCCTTACTGCAATCTTTCTACCCCCAATCCCCTTTCTGCTAAGTCTACATAACCATTTTTGCTGGGGAAAGTTCGCATATGTGATTGCCTGTAGCTAGAGCTCTTTTCAGTTGTGCCTAGGGATGCAAGAAGGCATAATTTTTTGTTCCACCTGTATTGGTTTTATGCAGCACTGCTTCCATTCCACCACCATTTGTCTTCTGCCAGAAATGTTAGTTGTCTTGCTTTCTGCTGTGGCGAAATTACACAATTTAGGTAATTAATTATGCCATTACACTGACATTCATAGGACTACATACTCAGGGTTCATATAACCAACCTTTTTAGAACTACTGTTCAGATGAGCCTGTAAAAGAAATGGGAATGATGTTGCAAGTGACAGAAATTAATAGAATGGAATGAATTATACTATTGGTCAACATGTCACAACTAATCCTTGCATTTTGCATTTCTGATTTGTCTTGTTGCTGTGTATTTAGGTTTAGTGTATAATTACAACGAAACTGGAGTTAACATAGCTGAGCATGGATGGGAACAATGTGTAAGTGTTCATCTAGTCCAGCCTGACATGTATGGCCTGCTTAACCAATGGGATACATACCTAGAACAATTCTCTGCAGCAGAAATCTGGCTTCCACACAGGTAAGAAGCTCCATAGACAAATGTGACTATGTTCAAAGGCAGCTAAACTAGACATCCTTTGTTTTGGAACTCTGCCTAGGTGGTAACTCAGAGAAGGATCTGATGTAGTCATTTGGAGAAATGGTTTTAGACAAAATTACTTTGAGGCCCCTTTCTTCATTAACCTTCTTTAACCATTTCTGTATATTTTGGGTTTAACAGAGATTCTGACAGTATGTATTGTATGAACAATACTAGAAGGGAGAGATGACTCGAGACATCACAAGCAGTTCCATGTAACTTTGTAGTGTTATTCTTTTGCAGAATAAATTATCACTGGACTCCATTCTATTCTCAGTTAACGCTCATCTGTGCAATCAAATATATTGTTGCTGGCTTTAGCTTCTGTTCAAAGTTGTCAGATGTGTTTCATAAGGAACAGGAATTGATTGGAATGTATATGACCGTTTGATACACTGATCAAGAGGGAACAGGATGTAAGCATGTACAGAATTGCACTTCTGTTGGAAGACGAACAAAGAAAACCAAAATTGAATACAGACAGCTTTTGCTGCTTTCATTATTTATGTCAGCCTCTCTCAATCAGGTTCTTTCCAGCTGCGTTAAACCACCATTCCCACCAGCCGCAGTCAGCATAGGCAATTGTCAGAAATGATAGGAGTTGTAGTCCAAAATTTCCAGAGTACCAGAAGGCTAATCTAGGCCTTAGCAACATTTCAGTGTCCATATTCACTGAACCAATGATTATTAGGATTGATTTCTCTTGAAGTACATTCCAAATAGTCCCTCGAGTACAGCCTATGGTTTCAGTGTGGAAAACAAAACATATTATGTTTGCTTTTCAAGTACATCTAGCGACAGGAACGTCATTCCAATAAAGGCTTTAGTCAAGCTATTTTTCTGCGACCCAGCATAATGTATACAGTGATGATTACAAGTACCAAAAAGGACCAACAAATGTTAAAGACCTGATGATTACTTACAAGTTCTGGAATTTTGAAAAAATTAATGTAAACGTAGAATATATTTTCTCTTACCTTAATTGAACAAGAGCTTTGTGCAGGTTTCAAGTAATCCAAGAAGGGACTCATTGGCATCCCCAAGCTATGGAAAAGTTACAGGCAAAGACACTACTCTGAAAATTACAGCACTCTTTTTGCTAAGGGCGTGTGACATAAGAAATGCTGGTGGTGAGAGCATGTGTCTACCATGATATTTGTAATTTTACTGCAGTTCGGTAAGGAAAGAAAGACATAAATCTTATTTTTTTATTTTTAAAAAGCCATTTTGTTCTGGATCCTAAACAGGCAGTCATAAAATTTGCGGTTGAGGCCATCATCTGTTTTTGTTTTAAGCCAAGCCCACCCAGTAGTGTGTCACCTAAGAATAGGCTGCAAAAGCACTCAGAGCCACTCCATCCTTTTAAGAAACCTAAACTTGTATCTCATAAAAATTAGCTCAATACATACTTTGAATTTTAGAGAAATAGGTTTTCAAAGTGAGAAACTTACAAAAATAAAAAATAAAAAAATCATACAAGGATGACATTCCCTGGCTTTTTTTTTTGGTATTTTGACTAATTTTAATGAATCAGCACTGTTCTAATAATAATGAGGAACACATTGCAAAGTTAACCTGACTACAGAGTTCCTCGGTTACACTTCAGTTAGCATATGCAAACCACATCCTTACAGCTCCATATGCCATATATGCATGTTTTGTTACCCACTGGAGAAACACAGGACAAGTAGAATCTCAGGCACATGGCAATATGCAAAAAGAGATTAAATGCTATTGCTAAATTCAGCTTTCCAAGAAGAGAAAAATGTAAAGGTGGTAAGAACTGCATCCAAGATAAATTTATGGGTGAACCAAATCTGAAAAAGCTGAAGGAAAATTAAGCCTCTGAAAAAGCTGAAGGAAAATTAAGCCTCATACTGAAAGTTAGAACTTTAAATAGAAGGCAGAAGTTTCCACTTGTGTAGTAGTTTTTTTTTAAAAAAATAAATATGAGGGCAGTGTGATGTAACTCACATGGCACATATGACATGAAAGTTTTGTGGGGGGGGAGGAGAGGTGATATTAGCATCTGCATCTTTCCATCATTTCCATGTGTAACTTTGTATAGACAGAATGAATGTGACTTTTAAAAATCCTTCCATAAATGGTGTTCTGCTGGTGCATGTTTCCATTGGTCAAGGATTGCTCTGGCATAATGGCCTGCCTGAACCATCATCATAAGCTTATAAAATGTTTAATAGTCATGTATCACATTGGTTTCTTATGCTCATTTCTGGTTCTCCCTTTAATAGGTATGAAGAACATCTCCATAACTGTTACACCTATGCACTAACATTTATTAACTGTGTGCTTAGCGCCCAAAAGAAGCAGCAAATGAATAAAAGTGAATTTACAGAGAGATTTGTGATTCCACGAACAAGGAAAGCTTCCAAGTATATCACCATCTACAAGGAAATATGCAAAAATGGCTTCTATGCGGTTGACCTTCCTGCTCAGGAGGGCACTGCCATTTGAATTTATAATGACGGAACTATATAGCAATGGAAGTAAAATCCTTATGTTAAGGCACTTATATTTCTTGTTCCTTTCATCTCACAAGAAAACATGAAGCTGGGACTGCAACACATGTATTAAATCATGCTGCACGTTTACTCAGAAGGCGGTCCCACAGAGACTGAGGATTAATCTCAAGTATCCATAAGACTATGGAACCTTGAGGCTGTTCCAATAAACTTCTACTTTTCTAAACAATGACATTTGGAAGAATGAAATAAAATAAAGACATTATCTGCATTCTTGCATGTTCTGATTTTTATGTTTTTTTCATATTGCAAGTAACCTTCAAAATCATTAACCTAACAGAAAAAGCTTATTTTCATTTGCACGTTTACTCTATAGCAATGTTAGTTTACAAAGGATGGTAGGTAGAAAACTGAAAACATTCCATCCTTGGTGTGTTTCTGATTCGAAACAAACACGGCTTTACTCGTGCTACAGTCCTATGTGCACTTACTGAGGAGTAAGCCCCACTGAACTCACTGGGATTTACCTCTGAGTAAACAGGCATTCCTCTAAGCCGTTCTGAACATTATTGATCTGCATTCTCCAAACACCTCTTGCTTCCAAAGTAGGAGGAAGCAATTTGATGCTCTGTAGTTTGTGAAACTGGGAGTCTAGTGTGCAGTGTATTATAACTATGTACCAGGAGTTAAGGCAGGGGTGGAGCAGCTGTAGCTCTACAGACATTGCTGGTCCCCAACACCATGGCCAATAGTCAGCTGTAGTCCAGCAACCTCTGGAGGCTATAACTTGCCCATCCCTGAGCTAAAGTCTGGTTAATTACCTGTAGCAGAATGGCTAAAGTTCACAGAAGTATCAAGACAAGGTGGACGAAGAACACAGATTTAATGTTCTCCATGGACAAAATAGATTCAGGAGAAGAAGAATCTTATTTGCATCAGCCACTAGCCATAGCAATAAAATAAAATGTACTTAAAATGTACTGAACTACAGAAAATACATTTTGGGGATTCAGAGAATATCTGCCAGTATCCATCTAGGTTTTAATTTAAAAACAAAACAAAAACACTCTCTCTCTCTCTCTCTCTGTGTGTGTGTGTGTGTGTGTGTGTAAGTAATGCAACATGCACAGACAGCTCTACAAGAGTAAACATTTGACATTTTATTTACTTTGTTGTCATGTTTCCGCAATCCATTTTATCACAGCTCTTCTTGTTCACTGCGTTCATGGGATGAGACCCAACGGTTTAGAATCAATTCCTAAAAAAAAGTCATTGATTATTGACGACTAAAAAGGTATAAATGGAAAAAAGTATGTTCACTGATCTTGTCCCTAGTTAACCCTGTATGATTTAACTGTAGCAGAAGTGCTCTTTTGGCTTCCCACTGGGATAAGGCAGCAGCTCAACAACGTACATGCATGTCCACCACAGTAGCACCCCCAGTCCCATTCACCTTGTTTGTCCTTATCCCTCAATCACTCACACACAACCAATGGAAAAACAAATAACTTTGGTCTGTATTGTTTTGACACATTTCTAACCCTAACTCAAGAAAGGAGATTCTGACTAAATACCAGGAAGGCCTTGTGGCGTTAAGAGCTGTTCCATAATGGAACTGACTCCCTCGGAAGGTGGTGGCCTCACGGGTGGTTGTTAAGCAGGGGCTGGGTGGCTATCTATCATGGAGATTCCTGCATTGCAGGTGTTTGGACTAGAGAACACTCGGGATCCCTCCTAACTCTGCAATTCTATGATTCTATGTCAACACACCTGTTCTCAGTATGCCAAGACCTGAGCCATGTACAATATAATTTTGGTGTTTCACCTGTCTTTCCCATATCAGTGAAAGAGGTGTATTATGTGGCGTAGCGGGCTGATGTTCAAGATCCAGGAGCCCGAAGTTCCCTTGGGAGTGTCGGATTAGAAACTTCAAATCCTAGGCATTATGTTGTTCTGTTTTCTAGGATTATGACCACACTAGAGCCTTACTTCTTATTACTACTTTTTCTAAGAGTAATTCACCTGCTACTGAAATGGCATAGAAAGTACATCAATGTAACTAGATGCCTCATTGCTCCTGTAACATCTATAGGAAGGAGCCTTATAAGTTAGGCAAATGGTGTACTTGTATCTCGTTCTGCTCTTTTGAGCTATATAAATTAGCCTGAACAATCAATTGCTCAACAATTACTAACAATTCAGGCACAAGCAAAAATATTTTTACTGCATTCTCAGATATTAACCCTAGTTTCTCAAATCAGATTGCCATGTGTAGTATACCCAGCTCAAGTTACTACATATACATACTGAATTAGGAAAGGTTCAAATATTACAAAATAAATTATTAAAATATGGTCTACATTCTATCCAGAGAACTGGATACCTTAAGGCACTTCAGAAAGCAAATCAGAGCAGGACTTGCATACCTGAACTTTAATTCTTTTGAGACATTCTGGTGACAACATTTCTTTTGCAGTCATATCAGGTGGCTGAATCAAATAGCAGAACATGAGTTCCTGGTGGTTAAAAAAAAATCCATTAGAAACGTACAAAATTCATGTAGTGCAATATTTGCTCTTTACACCTGTAGTGGTAATTAGGCAAAAAGTGTGCTTCAATGAATATAACGCTGAATGTGGGTCAAGGAGATCTGGGTTCAAATTGTCATCCAACCACAATCACATTGGGTGTGGTCTGCAATTGGATGGCTATGTACGGGTCACTCGCTTGCTCCCCGATTGTAAGACCAGGGTTCATTTGTGGAAAGCTTCAGTGGACACAATTTGTATTCCTACCTACGGCAATTCTTTTTGCTGTATTGGGGGAAGCTCCAAAGAGCCTCAAACCTGAGTTTGTGAAGTGAAATTTCACAAGAAATTGCAGCGATGAGAGACCTGACTCTGTATATATGTGCAACTCTAATCAGAAGTACTAGGCATAAGTACTTTATCTCCAGTTCTTATTACTCTGTTGCATGTTTCCAGAAAAGTACCCTTCCCAGTGTGTATAATGGGGGTTATACCCATTTAAAGAATGCTGTGTAGGACAAAATAAAATAAGTGTGTTCTAGATAGGTTACTAAAATGTGTAAGGTTTCAGATAAAAAGTTGAGAACTGATAAGCAAGTATTCCAACACATCCCAGCTACTAGATAAGTGTTAAAATGGAAATTTGAATGTGCTTGCCTTGAAATATCTAAAGTACTTCCCCATAAGCTAGAAATTTGAAATTCAGTATGTATGTACACTAACCCTGCAATCTTACTTCCACCTCTCTACTTGGAAATAAGTCCCATTATGTTTTTTGGGCCTTACTTTGAGATAAGTGCACATAGGGCTTAAGGCACCCTGATTACTGGAACTGGGCGTTTCTTCTCTCTTCCCTGAAACTTGGGAAGTTCCCTGAACTGTCTCTTATCAGTGGCTAGCACTGAATAAGAAAAGGTCAGATGGCCCAGAATGTAAGAGTTCCCCATACAAATACACTCGTACCTTGGTTTTCAAACAGCTTAGTTCTCGAATGTTTTGGCTCCCAAACGCTGCGAACCTGGAAGTGACTGTTCCGGTTTGCAAACTATTTTTGGAAACTGAACGTCCAGCTTCCTGCAGCCAATCAGAAGCTGCACTTTGGTTTCCAAACCTTTTGGTAGTTGAATGGACTTCCAGAACCAATTCCTTTCGACTTCCAAGGTACGACTATACTTGAAGCGGCTTCGGGGACACTAAGAAACACAGCTGAACCCAGGATAGGTCACACACATGGAGGATCAATCAAATCAAACTGCAATTGATCAGTATCTCATTTATGGTTATAACTGACAACTTCACATTATCTCTTTTTGTGCCCCCACCGTAGCACCTTTCCTTTGCTCCACAAGGCTTTTCCTTGTAGCTTTGAAATGCTTAGTTGAGTCTATGTGTTACCTTGGAAACATTTGCTGTAGTCCTGTTCAACCCAGATAAAGACTTCCAGCTGAAAGGTCTGTGTGGTGACCCTTCAAAGTCACTGTTAACTAATTCCACAATGACAGAGTAACTGGAAGACAAAGCAAAGTGAAACTTTTTTAGGATGCTGGGGTGAAACTGGCATTTAAAAACTAGGTACAGTCCACTAGTCCTCAGCTAAAATATACTTAAGAGTTGAAGCTTCACTTTAGCAGAGTGAACAAAAAGAACAAGTGTATTTCTCATACTTTTAAAGTGTACCATTTAGCAAAAGATACAGCCACCTTGCAGGCTATTTTGTCTAGCCCTCCATCCAGTTACCCAAACTCAAAGCGCCTTTCCAGAGTCACTCTGTTAGATATCTTATCAGTCCACTAAGGAAAACTTGTACTCAAACTTGCTTTGTACCCCAGAGTGCTTATTAAAAATGTCAATCTCCTGTCCCTTCCCAATGCAATCATGTTTCCTTCAGTGCTAATGATGCAGGAATTAAGCATAACACTTAAGCATATCTGTCTGTCTATAATATCCAAATCTGAATGCTATACCTGGCATGGTAAAAAGGAGGACCTTTTCGATACAACACTGCAATGGGAAGAAAAGAAACAAAACAAGCGCTTACTAGAAATAAGCATGCTTTCTTCATTTTGAATCATGTTAATGTAGGACACGTGGCTTTCCCATTACTCAGCTTTGAAAATCTAAACCATAATATAATAGGATCAGGGTTGTTTGTTTTTATTCTAACTGCAGTTGGGAGCTGAAGCTGATCACAATAAATAAAAATCCTAATCAGGTAACTGGGAATAAAGATATTTTAACTACTTGTACAGTGCCACCTTCAGGGGAAAAAACCCCACACATGTCACTCCAAGTCAACTAGCAAACATAACACATAAGGATCTAAAAACAGCCACAGAGTGATCTATTCAAAGAGAGATGGGTTAAATCCAGCCTCCGGCTGCTCCCTTGCTTGCCAACAATCTTACCAAGGTTGCACCTGCTCCTAGATGAGGTTCTCAGTCTAGGAAAACACATGCAGAGGAGGTCACAGCTGCATTAACAGCATTTGGGGACGTAATGTGCAGAGCTATTTACTCAAGAGAGCTGCCAATTCTTTAAGCAGAGGCTTGACAACCATATGTCAGGAGTGCTCTGATGGTGTTTCCTGCTTGGCAGGGGGTTGGACTCGATGGCCCTTGTGGTCTCTTCCAACTCTATGATTCTATGGTCCTGGGAACCAAAGCATACTGGCTCCACTCAAAAGACTGAATGTGGAGCAAGAGGAATCTGGAGCAGTAACTAATGCACCACAGTTGATGCTGCCAAAGGATTACCATAGTAATTAACAGCAAGTTGGTCCCCCAGACTAAAAGAGAAGTGAAACATTCTTTTATTGGGAAAACTAATTGCTTAAAATGTTGCATTATTTTATCATCATTTGCCTTCAGAGAAGGACAGTGATGTAATTAATCTTCTTGCATGCTCAGGCAAGCAAATACCTTGCTGGGTCTGTTCCTCTTAGAAAGGAGGTGGTGAGGGTAGGTTATGGGAGGTAAATCCCCACCAGGTAAATGGCTGGGGTCTCACTCCCCATGTTCATAGGCCTGAAGGGCAACTGGAAGAGATGAACTGAGGAAAGACTGTAAAGAGCTCTGTATATTAAATGTGCTCCACAAGACAATAAACACCCCCAGGAGATTACCAGACTCTTCCTTGCCTATGGTAAAAAGCTTTTCCCTCCTACAGATGACAGCAGGCTATCAATTAAACATTTCTTTAAAAAAATACTGCTGTGTGCACATCTATTATTCAAACGAGGCAACAAAGAATGGGAACACCAAGACATTAGCGCTCAAGATTCAAGGAAGCTACAGTCAAATGAATGGGCAGCACATTTGCACAAACGAACCAGACAATGAGCAATAGCCCATTTAAGCTGGGGAGCAGGCTGACAAAAAATAACTTTCTGCACTGTGAGACGATTAGCTGAGCCAATCCCCCACTCCACAAAACTTCACCAGCTTTCATCATTGCAATATTCATTTCATCACACAGTTCCAGTGTGTAGCCTCTCTTACGTTCTGCAATCTGCACTAACCATATTTGGTCCAGTGGTCTTTGTTATCAAGTAACAGGGGAAACAATAGATCATGTGGAGGGGGAATGTGAAAGTACCTGCCCACCCCTCTTTCTAGCACACTTTCTTGCTTCTGCACATCACTATGAGGATGGCACAGATGAATTATAGCCTGCATGTCTAACATCAAACGCATGCAGGTCAAAATTGGTCCCCAGGTCTTACCTGGGAATTGACTGCACCATCCCCGACTTATGGCCTGTGCTTGCAGGCCATGAGTTGGAAAACCTCTCCTTGTGGAAATGGGAGGGGACAGGGCATCACCACTGGATCCGCATTGTGTGCACCAGCCTCTACTGCAAACTATAATCAATGAAAGGAAAATACTCACAGAGGTCAGTCCCATATTTCAGGCCAACTTTAGGGACCCATCCTTTACTACGGAAGTAGTGATATGCCATGTATGTTGCCTTAAATTTGGGTTGTGCTTCGCTAAAAACTTCCCATAGCTTCAGAATAGATAAAGGTGCCTAAAAACACAACCAGATGCTTTCCTATAATTACAGTGTACAAAAGCAACCTACTATTATTGGCAGCTAAGTCAACAATCTTAGCCACTTCTAGAGCAGCGTATTTTATCTTTTATTCAAGTTGGGAGATGGCACAAAGAGGACAGAAGTCAAATGTGAAGTTTGTCATGCAAGTCTAAGCATAAATGCCATCTAGCTTTTGAACTGTGGTGTTGCTAAAGCTATTAAAAATAGGTTCCAGGGCATCTAGTCTAGGGAACTCAGCAGTCAGAAATGGAACACCAAACGATATACTCAACTACACAATGCAGAAAAAGTTTAGGATTAAGCTTTATTCTCATCGCATAATACAAAATCCTGATCTCTGTTATACCCATTTAAGCCCCCTAAAATGAATGGAACTTACAAGCCAATGCTATGCATGTTCACAGGGAATTAAAACCCACAGAGTTCAAAGGGCATACGCAACTAATGCAGAATTGTAACCAAAGACTGTCTACATTTATGCAGAGAACATAAGATTATACGAGAAGGAAAAATTACCCATGGTGCAAGTTGCCTTGAAAACTATTACAAAGTGTTTGTTGTTTTATGCTAACAAGCAACACACGCAACAGGTTAACTCACACACAGCTTACTACGACAGACTAAAGGCTCCCAATTGGATCTGGCCACCAATTGGATCTAGCCAGGACTCTTAACTTTTACTGCCAAGGAATCCACCAGGTACTTTGTCTCCCCTATGGAATATCTAACTAAACTTGAAGTCCCTAAACACCAAAGGGCTTTTACCCTGGCTCGATGTCATGCCTTCCCCTCAGCTGTCATTGAAGGTCGATACAGGAAGAATAACTACCCGGGAGACAATGTCCCTGTGACTCGGGACAAATAGAAATGGCAGAGCATGTCCTTCTCCAGTGCCTGTATTACAGAAACATTCGTATTAGCCTGATTTCCCCACTACTTCATAAGTACCCAGGGCACACAGGGCAATTCTATACCTCCCTGCTGCTCTCAGATACCAATCCTGTTTCAACATACAATGTTGCTAGATTCTGCACAGCAGTGCTCAAAATTCATCGGAGGATGACCTGTGCCACAAACCAGATTTAAGGAACATATCAGAGTGCTCCATGAATTAATAGTTAAAGTCTTTTATAAATCAGCCTTTTAAGCTCTTCCACACCTGTCCAATCCTCCTATGCCTTCTTTTAGCTTCTTTTATATTCACCTTCTGTTTTAATACCTTTTAGCTTTCCAAAATGCTTTTCAGATTTCAAATGACTGTATCCCACCCTTTTGTGCTGGTCTATGACCGTAATAAAGATTTGTATTGTACTGACTAAAGGCACCATCTTACCTCATTGTAATAAATACTTAAACATCCCAGAGCATAGACCAAGAAAAAGGCCTAAAAAACAACAACAGTAATTAGAATTATTTTGTGTATGCTATGTTATATACATTATTACAGAGTAGTGGCACCAACATGTTTTGCATATCAAGGGTAGGGTGGTGGGAAGGGAAGTGGGAAAAGTCAAACAATGCATTTGCTCACGCAATCATACTTTTCGTCAAATAATAGGAGCTATGTTCTCATCAGTACAAACAGGATTGCTGAATCCTCAAATAATCATAATAAAAGCCCTCCCATTTACATCCGAGGTTGCAGTCATTTACATGATTGCTTCTAAGCAGACAAACAAAAGATTTTGCTGCAATCCATCTACCCAATGAGCACAATCCTTCAAGAGTTTATTCTAAGTAAATTTCAGGAACTGAGCAAGAGCAACAAGATTATTCAGGATCTTTCGAGAGAGGGAAAACCCTTCACTAGAATATGACTTTCATTCTTTGTGTTGTCAATTCTAGCAACAGAAGGGAGAAGAGCTTAGCCTTGGGATGGAAGCAGTCCTTAAAAGAAAGAAAAATCACCACCAGGAAGTGTGTACATTAGTGCTAGATAAGAGGAGTGGACTGCTGAAGAAACGGGGGGGGCGGATATGGCAGGCAACAAGTTTTCCTAAATGAAAGGAGAGGTACAAATGATCATTTGTGCAGTGAGGAGGGACTTGGGCAGTGACGTCCTAAGGACCATCAAGGAATGCCTGGGACTCTGGAGGAGTCAAAAAGGATCACAATTTATCAGAATTATGAGCCATATTAAATATGAATCCAACTGGAAACAAGTGGTGGGCAATATCATGTGGCTGCTCTAGTGACCAGTAGTACAAATGCACCTGGAAAGGCCAATCATATCAGAATTCTGCAAGGCTGAATTTATAATTTTTCCTCTTCCAAAATTTATCCACACTTTCTTAAAAACAAAAACCATGCAAATACCAAAGTTATATATTTACATTGGCAAATTACTAAGTATGACAGTCTTCCAAACTTACCTCTTCTAGACTGAGTTGCAAATATTCTAAGATCCTAAATGGATTCCTTCTGCACACTAACCTTTCTTTTTTGACTAACTGCAAGAAAAGTAGCAAACCAAAGTTACAAAGATGCAGTCACAACTCTAAGCTATGTACCTAGCTGAGAGCCTGCCAGCAAGATACTTCATGTTCCTTTTCTCCCATAAAATCTCCTTCTGACATGCCTCTTCATTCCTGAAAAATTTTCTCTCTCTGCTTAGCACACCTCATTTGATGGCATTGGCTTATCTTCTCCCATGTCCCAATGTGCCGTGGGCAGGAGAACCTTAGAACTGAAATTCCAAGATTCACAAGTTGCTTTTTAAACTGACCTGCCATTACTGCATAAATGCCATAATGGCTTTCAAATGACACTTTGCTGATGCAGATCAGCTGAATGATTTCTTTCAGCAGATGACACCTAATGCCTTTTTCAAATATATAACGCTGAAAAGGCAAAATGTTATTTTAATAATTTGTTAACAAAAGTTAACAGCAATGGGCTAATTTGTGACCTTACGTGTGGTTTCTTACCTCTTTTTTCAGACATAAATTTGATTCTTCTTCTTCTTTTTCTTCTTCTTCAACTAACACAAACTCATTATTATTGTCTTGATTAATACAATCTTCTGGCTTGCAGATGTGATGCACACTGACTGAACACAGTTTTGCCAAGTGTCTTTCAGCTAAAGCTTTAGATCCTGTTGCATCTGATTCATTAGAGTCATTCTCGGCTAGTCGGTCAAAAAATGGATCACCTTCCAGGCCAGCTACTTTATCCCCATTTGTTTCAGAAGAAGTCACTACATGCTTTGACTCATCCTCAGCTGTCTCCATCTTGATGGTCTCCTCAGCCTCACTATTTTGCTCAACTTCTCTCAGATTAAAGGGCTGCGTATAATTCAGAATGGTTGCATCAACTGTGATGTCATCCAGTCCTTGCTCCCGCATGAGGCTTTTAGCCCATTCTACATGACGCTGGTATCTGGAATAAAAAAAGATTTGAAGTAGCCAGCTTATTAATTATATCTCGAATTTATTTGTTTGTTCTGCAGGCAAGATTATTTATTTATTTTTAACTTTGCCTCCCATTTCTCGCTTTTGGAATGCTAGTACTTAAATCAGGGGTTGCCAATCTTTCCGAGGCCTGCGGACACACTTGCAAATGGGAGAAACTGTTTTTAGCACCACATAAGACGTCCTGCAACCAAGCACACACCAGGACATTTTCTGTTGGCTACACAATAATGATTCTTTTGCGCTTAATTTCAGCAGGGGGAGGGGCCCCTACATGTGCCCATGTGCACCCTCAAGCACCACATTAGCCACCCCTAATAAACTTCAATTTCACTATTGATTATTATTATAATTATTAAGTTTGTATACTGCCCTATGCCCCATAGATCTCAGGGCAGTTCACAGCACAGAGCCAGTGTGGTGTAGTGGTTAAGAGCGGTAGTCTCCTAATCTGGGGAACCAGGTTCGCGTCTCCGCTCCTCCACATGCAGCTGCTGGGTGACCTTGGGCTAGTCACACTTCTCTGAAGTCTCTCAGCCCCACTCACCTCACAGAGTGTTTGTTGTGGGCAAGGAAGGGAAAGGAGATTGTTGGCCACTTTGAGACTCCTTTGGGTAGTGATAAAGCGGGATATCAAATCCAATATAGAAAACACAAAGTACATAACAAAAATAGAAACAAAAACAAACCAATAACACCCCCTCCCTTCCACAACAGATTTAAAAGGGCATCGGATGTCAATCAGCCAAAGGCCTGGTTAAAGAGGAACATCTTCGCTTGGCACCCAAAGGTGTATAATGAAGGTGCCAGTCGAACCTCCCTGGTACCAAGGAACTGCACTTCAAGCTTCAGACACAGAAAAAAAAGGGGGGGCTGTACTTACTTTTTCAATGAGATTATCGGCATGTTTAACCCGACATCTGCAATAAAAGCAGAATTGTTAGCTATTGATTCCGCACAAATATTCAAAGTATTAGAAAGTTAACACACAGGCAACCCAAACCCCGGCTGGGAGCAGCAAAGTGGAGTGGACCAGCAGATCTACCTCCACATTCAAAGTCCTGCTGCTTTCTGGGCAGAAGGCTGAAAGGAGATTTCCCCATTTTTGTGCGGCAGCTCCAGGCTGGCATAGACAAGGTAACTAAGAATGAGACCCCTTAGGGAATCCATGCAACTTTGGATCTAAAGCTGTTAGCCCTGGTAGCTTTCCATTCACTAGGGTGGAACTTGGGTAGCCGTTGTGGCACAACCTCGCTCCCTGCCCCATCAGCAGCGCTTATCTCCACTAGTGGAAGTGATGGAGAGACATCTATGGGCCATTTTTTCTCCCCTGTTCCCACCTCCCCAAGCTATCTACGTGGAAAGGGGGAATAGCATTGTACTGAGAGTTTGGATTTTGCTTCAAATAATGCATTCATACTAAAATACCTGCAGAAAAATATATCTGTCTTCCTGGCCACCTTCTCTGCATAAGAGGAATCCAAACAACATTTGCTGCAATATTGTGTCTGCAAATGCTGTTTTCCAGGCCCTTAAGGGTTTAAGGACCAAAAATTGAGCCAATCAAAAGAGTTCATTATACACACTTTATGCCTTTAATTCAATTTCAGACTAGCTTACCTTGCCACTTAGCAACCAACATAGGATCTGAAATGTTGTATTCTGGCCGACTTCTGGAAAGAATACCTTTCCCAAAAAATCCCTAGAAAAATGAGACATCTGTGTTACCAACAGTTCCACAGTTGTGCATTTGATATTCTTTGCGTTATTGATCACACACACTGTCGTATCTTTTTAAACTAGAAAGCTTCCAGCATGTATGAAAGTCAGTCAATAAACACAAGCTCTCTGAGCACAGTTACTCGGATGCTGAAGACAAGTTATCTTCTATGTAGTGTGGAGAAAGTGGATTAGGAAAAGGTTTTCTCCGCCTCTCATAACAGGAACTTGTGGACTTCCAATGAAGCTGAGTGTTGGAAGATTCAGGACAGGCAAAATACCGTAAATAGGCATATAGTGCTTAAAAGCTATTGAATTCATTCCCACAAAATGTATTGAGGGCCACCAGCAGCGGTGGCTTTAAAAGAGAAGGACACACTAGCGAGTTTCTATGAAACACACAATCCAGTACAGTATAGTGCTCATGAAGATAAACCTTGTTTTGCTGTTGATGCCTTCTCAACCATTCCAGATAGAAATACAGGACCCATGTGATTATTTGACTGATTTGCCCCTCCCCACCTCACACCTTCACACATACGCAGTATTTTAACTAGACTGACAATTATTTGGTTTACAATATTAATTACGTTTTTAAAAATCCATTGTGTTGGCAACTAAGGTGAATCTTTTCAATGTCAGAAGTGTCATGCATTAGACAGATAAACAAAAGTCAAGAATACCATACTATATAGGTGTTCTATATCTTCAGGATTCTTCACAATTACATTGTTATTTATAATTTCAGCCTGGCATATTTGGAAATCTCTTCCGTAAATCCCTTCTCCGGTGGAAGAAATAGGAAATGGAGAATTATATGATTCATATACTCTTCTCTTCCTTCTTGGGGGATGGAAAATTGCTTCTGCCATTTTGTATTATCCTTCTACTTTAACAACAGTCATCTAGGACAAAGAACAGAAAGGGAAGAAAAACTTGTGAAATATTTTTTAAAGTCAGACACTTATTAGGTATGCTTGATGAACCATTAAAGTAACATTCTTTCCCTTGAATTGGTCAGAACAACTGATTTCAGGACACCAACTCAAACTCTTTCTGGAAATATATATACTCATGCCTTGATTCTCAAACATACACAGTAACTCATGGGATTCATGGTTTTAATATTCCTGCAGAAACAGCCTCTTCCCATCTGTTATTCCAGATTAATGCAAGACAACTTACTGGGGTTACTTCTTGGTGAGCAGTGAGATAGTACCTGGCCTTGCAAACTATTCACCTTGGGTTACACAGGCCAAAAAGGCTTAACACATTGGAAGACTCTAAGAGAAGGAATACTGAAAGGGTAGAATATGACAGTAGTATTTTATCAGGAACTCAAAGTGCTAAAACCAAACAAAATTACAACACACGTATTCGGGAAAGACTCTGGGAGTGTTTGCACTCTCTTCTGTACCAAGTGTCTTAACTCATTTCCTTGAGCTTTCTTTGTGTATTCATTTAGTTGTTTTAAAACACTGAAAAATATTTTCCGGCATGGGGTACCTTGATAGTTCTTCTCAACAGGGACTGGTAGTCCCCCAAAGTGATGGTAGATGGTAAGCTCCATCTCCTGCCTTGCCTTTACCCAAACCCACAAAAAGATGTTATCACACAAAGAGAGCTTTTGGGTAAAGTACATTTTGGCATGCTGCATAAAGAATTACTGTCTTCCATTATTTTCCCCTCCCTGAATAATTACAGGAGACACACTTCTTTGGGTGCCAGTGCCTCCACCATCACCAATTGGGGTATGACTAACCTGCCTTTTTGTGGTGGTGCCTTTATATTGTATCATTATTATTATTAATAATAATAATAAATTATATAATTCTCTCCCAAGAGAAACCCACTCCACTGAAATTTTTAGAGATGCTGAAGACTTATCTGGCTCTGCCAAATTTCTTGAGATTGGCCAACTCTGGGTTTTTATTGTGCTAATTTAGTTCAAAAACTGTGCAGAAATTTAAAATACGTTATTTGTTCTCTTGATGGTTTCAGTTACCTTGTAAATCACCCAGAGAGGCTTTTTTAAAGTGGGAAAGTGCCATGTATGCTGAGCACTTGCTCAGCAAAATAATGCCTCCTCTAAAGTGTACAATAAAAATTACCAGCAAAAGAAAGCAGTGGCCCCTTTCGACTTGGGGAGAGAGAGAGAAAAAGAGAAGACACAGAAGGATCCCAGGATGTTTGAGCCCCTCTCCCCCATTCCTGAGGATAAAAGGCAAAGAGGGACACTGTACACTAGGGACACCCTCCTGGTACAAGCACACCCAACGAGAGGGCTCTGGAAGCGGGAGGGTTTGTGTAGAAGGGACCCCGTGGGTCATCTAGTCTAAGCCCCTGCAATGCAGGAATTTCAACCATATCATAATGACTCTGCACGATCACAGCTCCTTTCCCTTAACTGCGGCATCCCCCCCCCCAAAAAGAGGGGCAGTTCTGCCTAGCCCCCTTGCTGCACTGGGGTGGGAGGCTTTCCACCATGAAGGCTTGAGGGTCTCCCCCCCCCTTTTTTACAGCCTTTTCAAGCACAGTGGGTGTGAAGCGGATGGATGCACAGCCAAGCCCCAGTTCTGCCACGCGACTAAGAGACAAATAAATGGCAGGGAGAAAAAGCTCTTGTCAGCTCCCGGCACAAAGCTCGGAGTTAACTGGCTGGCTGGCTCTTCTTCCCTCTTGCAAAGAAGGTTAACCAAAGCACCTCTCTGGCCACTAGCAGCGAACTGAACCCGAGCAGCGGAAAGGATGCAAGCGGCTCTTCCCTCGCCGCACATGCAGAAAGGGCTCCTCCGCCTCGGAAGGAGGAAAGGCCTCTTGCTTCCAAAGAGGCAAAATTAAAACGAAGCGTGCCAAGGAACCATCACTTCCGGTTCTTACTCGCGTCCTCCATGTGTGAAGCTAGAGTAGAAGAGGAGCAGCCTTAAATTCAGACTTTAAAGTAAAATGGCCATCATCATGCTTATCTAGGCAGTGCTGCTCACTGAGTGAGTCTCTCTCTTTAGCTGTTTCTCCCAAAGTCCTACCCTAGCAAAGGAAGCCTCTAACGTTCAGGGTGTCGTTCTTCGGTTCTTGCACTAATCCCAGCTATCGTTTCCCCGCATATGGCAGACTCTTCACGCTGCGATTGAGAACCCGGAGGTCTATTGAAAGGAACGTCGTAACGTTGGCTCGTTGCGCTGTGGCAATAGGGCGAATCGAAAACTACGCAACCAATCGGCAACGCGTAAGAGGGGGGGGGGGAGAGAAAACGCATGCGCTGTGTAAATCTTTCTACCTTGGTGCTGGGATTAATGTTAAGAAGTCGGAACTCCTCCCCCTGCCCCAGTCGGAAGTTGATTCCCAAGCGCTTGGGCGGGGGGCACCCTGGAAAGGGCCACCCACTTGGTGGCTGAAGACTGTAGGCTGAGAATAAGCCCCCGTTGAAGAAAGTGGGGTTTGCGCCTGAGAAGTGTGGGATTCTGTTGCAGATTATTCCAAAGTGCCCCAGACTATGCCAACCCTGGACACGCCTGCTGTGTGGGCTTTGCTCCTGCATGAATGTAGATAGGATAGCGCAGGGGTCAGCAAACTTTTTCCAGCAGGGGGCTGGTCCATTGTCTCTCAGACTTTGTGGGGGGCCGGACTACATTTTGGAAAAAAAATGAACAAATTCTTTTGCCCCACAAATAACCCAGAGATGCATTTTAAATAAAAGCACACATTCTACACATGTAAAACCACGCTGATCCCTGGACTGTCCGTGGGCCGGATTTCAAAGGTGATTGGGCCGGATCGAGCCCCTGGGCCTTAGGTTGCCTACCCATGGGGATGGTGTGTCTGCTCTTAAGTACTGGGTGTATAAGAATGGCAGCATCAGTGTTCATGCTCCTCTTCTCTCCCCGCTTCCTCTTGTTCCGTGGCAGAAGTGGCAGACCTTGTTTTTGAAAGGGGGCAGCTAAGTTTAAGAATCCTCCATTTCCCAAGGGAGTTCCCTCTTCTTTCTCCACATCAACCTGTTCAACCATGTCGGTTAAGGAACAATGTGCACTGTAGGGCAAAATGAGTGCTGGTTGAAAGGTATTTGAAAAACAAAACCAGCACTTCTTACATTTGCTTACTGGAGGAGTCTGCTTTTCGGCATAGGCTGCTGTGTGGATTCTTTGGCAACCGACAAGCCTTATGAGGAGTGCTTGAAGGAGCTAGATATGTTTAGTCTGGAAAAGAGGAGAGTGAGAGGAGATATGATAGCCATCTTCACATATCTTAAGGGCTGTCACACAGAAGAGGGAGCATGCTTGTTTTCTCCTGCTCTGGAGGGTAGGACTTGAACCAATGGCTTCAAGTTACAAGAAAGGAGAATTCAACTAAAGATCTGGAAAAACTTTCTGAAAGTTAGAGCTGTTCAGCAGTGGAACAGACTCCCATGAGACGTGGTGGACTCTCCTTCCTTGGAGGTTTTTTTTTTATAATATTTTTTATTAGTTTTATAAAGTACAGAAAAAAGAATAAAGAACGTGTTATAAAAGCCAAAAAGAAAAGTTACAAATTTTTCTTACCCTTTTTTCCAAATCTGTTGGACTTCCCCACATCCTCCCAACCCTGCATTCTCTGTGATACATAACGTCTGCAATTTGTTAACTTATTTCAATACTTATTGTATCTTCCTTTTTATCATGTTACCCAATTTCAAATGTATTATAACCCAAATCATGTACATTTTCATTTTAACACAATAAAGTTGTTTCATTATTCTATCTCTGACTCCTTGTACCTTAATTTCCATTTCTTGAATTTAACATTACTGAAGCTAGAATTTCCTAAAAGGTGCATTTTTTAACATTCATACAACTTATAATGTTTTTCCAAATAGTCTTTAAATTTTCTCCAATCTTCCTCAAATGTTTCTTCTCCCAAGTCTCGGATTCTGCCAGTCATTTCGGCCAGTTCCATATAATCCATCAACTGCGTGTGCCATTCCTCCAGTGTGGGTAAATCTTGAGTCTTCCAGTATTTTGCAATCAGAATCCTTGCTGCTGTAGTGGCATACATAAAAAAAGTTCTGTCCTTCTTAAACACTCTCCGGTCCACCATGCCCAGAAGGAAGGCCTCTGGTTTCTTAGGTAAGGTAAATCTCAGTACCTTTTTTAATTCATTATGAATCATTTCCCAGAAGGCCTTCACTTTCGGGCAGGTCCACCAGAGGTGAAAGAATGTCCCTTCCGCCTCTTTACATTTCCAACATTTATTATCAGACAGGTGATATATCTTAGCAAGCTTGACTGGGGTCATGTACCACCGGTATATCATTTTCATAATGTTTTCCTTCAAGGCACTACATGCCGTAAATTTCATTCCGGTGTTCCATAACCTTTCCCAGTCTTCGAACATGATGTTATGCCCCAAATCCTGCGCCCACTTTATCATGGCGGATTTGACTGTCTCATCCTGAGTATTCCATTTAAGCAGCAGGTTATACATTCTCGAAAGTAGTTTACTTTTTGGTTCTAACAATTCTGTCTCTAGTTTTGATTTTTCCACCTGGAATCCAACCTTCTTGTCTACTTTAAAAACCTCTTGAATTTGTGCATAATGCAACCAATATCGCACCTTGTTTTTTAGTTTTTCCAAGCTCTGCAGCCTCCAATTGTCTCCAATCTTTTCAATATTTTCCCCATATTTAGGCCAATTGGCTTCCATATTAGGTCTCTTACGTGCCTTGGCCTCCACCGGTGAGAGCCACCTCGGAGTCTTACTCTCCAATAAGTCTTTATATTTTGTCCAGACCATTAAAATTGCTCTCCTGACAATGTGGTTTTTAAACAATTTGTGCACTTTAACCTTGTCATACCACAAATATGCATGCCACCCAAAAGCATTGTCAAACCCTTCCAGATCTAGGACATCAGTGTTTTCCAGTAAAATCCAATCTTTCAACCAGCAGAAGGCTGCAGCTTCGTAATATAACCTCAAGTCTGGCAGGGCAAATCCCCCTCTTTCTTTCGCATCAGTTAGTATCTTAAACTTTATTCGGGGCTTTTTGCCCTGCCAAACAAACTTAGAAATATCCCTCTGCCACTTTCCAAAGCATTCCACCTTGTCCACGACCTGTAGGGTCTGAAATAAAAATAACATTTTTGGCAATACATTCATCTTTATAGCTGCTATTCGGCCCAACAAGGAAAGTTTCAATCTTGACCATGTTTCCAAATCTCTTTTGATTTCTAACCAACATTTCTCGTAGTTGTCCTTAAACAGATTCAAATTTTTGGAGGTCAGATACACCCCTAGGTATTTTACTTTTTTAACCACATTTAATTCTGTTTCTTTCACAAACTCATCTGTTTCTGTACTTGTCAAATTTTTTGCTATAACCTTAGTTTTTTGTTTGTTCAGCTTAAATCCTGCCACTCGACCAAAATCCGAAATTAATTCTAACACTCTTTTAGTACTAGAGACAGGCTCCTGCAATGTTAATACCAGGTCATCTGCAAATGCTTTCAATTTATATTGTTTCACTCCGACCTCAATTCCCTGTACCAACCGGTCCTTTCTAATCATGTTCAATAGCACCTCCAGAACTGAAATAAACAATAGGGGGGATAGGGGGCACCCCTGCCGTGTCCCTTTTTCAATTTTAAACTCCTCTGTCACCACATTGTTTACTATCAATTTCGCTTTTTGTTCTGAGTATATTGCTTCTATTCCATTTTCAAACCCCCGCCCCACTCCCATCCCTTCCAAGTTTTTCTTCATAAACATCCAGGAAATATTGTCAAAGGCTTTCTCCGCATCAATAAAAATTAACACCGCTCTAGTGTTTAATTTTGTTTGTAGAAGTTCCAAAATATCGATGATGTTTCTTGTGTTGCCAAACAAATGCCTACCAGGGAGAAAGCCAGCCTGGTCTTTATGGATCACTTCATTAAGCACTTTTTTAAACCTACTTGCCAAAATGTCTGCAAAAATCTTGTAATCCACATTTAGGAGTGAGATGGGGCAGTAGTTCTTCAGCTGAGTCTTTTCAGTTTCTAGTTTGGGTATCAATGTGATGAAGGCTTCTTTCCACGTTTCCGGTGCCTTCCTCCCCTCCATAATCTGGTTACAAACCTCCAACAAAGGCTGTATCAAATAGTCTTTCAAAACCTTATAGTATTTGGAGGTAAGTCCGTCGGGGCCTGGAGATTTGCCTAGTTGTAGGTTCTGAATGGCACTTTCAATTTCTTGAGTGTAATATTACTATTCAGGGTTGTTCTCATTTCCTGAGGTATTTTCTGTAATCCATTGTTTTTAAAAAATTGGTCCACCTCCGAATCTTTCTGTGGCCCTTGTGAATAAAGTTCTTTGAAATATCTCTGGAAGCACTTTCTAATTTCCTCGGGTTTCTGAACCATTCTCCCATCAATTTCTAGATTTGTAACAGTATTAAGTTTTTGTCTCTTTTTCAACTGCCATGCTAGCAGTTTCCCACACTTATTTGCTGATTCAAAGGATCTTTGTTTCATTTGTTTAATTTTCCATTCCACCTCTTGATTTATCAATTTCAAATATTGTGCTTGGAAGAATTTCACTTCTCTCAGCACCTCCTTCGACTTTGGCCTAGATCTTAATTTTTTCTCTCCATCTCTTATTTTTTCCAATATTTTCTCCTTCTTTTCATTCCAGAATTTTTTCTTGATCGTATTTTGTTGTATTAGAAACCCTCTCATAACTGCTTTACTTGCGTCCCAGATTATTCTTTTTTCCACAGTAGTATTTAAATTTATTTCAAAATAGTCCTTCAAAGTTTTTTGGGCCTTCTTAACAATTTTCTCGTCCCTTAATAAGGTGTCATTCATTTTCCATCTGAAGGATCCGGTTGTATTTAGTCTCAATTCCATTTTCAAAGCATTATGGTCGGAGCAGGTTTTTGGGCAGATTTCCACCTTTCTAGTCTTGGGTGCCAGTCCTCTAGTTATCCATATTTGGTCGATTCGTGTCCATGTCAGATGAGCTTCAGAAAAGAAAGTCCCTTCTTTTCCTAGGGGGTTCTTAACCCTCCATATATCAATCAAGTCCACATTGTCAGTCATTTCAAAGAAAGTTTTAGGTAGTCTGCCATCTTTCGTTATGTTAGCACTTTGCGACTTATCCATATTTACAGACACAACCCCATTCATGTCACCCATCATGATGATGTTGTTATAGTCTAAGTAGTCCAGCATAATCTCATGCAGCTTCTTAAAAAATTCCGATTTTCCTTCATTTGGGGCGTAGATTCCTAATATCAGAAATTTTTCTCCTTGTGTCTGAATTTCAATCGCCAAAATTCTGCCGTGTTCATCTTTAAATAAGAATTTCGGTGACAGGCTCTCCTTTGCGTATATCACCACACCTCTTTTCTTCACTTTATCCGAAGAGATAAATTATTGGCCTAGTCTTTTATTAATTAACACTTTTCTGTGGAGCCTTGTCACATGCGTTTCTTGCAGGCAAATAATGTCCAAATGTTCTTTTTTCAATATATGAAATACTTTTCTTCTTTTTTCTGGAGAATTTCCGCCATTTATATTCCAACTAAGAAGCTGCAGCGACATCCTGGTCTAATTAGTAGGTCTACAATGGTGGGTCTACAATGGGGTATCTAGGCTTCCCCCCGATCCCGGAGGTAGTAATGTTGGTCCAGATCCAGACGGTGTAGGCTTTGGAGATGGTCCCGGTGGTGGTGGAGGCCAAGAAGTTGCAGCTCCTTTCTGGAGGTCCTCCTCGTGGTCGTGTAAGAACTTCTGTTGGTCCTCCGGTGTTTTAATTCTTACTTTCCTTCCTTTGTAAGTAAATGATAGTCCTTGCGGGAACTCCCACCTATAAGGGATTGTGTTATATCTCAACAGTTTGGTCAAATCTGTATAAGTAGTCCTAAGGTCCAAAAGGTGTTTAGGTATGTCTCTGTAAATTTCAGCCTTTTTCCCTTCTATCTCCAAGGGTTTTTTAAAATGTAGGCCTAGTATCTTGTCTCTTTCCTCTCTCGATCTCAAAATAACCAAACAGTCTCTGGACTTGTCCTTCTTTATCAATTTTCCCAGTCTAAAGGCAGTCACAATTTTAAAATCCTTATCTTCCTCTATCGCCCAGAATTTGGAGAACAAAAGTGTCAAAAATCCCTGTAGGTTTCCCTCCTCCAATTCTGGGATAGCCCTTAATCTGAGATTATTTTCCTTACTTTTCAATTCAACCAATGACAGGTAGGCTTGTTGTTCCCCTACCTGTCTTTTCAGAGGCCTTACTTCCCCCCTAATCTCATCAACCTTTTTGTTCGCCTGTTCTGCTTTTTGACAAGCTTCCACCGCAAGCTTATAATTTTCAGTAGTTGCCCCTTGTAATTTTTCAATTGCCTGGGTATGATGGGAAACTTGCTCAGATAATTTAGTAATAGAGGATGTAGCTTGGTCAATTTTTGATGATTGATTGTCCACTTTTGATTTAAAATTCCAAGTTGTTCCAGGATTTGCTTCAGGACTATTTCAGATCCTCCAGTTGCCATATCTTCTGCAGCAGGCTCTGCAGCAGGCTCTTCAAATTCCACCTCCTGTGCTGTTAGCACAGTTGGAACGGATGATCTTCGTTGATGAGATAGGGTTGTTTGTACAAGTTGCCCTGGTTTCTTTTCTTTCTCTTTAGCTTTAGCTGCTCTTGTTCTCCCTGTACCACTCATTCCACACCTGCCTCTGTTCAAGGTCAAATTTTCTTTTGTTTCATAAGTTAGACAAAGTCCAGAGTGTAAACAATTTAACCACAGAGAGTTACAATAAAGTACAGTTCCCAGGCCTCTATATCTCCACAATCCTCTAGGTGGGGGTATTTCAAAGTTTCAAGGAAGGAGAGAACTCTTGTCCGCCATTGAAGTTCTTATATTCCCTATGTTAAGTCTTTGATAGTTCCAGAGCACAAAAGGAAGTTTCCACAGGCTTTCTTTGACTTAAAAAGAAGCCACAAGGTGTCAAGAAAGGTCCCAGCAACAATGTTTTAACGTTAATGTCTCAGTCTATGTATCAGTTAAGCTCCAATAACAGTATCAGCAGTTTGACAGCTCTCCTTTGCACACTGACAGCCCGATCGCTGGGTTGTCTCTTTTAACTCCACTTAGCTCAAAATTAGGAAGAAGGTCCCAAAGATAAAATCCACAACTTTTACAAAAATTTCCTGCTTGTCTTTTCACTACAAAGTCTGTCAAATACACCCTCGTTTTACTTTGACAGTCCCCTTTCAGCGCTTCAGCACTCTTCTGCGCAATTGCTATAATCTGGTTAGCAGTGTCGGGAGACGGACTTCCTGTTACTCGCCTCCCGTTTTCAGCCGAATTTCAACCAAATTCCCAAAATTTCCGATGTTTAGCTCCCCTTACTCACGGGTATGTAACAGCCAATTTTGATGTTTTCAAGAAGAAAGGTCGGCGCTCATCAGCAGCAGCAGCGCGGCTTTGCATCCACGAAAAGAGCGATGAACTCACAGCGCCGCTCCCCCTTTCGCGTTCCGGAGCCCCTTACGGAGCCCCTTCTTCGTTTCCGGGGGGGCTTCGGGCGCCCGCCGAGTCCCACGGCCGCAGGCTCGCTCTGCCTGCGGTTTTTCTTAACGGGTCTCCGCTTTGCCGTAGCGGACGACCCTTTTTCGCGGAGCCCCTCTTCACCAAGTAAAGAGGACCGCCATTGCTATTTTGCGCCGCCTCCGGAAGTTCCTTCCTTGGAGGTTTTAAAGCAGAGGTTGGATGGCCACCTGTCATGGATGCTTTAGCTGAGATTCCTGCATTGCAGGGGCTTGGACTAGATGACCATTGAGGTCCCTTCCAGCTCTTAAGATTCTATGACAAGATAGGACTTTCCTATTGTGTATAGCATTACTGCTTGAAAAACTTAATCTTATATATATTTTTAAAGTAGCATTTTATTGATTTCCCAAAAATAACAAAAATAAAAACAACAACAATACAAAAGCAAAACAAATTGACTTCCCTCTAATCCCTTCCTTGGTTCTATTATTTATCAGCATACTGGATGTCTGTTGTTAAATTTTAACCTATTAAAATCCCTATTATCCATTCATAACAAAATTACAAGTAATCTTAAAACCCTGCTAATGTGTACATTGCTTCTGTAAATATGCAATAAACATCTTCCATTCTTCCTTAAATTAGTTGTTGTCTCTTCCTCTTAGTTTCATAGTCAATTCCGCTTGATAAACTTTCTCATCCCCCTGCTCCAACCATAGAGATCTAGATATTGTTGATGATATGTAACTCCACTATCCCTACCATTTTAAAGCTAATTTTTGAGGGGAGCTTTATTTTTATTTTTTTAAACAGCATATCTGGTCACATCCACACCACATATTTAAAGCACCCAGCTTCCCCAAAATAATCATGGGAACTGTATTGTTGGGGGGATGGAATAGGCTGCATGCCCGAGGCCCTTCTAATTCCTGGATCCAACAAGGATTCAATTGCTCGAATAGCCCGACAAACTTCTTAGTAATGGCTCATGTGTAGGTCATTAAGATAGCAAAGGAAGTGGCTATGTGCCAGAAAGCAAATGGTTGGATTCTGCCCCCTTAACTGTCTGTTAGTTAGAAATACAAAAGCCAGAGTTGTGTGAGAGAGCTAGAAGCAGGCTGGGCAGCTGAGAGCCACAGCCATGCCTGATTCTGTAATCCAAGATTTGGGTATAGGAAAAACACAACCTTCTTGGAATGTTAATGTTGTGAGCCCCTCCACCATAGGCTCAGGTTGTATATAGGTGTAAATAAACCATATATCCTAAAGATCACAGTCTCCACTGTCCCTCATTCAAAGGAAACCAAACCCTGGATCATTGACTGGAACTCCTAGAATCTCGCACTGCTTGGAGATTGGGATGACATGCAACAGTAATTTACCGGTACCTCTCACAGAGCTTCAGTTCCCACCATCTTTAATAAACTACAGTTCCCAGGATTATTTGGGAGGTAAGCCATGTACTTTAAATGTGTAATGTGAATATGACCTGTACCGCTCTAAAACCCTGAAAAATAGCAGTTATACTTACCACTTTGGCAATTCATGAATCTGTGAAACTGAAAAAAGCAAAGGCTTTCAAAATGGGACATTTTCAGCATATATTTTTTTACCCCTTCCTCACAGGTGGGGGAGGGGAGGGGAAAAGAAACAAGGACATGGCTTTTCTCTCTCTAACCCTGAAGTATTTTTTTTCACTTGCAGCCATGCTAATAACAACTAGCTATTTTCAGAGAATCTTTGTCCATGGAGTTTTCTTGGCAGGGATACTGGAGTGGCTTGCCGGTTCCTGCTCCAGGTGTATCACGTTTGGTCAAAACTCTCCACTATGACCTGTCCATCTTGGGTGGCCCTGCACGGCATAGCTCATAGCTTCTCCGAGTTATTCAAGCCCCTTCGCCACGGCAAGGCAGTGATCCATGAAGGGGCAAGCTGGATTTAGAAGAGGCAGAGGAAGTGCAAGTGCAAGCTGGATTTAGAAGAGGCAGAGGAACCAGAGACCAAATTGCAAACATGCGCTGAGAAAGCTAGAGAGTTCCAGAAAGACATCTACTTTTGCTTCATTGACTATGCAAAAGCCTTTGACTGTGTTGACCACAGCAAACTATGGCAAGTTCTTAAAGAAATGGGAGTGCCTGATCACCTCATCTGTCTCCTGAGAAATCTCTATGTGGGACAAGAAGCTACAGTTAGAACTGGATATGGAACAACTGATTGCTTCAAAATTGGGAAAGGAGTACGGCAAGGCTGTATATTGTCTCCCTGCTTATTTAACTTATATGCAGAATTCATCATGCGAAAGGCTGGGCTGGATGAATCCCAAGCTGGAATTAAGATTGCCGGAAGAAATATCAACAGCCTCAGATATGCAGATGACACAACCTTGATGGCAGAAAGTGAGGAGGAATTAAAGAACCTTTTAATGAGGGTGAAAGAGGAGAGTGCAAAATATGGTCTGAAGCTCAACATCAAAAAAACGAAGATCATGGCCCCTGGGCCCATCACCTCCTGGCAAATAGAAGGGGAGGAAATGGAGGCAGTGAGAGATTTTACTTTCTTGGGCTCCATGATCACTGCAGATGGTGACAACAGTCACGAATTTAAAAGACGCCTGTTCCTTGGGAGAAAGGCGATGGCAAACCTAGACAGCATCTTAAAAAGCAGAGACATCACCTTGCCAACAAAGGTCCGTATAGTTAAATCCATGGTTTTCCCAGTAGTGATGTATGGAAGTGAGAGCTGGACCATAAAGAAGGCTGATCGCCGAAGAATTGATGCTTTTGAATTATGGTGCTGGAGGAGACTCTTGAGAGTCCCATGGCCTGCAAGAAGATCAAATGCATCCATTCTTAAGGAAATTAGCCCTGAGTGTTTACTGGAAGGACAGATCGTGAAGCTGAGGCTCCAATACTTCGGCCACCTCATGAGAAGAGAAGACTCCCTGGAAAAGACCCTGATGTTGGGAAAGATGGAGGGCACAAGGAGAAGGGGACGACAGAGAACGAGATGGTTGGACAGTGTTCTCGAAGCTACAAACATGAGTCTGACCAAACTGCGGGAGACAGTGGAAGACAGAAGTGCCTGGCGTGCTCTGGTCCATGGGGTCACGAAGAGTCGGACACGACTAAATGACTAAACAACAACAACAAAATTTTCAGAGAATGGGATAATCATTCTGAATAGGTGTCAGGATTGCTGTCCTACAGGTCAGAGCTATCCTTCTCCCTATTGTTGAAATGCCTTGGAAAATGATAAGCTGGAGTTGTTTTAGATACAGTAAGTTTAGCAATTTAATCTGATTTTGTAAGTGCTAAAATGTTAAGTGCCCATTTGTTGCTGGAAATAGACATGTGTCAACAAATTCAGTTTAGGCTGACAGCAGTTCACTGACCTCTATGCCATGAGTTTGCTTCCTTCCAAAGTAATAAAAGCCATTGTCAAGGGTAATTACATTCCCCTGCAGAACTGTCAGTGGCAGAAGGCATAAAATATGAATTTACTTATCCAGGTCAGATTTGACAATAGTTTAACTTCCCCATAGTTTTACTGCAGTGGGCTATAGAAATATATGCACTGAATTGGACTGAGAATGAGAATAGGTTGAAAGACGGAAGACTACCAAAGACCTTTTTTGAAATGACAGACAATATGGATTGGATTGATATTTGGAGAATGAAGAACCCCTTGGGAAGAGAAGGAACATTTTTCTCTGAAGCCCAGCTGACTTGGACAAGAATCGACCAAATATGGATAACTAGAGGTCTGGCACCCAAGGTCAGAAAGGTGGAAATCTGCCCAAAGACCTGCTCCGACCATAATGCACTGAAAATGGACATGACACTATTACCAACCGGTTCCTTTAGATGGAAGATGAATGACAATTTGTTTAGAGATCAGGAGATCATTAAGAAGGCCCAAAAAGTTTTGAAGGACTACTTTGAGATAAACATGAACACTACGGTGGAAAAAAGAACTGTTTGGGATGCAAGCAAAGCCGTGATGAGGGGGTTCTTGATACAACAGAATGCTGTAAAGAAAAGAACACAAAATGAGAGGAAAGATAAGATCTTGGAGAAAATTAAAGAATTAGAGAAGAAGTTAAGATTAAATCCAAAGTCACAGCCGATTCTGAGAGAAATCAAACTTCATCAAGCACAATATTCTAAACTGATAAATCAGGAAATAGAATGGAAGATTAAACTAATGAAACAAAAAACCTTTGAATCGGCAAACAAATGTGGGAAACTGCTAGCTTGGCAGTTGAAGAAGAGACAAAAATTAAATACAGTTACAAATCTGGAAATTGAAGGAAGAAACATTCAGAACCCCGCGGAGATTAGAAAATGTTTTCAGAAATATTTCAAAAAATTATATACTCAAGGGCCGCAGGATGAGGTTGAGATTAAACAATTTTTGGAAAAAAATAGACTAAAAAAACTGTCACAAGAAAATAGATCACTCCTGAACAGCAAAATAACACGACAAGAGATTGAACAAGCCATTCAGAACATGCAATTGGGCAAATCTCCAGGGCCAGATGGCCTGACCTCCAAGTATTATAAGACATTAAAAGACTATTTGATTCAACCACTGAAGGAGGTCAGCAACGAAATTATGGAGGGGAAGAGGGCGCCGGAATCGTGGAAGGAAGCTTTTATCACATTGATACCAAAATCGGAAATTGAAAAGACACAACTTAAGAACTATCGTCCCATCTCCCTTCTAAATGTGGATTACAAAATATTTGCAGATATCTTGGCAAGTAGACTTAAAAGAGTTTTAAATGAAGTAATTCATAAAGACCAGGCAGGCTTTCTCCCAGGTAGACATATGTTTGCTAACACAAGGAACATTATTGACATTTTGGAACTTTTGCAAACAGACATAAACACAAAAGCAGTGCTAATCTTCATAGACGCGGAGAAGGCCTTTGATAATATCTCTTGGAAATTTATGAAGGGAAATTTGAAAGAAATGGGAGTGGGACGGGGTTTTGAAAATGGGATTGAGGCAATATATTCAGAACAAAAGGCTAAATTGATAGTTAACAATGTGGTTACAGAAGAGTTCAAAATTGAAAAAGGAACACGACAAGGCTGCCCGATTTCCCCTTTGTTATTTATCTCGGTTCTGGAAGTGCTCTTAAATATGATTAGAGGGGACCGGTTGGTGGAAGGGATTCAGGTCGGAGCGAAACAATACAAACTTAAAGCCTTTGCAGATGACCTAGTTCTGACATTGCAGGAGCCAGAATCTAGTACAAAAAGAGTGTGGCAACTGATACAAGACTTTGGTCGGGTGGCGGGATTTAAACTAAATAAACAGAAAACTAAGGTGTTGGGAAAAAACTTGACAGATACAGAGTCAGAACGGTTTCAGAGAGAAACAGAACTAACTGTGGTTAAAAAAGTAAAGTACCTAGGGGTAAATATAACAGCAAAAAATCTGAGTCTATTTAAGGATAACTATGAAAAATGTTGGTCTGAAATCAAGAGAGACTTGGACAGTTGGACAAAATTGAAACTTTCTTTGTTAGGCCGAATTGCTGCTATTAAGATGAATGTATTGCCAAAAATGTTGTTTTTGTTTCAAACATTGCAGATTGTGGACAAGACGGAGTGCTTCCGGAAGTGGCAGAGAGATATCTCTAAATTTGTCTGGCAGGGCAAAAAGCCCAGAATTAAGTTTAAGATATTAACTGATGCGAAAGAAAGAGGGGGCTTTGCCCTGCCAGACCTAAAGCTGTACTATGAAGCCGCAGCTTTCTCCTGGCTAAAAGACTGGCTACTTCTGGAAGACACTGACATATTGGACCTGGAAGGCTTTAACAATGCTTTTGGTTGGCATGCATACTTATGGTATGACAAGGTTAAGATCAATAAGGCCTTTAAGAACCATATTGTCAGGAAAGCAGTATTTAATGTCTGGACAAAATACAAAGACTTATTGGAAAACAAAACTCCGAGGTGGCTTTCACCTCTGGAAGCTAAGGCCCGAAAAAGACCCAATATGGAGGCCAAATGGCCAAAATATTGGGAAATATTAGAAAAAGATGGTGACAATTGGAAATTGCAGAGTTTGGAGAAAATGAAGGATAAAGTGCGAGACTGGTTACATTATGCTCAGATTAAAGAAGTCTTTAAAAACGACAAAAAGTTAGGGTTCCAGGTGGAGAAATCGAAGTTGGAAACAGAATTGTTAGAACCAAATACTAAGGTACTATCAAGAATGTATAACTTGCTGTTAAAATGGAATACACAAGACGAAATGGTCAAATCGGCTATGATAAAGTGGGCACAGGACATTGGGTATAACATTATGTTTGAGGACTGGGAAAGGTTGTGGACCACGGGGCTGAACTTCACTGCATGTAATGCTCTGAAGGAAAATGTAATGAAAATGATATATAGATGGTACATGACCCCAGTTAAACTTGTCAAAATATACCATTTGTCTGAAAATAAATGTTGGAAATGTAAAGAAAGTGAAGGAACATTCTTTCACCTCTGGTGGACTTGCCCTAAAGTGAAGGCCTTCTGGGAAATGATATATAATGAGTTGAAAAAGGTATTTAAGTATACCTTCACTAAGAAACCAGAGGCCTTCCTTCTGGGTATTGTCGGCCAGAAGGTGCTAAAGAAGGACCGAACATTTTTAATGTATGCAACAACGGCAGCAAGGATACTCATCGCTAAGAACTGGAAAACTCAAGATCTACCCACACTGGAAGAATGGCAGATGCAGCTGATGGACTATATGCAACTGGCCGAGATGACTGGCAGAATCCGAGACCTGGGAGAAGAGAGGGTTGAAGAAGACTGGAAGAAATTTAAGATTTATTTACAAAAATATTGTAATTTGGTTGAATGTTAAGAAGGATGCTAGATCATAAATAACTGTCCACCACTAAATTAGATTTGAATTCGACGATAAGTGAGACTAAGGAAAATATAAACCTTCTGGAGAATTGCTAGATTGTACTTAAATGAGCGGATATAAGATTGTAAACAAGATGATAATTTGCTTGAAAAAACTTTTTAACGATGCAAGTGGGAGCGGGGGACGTGAGGGAGTCCAAAGAAGTGATGAAATTATGTTATGATATAAGTAATGTTGTTTATTATTTATGCATTTCTATTCAAAAATTTTAATAAATATTTATTTAAAAAAAAGAGAATGAGAATAGGTTGTTTTTAACTGAAACAGTGGACAAAACATGTCAACAACTACGTGTCTAAATAGCTTATGGGAACGAAAACGTTTTAAGCAGGTGCCAAAAACAGTACAGCAAAGGAGCATAGCTAATGTGTAGATTCTATACCTTATGTATAGTTTATATGCCAAAATATCTCACCCCATAACTCTACAGAGTCCTCAGGAAGGCTTATAACATTGCACAATAATTTCAACAGTCACAAAAACAAACTCTAAAAAATTAGAATCATAATTTGAGCAGCATATAAAATGGCCTCAATTATTGAAATTTAATCTGGTTCACTATCTCCTCCCCCAAAATTTCTGATGGAATAAAAAAGTTTTATCAGTTTCCTAAAAGCAGTTTTGGAGCTGGTCTACCAGGCATCCCTGGAACAGAGTTCCTACGATCACCTGGAACAAAGTTGTCAAGGGCTTTAATGGTTAAAACCAGCACTTTGAATTATGCCTACAACTGAACTGGGAGCTGCTGCTGTTATTTCAGCACAGCCTTGTCCTGTGATTGGTTAGCTGCTGCTAATAAATGGGTGTCTGCATTTGGCATTGAATCTCTCTTTGCATATCTCTGAGATGAGTATTAAAAATAATAATTCTGCAGCATTGATCTGTTTTGCAGGGCGGTTCTTAAATGGTACAATACTTTCTGTCCTTCAAGCAATGCTATAATAACCACCACACCCTGCTTATCCACTGAGCCAATGAGGAAAAAACCTCCCAGCAGCAAATCAATTCTCAATATTGTCAATACCTTGCATGTTGGAAGAAGACTGCAATAATAGGTGGAGCCACTAGATGTCCACATTTTAGCAAATTTTGTTAGAAGGCTCTGAATTAAGACTGCATTTTCCTGCAGAGCCCTTCCAACGTTTTATAGCCTGTTGAAAATGTCAACACAAGGTGAGGCACGCCAAGTTATTTATTAATGAATGGCATTAAATATCACACAAAACTCCAGGAATAGCCTCAATCTGATTACACTTGTAAAACCAGCAACATCAAATGAATGTTTGATTCTTGGGACAGGTCCGCACTAGACTTTAACTGCAGGCCAGTGTCATTTTGAAGTCATGTACCCAACCTGCTGTGTCTCAGTTGTGACACCCTTCTGCTGCCTGGTATAATCCTCACTTGGAACATATGGAAGCAGCGTAGCCCATTGTTATGATGCTACAAATTGCATCAGAGTGAGGAGGGGGAAAGGTCCTCCTTTGCACTTTCTCATTGCAGAAATATGGGAATCTGACATTGTCACTTTTGCCCTTGATCCTTTTCTTCCCTCCAACCTCTTCAAAAGAACAGGCGTTCAGAATTCATGACCAATTGATAGAATCATAGAAGCATAGAAGCATAGAATCATAGAGTTGGAAGAGACCACAAGGGCCATCGAGTCCAACCCCCTGCCAAGCAGGAAACACCATCAGAGCACTCCTGACATATGGTTGTCAAGCCTCTGCTTAAAGACCTCCAAAGAAGGAGACTCCACCACACTCCTTGGCAGCAAATTGCACTGTTGAACTAATATGTGATTAATAGCCCCCAAAACTTGTGTGCCTAACCATGTCAAACTAATATGTGATTAATAGCCCCCAAAACTTGTGTGCCTAACCATCTTCACTCATTTCATTAAAAAAAGGTGCAAGAAAGCCATTATTTGTGGCAATTTCAGACAAATGGATGGTAATGCAGTCCCCGCTGTGTGATTGATACATGCCAGGATCTCCGACTGCATTACCGTTAGCTGCATGGGCTGGAGGCTGCAAATTTGGCGAGACTGAGAAACCTGAAATACATAGCACTGGGTTTTCTAAAAGGCTGCATGTGATCTAAATCTGCCCTTGGAGCTCACCCATTTGCAGAAGGTTGCCTCCAGACAGCCATTATTTTGTGGAAGGGATTCAATTACATAGTGAAAAATTTAGGTTTATGCAATTAACGTGGATTAAAGGGTAGGGAAGTAATGGGGAAATGCATTAAAAAGTGTGGCTAAAATGACTGAAGACCTACAACCACCAAACAAGCAAATCAGGATAGCATACGTACCTCCCCATAAACAAATCAGAATGAATGTTCAATAAAGACTAGACATTGCCGAACCTCCATGCAATGTTTGTGCAAGAAAATCAGGATGAATTACCTCAGTAATTCTCAGTAAGCAAGTCTGGAGGAGCCCTGACAGTTGTATTTGATAAATAGTCCTTGAGCAGATTTTTCACCAACTCTACGATTCTATAAAATCTATGAAACTGGAAGAATGGTTCATTTGCTTTAGAACAAGCCCAAAACTTCACAGAAACATTTTCAGTAAGACGATGAGATTCCTGTTACCTTAGCTCTGAACCAAACCTGGTGAATGGGCTAGAACTGAAACATTTAGCAGTTAGGATGGAGACTTACAGTACTTGAGAGTCAATAAAGGATCAGAATAGAATAAAAAGTTGATTTAAGAAATGGCAATATAAATTTATGCCATCAGTTCAGCATTGGCAGAAAAGCTCTTCAAGTTGCATTCCTTTTACCTCAGAATAAAATTGGCCTCTGGTCTTTTCTTTTCTGCAGGAATTTTAAAAACAATGCATGGACCTGATTCAGCAAGGTACAGCAATCAAATAAATGTTTTAATGGGCCTTTCTTTTAATACATCCATTGTCTACAGTGTTATGAATCTGGCACATGCTTAAGATTCATGTTGACCTGGTGCCTGTTTATTGTCTGAAATGTACAAAAAATTAAGAGGCTTCCCAAATTATGATCCTTCACTCTTCCAAAGATGGGATAATGCCCTAAATCATCACATTCTTAAACGGAACGAAAGCAAAAAAAACCCCCTAATTTTCTGCCAAACACATGTTGTCTTTTCTTCAAACAAAAATAAACTAAAAAACATCCTCTTGAGAAACTTTAATATTTTCTTTCCGGTTTTTTTCATAACAGGAAAAGGTTTGCTGTTCCTTTGTTAAATTTGACATACCAGCAGCTTAATATTCCCTTTTTTATTATTTTAACCGTAAAATGCTGCACGCCAAGGCCTATACTAGGAAGTGATCTGTTTATTTAAAATACATTTATGAGCAAGCAAATGCAAACAACTGTTTCTCATAAACTAGTAAGCCACTCGTCCCTTATTCCTGAGCACTCTGGTTTCACATTCTTCCCTGACAATTTTCATTGCTTGGTTCATCAATTATTTTTCTCTAGTCTACTCTTTTTAAAGCCTCCCTAAAATGCAAATTCAAATACACCTCATTCATGTCAAGAAGGTTCAACATCTACTCAGATTTTAAGGTAACACTTCTTTGAAAGTTTGCATAACTTGCCATTTAAATAAGCATCGAAGTCATTCCTAAGACACAAAAGCAAGTAGTTCTTCACAAGAATCATTTCGTGGTGGCGAAAAATATATTCAGATTTAAGTGACTAATTGTCCTTTACAATAGCAGTACTTCCTTATTTTCCTAATAAGCCATAGAACATTGCCTCCATGTTTTGCTTTCTAACTTTCTTTATAAATGTATGATTGACTAACATTTTTTAAAATGAAAGCTAAGAGCCTGGGCCTCCTGCTTAGGGGTGGGGAAGTGGAAGGAGAAGGGAATAAATGTGAAGATGAACTCATTCAGTATTCTACCCCCCAAATGAACTCAATTCAGCTTTAGTTCATCTGGCAATTAATAATTGCTTTCAGGTGTAGTTCAGAGATTTTGAAGTAGTTCAGTGAACTTTATTCAGTTAATTCCAAGAGCAGTGAGTGTCTGGTTTCTCATCATTACTTGTAGGGTTAGATTTTTTTCCTGTGGATGGAGAAGCCTTAAAACTGGGAAACTCCTGCTACATTATTTCCAATGCAATCCCTTCGATGGCAACCACATGTTCTGAGGGAATGATACAAACACAGGAACTTTGTGCCTTTATTCCTGGGAAGGAAGGTCTGATTCTGGAGAACTCACAAACGTTGGAATTAAGTTAGCAGTATAATGACTATGTATAAAGGAAAACCAGCAGAAGGGACTCTCTGGAGTCTATGGGAAGATGTGATACCAATGCTATTTTTCTGGGGGTACTCAAGGGTACCAGTTCTGGCACCTCCCCCCTGTTAATAGTGTGGCACTTACTGTAACAACTTTGTGGTACGGGCACCTTTTTTCCTATATATAAAAAAGCACTGAATAGGACCTATAGAAATAAAAAGAAACTTCCTTCAGGCCAAAGTCTCATTATAAAAGAAAGCATTAAGCTTATTTTTACCCCTCTTCAGATTGATGGCTGGCAAAGAAATTCCTTCTACAAATGCAGGAAAGCAAAATAAAGACAGACAGGGAGTGTAGGTGGCAGAAACTGAATGTTGCCACTCTTGCCAGAGCAGTTCATCATATTAAGACACATATTGTGCTACTGAATTGATTAACTGCCTGATTAGTCATGAGGTATCGTTAAGATCTCTAATTTGAATTAGCCACATTGTTCCTGTGGGTGTTCCATTTTGTATTGATACAAATACAGTTTGACAAACTGGGAATAGATGTAGAAGAGGTGGAACCTATTTCTGTTTTGGATACTCCATCCCCATTTCCACCTGACTGAACGACCCTGAGATCTTCTGAGGAAGAGCGGTATATAAATCTAATAAATAAATAAATAAATAAAATTTTAAAATACCATCTTAAAATTAGTTGAAAGCAAATGACAACCAAGAGAACAGGGTGGATCCTAAGCATATATATTTCAGGTGCCAAAGGGCAGGGTGAATAGGTTTGTTTTCAATGTATGAAATAAACTGCATAATGATACCTCTGTGGGGAGGGAGTTCATTATCAACACCATAATCACCACTATTTAAACCCCACCCTTCACCTCATGAGTGCCAAGGATGGCTGACAATAAAAATACAGGATTAAAAACAAAAGTAGAACATACAACATACAATTATAATCAATATGACATTGTATAAACCGTGTTACTCCTGCTGTGCTCCACAGACAAGCCGAAACAAATAGGTCTTAAGATGCTGTCTGAATGAGTGTTTTTACAGGCTACCCCAGTCACTGCTGAGCGGTAGCAATATTTACCAGGGGTCCTGGCACTTAACCAGGGTTTGTGTTTCTTTGGGAAAACCAAGGCCCAACAGACATGAGTACCTTCAAGAAATACAGTCCATCTGCACATATTTACACCCGAGTTTTATGAAGGGAAAGTTCACAGCATTTGCATCTCAAGAAGTGCAGTAATGGATTCAGAGGCATCTTCCATGTCTCTCTGTTGCGGCCTGCTCCAGCCAGTCAGTATGTTTGCTGCCTTCCAATCCCTGGACTTTTGCCTACCCCCTTCTCCTCTTCCTTCCCAGCAGCCTTTGCGGAAAAACAACTCCTTCCTTTCTGCTTCCCCACCACCCTGTAACCTCCATTTCAAAAGCCTCCTGCACCCCCTTTTCCTATTACCCTGGCAACTTCTCCCTCTGTGCCTGGCAGAGCCTTCTTCCTGGTTGATGACTTTCACTGAGGGGCTAATGGCTGGCCATCAATGCCATTGCTTCTTCAACAATCCACCCCCAGCGAGTCATCGCCAGGGCTGGCCCCATGAGGAAGTTAGCTAATTCATGCATGTATGGAGGTCTGCCCCCCAGAAAAAACTCATAACAATATCGTGTGGTGGTGATATCTGCAGAGAGGGAGTTTCAAACCTGAGGGTAGCCATTGAGGAGGCCCTGTCTATTGTGGTGACCTTCCCCAAGCCATATTTCTTGGGCTACCACAAACTGGGTCTCCTCTGCAGATGGCAAAACATGGGTTGGGTGGTGCCAGGGGAGGCACTCCTTCAAGTACTTGGTCCTAACAACAGCAACAACAACAACAACAACAACAACAACAACAACAACAACAACAACAACAACAACAACAAACAACAACGTTATTATTCCCCCCCCCCATCTAGCTGGGTTTCCCCACCCACTCTGGGCGGCTTACAGCATATATTAAAACATTTTTTTAAAAAAAGCCCTGAAGGGTCAGTGGCTATATCATGTAATGTATGTATTGTGTAAACACCCTTCTTGAGTTTTGTATGCAACTTCATCCCTCGTTGGCCCTGCTCGCTGGCTTTCTCTGGCCTTTTGCCTGGCTGGAATGTGTTTCTGAATGGCGATAGTTTCTTGCTTGCCTAAGTGGAGGTGGATGTGTAGAAATCTCTGGCTTTTGCCTAGCAGGAATATTGCCTATTATACAATGGTAAGAGTCATATCCATTGCTGTGCCTCACTTATATATCTCCCCCTGCCTGCCATGGGCATGAAGTACACAGAAGGGTATCAGGTCGTTGTGCTGAAAAAGGCTGCACATCCCTGCTTTAGAGTGCTGCTGAAAGCAGGTAATATCCACAACAGCATGAAGAAGTGAGGAGGAGGAGGTAGGATTTTCTATGCCCAAATAACTAGACCTGAAAGTATCACTCTGAAATCTCAGGTTTTGGTGAAGTTATCGTCCAGCTCTTTAGCCAGCAATACTTTGAGAATAATCCGATAACTGACCAAGTAAGGATGGGGGGTGGAATCCCATTATACAGAAGATTGCAAAGTTCATGTCTGTTAATATTTGGTTAGGGAGGGCAGCCTTAAATAGCCCCTTACCTAACCATCTGACTGTGTTTGTCAAATGCACTGTTGCAACACGTGCGAATGGCATGGCTATCACATGATAACCTGATGTCAACAATGCATATTAGTAGGCAAAAGAAGGACTGGCAGCTAATAAAACTTCTCGCTGTAAGTTTTGAGACAGATTGAATCAGCTTTTGCAATTAGGCGCGTGATTCCCTTGAGTCAACATTATATAGTGAATCAATTACTGCCCTCCGTCTGAGTTCTGGTTGGATTTCTCAGAATACCAAACAGCTTGGGGGTGTTATGTAAGGTCACTAGCCTCTCGCTGATATCTTTTCATAAGGCCACTACATGTCTGACACCCTCTCAGTTTGCTATTTATAGGCAGCCTGGCAGAGCAGCAGACAGATACTGGGGCAAGTTTAATGGCACCTGGAACACAAGTCACTCAGATGTCCTCATTTTTTGGCTTAGCTGCCATCCATTTCAATGGGGCTGCTTCAGGGGAAGCTCTTACAGTGGATTCTCTGCTTGGATACTTTCCTGTAGTCTGCCACTGATTCACTGTGTGACTTTGGCCAAAGTCACTACACGTCAGCATCTTAGGGGCTGAACTGCACATAACAGATGCAAATAGGCCTGGCCGACTTATGAGGCAGGGTGAGGCGCCTGCCTTGGGCAGTGCCTGCCTCGCTTCTGCTGCCCATCCTGCTTCCTTCCCCACCAGCAGAGAAGTAGTGCCAGCAGTGGCATTGGTTTCCGGCGAGTTCTTGCAAGATCTCACTGGAAGTCAGCACTGCTGCCGGTACTTTGCGGGCAGTAACGCGCAACACAGGTAAGAGAGGTACAACGCTACTGTCGGGGCAGCAGTGGGGTGGGGAGCTGCATGTTGCCATTTCACTTTGAGTGGTGAAATGGAACATGCCACCCCTTGATGTGAATATGAACACAGGAAGAGCCATCTGGTACAATATACCATTGTGGCTAACCAAATGCCCAGAGGAAGCCCACAACCAGGATAGGAGGCCAATAGTTCTCTCTCTCTAGAGTAACTCCACAACTCCACAAAAATACACCTTTGTATTTTTTGCTGCTTCCAAGGTTAAAACAGCTCTGTGTATGTGTGTTTTCTTTCCCAGACATCTGTTTATCTAGTGCAGTTCACCCCTTGGTTGCTCCTGTCCCACCAGGTTTCTCTCTCTCTCTCTCTCTCTCTCTCTCTCTCTCTCTCTCTCTCTGTGTGTGTGTGTGTACATGTGTGTGGATGAACACATTGATCAGTATCTGTTTCAGTTTCTCTTTTTCCCCATTTTAAGTTCATCAGATTCCCTCATCAGTTTGCTGTTTTAAAAAGTCCTCATGAAAACCCACCAGCCTTTTAATAGTGTGCGTTTCTCCTAAAATACACATTTTATATGCAGTTTCACCTAATATATATATGGAGGCAGGCAAGCTTCCCTACAACAATGCATTTTTGTATGTTTTTCTAATGTATATATGAAATAGAGAATAAAGTTTATTATGTTACACATGCACACACATGTATACAAGCAAAAATGCACTTATTTAAAATCTTACAGTAACATCTTAACTTTGTTTAGGGAATGTATTCAATTTTCTAGTGAGCTATAGTTGATTTAAAAAATGACCAGCTGGAGCAGAAAAAGCTAAGGATCAAGCGTAGGGTTGCCATATGTCCTCTTTTTTCAGGACATGTCTTCTTTTTCATGGGTATGTAAAATGAGTCTCGTCATAGCAACCCAAAGTTAAAAGTAAGGTAAAGGTAAAGGGACCCCTGACCGTTAGGTCCAGTCATGGCCAACTCTGAGGTTGAGGCACCCATCTTGCTTTACTGGCCAAGGGAGCTGGCCTACAGCTTCCGGGTCATGTGGACAGCATGACTAAGCCGCTTCTGGCAAACCAGAGCAGCGCATGGAAATGCCATTTACTTTCCCGCCGGAGTGGTACCTATTTATCTACTTGCACTTTGACGTGCTTTTGAACTGCTAGGTGGGCAGGAGCAGGGACCAAGCAACGGGAGCTCACCCCGTTGCGGGGATTCGAACTGTCGACCTTCTGATTGGCAAGTCCTAGGCTCTGTGGTTTAACCCACAGTGCCACCTGCGTCCCTTAAAAAGTTAAAAGTAGAACTTGGCAAATGTGTCCTCTGTTTTGCTCTTCAAAATATGGCAGCCCTAAAGAGGGGTTCTTGAAATACCTTTGTACTCAGAAAGCACAGAGGATGCTGAACCTGTTGCTCCTACTATAGATGATATAAAGTGTAAGACAGAAGTTTCACAAATTGGGGATATTTGTGGAAAACACACAGAAGAAAAAGAGGATGTCAAGAAAAGTGAGAGGCACTCAATAGAAGACACTCCTTGCCACCCAGGCCACCTGATCCTAGAGTGACAGCACTGGATCCATAAGTACCCTCCCTCAAGCTGTGTACCTGCTCCTTCAGATGGCGTGTAACCCCATCAAAAGCAGGCAACCTCCCATCCATCCAGTCTAGGGAACCATCTGCTAACAGTGCCTCAGTCTTATCTGGATGGAGCTTCAGTTTGTTGGCTCTCACCAAGTCCCACTACTGAGGCAAGACACTAGTTCAGCACATCCACTGCCTCACCTGCAGATGTAAAGGAGAAGTAGAGCGGTGTGCCATCAGCATACTGCTGACAAGACACTCCATGATCCCACTTAATGGTTTCGTGGGGGAGTACAATTGAACCTTGAGGAATCTTGCATTGAAGGCTCCACAGAGCCTTAATCCTCTGCTCCATAGAGCATCCCCCTTTGGAAATGGCCTTGCAAGTAGGGCTGGAATTGTCACAAAGCAGTGCCACCAACCCACAACTCAGCCAGCCGCTCTAGAAGGATACCATGGTCGGTGGTATCAAAAGTCACTGAGAGGTCAAGGTAAATTAACAGGGACACATTTTGCCTCTCTCTCTTCCAACAGAGGCCATCATATAGGGTGGCTAAAATAGTTTCTATGCCAAATGCGTGCCTTTTATAGGGAGAAACACGGGGGCTGAGAAAGAAGCAATTTGCACAAGGCCGGTCTACAATTTTTTAAAAATGTAGTTAATGTTAAACTATTGGGAATATGGATGGGGAAAATTTCAATTCATTTCCTTTTAAAAGGCAAACCTACTGAATTCATACTTTCTGAAACAATATGCAGGCTGAAACAGCCATCTTTTTGCGCTTTTCAGAATTTTGCAATGCAGTTCTCCAACCAAGTCATGCTTACAAAAATCCATATGCTTAGTTAAGCTATGCATAAAAATGATTGAAAATAACATAAAAATGCATTATATTAAGCAAATTGTTTTGCAGAAATGTGTATTTTAGGAGACATTCACAGTAAAATGCTGAATGAGGATGTTTTCGGGGGGAAATCCACAAACTGATGTGGAAATCTGGTGTACTAAATTTAAGATTGGATAAAATGAGAAACTAAGAGAAACTGAAATTGATGGATAGACCCATCCTTGGTTGGGGGACAGAAGGACATATGATGCAGCTATATTTTTGAAGCTAAGCAGCCATATGCAGGCAATCTCTTGCAGAGTAGATCCCAATGCACGTTTTGCCCTCCCGTTTCATTGTATATGGCGTCCCCAAGGTATCTTCTTATTAGAATTAATTTGCCCACACATTGTGGTCACATCACGGCATTGAAAGTATAAATATTTTTATGGATTTTACAACCTTCTTTTGCCCCATGGGCAATCTTTGGATTTCATTGGCATTTGGAAAAATGTCATAATCATGTGGTCTCTTGGAAAAACAACATGCTTCTTGGTACGTGATGAGCATTATCGGAATGTTCTTGGAAAATTCCTCCCCACCCACCCCCAACGTCCGCGTTTTTTTACATTAAATACCCACCCACAGGGAAACAAAATGATCATTAGCCCACACATTGGAATGCACAGGGTGCAACAATTTGGAACGAAGCCTTTGGAAATAACAGGAGAGGGAATTAAGCAGCGAACCAGCCTTCATGAATCATATGCTAACAACAACGAGAGACACCGCATATAGAGGACATGAAAAAGTCACGTTGTGACTGGCAGTTAAGGCAGATGGCTTTATTTGTTCAAAAATAAATGCATCTGCTAATATTAGCCATAGATGGCTACTGACCTCTACATGTCTTGGCTAAACATCGTGGCAATGAAAACTTGGCAGATGCTCATTGAAGAAAATGCCACACAGATGCCATTTAACACCCCATGACTTTGGGTGGCAGGCATGTACAGAACAAAATTAATACATCCATGGTATTAATTCAAATGTAATATATTTAACAGTGTGATCCTATATGTATCTGCTCAGAAGTAAGCCCCATTTACTTACTCCCAGTGGGACTTACTCCCAGGTAAGCAAACTCTACCAGCTCTGTTTCCCCACTGTTACTTGCTGAAGATACAGTTGTATAAGGACATACACAATCCAACACAGTTTTAGTTGTTTTTATTACTATCGGGTTTTATAAACAGGAATAATGTTATACAAATAAGTATACCAACTTTTCTCATGAATAAGAGAATCCAACACAGTTAATTTTTCTTAAGCCTATTAAAACAAGTGGATGAAAATTCTCAGGGAGTTGGGACTCCATATCTTCTGCACACTAGCTTTAAAGAGATATCTGAATAATCTCTCACTGGTGGGCCAAGGCCAGTATATTCGCTGGCCCACAAGTTGACAGACCAAGTGGAAAAGACTACTGTTCATATTGCTTACAGCTCTGTCACTGTTTCAAGGTGAATGTCAGTACCAGCCAGAACCTAGGACTAGTCAAGGCAATTTAGACTCCAGCCCAAAATTTCCTTCTAGATAATGCCACAAGTGTTTATTCTGAACCACAAAAATTCAAGGAAAGGGCAGTTGTTTAGTCTTTGCTATCTCACACCAATGAATAATAACTTCCCTAACAGTACTCTGCTAACCAAGGATGGAAAAGAACTGAATATGATATAAGGGAATCCATCATTTATCACTTCAGCAATGTACGGATGAAATAGTATTTGCAGAAGTAGCTCAAGGGAAGGTAGTTGATGAAGGCATAACAAACCAAGTCTATGGCCGTGTATCACTCCAAACGCCAAAACAAGAGGAGCTACTAATCTCATGCTACTAAAAACACACATGTAACTCTATGCTATTGTTTGTCTTTATTTGCTATAATTTTAAAACACTTTGCCTACTTCATGAGATTGTTGCAGCTGTTGGACGACACTTGCACCCCTGACACATATCTCAACAAAGGTGATGCATTGCCCACTTTGAACAAATGGAAATAACAAATTGAGGGAAACTGGCCCCCCCACCTACCCAGGAAACTGGGGGGGGAGGGGTTTTTGCAGAGGAACAATTTTCAGCAATTTTGTGTGGGGAAGTGAAATTCTTCAAGAGATTCACGGGTGGTAGCAGCTTTTCTTGTTGAACGTTTCTGTGTGTGTACCACTGTAGGCATTGCTCTTCTTAAGCTTCCATTGAGTTTAACTGAGCTGGCACAGGACCTTTGCTCCTAAGATTCTGTACTAAACTAAAAAAAAAGAGCATTCATAGCGGAATCAATCTTCCCCAACAGTAAGCTCCCAGGGGGGACATGTAGGCATTCCTATCACAAGAAAAGAGGCAGCCTCAGTCATGTGCTTATTTATTTCCTTAAATTCTGAAAAGCACCCAGACATGTGATAAATTATGAAGCGTGATGTTGCCACAACACCCTATTTCAAAACATAGGGATACTGACTTGGCACTTGGAGGAAGCTCTGTTGCTGACTGCATTTAAGACGACGAGGTTGTTTGCTGCAAAAGAGGCCAAAACATCTGCCATAATCTTGTTTAATTGGGATTGGAACAAACAGAACAATCCTTTAGGTGATAGCTCAGAAGTCTCCTGTATTGTATATGTGAAGTTACATCTGTCCGGCTGTGAAATGGAAGGCTATCATACCCCAGACGGAGTAAGACAGGCATGGCCAAACTTGGCCCTCCAGATGTTTTGAGACTACAGTTCCCATCATCCCTGACCACTGGTACTCCCAAAACACTGGTACTCCCAAAACATCTGGAGGGCCAAGTTTGGCCATGCCTGGACTAAGAACTAAATACCTGAGGGTACTTTCTCTAGGGATAATATCATCCATTGTGTGTGAAAAGTAGGCTCACATGGCGGCAGCCAGATTTCCTGCCAGCACATACACTTCCCCATTTCTAGACTGGTGTTTTAAAATTTCCCAGACCTTCGACAAGCTAATGAGGCAACACCAAACAAAGTGGAAAAGGATTATTCACCCGGACTTGCCTTTTTAGAGACACCCCATGTTGCGCCAGGTTGGCTAGACTAGGTTGTGAACTTCTGATGGAAACAGTTTTCTCTAGTGGTTGCACTTCTTTTCCTGCTCTACTGATGGTGCCTGATGGGCATTAAATCTCATTGCAAACTTATTGAAACATGAGCTTTGTGATACATATTTAATCCAGTAGATGAGTGAGATGAGAGAAGTGACTATCTGTTGCATCCTCCCCCAGCCTGATGCCCTCCAAGTGTTTTGGACTATAACTCTCATCAGCCCCAGTCTGGAGGGCACTGGGTTGGGGAAAACTTCTGCGTACTGTGTGTTTGTCTCTGACAGGCGCATCCTATTAATTTATTTCTGCTTTTGATTTGATATACAGATGACATGAAGTATCCAGTCTTTCTCACTTCTTTACACTTCTGCCATTCACTCTGACTGCCGCACAACTAGAACTGGAGTTATATTAATTTATTTGGCTGCAACATTGTTTTTCAGATAGTTGCACTCAGATGGGCATTGTTTGCTCAAACAGCAGATTATTCATTTTCCCCTATTGTGAAAGTTTTTTTGAAAGGTGCCAAAAACGACCTCCTCAGTATAACGATGCAATAAATCACGCACAACATGATTGCGAACTATTGCTTCTACTTATGTCTCCTTTGTGAAACCACAAGGGAGCTAATTTAGCAATGGTATAAAATAGGCACAGATCCCACTGGCTTCAGTATAATACAGACCTATCCCTTGTACCAGTTTCTATTTTGCCCTAAAATGGATTTATCTCTTGCTGGGCTGTGAGGTATCAGTATTTTAAGTGAAGCTGCAACTAATGCAGTATGCACAAATTTATACCAGTTAAGTAGGTGTGACTTCCTGATCTATATATTAATGCCAAAACTGACATTTGCACCCGTCAATTCAGATGTGATGGTGTACATGTTTTCTTTTCCTATATGGAGATGGACTTTGCATAGGAAAAATGTCATGTGTGTAGCAGCCTTCAGAGGACACCAGACCATTCACTATAATTTAAATACTGTGCTCACTAACATTTCCAATCCAGCGCTAAACAGCCTCCTAAGAGCTGACTTCAGAGTTTACATTTTCTGAATTCCCCTTTCTTTTGTCTGAACTGGAATACTAATCAGATATTGCTGTACTGTACATATGAAGTTCTTTTGCTGACATGACTTCCATTTTGTTATGGTCTTGTGGCGAAGTGGTATTTTCATCACTCTGGCAGGGTCTGAAGTGTCCTCATTCTGCTTACTGTTAGTCCCTCTGGTGTTTTGTCTAGATGACCAATCCTGCAGAAGGAAGGAAGCCAAAGAATGTTGCTAATTCAGCTGCTGCTCTTAAGTTTTGCCATCTCCTAAAAATGAGTTCCTGCAGAACATCTGAGAACTGCTTGGGGCAAGTGAGGAAATGTGTTTTAACAATTTAGCAAGAGCGACTTACAACACCTCATCATTCAAGTAATGGAATAACATCAATTGCTGGGTACAAAATCTATGGCAGAATAGCGAAGTAATCAACAAGATTCAATGTTTGAGCTGACTCAAGCTTTTATATTGAGATGAAGAGACAAAAGGGATGGATTCAAACAACTTTAGTCTCAAAGAAAAATAGCAAAACCAACAAATATCTTTGTGGCACCTTGAAGACTAACTAACATGATGACATTAGCTTTTGTAGAGTAGAGTCCAATGAAGTCTCTGGTCCGCAAGACTAAATTGGTTAGTTCTGAAGGTGCCACAAGGTTACTTGTTTTTGTTGCTGCAGACTAGCACAACTACTACTTGGTAAATAGAAAGACAGAAACATAAAAGAGAAGAGACAGTCACGTGTTTGGATTATGAGTTTTGTACACCATTCAGACGTGTCGTCTTATTAGATAAGCAGCTGAAATTCCTTGGCTTCATACTCTGAACAAGATCCATTTCCCCCCGTAAGATCCCTGTAATTCCTGCCTCGTATCACGTTAAAAGTACATATTGTCACACACAAAAGCAGACAAAGAACACAAGAAATCCCAAAGTAAAAACATTTCTGATTTGGTTGGGGCTTTTGAAGAAGGTTCAGAATATTAAGAACGACTATTTTGTTTGAGAATGTTCCTTTCAGAGGGGACTGTAGTTTATCCTCTACTGATGTGAGTATGGAGGAGACCTTTCTGTTTGAAGTGACCTTTCAGTTTGCTTGCCCTAAGACTAAGAAGCAGCAGGACCAAGGTAAATTCAAGAACCTTCTTGATTCTGGAACAGCAGAAACACACAGAGAGAAACCTGTCAGGTTGAATTATACAAACTAACAACTAGGTACGGTGGATAAATTCAGTTTGGTTCACATTTTAATACAAACAAACTGAATACACACTTATGGGTGCAACATGAACAAAAAGACAGTTATCCCTCAAAATTCACACTTCAACCAGAAAATGTGCATGTGTGGTGTAGTGGTTAAGAGCGGCAGTCACATAATCTGGGGAACCAGGTTCGTGTCTCCGCTCCTCCACATGCAGCTGCTGGGTGACCTTGGGCCAGTCACACTTCTGTGAAGTCTCTCAGCCCCACTCACCTCACAGAGTGTTTGTTGTGGGGGAGGAAGGGAAAGGAGGTTGTTAGCCGCTTTGAGACTCCTGAAGGGGAGTGAAAGGCGGGATATCAAATCCAAACTCTTCTTCTTCTTCTTCTTCTTCTTCTTCATGAAGTGCAGGGGTTCCCAAACTGAGGTCCGGAGTCCATCAGTTGCCCGTGAGCTTCATTCAAATGGTACGTGGCCTGTTTGTAAAAATACATTTAGCATTCATGCAGCAACTAGTATAGCACATGCCAATTGCTACAATGGAGAGGTAAGTTATTAAGTGGCCCACCAAGACCCTGAGCAATTTTCAAGTGGTCCATGGGTAGGTGGCGAAGGTGTGTGTGCTTTAGGAACCTTGAGCTCCTTGGAAGAACGATGGGATATAAATATAAGACGTAAATAATAATAAATAAAAATAGCTTGCCTGATCCAGCCAGTCGTTCCTCACCTAGCAGTGACCATTAGTCACCTCACATTTGTACGTATATAGGAAGAAAGGCGGAACGCGGGTGGCGCTGTGGGTTAAACCACAGAGCCTAGGACTTGCCGATCAGAAGGTCGGCGGTTCGAATCCCCACGACGGGGTGAGCTCCCGTTGCTCTGTCCCAGCACCTAGCAGTTCAAAAGCACATCAAAGTGCAAGTAGATAAATAGGTACCGCTCTGGTGGGAAGGTAAACGGTGTTTCCGTGTGCTGCTCTGGTTCGCCAGAAGCGGCTTAGTCATGCTGGCCACATGACCTGGAAGCTGTACGCCGGCTCCCTAGGCCAATAAAGCGAGATGAGCGCCACAACCCCAGAGTTGGTCACGACTGGAGCTAATGGTCAGGGGTTCCTTTACCTTAGGAAGAAAGGCAGATTCTAACTGGAGTAAATGAAAGAATGAAGAAGCAAGCAGTTTTTTCTGTGCAGACGTTCATTCCTTTTAAGCCATTTTGCGAGACTGAGATCATTAATAACTGTTGCTATCAAAGGGTTAAAGGGTAGCAGAAACGCTCTAATCACTGAGCAGCTGGAGGTCATTAGGCTTCCAGGAACATGAGTTTGTATAAATAGTCTCCTGTGTGTTTGTTCTCCCCTTTCTCCCCTTTTTTGGGCGTGTTTGCTGAGATGTGTGGTTCTTCGCCAGGGTTGTTTTTTGTTTTTGTAAATAAACCTTATCTTTGAGTTACAAACCACATGCTCCAAGACTCCTCTTTAAAAGATACTGCCTCTCCTGCCCTTCTTCAACTGCTGTGCGAAATACTCTGCTGTAGTGGGACTTGTGACGATGGAAGCGCACTGGGCATTTACATTAAACTAATTAAAGTTTAATGGGACAATAACAGCCCTGAAAAGAGGATGCAGAAATTAAACCTCTTTGTTATAGTAAAGCTGAACCACTCCATAAGTAAGTTTTCTTTCCTGTTATACTTCTATTTTTCCTCTGTGCAGTACATTCACCCATTGCATCTGGACTGCTTTAATTCTGACATTAATTCCTGAAATACCTAAAGGATGTGTCTTATGGAATATACATTGTGGGAAATGTTACTAATACATATTTTTTAAAAAATCATTTTCTCTCCCCCCCCCCCCACTCTAATTTCTCCTGCTGTACAACAACAGAAGGACACCATGTCCTCAGTAATTCTTGGGAACAGAAGACCCTCTGCACTGGAGTTGTATTTGTGTTTCAGCCTACCAAGAAAGATAGACAAAATTATACAATCGTCTGGTTTCCAAAATGCTTTCGAAACACTGCAGATATTTCTGTGGTGTTCACTGGATTCAGACTATACCAGCCACTGTTGAGCAGCTCTGCTCACCACAGGGATGCAACAATTTAAGAGGAAAAAATCAAAATAGTTTCTGTGAGTGCAGCAAGGGAAATATTTAAATCAGACCTTGAGGCAGTACAGTGGTACCTCAGGTTAAGTACTTAATTCATTCCGGAAGTCCGTTCTTAACCTGAAACTGTTCTTAACCTGAAGCACCACTTTAGCTAATGGGGCCTCCCGCTGCCGCCATGCGATTTCTGTTCTCATCCTGAAGCAAAGTTCTTAACTTGAGGTATTATTTCTGGGTTAGCAGAGTCTGTAACCTGAAGCATATGTAACCCAAGGTACCACTGTAGAGGCTTATCTGTTAGGGCAAATGGAGCCGTGCGCCAACAACCACAGTCTGTCCTCAGCCAGCTTCTACCTACCCACCTTCTTGCTAAGAACCAAGCCCTTGCAAAACTCATCATTGCCTCTGGCTCCCCCTAGTGTTGGTCTTCCTGCTTCCTGCCCTACCAGTCCCAATTGGCGCCACTGCTGGGGGGGGGGAGCTGGGGGCGGGGAAGAAGTAGAGCACCTAAAAGTGAAGTCGCTTCCTGTTCTAAATCTGCAATCTAGCATCGATTTGGCTGCTACTGCCCTTCATTGATTATTAAGCAGCAATGAATTAACACACATTTAAATAATCTTTTTGTGTGGGTGGTGGAGGTTTTGCTGAAGTGGAGTACCTTCTTGCATTTGTGAAATGCAGGCTGCTGATTTTTACTGATTCCCCGCTACCCAGTAAGCCCCAACCAATAGGCATCCTCACTGAGTTGCTACTGTTGGTGCATCAGTGGTGGAGTCCCCACTTTGCGTGAACAGAAGTAATCCTCACTTGTGCAAAAGCATCTTTGGATACAAACCAATGTGGTAGCAGTATGGATAGGAGCGTTCCAAATAATTCAGGTAGCCAACCCTGGTACCTCCTTTGCTAAATGTATAATTAAAACCTGTTCTCTTTCTCTCGCAGAAACCACAGCAGAAAGCATGTTAACACGTCCCTTAAAACACAATGGAATGTTAAGCTGTTTTGAGGTTTGCTGGTTTAAATTATAGCGTTCCAGCTGGTGAAGTGTGGAAAAAAGAGGACTCCAGCAGCACAATATACTTTCTTCAGACTGGGTGTGTAAAATACAGTATTTACCCGAAATTTGGATGGCAACTATATTGAACAGGGCATGTTGTTATCATGATTTAAGACAATGATAGCCATATGTCCTAAATGCGAAGAATCCGCACACAGATTGCATCTGTTTAGCAACAAGCACTGACCATTTGACTCATTTGTAACCTGGGACCGATTATATTTCTTTCTGTTGGCGTTTTATTGAAAAGGGAAACAAATGGCTATGAGATAATTTCCCCAGAAAACATGCAGGGCACTTTGGAACTTTGCTGTTCTGTTCTCAGCCATCTTGCGATGTGAACGGTTTCATTTCTTTAAAAGCTCACTTTAGCATGCCCGCCGGGTGGCATGCAGAAAGTTCATTTGGGTGAGTATGTTGTTACTGTGTGGAAAAAATACCTTGCTATTAGCAGTCCTCTTAAAGTTCATAATTACAAGGAGCCCAATTAGTTTAAACATTCTTGGAAGGAGGAGAGTCATGGACACCAATCACAGCTCAGGCAAAACTTAGCAAATGCCATAAGGGTGATTTGTAAGGCTGTAGTAGGGGAACTGTAGGCAAGCTTGGGTGGATCTGAAGCCTTGAGGGAAAAGGAATTCTACAGCCCTTGTACTTTCCATGACAAAGCACAGGGAAGCTTCCCAAATCAATAAAGTCTCTAAAGGGCCTTTTTAGCTTACGACGAGGCCAAAAATCCTTCTTCCCCAAAACCCCAGTGTTAAATGCAAGTAAGACATGCTGTTACAACTGTAAAAGAAGCATATAATTTACATTTAATACTGATGCTTTGGGGAGGGAATTTTAGAGAATTAGGACTTGCATCACACACAAACACATACACACACACACACACACGTACCATTGTTTTCAACACAAAATTCTAACCCTCCACCATACTACAAAGATGGTGTGGGGAGATGGGGCTTTTTCTAATAGGAAAAACCAGGAACAGTAGATTATCTAGAGTATTTAAAACATGTTTAATGCTTCAGTTCTGAAAACTGAGCACAAACATATGGGAGTTCCATTCTTTGTTGTTGTACAAGGAAAGCAAACACAACATACTTGACGCTCAGATTCAGCTACATTAGGAAAGAAACAACGCTTTGAATGCACTATAAACATGCAGCACCAGATGGCCCAGAGAGCAGAAAAAAATTATACACGATTTTCCATAGGGTTCTTTTTTCTTTTGTTATAACGATCCTATTTCTGACTTTTTTATAGCGTTTTCTCCCCTGTATGTAGATCCATCCCAGGAGTGGGCAAACCAGAGGCCTGTAGGGACCGTATTCAGAGTATGGGACCTCCCAACCTGGCCTGCAACATCCCCTTCTTCTCCTGCCGTACTGCCCTGGAGTCAAAAACAATTTTAAAAAATGAGTCAAGTTATGCTAGAATAAAATGAAAGGCTACAATTAGTCAGATTTTTTAAAATAGCAGATAATTTGCCGCCTTGATACACAGTGTTAAATCCAAGCGGGGTCCTAATTTAGAGGACTTTTCCTGAGTTTCCCCCACGTTAAACTCTAAATATATGTACAATCAACCACATGCCTAATCCAGTGGATAAAATGGGTGTGCATAGGCAAAGGGTGGTAGGTGAGTGCTGGAGCAAATGCTTTGCCCGCAAAAGGTAACAGACATTTTGCTAATGTCTGCTTAACCCTTCCACAGTGAGCAGCAGTTGTGGCCCGCCGCAGCTCCTCCTCAGCCCTGTGGAGCCTCACCATTTTTCCGCAACCATGGTCGCTCCCTCCTGACCACTGCAGAGCATCACAGGCATCACCAGGCCCGCAGTTTGAATCGGCCAATCTGCAGCGGCCGGAGGGGAGGGGCTTGAGGAGCAGACCTGAGGGACGCAGTCTTCCCTCAGGTCCACTCCCCGGGCATAAAAGTAGGCCGGGGCTGCCCTAAGCAGACGGCATTTTGCTAATGTAGCTGTTTAAAACTGAGCAGAAGGAAACTGTTAAAGTAAAGGGACTTTCATGGCGGGGGCTTTCCCATTGTGACGGGCCAGAACTGGAGCCTGAGCTGTTAGCATCTTTGCTAAGTAGATGTTTTAGGGGAAGAAATAACATTTGGAACATTAGTTCTTGAATGCCCCCTCCCTCCGCCAAATCAGAGACAGATTCAAAGCAGCAAAGCAGACATTTTCCAGTTCAATTTCTGCAGACCAGATTTTATATGGTTGCGGTCCCACACTGAAAATATATGACACTCTTGCTGTTCAGGACTGGATCGAACTCCCTAGTTCATGTTAGCAGAGTCAAGCAGATGGAGTCCAGAGACAAATCCTGATAACAATTTACTGAGAAAAACTCAACAAGACGCAGCGTATAATTTGAAGAGAATGGCCTTCTACGTAGCAGGGAGACACATATGAACAAACATACTTACCCTCAGAACTACACAGGCAACTAGAGCATGTGAGCATCATACCACTCTGCCTGGTTGGTAAGCAACACCTCCCCTCACTCCTTGGCAGTGGCAGACTTTGGGCTCTCAAATTATAGTGCCCTCCTGTACAACACTAAAATTCAGTGCCCCTCCTGCTTCTCGTGCTCCGTCCTACAGCATTGTTGTGGTGCCCCCTGCAGCATGGCACCCAGTACAGGTGAGCCAGTTGTGCTTCCCTAAACCCCCCTCTGCTCTTGGGTAGTTAACACTGGGAGCAGAATTAACCCTTAAAACACACACACAATGCAAGAGCCATTCCTGCTCCATATAACACAACAGGGACAAGAAGGTTAGAGAAAGCCTGAGGGATTGGTATTCAGATCTTTGCCTGGTCTGCTTCTCATGGCTCAGCAGTTCTGGTTTCTCTCTTGCGGTATAGCAGAAAACCGAGCAGAGAGTTGGCTGCCAGCCAGCAGATGTATATTAAAGACTGATAGCAGAACTATTCCCAAGTACTACTTGCTGAGAAATAAATATAGGATTCTAAAAAAGAATAATGAATCCGCATTTCTTAAAACATTGGTTTAAAAGCCAACCAAACTGTTTCATAGTCACTGAAGTAAGATAAAATACTGTGCGTTTAGTGTCCTCCATGGTAAAATGATTGGAAATCCTGTGGAACTCATATTATCCAAGCCTCATAAATCTAAGGATTGATTCACCTCACCCTTGCAACATGTTAGAAAGTGGACTGAAGCAATCACAGTAGTCCTTCTTCTCAGGCTGGATGAGTGCAAGTGTCCATACTTTTGCAAACTCTCTGCAGATGCATGGAATTAATGTTCATGAGATGCACTTCTGGTGGGCTAGACCTGGCCTTCAGGCTTGGCTAGATTTCACCTATGGCCTTTTCTGAAGGCCCACTCCAGTGCAACTCCTGCATAAACAGCATTTCTGTTTATCTTATCCTTTATCTGAATCATGTGGAATGCAAAAATTGTACCTGGAGGAGTAGAAGAAAAGAAGAAGAGTTTGGATTTGATATCCCGCTTTATCACTACCCGAAGGAGTCTCAAAGCGCCTAACAATCTCCTTTCCCTTCCTCCCCCACAACAAACACTCTGTGAGGTGAGTGGGGCTGAGAAACTTCAAAGAAGTTTGACCAGCCCAAGGTCACCCAGCAGATGCATGTGGAGGAGCGGGGAAGCAAACCCAGTTCACCAGATTACGAGTCCACTGCTCTTAACCACTACACCATGCTGGTGTAGTGACACCTTATCTCCTGAACTTCTTCTCCAACCATGAATAAAAGTGAACTGAAGAGATCCCTGCCTGTCCATGTCTATATCTGAATTTTCGGTGGTGTCTTAGAGAGTGTAGGTGTAAATTATTGGATTATGTAAGGATTCTCAGTGGTGTTCAAACTTGCCCATTATATGGATGTGACATTTTAAAGTGGTAACAGCACTGTTACATGGTTATATTTGGCACATGAAGCTAAGAGACTAGGTTTACTTCATCCATACATATCTGTTTGGACTTGTGTTCAATTCTCTTAAACCACCAAAGAAGAAAATTGTTTGGCTCTTTTCTATTATACACTGGTGTTTATCATATATAAGCATTTGTTTGCTAGTGACTTTCTTTCATTTTCATGCCTCTAGGTATTTGTTTTGAGTTTTACATGGTTGTAAAAATTTATTTAGCTGTACAGTATTTGAGATGTCTTTTCTCTATCCATATTTTATTTCCCAACTTGTTTGCTGTTGTTTTGGCTTTTGAGGTTGGATTACATCCATCTCTCTCTGTTTCTTCACAGGATCCTCTTGATCTTGTAAATTCAATGCCACATTCTAGAGGAGAATTGGAGAGAAGCAGGGGACAGATCAAGGAGGACAGGCCTGGGAGACCCAATTCCAAACTGTCTGTGGTACAATCTGGCATGGGTGGAATGCCATATTTTTTGAACTGGCTGTTGGATGAATGAAGCTACACTGTCAATTTGCTTGCAGGGACTTTCTGTAACCTTCCCACCATCTCTTGCTCCCCACCCCCCAAGTGCATGGCGTTTTTGGCCTGCATATATGTGATTTCCGACCCACCCCTTCTCAAAACATTTCCACAGCAAAATGCAGATTCATTTGTTATAGTTAAGGCTGCATTTTTGTTCGGCCTGTTTGGCAGGCTTCCTCTGCGCTTTCTGGCAGGCAATGGCCAGCTGAGATTTAGCACTAACAAATGGAGGATCTGCTGACACAACAGAATGGCTTTAATAATCTCTGCAGCGAGCGGGACAAGATACTCCGAAGTGCTGCCAGCTCTTCCCATCGCAAGAGCCAATAGGGCTGCGGCTTCCCCTTTCCCTCCCCTGCCTCTGGAGAATGCCGCTCTCTCGCTCTCTTGAAGTTTCCACTGACCAGAGAGCTCTCTTGGGTAGCTGGTTTTAATGCAATGAGCTAGAGATGGCCAAGCATGGTAGGAAAAAGTGCCCAACGCCATTCAAGGAAGACAGCGTCGATGTAAACGGAACTCCAAAGAAAGTTCTATAAAATATGGATCCACAGTACACAACATACATTTAAATCACGTTTCTTCTGCTCACCCAAGAATCCTGGGAACTGTAGATTTGCTCTGGGAGGGGTGGACTACAGTTCCCAGCACTGTCTGGGGGGAAGAGTTGTGTTATAAATGTATGATGTGTATGCAGCCAAAGACTGTGCTCTTTATCCTTACAGCTCTCGCTCTCTCATTATATATAACTGGGCTGGAAATGTTCCACATGCCTTTCTTAAATGTTGACACTGAAGGCATCGGCTGACAATTTAAACTAATATAATCTACACCATACATTTAAAGCATCTTTTTGCTACTTTAACAGCCACAACTTCCCCCAAGGAATTCTGGGAACAGTAAAATGCTGAGCGACGCCTCATAGAGCTATAATTCCCAGCACCTTTAACAAACTACAGTCCTCACAATTCTTGACTGTTAAAGTAGCATAATGATGTTTTAAATTTATGGCATGAATGATTTAAGACTCCTTATGTTGTCTTGGACCAACAAGGCTAAAAGACCCTCAACATTCAGTCTTCAGTTACCATGTCCTGTCAGAGCAAGGAATTCTGCTTGCACAATGGGGACCAGCTGAATGTTGGAAGCAAAAGAAAGGATTTATTTATACACTCCTACAAGATGTAGTGACGGCCACCAACGTGGATGACTGTAAAAGAGGTTTAGACAAATCCACAAAGGGTATTGCTATCAATGACGACTAGCCATGAAGACTGCATACTACGGGACTTCCAGAAAAGGGGTATCCAGCAATGAGGCTGCAAGAAAACTAAACGAGGAACCGAGTCTGGGTTAGGGCAGCACTCTGCAATCCTTTGTCACAGGTGTGACATTGTGCCAGCAGAACAGACCCCATGCCTGATGCTACCATTGTTGCTGGTTAAGCACTACGTAAGAGAATGAGGTAAAACATTAATTTTAACCTGGCTTTCATTTCAGACTATACCTTTATTACACATCTTAACTTGTGCTATTTTTGCCTTTAAAATAGGGTTACCAGCGTCCCCGGTTCCCAGGGACAGTCCCCAGATTTGCAAATCTGTTCCCAGACAAATTCCGTCCCTGGAATGTCCCCAGTTTTGCAAATCTGTCTCCGGGAAACATGGCAGCGGCAGCCTCAGCAGCCCAGAGCCAGCCTGGTAGCGCAGTTGGTTCTGGCTGGCTTCAGGAGCTGCTCGCTGCCGTGGCGCCTGCCATTTTTCCTGCACCATGGCAGTGAGCAGCTCCTGAAGCCAGCCAGAGGCAACTTCACTACCAGGCTGGCCCCTCCTCGGCAATGAGCGCTTGCCCATGACTCCCGAGCCTCCCCTGATCTGTCAAAACAAAGCGGGAAGGAGATCGGGAAGGCTCAGGAATCATGGGTACGTGGTGCGCCGTTGCCCAGTTTTTTAAAAAAACTCTGCGTATTTATGTTTCACAGGGTGCAAAAGAAGAGCTTTGCACCTTTATACAATATGCATTAGTGCTTGGGCCAAGGGCCTTTTGCCTCACCATCCCCACTACTGACTCCCTGTTGCTACCCAGCTTAAAAAAAAGAAAAGAAAAGAAAAGAAAAGAAAAGAAAAGTGTCCCCGGATTCATTGAAAAAATTCTGGTAACCATTCTTTAAAACCCTCAAGCATCAAATAAAGCAATGAATAAGTGTCCATGTCACTGATCCTGCCCTCTCCACAACCCCACACAAACCCTACCCAATGTAAATTACACAAATCATTATCCAAACTTTTTAATTAAAATAATAATTATTTGGAAGTTCCTCAGAAGAATAGACTTCCTTTATATAATTTCATACTGAAATGAATTACTTCAGGCACCCCCTTTGGTCTTATGACAAGAGTCCTTTTTAGTTCAATTTTCCATTGTTTTAAACCAAAGGCCTCCCACCATTTTGCCTATAGCTTCATGGTTTCCTCACTCAACCTTCCTGCCTCTCTTAACTTTCCTTATCAGTTGGTGAGGGGGACACTTGGCCTACTCTACAGAGGACATTCCTCTATTTGAAAGGCTGTCCATCTCTTCCAAGTGCTCTGTCAGATTAATGAGTCACAAGGAGGGAGAGTGCGAGGGGCCTTGAAGCTGGACAACAGACTGAGCAGGCTTTCAGACTTCCCCACCACAGCGAGAAGAATTCTATTTCTATTATATTATAGTTCCATTCAAATTATGGTAATTATTTCTAAATGTGGATCTATTCACATAAATTAGCAATGTGCACATTTTAAGCAAAAGCACATTTGTTACAGTTATGTTCTCATGCCTTGTAACAAGCAAATTGTCTTGTCTTCTCACAGGTCTTGTTTTCTGTTGTTTAGGTATGAGCTGAGTTAATGGCAAATGAAGCTTTGTTCTGCCCTCCTTTTTCTGTTCTTTTTTGGGGGGAGCATACATAGAGTAGAAGCTAACTTCTCCAGCCAGGCCACATCTTTGAGACGGCTCTCCAAGAGCTGGCCTCCTGGGTCAAAGCTGTTTCTCTTTACGGGACCCCGTACTAGATATTGAATTGTGAATGAATAGATACTTTACACTCATGATGATTAATCGCACGAGGTCTCCCTGCACTCTCTGAATGGTGCTTGGATATCCTCCCTGCACATTCCCTGTGTCCCGTCTTCAGCAAGGCTTTTCTTTTAAACTCTTCCCACTGTGACTTCACTTCAGAAGTTGCATCTAATCTATGTTGACATATGAATATGCATTGACTTGTTACTATCGGGACTGGATGTTCTCTGTCTCCTTTTGCAAAAGCTGGCTCTTGTGCCAGGGAATTCCCAGTGCTTTATGTTATAATTACTTACGGTATATTTATATTCATCTGCTTTGATAATACTCCTTCCTAGAATCAAACTCTCACTAGGGCTGGGTTGCAGAGGGGAATGGCAACCATGGCACTGGCCTTGGACAGCTAGGATGGCCACGCAACAGCAGTCACCATGGGCAGCTAGACTGGTGACTGGCAGTGGCCGCCGAGACCACATAACACCAGTCTTGAAAGACCTACATTGGCTCCCAGTACGTTTCCGAGCACAATTCAAAGTGTTGGTGCTGACCTTTAAAGCCCTAAATGGCCTCGTCCCAGTATACCTGAAGGAGCATCTCCACCCCCATCATTCAGCCCGGACACTGAGCTCCAGTGAGAAGTGAGGTTACAGGGAACAAGGCAGAGGGCCTTTTCAGTAGTGACGTCTGCCCTGTGGAACACCTCCCATCAGATGTCAAGGAAATAAACAACTATCTGACTTTTGGAAGACATCTGAAGGCAGTCCTGTTTAGGAAAGTTTTTAATGTTTGATTTTTTATTGTGTTTTTAATATTCTGTTGGGAGCCGCCAAGAGTGGCTGGGGAATAAATAAATAAATATTAATTATTATTATTATTAAAGCTCCATACAGCTGCCAGTTCCTTCCTTCTGCCCTTAAAAATCAAATGCAAATAGTGATGTTTCAGAGTGCTCTTACTTTAAGGAGTAAGGAGAGGGGCTTTAACGAAATGACTGATCATCTGCTTTGCATGCAGAAGGCCGCAGATTCTCTCTCCAGAATCTTCAGGTAGGGACCCTGCCTGAAATCAATGTAGTCAGTACTGCAGGAGATGGACCATTGATCTGACTCAGTGTATGACAGTTTTCTCTGTTCCTATGTTATTTATCTTTTCCCCCTTCCAACTTCCCTTTGCTACCTCGTTCCCCCTCCTTTGTGTTGTTTACCCCTTTAAACATCTGTTGTTAATTGTGTGCAGGGTAGGTGCCAAACATCTTAAAGCACAAACTGTTATGCCAGGGAGCTGCACAATACCCCAGGGGCTTATACCCAACATGCTGGCGGCTCTTCCAGTTGAGGGGGAAAGGCTACAGACGATTTTCCTCCAGGGGTGATGACAATGGTGTCTTTGCTATGGTAGCTATGGCACTTTCCAATCTATATTTCAGCCATACCTCATATAATCCTATCCCATCACGCCACACCTGTCGTATGTCCAGAAAACCACTTACAAAATGAGAGGCACCCTATCCTGCAAGCATAGAGAAGTCCTGCTCACGAAGAATTGGCTCCATGATTTTCTGTTCACATGTAAGACAAGTTCTGCTGAAAAATGAAGGACCCAGACAAGCAGCTATTTACAAACGCTCACCTAAGTAGTTATTAACATGGAAAGCGGCCATGATTTTGCAACAGTGTTTTGGAACACCTAGCATTTGCACAGTATAATGTAAAGCTATAAAATTTCCATGTGCGTGGTCTGAATCCATTGCCACATCTTGATTTCATGCATCTTGGGACAACATATGCACCACATGTATTTGGCTCTGTTTGCAAAGGCATTTCATTTTCAGAAAAGCTTTCTTGTTGTTCAGCTCCCTATCAAAAGTACTCTCACTGATCACTGTTTTTATATAGAACCAGGGAAATCAAGGACATATATATATATTATATATTTTGCTGTCCTGCAAGTCAGAGTGTGAAGAACAAATTCCACGCTGAATGGTTGTTTTGGTCTAATTTACAGATAATTGATATGTAATAACAAGCAAGGGGTTATATAGAACGGCAAAAAGAGACAGATGTGCATGACCCTCGAGGAAGCCAAAACAAAATGTGATGGATTTCCATGTTAATGAGGTCACTGTTAACTTTGGGTTGTGCTATTATGACTTTGCTCAATTTAATCTGATCCTTTTAACATCTTGTATTGTTCCAATGTTATGACTTACGTCAAACAAATACATTTCAGTTAAATTCTGTTTATATCACTAGTGAAGTGAACTTGCTAATAGGGATAGGAAAATCATTCCATCTCTGTTGCTCTTAGTTGCTCAGTTCTTCACATTTTCACATCAGCTTGCATTTTTTTAAAAAAAGTCATGAAAATGCACCAGCATTTTATTGTGCATTTCCCAGTATATAAATGTTGCCATGCAATTTTGCTTAACACAATGAATTTTTGTATGACATTTTCACCCTTTTCATGCACGCTTTACCCTGGTATATGCATTTTTCTTTTTACACATTACTTACCTCGTAGGTTTGCCTTTAAATGTGAACTGAATTGAATTTCTTCTCCTTCCCTATCAGCTGCTGCCTGTCAGAATCAGTGCTAATGTGAACTGAACGGTGGTTTAGACAAAACTCACAGTGATGAACTGACTCGAACATTAGGGAAAGGGCTGTAACTCCACGGCAGAGCAAATGATTTGCTTGCACAAGATCCCTCGTTCAATCTCCAACATCTCTAAAGGAAAGCTTTGGGTTTCCCTTGCCTGAAACCAGGGAGAGTGGATGGTCTAAGTATACGGTAAGTTCCTACGCCAACTCAAAATCATGGGATAAGTTCAAAAATTCTGGAATTGCCAAGATAAAATACATCTTTGGTTTTAGATGTTTTGAGACATGCTGTCAGTCACCATCTTTTTAGCAGACTAGATGGTTCTTTTAAACATGGGTTGCCAACATGGGGAACAGGTGACACTGATTTGTATCTCTCTGAAGAGAGCCGATGGGCCTGCTTCTGATATGGGCCTTACTATGGTGTGCTGTAGGGACGCGGGTCAGGTCAGTGGTTCGAATCCTCACGAAGAGGTGAGCTCCTGTTGCTCAGTCCCTGCTCCTGCCAACCTAGCAGTTCGAAAGCATGTCAAAGTGCAAGTAGATAAATAGGTACCGCTCCGGCGGGAAGGTAAATGGCGTTTCCGTGTGCTGCTCTGGTTTGCCAGAAGCGGCTTAGTCATGCTGGCCACATGACCCGGAAGCTGTACGCCGGCTCCCTTGGCCAATAAAGCGAGATGAGCGCCGCAACCCCAGAGTTGGTCACGACTGGACCTAATGGTCAGGGGTCCCTTTACCTTTACCTTTACTACGGCGTGCTGTGCTTCATACCACCCAGCTCAGAAAATTAGAGACAAAACCAAAGTTAGAGGCTTTTGTAGTTGCTAATATTCACACCCTGTGTGTGTGTGTGTGTGTGTGTGTGTGTGTGTGTGTGTGTGGAACTAGGGAGTAAAATCAATACATTGTGCTAACTTGGTTTATGGCAGATTTGTCAAAAAGGGTGACTGTCATGCAAAGATAGATTGCCAAGCCTTCCTTCCGCATCAGGCTGAGGGAAGGGGCATTGCCCCATAATGTCATTCATGTGAAATATAAATTTCTCCAGAAAAAAACACACAAGGCAATAAATAACACCATGTGAAATAATTTTAGTGGAAAATAAAAAGTGTACTTTCCCTCAATGTATGTTCTGGGTTTACTACTACAACAAGGTGGGCACATGCTAAGGTTCTTTTTAAACACACACACATGTACGCCAATTAATTGCAAGTTATAAAATGTTTTTGGTTGTGCTCATGATCAAAAGGCAGCCTGTGATTTATGACTTGGAACATTTTCACCAAAGCCCGAGAGGTTATGAAAATAACACAACCCGCTTATAAATTGACATGAGCAAGATTTCTCATATATTTATACTCAAACCAAAATTATGATAATAATTCACATGGAAAACATTAAGAGCTTCAGAAAAATGCTTTCGGTTCCCTGCTGTGGTTATTGGGTCCAATGAAGTACGTAGCAAAGGTCTACTGTCAAACTCTTCTGTTTTTCCCATTCAAACATTGATAGATCTCTTAAAACCTCATATTGTTTTATGGCCATTAGTCCACAGATTTTGCAGCTTAAAGCTTTCACACCTGCTTTCTTGAGAATTTCCAGTTAGAGTTGGGAAGCTTCTTTAGGCTGTAATGCTCTGTGGGGTCTCTCTCTCTCTCTCTCTGTGTGTGCCTGTCAGGGTCATAGGATACAGTGGAGGTCACCCTCAGACTTTGGAGGAGCAGCTCTGGTGTAGGATCCCTCTTCCTTCTCACATCAGAGGTTGTACATGGTGGCGAAAAAGACGACATGTTGAGGTAGTTCAAGGGCATGCCAAAGATGAACCCCAAAATGGCTTGGACGCTAAGGACTGAAAGCCATCTAAGTGTTCTGAAATGTGCAGTTCCCAGTGGGAAGGGGGAAAATGTCTTCTTTTCTAAAAATCTAACCTCCCTGCAAAATGGACAGAAAACCACAAAGGTAACCCTTGGACCCCGCTTCCCAGCATGTCACGTCATGGGTGGTTAAACAGCTCTTGATTCCACCACCCCCACCCCCAGTTTGCATTGCACCCTTAATATGGCAAATTGGTGTGTTTTTAACGCATGAAGCTGTTTCAAATCCAACATACCCTTTCCCACCATATACTTTGCATATATGTATTTGTTGTTGTTGTTTAGTCATTTAGTCGTGTCCGACTCTTCGTGACCCCATGGACCAGAGCACGCCAGGCACTCCTGTCTTCCACTGCCTCCCGCAGTTTGGTCAAACTCATATATGTATTAGAACTTTTCTAATTTATACAAAGACTGCATCATCCTCAAACTGTGGCCACCTGTTGAGATAAGGATATTCCCCAGCAAACCTAATAATGGTATTATGCTTTCACATTGGAGGGTTACCCTTAACTGATGCTCTCACTTGTGTTACGTTGAAATTTCTCCTGCATCTCCCCTCCCAGGATTGTTCATCAATTAATGAGAAAGGTAATTGCACTCAAAAATTATCAGAGGGAGAAAATCCTTTTTTTTGTGAGAAGAATCTCAGGAGTCGTGTGCAGGGTATTTGTTGTATTCACCTTATTTTGAGGCGGCCAAGGAGTGTTTATGAGAAGGAGTGTCCTTCCTTTCATTCTACAAATCATCTCACCAGTGGTCTGCATTCTGCAGCCTTCCTGACTGCCTATGCTTCAGTAAAAACTCACGGGGCCTCTTTGAAGACCAGGAAGCACAGGCAACCAGGAAAGAAAACTGGGAAACTTTACTGGAAAGGAAAGCAGACACACCACCCTCAGCCACCTTGTCACAATAAGGTGAGCTCAAAACTCAGCACTCACTGAAATTGTACAAAAATTGTAAGGTGTTCTGTGAATGCAGCAGAAAAACAAAACCTCTTTTGCAAGGGAAGAAAACTTTTCAAAAATTGGAAGACAGATTTTAGCACAGCACTACCTCCGACTCAAGAAATAGATAAAAATCAATGTGATCTGATGATGATGATGATGACCATGGAATACTAGGCAAGTTCTGTGAACCGCCCTGAGACCTCCAGGTATAGGGCAGTATATAAATTCAATAAATAATAAAAATAATAATAGGCAATTCCACCACTTTTTGCCATACATAATTCGTTACCACAAGAATCATGCTGCCAAACCCAGCTCATTGCTAGTGTAAACAGGATCATCCCCATGCTTGCAGATGTCCAAGAGACGGGAGCCAAAAACATTTCTTAAGATTTCAAGCATTGCATCTTGATTAAATCAATATCACAGGGATGTGGTGAGGCATTCTGGTTCGTTCACATATATAGCTAGATCAGTTTCCTGACATGGGCTGCACATTTCCAGTGCACATCTTCCTCAATCTGGATTGGGATTGCAGTGGTGTGTGCATGTTTTAATTAGTCAAAGGATTCCCAGTCCAGACCAGCCCCCGTATGCTACTGGGAAAAGCTTGTATTCAAGGGCATGCTACATGATCAATCAACATCATTTTCAGTTTGGAGCCATAGTGTTCAGCTATAGAAGTTGCTATAGTGGCTCATGCGTTTGATGGAAACAGCTATACAAAACATACCCCTGAAGGATTATTCCAAAACATGTTGCTCCCCCCACAGAAAATCCTTTCTTCAGGAACCTGGATCTCCTTCCTCCCCCCACTTCCATCTACCTCCCTGCATTGTACATGGGATCTACTGGGAGATAGAGATGGTACAGCCTGCAGTCCTGCAAAATGCAAGGCTGGTAGGGAAATCTTCCAAACCAAATCATTTCTAATTGGGAGAAGGGCAGGTGAACGGGAAGAGAGGGGACACTGTTACTTCCAATATTTCATGGTTAGTTCGGCTCTCTAAACTCCTAGTTGCATGTTCTCTCTTACAAAGCAGAATAAAGAGCATTTGGAATTGAAAATGTCACAACCTATTTCCACTGCAGAACTACCCCTCTGCTTTAGCAGTCAGAAAGTATTGAGCATTCTCCTGTCCCAACTTGCTGCTCAATAAATACTGTGTGTGCCTGGCCTGAATTGTGTAGCTGGGAATGTATATAATCTGCTCTTGTAAAAATCAGTTCACTTGAGGGCAAGCACATGAAGTAATCCCACTGCCAGTTTTGCCAAGATCAAAAGGACTTTGTATGCTGATGCTACCATCCCACACAGTGTTTTGGAATCTCAGGAGCAATTTGGGGAGCAAATATAATAATGCAGTCTGCTGGTCCTGTGCAAACTTCTGCAGGGTTCAGGAGTGGGCTGATTGCCTTGCCTGCAAAGTCAATGGCTGGAATCTGCATACAATAATCAACAACATTCATCTGAGGATAAAGGGATGTAACACCCATGGATGTACTGTGAGTCCTCAGTTCCTTGATCTTCATGTATTATTATATGCAGATATAGTAATGCCTAATATAATTGCAGTGAAACAAGATTGGCTTTGGGCTTCCTTTAAAACCTGCTAATGTCAAAGGCATGTTTGACAAAAATATATCTGGGTCCCTTGCACCTCCCTTCAGTGAATTTAAAAACTGATAAAAAAAAAGAAACCAGGCCTGAGAAATAAAATTTGAGGCTTCTGGGACAATGCTGTAACCCATAACTGTTGTTTGCATATCACTTCATAAAATATGCAGAGAGCTTTCCCTAGCAAAATTATCTATCTATCTATCTATCTATCTATCTATCTATCTATCTATCTATCTAAAATTTATTTATTTATTTATATGGGAAATGTGAAGCTGAATATTGCACTGCACAGCTAACCAACTTCAGTGATATTTTTTTAATCAGATTGAACAAGCAATTATGGTTTATAAAATAAGACAGATAAAAAAAATTAATCTGGAAAATACTGTCAACAATTTAATGATATAATATATATATATATACATTTTAATATTAAAAGTAAATTGTAAATGTGTCTTTATAAACAATAGGCATAAAATAGATCTATAATAGTAAAAGCTCTGCCTCTCTTTTTAAAATGCTTTTTCTTCACAGTAATTTCTTAAGTATGTAATATTTTTCCCTCTCAAAGAAGTAGTGCAATTTGAACAACGTACATCATGTCAATGGATTAGAAATTCTACATCCCTTAATACAAGTCTTTGTAAATCTCTTGTAGGAGTGGATGAAGGCTCATATCTGTCTCCGTTTTCTTTATAATTTGCAACAGCTGCACATGTTCTGTTACAATCTGTCTGAGGTCTGTCATTTTCTGCAGCAATTTTGCAAACAGCTGTGAGGACTCTGGGTGATTCAGCTTCAACTGGAGTTCTAAAGCTTGCAGCAAATTGTCTTGGATATCTTCAATGGGCTTCACATTTATTAATCCAGGGCGATCTAAGAGGGGAACAAAACAGCAGGGGGGAGGCGTTAATCAGAAAAACAGACAAAACCCCACATATTTGTACAGCATTTCAAGCACATTATCACTGAAATATTCAGATTTCTATTACATCTCAGCTGGGATTTTTGTAGGTTTTGATTTTCACAGGAAATAGCATGAGGCTGAACGTGGAGATATCCTCCATCTGAGAAATGTTACTGAAATCTGCTCTGAAGGTCGGTGGTTAAAAGAATCTCCTAGCACTGAGATGAAGAGTCCTGAGAACACTTCCCCTGCTATTTTCTCTGGAAGTGACATAGTTCATATACTCAGGTGATGTTGCTGCCAAACTATTGCCTTCTGGCATTTTCCCTGTCTTTCCCCTGTCAGTACAATTGCAATACTAGGCTTGCATGTGTGGCTTGGCAATGTCCTATTAAGGCAGCTGGTTGCAGGAATCATTTATGACGCACTTGGCAACATGGTTGGCACACTTCTTGCACTGACTTGCCTGACTGCGCTCATGGAGACCTTTCAAAATAATAATAATAATAATTTTATTATTTATACTCTGTCCATCTAGCTGGGTTTCCCCAGCCACTCTGGGTGGCTTACAACACATATATAAAAAAAGGTAAAACACCAGACATTAAAAATTTTCCGATACAGGGCTGCCTTCACACAGGCCAGCTGTTTGAAAGATGGGCATCTCCAGCTACCTGCCAAACAGCTTTTAGGAAGGGATTTAATATGCCTTTGCTCTTAGCACTGTCACCACATTCTGTGCGACAACTTTTTGGTCCCTCCCAATTACATTTTTCAACAGGTGGCACTTGCCATTTTCTTTTTTAATATTCTCATGTCAACTTTTTTAATATTCTCATGTCAACTTTTTTAATATTCTCATGTCTATATCTATCTATCATCTATCTATCTATCTATCTATCTATCTATCTATCTATCTATCTATCTATCATCTATCTATCATCTATCTATCTATCTATCTATCTATCTATCTATCTAATCTATCATCTATCTATCTATCTATCTATCTATCTGTCATCTATCTATCTATCTATCTATCTATCTATCTATCATCTATCTATCATCATCATCTGTCTGTCTGCCTATCTATCTATCTATCATCTGTCTGTCTGTCTATCTATCTATCTATCTATCTATCTATCTATCTATCTATCATCTATCATCTATCAATCTATCTGTCATCTGTCATCTATCTCTATCTATCTATCTCAAACATTTTGTACAAAATAAAATCTCTGTCAAACATTCATAGAAAATTTCATAGAAAGTTCTACACACTGCCAGTGGTTTAGCTGACTCACTTTAGGAAATATGGTCACTGCCTATTTCCTTCCATTGTGGAGCAATGAAAACATGTTGACATTCCTTTGCTCACATTTTTCACTTCTCGTGTGATTATTTCACTAGCTTTTGTCACCAGCAATTTACTTCTAAATTGGTATAAAGCTTTTGACAAAAACAGCAGTCCTTAAAATAATATCTCATTTGCCCCCCATCCGCTTTACATTCTTAGGGGAGGAAACCTCAAGCTGTTGTTCAACATAATTTCTGGCCTTGTGTTGCGCTTCATTTTAAGGGACACACGCAAACTATCATTTTAGAAGCTTGTGAGCTGAAAAAATGGTCAAACGCTGATGAATAATTGTGGGAAATATTTGTGTTCGAGACCAATTGCCAATAACTTACTGCTGCCTCTTTTGCTAATGTATAACCTGTTAAACTCACTTAGCCACAGGAAATGACAACTTGATAACCCAAACCTATGGTGTGCACACTGCAAAGCAAAAGTTAATAAGTAAATCAATTACTGAACCATCCAGCTAAATGGAGAAGAGGGGCGTAGCCTGTTTAGGGCTCTTTAATCAACCTATGCATTGGGCACAAACAGGGGAGTGTGCACAGCTTTGTCTGAAGGGGCTGTACTGATATGGCTTAATAGGATCTGTGGCTTTCCAGGGTTCACAGCAAATGCTATGCCATCACCACAAGTAACCAACACCAGTTAGTTGCCCTTACATCAAGGTTTAGAGTGAAGGGAGTGGATATTAGAGAAGTATAATTTTCAGGGTAGTTTGAACCTTTTGAGACCAAAAGAAGACCATTTCCCATGTCTCTGGCTATGTAAACCTGGTTGTGAAGAAAGAGGCCATTTCTGTAGCATATACTTATAAAAATCCAGAGAAATGGGGAAATAAAGGGCTAGATCAATTCATCTTTATCATTGCTGCTTACTTGAAATTTGTTGCTCTAAGTAATGTGGATCAAGCAATTTTACCACATTCAGGTTTTTTTCAAATTTATGCATTTTTTCTCGCGAAAATGACAACAAATGTGATTTTTACCAAAGCTATACGATGCACCATAGATGGAGGAAATAAAACAGAACCAGTAAGGAAGGAAATAGATCCTAGTTATTTCTCTTTATTTAAAAGAGGATTTGCAGACTAATCCAAAATGACTGAAGTAACAAAAGGGTGAATTGGCAGTGGATATGGTAGCTGGCTTCTGTCTTATTAAGTTTTATATATAATCAATTGTGACTGTCCAAAAATAAGGAAAATCTGTAACAAAAATTATTTGAAGGATTTTTGCCCCATAAATCATTATTCCACTATCAGCTCTTTAGAACTATAAACTATAAACCCTGGATTAGCTATCAATTTGTGTTTTTTACCTGAGGAGGTAAGCAATATCATATATGTTTGTGTGTGTGTACACACACACACACACACACACACACTGAGAGAATGAAAAAGTGTAAGCAGAAAGCCACTGAAAAGGAATATTGCACACATAAAAACGATCTCAGCATTTCCAAAATTAACTATCAATAATAATTTATTCAATCCTTTCTAGATATATCTTTATGTATGAAAGGTCACAAAGTATGTATTTCTTCATAGTTAAATGATGTGGCAGTTCTTAATATTTACAGATGTTACTATTTTGGCTTTTCGGGGATAGTGTAGCTTTAAACATCTGGTTGCCAATCTACAGTATTACCCTGAAACATCTGGATTCTGGATGAGGCAGCAATATAAAACTCAAACAAGCATGAAGTCTATAGCCTATTTCCAGTGTTTCTGAAAATCTAGAGAATTGCTCATTTGTTTGCCTCACTTAAGAATTAGTATTTTAATGAGGCAAGTTCTTTCTAAAATAAGACTGAATGAAGGGAATCTTGATGGTTTTCAGCCCGTTGGGTGGAATCCAGTTAGTGTCAATCTGGTGAAAGGAGGCATCTGTCAGCAGAATGGGGATGGGGGCAATTTCTCCTCCCCACTGCAGAACCCTGAGCAATGCCTGCCCCCATTGCTTCAAAGAGTTGTGGGAACCTTCAAGGAGGAGATGTTGCCAAAAATTGGCCCCTTTTCTGTTCTGATGATGGATGCCGTCTGTCAGCAGGGTAGTGCCATTTAGATCCCATCCTCCCTAATGAAACATAGTTGGAATTTAAGGGAAATAGGAAGCTGCCTTCTACTAAGCCAGATCATTGTTGTCACTGACTGGTGGAGGTTGTGGCTCTCCAGGGCTCCAATCGGGGGTCTTCCTGTATATTTATCAATACAGTTATCAAAATATTTTAGGGCAAATTGAACAGTGGTAACAAAGCATGAAGACTGAGGGCTAAAACTACCGACAGTGCTAACGCTTTCAAAATTAAAGTGACATCTGAACCACTACAAATTATCTACAAGTTTTAATTATACAGCTCAAAATGTTGGGGCTGAAAAGGATGAAAATGGTTAGAAGAATGTCTTTTCTAAATGTTTCAGTTACAGATAGGTAGCCGTGTTGGTCTGCCATAGTCAAAACAAAGAAAATTCCTTCCAGTAGCACCTTAAAGACCAACTAAGTCAGTTCTTGGTATGAGCTTTCGTGTGCCTGTGTATCTGAAGAAGTGTGCATGCACACGAAAGCTCATACCAAGAACTAACTTAGTTGGTCTTTAAGGTGCTACTGGAAGGAATTTTTTTTGTTTTTTCTAAATGTGGAAGCCTCTTTTGTTCCTCAGCATTTTCTCAGACTTAATTGTACTTTCTGTTAATCATTGACTTCTGAAATGTTCATAAGAATGATTTTATGTTCCATGTACACATGCAAAATTACTGTGCATTTCTTATCTCTAAGAGAAATTGCTACTGAAAGTCAATAGGTATTTGGCTGAGAACCCTTATCATAGTGCTGGTATGAATCAGGCATGACTCAGCAGTTGCGTGCTTAACCATAATGAGTACAGCACAAATCAGGTTTCGGGCTTAAAGAAATTATCCTCAGATGTACATATGATTAAATGTGTTTCATTTTTCTATGAGATCAAAAGAACAAATTTTGAAAAGGTAGGTAGGGATGGTGGTAGCTGGTGGCTAGGTTCTCATCTCCTCCCCTCCAGCTTGTGAGCAATCTTTAACCATTTCATGTACTGGCAGAATGACAAAATAGGGATTAAGAAACTACAGTTTAAAATAGGTTAAGCATATAAATACTTTACACATGTGTGTGTACAACACCCACATAGATTCTGCATAAAACCTCTGTTTTAAAACTGCAGTCTGCAAGCCATTTGTTCTCTTGGATTTTAAAGTGGTTTGTTAATGTGTTACATTATTCAAGTGATTACTGCAATTTTCACTTGCAAACTTGAACTTGTGCTACTTCACAAGAAACCGCCACTGCTATTCATGCCCTAGTGATGTCCAGACTAGAGTACTGCAATGGGCATTTTATCTGAAAGACAGTCTGGAATATGGTTAGTACTGTAGAGAAGACTTCTGTCTGTTACTGGGTGTGGACTGGCAAAAATAAAGCTTTGAAACTGGCATATTATACCTACACTGTTTACAACTTTGCTTACAAGATAAATCAAGGTGCTATTTTTCATAACTGCAAGACTAAATGCAGGGAGAATCCTTTCCCCATATGAACTCCTAGGAATCTTAAGGGCAGTCACTGAGAATTTGCTATCAATTCCTTCTTCACAGAAGGCAAAATCGTCACCCTCCAGAAATACCACCTTTTTTGTGGAGGCATTTAAATAGTGGAATGCATTTCCTTGGAAGTTTAATCTATCTTCTTCTTACTTTTTTTACCAAAGGTAGGTAAACACACACATTTTTAATTGTGACCTCAGAAATATGATGCTTGCTTTCCCGATGTTATTATTTGGTTTTCAAAAAGTTTTTATTAATTGGTGTTAACTCCACTCTGCAAACCACTTGGTGAACTTTTTGAAACTTGGGACAGAAATATTGCAGATTTTAAAAAATTACATAGTCAGCCATAATGATTCATGGCATTTGGGAAGTGACAGGCTTTCTGGTGACCTTAGAGGTGGAGCTGGGACATTGTGTGGCTTGTGTGGGAGGAAGGATGTAATCTCATTCCCCCGCACTCCGAATGCCACTATCTCCATCCATAAAACCTTAGAAGCTTCAAATGAAATAGATGGGATTCCACATAATCTCATTTCAAAAAGAGGGGATTTTCAAAACGTTTTATACTCTAGCAGAAAGTGTTGCCTTCAACCTCTTCCCTCAACTTTTCATTCTGTTAAAGACCTTATTTATTTTTTCCAGTAAGCTTGTTGATGTTTAAGCAGGTGAGTATAAGCCTAAGGACTTGGTTATTTGCTGACAAAGGGCAGAATTCAACTAAGTTGTTGTGCGCATGGAACAAGGCACACATGCAGGGCACTATGTGGAATCTCACCCAATGTACCCTTGATATCATTAGAATGGATGATAAACAACATTACTTAAACTGGTAGTCTATTGATTTCAGTGGGTCTACTCTGACTCAGGTAGATCTAGCTCACTGAAAATAAAAATTGCCAAATGAGATACCACATAGAATATTTGGTATTTTGAGGAAGGTGCAGTCTGTTAATAAGTGCTAAATACCTCTGACAGTTAAATAAACCTTTGTAGGCAAAGGAAGGATATGAATTGGGATATACAAATAAGAAATTTGTACAACTGGACATACTTTATATTTGTAGCTACTAGATCAGCTTCAGAGGCACCGATGACTGAAGTATGAACTGTTTGTAATTCAGTACTAATATTTATAATTATCTATATTTGTCAAATTAATATTACTTGTAGTTGGGGAATGAGGCTCACATTAATCAAAAGACTTTAGCGTTATATTATACTGCTAGGAGCCAACATTTAAAATAACTTTATCTAATAGAAAACAAAACATTTCTGAAGTTGTACAAATCCCAGTTTGCAGTCAAATACTGAATTCTATTAAAGCAAATAAGGGAGTTAACAGTATGTTTCTCATTTGTAGACTTTTCATTAATATGGGGAAAACACTCCCAAGACCATTGGCTCATATTATAAAAGGCCCTTTTGGGCTTCAAAATTTCATTGTAGCTCTCCAAGAAATATAGCAGGGATCCCACTTGCCTTTAGTCAGTTAATTCAAAGTCCTTGGGGACCAATTTATTCCAAAACCTTCTCAAGTAAAAATATTCTGACGGCATATGTACTTGATAAATGTGATTTTAGTTAGTCTAATGAAAACACGTCACAGGGCTGGAGTTTCAAGTGAACATGAGAGAAGTGCCAACGAGTGATTAAGCCCTTTAAAACCTGGCGCATGTCAACCCATGAAAATAGCAAATGCAACTGGGAAGCAGGAAAGGAGACAGAAGAATGCACATAGGATTTGCTGGATGGGCTGTGCTTAGCAATGCTAATGCAACTCAGGAGGACAACAGCGGCATTTGGAGGATGTGGGACGAGTGCCCTCACTCTGGGGATGCTGGTGCTCCTTGTGGCAAGGGACTGCCATTCAGTTGTAGAAAATCCCAGGTTCAATCTCTGGCATTTGCAGCTTAAAGGATGAGTAACAGGTGATATGAAATGGCTTCTGCCAGAGGCCCTGGAGAATTATTGCCAGAGTAGGCAACAAACGAGCATATAGTTTTGCCTGGTGTATATGGTAGCTTCCTATGCTATATTTTGTGATGAGGCTGTCAAGGTGAGGGCCATCTGCAACAACCTGAGGTAAACCAGGTGCAATGGAATGAAACCAGTACAGTAGTTAGAACGAACCAGGAGGCAGGATTGAGGAACCAGCTTGGTGTCAGGGCTGAAGGGCAGCCAAAGGATACAGAAACATGACAGAGCTCAGGAATACTTGTTGCTCAAGCAAGGGTTAACTTGGACAGGAAGACCTCTTATACTAGTTCCTGTCCAATGGCCAGCTTGGCTAAGCAGAGTCAGTACAAGGCCTGAGGATACCAAGATGCTTAGGCATATGGGCAACATGCAGTTCAGAAGCTCACCACATGGGGCAGTAGCTGCATACAGACCAGAGCAGCTGCTGACAGAAATCCCTAGAAATCTTGGAATATACTTTTAACCTCTCAGGAAGGGCAATTTCATCTTTCATAAAGGCAGATTAAAGGCAGATGCTTTATTGGCCTTCATTTATTTCCCCACCCTTTCATATTAAGCACAGTGACCAAAGCAGGAGTGGTGATGGAAGATTGCTCCAAGTGAGACTGCGGTGCCTAGTGGATCACTCCTTCCCATTACCTACATCAACACATATCATGCCAGCAGTTGCATCATGTGTGCCATAGGGTTTAAAGGGCTGTTTTGCTTCCAGTGGCCTCTGTATGAAATCAAAGGAATATGCAGGTCAATTTAACCGCATACATTCAAAGCACATTTGAAGTACAGAGCTACCCACAAAGAATCCTGAGAACTGTAGTTGAACCCTCAGAGAACTACTGCTCCCAGCATCCTTAACGGACTCAAGTTCCCAGGACACTTTGGGGGCAGCCATGTGCTTTCAACATATGGTGTGGAAGTGACCACAGTGTGAACTGGACCTTTGAAGGCAAGAGCCTACTTATCCAATAGTTTCAGAGTTAACCATGAAGATCTCAAGGCAGCTCATGCACTTTATATTGCAGCTTACCAGGACTCAGTAAACCCAGCTGCCATTTCCTGTCCTGCAGAAACAGGTAAGGGATCAAGCCCTTTGCAGGGCAAACTATACGGCTAGTGTGCTGAGATATGCATGGTGGCTCAAGGTTCACTCCAGCCCAAGGATAACTATGCTTGTGTTACACTTACCTCCACTAAGAATGATGACAGCTATAAATATTGCCAGGTCACTGTCGTCTAATTCCAGTGCGTTGAATTTGACAGCGAATTCAAACTTGGGCTCCATAAAGTCACAAAAGGGTTTCCGGAGGCTCTTCAGGAACTCCCGAGTCATGAACCCTTGACCATTGGAAATGAGAACACCATCTTTATTCATCATGGAGGCAAGGAGTGTGTAGATGATCTCATGAACCCCATATTTCAGGAGAGTTACTTGGTCGTTCAGGTCTAGATTTACAAAACCTGGAATGTTTTTGGCAAATTCTGTGATCTCTTGAACAGCCTCGACGGAACGGAACTGGCAGCGCTGGAAGATACGGATGGCAACCTCTTTATTCTGCTCTTGCATGGGGGTCAGATGTTTGCACTTGATCTGGTCCTCTCCCATCTTTAAGGAATTCATGTCATAAATGACAAATGGCTGAAAAAGGAAAACACAGCTGACTGTCAGGTTTCCTTCCTACATAAAGCACACTGTGCTACTGAAACTAGACACACGGAAATTAGGAAGGATGAATCATGGTTCAAGAAGAGAAAGAAGTTGACAGGGAATGAGTATGTATTCCACTGGCATACTTAGGGGAGTAATTTTAGGAGTCAAAAGCCTCAGAGAGCAATGAAAGCAAAGAGGGTTAGGATGCTTAAACCATCTGCAAGTGAGCAAATCAGGCCATGACATTTTCCCATGCTTGCAAAGAAACTAGGTTTTTGGAAGTAGGCTGCTTTACAAATTGCTCCATGCAAACAAATTGATTTTTGTTCCCCTAAACAAAGTCACAGTTTCCTTTAAGGTAAACTTCAATTTGAAAAAAAGAAGTAAACAGACTAAGAACATTGTTTTTTTTAATCATTTTCGAAACACATTATTGTCGTTGATTTTTATTTTTTTTACTTTAGCCTGAAAAAATAATCTTTTTACAATAATCCAGAATGATCATTAAGAAACTAACACTCTTTAAAGCCAGGATTTAAATTAAATTTTTTCCCCTTCCAGTAGCACCTTAAAGACCAACTAAGTTAGTTCTTGGTATGAGCTTTCATGTGCATGCACACTTCTTCAGAACATTTCGTGTGCGTGCACACGAAAGCTCATACCAAGAACTAACTTAGTTGGTCTTTAAGGTGCTACTGGAAGGAAATTTTTTTTTGTTTTGACTATAGCAGACCAACACAGCTACCTATCTGTAACAGGATTTAAATTGCCGTACATCAAGGGGTTTCCCTAGAAACACACATTACAAAGCATAGAAACTGCAAATTCACAGTGGTGTCATAGTCTAGCAACAACAGCTAGGAAACTACTACGGATGGGACTGGACCCAATTATCTCAGTTGAAAATGTATGACAGCTACCTCAAAATAGTTCATTTCAACCCAAATGCAACAATTGCAAGGTTACAGAAATAATTTCATTTTAGATAACTGAGGATAAATGTGATCAGTTACGCAGTACATAAGTGTCCTAAATGCACTTAAAATGTGCATCACGTATAGCCAACATATTGCTCCTCAGATGTTGTTGGATGACAGCTCTCAGCAGTCCCAATGGCCAGGGACTTTTTGTAGAACAGTTACACTGATATTTATATATTTCATTTTTGGATCTGAGAAATACTATACTTCATTTCCTTGGTTACGGAACATTTTTAAATTTCAGTTCCCTGGAAATAAATTTCCCCTATACCCTGGGAAGTATGAAGATTCTGCAAGCAGAGACATCTCATTGATTTTCTAAATATCCCCTTCAGCTCTCTAAAGCACTTCAGGACTTATTCTTATCCATCATGCCAGCAGTATATTGAATATTCTGCTGATGTTGGGGGTCTTTCACAAATTCATACAGCCCCTATAGCTTGTGGATCTTCTGTACAGGGTTGCACCCTAAACCACTGATCCTAAATGCACAGAGGAATTTAGTATTCTGAAGTATTGATATGTTTGAAACATTAGGCATGGGGAACATTTAATCTGGGTTTCCATAGACTTACTGAACACTGCAGTACAGAACACTGTAATTACAGTATTCTGAATATATTCTTTAAGAATAATTGTAGTTTTTCAACCACCGCTGAAAAATTATTGTCCCCGAGGTTAAACCAGGTACATTCTGTGGTATCTGATCAAATATGGCTATTTTACATTATGTTTGTGATAATCAAATAAAGAACATGGATATGTAGAACTCATTTGTTCCATTATAATACACTGGGCTTACAGTTACAAATGGTAAAGAGAAGGCACAGCTGCAATACCCACAGCACATTAATTAAACTGGACTGCCAAGTAACTATTTAAAAACCAAGGCTTTCTTATTCACAATTATTCTCATTTATAGACAGCAAGTTGAGTTGCTATTCCAGCAAACTCAAGCAACGTATCATTAATGACATCTGTTCCTATTCACTGCTCTGTTATTTGGATGAAGATATAGATATAAATGTTAGCAACCTTTTAAATAAGATGCTCTGTTCTAAGCAGCATGGAAGAAATATATTTCACAATAGCCAAGAAAATGTTAAATGAATGTTTCAATTCAGTAAGGAAACATGCAGTGCTGGTGTGCTGGTGTAGCAGGAAGATGCAAACTGGTGCAAATTGGAGAGGCTGAAATGGACTCTGTAACTTGCAAGTTTATTTTGCCATAGCCAGTGAGAGCAGTACATTCCAGAGAAAGGCTGGTTACTTAGTAATTTTAGACTGCACAAACTACTAGAGCATTACCAATCATTTACATGTGACGCAGATGTGGGCACAATTAAAACGAGGAACATAACTTTAAATTGTGTCCATAGTAAACATTTTGACGTTTTCAGAACACAAAGTCCATTACAGTACAAATAATAATAAAAGTTTTACTCATTATTTACTGAATGAGCGCATTTATTCTTACTATAGTGCTTTTAAAGTGTGCTTGAGAAAGACCATTTTACAGGGGGTTGTCTTTTCATTTATAGTTTTATGCTGGTAAATTCTACCCTGGTGGCAGGTTCTTCAATGTTCAGAGACAAACAAGATCACATGAGCACACCCCATATAAATTGCATGAGCAGTGCATTAGCATGATATTCAAACACCACAAAGTCACTTACATGGTCCAAATTAACTAGCTCGCCTTGGCTCACCAAACACAAGATCACTTGGGCAAATTAAACCCTGAAAGCTTTTGCAAATCTTGCAAAAATAACTACCGTAGGGCTATTAGGGATGTAACAACAGTTCTTCAAAATTGACTATTGTACTTGGGCTCCAGTTGTCAAACTATTTCCTTAGGAACAGTGTGGAAAGGTTTTCTGAGCTGAAAATAAATAATTTTTAAGATGGGGAAGAAAGGAAAGTATCAACTAATATTCGAGGTATGCATCACTAACTGTGATGCTCCTTTGATGTAATGCCGAGTACCCATGGGAGTAGCCAGTATTGATGTTGGGGGGGGGGCGCAGTAACGAGCTCCAGAAGGGCTTTGCCCCCAGGTACTATTGCTCCTGGTCTGGTGTCTGCCACAATCAGATTATATGGGGCATAGATTGAATTGCTATGCAAGGGCAGAATGCAGTCACTGTTAGGCATCAATAAATCTCAACGATTTCAACCAGGAAGATTTAATCTCATGCTAATTCTCCCATTGATTCGGAGGTACAAATAAGCCGAGTTTGGGGTTCTCTCACGTTTGTCATTTTCCCAGTCTTAAATTCGGTGTGCTACATATATGTATCAGTTTATTATTATTTTGTTTAAAAAAGGCCCAACAAAAAAATCTTTAGCATTTTAGTGTGCATTTCTCACAATATACATATTTTTGCCCAATATATATGCTTTTGCAATGAATTTCACTTTCTTATGTTATTTTCACTAATGCATACATTTTGATGTACAATTGCCACCAATGCCCACTTTTTTGTACAAATCATTTGTGTACAACATGCCTTATGGAAGTGTGAATTAGGTACTCTAAGCCATCAACTTACAAAGGTATTATGTTCCAGGGATCAAGCCTAAACTCAAAATTTTGGGTGGTATTTTTCCTGGATGCCTGGGGTGGTGGTTGTTTTACCAAGCATGTAAAGCTGAAAGTGCGCAAATTAAATGTATGTAAATTGTGGGTATATTAAAATGTGAACCAAACAGAATTTCCTCCCCCGTCCCTGTTCCATGGTACATAGAAAGTGCTTAACTTTGTTTGGATTGTGCCAACCCTATCTAAAGAATCAGATGCAATTCAGTTGCAATCTAGATAAGAAACACCTGGCACTCATACTGATTTACAATCCCTTACATCTGAATACTCCAAAGTTGCAAAGGAGTCTGCAATGTCTGCTGTTGTCCAAAACACAACAGCACAATAAAATGTAATGCCATGATCAAACATGTTTAGGGCCAATTCTGTGCATAAATTAACATAACTGACTCTGTAAAACAAAGGAAGAGGGCAATGAAATCCACAATATTCTATATAAGCCTAAAATAGTTTTATGGTGTCATAATGTGGATTGTAATGCTGCCATGTTTTATAATACAGCAAAGTCACACAAACAGCAATAGATGTTATATACAAAAAATGTTTCGTTATGTGCTTTGATTCTGATTTCCTTAATCCTTCCCATTGCCTACTTAGAATCATTTAATACTTTACATTGGCTCCAGAATCATATTTCTGGTGGTCAGTTTGTTAGTACCGCTGCTTGTATAGCCAAACAGCAACACCCATGCAGAACAGGGAGGTATCACAAGGCACTACAAAATAAATCTGTATTGCTTGTTTTCGGTAATGAGTAAAAGGGTGATGAAAACAAGTTTCCTCACCTTTTTGTGGCAGGAATGTTCAAAAGGGAAACAGTCAGGTTCAGTGCAGTGTCCCCATTCAGCAGCTTTTAGGTACATTGGTGGGCACAGAGCTTTGCTGCTTCAGACTATGGGATGCAGGGACAAAATTGGGATTGCTTTCAAGGTGAATCAGTATCATCTACCTGGAGTTACAGGGTCCTGGGTGGTGGCAATGCAGGAAGGCCTCCTTACTCGCATTTTGGGTGTGGCCAGGGCAAGGGAGTAGGCCAACTATTTTCTGTTGGCAGGTTGTCAACCTGTTGGCTGCAGGCTTGGATTGGCCTGCTAAAATTCATTTTTTCTTTAATGGTTTTTCCCTCTGCAGGTGGTTTGTGCTTAAATAAAGGGGTCTGTAGTTTAACTCACACTCTGTATAGTGGGGTAGGAAAGCTGAAAAATATAAACACCTGGCAACCAATGCATCTCTTTCGTTTCAGATAGTATGTGGGTCTAAAAAGCCCAGGACACAAATTTTCACAGCCTTCTAGCAGCTATGGTGGTAACGTATTTAGTGTTTACTCTGGAAGTGTATACAGTGGTACCTCGGGTTAAGTATTTAATTCATTCCAGAGGTCCGTACTTAACCTGAAACTGTTCTTAACCTGAAGCACCACTTTAGCTAATGGGGCCTCCTGCTGCTGCCGTGCTGCCGGAGCACGATTTCTGTTCTCATCCTGAAGCAAAGTTCTTAACCTGAAGCACTATTTCTGGGTTAGTGGAGTCTGTAACCTGAAGCGTATGTAACCTGAAGTTTATGTAACCTGAGGTACCACTGTACAATCATACCTTGGTTTTTGAACAGCTTAGTTCACGAACAAATCGAACTCGAATGTCGCATACCTGGAAGTAGGTGTTCCTGTTTGTGAACTTTGCCTCGGAAGCCGAATGTCCAGTGCGGCTTCCAATTGGCTGCAGGACACTCCTGCAGCCAATTGGAAGCCATGCCTTGGTTTCCAAGCGTTTCGGAGGTCGAACGGACATCCGGAACACATTCTGTTCAAAAACCAAGGCACGACTGTACTCGATTCTGACCAAACTAAGCCTCCCGATTTATATTTTCACAAACCCAAGCCTCAATCATACCTCAAGATACAACTATGACTGCCCAAACAAAATAGTTTTTGAAACCTGATGAAACCCAAGCCATTTGTCTTAATACTGCAGTTTTTTGTGGTAAAAGTACTTTGAGTATTGCTCAAGAAGAGTTTTCTTGCCAGCAAGAGCTTTCCTATACCAAGCTGCAAGCCAATTAAGTACATCTTAAATCAATTAATCACGAGTTTTAATTGTGTCATTGATTGTATTGGTTATACTTGCATAAATCCAAAGCTCAGTTGGGGTGAATGTTCCTTAAGCAATATACTTCCTTTGATTTTAGACCAGGCATAAGCGAACTCGGCCCTCCAGATGTTTTGGGACTACAACTCCCATCATCCCTAGCTAACAGGACCAGTGGTTAGGGATGATGGTAGTTGTAGTCCCAAAACATCTGGAGGTCCAAGTTTGCCTGTGCCTTTTTTAGACGCTGCACCTATGCAGAGCAGTGAGTATTATCTTAGAAAATGTGTGTGAGAGAGAGAGAAGGGGGAAGATGCATCTAGTTTTAAGACAGTGCTTGGCACCTGCAGTTTTACAAAGCACTTGCAGTGAGAAATAACAAGAGCTCCATGAGAGGATAATTTTAATGATGGGTGAAGCTCCAGAGGTAGAAATGCCTGTGCTCTTCTTTTAAGTCAAGACAAGAGTGAAGCCTGTTGCAGGCCGGAGCCTTGAGTACCCCACTGGAACAAACACAGTGCCTCAGATCACAAATGGAGCAGTCCTTTTAGAGATTTTTCTCAGTAAAATAAAACCTCTCTTGTGAGGAAAAAAAAATACATGAGCTGACTCAAGGTGCACAATTCGAAGAAAGAATAAATGTTGGATTTTAGTATAAAGTGTTACACTCTGCAAAAGTCTGGCAGCAGTACCAGCATGAATCACAAGGAAGGAAGGCCAGAAGCGACATCTGCCTAGGAAAGGATCTTTAGGGACCTGGTCTGCATAGGCAGTATACGATGCTCAGGATGTTTGAAATAAGTATTACAGCATCTTCTCTACTGGATAGCCCTGCTGGATTAATGTGGGAGATAACCTATGGAAAACAGGGTGACGGAACAGGAAGAAGTGGGGCTCAGCAAGTCCAAAAAGGTTATGCTGACCTTCGCATTCTTGTACTGCATTCAAATATTTTATTAGGTTATTCAAATAATGTTTACTTATCCTATCTAAAAACATTTCCTGTGTTTCCTAGCTTGAAAGATGTAATTGCCAAATGCAGGAGGCTTTAAAAACAAACTAACATAAAATACTGATCCGTTAGTATGGTAAATCATTTGCCCGAAAAAGAGAATAGGAAGCAGAGAGAACTAACCGATTTGTCTGTTGCCTTTCCTGTCAAGATCGCCCTCGCCTTGGCTTTGGTTAGCGGGAAGGACTTTATGTATGAATCATACAGGAGTTTGGCAAGGGCCCGCAGGTCAGCAGACTCGGGATTTAGCTGGTCGATATCACTTGAAATCTCCGCCAAGAGCTTCTCCTTCTCAGCCTGTGGCATTCGCCCAAACCGGATAGCTGAAGGAAGGAGAGCAGGGAAAGGAAAATGTTACAACAGGAACGAAGCGCAGCTAACATGCAATTGTAAAACTCTTTGCAAATGCTATTTGTATAGGCAAAGTCTCCTTCTACAGCTTTTCAAATAAAAAATGAGGAAAGTGCATTAAAAAGAATGGAAACATATTGATAAACCCATAAAATGTGATAGGCTTCATAGACCAGTTCCTGTGCTTGGCAACCTGAGATCACAAGCTTGCAACAAGTGTTGTGGTTATAAGGAAAATTTAGAGGTATTTTGTTCATTCGACTAGAAGCCTGAATAGAGAGGCTCCAATTCATTTCAAGGGCATATGCATTCGGCAGTTGGGTGGCCAGGTGACTGGGATTGCCAGCGCCTCATGATTAGGCTGGCCTTCATCAGAGCTGTCAAACATCAATACATCAGTCTCTTGAAATAAAGGAGAGGAAAGTGGGAGGACGAATTGTGGTCAGGCTGTGGGAGTATGCTAGATGAGACATTTGATAAATGAGGTGTCCACCATTATCTCCCTATAAACTGCACAGCAACTTTGCACAGTTTCCAAGGGCCATTTTTATTTATATATTTATTTTTAGTATGTGAGCACTCGACACACCCTTGGTTACATCATGTTGCTGGGTCAGAAGCAGCATTTTCCTCACACCTGGAAAGAGCCTCTGATGTCCCCAAACATAAGGAAAACTTTGATCAGCAGCTCGCTTCAGTGATTGTCACTGGGGATGGACACTGACTTATTTCCATCATAGTTGGTTTTCAGTGAACCCTGTTCCCAAGAAGGAGTACCTCCTGGATCTCCAGCCATTTCAGTCTGGGTACTTTTGGGATCAATTCTTCACACCACCATCAGAACTGAATGGGGCCTAGCAGATCCACAGGGAGCAGAGGTTCTCTCAGTATAGTGTAAATTTAGACATCTTTCTGAAAATATCCCCTCCTACAATTTCTTCCAATAGAAACCTTTGAATAAATGGCCTACTGATATTTGCTTTGGACTCCAGCATGCAGTATCTTTTTTCTCCTGCACAGACAGCCTATACATTTCATCAGTTGCCAACAACAGTTGCCAGTGAGAAATCATTGTCAAGCTGCCTGACGCTTTGCTGTTGGGAGGAATGGTTTCCTGCGTATCCTCAAACCTCATACATTACCCCAAAGCCTGCATGTGGAAAATCTCAGCATCCAAATAGATTGATTTTGTTCTTGCTGGGTGAATTTGTACATGCATTATGTCTGTGATCAAAGTGTTGGATTAAAAGACATAGGAAACCAAAATGTAGCCCTTAGTCTATAGACCAGGCGTGGCTAACCCATGGTCAAAAACCCCAATAGGGTTTTTGTGGTCACCAAAGACCTCTAATATTCTGGCTGAATTGTCCCTCAATGTAGTGCTGCAGAGCACCCACTGTGGTGTTGTGGGCCATTCACCAGCACTCCAAACACTGAGCTTCTCTGCCTCAATTTATCCTGCAAAGTCGGCTCTTCTCCCTCTGAAGCACCACCATTGCAAGGAGGTCTTAGTGCTCCAGAAACAGTGAGGAATTGTCAATGTGTGGCTACTTTGGAATGTTTTGCAGCTGCAGCTGTCTGTATTCTACGTATCTTGAAGAGCTGTGTGCTTCCCTTCCTAAAAGTGGCGACGGTATTATTTACAGTCTTCATTTCTACCACACATTTCCATGTAGCCCTTAATAGAGCAGGCAACTGACAATCCCTGTGTTCCTAAGCTGCCCTGCTGTGTTTGCCTGCAATAAACTCACAGTAAAGCACATTACACCTTTAACAATCTGAGAATTTCCTAGGTAAGTGCTATAAACCTCAAGTGCTGGAGGTCAGCTTAAGTTGCATTGTGCCATGTGGCTTCCCTTCTCAAGTCATAGAAAGCAACTGTAGATGATGGACAGGATGTGATACCTGATGGAAAATCCAGACAATCAGGCTATCACCCTAAAATGGCAAGTTCTCGTATGGAAAAATATGGTCAGGTTAAAATTATGTTGTTGTATTCAACAATATATTCAGGTTTGTTAGGTATATGAATAAGAGTTTTGGCACAGTTGAGTTGAAAATTTGTTAGAACTTTCCCGTTGTTTATAAATAGTCATGAATATCATTTATTTTAGTCAATAACTAGTAGTTTCAATGCTACGCTATTTCTGAACACCCAGTGGAATTGATACATTAATCCAGGCTTCCTCAACCTCGGCCCTCCAGATGTTTTGAGACTACAATTCCTATCATCCCTGACCACTGGTCCTACTAGCTAGAGATCATGGGAGTTGTAGGCCAAAAACAACTGCAGGGCCGAGGTTGAGGAACCCTGTGTTAATCCATACAAATGTAGGAAAGTCTGATCTTTTATGATTTTATCATTTTGCTAACTATGTGTGATGTTGTGGTGAGATTTTTGCACTGAAAATCTGAGGTAGCACATTTATCAGTATCCTTGTAACTCCGAATAGTGAAGTCACAAACAATTTACACAGTGTTTGCTCTTCCTAGCAAAAACATACAATAAATAGGAAGCATGTGAGGAGAAAGTTAACCTGTTGGATCACTAGCTAGCATGAAATGGGAGACGTATTTATCAGTGAGGGTGGCATTTGGTATTACAAAAGGCACTGGCCTGTAGCTGAAAATGGCAATCCATTGTCAAGTACTGTACTTTCCCTTTTCATGTAACATAAAACTTACTCCAGTATTATTATACTGTGTTTCTTCTTGTCCTTTGACAGCAGCAGCTAAAGTTCTGGTTTAGGGACAAGGATAAGAAGTTGTATGACAGTGTTTGCATGTCACAGTAATAGTACTTAAAAGTTTACTATGAATGCACAGAAGGCTCCCGCTTTGTTCTTGCCCTCTAGCAAACAAGGGAAACACATCATAATCCCTGTAATTTACAAACAAGAGATCACAGTTTCTAGTACTGATAATAAACTACCATGCTGAGCCAAGGTTTGCTCTTGGCTTTCCGGTCACAGCCTGCTTGGAGTGAAACAAACCACAATCCCTGGCTCGGACATAACACTAAACCAGGGATTGTGGTTTGTTTTCTCTGCTGGCTAGAGAGAAGGAGGAGGAACGGGAACATTGGAGTGATCTCTCCATGCAAAGTGGGCCACTACAGGGGAGTGGAGATGGGGTAACTTGAAACAGGGTTGCAGATCCTCACAGCAGCCACATGACTTGCTTAACAGCTAGCTTAGTCTGGAGTAATATTATACGCCATGAGTTGTAGTCAACTAATGTTTATTAAGAGGAGACTCGTTAAAAATAATTGACCTAAGTTAGAAATGGCCCCTGTTGTCAGTGGGTCTGCCCTGATTAATAGTTAGCTGACTAGTTAAAGGTAAAGGACCCCTGGGCAGTTAGATCCAGTCGAATTCAACTATGGGGTGCGGTGCTCATCTCTGCTTTCAGGCTGAAGGACCTGACATTTGTCCATAGACAGCTTTTCCAGGTCATGTGGCCAGCATGACAAAACCACTTCTGGCAGAACGGGACACTGTGACGGAAACCAGAGCGCATGGAAACTCTGTTTACTTTCCTGCCACAGCGGTACCTATTTATCTACTCATGCTGGTATGCTTTTGAACTGCTGACTACCAGCCTTAAGCTCTAGTCTATCCTGACAGTCAATATACCGATCAGGATGGGCTTGTGTTGGCAGTTGTGGTGAGCTGTGAATTCAGCAGCTACATGTCTGTCTCCTTTGGTTCAATGATACATGGGTGTAGACAGCAGAAGGAGGGCAGGCATCAGACTAAACTTCACCAGATGGTAGAACAATGACAATGACAATACTCTGGATGATGCAGAAAGCTTATCCTATATTCAAGGGAAACATCAGCACCTAGTTCCCACTCACAATGATGAAGAAACAGCCTAGATCTCCAGTCCACACTGAAAGACAGGGAGCTATAAGACAGCTGCAAGAATTGGTGGATCATACCAAGGAGACGGAGATATAAAACTACTGCCAAATCTTTTAAAGAATTGCTACATTTTTCATTCTGATTCCTAGTACGAAGCATAGGTTTCAACCGGAGTCACTGTAATATGGTCTTATCTTTTAAAAGCTTTTCTTAACAAGAGTAGAAGTCTAAGAAGTTCTACAAAAATATTTGCGAAGGTTTTTGTCCTTAAAAAAACAAAACACAAAATCATATTTGAGAGAATATTTATCATTACAATTTGTTTGTTGGTATTAGCATACCAAATTAACATTTCCTTTTGGCGTCAGCAAACTGCATTTTATTATGAGAATAACAAAAACCACACTGACTATATTTTCCCAGTCATGCCTGCAATTTTTTTCTCTTTGAATTACATAAGTCTTTATGTTATGACATTCTATTCCTGTTTTCATCTGGCTTTGCCAAGGAAAGTCTCCAGAATCTTCATTATAATTTCTTCTCTCAAGGATTCTGATGTTAGGTATTTTCACATGAATTTATAAAGATAACCTTAAAGGACAGAGAGGATGTATTTTAAACTGTCCTGCGTCAGCACACTAAGTCTTGGCTTGGACCTCACACAACAATAAAGACTAAGCTATCTAAAACTGTGGTCATTAAGGGTGGGAGTAGAAGACCACCATCTTTCCATATGTTGTCGGTCTCCAACGCCCATCAACTTTAGCTAACTAGGCCAATGGTCAGGGATGATGATAGTTGTAGTTCAGCAGCATCTGGAAGACCACATGTTGCCCACTGTGGGAACGGAAGATATTCAACACATAATAGTGGGGGTGGAGGCAGAGAAGGTGCTCAAGTCCTTTCCTACCCACCACTTTTCTACAACTCCCTAAATCAATTTCCACCCACAGACTTCCATACTCAAATTTACAGCTATATGTGATAGAATTTGAGGCACCGATGACATCTAGTCCACTGCTCATGTAGTATATACCGGTATATTTTTTACCTGTGCTGTCCATTTTTTTTTAGTAACCTCTATATTCCATGTATTAGATTGGAAACAGAAGGATACAGCTTCTTTCTAAATGTATGCCTGAGATACCATGATGCAATAACAACAGAAAACAGCAGTAGTGATGGGAACTTAAAGAATGATAAATATTGCTTGTGTACAACAGGCACGGCACATAAATAACAGCATATCGCTGACCAATGCAGATCTCAACCAGCTGTTTGGCTTGGTGAGCATGTTTCTTCTTCTTTCTGGAAGGAACTTTGTGCTTGGGCTGCCGTGTGAAGTAGCACTTAATGGTCCTGCTTCAGTTTTTGTGATTGCTGGGTTTCAAACAGTGCTCCAGTAACCACAGTGGGAGTGTATCCTAGGAGCAACACTTCACATCATACTCTTCTCTACTCAAAGCTCTATCTGTGGGGTCACATAGAAACTATTCGCCTGTGTGAGTGGCCCCTGGGCTCTCTTTATTTTCAGCCATACACCTAAGTTTGTACACGTAGCTTGTGGGTAGTTCAGGATTCATTACTGTTGCTTGAGGCTCAAATGTCTTCAGTGGTGTGTGGAGTGCCTTTCATCAGCTTCAGCTGTGGGCCCAGCTACACCCCTAGAAGTTAGGGATAACCTAACTTCTGCTGTCTATGTTCTGGCAGCCTCAAGGTTAGATTACTACAATGTGTTTTACATGGGGCTGCCTCTGAAGATGGTTTGGAAACTGCAGGTGACACAACTTGTTTATACATAAAAATATGTCATAATGCCAAACTACTGGAAGAAGAAGAAGAAGAAGAAGAAGAAGAAGAAGAAGAAGAAGAAGAAGAAGAAGAAGAAGAAGAAAGCAATATTCTCACCATTATGTGACATTCCAACTGCAAGGCATTTCTGGAATCTGCAGTACTGACATTTATTTCTGCTTTTCTTATGAATGCGACAGTTGAGATCACACCGATCATAGATTAACTTTAGCCGGATTGTTCTGCGAAAGAAACCCTTCAATGGGCATGAAGGAATGGGGAGAAAATATTAGTTATAAGGAGTCTTCCATTGCTTCCTGCCTTATCTGTAAAAATGAACATCTATCCTTTTATTCCGGAGATACCTGTGCCACAATATGTAAGGGGAAATTATTCACATTACAAACAACAACCCATAGGTCAGAAGTTCAAACAGAAGAGTGCAGTATTTTATATAATATATTTACTTAAAATAAGGTTGTCTTAGTTTCAATGGATGTTTCCATCAGTGTTTTTTTCCTGGGGGGATGCAGGGGTATGCCTACATTTTCTGAATCTAAGTTTGGCCTCATTGAGGGGCAGTATTTCAATATGAGTAGGAAAATGATAGTACCCCTAAACATTTTTTTTAAAAAGCACAGATTACCATCACAAGCATGCAGGCTTGGAGGTAGCTATGATTAACACAACTACAAGTTATGAACTTGTTACATGTAGGATAGTAGAAAAATATTGACTTTAGGTGTAACAATTGTTTATTTTATTGATTGTAACTTTGCAAAAATAATATCCTAAATAGTAATTTGGAGAAACAAGTTGGGTTAAGTTATGTATACCTATTTTTAAAAAAATATTTACAGCGCTGTTTTAAAGAAATGCATTTCTGTAATTTGAAAGACTATGTATGACAAAAAAAAATGTTATAGCTTGAACAGTTTTGGACGTCTTGTGAGAAGTGTGATGGAAGGCATTTCTAGTTGAAATCAGCTTAGAAATCAGCTTAGAACAGATAAAACATGTGAAAGTTCCACGTCCTGTTCAGTCATCAGCAGCTGTGTGATCTCGCATCTCAGATCATGGCAAAGGAATAAATGTTTTGAAATGATAGAAAATGTTTTAAAAGGGACAGATTTTACTGAAGACTGCCTACCTTGCAGCCTTCACATGCATGCACTCCGTAATGGAATCCAGACGCTTTGTCTCCACAAACCCTGCATTCAATAGCCATTAGAGAATTGGAGGTCTCTTCATGAGGTTTATTGTACATCTGCACTTTTTCTGAGAAGTATGGTGGAGAAGGAGGCTCCATCTTGATTTCATCTGAACAAGAGAAAGAGTTTTAAAGGGGAATTAACTGTAATCTTGAAATGCTTGGCAACATAGGCAAAACTGGCAACAGATCTATCTAGTTACAATTAGCAATCAATAAATTTAATGTACTTATGAAGCAGCCACATCTAGCAAAGGGCTATGGAGAAGGTATTAGGTCAACAGCCTGAACTATGAACTGGGAATGTGTGGGGCAAATATCATTTCAGTCATTAACTCAGTGGCGTGCCTTGGATAAACCACTGGCCAGGTCAGGTGTCATAACCAAATCATGGTTTCGCCCTCAGACTCACACACCCATTTCTTCCTCTGTCTTCTCCTCTCTACTCCGATCGTAAACATCTTGGCTGACAATTTGTACAGCCTAGATGTTACAGCAAAGTACAGCTGCAGTAATCATAGTTTACTGTGACATGCAACCTGGAAAATATTTAATTGCCACAAATCATAAAAAGGTAAAGGTAAAGGTACCCCTGCCCGTACGGGCCAGTCTTGACAGACTCTGGGGTTGTGCGCCCATCTCACTTAAGAGGCCAGGGGCCAGCGCTGTCCGGAGACACTTCCGGGTCACGTGGCCAGCGTGACATCGCTGCTCTGGCGAGCCAGAGCCGCACACGGAAACGCCGTTTACCTTCCCGCTGGTAAGCGGTCCCTATTTATCTACTTGCACCCGGGGGTGCTTTCGAACTGCTAGGTTGGCAGGCGCTGGGACCGAGCAGCGGGAGCGCACCCCGCCGCAGGGATTCGAACCGCCAACCTTTCGATCGGCAAGTCCTAGGTGCTGAGGCTTTAACCCACAGCGCCACCTGCGTCCCTCACCTCATAGTTGCCCTCTAAACCAGAACTGGATATCTCATTCAAACAGTGGTTTCAACTGAGGTAAACATACAGGGTTGTAGGCCTGATCAGAATAAAGTCATCCTAGTTATATACATTTATATAAAAATGTAAATAGACTATATACTATGTTTAGTTTAAACAAAAGGGGAGAGCTTTATGTTTCAGATACACTATTGAAAATGAAAGATCCATAAACCCTACCCAATGGCTAAAAACAACCAAACATTTGAAATCTGACATACTTTGGCATTCTTGAAACTTCAAGTCGTATTTATAGTCAACAGTCATCTGGTCAGTTCTTGTGAGAGGAGGAAGGTCCTCATAATGTTGTGAAGAAAGGCTTGAAAAATCAACTGTAGTGAAAGGCTTTATATCAAAGGAGTGCGAGTGTTCATCCATCCCAGAGAAGTCCACTGGGCTAATTCCAAAGTTCATGGGCCAAAACGGCATTTCTGTATCAACCATTGTAAACCCTGAAACAAAAGAGAGATGAATGAGAGATTTTTGGGGGTGGGACTACATGAATATAGTTCCTTAATTAAACATGGCTAACATAAAATCAATGTAGTGGGAAAACAGTAGTAGTAAAGAAGATGAGCAAAATGGATGCACAGAAAGTAGGGATGGATGGATATATCAATTTCAGCTTCTAATGTTTTCAGTTTTAAAGTCCAGGTCTCTGCATTTGCATATCAGAAGTACTCATGAAAATTCACCAGTGAATTTCTACTAATATGCACATATTGGTACGCAGGTTTGCCTAACATACACATTTTTGCAAAGCAATTTCCTCTAATATAGTACGTTAGAATAATAGAATCATAGAGTTGGAAGAGATCCTGAGGATCATTTAGTCCAACCCGCTTGATATTATTTTCAGTAATATATAGATTTTGACGCATACTTTACTCTAGCATATGCGCTTTTCGTTACTTGGTAGGCGATCTGCATTGCAAAATTTGAAGACATGCAAATTTCAAAGGATGGCTGTTTTTCAGTTTGCATATTGCTTCAGAAAGTGTGGATTAATTAGGTTCCCTTTTAAATGCAAATATAATTAAATTTCTTCCCCACCCCTAACAGATAAATAGATGAAATCAAAATAGAAAGTCCATGTTCCAAAGAGAGATACTTTGGCACGCGCGTGTGCGCGCACGCACACACAAACAACAGATGACCATGCCAGATGTGTAATGGCTTTTGAAACAACCCACATTTGCAAATGCATGTTTACCACGCAGCTTGGATAAGAGAGCACTGTTTAAGAAACGAGTCAAAAGCATACATGGGACATAATAAGCAGTTGTTCTTTGGATCCCAGCCAACATTTGTGCCCTGAAAATTGCCAATCCACAGCTAACCAAAAACAGAGAACATAGCAAGGCCAAAACAAAACTTCGGTTTTCGCAAGCTCAAAAAGTAAGAGGCATAGAAACCCTGAGGGAAACTTGCTGCATCATTCCATTGGATAAAATGTGAGTATCTGAGTGATATATTGCTGTTCTTTAAAAACAAAATGTACTTTTGCAAAAAGCCCATGCCTCAAAATAGGACTGGTTAGGAGAACTTATTTTTATTATCTCTGGTTTTTATTCTGACTTGGATGGTTTTAATTTATCTGCTGTATAATCTCTTTTTTCCCTCTGGTAGCAGGGCTGGAAATCCCCCTTCCCCTGCCTGCCTGAGACAGTGATGAGGCACCTCATCACAGAATACCATGCTGAGCTAGATGAGCAAATACTCAGACTCAGTATAAGGCTGCCTCATATGTTTCACTACTGGCATGAGAAAAGACACATTTTTTTTCTAGCCACCTAGCCAAAGAATCTCCAGATTGACACAGTAAATCTGGAACAATACCAAACCTTGATGAAAAATAAATAAAATGAAATAAAATGAAATAAAATAATCAGGGCATTGCAAAAGGAAATGGTTACACTGCGTCCTACTTAATAATAATAAAAGCAAGCATTTATATAGTGAAGGTGTGGAGAAACTTTAGTCCTCCAGAAGCTTCTGAACTACAGTCATACCACGGGTTGCGCACATGATTTGTGCGGGAGGCATGTTCGCAACCCGCAGCGCCGCGTCTGCGCACATGCGTGACGCGATTCTGCGCATGACGTCATTTTGTGTTTCTGCGCATGTGTGAGCGCTGAAACCCGGAAGTAACCTGTTCCGGTACTTCCAGGTTTGGCGTGGTCTGCAACCCGAAAATGCGCAACCCAAGGTATGACTGTATTGCAATTCAGATACCTCAGGAGGCTCAACAGTTCCCCACACTTGATATGTGTGCATTTCAAGCACATTTACCACACAATCCTTACCATCTCTACTTAGACATAAGTCCTACTGAATTCATTGGGGCTTACTTCCACATCAGTGGGGTTAGAATGGCAGCTTAAGTACTTCTTCTCAGGAACGCTTACAAGAAGTCTGCAACGTAGTCCAGAATAAATATATAAAGGGTACAGGCTGAGACCACCTAGATGGTTTTCTGAACATACACACTTTACCACTGTAACACCATTATCACTATTAAATGTATATACATCACTTCATCAAAAGATCTCCGGGCAGTTTACAGAATAAAATGCAAGATAAAACACAAGTAAATAATTAAACTGAAACAACAAAACAATAACACCCCACTCCCCACAGACACATTTAAAAGGTTGCAGAATATTAATCAGCCTAGTTGAAGAGCAATGTTTTTGCCTGGCCCCTAAAAATATGAAGACCCCAGGCAAACCTCCCTGGCAGGGGTGCCAACTTGAATAAAATATCAGGGGACCCAGGCAAGCCCCACCTCACATAATCGATCACACATACCAACTGAATGGCAATGCCTATCAACATCGGGCCCGCCCCCTCAAATATTTTATGGGGGGGCCAAAGGGACCTCAACCCCTAGGAGTTGGGTCCTATGCTCCCTGGGGTTGTGGTGGTAGTTTTCCCCTCCCATATAGGCTACTGCTTAAATCGAACAACCTATCCATACTAGCCCCAGCTATCATGGATAATGTCTAGGGATGAGGCGAGTTGGAGCCCATCTGGAGGGCACCAGCTTGGGGAAAGCTGAATTAGAACCACAAAATACTCAAGATTAGAACTAATCTTGTAAAAAAGAGTAAACGAAGTAAAAAAAAAAAGAGGCTTACTTAGCTTGGGTATTTCATTTGAACTTGGGACCTGTTGGCATGTGTGGACTTTACACCTTTATGTAATAAAAACCTGTCTGACTCTGTTTACTTTGAACCAGCTAACACCACTATGCCTTTTTCTAAGCAGCTTTTGGCGAGAAAGACAGCAATATTTTATCATGTATAACGTTATAAGAATAAGGAGGAGAGGCTTGTGTCAACTTTTAACTTCCTCTGTGACATATGCAAACATTTCACAGTAGCTGGTGCCACTGCTAAGGCAGCAGATGTCCTCTGTGACCTGGGTGAGTCTGGGCATGCCTTTAAGTTTGCAATCCTAAGCATACGACTTTGGAAATAAACTCCCCTGAAACCAATGGGATTTTCTTCTGAGTAAACATGTCTAGGAGAAAGTTGGAAAAATACTGTTGTTTTGCTTTTAAAAAGCGATTACAACACACTTTATTCGGGTAAAAGTACTGAACGTATAGGTCAGGTAAACTTGGCCCTCCAGCTGTTTTGGGACTACAACTCCCATCATCCCTAGCTAACAGGACCAGTGGTCAGGGATGATGGGAACTGTAGTCTCAAAACATCTGGAGGGCCGAGTTTGCCTATGCCTGGTATAGGTTATGTTTTTGAGTCAAAAGTTTTGACTGGTGGTACTCTTGTTCAGCAAAGATAGCTTGACTAATTCTAGAACATTCTAAAGCAAAACTGGAGTAGGAGCTCAAAGAAGCAGGAGGGGTGAAAGGATTCCTTGCAAAGTAGTAAGTTCAAGCGATTTTACAGCCACTCCCCATCTCTTTAGAGCCTACAAATTATGTAGTTCTGTGAAGCGGACTTCTTTAGCTGAGAATTTTCAATATCTTCACAAAACTCTTTGAGGAAAAGCCATGAAATAAAGTCAGTTTAACTTTGTGGGAAGATGGGGATGGAAGCCTGTGAGCTGCGCTGCCACCTTATCCACAAACATCAAAGCACTACTGTTTGATTTAATGCATCCCAGAAGCCATCCATGTTGGGATCCATCATCTGCTGCTCCATCACAACCACACTTTTCTTCTCAGCCACTGCAAGAGTCCCATATTGATGCAAGAAATCTTGTCCAAATGTCACAGAGATTTGCCATTGTGGTCAGGTGTTTGCTTGAAGTAGGACATTTATGGAATCTTAAGGTAAGACATTCACTCACTCACTCACTCACTCACTCACTCACTCACAAGCATTTCTAAACTGCTTAATCACACAAAGGAGGAATCAGTTCAAGAACCCTTCTTTGCCTGTAACTCTACTTCACTGGGAGCACGTTGGTGGGTAGAACCATTGCTGCTGTCCCCCCCCCCCCAAGACCTCAATCAGTTCAAAATATAGCTACTGTCTAAAATTAATTGTTGCCTGGGACTTTAAGCTATAGGTTTAACATTCTCAGACCACAATCTGAGAAACAAACAATTCTCTGTGATGATGGATGGAAAGCAATCTGGACCACCACATCCTTTTGGCCAAGTTTCAAGTATTCAGTGAGAAAATTCTGTCCGATACCAAAATTATGGCCAAAGGTTTGCAGCCTCCTTGTGCCAGAAAATGCAATGAACTAGAAATGAGTACAGCTAGTCAAGCAGTGTCATTAAACATGACGGCATTATGGTGCAGCAGGTAGCTGCAATGGTGCAAATGAACTAGGGTGTCAATAATACAGACGCATATCAGAAAAAAATCTGGAAATTATCTAGAAATAAAATTAGAATGTGTATTTATTTAAAATGCATAATATACTTGGAACATGGACTGTATCATAATGGGATCATCTAGGTGCCTGCAGCAATTATATGACTAGAAATTACTGCAAGTAATTTACTGAGCACAGCATTATATCAAAATAAAAAGGAACACCTTGTTCTTTAAAAACACTGCAGGCTTTATTCAGCAATGCACTAAAGCAACAGTTATGCTTGCTAATCATCCAAAAGCCTATATGGAAATAGATGAAGGAACATCAAAACTAATAACTGGCTAGATAAAATGTAACAAATGATTAACACAATGTAGAAATGGAGACTTAACTGGAGATATAGATAATGGGTGTGAAAAACTAATTTCTCTGGAAATGTTTCAGGCACCTGGTTCTCTAAAAATTAGATGCCACCCAATATTTTTAAACAATTATTTGGCTCCATACAGGATTAGAAGTTAAATAAACAATAATAATAATACTGGCTCCTGAAATTGCAGTCCTGGTTTCTAATAATCTGAAGGGTCTGTCCCCCCTCCAACTGCCAAAGGGTAACAGAAATTGTCTTGCAAAAGTATTCGGTCACTGAATGTACAGAGACAGTTTAAGATGAGCACACACCCTAAAATTGCCATAAACCACTTAGAGGTTTTATAAACAGCTTACAATCAATTTTCCTACATTCAGGAGGTATGTAAATGTTGTTAAATAAGTGAAGAATGAAGAAAAACAGATACGTAGTAAACAACAAAATTCTTAGTGGTTTATAGGGATGAGCATTGTAACAGAGAAGCAGTTAAAAGTGTTCTATAGGAACAACTAATATTTGCACACATACACAAAAACCTAATGAAGATATTTGACATTTGCTTGGATGAGTTGTCAGCTTTCATCCCCAGTGTTGTTTCTAATATTATAGTTTACATAGAATTTCTAGTGTCCTGAATAGTAGGATTAGGATCAGGGCATATTGGCCACGAACTTTTAAAGTTCTCTCACAAGGAGCTTTAGGAGGGGGAAAAGACACACTTTCCCCTTCACAACAGTTTGCATTGTGACGTCTATATATTTGTTGTGAATTAGCCTGATCTAATTCATTTGTTGTGAATTAGCCTGGGAAAAGGGTGAATAAATAAATAAAAGAATCATGCCTAAGAGATCACCATGGTACCAACATCTCCCCCCCCCACTCAATCCCTGTTCACAAATTACCCTATAAACCATGCTTTCTCTCTGTTAACCTGAATGGCTTGCTTCACTGCATTCTAGACATTTCCTCCCTACAAACAGATGAAAATACTCTACAGAATGTTGTCCCTAGACCTGTTACAAAGAAGCAGACACAACATCCTGATTTAATACTTGTTTTTACAAAACCAGTAAAGGAAAAGTTACAAAAAAGGAAATTCCTAGAGATACAACTACGCAAAAAGAGAGAGAAAATAATAAGGAAGGGTATATGGTTTTATGTTGATTTTTATTATGACAATGACATACAAACTGTTTTTTTTTTTTTACCATTTGATCAGCACCAGGAAGGCCATGGTGACATAAGGGATAGCCTTGGGGATGGTGAATCGGGAGAGAGGCTGAGTCTGGCTTTCCGCTTCACATCTGTGCTAGCTGCAGGCCAGTACTGTGCTAGTTTCCATTTTGCAGTGCTAGTAGCAGACAGCCTATGCACATATCTACCCTTACACACAGCACGTGAATAGCATGCTGCAAATATATTTACTATCTTCATAGACTCAAAATTCATATAGTACAGTTAATACCATGTTATAGTAATGTAAATATCATGTAATTGTCATTTGGTCAGAATATAGAATGTATGTATGTATGTATGTATGTATGTATGTATGTATTTAAAATCAGCTTGGAAAACAGGAGATTGCATACTCCTTTCAGTTCCACCCAGCTAGCATGGACCATTATGTATGCATAGTCTGCCTTGTGCCGTGTTGTTGTTTAAGTCTGGTCAACCGCTATGCTCCTGTTTTGCACCGTTTCTCCCTGACTTTCTTCCTATCCATCGCTGTTTTGCTGTGCTGCTGCAGAGTCAGCAGAGGGAGCATAACCAGTGAACTCAGAACACATCTGACCCCATTCAGTTATGCCCTTAAACAGGAAAAGGAGTTCACCGTCAAAGTTCACTGAAGATCAAATTGCAGGTAGTAATCAAAATTAACAGTGTAAAGGTGACAAGTGAGTTTTAATGGTTTTTTTTTTGCCTTCTGAAAACCTTGTCCTGGAACTGGGTGTTAGTGAGTGCATGTTTATCTATTTTGGACTAAATAATTGTTCTGTTTCTCCAACAGCCCTGGGCCTGTACAGGACTGGTGGGTTGTGTTTGGCTTGATGGATCAGACTCACAAATTAAGGATGCTTGACCTAAAGGACTGGCAAAACACTATTTACTAAAAATATTTGGGGGGGGGGAACAGCACATGGATTTTTAACCTGCCCGTTTCATTAACAGCTCATTAACAGCTTGGGAAGGACCATCATGCAGTAGTGCAGCACATAGTTTAACTGCATATAGTAGTGGCCAGCAGAGTATGGCTTCGTAATGTGGAGGTTGCTGCTGATAACCAAGAGGGGTGAAGTGGCAGGGAGGTTGGTGTGGTGTGGGCACAGTGGCGGAGCCAATCCAATGTGGCTACACTGAGCCGACTTCCCTGCCACCTCTCCCTTTCCCCTCCCCTCCCTCTCGGTTGCTGGCATCACATGTAAAAAAGAAACACCACTTTCTTGGGTTGATAACCTACTGATCTTTATCTTGTCTGACCACAACTTCAGTTTCTTAGCCATAATTCAGCCCAAGACCAACTCCAAGCACCTTTTCAGCACTTTGAAAGTTACATGTGCTCCCAATAGAAAGAAGAGAGGGAGAGGACATCTTTTACAGATCAAAATATCCAGCTCATCCTGTCCATTACTTGGTATAGATCATTCATCACAGGAACCAAACAGAAGGGAGGTTGAAATGTGTCTACCAGATTGTCCGAAAACATTTGGAGAACAGTCTCCACCAGTTTGATCACATTGTCCACAAGATAGAGATTTGCCACTGAGCAGAAACTGGAAAGATGCTGGGTCTTGGAAAGCCCTTTTAAGAAGAGGCCTCACAATAGCCTCCTTTCACCACCGGAAGATGCAGGTTGAAGCCATGAAAAGCTATTTTGCCCAGCAAAGTGGAGAAACAAATCAGAGACCAACCACTGATGCTCCTTTAAAGTCTAATGTATCCTTTGTTTTGGGACAGCCTAGGATTAGAGTTCCTTACTTTTGAAGTTTTGATCAGGCCCCAGGCTGGACCAGATCAGATGACCAACTATGGGAATATTGCAGCAATCGACCCTAAACTGACTGCATACCAACCAAATGATAACGTCCTGTTTTTCAGCTCTTCAGCAACCTCACAGACAGTTTTAAGAGAAAAATTTGTCCCAGAATTTACATATTGCAAAGATAAGCGCAAGATTTGCCAGATAAGCGCAAGATTTGCCAGTCAGGTCATTCAAGTCCTAACTAGTACTCCCTACACACAGCCAACACATTCGTTTACTTTCGAAATAGATGGAGGTCTTTCTTTTCTTTGCAGTCAACATGGAAATCTCTTTTCAGCCAAGGTATGTTTTATATATATATGCGCTTTAAAAGGAAACATGCGTAATAACATATCATTTTCATCTAACCAGCTGCATCATCACGAACGTTAATCACGTGTGAGACAGAACTGATTCAGTAAAAGAAGCTTCTTTGTCAGAGAAACAAGCACACATTTGAAGGGAGACAAAATGCTCACTTATTAATTTTATAAAGCAATTCCAAACATTACATGCAGCTGAACACATTTTTTTTTAAAGAAACACATTAACTTCATCTGTTTATTTACTTTATTGGTATCCTGCTCTTCTTTCAAGAAGTTCAGGGGCAGCATATACAGGGGAATCCCAGTTTATATCCCCATAAGCACCTTTGAAGCAAATTGGGTTCAAATCTACCCAATAGACTGGTGTAAATTTTATAGTAACTTGTGATGTTATCCTAGTCATTATTGCTTGGGTAGGTAAGTCTCACTGACCTTTGTGGATTCTGCTATGGGTGTACATTATAGTGATTTGGCATTCTGCTCCTTACTTTAAGATGCTTTGATATCAAAACAATTCTTGCATTTTCTACAAGTTTACAAGGGCTCTAAAAGTTCAAATAATGCACAACGGTCCAAATTCTGTATTTTGGAGAGAGGAGGTTAAGAGAAAATACATACTTCAACTCAGAGGTAGGCAGCTTGAAATCCTATGTATTTTGCTAAAACTGAACTCCTATAACACTTACCTTAAGCTCAATGGAACTTACTTCTGAACAGACATGTATGGGATTGCACTATTATGCTGCTTTAAAATATGTGGAATTTGAATGCTTTGAGCATGTACTGGATGGGTGGTCAGAGATGTAAAAATCTGCTTATCACTCACCGAAGATCAGTTCGTTTTCAAGAAATAAAATGCTATTACTTACAGTTCAGCATCTGGAATAACAAGGTGATAAAAGGAAAACAGCCCCACTGCCAAAAGCTACTTACAGTGCAATCCTATCCTTATCTACTCAGAAGCAAGTCCCACAGAATTCAATAAGTCCTTCTCCCAAGTGACTCTGCAATCCTTACTCCATTTTCCCATTAGTATCCATAGGATTACAGCCTTAAAGATATGTTCCATATGAATGTTTTGTTTAAATACAAAAAAAAAAAAAATTCCTTCCAGTAGCACCTTAAAGACCAACTAAGTCAGTTCTTGGTATGAGCTTTCGTGTGCATGCACACTTCTTCAGATACACGGTGTGCATGCACACGAAAGCTCATACCAAGAACTGACTTAGTTGGTCTTTAAGGTGCTACTGGAAGGAATTTTTTTGTTTTGTTTTGACTATGGCAGACCAACACGGCTACCTATCTGTAACTTGTTTAAATACAACTGCTAATTAGTAAATCTTAAAACTGGCCTACACTTTTTAAAAACATAGTTAATTTCAAGCATGTGTTACTAAATATAAGATTTCCATAGCACTCAAGTATCTGTGTTCAATCACACGATCACCACGTTATGGTATAAATGTTGTTAAACCATGCTTGCAAATAGTCACCACTTAGTTGCCTCAAGCAAACAAGAATTGCCTTGAGGTAACTAGTGCGGCAATTTTTGGAAACCTCAAAAGAGGGAAGCTCTTTTATTGCCTTTTAGGCTGGCTGACTATTTATATTGTGTTTTACAGCAAATTTGCTTATTTTGATTTTGTCATAGCATTTAAATGATCATTACCCACTTTGGGAACACGAAGAACTGTAAATAAACATAATAAACAAACAAACAAACACACACACACACACACACACAGGACTAACTTAGATTGCAGCCCTATATTCATTTACACAGGAGTAAGTACTATTGATCAAACCTATCCATTCTAAAGGAAATCAGACCTGAGTGCTCACTGGAAGGACAGATCCTGAAGCTGAGGCTCCAATACTTTGGCCACCTCATGAGAAGAGAAGACTCCCTGGAAAGATTGAGGGCACAAGGAGAAGGGGACGACAGAGGACGAGATGGTTGGACAGTGTTCTTGAAGCTACCAGCATGAGTTTGAGCAAACTGCGGGAGGCAGTGGAAGACAGGAGTGCCTGGCGTGCTCTTGTCCATGGGGTCACGAAGAGTCGGACAGGACTAAACGACTAAACAACAACAAGTACTACTGAACTCAACAGGGCTTATTTTCATGCAATGGACAGTATGTGTGGGCAGGCAGACAAGTAAAAGTGTTTGTTTTACTGATTTTGTAATTCTGTGTTAAACTTTATGGATTTTTTTTTACAATGGACATGTTTTGGCCTGCAGGTCTCTTATAAGTACAGCACAGATGTCAAAGTATCCTACAGTCATTGTAATACTTTTGTTAGCTACTCAGTCTACATGCAAGGGAAATAATTTGACATAATTAATATTAAGTACTACTTCACCAGTTCTAAATACACCAGCTGAACTCCTGATGAAACACGCTTAGGGTTGCGCTGCAAATCATTTCAATATCCTTATCTTTATTTGAAGATTGGCCCCATTCAGTTTTAAGAGAACTGGCTTCCACATAAGTAGCTCAGGAATTTGGTGTGGTAAACTCAACTCAATAATTAACAAGCTTAAATATTTCATTTGTTTATGATGGCACAACAGCAGCCTTTATGACTTTACTTTAGGCTATAATTGGCTTGTGGCTACTCAGGAAGATCACAAGTTACCCATCATGCCTACTTAGGGCCAAACTAAATTAGGTAATACAGATCTCTGACCAGATCTCCCAGGTCTATTAAATTTTGACTAATAGCAGGTGTGCAAGTTAGATCTGGAAAAATGCTATGGCTATGCTAGTGTTAAAGTTCCAGGTGCCTGCATTTCCAGACATACAGAATTTTTTTTTTTAATCCCCAAGAAATGGTTGTTTCACACATTACATATCAGCAAACATTTGTCTGACACTGAACGTACGCTTCCAAGGAAGCTCTGGCTAAACCTAGCTCCCTGACGATTGTACAAGTACAATGCACATATTTTCACAATGCCTGTTTTGTCACATTCACCATTTGACATATTAGATACATTGAAAACATTTTTGTGTGTGTGCCTAAAAACGTAATGTGTAAAGAAGCCAAAAGTCAAATTTCAAGTCCCAATATGTACTCTTTGGAGCAAAGCCATACTATGATCAGCTAAGTTTTAATGTAGGCCCAAACTTGTGGCAGCCATATTTGTTGTCCGTGTGCTGCCCACACACGTGGAGTGCCTAATTCTAACATGAGTGAGACTGCACAGGTGGGGAGAGGTGATCTTGCATTTCAAGCATCTCTCACTCAGCTTGGCTTAGTGCCAATGTCAAAGGGGAAGGGGAAGAGCTTTTACAACAGACTCGAGTGGAGTTTAACAGTATGTCTTACTTTTTTTAAAAAAAGTATTTCCCTTGAAATTGTGCCATTAATGTGTCATTAATGTGCCAGAAGGAGACCTAGTTCCATATTTAGTAGCTTGACACAATTAGTTCCTGATCTTTGCCAGCTGGAGCAAAGGTTTTCGCTAAGAGGTCAGTTTTTATGATTACAAAACTCATACCAGCTAGCTGAATCATGGCAGAGCAGGAAGGATCAAATGGGTGGGCTCCCACTGAAGAGATCACAACCACTCTGCTCTTCTGCTGACCTAAGTCATGCTTTAGCTTAGCATGACTTTCAAACCTGGGCTCATGGTTTAGCTCTCCTAGTTAAACCACAAGCTGGAAGCCATATGACAAGCCTTAGTTGCATCTTGTGGGTTGTCTGGAGAGAGCTAAACCACAAACACAGGCTTGGATTGCATGCTAAACCAAACCATGGCTTAACACAGCACAGCAGCAGAACAACCAGGAAGGAGCAATGCTGCCTCAGCTTCCTCTCTGGGAGCCTGCAGGTGTTCTTGTTTGTACTAAACAATGGTTTGGCTTAGCATTACATGCAAATACATTAGTCGCCTGAAGGGACGCGGGTGGCGCTGTGGGTTAAACCACAGAGCCTAGGACTTGCCGATCAGAAGGTCGGCGGTTCGAATCCCCGCGACAGGGTGAGCTCCCGTTGCTCAGTCCCTGCTCCTGCCAACCTAGCAGTTTGAAAGCGCATCAAAGTGCAAGTAGATAAATAGGTACCGCTATGATAAAGTGCAAGTAGATAAATAGGTACCGGTTTGAGATTTACAGGATGCATGGCTTTAAAGGAAAACTTGCTAAAATGATGTATAGATGGCATTTGACACCAGTAAAATTAGCTAAAATGTATAGGAAAAAAGAAAGAAAATGTTGGAAATGTAAAAAGGCAGATGGCGACTATTTCCATATGTGGTGGACCTGCGATAAGGTAAAAAAATTTTGGGAATCAATTTATAATGAAAAAAATATTTAGATATACTTTCCCCAAAAGACCGGAAGCGTGTCTATTAGGCTTAATAGGAACAGAAATTAAAATAGAAGATCAAAATTTGTTCATGTATGCTACAGCTGCCGCGAGGACCCTTCTGGCCCAAAGATGGAAAGTACAAGATATAGCAACTATTCAGGAGTGGCAGGCGAAGTTGACAGAATATGAAGAACTTGCCAAACTGTCAGGGAGGATCCGGGACCAGGGAGATCAAAGATACCAAAATAACTGGAATAAATTTATTGAATCTTTAAAGAAGAATTGTAAAGAGGTCAAGACACTAGCAGGATTGACATAATACCTCCAATGTATAATAGTACTAGGGGACGCAGGTGGCGCTGTGGGTTAAAGCCTCAGCGCCTAGGACTTGCCGATCGAAAGGTCGGCGGTTCGAATCCCTGTGGCGGGGTGCGCTCCCGCTGCTCGGTCCCAGCGCCTGCCAACCTAGCAGTTCGAAAGCACCTCCAGGTGCAAGTAGATAAATAGGGACCGCTTACCAGCGGGAAGGTAAACAGCGTTTCCGTGTGCGGCTCTGGCTCGCCAGAGCAGCGATGTCACGCTGGCCACGTGACCCGGAAGTGTCTTCGGACAGCGCTGGCCCCTGGCCTCTTGAGTGAGATGGGCGCACAACCCCAGAGTCTGTCAAGACTGGCCCGTACGGGCAGGGGTACCTTTACCTTTATAACAGTACTAATATGAGAATGATGTGTGTGATGGAAAGAGGATAAATATACCAGTTGTGGGGAGGGAGGAGGGTCGCGACTTGGCAGAGTCAAAGGGAATGTATGGTGCTATTACAATTTGTTGGAAAAGAATATGTAAGGAAAACAATAAAAATTCACTTGGAAAAAAAAGATAAATAGGTACCACTCCAGCCGGAAGATAAACAGCATTTCCGTACGTTGCTCCGGTTCGCCAGAAGCGGCTTAGTCATGCTGGCCACATGACCCGGAAGCTGTACGCCTGCTCCCTCGGCCAATAAAGTGAGATGAGCGCCTGAACCCCAGAGTCAGCCACGACTGGACCTTATGGTCAGGGGTCCCTTTCCCTTTCCCTTTACATTAGTTGCCTACCAGTATTTAATGAGATGAAACAGAGAGCAGTACCTATTATTTTAATCAATTTCACTTGTCATTTCAAGCTCATCTGACTGAACATGAAGGAAATTCTGGATAAGTATTCTTTGTGGAACAAAACTATGTACAATGCTGTTCTGTGTATGTTTACTCAGAAGTTCATCCTACTATGTTTCATAAGATTTATTCTCTAGTAAGTACATTAGGATTTCACCTGAAGTATATTTTTGGGAAGTCATCTATTTTTCTTTATTCATTTTTCCATAAACTGAAGATCTACTTTTCTAATGAGTATACCTTTACCTTAGAAGAACTCAGATAAATGGGTTTATTTCACAGGTAAGAGTGCTAAAGCAAAATTAATAACTTTTCATTTCTATTATTTAAATATGCCAATTGCATATTAGAGATGTCAAAACTGAAAATATTGCTGCACCATGGAACAGTACTTCAGGGTTCTTAACACTGTTTCAGAAATCTCTATGATACTAAGTTTATGTGGTTATCTTGTATACATTAGTTTAATGTCTGCTAAATCTAAAGCTACAGTACTGCAAAGCAACTGAGAAAGAGCAAAAAAGGGCATTAATTTTCACTGGGGAGCTGGGTTTCTGATTGTATGAGCAATATTTCCTATGTCACCTTCATCTTTTTGATTGACTCTTCTTAATTTCTGTGTGTCTAATTCCAGCTTCTCCCCTTTCGTGAAACCATCCCTAAATGTATCATTCTGAACTGGCATCTCCCCAACTCCTGACAGCTCTCACCCAGAAGTCCATGAGGAACCTGTACAACTGACATGAAAGCTTGTGCTAGCAGAGTGCACAGAAGGATAAGACTTCCCCTTAACAAGCTTTTATTTTCTCACCTGCACAATCTCAAGAAAAACAAACTAGCCACTTTTTGTTGATGAACCAAAGCCATTTCATGCAACTGCACTTTTGAACCAAACAAATCCCTTGTAACAAATGCCAACTTGTATTAACATGCACATGGGCAGAAATCACCTTGTGTTTATTGTACCTTGTTTGCATATGTGGGAGAGGGAGAGAGATTCATCTACTTCCACTGCAGTGAGTCTAAACTAAAGCGATGTTGCTCTTGTGTAACAGTGAAAATGAGAAAGAGTTCCAAGACATTCAGTATAGCACCAACTTCTATGGACTAACTTCATCAAATGAATAGTTTTAACCTCAGTTGGTAGCAATGTGCACAAATGGGTGTAGATAAAGCACTCCACTAACTGTGAATGCATAAGCACTGAGGATCATTGAATCATAGAATTGTTGAAAGGGGCCACAAAGGTCATCTAGCTGAATCCCTGCAATGCAAGAATCTTTCCCCCAAAATGTGAGATTTGAACTCACAACCTTGAGATTAAGAGTCTCTTGTTCTACCGTCTGAGCTTAAAATGAGAACTCTTAAAGCTTTGCAAATTCTATACTAATGTCGAGCCAGGTGTAATTTAGCTCCTTTTCTAAATAGAAGTATTACAATATTTCCCTCTTTCTTCAATTCAGGGCATGCAATTAAGCTCAGTTTTGCATTATATATGCAGGTTTATGATTAAATCAGTGGGAGATCAATGTTTCCCACTTGTAGAAGAACTAACTACTTGTGACACAGATCACTCTGCCTGCAACAACTTTGTCACCACCTGCCATTCAAACATTCTTACATTTTTATCTTACCCTTCCTCCAAATGCCATTTCAGAATGGCACACAGAACCTTCTACCCTCACAGCATCCTTGTGAAGCTGGTTAGGCTGAGAGATACCTAGCCTAAGGTCACAGGTGAATTTCATGTCTCATTGTAGATTTAAGCCGAGGCTTCTCTGAATTCGACACTCTACTGAGTAAATCAGCACCCACCCACCCCCAATTTGGTTTACATGTTATGAATTCTTTTTAGTCATTTGGTTTATTTTCTCTGTCGGAAATTATAGGCTTGAAGTTGTTACTGTGTTATATATCGTGTTGTTTTATGACTGTGCTTTAACTGCATTTTATCATCTATGTTTGTGAGCCACCCCCAAAGCCATGTTATTGGGGTGGTCCTGTATAAATTTAGTAAGTGAAGCCTGTAACCAAATTGGAAGCTGTTCCTGAGACACTTATTTGCAGGTTTGCAAAAATGTAGAAAGGCTATAGTGCAAGCCACTATACAGTCTATAGTGTACTGCCCTGCTCATAATCATTCAGGTTTTCTGCTTGTGGACTATAGACACCTGGCTGGTCACTGTGGTAAACAGGAAACCAGACTAGATGGAGCTATGGCATGATCCAGCCAATCTTATGCTCTTAATGTGTTAATAAGTTTTATAACAAATTGTGGTACCCCCCCCCCCCAATGTGGTGTTGTATTTTACTAACAAGATGATGTTTCTTGTGAACTGCTTTGCACACAGCCTACTGTGGAAAAAGTGGCGCATATTATTTATTTATTCTTAATTCATTATCAATAATATTAAATTCATGATTAACAGCTGAAAGATTTAGGTTTTGATCAACAGCGCCACTGACTTCTCAACAGGCAGAGCTGGTTGTACCTAAATATCCTTTGCTTTCTAAAGGTTCCTATGGTGTCGTTTTGGCTGCAAATCCTGTTCTTCCTTAATGGTAATTCTGTATTTGTAATTGTAGCACAACTGGATGAAGCTTTGGGTGAAAATCCAAGTTGATTGGCCATGTGAGCTTGTTCTTCAGCCACGCTAAAAGATATAACAGTGAGGTAGATATTTCTGTTAGGAATTATTTAATGAAACCTGTACACTGGAAATTTAACATTGGGGAATGGGATTTCAAAATATTGTCATGTATATATTGTCATGTACTGGGAAAATCTTCTTAAAGGATGATATAATAAAGAGACTTGAAGATTTCAACCTATGCACATTTCAGGATGTAAACGCACGGCTTTTGAACTTAAAGGTTATATGTTCTGCTACCAAGACACTGAGTCATCTCCTTGCCCAGAATTCTTACAAAATATGCAAAGGGCAAAAGTCCATGTATTTTCTTTGAAAAGCACAAAAGGAGGAAGTCTCTGTTTCTGTGCCCTTATTGTCTAACATGCCGAAAATCAAGGCTTTGGAGGAGCGGGATCAGTAATTTGAATGGAGCTTGGTTTTTTAACATAAATTATACTGTAACACCTGCTTAGTATAAGGAAGGAAGGAAGGAAGGAAGGAAGGAAGGAAGGAAGGAAGGAAGGAAGGAAGGAAGGAAGGAAAAGGGTAGAATTTAGTTCTCTTCCATTGCATGTACATATTATTTTGTGGTTTTCCACTTAAAGCTGAAACATTTCATTTTGACACGTGTCAATTTTGTAGTATATATTTTACACAGCACAGACACAGAGTATTTTGAGAATGCCGCAAGGCACACTTCTGTAAGGCATTTATTCCACATGAACTTTTACACTGGGACAGGTGCACTGCTTCTGTGTGAAACTCAAAATTGTTCACCTCAGCCTGCTTTGGGAAGCATACAAAGTAAGCTGCTCATGGAGGAGAGGTGGTGATGTAGTATTTGCTTGGCTATCATTTTACCAGAACATTGTGTGGCCCTATACCATATAGGCAGAAGATCTGGAAGATGTAAAGTCTATTTTCACTTATGGGGCAGGATTTCTGCAATCTAAAAATACACTGCCATCATCCCCCCCCCCCCAAGGAAGAACTACATGAGGAACTATGAAACTCTCACTCTGACTTTTTGTTACCCCTGAAGCATGCCTGGTCCTGCTGCTAATTGTCATGTGGTTCTAGTGGGGGCGCATTACGTAACTGAGTGACTGTGCAGTTTGGCTCCTCAACAGACAAAAAAAATTACAACCCCTGAATCAGCATCTGACATCCTAAAGAGCAACGACAAAGAGCATAGGAAGCAGGGGAATAGCTTAGGCAGTTATTGAAAGCCCCACTCAAAACTCTTTGTTTGAAAAGCTTGTAGGATATGCTATCTACACTTGAGAAGATGCCCTAAAATAAACTCTGGATGGATCCATGAGTGATCCCCACTGCAACTGGAAAGTAAAAGCAGAAGACCAGGAATAGTACACTTCCTGCATTCCTTCCATATACAACTCTCCAACTGGAACCATTTTATATCCAAGATGGGTCCTTAGAGGCAGCAGTATCCCACATCCTGTCGTTCCTGTCCTTTGTGAAATAAGGCAAATGTAAGAGCTCTCACATGAATTCCATGAAGCATATGGTTTTAAGCAAGGACAGTCCTTTTTTGGAACTTTTCAGTTGACCTTGAAATAGGAAATTCAGACAATCACTCTGTCTTGGCCCTTCACACAGTGAAGTCCAACTTTTAAATGGTAAGGTGGACTTTGCAATGTGTCCAGTGGGACTTACCCTCAGGTAAGCGTGTATAGGACTGCAATTTTAATTAAGTTTTCAGAGTGCCCTTGGTATGAGACGCTTTCAGAAAAGAAAACTGATGCTTGCAATTCTGAACATTTTACAAAGTATGCAAATATGTATAATTTAGTATAGTTTAGCCCAGCTAAAGTATTGAGCCTTGGAGAACCAGAATGTGTGAGAGATGAAGGGCAGATATAGAGATACAAGGAACTTGAGGCCAAGGGAAGAAGGGATCAGTAAAATAAACACACAATCCTGGAATCTAGCTATTGAAAACACTTCCAATATAATTAAGAAAAAAAATGATGCCTTTCTGGACAGCAACCAGGCTAAAAGCTTACCATTTTATATTTTGTAATGAATGTACATCAATGAACCAGCTCCTGGATATAACCCACTGTTTTAAATACATTAATGCTCTTGTACAATGCAAATTTGTTTATTGAGATAACACCAGAAAGGAAGACGTCCTAAATAAACTAATTAATAAACTAATTAATAAGTGACTGGCTATCAGATGTTAAAAAAATTGATTCAAGCTACACCAATAATGAAGTCAGAACATTATGTATGATCTGATTTTTCTCCAAGATTGCTACACCTGTAGCATTCACTGCCTTCAAATGTTGTTAGTATATCTGTTCATATTTAGGAGGAATTATTCTTGAAGTTAATTCATAGGATAGGAACTGCCTCATTATTTGGAAGAGCTGGGGGGGGGGGGGAGAGTCAGATTACTAACAAAATTTTAAAATTAAAATTGCTCACGAACCAAGAAAAAAGTCATTGGATGATCAGATGATGTCTATAATAATATTGAAACAGTAGACCAAGGAAGATAAATGGCAAGAAATCTTCCTGCTCTTATGATACATACAAGCCCATGAAAGGATTTAATTATGTTAAAATAAACTTTTTAAACATAGCTAAGAGGAAATGTACCACTCCACTAGACAGCGACATGCATTCCTTTTGATCATGCTCAAGCAAAGTAGGTAGGCGTGCAAGTGGAAAAAGACATGCATTTCATTACCACATCCAAAAAGCAAAGCACAGCATGGGCAAGGGAATAGATTATGTCATGAGCACATGAAGACAGTATGGTTATGTATTGGAAGAATGTTACAAAACTGTCTGCGGTGGGTGTCAAGACATGACACACGACAAGGCATGAATTGAGACCTGGACAACGAGACGACTATGAGAGACTTGAGCAGACTTGAGTTTATGGTTTAACAAGTACCTTCAAGCATGGCTGATTATGGTTTAATAAGTAGCTCAGAGAACTAGTGTAGCATAGTAGCACTGAGACAAAGCCATGAAATGGGAGCCTTCAGTTCAAATCTCGCCTCTTCTATCAAGCCACTAGGTGACTTGAGGCAAGGCACTTTCCCTTCATCTGCCTCGTGGGGATAATGCTGACCTAGCTTACAGGGCTGCTAAGGATTACAGCAATAACATATGTGACGCTCTTAAAATACTCACATACTTTGCACAAGCCAAGCATTATTATAATTATTATTATTACTCCAAAACATAAATCGTAAGAATGTAAATCACAAGAATAAATTATGGAGTACAGATGTAAATCAATAATATAGCCAGAGCATGACTTAAATATTAAAAGTGGGCAACTTATAATTTGAATGTGCATCTATTATCATATCATCAATATGATTATTCAAAGTATCTATCTAGGAAGCTAATGACTCCACCATTAATGACTTCGCAACCTAAAGGCTTCTGCATGAGGCTGTTGACTAATAATAATAATAATACTTATTTCACATCATAGCTATCTTTAAATCGAAACAGAACATTTTTTATGAATACTACAGCTGAGTGCTGCTTTTTATATTTGTACCCTACCTTTCTCCAAGGAGCTTAGCACCCTAATTTAGCATCAGCACAACCCTATGCGGTAAATTAGGCTGAGAGGCAGCAATTTCCCCAGTGCCACCCAGGAGCTGCATGACTGGGTGAAGATTTGCACATAATTCTTACTGTTACTTGTTACATTTGTTAGTCACTTAATACAAAAAAAAAATTCCAAGGCAACTTAACAAGATAAGTTGCAGACAGATAAAATCAATTAAAAACAGGGTAATTTTAAAGCAACAAACACCACAAGGGTGTTTCTCATCATACACTGCAACCCAGCTATTGACATTGTAGTCAATGGCAATGAAGTTTAATGGAAGTGTTCTGCAGGATTGGATAAGTTGTAGTTACCTGGTTACCTTGACACCTGCAAGTTTTATGCAGTCAAATTGATGGCCACTGCTCACAAATCTAATGCAGGTTCTAAGGAAACAGAGTGTGATTCTTTCATGTTTAAGTACTGCTGACGTCAACGGATCAAGTTGTTTTAGCAGGACCTATTTGTGACTACTAGATTTACTTGAACTTGGACTACTCTGTATCTACAGTTTTTTTAAAAAGTTATTTCAAGCCATGGGCAACCATTACATAATTTTTCTGAATCTGTAGTCTGCTTGAAGGAGTGACAGCTTTGACAGTTCCTGGTTTAGTTAATTAATAACTTTATTATAAGGAGATCATTTCCTAGAATGGAAGAAAAGGAGACCATTCCACTACTGGTGCTAGGTTACCCTTACTTGCCCAATTTCATTTCCCACTAGTTTTACACCCAACTCTTGAGGCAAGTCACCAGGAGTGCTGGGAAAAATCATTGCCAGAAGAAGAAAGGTGTTCTAAAGACAAATGGGAGGCATGTATGTCAACCCAAGAACAAACTGAACCATTATGTGCTGACGTTCATGTCCTTATTCCACTAATTTTGCCTGAATGCAAAGAACTTTCCCTGGCAGCATTTCAGCAACTTATTACTGGAAAGTTGTCAGTGCAGTAGTCATGTAGCATCATTCCTGAAGCTCCCTGGGAATTTAGATTGTCACAGTTATTAGGAAGTGACCTTTCCCTCAGATATTTTTTTTTAAACTTTATTTTAAGACCAAGCCAGCATGAAATTTCTCCATTGGGAGTAGTTGTGCTTCCTTCACAGATAAGGAAAACAACGGTGGCAAGATTCTGGAGCAAGGAGTTCCATCTATTTTGACAGTACGTGGCACTGAGGTCTTGATAGATGCCTAAAGCAATATGCCTAGCAATCAAAAGGAAAGAAAGAAGTGTGCTAAGGAAAACAGATATAGTGTTACCTCAGGTTACATAAGCTTCAGGTTACATATGCTTCAGGTTACACACTCTGCTAACCCAGAAATAGTGCTTCAGGTTAAGAACTTTGCTTCAGGATAAGAACAGAAATCGGGCTCCGGCGGCACGGCGGCAGCAGGAGGCCCCATTAGCTAAAATGGTGCTTCAGGTTAAGAACAGTTTCAGGTTAAGAACGGACCTCCGGAACGAATTAAGTACTTAACCCGAGGTACCACTGTACATAACCAAAAGGTATTTCTCCAAGTCTTTTCTTCTAGCAGTCCCAGGCTTAGGAAGATACCTCTAAGTGTTTGAGTTTTTTTTTAACTTTTACTCCTAAAACAATGCTCCTTTGAAGGGCTTCAATTCAGAGAATATAATTAAGCTCACTTTCCAATGAAATCAATGAGACACATTAAGATGTGGCTCGTAATCAATGAGACACATTAAGATGTGGGTCATTTAAGTTCCATTCATTTCAAAATACCACAGGCATTATTTTTCTTTGGATTGGGATCTGTGTCTGGAATTTCAGATAAGCCCTTTAACTTTAACTTTTATAACTTTTATAACAAGGGTTCTATACATGCCGTCTCCCACCCCCAACTCTCCTCGGTTCAGCTGCATAAGATTCCCCACTACTTCCCTAATAATCTAAAACCACCTCAAACAGAAGGGAAACACACTTAACCAACCAAACCTTTCATCATAATTTCAAACAGCACTCCTAACATAGATGATCCGTGATCTTGACCCTCTACACACCTACTAAAAGTGGCCGATTGCAAAAAAGAAAAGAAAAGGAAGTTGACCACATCAGATATGCTAGCCAGGTTGTAAGACCCATTTCCCAAGACAGACACTGCGCTTTGCAGGCCATGTTAGGCACAGGTTCGGTGCATGTGAGCAACAAAATGACTGCGTGCAGTTGGGAATATGGCTCTCCAAATACACCATGCACCTTTTCTATGCTAAATGATCTTGTATAAATAGTTTTGGGCTTATACTCTCCCTCCTTAAAAGCTTTCACTTCTACTTTTTAGTTAACCACAGTTTGCCATGTTGTCTGGATCCAGAATTGTGGTCAACACTAACTATGGTTCACTTCAATAAGCCCACTTCATAAACCTTGGTTGGAAGTTGGTTTCTTTGATATCAACCACTGTTAGTGTTAATAGCATTTGCCACACCTGATAACACAAGCAACCCTGGTTAAGGGGGAAAGGAGGCAACAGTTTCAAACTCTTCCTCCAGGCTGTGCAGGAGAAGGCCCGTCTGCAGTTCATTCCTGCTTGCGCACATCATACTAAAGTAAGGCTTAGCACAATGTGCAAATGTGGTGAAAGAAATGTGGTCTGTTTCTTTCACTACATGGAAAATACGAGTATAATTGCCCCACTTCAGGGAACTGTGACCTGTATATCCTCTCCCCAATTTTCAAATGTGAAACTTAAATTCATTTATGCATTTGAAGTGTCTGTAACACAAGATCAACCCCAACACGAATGGCAACCTTTCACTTTCTCTCCTGCATTAACAACAGTCACCACACACGGAGTTATTCAAGTTTAGATGTGTAATAAAGCAATCCAGAGTAATGAGAGCGCCATGCCTGACATCTCCTTAATGAGAGCACCGTGCCCAACATATCCTTAATTACATAACATTACATGCCCACTAAATTTCAAGGGAAAAGCTCTTTCTCTTTCAAGGCTGCAATCTGCTGTCAGGGAATCAGACCCAATGAACTCAGTGGAGCTTGATTCTGAGGAGACATGCATAGGATAATGCTGTAAATGACTGGAAAGTGGTCTGATTAATTCTTATGAGAAGACAGGCGTAGGCATTTTTAAGAACAAAAATCTATATAGATTACATCATAAAATTTAATTTGCAATTAATCTGAAGCTAATCTCTTTACTTTAAGTAAGAAGAAAGGCATTACCCACATTAGATAAAGCCACCTGGAGAGAAGACAGACCATAGGCACCACACACATTGGAGTAGGTGCAATTTATCTGAACACATCGCTACCATACTTTGAATCCTCTGCCTTATTTAATACCAAGGATTGTGACATCTGCAGAAGAAAAAAAATGCTGCTAGAGTAAAGCAAAACGCTTCCCAGAAGGAAAAACCAATTGATTTTGCTAATCTTGTTTAACATAGTATTTCATATCAGTGTGCATGTTTGGAAAATGATTCAGTCAGTGCTGTATCTGCACTTCTGTTGCTTTGGCATTCAGTTTCAGCAGAGGTATACAGCATAGCTCCGAAGAGTTTATTTACGGAAGGCAGGATTGAACTTTGCAGCATGTGAACACACACAGAATTTGATAAAGATATTTGTGTCCCATTAATTTACAGAATTGTGATTTGCTACTCCCAGCACACCTATAATTGAATTCCAAAGCCATAAAATCACTGGGATCAAACTGGTTCAGATAGCCCTTATCAGGGCCTCCTTTTTCTTGACATATTTCTTATGTAACCGTTCTTCTTTTTATAGATTCATTTGCTTTAGTTACAAATTAACTCTGGAATGGACTCTCCCATAGACTAAATACTACAATCATCTTTTTGAATACTACATAAAAGAACCCAAACTTTAGGACACCGACGTATAAATTTCAAAGAAACGGAGAACTCTACACTTATCTGCGTACAGGCTTAGACGCATTTAGGGGTGTTGTCGAGGTTAGAAGCTGAAAATGGTGAAATAAAAAGTGCTCTTTTTCATAAAACTATGAAAGTGGACTGCAGCCCTTGCCCAAGTCTGAAATTTACTAAATGCAAAATCTTTATTGATTTAAATGATATTCTAGTTTTGCTCAAATACATAAACCTAGGAACACATCTGGACAAGATAAATCCTCCTTCTCAATAAGGCCAATATACCCTCCCAAAATATATGAGGGCATCTCTGCTCCTTCCACCACCCCTGCTCTGCCCCTGTTGCTCTTGCATAGTGCAGGTACACATCTGCCCAAGTAAAGCCAAAGCCCAATGCATGAGAAAGTTTCATGAGATGCACAGGTATACAAAATCAGAAGCGCTTTCTCTAATTTTCTTTTTTAAAAATCGTATTGATTTTCAGATAAGCAAGAAGTTTGACAAATATTAAAGCTGTACAATATGCTTATGACCTCACTCTCGCTATGTTGTTATATATTGTATTTTACTCTGGGGTGGGGATTTGTTCCTTTTCTAAACTTTTCCTTTTAAGCTTCTTGCCTTATACAGCATATCAGTCCCAAGCAGACTTTGATTTGCTGGACTTTGGGGCCAAATTAAAGGTGAGGTCACTGCATTTGGGGAGCTTCCCGACCACCAACACACTGCTGCAGCCCTAATGCTGATGGTCCCCTCTTCTAAAAGCTGCTATTAATCGTATACGATATTTGTGTGGTTAAAATTCTAAGCCTACACATGTTCTACTCCGCAACTAAAAACAGCTCTGGGTTGCAGCCAGGTCTCATTCAGCCTTACTTTTTGCAACAACAGCGAAGCACAACAAATAGTTTGGACCCAAGATATCTGAACACTGTTCAAATACATTTTCTCCCAAGGTAACGATGCAGAAATATATCCAAACTCTATCAGTCTTATTGAAAACTATTACCTTGCTCAGTATGTGCCATGACATCTCTCAGTCTTCCTCTCTGTTCTTTTCCCAACCATTTGCAAAATCCAGCTTTGTTCCCTCACCCTAATTTATAGCTCCCAACTGAAGCTGCTTATTGTTTGACATTGTGCTACTGGTTTATCAATCTGTTCTTACAGTTTTTGGAGAATCTTATACTTGATAAATAGCTTGTTGTTTCTATCTGCACTATTATCTTCTATATGAGGCCTCCAGCCTTCTTTGTTTTGTCTTTGCAAAATAATGGTATTTTAGCAGGATAAGCAAAGGGAAAGAGACTTCAGCCGTCAAAGCAAGCCATCATTATGAACTCGAGCAGAAGCTGCAGGATTTCTTCACTAAGGCAACATATTACTTACATTAGCAACATGCCTAAGATTTTAAATTTAAGTTATTAGTTTGTCATCTTGAATTCTTATTGCTTTTAATGCCAAACTTTGCTGATCCTGTCTCTTACCAGTTCAGAACTACTACAGGATAAGATATAAATATAAGGTGCAAATTTCTAAATACACAGAGAGGCTCCCTCAGAATGCAAATACTATTGTACATTTTCTTTAAAATCCAGAAAATAGAACTGTTGGGCCACAAAACGTTCCTAGAGTCAGCAAGGTTAGGGGAGGGAGTTGCTATACAGTGCTATACAGTGGTACCTCAGGCTAAGTACTTAATTCATTCCGGAGGTCCGTTCTTAACCTGAAACTGTTCTTAACCTGAAGCACCACTTTAGCTAATGGGGCCTCCTGCTGCTGCCGCGCCGTCACAGCCTGATTTCTGTTCTTATCCTGAAGCAAAGTTCTTAACCCGAGGTACTATTTCTGGGTTAGCGGAGTCTGTAACCTGAAGCGTATGTAACCTGAAGCGTATGTAACCTGAGGCACCACTGTACTATATAGAATCATGGAATTGGAAGGAACCATGAGGACCATCTAGTCCAACTCCTTGAAATGCAGGAGCTCAAACTCACAACCCTGAGATTAAGAATCTCATGCTCTAATAACTGAACTATCATTGGCCTAATAATATGGGGATGTTTAAGCTGGGAGGAAAGCACAAGGGACACATTTCCCCTTACCCACTCTCCAAATCACATTATATTCAGGACCTTGTGTTTTACTTTTTTAAAAAAAGTCCAATATCATGCACAAAGCAGCCCTGAAATACATTTTTACATTAAGGCCATGGTTAAATGATATAAATCATAACTAGGCATTATATCTGCACAGACCCATTGCCCTTGCATGCAATCTCTTTCCTCCTCTCTTCCCAGCTTGCCAACATTAAAACAGGAAATCTTTATTAAAAAAAACCTGTGGCTATGTGAAAACTGGGAAACAACAGACACAAGGTTTGGAACAAACCAGCATTTTCAACCTACTTCAAACCCTCAGGAAGGGAGAAGAAAAGAAACTGCAGACATGAGCACAAAGCTTCCTAACACCTCAGTTTATTAAGTCATGATATGACCATCCAAACACAGCCTCTGTCTCTCTGCAAGTCTTCACCTTCAGCTGCTATAAGACTAACAAAATGGTATAAAATTATGTAGCTGATTAGGCACCCTCGGATGCCACTGAGCAAACTGGTCACATGAAACACACAAACAAACAAACAAACAAACAAACAAACAAACAAACAAACACACACCCCCTCACTGATAAATGAGCTATAATATCCAACTGATAGCAGGGATGGAGCATGTAATCTATTACTCCACATCCCATCTTGACCCCTGTTATATTATCTTCTGCCCAGTACCACTGGAAAATAATGGAAGTTATATATATTGCAGGAAGAGCAACAGCCTTCCCAAAGACTAATATTCTGTTGCTTTCACAACATGTACTAAAAATTCCAGATATTGCCAGATGTGGGCATATTTCAAGAGCAGACTGGTTTGGGGAACGGTTCCAAGGCAACCTCTGAGATTTTTTTCCTCTTTCATATTAATATATACTCTAAAAATACTAACACAATTAACTTTTAAAACCTCACCACCACACACTTCCAAATTCTTCCCCTCAGCTCCTGTGCGAACCCTTCTCCCTATAGTCATCTAGAAACACTTTCAGTTTCTGCTTCTTCCACAAAATTCAGCCAGCATCCCAGAACTCCTGTCTTAACACAGTTAATCCCATCTTATTTTGCATTCTGAAAAATAATGTATACAAAATATGCCAAAAACAATATGCCTCCTATGTCTCAGAGCAAAGATATCGCAAATATTCCAAAATACTGCGAACACAGAACATATCACAGGCTTTGCAAATTCCTGCCAGCCATCCTGTGCATTTTTCTGCATGGAGAAGCGCTTCTTGTTTGGAAAACAACGTTTTTTAAAAAAACCATTAAACAAAGATAAGGCACTTGGAAAGACTTTCTAAATCATCACTTGAACTTTTGCCTACATAGAACCAGCATCCTGTCAGTCAGAAATGAATGGAAAGATGTGCACATGACTTTCACAACCACAGCATTACATCACATCATACGGTGGGTGCAACAGTGAATGATGCATGGGATCAGCTGTTTAATGCGGCGTCTGCAACTCTCTGCCACTATAGAAAAACTGTATTCCTGAATAAAATGAGACAGAAATAAATGTAGGAATAATGCTTCTGCAGAAGCTAATTCAGGAATTAGCACTTTTAGGTGATGACACACAGAACACTGAACATAGTGTTTATTGCATTCATGTCCCACTTTTTTGTCCATGGTTCACTTCTCTTCTCAGTTAATCCACACAACAACCCATTGAGGTACGATAAGAGGCTGTGGCTGGTCCAAGGTCGCCCAGTGAGCTGCATGATTTGAGTGGGGATTTGAACCCTGATCTTCCAGGTCCTAGTCTGACACTCTAACCACTACACCACATCTTAGCTGTCAACTTTTTCCTTTTCTTGCAAGGAATCCTATTCGGAATAAGGGAATTTCCCTTTTAAAAAGGGAAACATTGACAGCTATGCACCACATTGGCTTCCTAGATTATTTCTGTTATGCCATGAGCTAAACTAAGTAAATAAATAAATATGGGGAAAGCAAAATGTTACTTGGAGAAGGATCTTAAATATATTCCTTGAAGAGTGAATTTCTTTTATTCTGGATAATTTTATTTGATGTTTTCATATATTGTAAACCACTTTAAGATTTTTTCTTTAAAATATAAAGTGGTATAGAAATGAAATTATTATTATTATTAATAATAATAATAGTGATCAAAAAGAGGTTTAAAAAAGATCAGGATGATGGGTTTCAAAGAGAAAGTATGGGCAGCACAGCATAATGAAATGGATGTGAATTATAGAACACAAATAAATAGATCATTATACATTTATGAGTATATCTTCCATGTGTTTTATTTCACTTATATACTGTTTTTCAGGTGTAATCAATATTTCAAAGTAGTTATGATTATATTAAACCAGAACATTATCACCAACAAAAAGAGTTACTGCCAGACAGGAATTCAACAACCAGGTTGGACTGAACTAACAGAAAGAACTGAATATTGGGATAATATTTTAAATTCATTGTGAGGATCACTAGCTTTCTTTCTTTCCAAGCTGGTGATATAAAATAGTAGAGGAACATGGTGCCTAACCCAACCCAAAAAAGTAAAGGATAATGGAAGATAGCCCAGCTCTAATACACTTACTCGGAAGTAAACCCCACTGAACTCAGTGAGATTTACATCCAAAAAGACATGCATAGTATTGCACTGCAAATCAAAGTGATGAAGGTGTATGCATTTTAGTTATAAAGGTTTGAAAGTACTCAGGTTTGTACTCAGGTTTTCCCAGATGCCTCACAAAAGGTTAAGGCGGGGAGAAAGATTAGCAACCAGAGGTAATTTCATGAAATATGTGGTTGATATATTGACTACCAGCACTATCAAGCAGTCAGTTATCACATTAAGTAGTACACAACCCACTCAGCATCATATAGCCATCGGCAGCTGAAATCTCTGGGCTCACTCAACACTGATAGATAATAATTAGCCCATGGCCAGCACGGAAGGCAGCTGTTACTATATTTTGGAACTTAAGTGTTTTTCGGTCTTGGTGTTTTTACTGCATATTTTCTCATGTACTTTAAAATGCGGAAGGCGATTCATAACAATAAATAAATAAATAAATTTTGTTATCAGTGTGGATTTCTGAGTTATGAAAGACTGGTGTTCTGGCCAGAATAGTTATTTCAAAATATGTCAGGTCTTGTCTCAGTTTTCATCCTCAATCCATGCAGGAACAGCAGGATCATACTGAAGAATGAATAATAAAGTTTTATCTTAAGAGATTCTTGGAAGGACGGAACTCTGCTTTTAAAAACACAGTATGAACTTCCGGTCTTATGCTTATTATACTCATGAGCAAGGCTCACTAATTATTCTGGGACTCACTGGTTGTTATTGGAAAAAGGATATCAACTTTTCCCATTGATGGGTTCAGAATCTACATGCATGTGTTTGATGTTTCATAAGATACAGCCTTAGAAACCCTTCACTGGTTGTACCCACACTACGAGAAACTAACAATCAAACACAAAACCCAGGACCTCATAGTTGGTAGAGTGACTCAAGTGTTAACTTTTAACAACCTAGTCCTACAAATATGGTCCACAGTACCTGGCCGTACTGCTGGTTTGTGTCATCCAACACCTGTAGCAGTTAAGTACTAAGCCCTTATTTTGCTGGAGTAGCAAACCTGGCAATCAATCAAAAACTTAAGTTCTGTTCATAGAATCATAGTATATAAAGTTGGAAGGGACCCGGAGGGTCTTTTCAATAAGGTTTGAGCTTAGCTAGCTCCCTCTCACTGTAGACTTCCCAAAAGAAATAACTGCCATGGGGAGGGAGGGTCTTGTGCAAATAAATATTAGAAAATGTGTGTCACCTTTTCCTTAAGCTCCTAATACAGATAATCAAAGTGCTTGTGCTGTAAAACCTGTTCTTCTGACCATCACTGCTTCAATTATCAGCCAGTTACAAAAGCCAGTAATTAACATTTTTCTTTTCATATCACCTGGCTTGAAGTAACAAACAGCCTTGTGTTATTAAGATCTGAATCTCTTTCACAATTTTGATGCAAAAAGGACCCAAAAAGCATTATTTGAAACGATAATTTAGCATATATATGGAATATTCAAGAAGCTACAGAATATCATATGTTCAAAAAGAAAAACAAAAAACACCCACACCCACATCTCACTGCCAAGGTGCTTAAAGAAGTCCTACCCTTCCCAACATTTATATACCCTATAGCAGGGGTAATCTACATTTTGGGAGAATAACTGTCCGAGTGCAGCATTGTGACATAAGAAAGCCTTTCCCTGGGGAAAAAATGAAGTGTACTGCATTGACAAAAGCACATATTTTGCATGTATAAGGCTCCAACGCACGCGTTTCAAGGACCAGAGCTGGGAATGATCTCTGCCTGAGTCCCTGAAGAGCACCTGTCAGAATACTGAGGTCAACTAATAAATACTCTGATTCAGTATGTAAGTCAGCTCCTGATAGCATTGGTGTGGTGCTCACTTCAAAGCCAAGCAGGAAGTGCATTCAATTCCTACAATTTTGTTCAGTAGTTCAGTATGTCTCAACTGTATCTGCTTTCTAGTATATACAGCTAGAAGAGAAGTGTTACCACTTTGGAAGAAGAAGAGTTTGGATTTGATATCCCGCTTTATCACTACCCTAAGGAGTCTCAAAGTGGCTAACAATCTCCTTTCCCTTCGTCCCCCACAACAAACACTCTGTGAGGTGAGTGGGGCTGAGAGACCTCAAAGAAGTTTGACCAGCCCAAGGTCACCCAGCAGCTGCATGTGGAGGAGCGGGGAATCGAACCCAGTTCTCCAGATTACAAGTCCACTGCTCTTAACCACTACACCACACTGACTCTCAGTGCCCTCAATCTTTCCAGGATCAGGGTTTTTTCCAGGGAGTCTTCTCTTCTCATGATGTGGCCTTCCAGTGAGCACTCAGGGCTGATTTCCTTCAGAAATCAATAAATCAAAAGCATCAATTCTTTGGCGATCAGCCTTCTTTATAGTCCAGCTCTCACTGGACCATCTATTATTATTTTTAAAATCATCCCACCTCCCTGCATATAGAAAAATGCTGTATCTGGATGAAGCCCTGAGAGGTTTCTTTTGTTTGTGCAGTGAGATTTAAAACAAACAAACAAACAAACACACACACACACACATACACACACACACACACACACAGTGGCATTCAACTTGTATGTGAACTGACCTATAAGCTGAAGTGACATAGTTTAGGAAAAGCCTCATTACTTGATTCTCCAGCTATCTAGGAACAGGTTTTTATTCTCAACAGTTTCTAATGGGTTTTAAAGGATGCATTCAGAGAAATATAGCTGGAAGAACCATGGCTGAATATTTTCCTGTTCAACAGGAATGAAGATCAAGAGAAACCTACAGTTATCCCACTCAGACATGAGAAAGAATAAAGGAATCCCAGATCCTCAGGCAATTTGTTATCATCACTGCTGAGCTGTAAAACAGCATGAGAAAACTTATTTTACAATCCTCCACACCTATGAATATATTTGACCACTCTGCTACAACAAGACAGTGGTTTGATGACCAACAGACAGCAGAAACTATTCTAACCTGCAAATGTGTTACATACATTAATCTAAATATTACTCACTCTCCAAAGCTGTATTCCTGTCTAGAATCATCGCCACCCCCGCCAAATGCCAAATAATACAACATGAAAACATAGATTCCTCACTGAAAATATTTCAGAGTATCTAAATATTAAAAATATTGCTCAATTCAATCAGAATAATTTAAATAGATACACTGGAGGGATTTAAAACAAAACAAAACAAAAAGAACTTTTGGTTTGGGTCATAGTAAGGAAGGAAGGACAGAAGGGGCACATAGAATACTCGGGAACAGCAACAGATATATAGTAGTACCTCGGGTTACATATGCTTCAGGTTACATACGCTTCAGGTTACAGAGTCTGCTAACCCAGAAATAGTACCTCGGGTTAAGAATTTTGCTTCAGGATGAGAACAGAAATCGTGCTCCAGCGGCGTGGCAGCAGCAGGAGGCCCCATTAGCTAAAGTGGTGCTTCAGGTTAAGAACAGTTTTAGGTTAAGAACGGACCTCTGGAACGAATTAAGTACTTAACCCGAGGTATCACTGTATAAAGAGGCAGGACGGGGCCATGATAAGAGACTGGCACCTTTGATGGATGCACATTAAAATGGAAAAGCATTACTTTCCTGTGATTTTTGAACTTTCGCAGAACCAGAATGCACACAGACTTCTGTCTCCAAATATGCATCAAACTACATAAGACAGCAACTTCTATGATATCCCCATTTAAAAACAAATAAAAACAAATAAACAACAACAACAACAAAACAACAATAAAACACAGTCATAGGAGGTTGGAACAGGGAGTGGGGGGGGGACCCTTCACTTCTCCACTTCTCCAAATTCTACAACCCCCACCCACAAGCTGCCTTGCTCACCACCTGGAAGTGGGAGGGGGGACGGGGTCCTCAGAAACCTTTTCCCCATGAGTGGAAAAGTGGTTGAAGGGGCATGTGAAGCGGTCAAACTGCAGAGAGTGAAAGGGTTAAGCCACCCCTCCCCAGTAGCTTCCAGTAGTTGCTCTGTGGCTAGAAAACTGCATTTGGACTGGAGGAAGAATCTCAGGGCTGGTCATATCAGCGGCCATATGAAACCCGGACACGCCACATCAGGGACGTGCGTGTGCTGTGAGGTGTGGCGGCGGCGGGGGGGGGGGGGAACCTGCATCCAATCCTATTCTCGAAACCCCTATTACAGCAATGGACAACCGAGTTCATCTCTGAGGGTTAGATCAGAAGATACAATAAGCCGCAGGCCATGGCTAATCTGAATTTCTTTCCCCCCTGAAATTAACATAACTCACATAGCACTGTCACCATGGATGCCAAAGTAGAGTACAAATGTATTCATTCAAAATATATTTATTTCGGCAGAAAAACAAAACCTGATGAGAGACAGCTTATCGCAGATTTAAACATCACAGCCAGAATATTCACATCACCTCAGACACAAGTCCTTTCAACGGAAACTCCTCATATGCTGGCCTGCAGCAGTGTGTGTTCGTGTGATAGGCACACCAGTGTGAATCATTCCTTAGTTTCGACTCAGATTTATCTTTCTATCTGTGGTAGTTTTGCTATGCTAAAAAACCAAACCCCAATACTGTTACAATAATGAATAGATGGACCAAAGCTTTCTCCTCCTTTTTTTAAAAAAAAAACACCATTGCTAATTATCAACCAGCAATGTAGCAAGTAAATGACTTGTTGTTCAGTAAGATGGGACTTTGGGATTCGTAGTATTGAATTCATAGACTTTGTCCTGGCTCTGTAAAGACTGCCTGGTATGCAGATGATATGCTTAGTCATGAGGAAAAGAGGTGGCTTCGGCATGTCTGTGGACCATCACCAGTCCATCGATTGATTTTAGGAGTTCATGAGCCTAATGAGTCAGGTAGCTCAGCTGGTAGAGCCTTAGACTCTTAATCACTGGGTTGTGAGTTCAAGCCCCCATGTTGGGAAAAAGATTCCTGCATTGGACTAGAATGAAATCTCGGGGTCCTTTCCAGCTCTGTGATTCTATGAGCCAGATGTTTTATCTAGCTGAAAAAGACTGATGGGGTGTTAACCCTTCAAAAGGCTCTTACACACTGCCACACACTATTGCGTCTCACAAACCAATGCAGGCTTGCTGGCAAAGTTGCATGCTGTGGTGCAGCTTCACACTTTACATTCTCTAATAGCATCTACACATAGCAGTTCCTGTAAGGCTATAATATTGTTCAGTCACAGACATCTTCATTAATAATAATGATGATGATGATGATGATTACTACTACTATTTCCTATTTCCTGTGGCTTCATGGTACTGCAAATGGTTCAAGTATGTGTGGGGCAGTAGATAAGCATAGTATTCTAACCTTAGAAACATAGGTTCACAATACTGGAAGCCATTATTCCTTCGCATCAATGTGAAATTGCCCAAACCAAATTTGCTATTTGCCCTTATTACTCAGTGTGCATACAGGCACAATTGTTATTTACAAATATCAGCCTTTTTTGCAGCAGATGATTTCTATGTATATTATAAGAAATAAATATTTGTGACCACTGACCCATATGTCTGTTGAGGGAAAGCCCCTAATAACATTGACTTTGGCATATTAAATGACTGTGCAAATCTCCCCTAGATTTCTGATTGTTGTGAAACTACGTATTATATTCTATTCCAAAGGTTTTTTTATGTATGGTATGTGGAGGAGATAAATACTTCACTCCTCTCAGTCCCTTTGCATGTGTCCAAAGGATTACAAGCATGTGCTGCAGATTTTATTTCTTTACTCCTAAGAGAAAGCCTTCAGGATCACACCAGAAGCTGCTTTTTAATGCCACACAGAAAAAAAGAAAGAAACAAAAAAGCTGTGATGGTGGTGGGATGGAAGTCTCTGTTTCAACACAAAACATATATCTTCCCCTGTGCATTTCTGGGCTGCGGCCACTTTTTAATAATAATAATAATAATAATAATAATAATAATAATAATAATTGGGAGGGTGTAGTGTGCCATACTTTGGGGTACTTTGTGAGACTATATTAGTTGATTACTTCCTAATTCCTGCAGTAGCAATTAATTCCAATGATAATTCATTTTTCAAACCTTGTATATATATCTCAAGGTGCAGAAGTAAAAGTTGCAGTAACATCTCTTTAACTCAATCTGTGATGGAAACTTTGTGACTTGAGAAAGTGCAAAGAAGTTTCAAGGAAGCAATACTAGCCCTTGACACGAGTAGCTTAGGTAATGGGTACTACTGCAGAGTCCACTCAGTTCATTCTGATAAACCACTTCAGTTACCATCTTAAAACAGTTTGTACAATGAAAACTGCTATTGAAACAACAGCAAAACCAACTATTGTACTTTCAGAGTGTATGTGTGTTCAGTCGTGTGTACTTTGCTGAATTAGTGCAAAAGGTGTAGATGCTTGAGGGAGTGAGCTTGTCAAATCATAGAATCATAGAGCTGGAAGGAAAGCAGGCATGCATTTGCACAGAAGCAAATGTTATCATTTGGCCAGGGCACACCCACATATCAGTCAATGGGACTGATCAATTTTTGCAAGTCAAAAAGTGTAGAGTCTCACAGATTGAGCCTCTGAAATCAACAGAATGAATGCCGGTCCACAGGTCACTTTAAACCACAGTTAAATTATTGTTTAATGGTGAAAGTACAATGCACTGGTACATGGAGCAAAAAATTGTGAGTGCTTCACTCCTCTCCTACTCCTGCTGCCACACTGCCGAGAGTTAAAGCCATGGTTTGATTTAGTTTTATGTGTGTACAGTTTGTTTCTTTCCAAACTAAACAGGCTGCTAAACTTTGTTCTTTGCTTACTGCTTATGGTTTGTTTGGAGGAAACAAACTGTAAGCCTGGGCTCCAGTGTAATGCCAAGCCAAACCATGACTTAGCCTTCTGCAGCTAAGCTTAACTGTTGTAGGTATAAAGATCGGATAATTCTGAGTTAGTTATTTAGAACGGTGATCTTCAGCAAACTTACTGAGAAATTCAATTTGAAAGTCAATATACTTATCCCAGAACGACCATCCTATGCACACTTAGCTCAGGATACTTCTGACTAAACATGAACCAAACATGAGCTATAAGTTGATTTTGGATTAGAGTGTTTGAATCAAATTTACTGCAAGATATGTATTTCTGTGGCTCAGTTTGCACATAGCATTTTTCATGTGCACAGATAGTCTTATAAATGTCTACTCAGAAATAAGTGCCATTAAGTGAGATGGGACTTGCTTCCATGTAAGTATAGGATTGCAGCCTAAGTATAGAAAAAATGCCAAAAACCCCTCACCCCTCTGCCTTCATGTATAAAAAAGGGTACAAATGTTTATTATGCCACAGTTTACATAGGAACCAAGTGATTGCCTTAACTTTGTAATTAAATTGATTTCAGTGTGGACACATGCTCCCATTTTTCACAAACAACTTTGGGGATATAATGGAACATACATTTGTGTAGAGTATCTATACCCTAACTATGCATCAGAGCTGCTATGTAATTTTTTGAAAAGTCTTGAAAAGCCAACACGAGACATACCTTAAGAATAATGTTCCAGCGTGGGAACAAACAGTAGGATATGCTGGCTATCAACAATAAACCCATTTTCACTCACTTGTCAATAACATGGCGATAACATTGGCTGCAATTTTATGTTCCTTTTCATGCTCTTGCTCACATTAAGAACTTTCACACATGGCACAACTGGTGGGAGAGTTTTTCAACTGTGTTTTTTTTTAGCTTCACAAGGGGAAACAGTCTCAGCCCAAGACAGCCAGTCTCTGGTGTAATGATCACTTTGACAGCTCACATTAAATAGGTGATTCACAAATTAACGTGAGCATAGCTCTGTTGATATCACTGCACCCTAAACTCTTCCTCCCCCAGAATGCTGAGTTGCACATATCTTCTTTTTTAAAAAAAAGACTTTGTTAAATTCCAAATTTATTGTTTGAAAAGGTGTTCAGATGGTATCCAACCTAGGTAATTTCAGAGTAGAAATTACCAACAGAAATAGACCCAACTTAAGTCATGTTTGTTAATTTAAGTAGGTCTTCTCTAACACCAGTTGCAAGCCATATGTTTCTGAATAGCAGTTGTTATGTCATCCATTATCATAACTCTTGTAGGGATAAGGACAGGAAATTTCAAGAGTATAATTTTTCATTAACAACCCTACATGTGAAGCTATCTGATTTTTCAGAAGCTGCCATCAAGAGCAATTACAGTTTTTACATGAGGGGCTCCAGGAAAAGAACAGTTTCCTCACCATATCACAACAATGCAAGGAGAAGAAACTGGTCCTCTGCCACAGCGGTATTAAATCATGACCTTGTTACCACGGTGGATCATAACTCACACATATTGCCTCAAAGTTACAACACTAACAGGAACTTGCAGTCTATAGTGTATACTGCCCTAGGGAGAAATGACAGTGGGAAACTTACAAAACACGCCTGCAGATTTGGGATATGACACCAAGGCATCATCTATTTCACAATGTATAATCTCTGTTGTGGCAGGATTATACTTGGAACCTCGCTCATGCTCCTTGCTGTGGTTTGGAAGGCAAAGAGAAAAATTATGATTTAAAAAAAAAAAATCCACCAGAAGTTTCAGCTAAATGAGGAAACAAACTTTCTCCCTTTCTCATCATCTTGACTAAACACATTCATTAGCACCACAGGTAGAAGAGGTGCCCTCTGAGTTTTTAGCATCCCAGATGGTGGTCAAGTTTCTGCAAACAAACTGTCCTGCATTATGGGCATATCCACCTGCTGCATAGACAAACGAAAGCTCACTTAATGCATCACCTCCAAAGAGCACTTATATGTATATATATAGCCCTTTCTTCCACATGATGAACGTAAACCACAGAGTTCTATAAGGATCACAGGCAGAATTCTTATCAAGAATGTGTTCTCAGTCCCATTACAGCGTGAGGAAGATACCTGGCTCAGACCTGATGCAAAGGCAGGCCACATGTGCCCATCACCAATAGAGGTCTGGGAGATTTTATTCCCCCCATTTTCCAAAGGCAGTACTTGCCAGTAAATCTTTTGCCATCACCTCTCCCTTTTTTTATCTGTATCTAGATTCTATCCCATTGGATTTCTTTAATCTGTAATTAACCATTATTTAATAGGTGGTAGCATGGGCGTAGCCAGGATATGTTGGGGGGCAAGCTTCATGTTAGGAGGTGGTAGAACCTCAGTTCATTAAGCATTTTTATTAATTTACTTGATTGGGGGGGGGGACAGCTTCCCCCTGCCTCCCCTTGGCTATGCCCATGGGGAGCATGGTAGATGTGCCCATGGCACAGGCAAAAACACACTCAACACTCTGCCTGGGAACACAGAGACTTCTTCGCACTAAATGAGTTCAGGGTCTACTTCTGGACGTCATGTAAGTGATTCCCCAAGCCCTAGTGGCCCCCGACCCCAACCACACCAGCAAGTGAGTTCTGCTCTCCCAGACGACCATTCAGTATATAGGCAGCCTTCCCATTCCCCGCTCTCTCATCCCACAAGCCAAGTGTCCTGGAGCCCCACAGGGATGCCGCTGTCCCCTCGTGCCCGTCTCAGCCCCACAAGCCCTTCCCGGCGCGCAGCCTCCCTCCGTCCCTCTACAGACCCCAGGCACGCGCCCCCACGGATCGGGCGGGAATTCCCTGCAGCGTCACGCCGCCGCCAGACGCAGCCCCTCGGCAGGCAGGCGGGCGGGCAACGCCGCCCTCCCGTCCATCCACCCGCTTCCCGCCGCGCCGCCAGAGGTTCTGGCTGCCTCTCCGGCTCACACACCACTGACCTGGCGCTGTCAACTCGGCAGCAGGAGAAACTCTTCCCGTCTAGTGGCATGAACTCCCCCGCCCGGCCCGTCTAGGGACAGGCGCCGCCTCCCAGGGCTCACGGCGCCGCTGCCCCGCCCGCCGGCCAGCCCCGCGTCCCACCCACCCTCGGCGGCGCCCGTGTGGAGCTGGCCGGAGCGAGGCAGTTTGCGCCTGTCGGGCCAGGAGGAGGCGGCGCGGGGGGCGCAATGCCCACGGGGCCACGCGAGGCCCTTGTGTGGGAGGGAGGGCGCGCGCGCGCGTTTGGCGCGCCGTGTGCCGTGCAGGGCGCTGAGGGGCGAGGGGGCGCGGGCATCTGCTCTGCGAATGGACTGGGGCTGGGGGGAATGAGTGGCCGTCGAGGCTGTCCCATGGCTCTTCTGTGGCCAAGCCCGAGAGGAGAGGACGCAGCGTGGCCCAAGGGAATAACGCGCGTGGCCGAGGTGCTGCCTCATGGTCAGGCCATTGGCCCACCTTGCGCTGTGCTACCTGCACTGGCTGGCAGCGGCTCTGCAATGGTTCCTGCGGAAGGTTCTCCCAGCCCTACCCGGAGATCGAACCGGGGACTTTTTTGCATCCATCCCAATCTGCCCGCCTCTGTCCTGACTCCCTCAGTTCTCCACCAGGGGCAGGGGACCTTCGCTTGCTTGCTGGACCAAGAGAAATAGTGACTACTGCTCCTCAGGCCCAGGGGTCCGAGGTGGGGGTGGTGGGGGCTCCCCAACCTGCTGTGACCAGAATTAGGGGGACAGTGAGTGGGGGCCAAAGAGCAGGTCCATTGGCTCCTCTTTCGCAGGAAGCTCTGCACTGGCAGCAGCTCCCCAAGGTTTCAGATAGGCACTTCTTCCTGACACACCTGGAAATCCAGAAAATTGAACCAAATGGAAGCACCCATGCACAAAAGAAGGCACAGCTGTGTTACCTTTCTCTGGGTGGTGCAACAGTTGGGACTGGACGCGCCAAACCAGAGAGAATGGCTGTGGTTGCTCACTGTCTTGCTATCTGCCTGCCCACCCACCTCCCACCAGTGGCATGTCAATTGGGACTGGACCCAGCAGGTCCAACATTCTACTGCAACACCCAGAGCGACTGGGCAGAGGTGCTTGCTCACTCGCCTGACGAAGGAGCCCACATTTGCTCACTTACCCACTCCGTGCCTGGGTGGCAGTTTTGTCCTGACTTATTGCTGCCCAGACAAGAGGAGGACAGACAAACGAGTGGAGGGGGCAGCTACTTTGTAGTGGCACTCGCTTGTCTGTTTTTTTCGGATGAAGAGGAAGAGGAGAGAAGGTGATACTATGTAGGTAACAGGCAGCGCATTCCAGAGGAGGCCTAAAAGACCCAGGGTGTGCTCCACTGGCAGTGACATCACCTGCTCTTCAGTGGCAGCTAGTCAGGGGCTGGCGCCAGTGACATCCTGAAGAGGCCTTGGTAGTTGGCCGATAGTGGCCGCCTCTGATGCCAGCCCTGACTTGAACCAGGAGGCATTGCTAAGGAACGGTAATTTCGTTCTTTAGAAAAAGAAATGGAATGGTAAAGCACAAAGCCGGCTTGGAAATTCTGCAATCTAATTATTTTAACAAAACCTGTGTGGTGGTGAAGAAACAATAGTCTGTATGCATTCAAAAGTGATGCTTCAAAGCCTTTGCCAACCTGGTGCCCGCCAGATGTTGTGGATTACAGCTTTGTTACAGTTGTGTCCCAAAACATATTGGGAGGGGGCCCTAGGCTGGCAAAGGCTGGGTGCGTTCTCGGGGTGGAATTCTTTCTGCTGAGTTCTCTCTCCCATTAAGCTGTGTCCATATGAACCTGTGAACAGGAAGCGAGTGCTGCCATTGGCAGAGTCAGGAAGGTGACAAATTCTCCCTACATAGCAGAATCTTTCCAATATTATTGTGGGGGTGGGAGGTGCTATTATGGGAAAGTTGGTAAGGTAGTGGCAAAAGCTCAAGCGACTGTCATTGGATAAGATGCCAACAGGAAACAAAGTGGTTTTCCCCCCTTCCAGGGTTTACGGGTTTTGCATGATGTTGTTGCAGAATTGTTGCAAATTTCTTGTCAGGGATCCAGGTGTATTCCCTAGAGAAGCACTTCTGATGCAAGGGGCACTCAATTCCTCAACGTGCAAGGCGCCATGGATCTGATCCAGCCAAAGCGACTGCAGGCCTTGATGTACTAAGGGGCAATATTTTGTGGTAGGGAAAGCTTTACACTTCTGTAAGCACATATAAAAATTGCAGATAGTTAGCACCACCTTTAAAGGGAATCATCCCATCTTTTCGCTCAGGTAGGGCAGATGCCTCTCTGAAGATGATGCTTGCTAGGAAACAGTTGCATCGTTTGAAAAACAAAGATAGTTTCTTGTTCTGTTACTATTGGTTTTACCAAATTTTTGCAAATTTAATTAAGAGCTGATTCAGGCCATGTCTATACATGTTTGTGAATTGTTTGAAGTGATACTCTTTTTAATTAAACAAAAAGCTTTGTTAGACTCTAATGCTCCCACATTGTATAACTCAAATATGTAGCTTGAAAACAGGTGTGGAAAGACTTGGCCCTCCAGATGTTGCCATATTAACAAAGTGTGCCCCTTGCCCTGAGACCATTTCAAGTAAAACAATAGAAATACTAAACTGACCATTCAGGTTGGTTCTGCCCCTCCCCCCCAACAAAAATCCTGGCTATGGCCATGGCCCAGTGGCTTGCCTATGCTGGGCTGAGTGAGCATAGCATTTACCTTCTGCTTAGATCGGTATTGAATCAAATGTGGACCTAGTTCAGCCCCACCAACTTGGGCCATATCTGCACACACTTGTGAATTGTTTGAAGTGATATTCTTTTTTAATACCTTTACCTATTCTGGCTACAAAAAGATTTACAGGAACAATATTGTTTTTCATTTAACTGGTAAAAAGAAAATATCCATTTAATGGTTGTAATTCTCATAACTGAGTAAAGTGCATCCCAGAGAAGATATTAATGCTTTTATTAGTAAAAAAATCCGGATTCCAAATACACACGCGCGCATGCACACACACGTAACATCTAGCCCAAAGAAAAAATAAATTATTGTGAGACAATTTTTCTTATTTTTTCTTATTACATTAAAATTGCTGACAGAAAACCATGGGAACGCTTTAACTAATAAATTATTGAACCAAACATAATTTTTCTTTGTAGGTTTTTGGTTAATTTTGGTAAACAAGACTGGCACATTAGCAAATTTTTAAAACTTAGTGTTTAAGCATTGATTTTTATTGACAATTTTAATGCATAGTTTATATTCTTTGTAAAAAGCTTAGGTCTTTTATTTACAATTAACTGATATACAGATTTAGTTAAATAAATAATTTACTTGGATCAAATACTTAATCTCATCTTATTTGTGAAACACATTTCATTGGTGATTGCTTATGTTGGCATCATAATCAGCCTTAGTATTTTGGGGTGAAAACTCAGCATAGCATAACTTGCGACTACTTTCTTCCCAAACCCAGATGGGTTGTGTTGTCTGTCCTATTTATAGATATGCATGTTTCTTTGTTACTTTCATCTTAGGTTATTTACATCACAATTGTATTTATGTCACACAAAACCCCACTTAGTTCAATTGGACTTCCTTACATTTAAGTGTGCATAGGATTGCATCCTTAGGTGACCTAGAACTCAATGCTCTGTAAGTTTATATCCGTTCAATTTCTCAGGTACTTCTCTGCATGAAGTGAATATATGATAACTGGGTTGAATAAGGGTCTGCACTGTGATTTTAGAAAGCGTATGCGGCATAAAAGCTAAAAGGGCATGGATGATATATATATCTCTTGAAAACCAGCATAAATTACTGATGACACCAGATTCCTAACAGGTTGATGTTAGACAGCATGGAAGACAACATTGAACTTGAGGAGCTCATGGGAAATTGCATTCATGGGAGGAGGCATCTTCTGCCACCTGGGAAATAATAGAACCATTGCAAAGTGATGCCTCCAGCCCCACAAGGATGTCAGGGCCCATGGTATGGAACATTCACTGAGCAGTTGAGAAGAATCAACAGATTCCCCTCCCTTTTGCTCAGTGAAGGTCATCAACCAAAGTAGTCTCAGTCTCAAAGGCAGGCCAGAAAGCAAACTGAAATGGAGCCAGAAAATCAGTTCAACCCAAAAGCTTGAATTAAGGTCTATGGAGGATTGCAGAGGCTGCTAGAATGTCCACATACTTAATCTCTCCAGGACTGTCTCTCTCCAGCCCTGTACTTTTCAAATCTGCAGTGCAACGATACATGATTGCATTTTCATAAAATTGTTGTAGTTTATCAGTGTCCAACTGCAGATATTTTATCTTAGACAATGTGGAAACAATCAACATTCCCTTCTCCATCAGCACACAGTCGGACAGGATACTATGGAACAACAAGCTGGCAATCCAAGCAGTTCTAGCCAGTAAGATAACAGTAAAGACAGCTGGTTTTGCATGATCAGAGTTTATGGTTCCTCAGCAGGCTTGTAGTCACAGCACAGCCCCTCCTTTCTTTACACAAAGCTCATTATCAAGAATGGTATCAAGCACTTGCACTGCAAGTTTAAAACGTGCTTTCAGGAACCAGGGTACACAGCAGAAAATGGAGTTGCTAACGAGATATTTATAGTATGCTAAGCTATGATTTATGTTTTTTAATAAATAAGGGGGGGCACACAACCCATAACCAAATCCAGTTCAGACATGTTGCAAAAAGGCATCTCATGCAAGCTCTGCAGACTATCCATTTTACAAGCATGACATCATTTGAGCAAGCTCTTATCGCTGAAACTCCACTTTAAAAATCTAAACTCTTCTATGTGGGCTGGTTTTCACTGCTTTGTTGTGTCCTGAAGGCACAGCGCTGCCATCTCAGAGCTACTAGGATCTTCTGCTGCTTTTAAAAATCATTTCAAAAAGCAATTCTCTGCTTCTGTTGATGTTATTTCTTAGCCTTTTTTGTTATAATGTTCTGTGTTACTGGAATTTTAAAAATATCTTATAGATTTTTCTATGTAAACCGATTAGGGATTTCACATGTTAAATAGTATATAAATATCATAAAGAAATTAATAAATAAAAAGGCTTAGGCATTTTGGGTGGAAACAGTTATCTCTTGTGCAGACATTTCAGAAATAATAAGACCAACTAATTAAACATTCTTTTTTCGTATAAAATGACATGTAACAATTAACGGAAGACATCTGTCTGGAAAGGGAGCTAAAAGGCACAAACATATTTGTTGAGTGGAATTGCATCGGCATATCATGTAAAAATGGAGGGCACAAGGAGAAGGGGGCGACAGAGGACGAGATGGTTGGATAGTGTTTTCGAGGTTACCAGCATGAGTTTGAACAAACTGCGGGAGGCAGTGGAGGACAGAGGTGCCTGGCGTTCTCTGGTCCATGGGGTCACGAAGAGTTGGACACGACTAAACGACTAAACAACAACAACAAAATCATGTAAAACTGCAGGACCCCAAGCAAAGAACAGGTTAATGGGCTCAGTTCCTCTGTGAAAGTCTTCTGCAGCAGCTCATTGTTCAAGAACAGCTCCACACTCATATAGGACCATAGAGATACTGTAAAACCATGCAGAATCTTCACAGAAATCAGCTTTCAATATGTCTTCACAATCAGAGGGTTTCTGTTTTTGTACAAGGAGTTTCATAATGCTCAAAGTTTAGAGAAAAGAAAATCCAGAAACCCTGGACAGAAGCATATATGTATTGGTGGGGTGTGTGTTCAGATAGCCACTATTTAATTTCTATTAGGTTTGTTGATACTTCCATCCTAACCTCCAACCAAGTTCAGAGTGGCATTCACAGTTCCTTTGCCCCTTCATCCTCAGAGCAGTCCTATGAGGGACGTTAGGAGGAGAGATGGTGGTTGGCTCAGAGTCCCCCGGTGAGTTTCATACATGAGTGGGGATTCGACCCTGGATTTGCAGCCCTCTTTCTCATGCCTTCTACTCTCCATTCCTCAGTCTTTTGGGTGTATTGCTTGCTAACCAAAATTTGCATTTAATATGCATTGGGGAAGATATCCAAATGTTGATTATTTCAGCAAAGGACAGCTGAGCTTTGCGCACATTTACTTAGAGTGGCTGGGCAAACCCAGCCAGATGGGCGGGGTATAAATAAATTATTATTATAAAATTATTATTAGAAATAAACCATATTTTCCCCTTTGCAACTGACTTCCAAGTAAATGTGCAGAGGCTGCAATCTTATACACACTTAGCTGTGAGTAGCACTGGGAGGATATGTCAATTTTGGTTTCTAATTTTTCCAAACTTAATTCCATCTATTTGCATTTTTTTTTAAAAAAACCAAAACCAACAACATGAAATTTATTCAGCATTTTGGTGCAGATTTTTCCCAATTAAACACATTTCTGATTTTGCCTAGTATACACATTTTTGCAGGCAATTGATCCTAATATGCAACCTTGTATGTTATCATCTTAAATATATTCATTTTTTAAATAGACATTTCCCCTTAATATGTGCGTTTTTGTAAACATTGCAAAATTAAGATAAATGCAGCTTTTGAAGGATGGTTGTGGTTGAGTGGAGCAATTGGAAAAATGGATGAAGAAATCTGCTCCTGCAAGGCTTTGATGATCTGTCTAGACAGTGTTCACGTGGAGGACTTCCCTCCACGAGAGCAGCTCCTAGGAAGGAGCAGGAGCAGGTCTCATTGGGAGTAAAGAGGAATGGCTGGGGGGAAAGCCACCTTCTCCCCCCAGTTTCTGTCCCACTGTCATGGATTGGCTGGATGCAGATGAGTGGTGGGAGGCACCAGCAAGGGAACCCCCCAAGGGAAGAAGGCTCAAAGCCAGGGGACTGGTGGTGGGATGACGATGAGCAGTCAGAGGGAGAAGAAGAAGCTGACTGTGAGGAGCAGCTGTCAGAAGCTGAAGAAGTAACACTGTTCAGTGAGCAAGAAGAGGTAGTGGCAGAGAGCAGTCCAGAATCAGAGGTAGAAGCGGAGGCTGGAGAGGAGGTGGACCAAGAGATAGGAGGCAGGGTGCTGAAGAATCCAGGGGCTCTTTCCCTCCTGCTGAGACCAGCTCTCCTCCCCATTGGTCTCCCAGAACCCACAGAGGTATGAAGAGGGCAGAGAAAAGACAGGCAAGATGAAGGACCCTGGGACAGGAGGAAACATAGATAACTGTGGGAAGGTGGGGACTGGGAGTTCTCGCAATTGCCTCATTAGGGCAAGATCTACTGGGGAGAGTTGCTGTGCTGTTTTATTTGAATAAATAGTTGAGTTCACTGACACCTTGTGAGTTATTGCTGACCTGCCCCCCGGCACCTGCCCTGACACCCACCCACCCAAAAGGCAGACAGGCAGAGCATACAAGCCTGTGGAATGCTCCCAATTTCCACCCATGGTTTGGTGACAGCCTGTCTTGACAGGTTGTAAACCAGTGATGGGGAACCTGTGGCCCTTTAGATATTGCTGGACCACCATGCCCATAATCCCGGACCATTTATCATGCCGGCTGGAGCAGCTGGCAGCTGGGAGTCAAACAACATCTGGGAGAACACAGGTTCCCCATTGCTCTTACAACAGTGAAAGATGTCAGTGATTGCAGAAGGGTCACACTTAGTGGACAGAAGCAATATTTTTAATCATATCATGCCAAGTTCATCCCAAACTGCTCAAGCAGCATTTCCCCACTTCCAGATGCCAGGTTAGGTAAGAAGCCACATTGCAGATTTATAAAAACAACAGAACCTCATTACCACCCTCTGTCGCTGATGATAATTACTCCTAAAATTGGATTGGATACATGTAGGAAATGGGTGTTATAGACTGATATAGCTCTCTCTATCTTACCTAACCTGCCTCCAGTTCATTTTTAATCATTTTGATATTTCCCATTGTGTCTTCCTATAAATGTTCTTCATACATTCCCCAGTTTTAATAGGCATAAATCACTGAGCATATCGACCTCTGTGTTCTGGAAGGAATAGGAAATTATCTAGCCAAACTTCAAGCATCTAGAGGACAATCTTACACTCTAGTAGGCTAACAGTAAATCAAATAAAATCATTCCAGCTGTGGAATACGTGCTGTTCTTAAAGTGAAAAGGTTTACTTTAAAGAACATTGAACAAATCGTTGCTGGTTTTACTCTCTATATTGGCACTGCTAGAATATCTGCCTTACCTCTTTCTGTTCCTGGGAGTAGTAGATTTGTTTGTGTACTTTTCACACATCACAAAATAGGTGCAAGATAAGGGCTCACAGGGTTACATGTAAAAGGACAGAAATTAGGCAGCAGTATTTCCTGCTAAAGTTTCAGGTAGAACCATAAGTCACACTGATACTTCATGTGGCTGGTCTACCTTTCTTGAGCAGTTGATTTTGACATGTTCTTCTCTTCTTCAAGATAAAGGTATTGCATAGGTTGTTGTTTGGGTTTATAACATGTGAGGCAATATTATTAGCAAACGGAGAGCTATTTTCTCTGAGAAAAATATTGCAGTAATTTGCAGGAAGTTCCAAAACAGCTGTTGTCACTGAACACCATTATATCTACAACAATTCTAATTATCTTTGGTAACTTTCAGTATTTGGCATCACTCCATTATTGTTCATTTTAACGGCTTTTTAAGTGCACTAGGACATTTGCCCACGAAGTGCTTGCAACCCCACCTTTGACCTTGGCACTCAGCTTTGTGACATTACAAATTCTGCAGTAGTTAATGTACAAAGTCTTTTTAAAAAACTGTATTAGAAGCAACCTATGAATTACTAATAAAACAATTCACAGATTCGGCTTTGCCTGAACATGTTTTTGTGAATATCAAAATCACAGAACCATTGTGCACGTCTGCACTGTACTAGGAAATGTGTGCAGATATACTGATGCATGTTAATATTCAATGGATCAGGGTGGGTGTGTTTAAAATAATACTGAGGCAAGACAAAAACAACACACAGCCCCAGGGATGTAAGAAGGCAATGATTTCCCTTCTGTCTTGAGTTTGTCACAATCAGCCTTGTTTCCGTTCTGTCACAGTTCAGTTTCCATCGAATACTAAGCTATTTGTTTCACACTAAATAAATTTCTTTATTGTTATGTGTTGATTTCATAAAATTTATTCACCACTTGATTGTAAAAAAAACACCCTCAAAGCATTTTACAAAAAGGATAAAACAATATATTACCAATAAGCAGAACTAACCGTTCAAGTTACGCAATTTGCATTCTTTTCAATTTACAGGAAATATCAGAGCAATGTGAAAACCATGTCATTAATTATGTATCATTTGCATGCTTAAGCACAACAACAGTGTGAACAAATACTGATCATATTTATTAGCTGATTTTCATCCCTGGTCAAAGACGAACACATCAACTGCAGCAATTTCCACTTCTGTTTTTGTCAGAATTCTCTGATATCTCTATGAAGCCCTAATGTAATAGGACTGGGGGTCTTCTAGAATCAGTTTCAAAATAAGGGCTAGTTTTCATTACACTCCAGAAATCAGTATCCTTTTGGGAAATTTGGTCTGGCTTCCTTATATTGTGTTGCTTTCCTTTGTGTGTGTGTGGGGGGGGGGGGCATTGTGGGAATGACCAGATGAGAAGGAGAGGGAGTTTGCAAAGCAGAGAAGAGAGAGGATTGTCTGTTTGGTCATAATGAATCGGATACTCTTTTATAAAAAAGATAGAATAGTCCCATTTAAATTTGAAGAAAAAAGAAAAGAAAATGATAAGCCAATACCAATTATTCTAAATATCTTTAGACGTTATGGGCTTGCAAATGAGGAATTATGGCACTACAACTCTAAAAACTGGAAAATAAATTGAATCACAGTGTCATTGCAGAAAATCTGGTGCTTCAAGGACATCTGTTACCTTTAAATAGTGCTGTAAAGCAGCGAGAATGAACTGGCTTGTCAAATCAGCCATGGACCAGGTTAAAGGTTTGGGAACAGAACTCACCAACAGAGGTTGAAAATTGTAGACTGAAAGCCTATTGTACACACCGCCATCAGGATACTGGAAAAGAATTATGTGTTGCTGTAGCACAAATAAGAAACTAGAGTAAAATATATACATAGGTAGCAGCTGATGACTTTTTTTGCCCCCTTCGTTTTATACCAGATCTGCAAATTATGTGACCGACCGTGCTAACCAAAGCCCATCAACAATACATTGTGGCCTGCCAAGTGCTTGACAACCCCCAATTTTGCAGTCTTGGGCAGTCAGCAAAGCCAAAAGGTACACTGAGTCTAGTGGTGGTCTGTATTGGCTTAGATGCCTCAGATGCAGGTTTGGAATGACAGACATTGACCGAAGCAACAAAGAGTGCTGTGGCACTTTAAAGGTGAACACAGTTACTGTAGCATAAGCTTCCACGGATCAGAGTCCACTTCGTCCATTCAAATGTTTGGCATCTGCCCCACAAACCTCCTGCTCCTCTAGATTTCTCTTTGCTTACAGTTAGCCAGCACTCCTCACTCCTTCCCATGCCATGCAACTCTGCATTTCACAAAGTTATGTGGGAGGAAGAATATGAGCTGCACAAGAGTTTGCCAGAACAACACAAAATGCTTGCTAGTGCGGCTACAATTCTAACAAACAGCCTGATCAGGATTGACTTACCAGGGGGTGGGGTGGGGGAATCTTAGCAGTTTCCATATGACATTTTCTCTCCTATCTTGTAATTCTATAACCATGTTACAATAACTACTGAACTAGCATGGAAGCTGTCCCATGTGTCCCTTTACAGAGTACTAAAAAAAGCCCAACCAGAACACTTTTCCCATAATTAATTTCCCAATGAAATATGTCCCTCGGCCCATATTTAAAGCAGAGTTACACTGGATAGCTTCCAGTCCTCAGGAATTTTTTCAAAAGCGAAACAAAACCCTTTACTGTGCTAGCGCTGTTGCTTCAGTTGTGCCATTTTGGAATGTGTGTGCGCTTCATTGCTAAGGTTCTTCCAGCCATCACTGAACCTAAGATTACTTCAAATTTCTACCCTCATCGCAAGGGAGCCCTGCAGCCAAAACTCAAGTACAGAGTGTTTGCTCTTTAGAATTCCAGACACTCAAGCGGAAGCCACGTCAGAAAAACGTTCGCAAACTTGCTTCTGGGTTTGTGGCATTCTGGACCCGATTTGTTCAACAGCTAAGCCATTTGATAACCAAGGTTCAACTGTGTACATATTGGTACTTGGAGAACTGATACAGTCGTACCTTGGTTCTTGAATGGATCAGTTCCTGAATGCCAAAAACGTTTTTCGGAAGCCGAACTTCCGACGCGGCTTCCGCTTGAGTTCAGGAAGCTCCTGCAGCCAATCAGAATCCATGCTTTGGTTTTTGAATGGTTTCGTGAGTTGAACGGACTCTCGGAATTGATTAAGTTTGATAACTAAGGTATGACTGTATTTCTAATAGTCAATATAAGGAGTTGGATGCAACAAAATGTTGTGATATGTGTGTTAAGGGGGGGGGGGAATAACCTTCTAAGGTCTCCCGTCTTAATCTTAGTCAGGACCCTGCTTAGAGCAAGTGAATGGGTAGGCACCAGCTGACAAACAACTGTGTGAAAACAGAGTACATGAACAGCCAGAGACCTTTACTTTGACATGCCTTTTCCTCCACCCTCCTTTTCTAGCTGTTCCATTCCATTATTCCTCCACCCTCTTTTCATCTCAACAGTTAATTCTCATTGGGCTATCATGGTGGCTGGCACTCGGAGAACTGAATGGTAATTAGAAAATAGAATGAAGACAAATGATGCTTCTATCCAGGCCTTCTTCCAAGGAACCCTCCTTTTACCCTCACAAGCTACTGAGGTACATTATGCCAAGGAAGAGCAGTTGGCCCAGGTTCATCCTGTCAAGCTCTGAGACTGTGTATGGATTCGAATGGAAGTCTTTCCTGGTTCCCGCTCTTCTTTCAAGGCTCACACAACAAGCCTTCTGAGTTAGATTAGCCGGAGAGATAGTGCTTGGCCCAAGGTCACCAAGGAAGCCTTGAGGCTGTGCAGGAAATACAATGTGACCCAAATGCTACAGCAAGCTGGCTCTCTCAGCAAGTGGCAGGTTATTGTCAGTAATTTGATGCAATTCTGGGAAAACTAAGCTATGTATGTTTTCCACTCAGGACATGTTTGCACTTAACCTGGTTCTGCAAAATAATGGTGTTTAGGATCTAGTCTTGTGGTAATTTTTGTGAGAATGGCTTTCCCTGTGCTGTTCTTGTCGAAGCAAGAGGACATCACCAACTTTCTCAGGAAGGAGAAAAGAGGTACTGGTTACTGGTAAGATGTTAGGTATATGTATTGACTATCAGATGCATTTCAGTAGGAAGATGGGGAAACTGAGAGGGACAAATCATGCTACTCTTTCATGAAACCTCAGACAAGATTTCCTGAGGGGAAATTGCTTAACCCCAGCATTGCAACCCTCTTAAATATACTTCTGGAGGAACTAAAGAAGTACATAGTGACAAGCTACACCTGCAGACATCGATTTATTTATAAAAAATATCAGCCACAATTTCATTAAAAATATCAAAGCATTTTACAACAAAAATACATAGAGTAAAAACCAAATATATATATATAAAACAGACATCAACTAACCATTGCGGGAAGATGTATTCTTAATTACCTGCATAGGGCTAGTGTAATTTTCAGTGAACATTTAAAAGTTGGCACAGAAGGCACCTGCTGAATCTCTGTTGGCAGAATATTCCAGAGAACTGGGCCAATGGCACTTAAAGCTTGGCTTCTTGTTTACATCAAACGAGCCTCACCAATCTGGGCAATGGCCAATGATGCTCCTGTAGATGATCTCAATAATCAAGATATTATATTAGGGTTCAAGCAATCCCTGAGATATCCTGGACCTAAATTGTTCAGGACTTTGTAAATCAGAACAAGGACCTTGAACTTGGATGGGCAGCCAATGCAGCTTTTAAAAACAATGGTAATCTGGCAGCTGCATTCTGGCAGCTGCACCATCTGAAGCTTTCGAACCAGACCCAAGGGCAGCCCCACATTACAGTAATCCAGCCTCGAGGTCAGCAATACATGGACTACAGTAGTCAGGCTTTTCCTGTTCAGGAATGTGAGACTTGTAACATTTCCTTCTGTTAATGGCTAGCTTGAGCTGGCATATGCCTTGAAAAGCAGGACAAAAAAAAATGGTTACAAATAAATAAATGGGCTACCTCACACTCCTCCACAATAGTCTGCATTATGTAAGAACAATCTAGACCAGGGTTCTTCAGACTTGGGTCCCCAGATGTTGTTGGAATATGGATCCCAGTTTAGCTGGTGGTCAAGGAAGATGAGAGTTACGGTATAATCTACCAACAGCTGGAGACCCAAGGTTGAAGAACACAGTTTAGGCCAAACCACTGTCTATCTGCACTCTCAGCATGAATTTATTTGGCATGCTTGGCATATGTATAACTTTGAGTATCCCATAGTAGAAAATAAGAGTGATTACAATGAGATGCAAAGGAGTATTGTGAAATGAACATTTTTCTGCAGGTTAATGAGTTTAGGAACTTGGCCACTGTGTTCATCAACTGAGGGACTTTTCCTTTCTTTGCAATTAAGTTTTTACACAGAAGTCCTAGAGGGGAAATTAGAAACCTGTCAGTTCATGGCCTAAAGAGGTACTTTTCTGGAATATTCAGCTCCAGTGTGCTTCCAACGCTGGTGTTTGAAGCTGAGAATGTGTGACGTTAGCCACAATTCATATATATGCTGTCATTTCTTGAGAAAACTGCTGTTTTGTGCATCTCCCCTCAAATTAGCTTTCATCCAATTTGAAAATGAAAGTCGCAGTTAAGCTGAGGTGTGTACAGGCCTGTGCAGAGCTTGTCTGAAGCTCGGGGCGGGAATCTTGTCCATGAGACACATCACTGTGGCGCCACTGCCTAATCTGATCTGATACTGAATGATAGTACGCAGTAACACAGGTCCAAATTTTACTGTTGAAGCCTTCCAGTGAATATGGATAGGCATGGCTGTTTTGCCCATTGAGTCTGTGGTTGGCTGGGAGGCATGGGGCATTTTGGCATGACAGTGTAAGTCCAGCAGGCCCCTAGTGCCCTCCCGTCCCACACCAGCTGGCTTAGCCCTCCAATGCCTGGGCATAATCATGCGATATCTCAAGTTCATGACAGTTTTTTTTGGTTCACATGTTGTGTGAAGGGAGCATGCAGAGTATATCTAAGACAATGTATAACAATGATATTATTTTTAAAGTGCAAAGTGAACTTATATTTTTCATCTTGCAAGGGTAGTTTACATGTGAGAACAATACTGATGCTACCAAAATGAAACAAGAGCAAAATCTAATTCAATGAATATATATAAGCATATAATAGTTGAAAACCAATGCAAAATTATGTTTTTATTATTATGCTCCATAAAATGTGTTCATAATGTTGTGCGCAGTCCTGGGATCTTTTGATAAAGGGCAGTACTGTATATGAATTGAATAACTAACTAAATAATCATTAGTAGCATGAGAAAACTCTTAAGATAACAAGCACAGAATAAACAACGTTGTTCACTCAGGAAACAGTGGCTGCAAGGCGTGAAAGGTAGGTAGAATAAGAGCTTCATGCTGTAGCAACAGGACTATGTGTGGAGCAACAGCAACCACAGACTATTCCAGCATAAACCATGTGGTCAATAGTATTTAGCATCACTTATCCTTGATTTAACAAGTAGGAAAATTTCCCCATGTTTTTCCATTCTGTCATTGTAAATGCACCATCTCTACCTTCTGTGATACCCAAAGAAACTGCAATCTCTATGATTCCAAATCAATATATATTCTCTTTGTTTACTTTCTTTTTGCAAGACTCTTTTGGAAGGAAAGCACGAAAACACTAGTCCAGTTCAGAATGGTTAGAAACCCATTTAGTAAAGATGCAGAAGAGTTTACTCAAGTCTGATTTCATTTCTTAATGGGAGATTTTTATTTAATGTATCCTAGAACCAACATCAGCAAGTAGGGGATCTGTTCAGCATTGATTCAGTCCATTGAAATATACATTTTCAAAAGACTTTTTAATTTGTGAAAGGCAGATTCCATGAATAGAATGAACAGGTGATTTTAGAATAGTGGTGATTGGTGCCTCCAAAGTTTATAGTCCTGAGGGTGGATTTTTTTCAAAATTACTATCACCATGATCATAAATAAGAGATCCTGGAGAGAGAGAAATAACCCATTAGCTATTATGGTTTGTATTCAACAAAATTATACTCTGAGTGGAGATAAATGCTTCTCAACTTGCAAAATAACTGTTATTGTTCAGCTCAAATGTTTCTGATGCAACACGTTCTTAGGCTGCAGTCCTACATACTTACCTGGAACGTAGCTCCATTGAAAGCAATGAGATGTCTAAGGATTTAGCATTAACAGATGCTAAAAGGCAGCTAGAGACTTGGTTAACATATGCATCTGTTGGTTTGTAGAAAATTCCTGATTCTTTGAAGGGAGAAATGAAGACTGTGATGAAAATGTCAACTAGCTCAACTATGGTGATGATATTTATGTTGCTTTGAAACCTCCTACAGCATCTTTCTGTAGTTCAGTTGGATGTTGATGAATATGTTAACTTCAAGGGGACCTGCGTGTCCTTATTTACATATACCATTAACATTTCTTTCTTTCTTGTCTATTAATACCTTTTTATACCACCTCTGACCTCCTTCTCCAGGTACAAAGGTTAAAGACGTAATGCATCAATAGAAACACAAGTGCAATATTAAACATTTAAAGCACATTTAGCAGTGTGGACGTTGACAAGCATTTACTTAAAATTTCACCAGTATGTGTGAATCCCGGAAGCTTGACTCACTTGTACTTCCTCTCTTTCTGTATACGAGTGACGTATAAAATCTCTTATAGTAGTTCCCTTATTCAGAGACCGTATGCAAGGTCACAGATGTTGTCATCTGAAACTGCTTCCTCCGATATTGACTGAGCTTGACTAACTTGTATAAACTGTGCGGAAAAATCAATGTAGGAACTTAACTTTCTCAAGATTCCCCACCCACCCCCGGAATAAAGTTATCACCCAAGCCCTACTAAACCCTTTATTTCCTCTTTACAGAGTGTGCTGTATCTAGTGACTAAGAACAACAAGGTTGTACCATCGGTGGCTGAACAGGGTCAGTGGTCACATCCATACTTGGCATGCAACTTTAAATTCTTGGACCCCGTTCCTTGCATCCTGATGCTAAGAATTCTATTTATTGCTGTTTTCACAATAGCCTTTGGAGACTGCCTGCTCTGAGAACACAATAGTGTACCCCCACAAAAGTTGCCAAGATTGCAGAACTGGACTTCCTCTCTTGGCACCACTCAAATATAGGTGAGCCTGAGCAAAGGTCCTTTGCCAAGCAGGCTTCAGCAAGCGATTGTAGGCCACCCTCAGTTCTTAGTGAGGGGTAAGGGGAAGCGGGATTTCTCTCCCTTGACTGACAGAGCGTGACTGGGGGGGGGGGGGGGGACAGGAACTCAGGTATTTTATTTGCTGTGCCAAGAAATAATGCAATAGTCATTTCATAAGTTTGATTACAGTTAGGACAACTTAGCAAATGAATTTACTTAGAGTATAATGAAGGCAGTACCTGGCAGAAGAAAAATATTCCACCCTACCCATAAATATTTGGTAGCATCTTTATGTCCATGTTGATTTAGACATAAAGGGATTAAAAGAAACTGAAGTGCTGATATCACAGGAACCTGGAGAAACAATTCTAGGAATTGTAAGGGAGGAAGGGAGAAGTGGGATGAGCTCACTGTTACTCCCGTGTAAGCTATTATTCTCCACTTGTTCCTCTTGACTTATTGTTTGTGGGTATTTTTAGACTGCAGGCCTATAGGCAAAGTTTGTTGATTCTAAGTCCGCCTTGTACAGTGCCTGAACTGCTAAGATGCTTAACAAATGGTTGTATATCTATCTCTGTAGCTACTGTATATCACCATATATAAATGTGTGTGTGTGTGTGTGTGTAATTATACAGTATGTTTGTGTGTGTGTGTGTGTGTGTGTGTGTCACCTTCATGGTGGTGTGACATTTTATTTTATGCTGTTTGATTATGTCTTGTGTGCTTTTTATTCCTTTTTTCTTTTACGCTGCTTTGGGATTTTAAAATACGAAAGCAGTTTGTAAGCATTTTAAATGAAATGAAATGATAATTTAATATGCTGCCTACTATCCAGAGTTCTCTTGGCAGCTTCCAAGAAAACATCAAAATGTGAAAAACCAGACAACAACAATTTATTATTTGTACCCTGCCCATCTGATTGGGTTGCCCTAGCCACTCTGGGAGGCTTCCAACAGAATATAAAAGAAACACATGATACATCAGACATTAAAAGCTTCCCAATAAAGGGTGGTCTATGCAAAACGTCATATAATTGCTTATCTCTTCAGCATCTGATGGGAGTAGGGTTACCATAGTTCAAAAAGTAAAAACCAGGACACCCCAAAAGTTTTTACGAAAACACCAAAAAACCCCAGAATTTTTCTTTGGACGTGCCTAAGATCCAGGACAAAGTGCCACCCTTTGGAATTCCCCCCCAGACCTCAATTCTGCCTTTGGAATCACGTGAATGTCCAGGAAAACCTGGACCTACGGCAGCCCTAGATGGGAGGGCATTCCACAAACCTCCTTTAAGGCCATCCAAGTTGGCAGTCATCACTTCCTCCTGGGGGACCAAGTTCCATAGTGTGACTATGGAAGAAGTGCTTCCTTTTATCTGTCCTAAACTTCCTACATTTCAGCTTCATTCTTCATGCGGAAGTCGCTCCATCCCCTTGATCATTTTGGCAGCCCTTTTCTGAACCTTTTCCAACTCAACAACATCCTTTCTGAGGTGAGGCAACCAGAACAGTATACAATACTCCAGATATGGTCACAGATTTGTATAACGGCATTATGATATTGGCAGTTTTATTTTCAGTTCCTTTCCTATTGATCCCTAGCATGGAATGTGCCTTTTTACTGACTACTGCCACACTGGGTCAGCATCTTCAATGAGTTATCTACTATGGTCCCCAAGGTCTCACCCCTTGAAGTAACCAATGCATGAACTACTATGTCCAAGCTTTCCTGGCCCAGGAACTGTCAAAGCTGCAGCTGGTCAGGCTGTACTTACTTTCCTAGGGGAAAGCCCTATCGACATGGGGCTGACTTCTGAGTAAACATGCCTAGGATGGAACTTAAGCTAGGACACTGAAAACCAAAGTCCAACAGGTCCTTTTTGCATACTAGTGAAGGGATTGGCAAACATGCAAAGCTTTCAACATCCATTACACGAACAATAATTTCCGTGTAGTGTAATTTTATTGTTTATGAAAAATAAAATTGGTGCCTGCTTAATCATATCTCTACAGAGCTGCTGCTTGTTTTGTCTGTGCAATCACACATTTTTGCAATGTTGACCCTGGCTCTTGGGAGCCTCATTTTAGACTGCACAATGTGCCAATACAGTGTGCAATGTTGGCACGATTTTGATGAAAACTCTTGGAGATACGCTGCATTTTGCAACTCTGGTGCAGATTTATTTTTCTGGTTTGTGTATCTTGAACAGAAATTGTTCTGGGCTTTTTTTGAGATTACATTTTGCTTGGAGTATCACAATTACAAGGGAGAAAAGAGCTTTGTCAAATACGAAAATGTTTAGTAAAATCCAAATTTCTGCAAAATCTCAAACAAGGCCTTTCTTTGTCTTCCTTAATATTAAGTAGGGAATTTGATATTCAATATTCCTGCCTCAGGTTAAGTCCTCATTCCTTGTAATACTTAGATAGACTTATCTGTTTTATGAAATGGCCACATCAAGCCATTTCATCACCCACCGCATTGGCTGCTGAATGTTTAGGGAAACCTACCTGTGTGCCATTGAATGGAAAAGCATGCAGAAACAGCATAGGTAAGACTTTCTAAACCTTTGACAAGGGATAAACAAGGGAAATGTGCATAGGAACCAACTCCCCCAAAGTTGATGTGCAATTACTATTCAAATGGTATGCATACACTGAGTCTTGTGATCAATTATGAGGAGCACCCCCTGGAAATGTGGCTGTTGATTCTCTTGGATTTCTTAAGGGCTCTTGATACACTTGGCCATGGTATTCTTCTGGATAGCTTTGTAGGACTGGGGTCTGGGGCATGGTTTTTTAGTACTTCAGTTCTGTCTCTTAGGCACTTTTCAGAAAGGAGTCCTGAGTGGTCACTTAAGGGGTCTCACAGTAATCTATTCTCCCCTCCAGTGCTTTTCAATGCCTATATGAACCCACTTGGCGTGGTTGCCCAGAGTTTTGGAATGGGTTATGATCAATATTCTGGCGATAACCCATCTGAACCAAGTATTAGTTTTGATGTTTAATGGTGCTCTGACATAATGGAAGGGATTAAGGTGAATAAATTGAAGCTCAAGCTAGAAAAGCTCATGGTGGGTAATGTCACAATTCGCTGAGCGCCATTGGGACAGTCCTTCTCTTCCAACCTGATCTACCTCACACGGCTGTTGTGAAGAAAAAAGTCAGGAAAATAACTACCCTTGAAGGAAAGGCAGGATTGTAAAGTAACTTTTCTATAAATATAATATTCAGTGGCAGGCCTGTGCTAGGTATCATATCTAGTTCTGACCAAAATGATGGATTGTCATTTTCTTGAGAAAAATTAGAACAATACGGCTTGCTTGCTTTTGACCAATTGCAAGCTTTATCTGGTCTTGGCATTTAACTTTGAAAAATAGTATGTTGTTTAGCCTGCATTTTACTGTAGTAACTGTGAGAGGGACATAAATCTAGACTTTAAATAATGGGGGAGGGGAGGGAATATATAGGTGACATGGACAGTTCAGATGAAGGGCTGGTATACCACAGATTCATAGAATGGGTCGGAGTTCCCCCTCCTATTATTATTATTGCTATATTAGCCAGAAGCAGTGGTTTCTCTAGGGAGGGGGAGGATGAGAGAACGAGTGTGGGTGGTGCAGTGGAATTCACTTTGGTTGGCTGACGGTTCAGCTCTCAGCAAAAATATGCTGACTTGCTTCTCGATTGCTGTGTTTTAAGAAAAACAGTGATTTCTTAATCCAGTAAAGTTTGCTAGTACAAATAGTGACATTGACTTATAGATGGAACCATTGCACATATTCCAACTTCTGTGGATCCCACTGTGATCAGCAGCCTAATTCTCAAAGGCGCTTTGCCCCAGAATGGACCTCCCTGAAGTGAATGGGGCATTAGAGCAGACATTGGGACATTCACAATTTCATTCAGCTTGACTGTTTAGTCTTGAGGTTTGAGACATTAGATTGCAGAGCCAGGATGTTAGGTTGCTCTAACTAGTTGCTGGGGCTTCAAAATGAGAGGTGTAGACAATCCCCATTGGTATTAGTGGGGTGGGAGTGGGGGGAAGAGATATACCACTGCTATAAGGGCAGCCCAAGACACAGTAGCAGCCTCTGGTGACTCACACCATAGGACTCTTGTTTGGGAAGGAAGCAAGAGATGGGAATCTGAGCCCCACCAGGAAGAAATGTCTGAAAAACACATGTTATATCTGAGGCAAAAGAGACAGAGGTTCCAGGACGAATCTACACTGCAAACTCCACAATGCAGTTCCCTAACCACTTCGTTTCTTGTCTGCTCCTGGGACATTTGTCTTTCTGCAGTCTCCAGCCACAGGACTCTTTCTTTTTTATGAAAAAATTTTTTTTTTAAAAAAATTGAATAATGACAAACAGGTCACAGAAAAAAAGGAATGGGAAAACAGTTTAGGGAGGGAGGGAGGGAGGGAGGGAGGAAGGAAGGAAGGAAGGAAGGAAGGAAGGAAGGAAGGAAGGAAGGAAGGGAAAGTTGTCACAATTGCCAATAAGGAAATATAGGATACATTTATGCAATTTATTGAGTCAATAATAAAACATGCCCAGAGGGAAAGGATGCATGGTCTGTAATTACAAAGGCTTCCATGGTCTAAATCAAAACCACTACAATTTTTTTATTTCAAATAATAAGATAAAAAGTAACTTTGAACTGCATGAAATTTAAATACTTGCCCAGTCCTACAGTACCTGATGCTCCTGAGCCTCTGCGTTTGCATATAAAATAAAATTAGACCAAATGGCAAAGAAGTGATCTTGAGGGCTTTGGTCCCTGGACACTTTTAGTTTGTGGGAGATTTTCTCAAAAATAGCAGTTTGTAAAATCTTGGACTAACAATAGTCCAGATTATTGAGAGTAAAAGTCTTCCCAAAATGGGCAACTATGGCCCGGGCTGCTGTCAAAAGATGAAAAATCCATTCCTTGTTGTTTGTGGCTCTGATCCAAAACAAATTCAGAAGAACCAGAGGAGAAGAGGGAAGAATCGTTTGTCTTGTTATCAATGAAATAGTTTGTCTTGTTATCAATGAAATCAATGAAAACCACTCTTCTCCAGAATCCTTTTACCATGGGACAGTCCCACCACATATGCTGGTAGGTCCCAGTATCCTGGCACCCACTCCAGCATAAGGGGAAAGCACCCTCATGTATGAAAGAAATTAATTGTGGTGTTTGAGCTGAAAGAGATCTTTGTGGGCCTTGGACCAGAGCTTTTCCCAATGTTCTACTTCTATCTGAACTTACCAGTTATGATCGTAATAGGACCTATGATTTTGATCTGAATAAAAGTACAGTGGTACCTCGGGTTAAGAACTTAATTCGTTCTGGAGGTCCGTTCTTAACCTGAAACTGTTCTTAACCTGAAGCACCACTTTAGCTAATAGGGCCTCCCACTGCTGCTGCACCGCCGGAGCACGATTTCTGTTCTTATCATGAAGCAAAGTTCTTAACCTGAAGCACTATTTCTAGGTTAGCGGAGTCTGTAACCTGAAGCGTATGTAACCCGAGGTACCACTGTAGTGTATCACTGAATTTTGTGCAACAATTATTTTTATTCTGCGTCCACAACAACTGACTAAGGATTATACAGTTATTCATTTGCACAATACAGCCCTTCTGCATACACCTGAATGAGAGAATTGCTGGAAATGATCGAGTTCATGTATTACATTTGTCCATATGAATGAGTAGCTGGAGATGGTTGGCCTTGCTCAAGTGAAGAGGAAAAATAAAACCCTGTTAGGCAGATTACTGACTTTACCACATTCTGTACTTGGTATATTTCCCAGGACTTTCTAAAAACAAAACACAAGTGACTTGCGTTTAGCCTTATTGGCCAACTGCTTCGGTAAGAAATCTTCCCCATCCTTCTGGTATGTGTGATGCGGATATCCGGTTTGCCTTTCTTGCAAAGCCACATAATTGATAATAGCTACCCGTACTTGTCTTGCTGGATTTTTCAGTAAACTACCTTGGAGAATGTAACCTTTACCGGCATCAGCAGGTCAAGTGATGTTGACCAATAGCTGGGAAAACAGAAGTTCTGGTAAAAGCTCTTGTTTTTCATGTTTCTTCTTCTATTTATATGCTGAAAGTTTCCTGCGGTGTCTCACCTGGCCAACGGCAATGATAACATCTTTAGGGTGTGAAGATGGGGAGACTAGGTAAGCAGACAGAAGGCGGGGGAAAGTCCTAGGGCAGAGGGGTATCACTCTAGCTAACCATAGCCCTGCTGTGCAGAGATTACACTTGTACAAATGTACGCATGGATGTGCTTGTATGCTTGGTCCAAGTGTCCACTTTCACACTAAACCAGTGGTTCTCAACCTGTGGGTCCCCAGATGTTGTTGGACTACAACTCCCATCATCCCTGAGCTCTGGCCTTGCTAGCTAGGGGTGATAGGAGTTGGAGTCCAACAACATCTGGGGACCCACAGGTTGAGAAAGGCTGCACTAAACCATGGCTTAGCATGGCAAGCACAAGCTGTAATGATTCAAGAGAGCCTTGGGTTTGTGCACTACCCTCTCATCCTCCTAGGGAGGAAGACAGGAAGAACGTTTCCCCCCCTTCCCCTGAATCTTGTGTTGTCCAGACCAGGGGTTGTGGTTTATGACAAACTCCCCTTGGTTTAACAAGCTGCAAACCATGGTTTGAAGTTGGCCTGTTTTGAAATGGAGTAGACTTTGTTACAAACTAGGATGCCTGCTCCAATTGACACAACAAACTGAGATTTCGCCAAAAAAGAAAAGTCCACCCTGCTAAAGTCCACCTTTCAGCCATGTGGGTGATGCATGACAATGGTCTGTAAACACCTGTAACATCTATGCATGTAGGCTCTTTGGCTGAATGCTTGGCCATCATCCTGACTGGGGATGGCAAGTGCAAGTTTCCCCCTCCCTTGAGATGTCATCCGAAGAGCATTTGGGGTTTAAGTTGCATTGAAATCATCACCAACCTTTCATTCCTCTGCTGCTTCAAATAAGGGATCACAATGAGCTTTTCTCCCTGGAAAAGACCCTGATGTTGGGAAAGATTGAGGGCACAAGGAGAAGGGGACGACAGAGAACGAGATGGTTGGACAGTGTTCTCGCAGCTACCAGCATGAGTTTGACCAAACTGCGGGAGGCAGTGGAAGACAGGAGTGCCTGGCATGCTCTGGTCCATGGGGTCACGAAGAGTCGGACGCAACTAAACGACTAAACAACAACAACAATGAGCTTTTGTTACACTAAATCGGTAAAACTTGTGAGTAGGTTGTAACTGTATCTTGCCTGTGACTTTTTGGAGAAATGCAGTCAGAGAAGCACAACTGACTTCCACCTTGTTCCATGTTTGCTGGTTTTTGTGTGACATAAATGAACTCCTGGGCCCCCACGTGACAAGCATTGTTTGTGCATATGTGAATGTATTTGATACATCAAGTTGCTCTTCCCTGCTTTCTAGGACCCAGGAGACCAGGGTTCAAATGCCCACACCAGTAACGGAGGAAGGGAGGTGAGGGGGGTCATGGGGGGCACAGGGGCTGCAGGATGCCCTCCAGTGGGCTGCGTGTGGCACGTGGCCTGCAGGGTGCCCCAACTGCTGCCTTCCTCCTGACTGCGGGCCCCCTCTAGCTGAGGGGGAGGAAGCTGACCCCTGCCCTGGCTCCCCTTGCCCAGTGGGAGGCTTGCCCCACCTGCATGGGCAGTTAGCCAAGGTGCCTGAGCAGCTAGCTACACTGCTGCCCCACACAGCCATGAAGCCCACAGCGGGTGGGCTTAAGAGCCAACCTACCTCACAGAGTTGTGAGAATAAAATGTAAAAGGTGGTGGTGGGGATAGATAGTGTGTATGCCACCTAGAGCTCCCTGGAGAAAAGGTAGGATATAAAATAAATAGAAAGAAAGAAAGAAAGAAAGAAAGAAAGAAAGAAAGAAGAGAACACTAAGGGTGCTGCTCAACTAAATTTTACTGAGTAGGCCCATTGAAATTACTGAACATGACTAAACTACCCCGATTCATTTCAATCGGTATATACTCAGTAAAACCTATCGATTAAATATCAGGAAGAACATTCTGGCAGTGAAAGCTGTTTGACCGTGGAATGGACTCCCCCGGAAGGTGGCCATGCCCAGTGATTCAGTTCCAATTGTTTTATAATATTGATAAGCTCAGTAATTTTCTTGTTCTCTGGTGTTCTTCTGTTGACAGAAGGGAGGAAGTGAGTTTTAAAAAAACTCACCACCCCCTCACATCATATGAGGGATACAGGATGAGATAGCATGGCCTGGCTTTATCCTTCAGGGAGTGCTGCACATTGCATCATTCTGCACACATGCCGGTTTAGACTGGTTATGGTGGCAGTGCCATAAAATTATATTTGATTTCCTGATGGGCAAACAAAAAAAATAAAAAATTACGCATTGTTACAATTAACATGCTGGATATTTTATACGCACATTCCCAAAGAACCTTCCCATGAGGAATTTAAATGCATTCAAAAGGGGAAGAAAATCTTGGACACAGAGAAGCAAGCAATTCTCCCAATGTCTTTCCAAATATGAACAGCACAAGGTATTGCGGACCCTTTAAAAATCTACTGTCATTATTTTTTTTTTAACAACAGTGCAGACGCATACAGAATTTAGACTTGAGAGGCTTCTGGAAATATTCTTAGAGAGTTATGCTCAAGACAAAAGAAAAAGAATTACACACTACCTCCTTCTTTAGTTTATACCAACCAGCAGCTTATCCCGGGCTGCGTTGTTTTAAAGTGCAGAAAGAAGGGTTCCTTAGTCTAACCCATCCAAACTCCCTGCACATAGAAGACAAGCATGTCAAGGAGAAAGGTCAGCTGAACCCATTCTTCATGATGTGCTAGTTTTCTCAGTGCATTGCAGGATATTCTGAAGAAAAGTTTTGTGACTGAATTACATTCATTGTATAAACCGGCTCAGAGTTACTGAAACACGTGGATTTAGAATAACCACTTCCTGCACATATTGCGCCTTGCTTCTCCTAAGCCTCTTCCCTACCTTTATCTTATTCTTTTCACATTATTTCCCCTCCCAGTACAAGTAATTTATTACTCCACACTGGGGTTTTTTACAGCACAGATTCAGTTTTACCAGGGATTTATCTGAGCTGGGATTCTATTAGGACATTCCTCTGAAACCTGCTCTTGGTGCTAGGATTCATCCTGCAACACACAAAGTATGAACAATGTCCTGAGAGAAGACACAGGATACTTTTCATCGCCATCAAAAAGGAACAACCAAGCTACATATATGTGGATTTAGAGCAAGTTCTCCTACTTGAGGAGTGTTAAATTATACACAGACCTGAGCAAGAATATTTTCAGAGGAAAATTAAGTAAGCACACAGTGTAATAAGATGGGTTTTGAGGGACATGCTTTAATTATATATATATATATATAGAGAGAGAGAGAGAGAGAGAGAGAGTTATCTAACTATCCATCACTCTGTCAGGTATTACTGGAATTAAATCAAATATAGGACACCTGCAGAGAGGTATATTAGAAAGCCAAGTGATTAGCCTTTCTTGAATCAATTTCTTATGTCACTAGTGTTGAACTGACATATTGCCATACAGATGTTACAGAAAGTGTTAAAAGGTACTCAGTCCATGATGAAGGCAGTTTCAATGCTCATACAACACATCTGGAACTCACACATATCAGTTTGTGGGATATGTGCAAGTTCCGATACAGCGCATAACATAGTATTACTAGGAAACACAAGTCACTTTTGCATTTTTCCTTTGTTTCAACTGCCTGTTTATCTCAATCCCTGAAGTTACTGCTCTGTTTTTCTGAGCCAATGCACAGCCGGAAGCCCTAATGACCAACTCACTTTTAAAAACATAAAAAGGTAAAAGTAAAGGACCCTTGATGGTTAAGTCCAGTCGCAGACGACTCTGGGGTCATGGCCCTCATCTCACTTTACAGGCTGAGGGAGCCAGCGTTTGTCCACATACAGTTTTTCCGGGTCATGTGACCAGCATGACTAAGCTGCTTCTGGCGCAATGGAACACTGAAACCAGAGCAGCGCACGGAAATGCCGTTTACCTTCCCGTCAGAGCGGTACCTATTTATATACTTGCACTTTTGGCATGCTTTTGAACTGCTAGGTTGGCAGGAGCTGGGACTGAGCAACGGGAGCTCACTCTGTCACAGGGATTCGAACCGACGACCTTCTGATTGGCAAGCCCAAGAGGCTCAGTGGTTTAGACCACAGTGCCACCTGCGTCCCCTTTTAAAAAAATACCATGCCCTAATTAACTAAAACACCACAAGTATCCCATTACAACCATTCAGTTGAAAGCCCAAGTAAATAATAATAATGATAAAGGGTCTTAGCCTAATACTAGACAAACTACTTATCAGGTGAACAGCTCTGGGGATAACATTCTGCAACTGGGGCCCCACCAGTGAAAAGGCCCTGCACCCTAGGTGCCACCTGCCTAACAGGAGAGACATCCAAAGCTGGGCCTCTGAGGCAGATCTCAATGCCACTGTGAGTCACTTCCTCAAAGGGGTACCTTTTTCAAATGTCAGCATAATTCTTCCCTTGTGCAACAACACCTTCTTACAAACAACCACAGAAAACCAAGACATTATTTACATGTGTTCAAATTTACATCGTGTTCAAATAGGGAACATGATGGATGGTAGAAGTTTTCCCAAGGCAAAGTATTGGTTTCACTGTTGACTGCCATGGAATTGACTTTCAGGTAAATGTGCTCAGAGTGTTTAAGTCCTACACGGAATCTCCCCTAACATCAATTTAGAAAGAGCCCTCTCTATCTCAACGGGAAAACTAGATACTGGGTAGTGGTAGTATTTAAGTAAGTTTTACTTGGAGTAGACCCATTGACATTCATGAACATGATTCACAAGGTCCATTAATTTCAATGGGTCTACTCTGAGTAACCCTTAGTTGAACACCGCCCACTGTAAATCTTTTTAAAGGGGGAAAATCACTTTTTTTTCTAGTCGTAGAGCAGTATATGTACCAACATGTAATAATCAGTATTCAGAAACAAGATTCTGCCAGTAATAACTGTTTCGTAGCATGTGAGAAAGAAAGAAAGAAAGAAATGTCTTTAATCATCCTTTAACCGGAAAGCAAACGGACTGAAATAGGTTCAGAAATGCTGAATCATGCTGATGCTGTCAGCCAAGAGCTTATGCAACCCGGCTGCTATCTCAGAAAGGTTTGTGGCAATCACAGACACGCCTTTAACTTCAATAGTGGGCTACTGGCACCACAACCCCGTGTGCACACTTCACTGCCTTCCAGTTATGAGTGTTTAAGAAATAATCCATTTTTAAAATAAAAGATGAAGGGAGCAAATAGGCTTGTGCTTTTGTCTTTCAAGGAAAAATTCAGAAAGCATTTCCCTGTAAGCTGACTTCTTCCATGTATACTTTTACTTCTTGACTGTTTCAGTTTTTCACATGTGCGTAAAACGCCCCCCCCCCATATACTTACAGAGGAAGCATAGGGAGTTATTTGACTAAATCTTTACTCAGAGTAGACCCACAGAAATTAATTCGCATGACTAAGAGAGGTCTGTTAATTTCAACAGGTCTACTTTGAGTAGAAATCAGGTGAGCCTTGGTAGCTCAGTCAGTAGAGCATGAGACTCAATCTCAGGTTTGAGCCCCACTTTGGGCAAAAGATTGCTGTATTGCAGGGAGTTGAACTAGATGACCAACTCTACAATTCTGTGATTCTTGTTGTTGTTGTTGTTGTTGTTGTTGTCATTTAGTCGTGTCTGACTCTTCGTGACCCTATGGACCAGAGCACACCAGGCACTCCTGTCTTCCACTGCCTCCCGCAGTTTGGTCAAACTCATGCTGGTAGCTTCGAGAACACTGTCCAACCATCTCTTCCTCTGTCCCCTTCTCCTTGTGCCCTCCATCTTTCCCAACATCAGGGTCTTTTCCAGGGAGTCTTCTCTTCTCATGAGGTGGCCAAATTATTGCAGCCTCAGCTTCACAATCTGTCCTTCCAGTGAGCACTTCTGTGATTCTAATACCTCCTATTACAACAACAGCAACCAAGCAAGCAAGCAAGCAAGGAAGGAAGGAAGGAAGGGGGAACACCTTGACCCTGACTCGGAGCCAGGGTTTCCATGAGCAGAACTCCACACTGTTACTGAAGGTGGGTGACTTTTGTTGATTCATCCTTTGCCTTACGGCTCTGCACCCTGTATTAAAAGACTGGGAGGCACTTTGGAACAGTATAGTAGGTGGACCAGGGTGCGGTTGGGCAACTCCCCCTTTTCCTTCAGTGGAAACCTCTGTAGGAATACAGGAAGCTGTTGTACCCAGTCAGACCAATAACTCATCGAACCTCAGTAATGTCTACACAATGCAGTGTCTCAGACAGGTCTCTTTCCCAGCTCTAGCTGGAGATGTTAGGAATTGGACGGGGATCCTTGCGCATGTACTGCAGCCCTTCCCCGAAGACTCAAGACCCAGCACGCATCAAACATGTTTTGAGCCTCCTTCTTCTATAGGACTAAAGTCTCTTTTTTTAGGACTTGGCTCATTACCCACTCCTGCAAGTGCTGTTTCTAGATAGTAGATAGGGCATCTAAACCACACACACACACACACACGATTCAACATCCAACTTGCTCCTCAACACCCTCCTTCCTTGGTAAGCACAAGGTTTAGTTTGTAATGTCACAAATGCAATTTTTGATCTGAGGACTTGAATTTCAGCTTGTCAGCTTCAATGGGAAAGCAAACCTTCCATTGCCCCAATAGAAAAATGTGTGCCTGCTCCTTCTATACCTACTTTTTGCGTTTTGCTTTTCACGGTTCTCTCTGTTTGTGCTGTGCATCCACCCATCACTTTTTTATTTTCTTTTTTGACTAAGGTGCCTCTTGCGTGTACTGAATTGTAAGCTGATAATGGCAGAGGGCCAAAGAGGAGGTTTGTCATTTGCATAGAAGCTGGAGGCGGCCTTCCTAACTCCTGTTCCTTGACACGCAAGGAAGAGGGAGAGAGAGAGAGTCCTCTCTCTGAGATGTGGTTGGGTGAATGGGTGCCCCAAGCAGAAAGGTCCCTTCGTTCATTCAGATTGTTCATGCTACTCTGGTTTACTGAAGAGAAGGCATTTGTGCACCAAGTTAGCACAAGCTTGGCTTCAGCGAGTGAGATCCAGGAAATGCCGTGTGAACCTTGAGTTAAAATAGGTCAACCAGCTACACTTTGAAAAGTCCCTGTTTCAGTATTTACATAATGATCAGTTTGGGGAAACCTAGGTGGTAAAACCTCCATGCAAGGAACCAAGCGATAACTTGGCAAATAATTTGTCAGCTCAGGGGTAAGGCTGTCAACACTCACATAAAAGTTTTGTTTTTCCCTTGTTCCTGCTCCAGTTCAGGGAAAATCCAAAAGTAAAAGCACAATGTGACCAGGGATGCTGAGTGGGGCTGGGAAGGCTCCTTTTAACTCTGGCTCAGCCTTCTTCTTTTCCCACCCAGTTTCAGCATCCTGCACTTTAAATTTAAAACTGCAATCAATAAATACATTTATGATTACATTTCTATACAGTGGTGCCTCAGATTAAGTACTTAATTTGTTCCGAAGGTCCGTTCTTAACCTGAAACTGTTCTTAACCTGAAGCACTACTTTAGCTAATGGGACCTCCCACTGCTGCCGCGCCGCTGGAGCGCGATTTCTGTTCTCATCCTGAAGCAAAGTTCTTAACCTGAAGCACTATTTCTGGGTTAGCAGAGTCTGTAACCTGAAGCATCTGTAACCTGAAGCGTATGTAACCCGAGGTACCACTGTGCCACCATTCCTCCAAGGAGCTGAAGAGGGCATACGTGGTCCTCTACTCCTTGTTACATTCTCACAACAACCCTGTGAGGTAAGTTAAACTGAGAGACAGTGACTGACCCAAGGGCACCCAATGAGCTTCACGGCTGAGTGGGGATCACCACACTGGTTCCTTAATTCAGTGGACAAGGACTACTGCAGCCTGCCTCTCCAACTCCCTTAGTTGTATTTCACCAGAGTGTCATCTGAAGAAGAAGAATGGGAGCAGATCTTTAAAGAGGGGTCCCTGCTGGGCCTCCTCAAGGGTGGATGTTCCCCAGCCCACCTCTACTGATGATGCTGGAGATGCACTGCAGGGCCAGCATTCATAAAAACTAGTGTATTCAAGTAATTTAATTTTAGGAAGATGTTCCTTACAAGGCCGCTCACAAAAATGAATTAATAACAATATATAAAACGACACAATTAAAACGCAAACACATAATTCCTGTATACTATATAAAAAACAAGATAGCATTAAACATTCAGACAGCACAATCTCTGCGAGGCCTTGCTGCAATGCCAGAGCTCAGGCATGTTTGCCGGCCAATTCATGATCGCACGCAGAGGTAGACCTCCTGTTCTCAGGATGCAGGAAATCCATGAGTAGTTCTCTCACAGGGAGCAACGTGATCTTTGTTTCCCTAATTCTGATTGCCATGCAGAAGCTGGGCAGGGGAACTTTCCCTGAGATTGCGGTTGGGGAAAGAGTGCTTAACCCTGCTCATGCGCTGCATCCATCATCCCACCCTGCCTGCACCTGCCATTTAATTCTTCTCAAAGCCACAGCGAGGTTGCGGATCACACCATTAATGTCAATAACACATACAGGAACACCTGAAATGGATTGGTTTGCAACTGATAAGAGTCTTTTGGAATCCTGAAGGAATGAATCCATCATCAACATTGCCGTGCCAAAGAGAGCTTCCAGATCAGGATCTCCCTTGTCCCCTTGTCCTCTCCCTTGTTCCATCAGGGCTCAGGACTCTGGTATTTGTGAGTTACAACAAACTGTTTCTATGTCTGGAAGTAGGCGCCATCATTACATGTCTTTAGACACCAGGCAAAAACATTCCTCTTCACCTAGGCCTAGGCTATTAAATAATATATGGCCTCTGAGAGTGTAGGGGAGAGGACTGTTATTATTATGGTTATTTTACTACAGTGGTACCTTGGTTCTCAAACTTAATCCGTTCTGGACGTCAGTTCCAAAACCAAAGCATTCCAAAACCAAGGCGTGCTTTCCCATAGAAAGTAATGCAAAATGGATTTCTCCGTTCCAGACTTATAAAAACAACCCCTAAAACAGAATTTAACATAAATTTTACTATCTAACGAGACCATTGATCCATAAAATGAAAGCAGTAATCAATGTACTGTGCTATAAAATAAGTAAGACAGTATTGTAGATGATAAAAAGTAAAATTATTTTTTTTCTTACTTGCACTGATGATAGTCATTGTTTGGATGGGGGGAGGGGGGCTTTTATCCATTTCCGCAGTCACACAATCAATCAACCAGTATCAGAACTGGGTTCCACACAGCCACAAAAACAAATTAACCAAAAAAGCCTCAAAAACAAAAACACAAAATAAATAGCAAAAACAAAAGTGCCAAACTTAATCCATTCCGGAAGTCTGTTTGACTTCTGAAATGTTCAAAAACCAAGGCACAGCTCTTGATTGGTGCAGGTGCCCCAGAAACAATAGCCGACAAGAAGAAGAAGAGTTTGGGTTTGATATCCTGCCTTTCACTCCCCTTCAGGAGTTTCAAAGCGGCTAACAATCTCCTTTTCCCTTTCTGCCCCACAACAAACACTCTGTGAGGTGAGTGGGGCTGAGAGACTTCAGAGAAGTGTGACTGGCCCAAGGTCACCCAGCAGCTGCATGTGGAGGAGCGGAGACACGAACCCGGTTCCCCAGATTATGAGACTACCGCTCTTAACCATTACACCACACTGGTTCTCACCACAACCGCATCGGATGTTTGGCTTCCAAAAAAATTTTGAAAAATGGAACACTTACTACCGGGTTTTCGGCGTTTGAGAACCAAGGCGTTTGAGAACCAAGGTACCACTGTATTGGGTTGTCTGTTGGTATGCTTTTTATTATGTTTTTATCATTGGATGTTTTGCAATGTGTTTCTAATGTTGTACACTGCTCTGCGATCTTTTGATAAAAGGCACTATATAAATTGAAACAACAACAACAACAGCAATTTATGTCTTGAGCTGGGTATTTGCAAAATTATGCAAAAAGCAGTATTCCCCCCATCCTACCCCCCCCCCCACAGTGGTAATAACATGGACAGTGGGCTGACTGTAGTAACAATGAACTTTCTTATCTGTTTTCCTATTCTGGCATATTCTAAGAGAACAAAGTGGCATGCCCATGTTTATCATGGTAGAATAATAGATGTAATACTTTGGTTCGGTTGCAACCTGCCTAGCAAGGCACTGGTAGAGACAGAAGAGGGTTCTTCTTGGAGTGTAGCTTGCATCCATCAGTGGGAATGTACAATGCAATGTTTGATAGTGACCACTCCCTTGACCAAGGACGCCACCATTTCATTGGCCCAGCACCCAATACTACTGAGAGTCTGTGCCACTCTGCAAAAAGCCATTGCCGCTTTCTCAGTCTCTATGATAACATTCAATGCAAGCTGCTTTGCCGCCCCCCCCCCCAAATACTGGGAACTGTAGTACGTTAAGGGTGTTGTGAATTGTAGCTCTGTGAGTGATGAAGTGCAGTTCTCAGGATTCTTTGTGGGAAGCCACGTGTAAGGCTGTATCCAATGCTAGTCCTTACTCAGAGTAGACCCACTGAAATTAATGGGCCTGAGGTAGTCATGTATATGAATTTCAGTGGGTCTTCTTTGAGTAGCACTAGCGTTGGCTACAAACCATGGTGTGGATGCATATTAGATCTGTAAAACAAGCACAAATAAATGAGATCTTGCCACTTCAGCACAGAGGTTTTATAATAGCCGAGGGATGATTCACTGATATTGAACATGAGAACCCTGCCCCATAGTGGAAAAGGTCCAGGAGCATGGAGCTTTTCAGGATGAAGCAATATGCCCCCTTTGAACCCACAGATGGAAGCTGGATAGTCTCTGGGCATGTGATAACTTTGGTATCTGTATGGCAACGAGACACCCTCTAAACCCCAGTGTTGATGTTTGGAGCCAACGTGCGCCAGCTTGTGTGCCATGCATATTCGCATGCTGCGAAAAGGTTCAGAGATCCATCTTGGCACTCCCCCTTTGGCGTGGGAGGCTTTGTCATGCAGCTGTTGCATCACTCTCTTCCTTTCTTTCCATAGAAAGAAGACAAAGACTTCAGTGAAGACTCTCCCACCCCTAAACCCTGAGGAAGAGGTGGGAGGGAATTTAATATTAATAAAGTGTAAAATTTTGCCCCGGGTCATGAGGGTGGGACTAGAACTAATGTAACACAGTCTGTACTGCATGCTGTTGAAATTAGAAAGGCACCAATTATGTGCGCTGCCAAAACCTGCACAATTATTCCATTTTTCTTGGTAGCAAGAATTGATTTGCTCCTCGGGTGTTTTTTTGTTTGTTATTAGTTTAATCGGTCTTTGGCAAGTGAAGCTCAGGGAGCCCACAGAAAGGGCCAGTGGGGAACTCTAAGCTAATAAAGGAGACAGAACTGGATCCGACTAATTTCCAGTGGTCTAAATATGGTTGGTGAAAGTGTGACCTGCAGATTCATGAATTTAGCTGCTCAACAGAACAAGGAGGTTGACTGTGTTTTCTGGACCCAACTTCCCTTGTTTACACGGCATGTGGACTCACGGGATCTTTCAGCCACACATGCTTATTCAGTCTTGGGTTTCTCTCGGGTCGCTCTTAGCCTGAGGGATTCCTGAGCTATACCTACCTTCTGTTGCTCCACTGAGAAGGCCGAACTGTTATTTGACAGAACTTCTTACCCCTAAAGCCCAAAAGCTTCTCATTCACTGGAGCTTCTGAGGCAAATTATGGAGAAACTGCTATGAACCCACTCACCTCCTTCATTTGCATTTAGTCATTTGTGTGGTACAGTGGTACCTCGGGTTACATATGCTTCAGGTTACATGCGCTTCAGGTTACAGACTCCGCTAAGCCAGAAATAGTACTTCGTGTTAAGAACTTTGCTTCAGGATGAGAACAGAAATCGTGCTCCGGCAGCCCCATTAGCTAAAGTGGTGCTTCATGTTAAGAACAGTTTCAGGTTAAGAACGGACCTCCAGAACAAATTAAGTACTTAACCCGAGGTACCACTGTAGTAAGTTATGGTAACAAACAATGGGTGATTTGTCAAACAATTCTGACCTGGACCAGACTTGAAGCTTTCTTTCTTTGTAGCAGCCCAATTTCTGATGCCTATTTCCAGCAACCTACTGTTTATGGATTGAGAGAATGAGATTACCAAGCTAGTTTGCTGTGTTTCAGGCCAATACAGTGGTACCTCAAGTTAAGAACTTAATTCGTTCCGGAGGTCCATTCTTAACCTGAAACTGTTCTTAACCTGAAGCACCACTTTAGCTAATGGGGCTTCCTGCTGCCGCCGCGCCACCACCACACGATTTCTGTTCTCATCCTGAAGCAAGTTCTTAACCTGAGGTACTATTTCTGGGTTAGCGGAGTCTGTAACCTGAAGCATCTGTAACCTGAAGCATCTGTAACCTGAGGTACCACTGTATCATACAAGTAGTGGTAGTATGACTCTAAAGAGAGTAGTAGATACTTCTCTTGCCTGCTACTAACGTGCAGTGACTATGGAGAAGGCTCATTTCTCGGGGTAGAATATCTGCTTTATATGCTGAAGGTCCCAGGTTCAATCCTCAGCATCTCCAAGTGGGGCTGAAACTCCAGAGAGCTGCTGCCAGTCAGTGTAGACAACCCTGAACTAGATGTACCACTGATTTGACTCAGTTTAGAGCAGCTTCTATTTTCTTATCACTATCACAGATGCATTATATGCTGAATGGGGTAAATGTTGAATGGGGTAACTGTGCCCCTGAAGGACCAGGCAACACACGGCTAATAATGTAATAACAAAATATTAGCAAAATGTATTATTTCACAATTCTTAAACAGAAAATATATGATGGAGTCACAAATAATACAATTCAATCAATATTGCATGAACTAAATTAGAACAAGTAGTCAAACAATATCACAGAGGCAAACAAGCCTTTCAACAGTCACAATCCTGTAACCGTGAGATAATAGAAGCTTATCTTAGAAACTTAGAAATTCTTAAACAGAAAGTAAAGTGGTACCTTGGTTTACAACCACCAAAACAGGTTGTAACCCAAGGCACACTTTCGCCAATGGGGCCTCCCCCAAAAATGGGTTGTAATCCAAAAAAAGGGACATGCACTTCCGGGTTTGAAGTGGTTGTAATCCAAAACAGTTGTAATCCAAAACGGTTGCAAACCAAGGTACCACTGTATGTAATAGAATCACAGAAAATGAGAGTCTTATCACTGTTGCATGAGCAAAATTAGACAATATAGTCCATCTGTATCAAAGAGGCAAACAAGCCTTTCAACAGTCACAATCCTGTAACCGTGCGATAATGGATGCTCCAGAATGTAGTGCAGTTTTTCCAGATGACAAACTGTTTCGATAGTAATTCTTCATCAGCAGATAAATGGTCCTAACAGGTACATCAAGTAGCATAGATCAGCACTCACTGAAAAGTGTAGAAAGCTGAGAGTTGTTAGAAGATCCCTTAACTAATTACAATTCCCATGATACATTGGGGGAAACCAGGGCTGTTAAAATATTATAAAAATGCTTCAGATGTGGGGTGTGGATTTGATTTTGGAGAGGCACATCTTCTGAGAGACGCCACATCAAATGACATTTGTGCTTCTTTTCAGTTACTATCTGGTGATATTTCTCCTCAGAAGCTATAAGAGAAGGCAGATTAAGCCTATTGCCTTCAGTCTTAGAACTGGTTATAGGTTACAGATGGTTTATTTTGGCCAACCCCATGATTTAAATCTTGCAGAAGGACAAGATAATCTTAAATCAGCTTGATACTGAAGGGGGAAAACAGTCAGAGGCTCTTTGTTTTGATGCCTCAATATTTAGTAGTAAAAACTAGGCTCAAACTAAGGCTGCTGTTACATTTTTCACTTTCAGCTGAATTAATATTTCTAAAAATGCAAAGAGCTGCAGTGGAGGGGCCAGGAGTGTAGGAACTGCCCTGATCCAGATGAAATTTTTTTCCTCCCCCACTGTGTTGCTATTTCTGTTAGGATGGAAACTCTCACTAGGGTTTGGTTTTAAAAAGAGGTTTTAGGGCAGGATACAAACCTAGAATACACCAAATTTGGGACTGGGTTGGATGTTGGATAACCAGTCTCATACAATGAACATGTTTAAGCTTAATACACGGAGGGGTTAATATCATACAACAAACTGTTCTGCCAGGCTAAGCTATGTCCACTTCCTCTCACCTGGGGAGGAACTAGGGAATTGGGGCTGGATCTAGACACATCAAAAAAAGGTTTCAGGAAAACGTGTTGAAACCTCATATAATGGGGAATCATGTTGCTGAAAGACAGAACTCCACAGCGCCATCTGGTGTGAGTGTTATAAATGCATTTTAAAATGCCTTTTCTTTACTAATGTAGCTGAATCCCAAGTCTTTGTTCACTTTCAGTGAACTCAGCATGTGAAGAGGTTTCAACTGGTTGCTTTAGTTTAGCCAGATGGCTCTCACAAGCTTTTCATGTGTTCCTATACCAGTAATTTAGGAACTTTCGCTGCTTTGTGACTAAGCCAAAGTTTTACTGCTTGCACAGCTTTCTGAAGCACATGAATCTGACCTTTGGGGAGTTTGTAAGTAAACCATTTTTACCTTACCAAATGTGTAGTATTTTTCTATACTAGGGGAAGCAGGAAGCTTTGGAAAGAAACCTTTTAAGAGGATATTTTGGAACGCACTTTAAAGGGCACATATTTCAACTTCTCCCTTAGGTTCTGTGTACTTTTCGTGGGGAAAAGGTAACTATCTTCACCATGTCATGAGCAAAGGAGCAGTGGATGGGCTTGGGCTCAGAGGCTTTGTGGGTGCCAGGAGAAAACCTCAAGGGTGCCTTGGCTCTCACAGGCACCACAACATTATGAAACAGACCTGAGGAAAACCAATTAATTTGACTCAGTTGCCAAACTGCTCTTGATAGGTTTGCTCAACTTGTGTGTCAAAACCAATAAACTTAAGGCATAGTAAGAGGCTGCATGGCAGCCAGCCATTTCTCTTTCTCATGCCCAGTAGCTGTTTCCTTAGCCGCCTGTTAAAACATTGCAGAAGAACCTCAGTCTATTAACATCTGTTATGGGATATGGTAACAACTAACTTTGGCTGCAGCTCATAAATCAGGATTTTGTTGCAATTTTTAAATAAAATATACCTTAGGAGGCTAATAAAGCTGAAGATGCTAAATGTTACGGACTTCCAAAATAAGTGAACTTTTTTATTACAGAAGCTTGTAAGTGAGGTAACTGTAGTTTTGTAAAGATTATACTCTGTGGTCCTTCTTTTATAGGGGAGCCTACACAAAATGTAACATAGGACTGTGAAGTGAGTATAAGGTTTTCTAAATAGGCTTCTTAATTTGAGCTAGCATGCTTTCTGAGCACATGAGATTTCTCAAAGCTTCTCACAAGAGTGACTCACTGCTTATTTGACTTGCCCTACCTCTGTATAAGGGATGTGGGTGGCGCTGTGGGTTAAACCACAGAGCCTAGGGCTTGCCGATCAGAAGGTTGGAGGTTTGAATCCCCGCGACAGGGTGAGCTCCCGTTGCTCGGTCCCTGCTCCTGCCAACCTAGCAGTTCGAAAGCACATCAAAGTGCAAGTAGATAAATAGGTATCGCTCTGGCGGGAAGGTAAACGGCGTTTCCGTGCGCTGCTCTGGTTCGCCAGAAGCAGCTTAGTCATGCTGGCCACATGACCCGGCAGCTGTACGCCAGTTCCCTCGGCCAATAAAGCGAGATGAGCGCTGTAACCCCAGAGTCGGCCACAACTGGACCTAATGGTCAGGGGTCCCTTTACCTTTACCTCTGTATACATTGACCAATAGATGGCAGATTTCTACCCTCTTGCGTCTTGATCCTATAGGTTACTGTGTTGAGGCGCAACTCTGCACCTACCCATAGATGCTGTAGTGTGATGGTAAATAAAAAAGACTTTGTACATTTCAGTCTTACTTTGTACAGGCATGTGTAGAGCTTGTTTGAGGCCTGGGGCAGGAGTCTTGTTAGAATAAAGCTATAAACTCAAACAAAAAAGAGTCCGGTCCCTGGCTAGGCTTCCCAGCCTGCTTAACCCTCCGAGGCCTGCCTCTGCACGGGCCTGATCTAGTATCCTGGGACATAATGTTTATCATTCACTGAAGTTGGGTACAGCTGGCAAATTTACCATTTTTGACTGGTTTTGAACTACTGCTTTAATCTCAGCAGGCACTACATATACACAATCTAATTCCACTTTCTGGATTATATTTTATGAGTGAGACTAAAAAAAGATTGGTCTGTAATTCATGAAGTCACTGGTTCAAACCTTGCCACCACCTGAACTCTTTATGTGGCCTTTTAGACAAGCCACTGTTCTTTCAGTTTCAGTCCCCCACAGAAACATGGGAAGTTGCCTTATACTGAATCCATCTAACTCTGTATTGTCTACACACTGACTGACAGTGGCTTTTCAGGGTTTCAGACAGGGTTCTCTCACAGCCGTACCTGGAGTCGAACAAGGATTGAACCTGGGACATTCTGCGGATGTGCAACCACTGAGCCTACAGCTCTTCCCCAGTTTTCTTTTTCTTCACCTGCAGTACTGGAATCTTACAGGAGTTATTGTAATGCATACCAAAACAATGTATGTGAAGCACTCTGGACACCATCAAAGTTCAGTATAAATGCTTGTAACAGTTACTTCTGCAATTAGTGAAAGATCCTATTCCCATAATTGGTTGTAGGGCCACAACAATCCATGTTGATTAAACTGAGTGAGAGTTTGGCAGAGATGTGTATGAGAGCACATACACGGTGCAACCAGATCCCAGTTTTGTATGCAATTAAAGACAAGTGTGGAGTGGCGAGAGAAGCCAGAATCGTACCACATGGTCAGAGCACCTGGGCTGCAGTTTTACCCCATTGACACATACAAAAAACATAAATAAAATTAAACGGATTGACAAAAAGATGCCAAAGTGAATTTTTGAATCAACAAGGGTTAGATCCTTCATTCTAGGTGGAATCAGTGACCCCATTCTGCACAAGGACTCCTGTTAGTGCAGTGAGGCTTTCCCTCTCCCCGCTCCCCCCATGCACCCCTGAACACACACCCCAATCTGAACTGGAGGGTCAGGAGATACCCATCTTCTTAGTGCTATATTGAACCCCACCCTCTGACTGCAAGATGTTTTCTCAAACCATTGAATATACTTTGTTTAACTATAAATGTGTTTTATGTGCCTTCTAGTTAGTTCTCAAAATCAGGATGGTTAAGGTACAATAAAATATGGGCATTTCATACTTTATTTGTTCAATACAGTTACAGATAGGTAGCCGTGTTGGTCTGCCATAGTCAAAACAAAAAAAATAATCTTTGAGGTGCTACTGGAAGGATTTTTTTTTTGTTTTGTTCAATACAGTGGTACCTCGGGTTACATACGCTTCAGGTTACATACGCTTCAGGTTACAGACTCCGCTAAGCCAGAAATAGTACCTCGGGTAAAGAACTTTACTTCAGGATGAGAACAGAAATTGCACGGTGGCGGCGGGAGGCCCCATTAGCTAAAGTGGTGCTTCAGGTTAAGAACAGTTTCAGGTTAAGAATGGACCTCCGGAACGAATTAAGTACTTAACCAGAGGTACCACTGTAATGTGTTCAATGCTCTGTAAATCAATGGCTTCTGTTCCATGTTAGCTGACAGTTCTGAGGGTTGCCATCAGATTCAGATCACCATGGCAACCTCTGCTTAAAGTGAGGTGGGAAGTCTTTCCTGCGACTGCAGCCATTCCCATATTGAGGGAGCCTGATAGTTGCTGCCCCAGCTATGGTCCAATAGACCCAGATTGTGTGTCATGCAGGCAGAAGCTTGTGAGAGGCAGCCTGTTCTCTTTAATCCCGTTGCTACTTCAAACCCAGATGTGGGAGAAGATAATCACCAGATAATTTGCCTGTATTAAGTAACCTTGTATATTTCAGGCTTGCAACACAACATGATTGTTCATAGAGAGCTGTGGGATTTATTCTTATGAGGAGGCCACACCTTCTGATAGCTCCCTTGCTTCCTATTCCTGGAGATGAGAGCACCACCTGCGGTTACTCAATTGCACACTATTTTTTTGCTTTTGTACTGGCCCTGTATCGATACTTTCAACAGCAGGTGAAGGCAGAAATTCGGCCTTTTCATTGGCATAGATAAACAATGACGGGGGAAATGTGCACTGCCGAATTTCTGCATGCTGGAGGCTAAAGGCGACTGTCCTACACTCTGGTCTGTTTCCCCCTTGATAAATTTGCTTCACTTTCACAGGTGAACTTGTGCGGGGAATTTATTTACCTGTCCTGCCTTTTGGAGAAATCCCTCACAAGGTGACTTTTAGTAATAACGTTACAATTAAAAAACCCCCGAACTAACTGAACCTCTCTCTCTTTTTTTGTAAATCAGATTAAAAACATTTGTGGCTCAAAAAAATGCTTGGCAGAATAGAAAGTATTTGTGAGCCACATAAAGGCTACAACAGAGGGAATTAAACCAGATGGACTTCAGTGATGACCCAGAGAGCAGTGCCTTTGAGGCTAATCTCAGGGCCCATGCAGGTCTGTATGGGTGCAGGCGCTCCTTCAATCTCAGACCACTCAAGGTTTAAAAGTTAGTACTAAGCAGCTGTGTGTGGTAGTGAAGCTCTCCTAGCAGTGGTGGAGCTGCACTGTTGGGCTGGTGATACAGTGAGGTGGTGGTTGTGCAGAAGCATCTTTGGGGTCCTGGGGTTGGGACCTCCCAGGTGTGTGTGCACACAGCTGTGGGATGTCAACACCACCAACCAACAGCTTCCTCCAACCTCACCCTCTCCCTACCTTGGCAAATGCAATGGTGTTGTCATAGCTGATTTAAATGGGTAACTGATGCAACCAATGCAAAATTGGTGTGATGTTGTCACTGTTCAGCCCCCATAAGCATTCTGGCAGATGGATTTTGCACTCATTTTACTTGGATTACTGTAGTGTTTTGTACATAGGTCTGCCTTTGAATATGATCTAGGAACTTCATGTAGTCCAGATACAGCCGCAAGTGTTTTAACTGGGACTGGGACTATTGGACTAGGGCTGCAGCAATAAAACTGCTAGCACAGGATCCGTTATGGTTCCGGATTGGATAGGGGACCATGCAGAGATTCCTGCATGGAAGGGGGTAGGACTAGATGTCTCTTGAGATCCTTTCCAACCAGGGCTTTTTTTCCAGCCAGAACTTGCTGGAACTCTGTTTCGGCACCTCTCAGGGGGGCCCCCGTTGCCATTATAAGAAAACAATGGAGGTGTTAATGGTGCATTCTGGCACCTCTTGTTCTAGAAAAACAGCACTGTTTCCAACTCAAGGATTCCATGCCAGTGCTTTGATTTACCGGCTGTTTCCAGATCAAATTCAAAGTGCTGCTTTTAACCTTGATTTGAGTACAGGTTACTTAAAGGATTATCTCCTCCTTCATGTTCCTAGCTGGACCTTTGGGGCATCTTTTGAAGTGTTCCCCAGGGCTCCCTTGCTGAGTGAGATGTAGCAGGTTGGTTTGGGGAGAGGGACTTTTCAGTGGAGACACCCTGGCTGTGGTTGTCCTCTCTAGAAAGCCTTACTGGCACCTACTTTGTGATATCTTCAGTGCCAGAGCTTTTATCTTCCTGCGCTTAAAAAAACTGTTTAGTAATTTAAATGCTTGAGGGGGTGTTTTTTTAAAAAATGTTAAATGATCCATTTAAAAAGTCTTTAATGCTCTTGACAGATAGCTGTAATGAATTTTTGCTGAGTTTGCGTGCTTTGTTTTCCATTTTGGCTTTGGTCTGTATTTGAATATTTTATTTTAAATGTTGCTATTAGGAGGTGTGTAAAAGTTGTTAACAAAATAAGCAAACTGATCAACAATTGGGTCCTTTTGGAACTTCTGTGGGAGATCTAATTGCTCCTTGGTTGTCATTTATAAGTGGCCTCAGGTGGGGAACCTCAGGCTAGACTGAAGTATGTGGGGAGGAACTAGGCCCACATTTGATTCAATGCAGATCTAAATAGAGACTGTAGATGTTATGCAGGATCAGCACTAACCCCACCTAATTTAGGCGAGCCACAGGGCCCAGGGGAAGGGCATGACCTATCATAGCCCCTTATCTGAGTCCTGAGTTCTGAGTAGGGAGACTTTTTGATCCGAACCCCTGCTCAGGGCCACAAAACTCCTGGTAACTGAGCAGGGCTGGCCTGCCTATGAGGTGGGCTTAGGCAGCTGCCTCAGGCAGTGGAATGTCATGAGGCAGCACCCTTGCCTGCCCTACTGGAAATCTGCAAGATATTTCTGGAACCTGTCACACAACCCAAGTAAGGGAGGCTCCGGCCCTTTCACCTCAGGGGGCAAAATGGCATGCACTGCCTGTGACTGAGACAGGGCAGGTTCAAATGTTTTCCTTATTCAGCAGTGGAATATGCCCCTCAGCTGCCTAAAAGTGCTCATCTGGTTATCATACAGCCCTTCCAGCTCGCACACCTACCTGCCAAAATGTGACCAAATTAATCAATATGGCCACACCAATTGCTTGTGCACACACCTCTCACAGCCTAGTACAGGCTAGGCAGAAAAAGCTGCCCCCGAAAGCCAGTTTGAGGGCAAGCTCTGCCCTACAGGGACTGGTACAAAGAGCTGCACTACTACCTAGGAAGTTGCTGGACTCCAACTCCCATCAGCCCCAGCCAGCATGGCCAGTGGTTAGGGATGATGGGGGTTGCAGTCCAGCAACATCTGGAAGGCCACAGGTTCCCCATCCCTGGCCCAGAGGCTCAAAAACCTTTTGTTCATCAATTTCAGATGCAAGTTTCCTTCTCAGTTGGGCCATGTACAAACTGAAATGGGCTTCTAAATACAAATATTCAGCCAGGCCTTTTGAATTGGCTGCTGGAAGTTTCTTGGACTTTGATGGCAAATCTTTTATTTGGAATTCAGAATTCCTCCCTCCCTTTGGCCCTTGCAACTGCTTTGTGCTATCTTCTTAGAGCTAGATCGGAAAGCACAGCTGCAATGCAACTTGCAACACTGCACAGAGCAATGCTTTTCACAAGCTTCTTATGAAAACTTTAAATGCTATTTATGCTCCAGTTATGTAGCTGGTGTACTAAAGCTATCTCCTATTGGAGTCATAAAGCAGAGAGAAATTGAGGGACTAGGCACTGTATCTTATTATCTCTGGATGCCTCCTTTAAGAAAAAAAGGGTGGGTGGGAATCAAAGCAATAACTGTTCACTAGAAATAACAGAACCCCAAGTTAGACAAACAAACAATAATGTCAATGTGGCACTGGGGAACAGCTAGGGCTAGCTTGACCCTCAGGATAAAAGTATGCTACAGATTCCCTTTTCTAGTGTGACAAGACTTCTGTGTAAATAGGCCTGTCCTGCTTCCTGTGGCAGACTTGCCCTCAGCCTTGGGATAGGTCAGCATAGTCCTTTTCTCAGAAGATTTTGCTTCATAGTATTGTCCTTGAATATGTACAGTACAGTGGTACCTCGGGTTACATACGCTTCAGGTTACAGACTCCGCTAACCCAGAAATAGTACCTCGGGTTAAGAACTTTGCTTCAGGATGAGAACAGAAATTGTGCGGCAGCAGCAGGAGGCCCCATTAGCTAAAGTGGTGCTTTAGGTTAAGAACAGTTTCAGGTTAAGAACGGACCTCTGGAACAAATTAAGTACTTAACCCGAGGTACATCTATAGCATGAAACTAGATATGTTTGTAAAAAAAATAATGCAACTGTGGATGTCATTTCTGCCACCTTTATGATCACAGAAATATAGACTCTGCTCCACACATCACTTTTTCCAAGCAATTATGTACTCAGGGAGAGTTTGCACGGAAGGAAAAACAATTTGGTAGCTGATACCCAAGGACTCTTCCTTTTATAATAGCCCCTCAGATCTGAGCCTACAGAGCCACATGCAGCCTACTAGCTTTACAGTCTACTGGGTACTTGACAACTGCTCTCCCCTCCCTTTAGCACACTCAGGCAGCAAGCCCATTCTAGGCCACTAGAGATGGTTGGTGGGCTGCATTTGGCTTGGTGTGGCGTACATTTGAATAAGTCTGCTGTACCACAGAACAGGGCAGTAGCACCTATGCTCTCAAGAGCAAGCAAACTTAAAACATTTACTTCCTGCAAAGCACGGCTAGCATAAGAATCAGGCATGCTATAATTCAGTGGGATTAGCACGAAAGGAAAGTGGTAGAGGATGTGTGAGTACAATGCATCACGATATAGTGTGGTCCTGTAATCTGGTGCTGAGTAGAACATAATCCATGGTTCGTAGAGCAGGAAGTGCATGTGTACCGACGAGTATTCAGCAATGCAACCGTACAGTCCAGAAGTGTGTGGTTTCTGTCAAGTATTGCGAAACTGAGATAGATTTTTTTTGGCTGATGAATAAGTACGGCTGACAATGAGAAAAATAATGCTTTGCCATCTAATTTGGGCTGTTTGTTACAGAAATCAACACTACAGTGCAGACCAGTCCTGCAGAAGTGTGTTTGCTGCCAGGCAAAGGGTTTTGCATTTATTGGAAGGTAACATGGAACTATGGAGAACATGAGGTCATGCATGGTCTTTTACAAATCAAAGGCTACCATTAACAGTTTGCAAAAAATTGTCTAACAGACATATGGGGATACAATCATATAGACACAAAGCTCTAGAACAATGGTTCATTCCAAGGTTTGCTCCTTGCAGCATATCAGAACGATACATTCATCTGATGGAAAGCTTGCTGGGGTAGAAAACTGCTTTAGTTACTCACAAGGTGAAGGAGATTAACAGGAAACAGCCCTGTGAAGCTGAACCCTAAAGATCTGGGGGCAAGAAAGCAGGTTTAAAGACTGTACTCTTGCAGAACAAAACACCTGAAACAAACAAACAAAACAAAACAAACAAACAAACATGCAGTGAGTTGAATGCTGGAGAAAACTCACTATGTAATGGCGTGTTGCTCTAATGATTTCACACAGGGGAGTCCAATGTGATGACCTAGTGCATTTCACGGTAAGGCCACATTATCACAGTTGATGAGGACTTTAAGCATTCTGCTGTATAGCTTTTCCTCTCTGGCTTTTTAAAAAAGCCAGGTGTCTCCCCCCCCCCCCACCATACCTGAAGTCTATCTCATTATAGTCCCTTATTAAAAATAGTTTAGCATATTGCTTAATACAACACTTGGAACAGCAAAGGAGGGTCATTCACAAGGAAATTATGTTTGCAAAATTATGTTCACGGCAAACTTTGAAATGTGTTACAGACGCACAAAACCAAACATTATATGGCTAATCGGAAAAGAGGCTGGCAAAGGATTTTCTCAAGTTTCGGATGGTTTCAGCTTTTGCTTCGTCCTCGTTCACAGATGACCGAAAGAAGGATGACTCAGTGAAGTTGAAGGCGTTGGTCAGAGACTGTGATTTGCTGCAAGATAAAAACAAAGCAAAATGCACATCAATGCATGTTGTCTGTTATGGCCATACCTCAGAATTCTGTTTACCATGTCATACAATGGAGGCAGGACATATAGACTTCTGCCCGCCATATCTCCTTCTCTGGTCACCATTGTTAGCTTTGTCACAGATGATCATGTCTTTTGGGCAGAGATATGGATGCAGACTCAGACCTGACCACCATGACCAGCTGTTTGGCAATGTATATGCATTGTGCTGGGCTATTTCACCCAGAACGCAACACATTGCAGGGGAAGGGGTCACAGAAATCCACATGAATCATTTTGTCCATCAGGGCATACAAAAAAATTCCGGACCAAAAATTATCTCCATACATTCTAGGAGAATGGAGTGCTTGAGTCCCATTCAAGTGAATGGAATTGTTGCTTAATCCTAACCATGTTTATTTGGAAACCTGCTCTACTCATTTCAGTGACATTTAGTTCTCAGAGGTTTAGGAGTGCAGTCCTGAGGACTTAATTAATTTTAGTTTACATTAATTTCAGTGGGATGTGTGGGACAATCCTAAGCATGTTTCCTCAGAAGTCAGACCCATTGTTGTCAATGGGATTTACTTCCTAGTAAATGTGTTTAGGATTAACAGCCTTAAACACGCTTTACTTTTTATAGATTGCATCCAATGTAAGGATATCTCAGCTGGTAGAGCATACAACTCTTAAGCTCAGGGTCGTGGGTTTGAGCTCCACATTAGGCAAAAGATTCCTGGATTGCAGGGAGTTGGACTAGATGACCCTCATGGTCCCTTTCCAACTCTACAGTTTTATGATTCTATAATCCAGCTCAACAGAAAATGGCTGCTGAACGGCACCTCGGAACAAATATATTCAGTTTAGCTCTGTATTCCTAAAGCGACTTCCCTGGAACAATATTTCTTAATTTGATAGGACTTGACTGAATGCAGGTATGCAGAGTGTGGATAGTAGCAAAACTGCTGGGCTTTAGTTATGCTATAAAATCTAAGGCTAGTAGAAGGAAAAGGTTGTGAGGCTGCTTGCGCTTCCTGTACTATGTCTCAGCACAAGGCAACATCTGCTTTCAACCCCAAACTTTGTTGAAAACCAGAGCAAGCGGTGCTGCATGTGGTGTTCTGTTTGCATTGTACTTGGGTTTAGTGTTCACGGAAAGGAGGCGGTGGAAAGGCAAAGCAAGGCTTCACTTGATTAGCAACTCAAAAATGAATGGCCTAATTAAATATTTGTTCATGGGCTAATAACCTGCACGCACATGTTAAGCAAGAGCATGTGGGTGAGAATGCAAGGCACATACATGCCAAATGCACAGAGTACAGTTAATCCCATTGGCAATTTGAGTTTGTGTATGTTTGTTTTTTCATATTTGAAAATTAAAATATGAATGGGAATAAGCCTGTGACTCAGGCTGTGAGCCTGTCAAGGAAGGCTAAATGGCACACCACATGCATACGGTTTTCAAGTGTTCAGGAAAGACCCTAACACGTTCCCATCAAAGGAAATAAAGGATTAGGATGGGACATGCTGATCTCAGTTAGGAGGGCAACTTCCCAGGCTGTGGTTTATGTTGGCAATTTCAGGGGCATTACTCTGGCATGGCAGGCAGATGGCACTAGCCCAGTTGCTTAGGACTGGGATACAAGGGAAGACTTTCAAAATCTCTTTCTCTGGATAATGGATTTTTTGAGAATAAAGGTAAAATGAAACAGGGAAATAAAACATTATACTATTTCCATTAGAAAGGTTCCAGGCCAATATTTCATTCAAATTTATTTTCCTTATGCTATTATAGTCATTGATATAGCAAAGACTTTAGCTATGTGTATTCTAATGAGATAAGCTGGTCTCAGAAAATAATGAAAGGAGTGGGGTTTTTTTTGGGAGGGGGGACACAATTCATGTGGATTCCACTGCCACCTTCACACCTGCCCGTTTTGCATTTCCATGATTCCACAGTAGGTGTTTACTGCAGAATAGCCACATTTTTTGTTCATATACTTTTTTTATGAACAGCTCTACATGATGGGTTAATCATGTCTGTCATCCTTTATTTCCTCTGTGTTCCTTCCACTTTTGTTTGAGAAGGCAAGAATCCAGTTGGTTTTTTTGAAAACAATATGCAGCTGATCATGCTCTATCTATACAGGAAGCCCCCCAACCTCCAGAGAGGCACATGATCCTTCCATGAATCCTCTTGAGTTAACATTTCTTAGTATCCAAGCTGTTGTACTTAATCTCATTAATGGAGAGATTAAGGTAGGAGATCCATGAGCATGATCGCTTGCATTTTTAAAGTTGTTACCGTTAATAACTGTAGTTGGGGTTTTTAGATTGTGTTTGCTTCATGTTTTAAGTTCCTGTCCTGCCAGCTGCTATTTGCCCTATAGGGAAAATATACAGTAGTATAGAGTTCAATTATCACGAATTTAATATTTACAAGCATAACCGAAGGCATTTTAGAATTTGTATTGCATGTGCATTAAGGATACTGCATTGCTATTGTTTTAATTATTTGCTATTTATTGTATTTCATAATTTGCTTATTGTTAGTTGTTAATTCTTGTTGAAAGCTGGATAGCATCAGGCAGGATATGCATTTTATAATAGATAAATATATATTGAATTTGCAATCTGTCTGCACATTATTTGGCAAGACTGCATGTGCTGTTAATGCTATTGTTTCCTTGCTGCTGCTGTACATAGTGTAGGCAAAGATTCTTTGCCATTATGTAAGATTCCAATATGGCCAGAGCTGTGTGATGTAACTGCAGATTACTTGGTTTTCTTGCTCCACCAACAGTTATATATCCAGGCATTTGGTACAAACAATAGCCCATTTCAGTAGGTTGGTGCCCATCAGTCAGTGTTCTGCCAAGGAAAACCCCCTACTTGAGTAGAAGAGTCTCTTTCAGACTGGCACTGAACACGTGACTGGCATTGGTTTAAATGTCTGAGGTACCAAATGTCTGACTAGGGCCAATTTACTCTCTTTCTGTGTTATTGGCCTTACACAGTATGTCTTTCTCTTTCTGCATTTGGATCGACTGGGTACAGCCCTACACATGCCTACGTATAGCTTTGGAGCTTTTGGGAAAAAATTGGATGAAAAATGTATCATGGACTTTCGGAGCAGCCTTTTAAAACTGAAAATCTGTTGTTGTTTGAGTGGCTGAAAGGTTAAAAGTTTAAGTAGATAAGGCTTCCTTCTTTTCCTCAGCAGCTGACTTACAGACAGCACATCAAAAATGAGTCAGTGCCTTTTTGGTTGGTGGGCAGAAACAGAGGATGACCCATTATCAAATTTGGCCTCGTGGCAGCAGAAATCTGCATGTATTGCAAATTACTGGAGAGCTTTTTCAACATCTGTTATTGCCTTTGTTGGAAATTTCCCAACTTCAGGTCAACCTGGTGCAAAGATGTTACATGCTCACAACAACAACAACAACAACAACAACACCACAGGGTATCTGTACAGATTGTATTCAAACCTCACTGGCAAAGGAAAGCATATGAAACAAGAGTGGAGAAAATAAAAGAAAAGCCTTACTTCAGTTGCGGGTGTGCTGGAGGTTTCTGTGGTGGAGCTGTGGAGGGTTTCGTCTCTGTGTCCGCAGGTGGCCCAGTGCTTGAAGGACCTGGGGCCTGAGCACGTGGTTGAATTGCAGGGCCCGGTGGACGTGGAGGCAGGGAACTCGAGGGCTTTGCTGACTGCCCCGGAGAGAACGCACGCTGTGGTTGCAATGGCTCCTGGCTTTGTGATTGCATTCCTTGGGGTTGCACTGGGCCCCCTAGGTTCAGTACAAGAAAAACTTCATAATGCATCAGTAATTTTGTACTAGCTCTTATATCTAACACTTACAAATATAAACTTGGAACCAATAAAGTTCAGCATGTCTAGGATAGGCGAGCCACATCTTTGCTGTTGATACCATTAGTCATAAATCCATGTAACTTGCAGAAGTGCCATACTGATACCAAGGTGCCCTAAAAAAAGTATTAATTTAGCAATGGTAACTATATATATATATATATATATATATATATATATATATATATATATCTGAGATTGTTACAGGGCAATAACTACCCACAACAAGCTACATTCATTGCAACATTTCTCTATTTTGTTTCTGAACTCCCATGGTAAGAAATATTTCTTTATTGCTCCATTGCAATGGGAGCTATGCCTAGAAGGAAACTGGTTCTGCATATGGTAATGTAAACCAACAACACGATTTCTTGCTAAAGGCCGGGGGGGGGTAGCATTTTTGTTGCTGTTCTTGCTTATTTAAATACCATATAGAAGCACACAGACTTGCAGTGGCTACTCAGTGGGCCCTAAAGAGCCTTTATGAAAAACACAAAGCATGTGCCCTTACAGCAGTAGCCACTGTTTAATCAGAAACTATCAATCCGGTGTAGCTCCATGTTTATTAAGTATGCAGCTGAGACAGAACTGCAGGTGCTTGAAAGTACATTGAGTATATCTCACCAGATGCCATCTGCTTCACCTTTGTAAGGCTACCAGTTAAGCTAGACTACCTGAAGGGGAACCAATTTAGTCACAGTGATCTTAAAGGGTCCAATGTTCTGAGGTGCATTTAAATGGGTTTATAGCTTGACTTATTACACCAACATATGAATGCTTACGGTAAGTACTCCACTGTTATATCACAGCGTAGCATTGCACCAACACTGGCATTATGAAATTCCTTGGCCTGGAACCAAAGGATCATGAAATTAGTTCCATGATCCCAAGGGGAACTGAGACATTTCCCGTCAAAATCAGTCATGCCCCATGTTGGTAATATGGCGGGGGGGGGGGGGAGGAATAAATTTTCCACTGGGCTAGGGAGGGATTGTGGTTCGGTGGCAGGGCATATGCGTTGTATGCCAAAGGTCCCACACTCAGTTCCTGGCATCTCCAGGGAACAACACCTGATTGAAACACTAGACAGCCACTGTTGGTCAGTGTAGACAAACACTGAGCTAGATGCACCCATGGCCTGACTTAGGAGAAGTCCCACTTATCAGCTATTTGTTTCCAAGGGCTTTCCCATTCACGTGCAAGCACAGAAATGACCTCTTCAGCAAAGCGATGGGGAAACTCTCTTAAGGAGGAATTCCATGTGCGCCTCAGTGCACTGCAAACAGGGCAGACTTATAGGCTCAAGGAGTAAGACACTTCCACTCAAATGAAACTACGCCTGTTCATAGATGAGGAGTTGAGATCATGCTTGCTGGCTCCGCCCCACAGCCTACCGATTTCAACAGAGAGTTTGTGAGCTGACTTTCTATGTAAACAAGCTGTATATGCAGATTGGCTTTTCGATGCATGTAGATCTGTTCAAAAGCCATACTGGGTATGCGCAGGACACAGCTGGAGCAAGCAGGTATGATTCCTACCCCACCACTCACACATTTCCTGAACATGCCGTGCAGCAGGTATAGGGCTTATGTCTTTTTCGGAAGTAAGTTCAAGACCAACCAGTTCTATTTTCAGGAGACTGGTGGAATTTTGAATCTGGGTGGCTTTACTGAGGCGGATCAGTTCTGCACCCTAAAACAAACATTCTCGTTTAGCTTTTCTTTGCTGAGTAGAAAATACTTTCCCCCCTCTCCATTTAGATATTGAGGCTTATATGCCAGAAACTATACACTGAAGACAGATGTAACTTTTTTTTATTGCACATTAAGCTGTACAAGATATTTCACAAAATATATACTGCAATCACACTTCAGCATTTGCTCACTTTCTTGCAGCTGGTTTGGTACAAAAAGGCAGCAACAATAATAAAAAAGCTTTTACAAAAAGAAAAGGAAAGGGGGAAATAAAATAAACCAAACACACACCAACCCCCTGGAACATTAATCCTATACTGCAAAATATCAGTTCCCTATATCCCACAATATTGCACCTAAGCATGCTAGCATGCAGAGACATTTTGGCTTGCTTAATATCTGTGGCAGGAAGTAACCAGTGTGTGCCCTCCGAAGACCTTTTGCAATAAATGCACTGAAATCCTGCTGGGATGCAGCTCTTTTTCTCTGAGGTCTGCAGGCACACGTGTGCACACACACACGCACACACACACGCACACACAGAGCTCGTAAACAATGCACAAAAGCATTTGTAAATACTCAGACTACTACATGCAAAAGAACACTCATGGCTTGATATTAAATGGCATTCAGTCAGTAGGTTCATTTCTTCACCTCAGGGCAGGAGGCTGTTTTGTTCACTTGGGTTGAGATTTGGAGGTGAGGGGCGTGTGTGAACCTGAGGCTGAAGGGGATGCACTCATTCTACACAATCGAAATCATCCGTGTAGTTATCAAGAGATCACTAACCAGAAACAATGACCACAAAAGCGGAATGATACTATAATAGACTAAAAACGGGCAGGACACCGTGGCATGCCCAACAAGCACTGAAATTCCCATCAAAAGCAGAGTGAAATTTGCAGCTCACTAGCCTGAATTTAAAAACAAAACAGAACAAATAAAACCACTTGGTAACTGAGCTATAATTCTGTTGGCAGTGTTTGCAAGGAAAATAAATTCAGACCTTGGCATTGTTTCACAAGAAAACAGGCTTGTTTGTATTAACCTAGGGACTGCTATTTACCTTAGTATGGGATTCTAATTGACAAAACACAATCCTTTGCCTTGCTCACAGCTAGTATAATAGTGCACCTTTTAACGTTTACAGGCTAGATTTTCCATAACAGTTTAACTGCCCTGCCTAGATATTGCTTTTAAGATTATGCACATAGCCATTGGTTATGTGACAGTCATAAGCAATTATGGCTATAAGAAAGTTTGGAAAAGTAAAACCCGCCGGGTCACTTTGATTTATTATTTACAGACACTTGAGTCATAAATGTGAACTTCTAAGCCTAAACCTTTTTACTTGTTCTGAGCCATATATTAAATATACTTTCATATATGCTGTTGCTTACGCTCAGAATGATAGATCAGATGACAACTGCATCTTAATTACTTGGCTATAGCCTCAGCTAATATACAACAGCACAACCTCACATTGAGTCCATGTACCACACACTTTTTAAATCCTTAAAAAAAACATGTGGCTAGCCCAATATTTGGAAAAGGTGATGATTAATCTAGCAAGGCTTTTAATGGCCTTGTTGACTTCCTCTAACAAACAGCTGTAGCTTACCTGAATTTTGTAGATAAGGAATATCTAGTAAACACACTTGATTTAGCTTTGTACAAGACCAGATGGCTACTTCATAACCACTAGAGAACCTTTGTCACTGAACTTAAACACATTCAGTACCCTCACATTTGCATCAATATTGCACGTAAGTGGCCCGTTTTTATAGCACTGAGGCTAATAATTTAATGCAGATTTTAAAATAAAAAAATCTGCATTGAAAATAAAGGATATTTATGTATTTCTGGAAATAATTCTCTCATATTTCATAGGAAATAAATGAAATAAAGCACTTGTCTTTCATGATACCTATAAGCAGTACTTTTTTGCGACAGTACAAAATTCTGTCACTTTTTTTTTGCTGCCCTTGGCAGCCATTTTGTGCTGGTACCCCCTGCACTTTTATCAAGAGAAGAATTCCAGGAGTTCATTTTCTTTTACCACAAAAAGCACTGCCTATAAGTATGAACTCAAAAGTTAATGATGCCTCATTCAACATACTATTAAATGAGACTTTAAAAAAATATTATAACCACCTTTCTACATTAATCATGCACATTTTTTTTTAAAAAAACCAAACAAATATAATGCACGTACTCACAGAGTTAAGCAAAAGTATATAAATTTCAACCTGGGCTGGTTAGTCTTTTTTACCCCACAATATAGAATACTTGAAAGAAAGAAAAACCTGTCTAGCCATCCATAATAAACAGTCTCACTGACTTGGTAGAGGCACAATTCTTGTACACTGTTGACAACAGCCCTGAATCACAAGTTATACAGAGAAACATAAGTAAGCATTACAACACAAACAGGAACAGATAAACAACCAGACAGTATAGTTGACACTGCATAGAAAAAACACAGTCCAGGTCAGCACTTAAACAATGCAAAAACTGCACAAAAACTGGTATTGTTTGATTCCTCTTTTTTTTGGCTTTAACCCTTGCTTTTGGTCTCAGTAATTTAAGTAGCCTGGACTTGTTTTGGTCCTACTGCAACGCCATTACAATCGAGAATGTACTGTAAACAACCTTGAGGAGGTGGTCGCTGGGGTGGGACTTTGTTTGGTTCTGGCTCCTTAAGTGATCCACTCTGCAAGACAAAAGAAAAAAAGGGGGCGGGGAGGAAAGCAAAACAGAAGAGAGGTCAAATGAGCAGGGTTACAATAAGGAATCACACCTAGGAGAAAGTTTTTGTCATTCGAGGAAGCCTCTTCCTGCATGTTAAGAATCTCCTATCAAGTAAAAGTCATCTCTTAGGGCACATGCCAGTATGCTCTGGAGAAGTATTGCATCTCAATCTCCCAAGAATCCCCTAAATAGTGTGGAGAATTAAATTAACTTGCAAAATTTAAAACAAAAATAAATTTAGATTATACACACCTTGAAAGGAATGCTGCCTAATTACTTCTTTGCTGTATTTTAAAGAACATTCCATGGTGTGTCTTTTATGATAGATATTACATTCAGAATGACTAGCCAGGCCAAAAAGCATTTAACTCTGAAGCCTTGGTTCATGTTCATGAACACCTTGAGATTTGTGAAATTATTGTTTTAGCTGCCATCAAGCTGAACACGGCCCCCCTACAATGTATGATAGCCTACTAATGGCTCAAAAATCTCCCTAATTTTTGTGGCTGGCCTACCTGCGAAACTAAATTTGTTTTGGTGGAACACAAGTTGTGCAACCCTGAGTAATTCCCAAATGAACTTTGTCACAGGACCAAACTAGACAACGATGCTAAATGCGGAATCAAAACCATCAGGTCTTGCCCTTCAGAGCAGGAGAAAACAAGATTGCTCCTTCTTCCATGTGACAGCCCTTTAGATATTTGAAGATAGCTATCATATCTCCTCCCACCTCTTTTCCAGGATAAACAGACCCAGCTTCTTCAAAGGTTCCTCCTATGGCTTCCAGATTCTTGATCATCTTGGTTGCCTTCCTCTGAACATGTTCCAGTTTGTCAATATCTTTCTTAAACTGTGGCGCCCAGAACTGGACACAGAGTCCAGGTGTGGTACTATTACTTCCCTTGATTGGCACACTATACTTCTGTCGATGCAGCCTAGATTAACAATTTTTTGCTGCTGCGCACAGGGACTTAAACCTATTCTCGTTCAGGGTTTGTCACAATCTCCTCTGCCAGACGATGTCCACTTATGTGGGTAGACTTCCTGAACACAATGTTTCCATGGAGCTGAAGAAAATGATATTGAGGCATTTGAAGTTGCCAGAAAGGGAAAATGAAGGGGCTGTTTAAATTTCTCAAACGTTCCCAACTGTAATTAATATATCAAGTTTAAAATACTTACCAAACCAACAGATTTACAATCGAAGTTTAATATAGTCCAGCTAAAAGGAAATGCCTTTGCCTTAAATTAGGCTTCCCAGCATGCGAGCTCATACTTCCTGGTCACTGGATTTCCTCAAATACATGCTTTGTTTAAGCATTTTGAAACCTTAATAGCCCTTGCACACTTTCCTACGGATGCACTTGCTGCCCGCTAATTAGTAGCTCCAGTTCCCTACTTGTATCAGGCATAGAGCCCTTATTTATCAAATAGCCATCAGAAGTTGCAGACACCTTAGGCCAATCGCACAGCCACAGCACACTTGCTGATGAAGGCCAAACCAAAAGAAACACATGTGCTTTGCAGCCAGTCAGTTAGGTTGCATCAGCAGTGGCCAAAAGGCTTCCAAGTTAATGGTTCTGCAGCCAAGTGCCTGCCATGCCTGAGGGATAGTGGGAACCCATTGGTTCTGATTCACGATGATCAATTAGACGGATGTCATAGTCATGGAAATTCTCGTGCTGAAAATAGGATGCTTGTTTTACAAATGAAAGTCTTCTTCTTTGGTGATCACTAGTAGCTGAGTAAGATTGTCTTCCATAAACACAGTTTTAACAATGAGTCCGTAAGTGACTGTGGAGGCCAATTCTGGATCCACACATCCTTCCACAGTGGGGACATTGGTTCCCGGGCGGGAGTTGATCACGGTGTGGATTTGCCAAGCATGCTTTCCTCTTAGCACGTTTCTCCCTTGTGTCCTGAGTTTGGGTGTCTTCAAAGCCCATGACACCTTTGGTAAAGGCTGTTCTCCAATTGGAGCGCTCACAGGCCAGTGTTTCCCAATTGTTGGTGTTTATACTACATTTTTAAAGATTTGCCTTGAGACAGTCTTTAAACCTCTTTTGTTGACCACCAGCATTGCACTTTCCATTTTTAAGTTTGGAATAGAGTAGTTGCTTTGGAAGACAAGAATGAGACATCTGCACAACATGACCAGTCCAACAAAGTTGATGCTGAAGAATTATTGCTTCAACACTGGTGATCTTTGCTTCTTCCAATACACTGGTATTAGTTTGCCTGTCTTCCCAAGTGATGTGTAAAATTTTTTGGAGACAACATTGATGGAATCTTTCAGGAGTTGGAGATGGTGTTTATAAGTGGTCCATGTTTCACAAGCATATAGTAAGGTTGGTAGTACAATAGCTTTGTAAACAAGCATTTTAGTTTCCCTGCAAATGTCCTGGTCCTCAAACACTCTGCACTTCAATTGGGAGAAAGCCGCACTCGCAGAGCTCAGGCGATGCTGGATTTCGACATCAATGTTGGCCTTTGTGGAAAGATAACTGCCCAGGTAGGAGAAGTGATCGACATTTTCCAACGTTACTCCATTGAGTTGGATTTGTGGCACTGCTGAGGGTTTATTTTGTACTTGTTGGTGCAGCACTTTGGTTTTTTGGATGTTGAGCAACAGGCCAAGCTTTTCATAAGGTTCTACGAAGATATTTAGGAAGGTTTGGAGGTCATCCTCTGAGTGTGCGCACACTACCTTGTCATCAGCATACTGAAGCTCTATGACGGAAGTTACAGTAACCTTACTCTTTGCTTTCAGCCTGCTCAGATTGAATAGCTTTCCATCTGTTCGATATATGATTTCTACTCAAGTGGGGAGTTTCCCTTTGACAAAGTTTAGGATCATGGCAATGAAAATAATGAATAGAATTGGGGTAATAACACAACCGTGTTTAACACCTTATCCTACTGTGAATAGTTCACTTTGAGAGCCATTGTTATCTGCGATTGTTGCTGTCATATTATCATGGAGGAGCCGAATGATGTTCACAAATTTGTCTGGACAGCCTTTTTTCAGAAGGACAGTCCATAGGGCATTACAATTTACAGTGTTGAAAGCCTTAGCCGGGTCAATAAATGCCATATACAGGGGTTGCTTTTGTTCTCTGCATTTTTCTTGAAGCTGTTGAGTAGTGAAAAGCATGTCCACTGTCCCCCTAGAGGGCCAAAAACCATTTTGGGATTCAGGAAGGGTCACCTCGGATATTGTTAAGAGACGGTTTGCTAACATCCTTGCAAGAATTTTGCCAGCCACAGCTAATAGAGAGATGCCTTGATAGTTTCTGCAACCAGTTCTATCACCTTTTTAAAAGAGAGTGATAATTTTGGCAGCCCTAAAGTCTGCTGGGATCTCTTCTCTCTCCCAGATTTTTTCGATGAGCTTGTGAGGTTGTTGTGTAAGTTAATTCCACACACTTTGAAGACTTGGGCAGGTATCCCATCAGGTCCTCTGGCTTTGTTGTTTTTCAGTTGGTTAATAGCTGTACACAACTCTCCCAGATTTGGAGATACTGCAAGCTAATCTCTAACTTGTTTTTGCGGAATTTGTGAGAGGGCCTCAGCAGCTACGGGGGAGTTGCGGTTAAGGAGATGTTGGTAATACGCTCCGACTAATATGCTCCACGATGGCTATCAAGATTATACCTCAGCACAGGCTTCAAGGAAGGAAAACAAGGTGCAAAATGAACACTCAAGCCCTTCAAGATCCCATTAAGCGGGATTGCTTTCAAATGACTCTTAAGGACCATCTGCGTTCAGAATTCCCTGATAACATCGAGGAACACTGGACCAAGCTAAAAACATCCATTATTGCGGCCTGTGAACAAACTATTGGATACCAAACCAAGAAACACCAGGACTGGTTTGATGAGAATGACAGTGAGATTGAATGCATGATTGACAAGAAAAGGAAGAGAAAAACCTATGCCAACGATAAGGCTGAGGTTCAAAGAGGAACCAGAGAACTAAAAAACACCTGGTGGATAAAAAAACCTCAAGAGATCCAGCACTTAGCTGAGATCCAACAGGAGTCCTGTATGCCCTAAAAGGGAACATGCGTAACAGGGGCAATGCAGGTTCTACATTATGCCTTCTGAAATGTATGCTTGTTCAGCACATTATGAAGAAGAAACAAGACAAAATATATTCTAAATGTGGTGTTTGCATGCCCAGACTAACATGAGCAAGATAATCCTTAAAAAAATTTGGCTCACTGATCTGACCTGAGTGAAGTTGTTCATCATTACATTTAAATGCCATCAGCTTCTTAATTATGCATTCTGTACGTACGCTTGACATTTGCAGAAAGTCTGTCCAACCTAGCCCTTTAATATCAATAGCTGCAATACTTTGTGTGAAGCCAAGCACTTTCAGAATAATTACAGCAACTGAAGCTGCCCATATTCTCTGCTGTGGGGTTTGCCTAATAGCCCATGCTGTTAAGAGTGCTAAGTCACTGTTCAAAGGATTTAGTTTAAGGTACCTATGCTGGTGCTGAAGTAGGAAGAATCCACAGAACAAGCAGAATCCCATTCTGCATGGGAGTCACAGAGGCCAGTGCAAGAAGCTGCCTGAACCATAAATACTAGAAAGAAGAAACAACAAGGTTTGCCCGGCAATGAAGGCAATGCCAACAATCTTCAGCCTTCTAGATGAACCTAGGATTGTGCTTCACTTAGCATGGCATCCACTCTTGCGTTCCTGAGGCTTAAGGATCATAAGGTTTAAACAGCAAATGGGACTATTTCATGCCTTCTCTTCCATTCTTAGCCTTCAACATTCCAAGGAAATTGCCAAACAGCCTGTCTAATTGATATCTCTCAATACCATTAAGATGCATTGCTTCTTTTCCGAACAACTGACTGTTCATCTGTATTCAGGTAGGTAGCCGTGTTGGTCTGACGTAGTCGAAATATATAAAAATATTGTCCAGTAGCACCTTAGAGACCAATTAAGTTTGTTCTTGGTATAAGCTTTCAGGTGAAGTGTGCATGCAATTTTATTTGTTCATCTGTCTGTTATTTATCTATTTATTAAATTTCTATACCATCCTTCATCCGAGGATAACAGGACAGTTTACAATAATAAAAACACCGAAATACACACCCTAGTAACAAACAGAAACAACAACTCTGCCACATTTTAAAAGGCCAGAGGTTGTTTAATTAGCCACAGGTCTGGGAAAGAATAATGTTTTCGTCTGGCACTTAGAAGATATGTAATGAAGGCGCCAAGCAGGCCTCCCTGGGGAGAGCACTCCACAAGCGGGGAGCCACTGCAGAAAAGACCCATTGTCATTTTGCTGCCCTCCTGAAGACAAGGCACATGAAGAATGATTGCAGGGTCAGGGTCCATTCATATGGGGAAAGGCAGTCCTTGAGGTACTGCGGTCCTGAGCTGTTTAAGGCTTTATAGGTCAAAACTAGCATTTTGAATTGCGCTTAGAAACTAACTGGCAGCCTGTGCAGCTGGGCCAGAATTGGCATTAAATGCTCAAACCATCTTGCTCCAGTGAGTTCTCGGCCACCTGAATACTAGTATCATGTGTACAGTGGCACCTTGGTTCTCAAACGTAATCCATTCCGGGAGTCTGTTTGACTCCCGAAACCATTCGAAAACCAAGGCGCGGCTTCCGATTGGCTGCAGGAGCTTCCTGCACTCAAGCGGAAGCCACATCAGATGTTCAGCTTCTGAAAAACATCCACAAACCTTTTGGGAACCAAGGTACCACTATATATGATACCAGTATTGTGTGTAATGGGGAATCATTGGTTATTATTAGCATCTTCCAGTCTTCTATCTTTCTGCTCAGCAGTTCGTTTCGAAGCAGAAGAGCCCCATCAGAATTTTCCTGTGCCTTTCCTTGGGATGTTTTTGGTATTGGCAACATAGAGGTTACACTACAGAGATCATGTCTTTATCTCATGGTCTGCGTGCATGTTGCAAGGATAAATGTTCATTTACAAGATTATTGTTATATGGTTTCTTTTAAACAGTAAAGAAACAGATCTCCTAGTTCTTGAGAACTGCTTTTCATTATTCATAAAGTTCAGCTGCAAAAAAGCAAAATGAAAAAACAGCGCCCCAAGAACTAAGCTATATATCTTGCTGTCATGTAACAACAGCTCCATCTGCTGGTGCACTGAGTCAGCAGGTGTGCTTGCAATAACCATGTCTGTAAATCTCCTGTATCCCACTGTCAGCACCTGGAGTGTGTGTGTGTGTGTGTGTGTGTGTGTATGCTTGATTCCCTCAATCTAGTTGTTTTGAGACTGTCGCCATTCACTCTCCACAAGCAGGTGGCCCTAAGCTAAAACAACCCAGTACCTCCTACACTGGAAATAGAAGACATCACCCTTGCACATCTTTTCCCAACACTATGCAAAGGGCACCTGGCATGTATAAAGTGGCACTTTACAAACCTATTCTGATGTGGAAGTATGGAGAAGCCAGGAAAAATAAAACCCAGATTGGAAGTAATTGGCAATCTCTGGAACACACAATTTCTTCTAATGTGGTTGCTCTGTCTTTTATTGCAAACCTTTTTGCAATATTTTCAATGCAGCTGTCACTATCCCTTTCCTCACTATGAAAATGGGAAGGGAACTTTTGGGTCAGCCGCTGTGACTTCTTAGGGATGCCATGGAAGAGCAATGATCCTTGGACTACAAAACCCTCAGATGCAGGTGTTTGGTCAGGGGAAAATCTGACTACTAGGCTTGAAACAGCACAAAAAAAACCAGAGAGGCTTCCTGCTTGCATGGAGGCATTATTATTTCTTGTTCTAGTTCCAGCATCCTAATGACAGGCTCTGAGATCTTGGCAGAGGAGCTCAGACAAATGACAAATACAAGAGCAAAATTGTTCTGTAGAAAATTAGGACATGATCTGTTTTCTAACAAATTCTAAGCACAGTTAATAAATCCCAGTGCATAGGTTGGCTTATGCAAATGTTTAAGGTCAGGATCCCAGACTGACACAAACAGCTCAGTTTAAATAAATTATTATTATTATTATTATTATTATTATTATTATTATTATTATTCAGTCACTGTTTATGATTTCATTGATTCAGCTTAGATCAGTTTAACAACACCACAGACACTGGATAATGGCCCATAAGCACTCCATCAAAGCTAGCAGAATAAGCAGAAACAAAAATTTCTTTCTGGCTCATTCAATTTGGAAATGTATTCTATAGCCCTCAATAAACTAGTTAAATTTGCTAAAACTTGCCCCTAAAAACAGAAGGACTCTTGTAAGGACTCTTGTTCAAAACAGGATTTCCACGAGATGGCGCTAAAATCTGAAGGTTCTTAAAACAAAAGGTGTTTTTAGAAATGAGACTCAGAATAGTTTTTAGCCTGGAGGCTTCTCCTACCAGTACAAGAGGACAGGTTTTCTTTTCAGAATGGTGCTGGGGCTGATACGCCACCTGCCTGAACCACAGATGATGACTAGGATTTTAGGAAGCTACAGGATTGTAGGCAACAGAGATTGCCGCTAAACTGTGTTCTTGTTAGTGCTGAGAGCTGATTGATACAATGAAAGAGCTACATAGATACACAGGTTAAAAATAAAAGAGATGCTTTGGAATGAGAACTTGAGCCCCTGTGGGCTTTGGTTTTCAAATTGTGTAACTTGAAATCCTACAAAACAGAATTCATGCTTGACGTACTAAAGAGTATGATTGTAGAATCATAGAAATGCAGAGTTGGGCACTGGTGATCATCTAGTCCAACCCCCAGCAATGCAGGGAATCCTGCCTGCAACCATTCCTGGTGGGCTTGAACCAGCAACCTTCTGGTTAACAGCCAGATGCAGTGACCCAGTGTGCCAATAGTGACAGACTGATGTATTATAGTATGTTTAAGGGCTACTGTATCCTCAGTTGCATCATAAAGTACTAAAAGAATGCACCAAAATCTATTAGCTTGTATTATGTTCTTAAGAAAACAAATAGTTAACCCTAACAATCACTTAAGAGTATCTATATAATTTTAGAGCCCTTAGAGAAATTCAGAATCTGCTGTTGACCTCCATTCACTTTCGTGTACTGAAAATCTGAAAATGAAATTCTGTAGATGAATATCAGCATTGCACAACAGGGCAGGAATTTGCTTCCTTAAGAATTAAAAATAGTTTTAATTCCCACCCATCCTTATTTTCTACCTGCAGAAGAAATATAAATGTGCTGATCATTTTGTCTGCTGATCTTTTCTGGAAAATGATCTCATCTTCAACCGCAGCAACAAGTAACTATTTACATAGGATAGCATAGTTTGATCTACGGTAAATGTGAAAAATGTTTTTATAGAAGAAAGTAATTTCTCTGTTTTGGTTTATGTGGCTATTCTTTTAAAACCACTTTACAATGAAGTTTAGTCACTGTATGTGGTTAGATGAGACTGAAATAATTTTGTGTTGCCTTTCAAGTGGTACAGTACAAAATAGAAGCATTACCACTTGGTTCTGTGGAATTGCAAAATTTTTTACTCGGAGAACATGACAAAATTTAAAACAAAAATTAGTCACTATCCTCCAAGAACAAGCTGATTTGAGGTGCACCACAAATTTAGTTTTTCAATTGTTTAACTGCTGTGGGCCCCTTTTGAGAATATAAATAGCTTTTTTGCTTGCTTGTTTATCTTTGAAACCTGCATCATATCACTTCAGTCCAATTACTGCCATTTAGCAACTACCATAAGCACAATTTATTTTTCCATTGCTTCTTTGAAGCTTCCCCCCAACCCGAAAAGTGGCACACAGGCTTATATTCACAGTACTATGGTCTACAGTTGAATCACTCTGCACTAGGGTGGTATCTTCCAGGAGTTAATTCTCTTTCAAATTTATCCCCATCCTTCAGACTTGATCACCATGACAGGTGATGACTAACATGAGGAAGTAATGAAAAGGGGATGGATGGATGGATAGATGGATGGATGGATGGATGGATGGTATGTGGTCATCAGTTGCTTCCATATTCTGAAATGTCACAGCAATGATGTGGCAAGATGATAGCTCTACATTTTCTGGCTCAACCTAAGCTAGGCTTAGGAATCAATAAACTGTGATCCCAGATGTTTCTGTGATACCCCAAAACAGTCAATGGCTGAAATCAAAGTAAAATAAGACACAAAAACACAGACTATTGCTCATCGTCTCAACTGAAGTTCTGAATCACAAACCAGGAGCAAGAGTTAACCGAGTCCCTTCATATTAGATGTGCTTGCTGAAATGAAATGCACGCAGACTTCCGGTCGGCACCAGCGCTTAATGGCGGCTCTCTCTCTGATCTCCGGGGAGAGGGCTGCTCCACGAGTTCGGGTCTGACCGCTACGGCGAAGCGGGGACCCCTAAAATCACAGGCGCGGAAGCCTGTGAACAAGGAGACTCGGTGGGCACCATTTGCGCCCCCCTTTACTGCAAAAGAGCCTTTTTAAAGGCTCCGGAGGAGCATCGGGGGATCACGCGGTGCTGAGAGTCGCTACCCAGCCCGTGGAGTGAAGCCGCGTCGCCATAGGCGGAGAGCGCCGATTCCTTCCTGAAATTTGGACTGAAACTGAGCACCCGTGAGTAGGATTGGAAACCTTATTGGAATTATAAACAAAAACCTTTAAAATTTGGCTGAAATCGGGGACGGTAAATAAAGGAAGTCTGCCTCCCCCGGACTGCATGATTGCTAAAGCAACGGAACTAGGAAGCTGCAATTGAGAAGTTATTGTGAACTTTTTGAGTGGGCTAACCCTAACACTGAAGTTAAATTCCCCCCTCTGTAAGCAGGAACGGGGGGGGGGGGGGAGAAGAAGGAGAAAAGGTAACCTGCATGAGGGAAATTTAAAGAACAATTTCCTGCAGTCTCTGACTCTTGGAATGGACTGCCTGGGTGAAGCACTTTGACAGGGAACTGTCAGATAAGACTTGCTGTAAAGTGGGGACTTTATTGGATACAATTCTTGAGATTCTGCAGAAATAACATTGTTGCAACTAAAAGACTGATAGATTTTTTTTTAGAAACTTTTCCTCTGAGGGCTTTTGGACTTTTTGTTTCTCTTGCTCATTGGATATATTGATGCTCCCTCTAGAGCAGTGTTTCCCAACCTTGTGCCTCCAGATGTTTTTGGCCTACAACTCCCATCATCCCTGACCACTGGTCTTGCTAGCTAGGGATGATGGGAGTTGTAGGCCAAAAACATCTGGAGGCACAAGGTTGGGAAACACTGCTCTAGAGGGCTGAAGGCAACAGTTGCAACATAGACTGTTAAAAACAAAGTCACTGGATTTTTCCATTGAAAACCTGTTCCTGTGGGAACCACCTGTAGATGAGATAGCAACAAGATCCAAAGCTAAAGCTGCACAAAAGAAAAGGGGCTCTCTATCAGGACTATTGCCAACAGGCGCAGCTGGACAGGAAAAAGGAATATCTGCATTCATGGATTCAGTGACACAGGCACTGCTTAAAATAAATGAATCTTTAGAAAATCTGACTAAGCAGAGTACGGAAAATACTAAACAATTGACAGAACTTACAGCAAAATTAGATCTAAACACCAAAAGCATCACATCTAATACAGAGACCATAAATAAATTGGTGCAAGAAAACGCTACTATCAGGAAAATTGCAGAAGAAGCTAAATTTACTGCAGAATCCACACAGGGAAACTTAGTACCGGTTTGTAAGAAGCTTGACCAACATGAGGCGACCTTGTCTTTGTGGGAAATGCAGCGTAAGGAGAAGAATTTGAGACTTAGACTTGTTCCAGAGAGTGATTGTGGATAAATTAAATTGTTTCAAGAAGTGGCAGAAAGATATATCTAAATTTGTCTGGCAGGGCAAAAAGCCCAGAATAAAGTTTAAGATACTTACTGACGCAAAAGAAAGAGGGGGTTTTGCCCTGCCGGACTTAAGACTGTATTATGAAGCAGCAGCTTTCTGCTGGTTGAAAGATTGGCTACTACTTGAAAATGCAGACATTCTGGATTTGGAAGGTTTTAACAATATGTTCGGTTGGCATGCATATATCTGGTATGACAAGGTTAAAGTGCACAAGGGTTTTAAAAACCATATTGTCAGGAAAGCACTATATAATGTTTGGATTCGGTATAAGGATTTGTTGGAAAACAAAACGCCCAGGTGGCTATCACCAATGGAGGCTAAAGAGGTGAAGAAACTTAATATGAGAACTAATTGGCCAAAATATTTTGAGATCTTAGAACTAGAAAGTGGTGAATTTAAATTACAGAGCTTTGAGAAGATAAAGTCCAAGGTACGAGATTGGCTCCATTATTTTCAAATAATGGAGGCCTTTAAACAAGACAGGAAAATTGGATTCCAGGTGGAAAAATCGAAATTAGAAACTGAATTGCTAGAACCCAATACGAAGAATTTATCAAGGATGTATAACTTGCTGTTGAAGTGGAATACAATTGATGAGACAGTAAAATCAGCCATGATTAGATGGGCACAGGACTTAGGTCATGACATTATGTTTGCTGACTGGGAACAGTTGTGGACCACAGGTATTAAATTTACGGCTTGTAATGCCTTAAGAGAAAACATTATGAAAATGATTTACAGGTGGTACATGACCCCAGCCAAGCTCGCGAAGATTTACCATTTGCCCAATAATAAATGCTGGAAATGTAATGAGACCGAAGGTACCTTTTTCCACCTTTGGTGGACCTGCCCAAAGATCAAGGCCTTCTGGGAACTGATTTATAATGAAATTAAGAAAGTACTTAAATGTACTTTTCATAAGAAACCAGAGGCATTTCCTTTGGGTATGGTCGGCCAATTGGTGTCGAGGAGGGATAAGATCTTTTTTATGTACGCCACAACGGCAGCAAGGATTCTTCTAGCAAAGTATTGGAAGACACAAGAGTTACCCACGCTGGAAGAGTGGCAGGCTATGGGATTGGCAGAAATGACCGGCAGAATCTGTGACCAAGAGAAAGAGACTGTGGAGGAAGATTGGAAGAAGTTTAAAGCATATCTTAAAAATTGCTATAAAATTGAGGAGTGTTAAAGTGTTAAGGGAAAGGAAGATGTATAATTACAGCTATATATCTTTTGATTCAAAGGGTAATTGAAAGGAGAATAAGTTAAACTATAATTGGCTAAAAGGGTTGCTGAAAAATTTTGAAACTAGGATGCAAAAAGGGGAAGGTACGGGGAAGTCCGAGAAAAGAGGCTTATGAAAATGAGGTTAAGAAAGCAAAATGTATGTATGTGTCTATGTTTGTTGTTGTTTGCATTGTTTGGTGTTGTTTTGTTGTTAAAATTGGAAAATTAATTAAAAAATTTATTTAAAAAAATGAAATGAAATGCACGCAAAACAGGTAGATTCAGATGGACAACAGCAAGAACATCAAACCAAAGTCAGTAACTAAGCTTTTTCTTTCTTTTGGTTCAGTAGTAAACTAAAACTGATGGGAGGTTCTGTCAGGTCCAGTCTCCATGACACATTTACAAAATATGGAGGCCACAGGAAACAGCTTCTGCATTGTGGCCACAGAAGACTAGCTATATGGAACACTTCCATCATGTAGAGTTTCTATACCAGTGGGCAACCATGGAATGGCTAACAATGGCATGGGAACTTTCTAGACGACAGGGGCAATCCATGCAGCGAATCACTTTCTATACTGAAATTCTTCCAGTAGTTTTCACATGACAAGCATAACATGAGGAAAGGCCCTTAAAGTCTGAGCAGGAAACAAAACTCATCTATTGGGCTTTTTCCCAAGTAAAAATATTTGACTATTAGCATACTAGATTGACTTCCACAATCTAAGACCAGATCTCAGTTGGCGCATGTTAGAGGTGCAAAAAAGAAACTGCGGACAACTAGGAGCTCTTTCTTTCTCTTTTGACCTTGGAGTAAATGACCACCAACTATGAATACTTATGCTGGTTATAAACTCATCTGATCAGACTCTGCTGCTTTTACTGCAGTTTGCTTTGGCTGTAGAATGACTGAGCCTATTGCTTTCCATAAAGTTTGCAAACTACTTGAGTGGCTTCTGGAGGCAGATTTGATTGCATAGTTGTCTTGAGAATATTATTAGTTGCCAAGTTACATTGTTGTTATATCTTTATTTACAGTTTTATAGTATTTCATAGCATTTTGACAGCCTTGAGCTTGGGAAAGACAGCATATAAACATTTTAAATAAATAAAATAAAAGTAAAACCAGCATGGCCAAAAAACCATGGATGCACAGACCCCTTTGTACCAGCCTTGATGATTACTTAAAGAACTGAGTGAAAACAAATCACATTGGAGCAAACTGGAGTCAAGACTGTTGATTCAGCTTATCCCACTGTAACATATTCAGAAACCTTTAATGTCATTTATATGCCCAAAGTAATGTCGCAACTTTATTGAGTAGCTCTTGCTTGGATATTTTAAATATATGATGCTTGAAATTCTGTTCTAAGGAAGCACAAAAATCACACTCTATTTTTACTATCCACTCCCTTCTAATAAGAACAGCTCAACACGTCCTGAATCCTCATGACATTTATCTACTGAAATCCTGCATGTGTTTATGAAAAGTGTCTGCCTTCCTTACTTGAGGCTGCTGAGTGGCAGTTGGTTTCTGAGGAGATGGTACAGGTGTTTTAGACAACATTTGGTTCATTCTGCTTACAACCAGCTCAGTAATAAGCTGTTTGTCTTCAACCTGATGCTCACCAATCAAAGGCATTGCACAATCCATAACCTAGAAGAAACAAAAGCTGATTAGGCAGTGAAACATCATTTTAGTAATTTTTTTATGCTGTGTTACAGACCATTATTGTTATCCATATTGTGCTGTGGATGACTGTAAATAAATCGAGTATTTCCATATATGCTGTGAGCCACCCAGAGTGGGTGGGGAAACCCAGCCAGATGGGCAGGGTATTATTATTATTATTATTATTATTATTACAAAATTCTCTATGTCCAAATCTCAGTTTTGTTCATCAGGAAAGTTGGGCAGATTTGTGGAAGGCACTCATTTTTTCTTTTGTAACATGGGAAGGAAACTAAGCCAAAGTATAATTTTAAAAAGTATCTTGCAAGAAAAACTGGATGGGTGATTTCAACTGGTCCTTGGGAGAATATGCGGTATGGCTCCTTGATGTGGTATGGTTGTGATTATGATGTGGCATCAGACAACGTCTGTCCTTGACTATGTGGACACACTGAACACTGAGAAATATCCAGCAACAGCACCTGCTCTTTTTATGTGCGGCTATGTGGGGCATTAGAAACGGCCACATCCTCACAACTTCTGCTCCCCAGCCAAAGAGAACATTATTTATTTAATAAAGCGAAAGTACTGGGTAGGGGAGTGGACACAGAATGCTTACTGGAATATGTATTGGTTTCAAGACCTATGGCCCTGGGGGTTGAAGATGTCATAGAGAAACTGGATCAGAAGAACAGTTCCAGATCTCATCAGTAACTGGCCCGGGCTGTTACAGTCCAGCTTGGTGTGCATCAAGCACAATGTCCCAGGAACAGTTACAGAACAGTGGATGAGCAATAGTGTTATGTAAAGGAGTATGTACAGAAGTGTGTGTTTTAGAGCTCAAGTTCAGAATTATGACATTTCTCCACCATCCCAATATTCTTCTGACCTCAGCAGAACTACCCTATGTGTTTAAAGAAAAGATCAAGACACTGTTATAAATTTCAGCAGACCAGCAATTATCTATAATGATCCTGCCCGGCTTTTACAGGCTAAAATTTCCACATCTCCTTCTGAGGATAGTAAGATAATAATTCCTCCAACTTAATAAATCCCTAATAACAAAATGAACTACTTACTTGTGTTTATAATTGATTTTTTTAATGGTGAACAAATGGGCAAGAGGTATCAGCTGTTCTGATCACCGTTATTATTTTTGCTATTGCTGCCCCACAACTACTCTTGAGTTATCCATGCCAACAAAAGCTTTGATGCCAAACAATAAAGCTAGGATTATGTAACTAGTCTGCAAGCAAGTTTAATGGTTTCTAAAATTATCATTTGAACAGTCAAGTATTATCTTCTATACCTCATTTGGATATAATTGCAGCTTCAAGGTTTCTATAAAACATTCCCCGGAAGAAAAAGTTTATTTTTGTTGTAGTTTTCATTAGAAGTTTATTATTAAAGTTCATCTGAAAGAATGACACCTGAACTGGTTTGTTTTTATCTTTATAGCTTGGGACCCCGCATACCTACCTTTACGAAATTATTAGAATAGATTCAGATTATTATTTTTCTCTCACTTTTTAAAAGAGCCATAAATCATAATACAAGGGAGATTTAAGCATGGGTTTAGGTGAACCTAATTTGGCAAGAGATTATGGCCACTGGACAATTGGATGGAATCATTTGGGTCTAGTGTAATAATATGTTACACCCCCCTCCGTATAAATGATATATAACAAAATATCAACCTAAAATGTTGATGTGTGTTCTTTTAAAGAAACAGTCTTAGCTGCTAATTTGTGTTGTTTTTGAAACCATATTAAGTTGTTTTTGTACTGCTTTTAAATCTACTTATGGTAGTTTTTATTGCATGCTTGTAAATTGCCTTGAGACTTGTGTAAAAGATAGTTTGCAAAATAATAATAATAAGCCTGAAGCTGCAATCTTGTACACAAATACTTGAGGGTAAGCCTTGGAAGAAAGTATGACTGAACCTCATTGAGTTCACTTTTGAGTAGACAAATAAAGAAATGCACTGTAAAAGTACAAAAATAAATTCTGGGCAGACAGAAAGGGTTAAGTAACAAGTCATAAGATTAGGAGACCAGAACCAGAAAAAGAAATGAAGGGGACAACAGCACATGCTGTTAGCCTGCAAATGGAAAAACATGCTGAATCCCGCTACAGCAAACAATTCACATGGCTTGAGATGATGGGAACTGGTGTCCAGTAACATCTAGAGCACCACAGATTCCTTATCCCTTATCTACACTGGTCTCTCTCTTAACCAGAGTTTACATGGTGAAATTTAAAAACCTACTCAACAATGTTGTTGCAGAGAAAAAGTGATTTTAAGATGGAGCCTACTGTTTATGGGAATGAACCCCATGCAAAGTAGGTCATTGACCAATTGTGTAGATTAAGGAACCCACCAACCAAAGTCAGGAGTGAGTCAGGATACTGGCCCTTATCCAACCCACCACCAAGTCTAGGCATAGAGAGGCTTGCACAGCTTCTCTTAATTCATGCATTATAGAGAAATAAAGCTGGGTATTACCAGCAAACTGAGTTTGCTGATGATACCTCACCAAAAACTCCCAATGACCACTTCCAGTGGCTTCATGTAGATGTTAAATAGCAGTAGGGACAGGATTGTATCCTGAGACACCCCACTCCATGATACCCAGGGGCTCTGAGACAATAGTCCAATGCTATACAATGAAACCAATCCTGGAGAGAGAACTGGAGGGAGAACAGTGCTCCTGTTTCCCATTTCACAGAGCTGGTAAAGGAAGATATCATGGTCAATGACATTAAAAGCTGTTGAGAGATCAAGTACGGTAATAATAATACGGTCTTGATCAGGGTGACCAAGGTTCATTCAGTCCAACCCATAACAAAGCCTGAACCCTGACTGTGATGAGCCTTAAGTTTATGTAAATCACATTAATAAAATAAAAGCTAGCAACATGCTGCTGATGGAATATGCCTTTCCTGACCTTTTGTTCCTAAGAGTTGGGAGAGCCTTGGGAATGGCGTGCAGCATTGGGAGGAGACCTGTGAAAATCTACTCATGTGAGTAAAGTGTCCTTCTGCTTCTACTAGAAACCTTTGGACCCAAGCCAAAGTCTGCATCCTTGGGCAGATGGACTTACCAAACTTCAAAATCATCCTGTTTGCTAAGTAATCCAAAGTGGTGTGTGGTTTACATGAATTAAAGAACATTTGTTTATCCCACAAATTATCAGGGACAGACATTCGACTGTTCAGGAGCATACAATAGTATGTTTTATCTAATTATAATGCAGGATAATTTTTTAAAGGGGGGGAGAGGAAGAATTTTACTGTATCCTTATTTTTCCTTTTTATATAAAGATGTATTTTGGGGCGATTTCTCTTGGGAAAAGGTGGACTATAAATCTTGCACTAAAGCAGTAGAGGTGTGTTCACTTAAATGGAAAGCAGAAGGATTAGGGAAATACAATGCAAGTATTTTGATCCTATTCAGAAGCAAGCTTACACCACATCATAAAACAGTTGTGCCTTCCCACAAGCAGTGCCATTTACTGCAATATGCAAAAAAAGGCAAGTGTAATCTTTAGGAGCAGAGGTTTTCCTTAACATCTTACAGCAACAACAACAAAAGTGTTGGCAGAGGAAAAGCATATACCACACCTCAAAAATATAATCCTTCCCATCCTTGCCATGAACTGCTTTGACAGCACATATGTCCAAACCTCCAAACATCTCTGAACAGCTGTCAATCCAGAGCTTGTACCTGGAATGTGAAAAGAAGCTCACTTTAGCCAAAAGCATGATCTTGTCACAATAGTGTTCTAGCTATATTAGTTTGAATTTAGATTGTAACCGTGCCTTGGTGCTAATACAAATCATCACCACATTAGCTCTTATATAACCTTCTCCAAATATTTCTGATGATCAAATTGCTCATTAAGGGAGATTGTTGCATAAGTGAACCAGATCTGAGACATCTGATATTTTGTGCTTCTGAGTTGCCCTCACCCTGGCAACTTTACTTATCCTAATGCCCTCAGTTCAGCGTCAGGCTTTCTTTTAATGGGACTGTAACATAAAGCATTATATTCCGAACCATAAAAGTACAACATGTGCAAACAGCAAAGCATGGTCATTTCTAACATATCAGCACATGAAGCCGTAATTAGCACTGACTGAAGGTCCCTGGTGCATGTACATGCGGTCAAACAGGCCTTTGCCACTGTGTAACATGGTAAGCAGCCTGAAAATTGGCTGTGATGCTAAACCTGCTTGATTGGAAGTCAGACTTACCCAAACCAACGCGATGTGCTTTGAATTGAATACCCTTAAAGGACAAACAAAGAAGTGTCCTCCAGATGTTGTTGGACAATTGCTTTCATCAGACTTAGTCAACATGGCCAATGGTCAAGGATTATGGGAACGGTTGTTCAACAACATCTGCAGAGCACCACACTGGTCATCCTGCTATCTATTGTTGTTACTAATTAAAATCTGTTCCAGTAGAATGGTTTCTCTTTAAATAAAAAAGCTAGGCACAGACATTTGCAAAAATGGTCTGAACTATTATTGATGAAATCTTGTGGAATGAAAGGAGTGGCTTATTTCTCGTATGACTTCATTTCTGAAGTTGTTTCTTGGATGCATGTCAAATTCAACATCTGTAGAAGTGCTGACCGTCATAATTGGCTTTATTTGTTTATAAGCCATTCTTGCTGTAAAGTGCTATAGTCTCTTGAATCTAGGAGAAGTGTTGTTTCTTTTAATGGTAAATCTGGAGAAAAACCAAACCAAACAAAGGAACCTTATTTTGAAAGGCTATTCCTATGAAACCAAAGAAACACTCAGAAGATCTTATTGAAGTCAGTTTTCATATACAATGCATAAAGCTGAAAAAACAGCCACATATGGAAACAAATATTAAGAACGGAAGGCTTGCCTTGAGCCTAAAGGCTGCTCAGTAAAAACATGTATGCATAGTGTTGTTGTTTTTAGGAGTCAGGCAATCTAATGCAGATCCAAAGCATACAATTTCTAACATACACCAAAGGGGCCACTTCCAATTTTTGCCACTTTGGCAAAAGGGTACTTCTCCTTTGTTCTCACACTCTACGGCCAAACTACAGTTTATAATTGTCCTGGTGGTGGTGGAAAGCAGCTGGTGGGCGGCGGGAATGAAGCTGAGAGAAGAAACGGCTGGGGAGAACGGGATTCAACAGCCTCTTCTCCTGAATTTCAGATATATATATATATATGGAAACTATTCCATACATCATCTTTGTAACATCTAGTTTGGCCCTCTGAAAGGGGTAGGAATAAATTGGTCAACATTTCCCATAATAAACCTTCAAGATGTGGAATTATAATCTTCTCACTTTACTGTTTTCTGGAAGCTATGTCTTATTGCCTTTTTCCACCTTTCAGGATATGATATGCATCTCACTTATGTTTGTCATCTCAACAATTGCAATTGACTGGGTTATAGCTTACAAGCTCAGATATGAAATTTTAAAGCTTGCTTTATTAAAGTCATGCATGAAAACTCTTGTTTTTGGCCTTGGAGCATAGAACACCTACTGTTATAAGCTGTTAACATGAACTAGCTGTTCTAAATGTTTGGGTTTCTTTTTTCAAAGCTGATAATCTAGTATCTTGAAGTCCTGAAACATTGTGACCTGAATAGGATCCCCCCCCCAAGAGCTTAACAATGGGCTGCACGGACAGCAGAATTTTCAACCCTCTCTGCAGAAGATCTCAAAAGGCACACTTATGTGCACATAGCTTATACACATGAATGTCAGGAAGGCTAGCAGGACACATGAAGTTGAGACTCGTTCCATTACCCTCTTTCTCCACTCATGCACTATATGTGTAGAGAATGACTGAAGAGGGCCAAGGTGAATGGAGTGGGGGGAAACATTAACATTATTGATATCAAGTTGATGTTGATTTTAAACAGTTTATCAGTGTTTAAAAAAAGAATTTTTCAGTGTTTTCCATGCAAGTAAGAATATAAATAGCAATGGAAAGCAAAAGCTGAAAGAGAAGGATAGAAGCTCTTGGATAATAAATTCTCAGATAATCTATTAAAGGGCTAGTTTTTCCCTTAAATGTCTGCTCTCCATCCACTCAAACTTTGAGCAGATGCAACGTTAGCAAAAGTATGCTGGTGCTGCACATACAACAACCACAACACTTCTAATAATTTCAGCTGTATTCCTATTATTATTATTATTATTATTATTATTATTATTATTATTCCAATTAGGTACATCCATGATTTCTTATTGCATCAAGACGCATCTACCTATCTGACATGGCAATTTGTTCCAACATTGCAGATCCAGTGTTTGTCTTCCAGTTTCCAGATATTGAAGTCCTCCTGTGGAGAAATATAAATGTTTTAGCAAGCAGCACATCAACCTCTTTGTTCTTATCATTAGCTTATTAATTGCTAACTTTTGGGTGTTTTTTTAAAAAAGAAATAGCATGCCAAGGAATTTTCAAAAAGATTAAAATGAAACAAACATTATATTCAACTACCTCCCCAAATAAATAAATAAATGCATTTAAATCTGATGTGTACAGGAAAGAAGACACTCATGAAAATAAATGTTATTTGTGTTCTGAACCAACCCATAGCTATGTTTCCTGACTCAGATAAGTTATATTTTCAAAAAAGAATAAAATTATGAATTTGAACTTAGTACAGCTGTGCTAAAAGTGAGAACTTCTCTGCTGTATGCAGAATAGTAACATGGGCTTGACCCATAATTTGTGTTCTGTAACAATAATTATTTGACTTTATACAGAGGTTTACTATTCATCATCACACTGTGAGGTCTGAATCTATAGAACAGATTATAATTTAGAACAGTGTGTTTTTTCCGTATTAATGCATAAATTTATGCCTTTAGTATATTGGTTTTGGAGAAAGAAATGGTAATATGAGAAAATCCAACATGAGTGCAATTTTGTTCCTACTGTGTTTGTTTCCTTTTCACCCCATGGTGTTTCCTTGAAACAGCGATGCATTTATATTCATATCCATATGTAGGAATCTCTAAACATTTGCAGGAGTTGTGGTATTTGGATTGACTCCATACTATATCCTAGTTATCTGATAACTGGCATATAATAAGTCACTTATAATGCGAGTTCTCTACCTACTACAACATAACACCACGGAAGATTACAACAGTAGATATTTAGATAGTAGATTTAAAACTCTAAAATAGCTTATATTTCCTGTGGCGGCTCTTCGATATTCTGTGCTTGTGTTAAAAGCACACTCACAAATGAAAACCAGCTGTGGAATATCAAGCTATTGACTAAATATATCTGAACATGTGAAGCGTAATAAAAGTTTCATGCTGATTTAGAGTCAATGGACCAAGTTAATTTTTAACTCTGATTAAACTGTGAAAGTCAAAGGAAATTGTCTCTAAGGGCTCATCCTCACTGCTGCTTGCCCCATGCTTAGAAAGCACAGGTCCAAGAGATTTTCCACTTGTCCCATGCTTCTGAGGCATTTCTGATTCAGCAATAAAGATTGGGTTTCCCTGGGGGGAAGTGGAAGTGTGGACGAACCCTCAGTTTGTAATATTCGGCTAGACACCCCCCTTCCCTTGATAAATTATAACTGAAAATAATGTACAAGTATGAAATGGAAAAACTAACTACACAACAACTTCTCACAAAATATGTTTAAATCTACCATTGTATTGGAGGCCATGGTTTGTGAACAGTGACAATATTGCTGTAGAACTTGAACAATTTCAACAGTGGGTATATTGTTCAGAAAAAAACATTATATGGTCCTAAGAACCATCATTTTTTAATCACTATATAGTATTATTGGCTCTTGATCCATTTCTGAGCACAATTGAAAGTGCTGGTATTAACCTTAAAAATCCCACACAGCTTAGACATTGGCAGCTAAAGGGCAACCTATTCCCACATGAGTTCTTCTGAACTTCTGAGAGCATCTTCAGAGGTCCTTCTATACGTACCCTTGCGTTTTGAGGAGAGGTCAGTTGCACCCAATCCCTGGAACGTTTCCAATAAAATGGCAATGATTGTTATGTCTTTTGTTGCTATTCTTGATTATTAACCTGGACTGAATCTCCCTGCTTCACTTGCAACTCACACAAAATCCCAAAGCTACATTTACACAAGCCATACTGGCCTGATTTGCGTATCATGATAAACCAAATGATGGCCGTATGCCATAAGCCCGGGCTCTGTGCAAGCGAATCACAAACATTTTGCTCCTATGCTGCTGTGCTGAGGTATGCCAGATTTTGGCTTAAGTGCGACATCCGAGACCAGGCTTATGGTTTAACTCTCCAGAGAAATCTCAAGCTCTAACAAAGGTTTGTGCTCTCGTTTACGTATTGTGGTTTGTTCAGGAGATCTAAACCATGGCTCCAGGTTCAGATGTCATGCTAAGTCAAAGCATGTCTTACTGCAATGCAGCAGATGATTGACCAGAGAGGGACAAAGTAGCCATGATCTCCTTTACAGGAGCCTGCATGTCCACATCAAGCCATGGTCTGGCTTACTGTAACATGAGAACCGACAACTGTGTTCCACATCTGCTGCATAATATTATAAGGATAAGACATGGAGGCTGATATAATTAAAATTTAGCAGCAGGGCTGTAGATTTTCAGGGCACTTATTAGTGGAGGAGAAATTCTTATCAATGTTCTTAATGCTTTTGTATCTAGCTACTCTTACAAGGATCCATAGCTAGGAAATTCTTCGCTTCCCACGGCTTCCTACTTGCTCCTCTTTGTGTTTGGACAGGGTGAGTGAGCTTCTTCCTCCCTATTTCAACGAAACATTCTAAAACATGTTGCAAAAATAACATGGATGTCTAAAATGATCACTATGAATGGTAGTGGAATCGAAAAGTGAGACGAACGACATTTACTGATGTGCATCAAAGCTGCGCTACAGAAGAAGGATGAGGCGAGTCAAGTGCAGCTGGGCTAACAGACATGACAGAACTATTCAATGCACTTAGGAACTTGCTGAAATGAAAACAAGCAATAAAACAGAAATGGGAAACAAACTGAATAATGTAGTCATTGCGGCTAAGACAACGAATACAATAAAAGCATTGAGAACTGAATTGACTGCCTGCACTAAACAGACCGTGGAAATAGAGCATGTGATTTATTCCACAACATGTTACTATAATAATAGAAAGAGACTGTAAAGTGTGGAATGAAATGAAATGGTAGGGTCCAAATGGAATGACAGTAATGGGTACACACTCAAGATCATTTAATGTAGGTTAGTTACTCCTTCAGTATCCTTTAACAACTCTCTCAAGGTCTATGTACAATAAAGAGCTTGTTCCCAGGTTCACAGGAAATATAATCTTTATGACGCTGCTTCATTTTCAATTGTACTGCTACAGGAAACAGGCCCATCTAAACATACACATTAGCCTTGTAGCCCCTGCCTTGCCATATAAATTCTCAGGGGCAGCAGAGAGGTTCCAATATATGCAGTTCACTGCATCTACAGGAGTTTTGAGGACAAGGAAATTACCCTGATCCAGCCACCGGCAGGGAGGATAACTTGCTAGATCCCATCATAACTCTCTCAGATTTCCTGGGCAGAAAAGCCAATTTGGACAAAATTCAGCAACAAACCAAAATGGGACATCTTCCGGGTTTGACCCAACTATGGCAGCGACTGTGGCCCCTCCGGATGTTGTTGGACTTAAAACTCCATTAGCCTCAGTTCCATGGTCAATGGTCAACGATGATGAAGAAGAAGAAGAAGAAGAGTTTGGATTTGATATCCCGCCTTTCACTCCCTTTAAGGAGTCTCAAAGCGGCTAACATTCTCCTTTCCCTTCCTCCCCCACAACAAACACTCTGTGAGGTGAGTGGGGCTGAGAGACTTCAAGGAAGTGTGACTGGCCCAAGGTCACCCAGCAGCTGCATGTGGAGGAGCGGAGACGCGAATCCGGTTACCCAGGATTACGAGACTACCGCTCTTAACCACTACACCACACTGGCTCTGAAGGGAGCTGTAGTCCAGAAACATCTCAAGAACCACAGGTTTCCCATGGATCAATTTTTGTATCTATATTCTCTCACAATAATAAGATTTCTGAAGGAAGCTTTTCTGAAAATCTGAGTTTCTATAAGAAAAGCATGGTGTTTCGTAAATGAATCTGGCTATGGAAAAGTGGGCAGAGCAAGGAGAGGCAGGACACGTGGGTGAAGTCTCCGGTAAGGGCTAAGCCTTGCTTAGACTGTTGCTACTCCCCTGATTTTTCTTAATATGACTTGACTGTTGCAATTTTCATTGGTAATGTGTGATAAAGAATGTTATATACTGGAATATCTGCCTCCATTCTTGACTACAAGATGGTCTGCCCCACTCCCTTGTCTCAGAAGATCTCCTAAGTGGGAGCTTCTGTTGGCAACTGGCAACTGCCAGCTAGGGAAGATTTGCCTTTCTCGAGAGCTGAGCAAGTTCCTGTTAATTGGCATCATTCTCTTGCCTTGTTAGTCCTGAGTGGGCTCTGCCCTCTGTTAGGCAGTGGCCAAAGTGTGTCACCATGGAAGACCAAAGATGAGAGTAGGAAATGCTGCCTGCATAAACCTGACACTATATCAACGTCAGGTTATTTCTGTTCCTGAAACTATTCCTGGATGTACCGTATATAGTATAGTGAGATTCTTTTGCAAGCCGTTCTAACAACTTTTTGGGGCTGGGAAAAGGGACATAATATTCTAAATAATTCAGTAGCTACCTAAATTTAACTAAAGGTTAAAGGCTAAAGAAAGGTGTTTCCCCCCCTGATTGGCCCTGGCAACTTCCTGAAGAGGACCTAACCTTTTGCTGCCTGCTCTACTCTTACGCAGACCCTGACCAACAAAAGTACAGGCATCCCCCCACTTACATACAGGCTACGTTCCAGAACCTCCACACATAAGTGAAATTGTGTCCCGCCTGTCCCGAGCTTCCCTGCTTCCCTGAAGGGAGCCAGTGCGCCTGACGATAGCAGCTGGCCATGGAGGGCGAGGGCTGAGAAGGATGCCCAGCGGAACCGCTGCCAGATGGGGTGTGTGGATGCACAGTGGAGGCGGGGGAAGGCATCTCCCGCCTGGCTGGTTAACTGAAAGCCGCCTTTTCTCGCTCAGGCAGCATCCCCGAGCGAGGGAAGACCAGTCCATTTATTTATTTATATTTCACGGTAGCCTGTGCAAATGTTGTTGCACAAAAATGGGTTGTTTGTAAGTGGGGGTGGGGTGACACCTAAAAGGCTAATGATATTTGTTATGGTGTTGTCACATAACCTGCAACCCTTACATTACCCTTTTTAAACATGCATATATATATATGACAACTGAGAATCACTTATCATGCCTCTGATGAAATGGGCTTTCATCATGTCCTAATAAAATCTGTTTCCTTTCGTCCTGAGTATTATTTTAATGATTATTTAATAACGCATATACCATCTAGTGCCGAAATAGGTTTCCAAACGTTCTACAAGTATATAAACAGGTTACAAGCAGCCATAATTAAAATACTCAATAAAACAATCCCATTAAAACACAGAGTAATGAAAGCTGGAGACTTGGGCCGGGAGATCAAGGGAATGCCTGTGTAAACAGGTGTGTCTTCAAAAGCCAGCAGAATGCCAATGGGGACAGCCCTTCTCCTATTACAGCAGGGAGTGCATTCTATAACACCAGTACCATCAGTGGGAAAACCCACTTTTGTGTCATCACAAGCCAATAACAACTAGGCACTTATTGATAGGTATTCAGTAGAGAAACTTATAAAACGCCTACAAACCACGTGCTTGGAAATTGCTTCTATACTGGCTAAAGACAATGGACTGAATTTATGAGTTATGTTTCCTAAATCACTTGGCAGTGGGTCATTTTGTAAAAATATATTATGTAACATCACCTTACACAAAGTAGAGAATTAGACACATTGCCTTTGGATTAACAAGGAGTTCTGCATAGTCTTGCAGAGTTTTTCATCAACAGCCTGGTTCAGTGTCAATCTAACTTCTTACATATTTGGTTTGCCTTATGGCAAGTAATTTGAGAATTATACATTATAATTTTCAGAACAGATAACTGTTCTGAGTAACCTTTCAATGTGATTCATAGATAATAATTTGCTTGTCTGTTCGCAAGGAAAAAAATCTTGAAAAGAGAGTTGTCCCCCCCCCCTTTAGGATTTTGTGGTTATTTTGAAATATGGAAAATAACTCTAGGGCAATTTCCAGTGGATGTTTCTTCAAGCTATCCCTGTCTTTTTAATTTATTGTGCAGAATCCCTCTGTTTTGTTTTTATGTTCTACTGCACATCACTTTAACAGATAAATTATTCTAATCTGAATTTCTCAATTTCTTAATATCCTTTTTTTTAAGAATCCCCATTTTTTTACTCACTGATTCACAGTATTACTGATGCACTGTAGATTCCACACTGGGATAATGGTGAACTTTCATGCAAGGCCATAAAGTCTGGTTGTTACCTGCTTTACAGCTGATGGAACTGAAAATGAAAAAACAACAGAATGTTTGCTCACATGTATGCTTTGTAGTTGTTGCCTATCTTTTGGATCCTGATGTCGTATTTGGAGTCTATGTAGGGTTCAGTAGTGGCATAGGTCTGAGTGAGTGCTACGACACTGGCTATATCCTGAAAATCATAGTGGTTGTCTACCTTGACCTGTTATTAGCCATAGATTTATAGCATGGGGAGACAAAAAGAATAAGATTAGAACTGTTAGGTTTACTTTACAGAAAACTCTACTTCTTGAACTTACTTAACAAGTTTATATTATTTTTTGTTAAACATTTTCCCTTAAACTTAGTGAAATCTAACATGCAAATGTACAAAACATATCAAAATTCAGTCCCCACCCGCCATATTTATTCCCAGGACAGAAAATGATGTTTGGAAAATGCCCAGATTCCAGTGGATTCCTTGAAATCAGTTCTGTATATTGCTGTTCATTGTCGCCCGCTCAACCCCAACCTTAAATGGTGTCCCTGCAAAGCAAGCATCTTTATATGAGGGACAACCACACTTTTATATAACAAGGAAATAAGTTGAGATAGAGAATGACATCACTGAACATCCCTACTTATTATTGATTTATTGATTTATATAAATATCTACAACACATTTTCCCTCTAATATGTCTTTATGCAGACAATTAATTTCTAGCAATGCTTTATTGTAATTCTGACCCAGCAGTATCAATGAAGGGTACAGAAGCACATGTTTACAGACAATCTGAAAATACAATAAAAAATTAGGACCTTTCTGTAAGGAAACAAATGGTGGCATTTAGGACAGTTGGCAATGTTTCAAATTCAAGAATAAAATATTTTAAAAACAGAGGAATGGTATGAAAGTAGATTGATTCAAAGAATTATATTATCTTCTTACATCTAAAATTTACATATACAATTTTACATATAAAATATTGACTTCTCCAGCTTACTTTCCCTTCAACAATAGAATACAATGAAGTCTTTCACTATGCACTTTAGTAAATCTCAGCATAGAAGAGATGAGATTTCAAATTCTTTTGTGGAAGATGTTTGGCTATAGACTTGAAAACGGAACAAAAGCAAATGTAAAATGCTTGTTCTTCACTAAATATTAAAAGCTTAGGTTTAGAAGGTTGTTTAATCAGTATAGTACACTATCTTAGTTCATCAGAGTATATTCTAATCCAATTAAGTGAGAGAGCTTGGATTTCACTAAATCAGTTAGCTTCTCTTTAAAAGGTTCAACAGACTAGTGCCAAGATCTTTTGTCACTTGTGACGCCACCTCCCATAGTAAATACTTCACTCTGAGGGATGTGTACATATTTGATTGAAGAAGTTGGCCTTTAGAATGGAAAATGCTGAGTAGATAGTGAACGCCAGATGTAAAAATATGATACTGAAAAGTCAGGCTGTGTGGGAGTGGGTGACTAATAAAACGAAGAGAGTAGCTCGTGTACTATTTTTAGGGCTTATAATACTCAAATAATAGATTTTACAAAATCAGAAACTTCTCCATCTTTGATTAAAACCTGAGCCAAAAAAGAATTATTGTCCAAGTCCTTTATCACCCACCCACTTCAATCCCAAATACCTGCCTTTCTTTTCATTTAAACCACCTGAATAGTATGTCTAGCAGCAGCAAACAGCTGGGGCCAGGGGCGGGGAGAGAAAGTTAGAAAATCTGTCCCTCCCTCCTGTCTTTGGCATCTGGTATGTTGCTTGAGTGGCCCCATCCCCTGGGAATTTAGTTTTTTTCAAAGGCTACTACAATATCTGTAGGCTGTGTGGGAGTGTGTGACTAATAAAATGAAGAAAGTAGCTCATGTACTAGTTTTAGGGCATATTTAGGGGCCTTGTGTCCTCTTGCCAAAGAAGGGATGGAGCACACACCCCTTTTCCTCTTCCTGAAGCTGTTTGGTGCTGGCTAGACTTCCAGCCAGGTAAGTGGGGTTTAAATGGAAGGGCACAGGAGGTGAAGGACTAGGTAAACAGGATGGAAGATGTAGTGACTGAATGGATGGGAGGGTGTAAGTCCAGTTCATTATAAAACTATTAAAAGGTTAAATAATATAAAGCAGAGGAAAATTTCACGGGTGCACAGTATTTCTGGCATAGGTAATTTGTCAATTTTTAGTTAAGAATAGTTCTTACTCTTTGAAGCATCTTTCAATTTGAAAAGCACCGACTTTACAAAAGGATTATATGCTCAGGGGATTTATGCATATGCATAAAATTAAGCAAATACATACGGATGGACTTCTAAGCATGGGTCTCAAAATGGATTTGCATAATTACTGCCCTGAAGTTTTAGATGCTTCCATTATAGAATTTGGTGCCTGCAGTGTTTACATAGCATTTTCTTTTAAAAAAAGTAGTTCCACCATTTCCCCTCAAGATAGATAAATAGCACCTGCACCTTTCCCATGCCCGAATGAGCGTGTCCAATCTTCACAACAACAGGAAATGTTGGCAATGTCAGCTGAGGGCAAGAAAGAAAGAAACACAAGTTTAAAAACGGTTGCTTAATCAATGAACATTTCATTATCAAGGTCATATTTCTCTGTTATAAAGGATTCATTAGAAGGCTTGGCAGATGGGATTCAGCCTGTCTTGAATGTCTGTATATGGCAAATTGGTACAGGCAGGCTGTCCTCATTACTATGGTGCGGGGCTCTCACACTTGCCTTTTGTTTTATATAATGCAAGGAATATACTGTCTTCCAGGCCATAATTTCTCTCTCCTTAACATAAAAGCACCGAGTTCAGATATTTCTTAAAACTTTGTCTCAGACAATTATCTTTTTCAAAAAAAACAGGTTCTTGCTGCAGAATAATAATTTATCCATAAATGTACAGTACATTTCCCCAACATGTACATGGCCTTCTCTAGCAGAAAGTACAAGAAGGGCCAAGCCATTCCCTAATAATAAAAGGGATGACTTATTTATTTACTTAATAAATTTTTAACTTGTTCTTCAATTAGTAAATTCTTAAGTGGGTAGCAATTATAAAACAAAGCCATCAATCAATTCCCACTTGCAGCAGCCTCCTGAGACCCTGAGAGAGGGCAGAAGACTGGAGCTCCTTCCTTCCATTGTGATGATGGCATTTTCTAGTGCCTGTGGTTAGCTGGGGGTTCGTGGATTGGTGGCCCCTGGCCAGTTCCCAATATTGTTGCTTGCTGTCACACAGCCTGTATGCTATTTCTGTTTTCAAAAGACTTACTTGTTTATATTTTCAATCAACAATTTACTTGCATTCAGGTATGAACTGCATACTTATCCACAAGCAGGAGATACAATTAAACAATTTTATTTATTAAGTTCCACAAAATGCAATCAACGGTGGAAGAACCGATGGAGAATGCAGCTGAGATATTAGAAGAAATTGAAAAATTTGGTGAGGTGGCAGGTTTTATAATAAACAGGAAGAAAACAAAAATTATAACCAAAAATATGGAAAAAAACAATGATGGAAGTGTTGCAACAACAAATGGGTATTGAAATTGTTAAAAAGGTCAAATATTTGGGAATATGGTTAACTCCAAAAAATATTGACTTGTTCCAAAACAACTACGTTCCGGTCTGGAATGGAATTAAGAAGGATCTGGAGGTATGGGGAAGGTTAAAACTATCCTTTTGGGGTAGAATTTCAATGATTAAGATGTTGGTGCTACCAAAGATGCTATTCTTATTTCAGATGATTCCAATACTAAAAGGAGTGACGATTTTCAAGGAATGGCAAAGAATGATTTCAAGATATATCTGGCAGGGCAAAAAGCCGAGAATTAAATATAAATTATTAACAGATGCAAAAGAAAGAGGAGGCTTTGCCCTGCCAGATCTGAAGTTATACTATGAGGCATCATGTCTTTGCTGGATAAAAGAATGGATAAAACTTAAAAACACAAAACTCCTGGATTTAGAAGGATTTGATAACAGATTTGGGTGGCATGCGCATCTATGGGAAGAAAAGAAAAAGGGCTACAAATCGTTTGAAAACCATATCTTCCGGAGATCGTTAATTGGTTTGGGACAGATACAGAAATATATTAGAAATGGGGGTCCCACATTGGTTATCTCCATTGGAGGTTATAGGTGTTAAAAAAACTAATATGAGGAGTGAATGGATTACTTATGGAGATTTGGTGGTGAAAGAAGGAGAGAAATGGAGATTGAAACCATATGAGCAAGTAAAAGAACATGTATATGATTGGTTGCACTATTATCAGATAAGTGATATGTTTAAAAAGGACGTGAAAGAAAAAGGATATAAAGAAAAAGATTCAAAATTTCAAACAGAAATTGTTAATAATGATTGTAAGATAATTTCAAAAATGTACAAAATTTTATTGGAATGGCACACGTTAGATGAGGAAGTAAAAGTGGTAATGATCCAATGGGCCAGAGATTTAGGGTATAATATAGATATGGAAGACTGGCAAAAAATATGGAATGAAAATTTGAGGTTTACAGCATGTACTTCATTAAAAGAAAATATCATGAAAATGGTATATAGATGGTATATGACACCAGCCAAATTAGCAAAAATGTACAAAACTTGTAACAAATGTTGGAAATGTAAAGAGAAAGAAGGTACATTTATGCATATGTGGTGGGAATGTAAGAAAGTAAAGGGGTTCTGGGAAATGATATATAATGAGTTAAAGAAAATGCTGAAATATAGCTTTGTTAAGAAACCAGAAACCTTCTTGCTGGGAATAACTAGAACGGACATAAATAAGAGGGACTGTAAACTTTTTCAGTATGCAACAACAGCAGCGAGAACATTGATGGCTCAAAAATGGAAACAAGAAGAAGTACCGACCGTGGAAGAATGGAGAATAAAATTAACAGACTATGCAGAACTGGATAAACTAACTGGAAAAATCAGATTCCAAAGGGACTATAAGTTTTTAGAGGACTGGGGGAAATTTAGAGAATATTTGAAAACTGTATGTGAGGAACATACAACGCTAGTGTGTTTTAAAGAAGCTTTGTGAAAAATTAAGGAATATTGCAAGAATGTAAATGAGGACAGAAATATTGTATTCAAAGGCAATATCAAAATTAAGGAATGTGAAGATAGAAATTTAACTACGAATGATTGTCAGAGAAGTTGAGGGAGGTCCAATAAGTTAAAATATGTGATGTGGAATTTTGTATGACTGGAGATTTTATGGAAAAGCTTAATAAAAAATTTATTAAAAAAACACACACACACAAAATGCAATCAAAATGGCTGCCATAGCATAACACAACATGGCTGCTGTGGAAGACATGGCAAAACAAAAAAGTAGCAACAGCACAGGCACCCCGATTGTGTGTGTTGGGGGAACACGCATAAGCCCACCCCAATGCATTACGCCTCATTCAGCCCTCTTTTGGGGCAAAAAAAAAAAAAAATAAATTTAAAAAAATGGTCCACATGTGCTTTGAATGCACACAAATTGGTCCCTGTACAGTCATTGTTTATTTTTTGGCTTCCTGCCTGCAGGTGCCTATCTTACCATAGGAATTCACCTATGTCATGCTGGTCCTGATTGTGCAGATACAGCTGTTAAAAGGTGCAAGAGCCCTGCTTTCCCCACTGCTAATGCTAAACCAAAGCATAGGCTGCCATCCTGTACCTTCCTAGCTCGGAATAAGCCCCATTAAACACAAATAAACTTCTGAAATAAGACATATATAGCAATGTAAAGGTAAAGTAAAGGACCCCTGGCAGTTAAGTCCAGTCACAAATGACTCTGGGGTTGCACCGCTCATCTCGCTTTACTGGCCAAGGGAGCTGACATTTGTCACCAGACAATTTTTCCAGGTCATGTGGCCAGCATGACTAAACTGCTTCTGGCGAAACCAGAGCAGCGCACGGAAACGCCGTTTACCTTCCTGCCAGAGTGGTACCTATTTATCTACTTTCACTTTGATGTGCTTTCGAACTGCTAGGTTGGCAGGAGCTGGGACCGAGCTCACCACGTTGTAGGGATTCAAACCACTGAACTTCCAATTGGCAAGCCCTAGGCTCAGTGGTTTAGACCACAGCGCCACCCGTGTCCCTATATAGCAATGTACTGTCAGCTAATTATACTGTGCTAAATAAACTAATTATATTTTTCATGAGTACCTGGACATCAGCTTTGCACAGCAGGAGGCATACCTCCTTTGCAAACTTTTCACATTTGCATTTGCCAATTGGGATGGGGGTTTTTTTAACACCCACCCACCCTTATTCTGTAGTAGCCTTTGCAGACAATGACCTCTAGGGAGTACCTAATCTCAGAAGAATCCCCCACAGGAAAGATGCATCCTGGTTGCTAGGAAAAATGGAAGTGCAAAATACGGAGATTCCAAGGACTACTAGAAAATAAAACAGAAACAGGAAAGGTGTACTAAAGGGGAGGGTAAAGCAACAGCTCTTTAGGACCCCAGGGATTCCTCTTGACTAGTGTCCAAACAACTTACTTTATCAGTAGTAGCTCTAATTTCGCACATTGGCTAAAAACACAGACAGGTAGGAGCAGCCAAGCTGGTTTATTTCACAGGAAGATGCCACATATTTTGCTTGATAACTAGAAGGGCTAGAGACTTACTTTTTTGTAAATGAAAATTCAGACTCCAGGGTACCTGCCCAGGAACACCAATGAAGGCCTTTGCAGATGCTCAGAGTTGGCAATTCCTACATTACAACACTGGCCAAATTTTATAGTTTTCTAACTTGTTAATATAAATATTAATACACCAGCAAAAGAAATTTCTCACAGACTACATGGTTTTGCATCTGTATATATTACAGAATGATGACAGGGAAGGAATATGCTTGGAAGCCCATGAAGCCAATATAGGTCTAAGAGTCCACAAACAATAAAACAGTTAAAAAAAAAAAACCTCCAATGATTAAACTTGTGAAATAGTTTGATTTCCAACTCCATTTGGGCTAATCATTCTTGAACAGTACAGAATGAATTAAACAAATTCACTAGCTGTGTTTTGGCATATCCTGGCAATGCTAAGTTTTAAACAAATTTGTTCATTTCAATAGGAAACAGTCATGAAATATATCCATGACCACCAACAATGTCTACTGCATGATCTACCACAACCTGGCACTTAGATCCATATTTCAGACTCTTCACAAAGTAAGCAATGTTATCTCCTACTTGCAAAGCAATGCTGCAAGAAACTTGCTTAAAACTGCCAAGCAGCAACCTGAAAACAACCTTTTCCGATACTTGATTCTGTCAAGTGTTTGATTTGTTGGACTGCACCTTTAAATATTGTATTTAGCACTAAATAAGTTTGTTTCTTCAAATTATTTTTTTCTAAATAACCAGATATCCTCAGCAGATTTATGTCTCATGTGTACTATAAGACTTCCGAATGTCCTTATTTTTGACTTAATTGCATTTTCATCATTTGAATGGTTGCAAACTCTCATTCTATGCTTCTCTAGATAAAGTGTGCTTCCCAACCTATAATTCACATTACAAGGTATCATCATTAATACGTACTGAGTTAGTGTAAATTACTTTTGTCCTTTATCTGTGAGGTTCATATAGCTGAACAAAGCTGAGAAATATAAAATAAGAGTGAATTTACTTGCAGAGGCATGTCTTATGGAAATCGCCCCCCTATCACAACTAAATAAATTGAGGAACTGCAACCTCCCACAGACTCAATAGAGCATAGATTTTCTCCCTATTCCCACACATGGCCAAACATATGCCATTAGGAGTAATGGGAGATCTATACACAAATGCCAGGTTCTAGCACATAAACAGCTTTTACTGAGGTGAGAGGAATCCGTAGACAGAGATATGAGAGGTGCACACAGGCCTCAGTTCCTTCCAATGGCTCAATGGGTGGCATTCACTTATTATAACAGGGTTCTGTTGAGACTGGGAATTCACTGCATATGGGAAGAGCAGCTGTGGGAGACTGGGTTGTATCCTCTGTAAATATTCCCATATTGCAGCTTTTAATTCTACTGTTATTGAAAAACTGCAACTGCAAATTTTGCAAACTGCTTCCCCGCCCCCACTGTCCAAATTGAAAATGTGTTCCTGGGGCTCTCATTACTCACCAAGAGGATCACATTAGCATTAACATTAGGTGGAAAGTGTATCACTATGGAATAATAACCAAGGAGCATCCACAGGACATTCAGTGATTAGTCTAACAAAGTAACTCAATGAAGACTTCTCAGTAAGTTAAGCCGTCATGAAATAAGAGGCGAGATGCTCTTGCAGACCAGGAACTGGTTAAGCAACAAGAAGCAGAGAGTAGGAATATATGGAGAGAGTGCAATGAAGTTAGAATTTTGCATTGACTTCTGTGGCTCATGGTTGCTGTGATCTTGGAGATGTGGTGGGTGAAAGATATTGTAAACATGTATTACACTGTGCAAAATGAAGGGTGATTGTTAACATGAGAAAACACCTAAAGATTCCTAAATACCAGACTGAAAAGTGTTTTGTCTGAAAGCTGGATTTCTTACAAATGAAAGGCTTTATTGATTATTGTGAAGCACTCCTGTCAAGAAGTAAAATTACGATGAGCCACACCTTAGGACACTTTCACAGTGGGAGTTTGCTCATGTTTGGCATGGAATTAAATGAGCGGAATACCTTCTAAAAATACTTTGGCAGACTGTTTACCTATCCCACATATTTGAGGTCTAACAAGTCTTCTTCAGTGTGCAGCTACAATTTTCAAGGGCAAAGTATTTGAGGGACTTAGGCTGAGATGCTACTCACAGTTACCTGGGAGTATGTCCCAGTGAACTCGCTGGGGCTTACTTCCTAACAGAAATGGATGGGATCAGGTTGTTTATCTTGAAATTGCTAAACTCTGCAATGCAACTATTGCAGCATACATAAGAGTTAAACTACGACTGATATCCTGTTACAAAAAGCCTCTGGCTTTTTTTAATTTTTAATTTTTTTAAAAAAAATGTATTAGCTTGTGTCCGGACAGGGACATTATCTTGTAAACAGGTCAATTTTATTCAGTTTTTCTCTGTGTGTGATTGGCACATGAAGGTCAGCACACTCGTTTCCTCAGTCACTATATTCATTGCTATTCTACTGCTTACTGTCTACATCAATGAGCAGAGCCTGTCAGAAAATATCTAAGGTGCTGGAGTTTTTTTGTCCCTACCCATAATTACTCTTCCTTTCTCCCCTAATTAGCTTATAGAATTAAACTGCAGTTTGCTTGTACTTTTAATTAGTGTAGAACAAGTAAGAACAGAAAGGGATATAATTGGGGGGCGGGGGGATGGCGTATGGTGATGCAAAGGCAAATGGTTATTAGTCTTCATGGTTTTCTTCAGAAATCAACATGGTCCTTTTCATTAAATAGTCTTCCCAGTGGGAACTATTTCCCATCGCTGTCTAATAACAGCAACCAAAGAATACAGATATTTCCACACTACCCCCAATGGCTTTTATAGCTCATAATCTGCTCTTGAAGACTTAACATCTGTGTGATTTTTAAAATCAGGTAAGACTTTGGTTAAGTGAGCTTTACTCACTAGTCTGAAAAGCAAGACATGTGAACATAATCATGATATATCTGGGTCCCTCGTATATCAACTCTAATATGCTCTGCTTGATATATCCATCTAAGGAAGTCACAGACCAGCTCTTGTGTTTCAAAGCAAAAACTATCATTCCTTAATCTTTAGATATATCACTGAACAGCATACAATGGGAAAAGGTCATTGCAAAGGCAATCTTGATGTTAAGAACTTTAAATCAGAAGGCCTGTGTAGATGTGAAGCAGTTGCTAAGGGATGCCCCTACTACAGGAGTGGTCAGGCTTATGGCTTGTGCTTTACTATAATCTCAGGTTCTATGTGCAAAAGACATAGTTAGAACTGAAGAACATGGAAGAGAATGCCTAGGAAATTTCCAAGACTAGGAAATTATTTTCAGTCCCAGAACTGAAGGAAGATCACAGTCCTTACACAAATGTTCACTCCGGGTTAGCTATTTTCATTCCAATAGCATAATTTACTTAGAAAGGTCGTTTTGTAGCTATTACTCTAAAATAATTGGGAGTCAAAAACCCTTGCAGATCTATTGCAACTCACCCAGAGAATCTTGGGAATCACAAAAATAAACAGTAACCCAAACTGAATAAGAAGTTTATCGGAAAAGTAAATATCTAAGACATGTGTCATGTTACTGCAGCATCTAAATTTTATACGTTGATATTTTTCACTTTAGAATTTCCTGGTTTCAGCATCATTTTTATTATCCAGGTCTTAACCATAGACAGTTCCATAAGTCAGTGCTAGTGTTAACTTTTGCAGGTGCCCAACTCATGTGTCTAACTATGAGTTGGTGCCCTAGAAGTTATGAGTTATGAGAGTAGTTTAGAACAAGAAGCTGTCATGCTTCTGGGCCTATTTTTACAACAACAATGTTTATGAAACTTTACTCCTCCAGTTTTTAAAATGAAATACATTTTTCTCTGGAGGATTTGTGGCTTGAAGGGAATGTTTTAAATACTGAGATAATGATATAATCAGTCTTTTTTGAAGGTCAGAAACATTATGGTTATCTGAATGCAACACAAAGTTCATATGCACTATTCTTCTGTTGTAGCTTCCTTATTTGGTTTTTCCATTCAAAGAAAACTAAACAATAGTAAGGAGAGCCGATGATTGAAAAACAATTTCACACTAGTTTCACATTGTGTCATACACATGTATTATAGTTAGGGTTTAGATCCATGGTTAAAATGGATGTAAATTCAATTTACAGCATATCATGAGAAAATCTAGCTGCGAATTTTAAATACGTGGTTATTATTATTATTATTATTATTATTATTATTATTATTATTATTAATATTTATTAGTCACTATAGTCACAAAAGTGATACAAAGTGACTTACAACACAATATAAACAGTAAAACCAATGTCAACAAACCAACTAATAAAAACCTAAAAAATGTATCTATTAAATATGAGTTCCACTTATTTATTAATTAAGCAAGGCTCCAAATGATTTTCCATGTGAAACATAGGTATATTTTTCTCAGAGTTGTGCATCATTATGTATTTTGCAGTCTTGGGGTTCCATAAACAGTTTTGCAGTCTTGAGGTTCCATAAACAGTTTATAAGCACTAAAAAGATAGCAATAGATGGTCTGGTTCTCAGCCATCTGTATTTTGCTTGTGACAATGAAGATGGCTTAGCAGAAAATATTTTGTTTTGTTTTGTTTTCAAAATCATTTAGATGATTCGGCATCAGAAACCACAAACTGGATATATTTCAAGAATTGAGATGACAATCGATGAACCACTAAGGCCTTGACAAATTTTAAATTAACAAGCAGTCACATCATACTGGAATCCACTGGGTCTTACCTAAAATGCCAATACACTCCACCTGCACACTCACACCTTCTGTGCCAACTTTTAAACGTCTGCTGAAAACTTTATTTTTATTCTGCCAGGTCTATGCAAGCAAAGAGGTAGGCTAGGCTGATAGATAGCGAAAAACTAAAGGGCTACCAGTGAGCCTCATGGCTTAGTAGGAATTTGACCCTGGGTTTCCGTATACACATGAGAACATAGTTCATTCTGTTTTTACTAAATAAGAAAACAAACCTATACTTTGGTTCGATATGGCAATAATTATACAATAATATTTTTGTTTAGTTTATAAGGTTTCTTTTTCACCTTATATACTACTGAATTATTAGTTTAACTTAATGTTTATTTAAGTTTAAACTTTGCTGCTGTGGGAAATTTTTATTATGGAGTAGTTTTATTGCTCTTTTCATAGCAGGTTATGGCCAGTTAGATTTAACAGTTAATTGGATTTTTGCGACAAAACATGCTGCATAACATTTGCATAGTACATTTTATGGAAAGAGATACTGAGCATGTTGTGACACCACTTTACTAGGGCATGTTGACTTCCACGGGCAAGATGTTATAAATATTTTACAGAAACTGCAATGTCATAGGGAAACTGTACTTATTCATGAGAAAGGGCTCCCTTCGTCAATATTAGGGAATGCCCTTTGTTTTTGGATGAAATGGAAACTAGAAAATGCCCCAACAATAACATGAACAGGCAAGTTTCTTCTTGAACATTTCTATGTTATTCCTGGAACTTCAATATCCACACCACAGCCATCTTATATAGACTGGCTCAGGACTTAATTGGTTCCATGACAACCATGGAGATGTCTCAACATATCAGGGCCTTACACTCGTGGCGGATCACGCCCTTGATCTGGTCTTACTATATAATAGATTGGGAATGATCTGGTAGTGGGAGGAGTTACAATTACTCCGTCATGGATGGCTTGTTAAAAGGTTAGCTTTGGAATGGTGGTGCGAGTTCCCCTCTGCAAAAACAGGCGACTTTGCAGGATAGTCTGCGCCCTGAAACTGATAGAATCTGAGGGATTCCTGAATGCTCTGAGGGCATTAATAGCTGACCTCACTGATGCTCCTGTTGACTTCCTTGCCTCTCTATGGAATGGTAAGATGGGTATTGGCAATCAACACAATCAGACCCTCCAAGTGTCCCTATTTTCCAGGGACATCACTGATTTAGAAAAGCCATCCCAGTTTCTTATTTGATCCTGGAATGTCCCACTTTTCCTTAGGATGTCTCTATTTTCACTGGAGAATGTTGAAGGGTATGGAGTTATCCAACCCCCAAGCCATCTGAAGGCAATCCTGTATAGGGAAGTTTTTCTTCTTCTAATATTTAACGTTTTACTATGTTTTCATATATGCTGGAAGCTGCCCAGAGTGGCTAGGGCAACCCAATAAGATGTGTGTGGGATATAAATAGCAAAATTATCATTATGGAACAGGACGTCCCTATTTTCATTGGATAAATGTTGGAGGGTATGCACAATCCCTCTCAAATGCAATATCCAGCATTGTGGTTCAGCTCCCTGGTTTTCCAGAAAGCTGTGGGTGATGGAACTGGTTGACTGACTACTTGAGCACCAGACGTGAGTATGACTGAGCACAGGAAGGGGAGACAAAGTAAGAGGAGAGGACAAAACTGTAAATTCAGCTGTGTTACAAAAATGAGAGGAACCTTATTTCTTTCATATATTATTTTAACAATAATAATATAATCTTCCCTCCTGGCCAGAAATTTCCTTAATTTCCCTTTGCAAGCCTATTACTCTAAGCCCAGCAGCTCTGATATTGTGGGAACAGGACAGTCATGGCATCTTATATACACTCCTGCCTGTGTCTCCTATGCTGTTCTGTTTCCTGGTTCTTGAGTCCATAAAATGGAGGCAAAACCATGCCAAGGAACCACAGGAAAGTGCATGATATATGCAGCGTACTAGAGCTGCACTTTCTCATACTTTTGACATTGTGGCCCAGTTTGACAGCCTGACCACTGCTTATACAGTTAAATAACAATGCAAACCCCCCCTCTGCTTAGAAGTATGTTTTGCACCAAGATTCGCAGCTTGTCAGGCAGCTGTTTAGCAGTAACTGATCCCCTTGTTAATCCGCAGGTAATTATTGTAATGCCAATTGCTACAGGGTAAACTTTACACAGTAAAGAAAGGTAGCTGCTAATTACTCAGGAGTAATTACCCTTCTATATAACACTTGTAGATGGCATGCAGTGCTCTATCTAGTCAATCTAGCCTAAGATCACTATGATCTTAGGTAAACTGCCCAGTAGCCACAGCGGCTGGTGGACATATAATTCTGCTGAGTTCAGCTGAAGGATATAATCATGCCATTAGTCAAGTCAGTTACTAGTTACATTTGTTCCAAAACATATCTCAAACATATGTTGCTTGGTTCTTTCAAGCCCTTGGCTCTATAAGAAGCCAAAAAAACCCCAAAACTCTTTTTCCCTAGTTTATTCCCTGACCAACACAAAGTGGGGGTGCACATTTCAGAGGAATAGTGTGTTTTGCCATATTGCAGCAGCAGAGAACTTAAAACTTCTTTATGCTTCTTTAGTAAACTGGCCCTTTAACTCTGGTGCTCTACTGCTGAAGTTAAAGCTCACGGCCAGGTTCATGCTGTTTTAGGAAATTAGTTATCTATCCTTCCTACTGTCTTGAGAATTCATTGTTTTCAACCTGCTGATTATTATATTTTTTAATTGTCACAAGCTGCTTGAACTGTGTAAATTAAGATTCCAGTTTCTTAATGTTATGTGGAAAAAACAGAATTTTTATAGAACAACCAAAGCAGTGATAATACACCTCAATCTCCTATGACTCACCAGTCAGTGGTTCTTATGGAGTTCATGCAATATGCTAAATGCTTTCCCACCCCAATATGTCGAACTGCTCTGTAGCTTTCCAAAAAAAGAAAAGAAAAAAGCCCAAACCCTGCCCCTCTCACCCATACAGCTAAGAAGGAGCACACTCAGCAGGGGCATAAAATATTTGCAAACTGCATGCCCCTGTTTCAGGTCACTGCTAATATGGTGTTAAATTAGAAGCTCCTCTTACAAATTCAGACTTAGGGCACTTAAAAAAAAAGTTAATCAATACTTCAAACAAATCCATTACCAGATAGCAGCTAAACTGCTCTACTGCAATCCTGTCCTGGTATCGTTTGTATGTTCCAACTGTGTATGCCTCTCAGGCAATGCTTGTAACATTTCCTCTTCATGAATGATCATCTGTGCAACCCGCATAGAGGCATTATTCCAAGAAAATGTTAAAAGGGACAGGGGGAGATTAGGGGATGAAACTAAAGCTGAGCCTTAAAGTGAAAGGAAGCAATGGCTTTGACATTTTTTTACTTTGTCGAGAGAAACAGACAATGACATACCATATTGCAGGCTAATTTATATCTTCTTCTTTTTAAAAAGTCTTCTAAATAGCCTAAAATCAAGAAGAATGTGTTTTCTGGAAGGCCTTCGTGATTATTGCTGACAATGACTCACAACAACAACACTGTGATGCAATCAAAAAAGGTAACCTTTCCTTTGGTAGAGCAAACCTGTCATACAGTATTTTCACCAATGATGTGCTTTTTCCTTAAAGGAAGGCGGGGTTACAACTAAGTATCAGGGCAATAAAAAAGGGGGTCTTATGTCAGGGACATTAGAAGTCAGTTAACAAAAGTATATGTTCAGGCTGAGCTGAGAGGGCTCCCCCCCCCCCCGCAAAGCATTTTAAGTCTGCTGAAATTGAACTGCTGGTTGCACAAAGAAGAAAGCAGACAGTCATTAGGAAGTTTAGATATAAACTCAAGAGCGAAAGAACATTTTCTTCAAGCTGGCCAGCAAGCCGAGTTTCAAGCAGCATGAATCCTCTACTCAGTACCTTGTTATTTTCACTGCTACTTCTTCTAACCCTCAGAATTCAGGAGCTTATAGAGGCTTGCAGCTGTGCCCCTGCACATCCACAGCAGCAAATCTGCGATTCGGCTTTAGGTGAGTCATAAACACTATACTCTTTTTATGCTGCCTGTAAGAAATCAACTGACGCTAGATTAACTGTGGGCATACTTCTCTGCAAACCCTTTAGGGGCTCATATCCAATAATGGTTGTTTGGGACTCTGAAGAAGTGGTTACACACAAAAAAGATTTCAAGAATAATATTACAAAAGCATCTGGAAGCAGTTGCTCCCGTTTATTTTTGCTTTTCAGTTTTCTCTGCAATGATTTGTTGCAATTGGTGGCTGAAATCTTTTATGGGTTTTCTTCATGACGAGTTTCTGAGCATTAGATTCTGACATTTAATATGTAGAATAATAAGGATGTGGTTATATGTGTTCTGTGGAGGGCTTGTAGGCATTCTGTTTGTTACACTGCTTTCTAAATAGATATTAACATTCACTTATTTTTTAAGATAATCTGCTTTTTATCATTTTAAATCGAGAATGTATCATGCTCAAAACATGCTATTTAAAATTGTGTATGGATGAACATTTCTGCAAAATACTCTATAGAGTCTAAGTATAAAATGCCTAGTTTTATTACTAAGTATTTGATCTATATATTTAAAAATCTAAAGTTTTACAATTAGAGAATGGGATAGGAAAATGTGACTTTTGTAGTCTTTTCATTTTCAGCTTGAGCTGTGGCTAGTTAGCTTCCATCCAGAGTGAACAGTAAATGTAGAACATGAGTTTCTAAAATGTCACAAAATTAGCATCTCTATGGGATAGGCAATACCTTCTGCATACTGATTAATTGCTTTCATGTGCTGACAGAAAATCTTTGTAGCCATGACAAACTCTGTTTAAAACCATGAATTAAATTGTTTCTTAATCTGGCTGTGTTAAGTAATGTTTTCATTAAATTACGTACACCAGACATGACAACCTAGAATAATGTGAAGTATAGGAAAAAGTACCAGCTAGTGCTACTTCAGTTTAACAGCTGTTAAATGCGTAAAAGAAAGCAGTACTCAAAATGCATCTGATACAATTCTGGTGCATGACACTTCTCTGAAATGTGAAATATATTCACACAGATATTGTGCTGATGACCAGTTTGAAACTAGGAAAGAAGACTCTGACACCTGACAGTGTTTAGTAGTACATTAAGCGTCAATATAAAAAGAGTGAGAGAGGGAGAGGATCCCTCTACACAATTCTTAAAATACTTTTTTCTAGGGTTTGAAAACCAAGCATGCAAAACTCTAACTGGATCCAAGTGCATGCAATACTTAAAAGTAAACAAATACCTCAGTTGCTGCAATGGAGCAAAATGGGATGTTTAGTTTCTTAACAGATTTAATTCTCGAAGTGCTTTATATGGGCAACTAAAAACATAACTGGGTTCATATTTAATCTGGACTACTGAACCTTTACTTACTCAGGTCTTTGGAGTGTTAATGTGACAGGTGGCTGGGGAAAGCAAAGACCATCCAGTTTTTCTATACAGCATATATTACTGACTAATGTGGACTATAGAGAAAGATCTTATGCTTGCTATTATACCTACTAATAATAAACTCAGCTGGTGACTACTGGCAGGATTCTAGCCAAAATGGGGCCACTAAGAAACAAGAGGGATGTATCAACATTCTCGAAGAAACCTCAAAAGCTCAAAAAATATTTAGCAAAAAGAATTGAAGGGGGCCAAAGCACACCCACTCAAAACAGACCAGTGAGAATTGAGCATGCTCAGTAGTCACATAATGCTGACTGAGGTGTAGTAGGGAAATGAGGAGGAGGGGATCGAATGCTGAACAGAAGCACTAAGTGCTGCAGCATTTTGTTGTAGGTCCTTCTTGTAAACCCATATTTCCGTATTCTGAAGTACACTTCGCAGCCATTGTCATTTATACTTAAGGCCAAGGCTCAGAAAGCATATGGAAGAATGCCACCTATGAATTAGGTGCTTGCTTTTGAAGTATGGTCACAGAATTGTGAATGTTTCCTATACCCAGGGGCTAATCTACTATAAAACAAATGAAGTTTCAGCTTCAGGGCTCCTAATCCTGGAGGGAGCGACTTTATTCATGCATGTATATAACATCTCCCTAATTTTTACCAGCCCCCCCACCAATAACTTGAAAACTATAAGGCATAGGGAATATTTATCCACACCAGTGACTTGTGGGATAATCCAGTATAGCAATTTTAATCAAAATCTGAGGTATAGTAGTTAATTTTTTTAAATTGTGGTGATCTATCATGGAACAACCCCATTGAAGAAGATAACAGTGGTTACCCAGATCTCACTACTGGTTGCAAAGGGGTCCCCACAACAGCTCAAACTTCAAGGGGCCCCCAAATGTAGTTTTACCACTGCCTATACCTGCTGCCCCCTTTTCCAAATAAAACACAAGAAGGAAGCATGATAGAGGTTGATATTTGTAGAATTCTCTTAAGACATTATAACTACTGAAGGAGCTCCGGTTGATATACTGTGAGGGATGGAAGTGATCGTATGACTGCTCTTGTGTAGCTCTACTTTGCAAGAGTTGTGGGTTGTAAAAATTCAGAAATATCACTTCCATAGTCTGAACATCCTTTTTACAGAGCATGAAAAATTAGAGAATGATTACGAAAACATGAAAAATAGTAGTATGTCTGTGAATGCAGAATAGCATCTAACTATGATAAATTCCTTGCACCAGACTTTCACTTCTTTGAAAGTTCTTTACTATTTTTAGTTCTAGTTAAGTTATTAATAATTGTTAACTTCTTTATTGACTACTTTTATCTTGCCCTTCCAATGCATTTGCTTTGCTTACGTCAGCCATCTCAGAGGTCAGAAACATATACATATTTGTATACATTACCTATTGTACATATAGACCATTGAAGAATGGTCAAAATGTGTTAGGCTTAGTTATACGCAGTTTATTTTGATCTTTTCAAATGAGTATTCATTGGTTATGTCAGTTTAATTTATTTATATTTATAATATAAAGCTGCTTTATATACTAGTTTATACTACTCTATTATGTGGTATTTTAATGTTCAGTTTGCAGTTTCTTTATCCATTGGGATGTTCAGGGAATCTCACAGCACATAGTAAATCAATACAAAAAGAAGAGAAGAAAAAAATGTTATACTAAAGGAATATGAAAATTGTGCTAATGCTTCAGCTGTTCCTATCTTTTTTTGCCCTTCCGTTTCTCTTCCTTTTTATTAATTTTGCTCCTTTGGAAATTATGTGTGAATGAAGGAGGGTATCCCAGGCACTGGTTAAATCAAGATACCGTATACATGGGTGACCTTTGGCTAATTCAGAACCCTTACCATTCCCAAGATGAAACAAGAAGCACTTTCATTGTTGCATTTGTCTGTGTGATTAGTGGTTTTGCTGCTTTTGTTGCTTCAAGCTATGCCTAGTTTCGAAACATTCATAGCTACTAAGTAGGCCCAAGTAACTTGGAAGAAATAAACTGGTATGCTGGAATTGAGAAATAGCATGTGGGATGGTGGCAGAAAACAAGTGCATGATTCTTAAATGTGCGTTTGTTTCAGTATATGGCAGCAAAAATTCTATATTGGACAATTAGACAATTATGTTATCTACTACACACTCTTTATATACCTTTATATGTGACCTTACTTGACAAACTAGCTTCAAAGTAATAATTACTTTTCAGAAAATGAGCATTATTTTTACCCCCTACATCTTACCTCACACTTGATTCTACTAGGAAGTAAATTAGACTTTTAAGAGTTATTGAAAGAAATGGAGCCTACCTACTGAAAATTACAAATATTGAGCACTGTATTTGTGTCAAGAACCATCTTTGCTCAAAGTATATTTTAGGAAAGATTCCAGAATTCAGGTAAATGCGTAAAAGAAATCAGTAAGCACAAAAAATAAGGAACCCACTGTGTAAGAATCTACACAAATGGGGGGGGATAGGGGTTCAGGTCAACATACGAAGCTACAATATATAGCAAACAAAGTACAACAAATGTGTTCATCACAGTGTACCCACTATTATAAGGCATACAGTGCATACAAGCGGAACTTCAGACTTATCACAACAAATACAATATAACAATTAGTAAGATATATTCATATCGCCGGCACAAGGGAATTCTTGAAAGCGGCGGAGCAGCTGTAGCAATAGACAGGACCAGAGCCTGGTGATCCCAGTTTCGAAGAGAAACTCTTCAGTTGGCAATATAAGAGAAAACTGTGGCAGCCCCAGCCAAACAATATAATATAAACTCTTCCTGACCATGAGAAGCAGCCCTACAGATAGAAACTGCCCAACCTCCTCCACCCCACTATCAAGGCCTAACTGGATGCTTTTTAATGGACAGTAAGGAGAGAGAAGTTATATGCATCTTCCAAGTATCTATTTATATAAAATACTTAATATTTCTGGAAACAGAAGGTATGTCTTAGTGATGATGGATGCTTTCTATTCCTCACAGATATTCCTCACAGGCTCTCATAGAATTTCATGTTTAATCTGGCCCTCTTCCATGCTGATGAATTAAATTTTGCATAAAAATAATATAAAGTGTCTCAAAAGTGCAGTCCTTTGCATGCTTACTTCACTGTTCAGTGATGCTTACTCACATGTAAGTGTGAATAGAATTGCAACATCGATGCTCTTTGTGTACATGATGTTGGCTCTCCTGATGTTCTTATGATCAAGAGGACAAATGGAAGTAATATACCCCACTCCACCCTTAGCTAACCATAGCTTTGTACTGAAATATTGTGGGGGTTTTGCAAAGTACCTAGAGGATTTCTAGACTCAAAAATGAGGTAATGATGATGATAATATTAATAATAATGTGATGGTGATAATAAGCAGCTGCTGTAGCTGACACTTGTGGAATAATCAATATTTTCAAGACATTTTTGCTCAGCCTGTGAGGAACTGGGAGTTCTGAGCTGTTGTTTAGAACAGGAGCAGCTTGACCCCATGACCCCATACTGGAGGAGCAAGTTCCTTTGCAGCAACAACCTATGCCATAAGCTTGGATAGCTGGCCACACAACTGAATTCAAAGCCCTTAAAGAATAATTATCCAGCTTTCACAAGTGGCAGAATAGTTCTCCCTTCTATAATTCATGGCCACCAAGTAGCTAGGAGTTAATACTTTTTCTTTTTTTCTTTCTCGAAACCTTTATTAGGCGTTACAGATATAGACCATCTTAAAACAGCCATATTAAAAATATATATATATATACAAAGAAGTAGCCATATAATATATATACAGTGGTGCCCCGCAAGACGAATGCCTCGCTAAACGAAAAACCCGCAAGACGAAAGGGTTTTCCGATTTTTTAGTGGCTTCGCAAGACGAATTTCCCTATGGGCTTGCTTCGCAAGACGAAAGCCCATAGGGAAATCTCCGGGGACAGTGGGGAAGCGCAGCGCGCCTTCTCCTCTGTTCCCGGACCTGTCCTAAGGCTTGCGGTGGGAGGTCCGGGAACAGAGGGGAAGGCGCGAAGGGCTTCTCCTCTGTTCCCGGGGCTTGCGGTGGGAGGAGGGTTTTTCCTCCCCACCGCCAACATTCAGAACAGCATTCTGAATGTTGGCGGTGGGCAGGAAAGCCCTCCTCCCACCGCAAGCCTTCAGGACAGGTCCGGGAACAGAGGGGAAGGTGCGCAGCCTGCTGCCCCGCGCGAGGGGCGCTCTTAAGCAGAGCGCCCCTCGCGCTGGGCCGACATTCGCCGCTTGGAGAGCCCTGCGGGGAAGTCCTGCAGGGTTCCCCAAGCTGCGAATGTCTGCGCCGCGCGAGGGGCGCTCTTCTTAAGAGCGCCCCTCGCGCAGGGCAGCAGGCTGCTATCCGCAGCTTGGAGAGCCCTGCGGGGAAGTCCTGCAGGGCTCCCCAAGCTGCGAATGTCTGCCCCTCACGCGGGGCAGCAGGCTGCTATCCGCAGCTTGGAGAGCCCTCTGGACCTCTTCTGAAGGCGGGTGGGGGGCAGAAGTCTTTGTCCCCCCTGCCTGCCTTCCCGGGGGATTTTAAAATGCTGGCGGGCGGCAGCGCTGCCGCCCGCCAGCATTTTAAGATCACCCCGGACAGCGGAGAAGTCTCCGCTGTCCCGGGAAGGGGGGGGGGAAGCAAAGACTTTCGCCCCCCCACGTCGGCCTTCAGAAGAGGTCGGGGGACAGACTGTCCCCAAACCTGGTCTGAAGGCGGTTTCCATAGGAACGCATTGATTGATTTTCAATGCATTCCTATGGGAAACCGTGCTTCGCAAGACGAAAAACTCGCAAGACGAAAAGACTTGCGGAACGAATTAATTTCGTCTTGCGAGGCACCACTGTACACTAACAGAAATGTATTAATATATAAATTCTACCTCCTGGACTTAAGATGCTGGCCATTCCTGCTTTAGGTCATCCAGGGCTAGCCCAAGACATTTTGCCACCTGAGACAGAGAGCAAGTGGCAGAACTCCCTTGCCTGGTCCTGCCAAGTTGTATAATACTCAATACTGCCAACAAAGTTGTTGCTGTTTTGCAGATGAAGCAGAATATCCCACAACAGTCTACCCTACACTCTGGCAATATAAATACAGCAATAATACATTAAAAAAACTAACAATATGCTGCCCTTTCAAAAAAGATCATGCCTAAGGTGGTCACCTCACTCTCCCTTATGTTAGGGCTAGCCTTGAGGCTCCTTCCTACAGGACATCTACATCATTGTTAAGTGCAGTGATTTATAAAGCTAGAAGGAGCTAACACATACTTTTTCTGCTGCATAATGCTAACTAACAGGCTTTTGCAAATGTCCTCATTTGCCACACAGCAAATTGTATTTTGTTTGCTCAAAGGAAGTGTGGTTTGGGGACTATGGAAGCATGTTGGAAACATTTTTAAATTTCTTTTATAGACAAACTCATGAACCTCAATGAATAAGATCCCAGCGTCTTTGCCAGCGATTTTGTTATGAGTTCTGAAGCTCTGGAACTCATTAAAAAAAAACCCTACTGATGTATTAATCAGCAAACTTGGGTGATCCAGTATTTTACCACTGAAAGAATACGAAGTAGCTAATTTGTGTAATTATCACAGTTGATATTTCCAAATTGGCTACCATTCATCACACTAATGATGGCTGACTCCAGCTGAAATAAGAGAACAGCATACAGCTGTTCTACAAATTGGAAGAGACAACCCATACTGATACACAGGAGAGCGACTTCATCATTACAATTTTGGTTAACCAAATCTTTAGGGGTCTGTATTTTCTTCATGACTGCAAGACAGAAATATCTAGAGCGGGCTTTCTGCAATACTGCAGGACACAAAACAACATTTTTTTCTTATACAGTGGTACCTTGAGTTACAAACGCCTCAGGTTAGAAACGCTTCAGGTTACAAACTCCACTCACCTGGAAGACTTACATCGAGTTGAGAACTTTGACCCAGGAGGAGAACGGAAATTGTGTGCTGGCGGCACAGCGACCGCAATAGGCCCCATTAGCGAAAGCACGCCTCTAGTTAAGAAGTTGCAGGTTAAGAACAAACCTCCGGAGCGAATTAAGTTTGTAACTAGAGGTACCACTGTAAAGCTGTCAAAATAAAATTTAAAATACTGTGGCCCGTAGGTGGGATTTTCTCATTCAGTATGGTTTCTTTGAAAATGCATCACCCATCAGTAAAACTGCAGCTATGCACATATTTCAGTTATATAAAATTATCCTCAGAGAAAGGGTGGGGGGACGACACCAGGGATAACTGACAGGGTCCACCTCTCCTTTGTTGAGTTTGGCAGAGTAGAGGGAGGCGCAAAATAGTTTTCAGACTGTTGGCTCAGGGCCCAGGGAGCAGGCAGGCAGGAATAGCTACAGAATTCCCTCATTTATCTCTCTCTTTTTGGTGATATCCGACATCAAACAGTAGATGATCAACCATCTACCTGAGGCTTGAGACTTAGGTAGGAATGGGCTGTGAATATTTTCTTATCAGTAGCCCAAAATTTCTTTCAAGAGGCCTTAGTATCCAATTCGTTGGACACAAAAGTTGTTGGACATGATGGCACCTATGCTATCCTCACATGATAGGTAGATGAAAAATAAGAGAAACTGCAGAAAAATTAGCGAGAGAGAAAGAGATCTTAATCTTCTACCTGTTACTCCCCCATACATCTCATGACTACAATTTTCCTTTTTCCTTCACTCCTTTGCTGTATGCAAGAGATGTTCGAGGGAGGATTAAGGTGTTAAGACCTTGCATGGGAAGGAAAGATTGAATTATCTCTCCCTAGTAAAGAGCTCCAGCAACTTGTATGGGCACAGAGGATAACATGTCTAGGAAGAAGGGCAACCATATACGACCATCCTTCAGAGCAGCAGCACTGCTATGCTATTTGAAGGCTGCTATACATTGTTTACCTTGGGAACAGTTTCTTTGCCTAATAGTAGTGGGGTGGGGCACGGACATCCATTTTCATCTGGTCACTGGTGGAAGGCAGCACACAGAAACTTGGACTGCACAGCACAGAAAGCTGAAATATATGTAGTTTACTGAGGGTGTGGAAATATGAGGGTACTTGGAGAGAAGTTTACTTATTGCTACCAACTCATATTGAACTAATGCAAGAGCAAACCTGGGTTACAGCTTGTGGTTAGTGAATAGAGAGCTTAACTATAAGAACTCCCAATTTGAACTAAATGCTATACCAAACCTTGGCTCATCTTGGCACAGCAATACAAAGGACTGAGAAGGAGTGATGTAGCTATGAGCTCCCCTTAGGAGTCCACATATTCCCATCGTGAAGTCATGTGAACTAGCCTGATACAGCATCAGTACTGCCTTAACAGAATTTGGTTGAAATCTAGATGTTAGCACTTGCTATGTGAAATTATTACCATAGGAGAACTCAAGTCTTAATCACGTTCAGCTTCATATTAGATGGGGGTGGGAAAGAGAAATAGGTAAAAGGTAAAGGTACCCCTGCCCGTACGGGCCAGTCTTGACAGACTCTGGGGTTGTGCGCTCATCTCACTCTATAGGCCGGGAGCCAGCGCTGTCCGCAGACACTTCCGGGTCACGTGGCCAGCGTGACGAAGCTGCTCTGGCGAGCCAGAGCCGCACACGGAAACGCCGTTTACCTTCCTACTAGTAAGCGGTCCCTATTTATCTACTTGCACCCGAAGGTGCTTTCGAACTGCTAGGTTGGCAGGCGCTGGGACCGAGCAACAGGAGCGCACCCCACCGCGGGGATTCGAACTGCCGACCATGCAATCGGCAAGTCCTAGGCACTGAGGTTTTACCCACAGCGCCACCCGCGTCGGGAAAGAGAAATAGACTGTACTAAATATAACAGCAGCTGTGCTTTATAGTACAAATAATATGTCACACTACAGAAAGAACAGGTGAATAAATTCTAAAATGCCTGTTTTGCTTTCATTTACTTGCAGTGATTCGAGCAAAAATTTCCAGTGAAAAAGTGATCGCATCAAGTGAAGACCCTCTTCATACTCACAAAATGATTCGATATGAAATCAAACAAATAAAGGTACATGAAAAAATTGTTTATTATGGTGCTTAAATGTCATTGAATACTACTACTACTCCTGGTCAGTTTTATACTCAATTTCCAATGTGCACATAAGGGTGCAACACATACTACTTATCTGGGCATAAATTCTGTTGAACTTCTGATCAGACATATATAAGATTGTGCTGTAACATGATTTTATAGCTTCTGAAGTAATCATGTCTGATCCGTGTTTAGGAGATATATTTTTTGTATTGGAACTTGTATGAGAAAATAACTAATGCAAAATCATAATCGTAAGTACTTGTGTTAGAAACAAGATTTAGGACAGCTTTGCAGATTCTTGGAAACTAATTGGTAGCCAATGCAGCTATGCCAGAATTGGGGTTATATGTTCAGCCTGTCCTGCCCCAGTCAACAAGCTGGCTGCCAAATTCTGCACCAGCTGCTTTTTGAACAGTCTTCAAAGGCAGCCCAACATATAACACATTACAAGATGTTACCAGAACATCGACAACAGTAGTTTTATAATGGTATCAGATTCATTTTATACCACCATTGGTAGGTGCTTGAGAAAGCATAGGATGAGATATTCCCCAACTATTCGGTTTAGGAATCTTAGGGTTACAATGGTTGATTCAGACTCAGACCCAGATTCAGATGGGATTATACATTAAGAGTGGACACTGCATGGGTTTAGATGGTTCTTATGCATACTCTTGGCATACTCTTGGCAGACAAAGCTTTCTGAAAATATGTATGGTGGAAAGAGAATCTGTCTAATCTACATTTGTCTCTAACTTCAAAGTCAACAATTAGTGTAAAGGTGTCATTGTCAATGTTGCAAGTCTGAGGATGCTCTTAGATCCAGCATTGTTCCTTGATACTCAGGTTGGGGTCACATCCAGAGGAACCTTTCATCAGCTTCAGCAGCTTCTCCAGCTGCATTCTTTCTTTCTCTAGCAAGTAGCAGAAAGAAAACTTGGGGGGGGGGGGGAATCCCACTGAACACAGAATAGAACATATTTCATGGTGTAGCTGGCAATAGAGAAGTCTTTTCCACCTGCATTGCATCTGGGGAATTCCATTTAGGGCAGTTATGAGGCTGGAGGAGCCTTGTGGTTATGATATTCGCAAGACCAATTTCTCCCATATCTGCGCTGACTTCAACATGTGCTTCGTGACAGTCTGTACTGGCAAACACTTAAGCACCCACCTATCACATTTGCTTGGATGAGTTCAGCAGAGAGCATTGTTACTGATGAACACATTTTATTAGGGAAAAAATCAAGATACATAAACTTTTGAGTGGAAGATCAAAATTTATGCTTTGACTTAAATGGTACTGTAAAGACATAGCTGTCTTACATCTTAGAATATTTATAGACCTGAGACATTCCTTTATAGTTTCTATCCCTTGTAAATGGTAATAAAATATAAATGTGCAAAGGTAAGACTAGATAATTTTTTAAAAAGTAAACTTCATTTGGGTAGATAAAATTCACTTGTGCTATGTTGCGATAGATAGATAGATCTGTTGCTATGTTTTTTAAAGAAACCTTTCTGTTCAGAATTTAAACTTTAGACACATTTTTCAGCAATATTTTGAATTTATAGCTGTTTACAGTTGTCAACACTTAACACAATATAATAATGGGAACTCATTTACAGTTGCACTTCATTAACAATTACTGATGGAAGTTATTTAGAAGGCGCATTTCATTATTTCCTTTCAAAAATAATATACATAGGCTTGTGTGCATTGTTTAAGAAAGAATTATGTCATTCAGGGGTCAGCAACATGGTGCCTTCCACATGTCTTTGGACTATAATTTGATCATCCCCAGCCAGTAGGCTCAATTGTTGGAAAAGATGGAATTTGTAGTTCTAGTAACTTGCCTGAATACTTTCCATGTGAGCATTGGACAATAGGAAACTAAAATAATACTATCAAGAACAGAGGCTCAGTATATAGGAAGGCCAAAACTGAATATGTCACTTTTCTGAAATTCATACCAAAAACAGGGTTTAATACAACACTAGAACTCAGCCTTACACAACTGTCAGGCTAATCAAGCAAATATTTGTGTGAAAATTATTTATGTTAGACATTGTTGTGGTTTATTCATGGTTCTGTTGCTATGCAAAGTAGAATTTCTAAACTATATGACTAAACATTTAACTGCAGCCTTGGCTAATGGCTTGATTAGCCTCCAATTTATAACTGAGGAGCAAGCTAGAGGGGAGAAGTTCCTACTCTGCTCTCCCCTAGCCCTCCCCTAGCCCTCCAAGAGCAGGAGTGCCAATGTGAATAAAATATTGTGGGGGCCCAGGTAAGCCCTTCTCTGGATAATTTATCCCATGATGTGGCGCGCACACACAATTTGAATGGGAATGCCCATCAACTTTGGGAAAGCATGGTCCCCTCAAATATTTTATTGTGGGGGCCAAAACCCCCACAGCCCTTAGGAGTTGGCTCCTATGTCCCAAAGGACTACCCTGTGGACAGGAGTTTGCACATACTGGCTAGTCAAGCCACAAAGCTGGACAATCTTATCTAGCTGTACTGCCACCCACCATACCAGGAAGGTTTCAATTGTAACCTCACAAAAAATCTTAGTCACAACACTTTTTTCTTCCTTTTTCCTAATACAGATGTTCAAAGGATTTGAAAAGTTGAAAGATGTTCAATATGTCTTCACACCTTTTGATTCCTCTCTCTGTGGGGTGAAATTAGAAGCTAACAACAAGAAGCAATATCTCCTTACAGGTACAGTAGACAGAAGCCAAGGCAGTACACAAAGTATATATTACAGTACCATGGCCAGTGCTTATTATGCTATTTAACAATATAAATACTGGAGCCCATATAAAGCCAAAATTTGGGCTGTGCTGCTATGGAAAACTGTGCTCGCATAAGTAATATGAAACCAAAGGGAGGAATTAAAACATTGCGCTCTTGTGGTTGTTCCAGCAGCGCAAGCATTTTTGCTTGGCAGACAGCATGAACCCCTCTTCCCCTCTACCTGCTTTTATGGGATGAGAGGGTAGGAAAGGCCCCCTTGCGCTGGCATCCAACAGCATGCAGAATTAGTGGGATCTGGGCCAAGAGGTCCCTGCGCCACCACCCAACCAGCAGACTGAGCAAATTGGGGCAACCTCCCAGAGTAGATAGCAGTGGGCTTAGGATGAGAAGTTCTGTTGCACTTGTCTGCACATGCAGTGATTTAGTTGGATACAACCCAGAGAAATTTCTGTTACAATTGCACCCCTTGTTTTAATTCAAAAAGTTGTCCTTCTTGCCATTTCAGATACGGAGACAAATGTGTAAACTACAGTACTAAATAACATTTAAAAACTCAAAGAAGTCTGAACTGTGCCATTACCTCCAATAGTGGCTATCACCGTGTCCAGGCATGTGCAAGAGGGAGGCAGCCAGGTACACTTGCCCATGCCTTGGAGGACTAAGCCAGCTAACAGATCGGCTGCTTTTTTGTTTGAGTTTATAACTTTATTCTAACAGGACTCCTGCCGTGGGCTTCAGACAAGCTCTGCATTGGCCTGACTATGTCTGTTTGCGATATGTGACACTCCCCCCCCAAAAAAAACCCCCAGTAGTTTCTAGCAGGCGAAGTATACAGAAGAACAGTAGTTTGTAAATTAATAAAATGTAAGAAACTCTTCCCTCTGCCCAAGTATGCACAGTGGCCTCCAAAAACCACATTTGGAAAAGAGAAACAAATGTATTTAGTACTTAGTTGTTTGCTGCCCTGGGCATCTAAGAGAGGATAGAAAATTAAATAAATAACAACAATAAAAACAGTAGCCTGGAGGAGACTAAGTTTGGGTCAGTGTGATTCTATTTAGTGGTGGGGTTACACAGCAACATTTCATTGCAGGCTCCATGTATTTATTCATTATGTTAAAAAAAAATTTTTGCTTCAGCAAATCTTAGGGCGACATTCACAAATAACTGAAGTCAAAAACTAAACCTTTCATTGATGTGGATTGTATCTTTAATGTTGGGAATGCAATTCTGAATCCTGTGTTTTGATGTTTACACCAATGCAGGACAGATTTTAGATGATGGTAAAGTTCTTATCCATTTGTGCAATTACATTGAACCATGGGATGACCTTACCTTCTCTCAAAAGAAAAGCCTAAATCAGAGATATCAAATGGGCTGTGGTTGTAAAGTAAGTATACCTTACCCATTGGAGTATCATTGCTCTTTCAGACCTATAGCACAAGAAAGGTTGAGCAAGGCAATCTCTTTCACTTGAGTATTTGTTTGAAGTCATAAGCCCAGGCAGCCAACAAGGTGCCCGCCAGCAGTTGTTGGGACTACAATTCCCATCAGCCCCAACCAGCTTGGCCAGTGATCCGGAGGGATGGAGGTTGTCATCAAACAACCTGTGAAAATGGAATTAGCCTTCTTTGGCCTGCCTTTTCTCATTAAAACTAATCTGGGATGCATTCTGACTTGAAGGAAAGTACACACACTTTTGTGTTACACTTTCCCACATCAAGCTGCCTTGGCTTGGGTGATTCTTGTTAACCTGCCATATCTAGCACAACTTTTCTCTGTATTTTCATCTGATCTCCTGGACAATTTTCTCACCTGTGCTAGATACTGCTGGAGAGAATTAGATGAATAGGCCATGTTTCACATGAAAATATGTTTATCATAAAAATGGCGCAATGCATTCAAGGCTGGTTCCCATATTTCATGTGCATAATGTAGAAATTTGTCCTTAAGATACATGTACAACATCAATACAAACTTCATGACTCTAAGGGTCAGACTACATGTTTAGCTTAAGGTGAAATGTGCAGCTAAATTTCTTGTTTTTTTACAATCTTAGGAGGCCTCACTGCAACACACTGGGAAGTTTATCCCTTCCCTCCCCAGTTACAACTCACCTTACCCCACCCCGTGTGACTAGTAAAGGGTTAGTTGCTGTTACTGTTTTTAATTACCTGTTGTCACTAATGGGACCTTTTGTGTAGCCACACATCAATTTTGGGAGGGTGTCTGTGGCTAGGAAAGAAGGGAAAGCAAGAGACATAGGGCTTATTCACATTTACTTTTCCTTCACTCTTTCCAGGCACTGTCCACACTTTGAAGGTCTATGTCAGAGCACCCTTTTGTTCCCCCTCTGGAGCTTTCCTTGCAAAAATCCACTCTTTAAAGCTCAACTGGAGCAAATGGCAATTTGCGGAACATCTGAATTGATGTTTGCTCTGATTGAGTGCTAAAGAGCGGGTTTTCACAGGGAAAGCTCCAAGTAAAAAACAAATTAACCCCAACACACTAGGACAAGGAGCTTTTAAGTGCAGCCTTTGCCTGGAAAGAGCTGAGCAATAAATAAGTGTGGATAAGGTCATAGCAGCATATCATTAACAGAGCATAATCTGTAGTCTGACCAAAAGAACTACTTGTGGAAATAATGTTTTTATTTTACTTTTCACTGTGTTTAACCAATTCACATTAATTATTCTTCTTCCTCCTCCTCTTCTTCATACTAATAATATTTAAAAGAAGGTAACATCTCACAGGAAACAAAATGTGCAGTCAAATATATACCGTACTAAGTTGGTCAATATTGTCTTATGATCTATGTTGAAGGAATGCATTCATTTTGTACATATATAATATATATGGTTGGCCAAAAGATCTAAACTGTTCTATGTTGAAGAAACCCTTCCCTTGTCCCAAAGCAACTAGAAGAGGACTGAGGAACGTGTGGCCCTCCACACTACAACTTTCACTATCCCTGACTATTGGCCATGCTGGCTGAGACTGAACTCACCCCTGAACCTTCCCTAAGGTTTACAGTATTTCACTACAGTCTAATAATTTGGGTACCAGTTCCTTTGCAGATATGGGTAGATAGAATTGTACGCACTGGCAAAGTATTTTAAAAAATGGGATATTAATGTACTTTTCCATGTTTAGATTTCTACTTGCTACATGGTACCCTGCTCCATCTCTACACCAAATGAATGCCTGTGGACAGATTGGCTGATAGAGAGGAAGCTGTATGGTCACCAAGCAAAGCATTACGCCTGTATCAAACGCAGTGATGGAACATGCAGTTGGTATCGTGGTGGCCCTCCTCCAGAAAAAGACTTTGTTGACATCAGTGAACCATGAATCATGTAATTTCTTTCAAAGCCCTAGGGGGTTAAGTCCATCCGACGCTGTGCGCTCACTGCTGCTTTGAACTTCCGACAACTGTCTCTTGCTTAGAAACAAAAGCAAATTGTGCTGTGCAAATAAAGTACAGAGGTTGTAGAATTGGCATCCAGTCAAGAAGAGAAATGAATCTCCTGGAGGTAGCACTCCTTGATAAAACTTTAGAGAGCAACTATGTGGAAGCACTTCTTTGTTCTTTAATAATAACAATAACAATAACAATAATTCTGCTTTTGAAATCAAAATGAATGTAACCATATAAAACAAGATTCATCAAAATTTGGACTCCTGTTAATAGGATGAATTTGCTGTTTTATTCCAAAATAGCACTTCTGAAAAAAATGGAGTAGCATGAGACATAAGAGCTTTGACAGTATGTATATTATTACAGTCTGCTGTAAAAAGTCTGATGAAAGATTATTTTTCCCATTTCAGATTATTCAAGTTAAATGTTTTTGAGTGCCATTTAAAATGTTCTACTTCACTCTTCTGTATGCTACTTACTATGTCTCATCTAGCCTTATCTTTGTCTTGAAGGATTTGTTCATAACACATATTTGATAATCAAAACAGATCCAGTGTAGCAGTCCAATCAACTGGAATATACTCTAAAACAGAAACTAAGGCTGATTATTGTATTACACAAGTATTATGACATCCGCATCCCCTGAAAGAACACCATGACATTATCAGGCCAAGTAAACCCAACTTCATACCACTTAGAAAAAGACATTTTTTTTCCTTCTAGTGGTTTGAGAATGTATGCGCTTCTCAAGTCTTGCTAACTTATGCACAAACAAGCAAAATGAAGGGAGCAAAACATGGACAAAAGAGAAAGATGGATGAATTGATCCTAGGGCATGAAATGCAAGTGCCCCTAGGGCATTTCCAGAGGAGGCTGGATAGAGTCTGAGAACCTTTAGCTTAGACTGAAACACAAAGCTAGGATGATATGCTGTGGCCTCACACATAGGGTGAAAGTTTCATCATGATCATCACTACTTCAATAATTATAGATGTCCAGATGCAGTGCCTGGAACTTAAATATTTTGAAATATGATGGGACAAATCAAGGACAGCTCCGGTATAACGGCCTCTACTGAGTATGCAATTTCCTGGTTTCTTCATGCAAAATAGTTCTACATTCATAGAATCTTAGAACTGTAAGGAATCCTGAGAGTTATCTAGTCCAGCCCCTTCCAATGCAGGAAACCCAACTAAAGCATCCATGACAGGTGGCCATACAACCTCTGCTAAAAACCTCCAATGAAAGAGTATCCACAGCCACCTGAGGGAGTCTGTTTCACTGTAGAACAGCCCTTACCGTCAGAACGTTCTTCCTGGTGTTTCGCCAGAATCTCTTTTCTTGTAACTTGAAGAGACTGGTTCGGGTCCTAATTTCTGGAGCAGGTGATTAAAGAGGTGCTAACCTTCTAATGATATCCCTTGATGGTGATCTGGCCACTGACCTGCTTGTAGTTCCTAATTATTGATACCTATTTTTTGTCCACCACCGTTTTACAGCAGAATTTGCACAGACTGCAGCTCAGTAAGACAACATCTGCCCTGCATGCAAAAGGTCCCAGGTTCAACCCCCAGCATCCAGAGGCAGCTAAGCAAAGGCTCCTGCATGATACGGTACAGAGATGTTACCAGCCAGAGTACACAACGCTGAGCTAGATGGACCAATGTTCTGATTCAGTATAAAACAACTTCCTATGACCTATGCATTCACCCCAGCTCATAAATTTGTTTCTATAGATACACCATAAAAGAGGAAGCAGGAACAGTGTTCTCCCTTGACCATGAGCATCTCTGACTATTTCATAATCCAGTGGAGATGCCACAGTTCTCCACCTGTTTTGTAAATTGCATTATGAGGCAGTGGGACAGATCTATATGCTGCAGCCCCAGGCACCTTTTAGGATACAGTGGGACTTACTACTCAGTAAACATGCTTAGGACCATACTGTTATGTAGAAACATGCTATGAAGGATATCTACTTCCTAAAACAGTGTTTAAACAGCTGAATATGCTATAGATTTTGCAGAATGTAGAAGTCAACTTGTTTGTTGTACCACAACAATTCCCAGAAATGTGACGCCATAGAAAATGAATATATACATATATATATATATATTTGCTTTCGTAGATTTTCACGGGTACAGGAATGCAGGTTTTGGTGTCCTCGGGTGTCTTCCCGTGTAAAAGTTGGGGTGTCTAGGCGACGTTTCGACGAGGTCTCACTCGTCATCTTCAGGCTGGTGCTTTCGGCTTCTTGTTACCCCCCGCCTGCCTTCAAAAGCCATCCGGGATAGCGGGAAGCGCTTCCCTGCTATCCCGGACTGCTTTTAAAATGCTGGCGGTGGGGAGCAAAGCCTTTCCCCCCCCCTCCGGCCTTCAGAAGAGGTCCAGGAAGGCCGGCGGGGGCCGAAAGGCTTTGCTCCCCACCGCCAGCATTTTAAAAGCAGTCCGGGATAGCAGGGAAGCGCTTCCCGCTATCCCGGATGGCTTTTGAAGGCAGGCGGGGGGGAGCAAAGACTTTCGCTCCCCGCTGGCCTTCAGAAGAGGTCGGGGGACAGACTGTCCCCGGACCTGGTCTGAAGGCGGTTTCCATAGGAACGCATTAATTGATTTTTAATGCATTCCTATGGGAAACCGTGCTTCGCAAGACGAAAAACTCGCAAGACGAAAAGACTTGCGGAACGAATTAATTTCGTCTTGCAAGGCACCACTGTATAAGTATATCCGATTGACCAGCTTCAAACTTAGAGCCTCAGAATACTCTGGTATAAAATTCTGAACAGCAAGTTGTTGAGGAGAAGGGAACTGTGAGAAACTCTTGAAACATCACAAAAAAAATCTGCCTAGACAACGTCTTTAAGTACTGTGGTTTGGCTCCAACATTACTAGTGACAATCCTCTCTCCCTCTCTCTGGATCATCCCACAACAGCAGCTAAGCTTTTCACAGAAACTGCAAAATCTATCTGTCATTCTGCATCAACTGTTTTCCAAGTCACTGCCTTTACAAAGTCTCCCTCAGAGAAAAAGAATCACAACAGGAAGAATCTTCAAATTTACAGTCATTACTGCTTATGTGAAATGTCCATAATAAAAGAATGCATGTGCAGATGAAGAACCATGGTCATGTTTATATTCATATATCATACAGAATATTAATCAGACATTTTATCAGCCAGCAAAATAATTTTATTGAGCTATCATGACTTTGTGGTGTTGGCATAGAAAAGAGGACACACATTCTTTTCCTATCTTGTAAGTGAATATTTCAGACTCAGGAATGTCAGGTAAACATCAGAAAACCAAATTCAACTAGCTTTGCAATCCTGAACACATAGTGCAATCCTATGTATGTTTATGCAGAAGTTAGCCACACTATGCTCAGAGGGACTTACTCATAGGTAAATATGTATTAGAATGCATTTTTACTGGGAAGTTGCACTGAATTTAAGGAGCCATACTTCCAAGTAAACATATCTAGGACCGTGCTACAAATCACTTTTTATGGTGTAGAATTTTTTTAAGGCCCTCGTTGTTTAATAATAAAATATTTTGATTCAATAGAAAGGGCTAGGCATATTCTGTCATGTACTTTTTAAGAAGAATCTAGAAATTCATTCAAATGCAAGTTTCTAGCCCATATGCTGTTGGGAAACACCCAGGTATGTAATCTACAGTGTAATACTATCCAGAAGTAAGTCCTATTAAATTCAATAGGCCTTATTCCCAGGTAAGTGAGATTAGGCTTGCAGCCTTAGGAGCTTCATGAATACAGAACTTGTATTACCTATTGTTAACTAGAAATTTCTGGCTATAGCAGAGGATTTTCCAAAGCCTACCTCATTTGCTCGAAGGCAAGTGAGAGACATGTTAAGAATACAAATTAGAGAAGCTAGCAATCTTTCCAACACAGCCCAAATTCCGAGGAGAGTCAGATTATATATATGGCATATAAAGGGCAAGACATGTTTTCCTAAACACTCAGGATTATGTATTTGTCATTTATATTTCTGAGCAAACACCACAGTAACAGAGTGTATCTGTAAAGTGCTCCTCATTCTGCTTCTCTTGTACTCTTTGAAAAAAAACAAACAAAAAGCACCATCATTGAATCTGCCAGAGCTGGAGGAGGAAAAAAAAACAAGCACTTGCAGTATGAAATGGTGTTTCAACCACCCACACAGCAAATTTTGTATTTTCCAGTTTGTGATTCCTGTACTGTACATTTAACAATTTAAGTTTTAACAATGCTACTCTTCCAGTGCATAGCAACTATTCTATAGCAGGCTTTTCAAAATAGTACCACCTGATACCAACACAGACTGTTCTCTATCTGTCTAAAGTCAACAATGACTTCCTCAAACTGCAATTCAGCTCAGTAGTCCTACTGTGGTTCGTGTACCATAACTCTCTGGCAAGCATGACGAACCACAGACTCCCCTCCATCAATGGAATTGGGCAAGGATCATCCTCATAGTTGTGTTGCGATTCAGAGGTCCACAGACTTCTTTGCTTGTCTCCAGCTTCTAGGTTGGGTGGAAAGTTGGGACGTGCTTACAGAACTACAGTGCCAAACAAGCCCCAGCTTTCCATTCCAGAACTGAAAAAGGACAGTGGGTGTTTGTTGTTTTTGCTGGTGCACTTCTGAGACACTCACAGCTCAACAAAACAAGTTCAGAGCAGTGGTGGCAGCAATTGTCCCTGCAACTGCACAAGGTTCCCAAGGCTTCCTAGCTGTGCAGGATCATCCCACCCCTCTTCAGTCTGGGGAACGGGCTTGTGAGGAGATTTCACCCCTCCCATATCCAAGAATCTCCTGATGAGTCTGCTGATTCTCCAGAGAGGAGGAGCAGTGTACTTATCCTGCTCCAGGACCACATCAAAGAGTCAGTCAGTCAGTCAGTGTGTCGGAAAGAGAGAGACTGAGTGTTAGAGATCGTGTGTAAAGATAAGGTTGCTGCTAAGAGCAGCTGCAGACACTCAGTTGTAGATAGAATAAAGAAGATATTCCAAAGAGCTACTCTCCGAGTCGTTTATGCTCTGCTAGACTCTGCTGTGCAACGACTGTCTTCTTGTGGGAGTGAATCCGGTGCTCACAACTCTGAGCTGTGAGCCCACAGCACTTTGACCTGTTCCTGTGCAGAAGGTGGTCTCTGGAAGTGCTACCCAGCTCGCCTAGCCCAGTCGGGGCTGAAGTGGATGAGTCCAGTTGGTGACACTGGCTCAAGGGCGATGCTGACAGCTTGGGCTTCCTCTGCAGCACAATCAGGAACAAATTTCCTTTTCCCACGTCCAAACATGGAGGTATGGAAGAGAGTGGGTGATTTTCCTGGCGTTGCACTGAGTTTCAGATGCAAGTCTGAACATTCTCTTGGTGGCTACTAATTTTTGGTTGCTTAGGTCCACCCATTTTTTTTGTTTGCTTGTTTGTTTCCTGCCCAGTAGTGGTTTTCTTTTGTTATCTCAACTAAGATGGGATGGGGAAAGATTTCTCCCAGAATGACACTCTCATCCTAAAATATCCTTCCTACTCACATTCAAACCACTACATTCATTGGTCTGGAGAAATAAGAGGATGTGGGAAGCCACTCCAGGCTTCCTTTCCAGAAGTCCATTATTTTATCACATACTAGATGGCATATTTGAAAGTGAGAGGAGAAATGCTTGTTAGTGTAAAGCTGAACATGTGTATAATCACAGAAACCAATTGTTAACAGCAATCCATGAATCAAATGCACTCAAAAACCACAACAGCATTTGAGGATGAGTCAGTGACAGCAACGTTGAATTCTTCTCTGGAAAGTACATCTTTCATTTCAATGTTTCTAATGGTTTATTTTTAAAGTCTGTTAAATAATGTTTTCCCCATTTTCAGAACTTTAGATATTTCAGCTGGGTAGTTAACCAAGTTAAGGTCTGTTGGATGAAACCAACTTTTAAGTAGCATTTGATATCAAGTAATAGCTGGTGGGCAGAGCTATAATGTGAATCATGCATTATTATAGCTCCTTTCCCTACTACATAGAATCAACTGGTATTTATGCTTGTTATTCACACCTACCATTTCCTTGTGATTGGGATAAAAGGTTTGCTCAATTAAAGGAAACTTCTCTGGTCCCAAGGTTCTGTAGATGGACACCAACTGAGCAAACTGCAAAAGAAAATAAACAGAATTCTAAGCTCAAAGCTCAAAATTACTTCAGCACTGTTATTCAGCACCATAATTACTATCTATCAAAAATTCAAGAGCCTGTTAAAAGATCCCTTCTAGTTTACCATATTCTGATTACCCACCTACAGAAAAAGAATGTATAAAAAGTAAAATATGCAAGTGCAAATGATGGAGAAAATAATAATTTCATACACCTGTATTGTTTTGGCAATTCCATTTTCTTTTGAGCCTATGGCCTAGCTAAACTAAAAAGGCCTGTGCCTACTTTTTACAGTATAGAACAAGCTGCTTTTAAATATTGTATTTAGCGAATGTTTGTTTTGGGACACAGAAAAGAATAATTATGCTTAATCTTGAATTGTTTTGTAGATAGATAAAAAAGGATATTAGGAGACATTTAATGAACAGGAAAATTAGTCAAAGTCTTAATAAAGAAAGACACCAAAAATGATTATATGTAATTGACTGATATTACAATGAGGAGCTAAATGATTTTGATTGGTTCAGGATGATGACACTGAGTTGCAACCGCTATGGGAAGACTGCTGTGATTCTTTGAATGGTGAATGTAAATCACATGTGTAACCTGGGAGTGTTTAAGAATCATTGCTTTGGATACAGCCCTTCATGGCCTCTCTATGATTTTTAAGGAGCCTGACCATAAGTATATTTGTATTCAATAAAGGCCTATTCTTTTTACTTGGAGCCTGCATCATTTTCTTTGGGGTTTCTGTGAGGGATACCTCCTATCTAGGAAGCCCTTTCAAATATCTCCAGCACCGATTATCCCACATGAAATTAATGGCACTTAAATTTAGAAATGTGCACCGGATATCAGCACTGGGTATTTAGCATTGCTCATCTGACAAAGTTCTGCACAGATTTTATACAGTGCAGCTCATCCCAGTGGGGCACCCTGTCACAGTCCTGCTTACCATGGAACAATTGAAAGCTCACTTTAAGTACCAACGTTCAGGTGTGGGGCAGCTGGGCATGCTTGGTTGAGAGTGGCGTCATAGGCCAAACCAGGACCCATGCCGGACCTAATTTCTCACCCCAATGTAGAAGAATTTAGAATTGGGGTTCCAAATAGGAGAATTTCAGTGCATTTTTCCTATGGGATTATTTTATAAGATTGCAAAACCACCAGCCATTCAACGGGTTTTTAAGGCAATTCTCATACACGCCACACCTATGAAGGAGAACTTAATTCCATATGCCCTCATTTCCAGTCTTCAAACTATGAAATCTCAGTTGCAACAACAACACCCTTGACTCAGTCTTGTAATCACAGCAGCTATCTTTGTGGGACTTCTCTCAGCAGAATCAACAGCCCTCCAGAGCCACAGCAACATTGGAGTTGAGGATTGTGCTATGCTCTAATCACACACTTAATTCTCCATTAACAAAAATGTTGAGCCTCCAACAGGCAATTTTCTGCCGCCAGCCCACATAGTTCAGCTGGATGCGCAATGACACAAAACATAATAATAATAATAATTTTTATTTATACCCCGCCCTCCCCAGCCAAGGCTGGGCTCAGAGCGGCTTACAAGCAATAATAAAAACAAGATGAATGATTACAAATTAAAAACAAAAATAAAATACAACATTAAAATAATGGAACATTAAAATATTAAAATGTAGCCTCATCACAGGAGGAGAAGGAAAAGGAAAAAAAAAGAGAGAGGGAGGGAGGGAATCAAATTGGCTCCAAGCCAAAGGCCAGGCGGAACAACTCTGTCTTACAGGCCCTGCGGAAAGAAATCAGATCCTGCAGGGCCCTGGTCTCATGAGGCAGAGTGTTCCACCAGGCCGGAGCCAGAGCTGAAAAGGCCCTGGCTCTGGTTGAAGCCAATCTAACTTCCTTAGGGCCTGGGACCACTAGGGTGTTGTTATTTATGGACCTTGAGGCTCTCCGTGGGGCATACCAGGAAAGGCGGACCCGTAGGTACAAGGGTCCTAGGCCGTGAAGGGCTTTAAAGGTCAAAAGCAGCACCTTAAATCTGACCCTGTACTCCACCGGGAGCCAGTGCAGCTTGAAAAGCACTGGGTGAATATGCTCCCATGGCAGAGACCCCATGAGGAGCCTCGTTGCAGCATTCTGCACCTGCTGGAGTTTCTGGGACAGCTTCAAGGGCAGCCCCGCGTAGAGCGAATTACAGTAGTCAAGCCTGGAGATGACCATCGCATGGATCACTGTGGCCAGGTCGGGGCGGGAAAGGTAAGGGACCAACTGCTTGATGCGGCGAAGGTGGAAAAATGTCGCCTTGGCTGTTGCTGTAACTTGCGCCTCCATGGAAAGGGAGGCGTCAAGGATTACACCCAAACTCTTAACGGAAGGCAATGGCACTAATTGGGCCCCCGCAAGAGAAGGGAGTTGGTACCTCATCCCCATGCCGCCCCGACCTAGCCATAGGACCTCTGTTTTCAAAGGATTTAGTTTCAATCGGCTCCCACGAAACCATCCAGTCACAGCTTCCAAGCATCTGGTCAGTGTGTTCGGGGCCGAGTCGGTGTGGCCATCCATCAGCAGATAGAGCTGAGTGTCATCAGCATATTGGTGACAGCCCAGCCCAAAGCTCTGGATAATCTGGGCAAGGGGGCACATAAAGATGTTAAAAAGCATCGGGGAGAGAATTGCGCTCTGCGGCACTCCACACACCAAGGAGTGGCGCGACGACATTTCCCTCCCTAGTGCCACCCTCTGTCCCCGACCAGAGATAAAAGAGCACAACCAGTTACAGGCTATGCCCTGTATCCCCACGTCTGCAAGGCGGTGGTCCAGATGATCATGATCGACCATGTCAAAGGCTGCTGACAAATATAAAAGGATCAGCAGTCCTGACCCGCCTCAATCCAGTTGTCTACGGAGATCATCTGTTAGGGCGACCAGAGCCGTCTCCGTCCCAAAACCAGGACGGAAACCGGACTGAAATGGATCTAATGCTGATGTTTCCTCCAGAAACCTACCAAGCTGTTCAGCAACCGCTCTCTCAATTACCTTACCCAGGTATGGAAGATTTGAAACTGGGCGGTAATTGGATAGGTCTAAGGGATCTAATGAAGTTTTCTTTAAGAGTGGACACACCACTGCTTCCTTCAGTTCCCCTGGAAATGTCCCTGTGTCAAGGGACAAATTGATAATTTCAACCAGGGGGGTCCGCGCAACATCTGGACACTCCCTAATCAGCCAAGACGGGCATGGATCAAGGAGGCAGGTGGTGGGCCTACCAACTTGGAGGAATCTATCCACATCAGTAGGGAGTATGCGATCGAAATGGTCCAACACTGGACCTGAAGTCAGTCGAGGGGCCTCCAGTTCAGTCACTGTATCTAAATTGGCAGGGAGGTCATGACGGAGCAACAGGACTTTCTCCGCAAAAAAGCTTGTGAATGCTTCACAGCTGTGGGTCGAATTTGTGCTTAAATTTGGTTGTCCTCCTAAGGACGTTATTGACCTAATTATTCTAAAAAGTTGTGCCGGGCGACAGCTAGCGGATGCAATGGAAGCTGCAAAGTAAGATTTTTTAGCAGCTTTCATAGCCATCTCATAGGCTTTCATAAGCATCCTATAAGATGTTCTTGTGGCTCCGTCATGAGCCTCAAGAGCGAGTCGCCATCCTCGCTCTAGCCGTCTGAGATCCCGCTTCATTTTCCGCTGCTCCTCAGTAAACCAAGGGGCCCGGTTTCGACGGGGTCGCAGAGGGCGCTTAGGCGCGATCTCATCAATGGCTGCCAAGAGCCGGTTATTCCAGTCCTCAACAAGGTCATCTAATGAGTCGCCAGGAGGAGCAGGGTTCCGTAAGGCTTGTCGGAAACCATCAGTTTTCGCGGATGAGCCCAAATAGGTTCGCCACCCGAGCCGGGGAGGATAAGCATGAATGATAAGCATAAGTTAAAGATTTGTCACTTCAACAAATTAAAAGGAAGAAACAGCACTAGCAACTTAGGACTCTGAATCAATTTTAAATATGGCATAGTCCACGAAATGGTGGGAAACCAGGATGAGAAGATCTCTTCAAGCTAATAACTAGTGTTTCAAGTCCCCTCTAGAGCTATTTTCATTTCAACTGTATGTGTGGTAATAAAGAAAAAATAACACATATCAATATGGGAGAATCTTATGGTAATTGTGTTTTACCTGGTAACTAAACATCTGAGGTTTATAAGAAACAACAATGACATATACCAGCAACATCTATGCTTATACTTCAGAAAATTTCTAGCACAAGAGATTTTACAACATCTGTTCTTTGATCAAAAAAGAAAATGAATGTGATTCATTTGAATATTATTCAGTTCGAGTGATGTTATCTATGTGATTTGTTTTTAAGTATAAAAATAACAGGGAAGAAAAATGGTGCAGCGGGGGGGCGGGGATTAAACATCTTTGGTTCTGTTTGCAACCATCTATCTACTTTTTCTTTGGGGAAATGGATCACTGATTGTGATTCTATGATGTACGAGGATGACTGTGCTTGATAGTTCAATGTCTTCATAGATTTTACTGTGAGAATTCTTGTTCTTAGTGCATTTTCTTTGTATTGCTAGCACTTTGTCTTCTTACCTTTCTCATATAAAAGCTGTCTTTTCATCTATTAAAAGAGCTTTTCTCGAGTGAGAAGGATTGTCAGCTGAAATCTTTATGTGTGCCACCAATGCTTTGTACAGATAATAGTAAGCACTTGGCAAGAGAGCTCTTTCATTTGATAATAAAAGAATGTGCAAGATATATTTTGTTATCCTAAGAGTGGAACATTGTAGCTTTGAGTGAAATCCCTAGGTAGAGGGTACACTGAATGCTAATGCTATAATTAGAGGCTTAGATAATAACAGTCTTACTATTTTAGTTTTATTCACATGCATTTAAATATAAGCATGTGCCATGAAACAGAATAGGACATTTCTCTCCGTAATATACAGCATTTAAGTAATTACACCTAAATGGGAAATGGCCTCATGTCTTGCTTCCACACACAAAAATGAGCACAGAACTTTCCAATGGAGTCTCTCTCAGACTGCAGGACGGAGGAAGAGAGAGCAAATAGCAGAACTGCAGTTGCAGCTTCAATCTGAGTGGGAAACTGTACTAGTGGGAAACTCCTTCCAAGTACAAAAGGAGAGTACAGAATGAACTTTGGAATCCCTTATGGGAGGGCTTCCTATGGTCCTGGAAGCAGCAGACAACAATCATATAATTTCTCTCTATCCACCTTCTCTGTACCATGAATGATATCATTATATATGTTTAGCATCTTCCTCCTTAGTTGCTTCCCCCGGCTCCCAATAAAACAGTTGCCAACATTTTAACCTTTTCATGTAAAGGCCTTGCTCCTGCTTCCTGATCATTTTGGTTACTCTTTTACATACTTTGATGCTGTATGGGATGAAAGGTTATATGTGAACCCCTTCTCAGTCATTATCTTGGTGGGATACTCAGCCAGCTCTTACGGCTTTTGAATAAAATGAGCTTACTGCCATACTAATCCTTCCCCCCCCCTTTTTTTGCATTCCGTAAGTTTTGTGTTGACTGAGGTTCTATTGATCTGAAAGGTGCTGCTTTCCTTTTTTAAAAAATATAGACTGTATGGAGATTACTGGAATTATTGTATATGTTCTCTCAGTTCTGTTAATGCAGCTTGGTATGTTCTATTCCTTATCCCAGGGTCGGGTGAGAGTGGTATCCATGGATTAAGAATACGCATTATTTATTGTCAAGGGCCAGGGTGGGAACATGTGGCCCTCCAGATATTGGACTCCATCTCCCATAGGCCTCAGCGGGTATAGCTAATGCTCAGGGGTGATAGAAGTTAGAGGATAGCATCTGTAGGACCACATATTCCCCATAACTGCTCTAGGGTATTTTGGAGTTGACAGATCACTTGTCATTACATTCAATGTTGCTGTGGGTACCAGAAAAATTGTTGATGCTTGGAACGCCCTCCCCCCCACAAAAAAACCCAGACAGAAAGCAAAGATCCCTATCAAAAAGGAGACCCAGGTTGAAATCTTCACTCATGTATGAAGCTCATTATGTGCTAATCACTATCTGTAAGCTTAAAGATAAAGGACCCCTGACAGTTAAGTCCGGTCATGAATGACTCTGGGGTTGTGGCGCTCATCTCGCTTTACTGGCTGAGGGAGCCGACGTTTGTCTGCAGACAGTTTTTCCGGGTCATGTGGCAAGCATGACTAAGCCGCTTCTGGCGAAACCAGAGAAGGACTCGGAAACACCGTTGACCTTTCCGCCAGAGTGATACCTATTTATCTACTTGCACTTTGACGTGCTTTCAAACTGCTAGGTTGGCAAGAGTGGGGACCAAGCAACAGGAGCTCACCCCATCACGGGGATTCGAACCGCCGACCTTCTGATCAGCAAGCCCTAGGCTCAGTGGTTTAGACCACAGTGCCACCTGCGTCCCAGTGATCTCTAAGCTTAACAGACCTCAAAGGGTTATTGCAAGGATAGGATGGTGGTTGGGGGTGGAGACCACTTGGAGCTCCTATGAGAAAAGGTGGGGTATAAATAAATAAATGCATTTTAAAGAGCCAAAATCTGTTGCTAAAACGTGACAAAAAATATTAGAACTTCCGCATGCCGTATCTCTAAAAAGGACCTACCCAGCCATTCAGTAAAACATGATTTCATAAAATGTGATAGATGATAAATTTATTCCTAAATGACAAGCTGGTAGTAAATTTTTATAGCATAAACCCATCCTACCAGCTCAACACTCAGACATTTATGCTTTCATTCAGACTGGCATGTTGCAGCTCTTCAATTTTATGTTGTAAATCTATAAAGCCAGTTTCTTATGCAAAGGGCTGAGTGAAGAAAGATAAAAGCATCCTGGTTTTAAATGATAAGGGCATGCATGGCTAGTCCCAAATGCTAGCAACCTTTTAAAACAATAGCAGGAATGTCAAGACTGAGAAGCCTAAGGAAGAAAAATGCTGAATTCAAGTATAACTGGTTTTGTCCTTAATGCCAGCATTTTTAAAGAGCTTGCTCTAAGGCAAAGGCATCCTAAAAAGCTTATCACCTCACATTAACTTTCTGATTGCAGAAGTGATTCTATGGGCACTACAGCATGCACACACAGAGACCTCCACATGTAGTGTGGAGTGTTCCCATTCAGGGTTTAGACAGCCATGTCCCATTCCAAGATGCTCAGTTCTATTCAATTCTATTCTCCTTCTCTCCCGTTTACTGTTCTCCCAACTCCCCACCTCCAGTCACATCATCCACTGAGCATTATATGGCCACTGAGAATGTGTAGCCCTTAATGGGATGGCTTTTTATGGGGTGGTGGTGGAGGAGGAGGGTCCCCTTTAAGCTTTTGTACCTCCTTAAAATGTTTGTATTTCTGCAAACCTTGGGGTGCCCCCAAAACCTTCTGATCGCTCTTTCTGCGCTGATGACACTATTTTGGCTACAAATGGACTGCCACTTGGAGCAAATGTGGTGTTGTCGTTTGAGTGTTGGACTCAGACTAGAGAGGCACAAGTTCAAACCTCCACTCATCCAACGCACATCAAAAAAAAATTTTTTTGTATATATAAAAATTAGCCAGGGGGCAGGGAGATGTGAACATGTACACCACCTTGAGCTCTTTAGAGTAAAGACAATAAAAACATAATAAAGGAACGAAACAGCATACAGTAAAAGTGTTTTGTATTTTCACATGAGAAATTAAAATTATAGCTCTTAGGGCAATTAATGAGCCCACCATTGGACTAATATAGCGCTAACTAATGTTTTAAAAAATCTAGATGGTCAGATTTGTCATGCATCACACAAAACAGCTCCTTCATTTTCCCCAACCTTCCAATTCAAAGCGACGGTTGTCTTCAAACTCGGGAATGTCTGTCAACTTACCACCCAGGGCTTGTCACAGAAGTTGAAGATTGACTCTAGGGAGTTAACGCTAGGGATGCCAGCATAATGCATCCCGATGATTAAGTTACGGAAGTCTTCATTTTCTGCCATGCCGAACGAGTGTTGTCGAACAAGAACGAAGTCGGGCCTGAATGATCTAAGGAGAATAAGAGAATTTAAATGTTTCTTCCATAAGCTATTTTTCTTATAAATGAAAGTAATACAAACATAAGAGAATGTAAGAGAACAAAGGTTACTATATTTTTTCATATGAAACGTTTTGCACTGAAAGTCAAAGGATTCCCCCCTCCCCATAAACCCAATGTTCTTCTTTCAATTATTTGTGTTAATAAAACTGTGGTCTTATTCATGCTCACTTGGAAGCAAGCCCACTGAAATCAATGGGAGTTTCTTCTGACTAAGTATGGTTAATACTAGGGTGCACATCCAAGTGAAGAAGCTCCAGATTCCCCAGCTATACCTGGTCTACCCAAGTGACATCTCTTATAATCTATAGTGATGCAGCTCTGATCTAGCAACTGCATGCTCACTGAAAACCGTATCTTTGATATTTGTTCCTAATACACCATATTACTTAGATAACTAAAGGGAAAAGCCAACACCTGTATGAAAAGAAAAGAACAATCAGAATAATTTTTATTGCCTGGGACACTGGGGCAATCACCTGTAGGGCAGCATTTAGTAAAGCACTTTGTACCTATAAACTACAATTATTAAGAAAGAAGCAGAAAACATCTTGGGATTGTTGGAAATAAGTGCCAGGACTGAGGTGATAAGGTATGAGAATTAGGAGCACAAAATATAGGATGTTAGGAGACAACAAATAGATAAAAGAAGGTTGAATGATAGAGCAAGGAGATAGAGATACAAGAAGGCAGGATACCCTATAATATGATAGCTTTTTGGAGCATCTGAGTGCTACTGAGCCCTTTCGCCTCTTACAAGCAATATAGTCATTTCCCCTCTAATTAGGTCAGCACACATTCCTGCCAGATTACTGGTCCCAGCACAAGTGGGCTGAGAATCAGTGAATTATGAAACAGAGTGATTCTCTAACATTTGTGGTGTTGAAAGACATGCCTTGCTTTCATTTAAATCCTTTGCAATGGGCTTCCCAATTAGACTTCTCAGTGTGCAGGAAGAAACTTATGGCTCTTGTTATTCATGGGCAAAGTGACTCTATTGTACTGTATTTCCTAGATCTCAAAAAATTCACATCAGAGTAGTTACATCTGGAATGAGAAACCCGTTGAATTGTGCAGCTACCATAAAAACTGCACTGTTGCTGCCCTCTAAAAAAAGACAATGCCAGAAAATGGCAGTTAACCACATCCCCTATGACCACTATTTGTTTCCTAATTTCAGACATTGCAATTATGGTATGGGATCCCAATCACATGGAAGCATCAGCTATACCACAGAAGCGCATGTGAATCAATTCTGAAGCAGAAATCCTTGGTAGTGCAACTGAATTTCAAATAAGCTTTTTTAAAAATAAAAAAATAAAACCTTTTTCACCCATCATTTTTTAGATATGTTCTGCAATATCTTTATAAATCAATACATTGTTCCTCCCTGATGATATTTACAGCTCATGCACAGTTTGGTAATTTAATATAACATTTAATCAGCAGAAATATTTGCTAGCCTTTTGAATTACTATGGGCTTGGTCTAGCTGTATTGCAGGCATAAAGAACCCTGATGTAACGAAAGATCCACATAGGTCATGCCAGAGCTCTAGCTTCCCCATGTCCCATTGCAGCAGAAATGAAAGCACTATTCAGAGCGTTGTTCACGGAGGCTCACATGTCACAGAAATGTAAAGCTGGAAGGGACCCTGAGAACCATCTCCCTGCAATGCAGGAACATGCAGCTGGCCCACATGGGAACTGAACCCACAACCTTGGCATTATCAGCACCACGCTTTAACCAGCTGAACTAACTGCTTCCAATAATACCTTGGCATCATAATATGTATGCTCCAAGCAGGAAAGGGAAGAATAATGGGAAGAATAAGATTCTGGTATGGGGATCCCTCCAGGAGCAGTGAATCATAGAATCATAAAACTGTAGGGTTGGAAGGGTTCCCGAGAGTCTTCTAGTCCAACTCCCTGCAATGAGCCCTTTGTATGTATTAATCACTGGTGCATCACAGCACCATTTGTTATTTGTGGGGTTCCTTCCCTCTCCTATTTATTTCAAAGGAACAGGGGCAACACCTAATAAACCTTTCTTAGTACAGCATAGTAGATGACTTTATTATAATGACAGTTACAGGGAGGTAGCTGTGTTGGTCTCCCATAGTATATATAAGGATCTGGTGACTTCTGTTTCAGTGTATCTGAAGAAGTGTGCATGCACACAAAAGCTCATACCAATAACAAACTTAGTTTGTCTCTAATGTGCTACTGGAAGGATTTATTATTATTATTATTATTATTATTATTATTATTATTATGAATCATCAGTTCTGCAAAGACAGGAAGTTTTGAATAGTATTGGAGGTAAGCTTCCACAAATACTAAATCACCTTTAAAGAAACAAGCAACATGAGTCAAATACCCTAACCAAAAGAATAAACAGTTTCAGAAAATATTTTTATAATTTGAAAAATAAATTTGTCCAAAGCTATTTCACTGCTATGTCTCATTGCTATTAAGAGTTGTTCTTTTGCTTTACAAGTTACAAAGTGATCAAAACAGAGTTTGCTAAATCAGTCATAGCTACCAGGTTGTGGGGGGGAGCTTGCTTGCTTGCTTGCTTTATTGATTGATTGCCTGCCCCAGGTGAAGCCTCCACTGGGGTGCTATTGAGGCTGCCAGCCTATGTGTGTGTGTAAGCAAATGCATGTGGGTGGGTGAGGGCAAACAGAGTCATTTGACCAAGGTGGAATAAAGCCTAGTTTCGCCTCTGGCTAAATGCTGATCTAATTTAATAATTCCAAAGAACAATGTTGGTTTTAGCAATATGGTGGTTTTCGACTGCTTTAAGTTAATTTCAGTTTTTATGAGGAGCGGAAAGAAAACAACTTACCTAACAACTTTAGTGCCATTTCGGAACGCCTGCATGTCAACAGCATAATTGCCATCAGCATGAGCTATCAAATTGACCTCTGAAAACTGTGCCTGTAAGAAAAGAAAAAAAAGAACCTCGATAATCAATTGTGTCAGATTAAATTCTTCTTTGCGTATTTAATTAAGCTGTTGCTCTACTTAGGGCTAATGCTCCTATCTCTGTCATCTGAAGGAAGGAAGACTTTGGACACGTGAAACTTCTCCCTTCATTGAGGAATGTGCCAGAAGAAGTTGCTAGAAGTTGCTACAGGAGTTCTTTTCTTAAGGCACGAGTTAGCAATCCTGTTTAGAATCCTCTCCCACTCCTGGAAATATTTTTCAGGTGAAAGCCAGAAACAGTATGTGTCCAGAAAAAAACGCTATTTTTAAATCAATACAGTTGATCAAATCATTGTCTCCAGGGTATCCTGTTATACTGCCAAACAATAAGAAGAATTTCTACCACATATCAAGTACAAATGTGTGGTTTAAAAATAAGGTGAAATGGTTATCGTGCACTTGGGGAAAAAACTCCATACAAACAATTCTGGATTAATAGGAGATCAGTGTTGGCTCCTCTTGAGCACCTTTTATAATATGTTGATATAAGAACTAACTTTCAGGCCGATACTAGTCACTGTACTTCAGAAGAAAGTCATGGATCTACCAGCTGTGCAGAGTTTCTGTAGCCTGCATTTATACTGGTTTTATATAAAAGTATATGATGTAATTTCACTATAGTCCTGACAGATTTCCAAGTGATATTCATGTGTTCTTTCTTCAACAAACCGAATACTGTATTTTAACAACACATGACACAAGTGGTTATTTAGGAAACGACTGGGAGCAATCATCAGGCGTTTTGCAGTAAGCTCTGTCTCTCTGTTCCATTGGTACCAAGAGAGGCAGAGTGGAGGTAGCAATGGGCTGACTAGGGGTCAAAACTGAAGCTGAATCCAGACAAGACGTAAGTGCCATGGATGGGCAGGAGCGGTGTCTGGGAGTCAGTAGAATTTCCTGCTCTCCCCTTGGAGGAGCAGGTGCATAATTTGGGAACCATCATTGCCTAGGAGCATCTACCCCTGGCTCGGTGAGCATACTATGGCCCCATCTAGATAGGTATAACCTGGCCATAGTTATTTATGGTCTGGCAACCTCCAAACTGGACTACTGTTATGCACTTTATGTGGAGCTGTCCCTGAAGGCAGCAACAAAACTGCATCTAGTGCAAAAAGCTGCAGCAAGTATGGTGGTGGGAGCAGCAGGCTGTGAGCATATTACTCCCATATTAAAACAGTGAAAATGATTGCCACTTGTTTTCTGAGCCCAGCTCAATGTTTTTACTTTGACATTTAAAGCCCTTAATGGTCTGGCACCCAAACCTCCGCAAGCCCAACTTCCAACTTCTTCCATGTTAGCCTGCTCATGCTCTAAGATTAGTAGATGAGACCCTCTTGGTGGTCCCATCGCAGAATGATGTACCGTACATGGTGTGGTGGCCCAGAAAAGGGCCTTTTTAGTGGAGGCTCTTCACATGTGGAATTCCCTACTGAGATGTCCAGCCTCAACACTTTGCAGTTTAGGCAGTTGGTTAGAAGTGCCTTTTTCAGCAGGTGTTTGAAGGAGATACCTGAGCCTATGAATGGATTAGTTGCTGCTGTTGCTATTAGTCAATTGCTATCCAATGAACTGTTACGAACTGAGTTGTATATTTTAAGGATTGTGCGATTTTATGGATTTTTAAAAATTCTTATTTGATTTTGTTAACCACCCTGTGATCATGCTAAGAATGGTATACAAATCATGTAAATAGATAAATAGATATATAAATAAATAAATAATAGCAAACAGAAATATGGAAAAAAATAGTCTATGTAAAAATGAAATGAAATTCTTAAATTGATACCTGTTCAACTTTAATGTCATATTCCCCATGGACCTTTTTCCCACGAAAAGATTTGGCCCTGAAAAAGAAAATAACTACAATAAATCTGGTGTAAATATAATGGTATGCGTAGAGTTAAGGCATTACTCTTTGGCAAGCTGGGCAATACACTTTTAACATTATTAAAGTTATTGGATGGATTTTAACATCTCATTTAAACTTACCTTATTGGAAAGATTATATTTATAGCTGATGTTTAAAAAATAAAATTTGGTGTATATTTCATATATGCACACAGTGAAAGATTGACACTTAAAAACAATTAGAATCTACTTTATATATTGGCATATGGACTGTATTCCAATTAGGGTGAAACACTCCCCCTCAGATTCACCTTTTCTTTGTAAACATCCGCTCGATGAGGCAATTATTAAACAACTGATCTCTGGCATGATTCATGTTTCAACAAATGACTTCAGTTTTGAAAATAAACACCAATACCGAACACTAAATTATGCCATCTGGAGTCTAACAAAACATTAAACAAAACGAGGCCACGAATACATCCAGTGATTTAATTCCACATAAGCATTAAAAGTAGAAGTAGAAAAGCATTAAAACCTTTCTGAATGTTTTATTTTTTAAATATGTTTTCTCCCCCCTCCAGCGCAACTTTATAAGGCATATTCTTGGATTTGCTGATTCAGAGGACTAAACTCTGACTAACTTTTGAAGTGTTCCTTTACTGAGAACTTGGGCCAATTCCAAAGTTAAGTGGCGCCTTCAGTGCTTAGAAAAAACATCAACAAGCCTTAATTATTCCCAGCATACTAACTTGGGAGATTTGCAGCAATATTGAAATAGGGTCATGTAATGTCTAAATTACATCCATTCATGAAAAAAGGGAATATTAAACATGTGGAAGCTCCTATAAAAACTCGTTTGGTAATGACTGTGATCCCCTGCTTAGTTTACAGCTACTATGCAAGGTAAATCAGCAGTGGCCAAGCCATGCACTTTTAAAAAAGAGCAGCTGCTTGCCAGCTTGAGAAAGGTTAACAAAGCAAAGTGCTGCTGATGCAAGTAAATATAGTTATATGTTTCTTGGAAATAAAAACGAAGAATGCCTTTTCTCTCTTTATGTAGAATTCGCTTTCCTACCAAAATGCAATGTACATTAATATCTATAAATAATTTGTGCATGCATTTTAGGAAGGAAGGTCTGCAATTTGGAGATCAAGGTATACAGTTTTCTTTGACGCTGACAAAGTTAAGAAGGAAATGTCAGCATCGGCTTGTCATTGAGTAAATGCAACATGATTTTGAATTTAAAATCCTTGGGAAAATTTCAACTTTCCAAATCAAACGTTGCTTGTGAAATGATACACGTGAGAGAGGAATAGTAGACGTTCTGGTGGTGCTACTTTTTTTTTGCATGATAAGACTTTCAAATGTTCTTGCTTCAACAGGAGGGCGAGCACACCCACGTCAATACCGCAAGCCTCCACTGGACCAAGAGATGCAGAGAGTCATGTCATATACTTTCTTCACAATATACCTTCTCCACAATATCCATCTCACCATACTCCATGCAAGTTAGGAAGCAGGACAGGCATCATTATGTCTTTTAAAAATATAAAATACGTTTCGCAGGTCACCAGCATGTTGCTCTTGATCAACATGGTACTCCTCAGGAATGCCTTCAACGCTGCAAAGTTATTGTAGCCTCAGCATACTCAGTGCCCCCTTCATCAGAAGATGAATAGAAGGGTGCTCTCATACACATCAGATCCAGTAAACCAGATGCTCTTGAAATTGCACATTTTTTCCACTGGTCCCCCACTCCCAACCATCATATCACAGGGCACATCTTACTCCATTGATTAAACCATAAAAACCATGGATCTGGAGGTTTCCAGCAAAAATGGTGCACAAATATGGGTCAGAGACAAAAATTCATATAGATCTTCATGATTTTTACACAGAAGACAGATGGGGACAACTGGATTGCCAGTGGTACATGTGAAAAGGATCTAGGGGTCTTAGTAGACCACAAGATTAAAGTGGGTCAACAGTGTGATACAGCAGCAAAAAAAGCTAATCTAAGCTGTATCAACAGAAATATAGTGTCTCATCCAAGGGAAATAATAGTAATACACCTGAGTACTGTGTCCAGTTCTGGGCACCACAGTTTAAGAAGGACATTGACAAGCTGGAACGTGTGCAGAGGAGGCAACCACGATAAAAAAGGGTCTGGAAACCAAGCCTTAAGAGGAATCGTTGAGGGAACTGGGTATATTTAGCCTGGAAAGGGGGAGACTGAAAAGAGATATGATAGCCATCTTCAAATATCTGAATAATAATAGCAACAACAACAACAATAATAATTTATTATTTATACCCCGCCCATCTGGCTGGGTTTCCCCAGCCACTCTGGACGGCTTCCAACAAAATATTAAAATACAGTAATCCACCAAACATTAAAAGCTTCCCTAAACAGGGCTGCCTTCAGATGTCTTCTAAAAGTCTGGTAGTTGTTGTTCTCTTTGACATCTGGTGAGAGGGCGTTCCACAGGGCAGGTGCCACTACCGAAAAGGCCCTCTAACTGGTTCCCTGTAAATTCACTTCTCGCAGTGAGGGAACTGCCAGAAGGCCCTCAGCCCTGGACCTCAGTGTCCAGGTAGAACGACGGAGGTGGAGATGCTCCTTCAGATATACTAGACTGAGGCTGTTCAGGGCTTTAAAGGTCAGCACCAACACTTTGACTTGTACTCAGAAATGTACTGGGAGCCAATGTAGGTCTTTTAAGACTGGTGTTATGTGGTCTCGGCGGCCGCTCCCAGTCACTAGTCTAAAAGCCGCATTCTGGATTAGTTGTAGTTTCCAGGTCATCTTCAAAGGTAGCCCCACAAAGAGCGCATTGCAGTAGTCCAAGCGAGAGATAACCAGAGCATGCACCACTCTGGCTAGGCAGTCTGCGGGCAGGTAGGGTCTCAGCCTGCGTACCAGATGAAGCTGGTAATCAGCTGCCCTGGACACAGAATTGACCTGCACCTCCATGGACAGCTGTGAGTCCAAAATGACTCCCAGGCTGCGCACCTGGTCCTTCAGGGGCACAGTTACCCCATTCAGGACCAGGGAGTCCTCCACACCCGCCCGCCTCCTGTCCCCCCAAAACAGTACTTCTGTCTTGTCTTGAATGGCTGTCCCATGGAAGAAGGAGCAAGCTTCCTGCTCCAGAGGCTAAGACCCAAACCAATGGATTCAAGTTACAAGAAAGGAAATTTCAACAGAACTCAGGAAAAACTTTCTGACAGTAAGAGTTGTTTGACAGTGGAACTGACTCTCACGAGAGGTGGGTTGGACTAGATGACCCTGGGGTTCCTTCCAACTCCACAAGTCTATGAAGCTTTTACAATCAAGCAGTATACACATTTTATGGTGGTGGTGATAGTGGCTATTTTTAAGTCACTGCTGACTGAGGAGGTACAAAAATGTGAGGAAGTGTAACTAACTAAGGAAAAGGCAAAGTTTATAGGTAAAAATAGTTTAATAATTTATTACACAGAGCATGTTTGAGGAGTCTGTGGTCCCGCAGGTGTTGCTGGACTAAAACTCCCATCATTCCTGCTGACTGGAGTTGATGGGAGTTGGGAATACAACAATATCTGGAGGACCACAGATTCCCCATCTCTGATATATATAAAAAAGTGGAGTTGCTATGCCGAACTATTTTCCTAATTATAAACTTAAGTAAACCATTCTAGATGTCACTTCTGAACAATTAAAGGTGAATATTGATAAAATGTGGAAAGTTATCCATTTTTGAATGCAAATAAATGTGGCACATTCTACTATTCTTTTCAGTTTTTTTCTTTTTTATTCCCCCCCCCCCCCACCATATTTTTCCTTTCAGTTTGCAAAGCAGGACCATCCTAGTACTCTTTCTGTAGCTACTGGAAACACCTTTTGTCATCAATTCTCTACCAGGAAACACAATTGTTTTAAGAGGCCCGGTAGTGAAGTGTTCAGTCAAGGCGAATTAGTTACACAGTATAAAAACAGCTCGCTTAAGGGAAGACATGTCACCACTGAGAAAATTGAGGCTAGTCTTCCAAATGATTCAACTTTGTGGTTTGATTCATCATGGAACCCCACAGTAAAACCTCAGGGTAACACCACATTATTTTGTCTGTTTCCTTAACCAATATTTCCTCATTCTGACTTGAAAGTCAGTCATTCTTTCACAGGGTAGTAAACTTCAACTTACCCCCCCATTTTCAGATTACTTTCAGCACCTATTTTGAACTACAGAAATGCTTCCCCCAATTGCAACTACCACATTTGCCCAAACCTTTCTGTTGCCCTTTGCCACCTGCATCCAGGCTTTCTTTCTGCCTCATTTAACTGTGGCGTACCTCTGTGACCAGTTAGCAAGATACCTGCTGAAATGAAGGAATACACATGGAAACATGATATTGGAACGGGTGAATCTTTCCACTAAGAGTAAATGCTTTAGTTTGCCCCAAACCTTGGATTGATGGAGGAGACTGAAAAGAGTGAGTTTGTGTCTTTTAAAGCTGGTTGCTTACTTGATAATAATTCTAGAATACTTCTGAGAATGTAGGTCAAGGGCATGGTGGCTGTTTCAGCAGCATAGAAGTGATGTATCTCCATCCCTTGGTTGGAGTTAAAGTAGTTTATAGGATTGCTCTGTCATCCTGGAATCCTGCACTCACTTTAGGTAAAGGTAAAGGTACCCCTGCCCGTACTGGCCAGTCATGTCCGACTCTAGGGTTGTGCGCTCATCTCGCTCAAGAGGCCGGGAGCCAGCACTGTCCGGAGACACTTCCGGGTCACGTGGCCAGCGTGGCAAAGCTGCAGCTGGCGAGCCAGCACCAGCGGCGCACACGGAAACTCTGTTTACCTTCCCGCTATAAAGTGGTACCTATTTATCTACTTGCACTTAGGAGTGCTTTCAAACTGCTAGGTGGGCAGGAGCTGGGACCGAATGACGGGAGCTCACCCCACCGCGGGGATTCGAACCGCCAACCTTACGATCAGCAAGTCCTAGGCGCTGAGGTTTTACCCACAGCGCCACCTGCGTCCCCCTAGCACTCACTTTACCTGGGAGAAAATTCCACTTAACTAAACAGGACTTACTGCTGAGTAGAAGAGCACAGGACTGCATTTTTACAGTTGTCAAAAATATATAGCAGGACCTAACAGCAGCAGCATCAACATTATTTGATTGATTACTTTATTTATATACTGCTTAATATATTAAAAATATATCTAAGTGGTGTACAGAAAACTGAAAAACAAAATATTACAAAAATACACAGTTACAAATAAAAATGTACTATTAATATAAAGATAAAGGTAAAGGGACCCTTGACCATTAGGTCCAGTCGTGGCCGACTCTGGGGTTGTGGCGCTCATCTAGCTTTATTGGCCGAGGGAGCCGGTGTAGAGCTTCCGGGTCATGTGGCTAGCATGACTAAGCCGCTTCTGGTGAACCAGAGCAGTGCATGGAAATGCCGTTTACCTTCCTGCCGGAGCAGTACCTATTTATCTACTTGCACTTTGACGTGCTTTCAAACTGCTAGGTTGGCAGGAGCAGGGACTGAAAAACGGGAGCTCACCCCGTCACGGGGATTCGAACCACCGACCTTCTGATCGGCAAGTCCTAGGCTCTGTGGTTTAACCCACTGTGCCACCCGCGTCCCTCAGTATAAAGGTACTAATATACAAAAATCAATATCAATTCATTTTCCTTCAGGCACACCTTCCTCTCAGCCTCTGAGTTCTCACTCAGGGTCCAAGCAAACTCTCAGCTCACCCACAAAAGTCTCACAGAAAGAAGAGCTCCTGGAAACAGGGGACATCACATTTGCCTCTCACTCTAGACATGCTTTTTATGGGCAGGGCCAAGGTGGATGGTACTTCCTCAGGCCGCCCACAGCTGTGTCCCATTCAGCTGCACTCTCCACACCCAGTTCAGGGTGTATTTCACTTCAAAATACCTTTATTTGCTACCGAATGCAAAGCAGAAAGAGGATCAAGTTAGTGCCTCTTTTAGATGAGCCTGGCTGCAGAAACTATTTTGGAATTATAACCTATAATTTGTAAAAGTACAAGTGGTACTTTTTCTGACTCTGAGCCACTTGTTTTTTGCTATACGGGATAGTGCATGTCACAATATTTCGCCCAAGGATATTTTAGTTCACTGAAGAAAGTGCTATTTTTGCAACGTAACATAGGGTACGTTCTAGTTAGTCACTTTAAAATACTATTTCATTGGGATATATTTAAGCATGTACTTAATAATCTTGTTGAAATAAATGAGGCTTAAGTGTGTTAGATCATAGCGTTGCTTCTCTCCTGCTAATGTCTCAAATCCGTTCTTCTCAATTACTACCAGCACATTAATCCTGCACACTGTTTATAGTTACACTTTCCCTAAACGAGGCGCAGAACAATTCTTCTATGGCACAGATGCAGTATGTTACACAGTTAAAGTCTGAGATCAGGTTACTGCTACATTCAGATGTACCTAAAAGTCCCAAGAAAGGTTTGTCCAGATGCCAGATATAAACTCATTAACATTACTTATTCCTTGGTATAAACTAAGCAGAGTTGAAACTCATACTAGCAGGTCATTTACCGTAAGTAGTGTTCATGCTTGTGGGTGGAGAAAAGGAAGAGGTAGCCTTGGTGGAATCAAAAGATTTTATCTACAGGAATGTACAGTATTTAACTGCATCTACAACTATTTTCCAACACATTTGGCCTTGTGAATACCACTGCTGCAATGATATCCCTTAATGGCTAAAATGTTTTTTTTAAAAAATGCCACCACAATTAATGTAAATCTATGTCAGCAATAAATAATTTGGGGGACACAGCATAACAAAGTCTTCAGGCACAGTAAAATTATACATGTTAAGGCATTATATTGTACTTTTATGGAATAGGATTAATTTCTCTTTAAATATTGGCAGCTAGCCAGAACCACAAAGCATTGCCTTGTTAATGAACCAGATCTAAGTGCTTGTCAGACTGATTCTTGAAAATAAATTAAACCAAGTGGCAAAGGTATTCTAATGAGATCCTCTAGATCATTTACAATAAGCTATTGGGTTGTAGTGTAGCACCCTGCTTGTGGTTAACGCTTAGCTGGAATGAAATATTCAACGCAGCAATAGAGAAATTAAAATAATAATTTATTTGTCAGACAAATAAATGAGAGGCACAGTGGTATATGGTTACCAAGCTCTGGCCTGGCCTCCTGCCATTATGGCCAGCACTTATATTTCCTTAACCCAGCCCCCTTGCTCCTCCTTTGGCTGCCTCTGTCCAATCAGCCTGGTTGAAATTCCTATTGGCTGTTTGCTAGAACCAATCACAAAAGATACACCCATTTCCTATTGCCTTTTATGGGAAATAAAAGCTATATATTCTTCTATCTATAAATGACAAATAAGTAGTCATTTATCTTACATTTGTCTCAACAAGGAACCTTAATTACCAGCTCACCTCTTGCCCTCCTTGCCCTATTGCCCTCCAAAACAGATGGTTAATAGTTTTAAATTTTTATCTTAAACAGATGTCAGAGATCTTGAGTTCACATTATCATTGAAAGATCTCCTTCTTTTGGAGGTCTTTAAACAATGGCCTGACAACCATATGTGTGCTCTAATGGTGTTTCCTGCTTGGCTGGGGGCTGGACTCGATGGCCCCTGTGGTCTCTTCCAACTATATGAAATAAGAATCTAGCATAAGGATTTAACATTTCTTAGTTTCTAAATCCTTTGCATAATTACATTTAAGCCAATATATTTCATACATTATCATAGGTAGCTTTTTAGAAGAATAAACCTTCTCAAAGTAAAAAGGAAGGAACAGTTTACAGCCTCAAAATAAAATAGGAAGAAGCCTCTTCTTCTGTTTACACTCCCCTTCTCCAGCCAGTTGCTTTTTCCATTTGCTCTTGCCCTTTAACCTTAGGAAAATATGGCTCAAGTTTAATGGGAGGCACATGGTTTTATTTTACTATTTACCAACTCTTAATTATGTTTTTTCTCAGCTTTTTATATTCTGTAATATGTAGGGTCAGTGTAACCTTTGCTCTCAGCCTGTAATTCCCTTTTTATGACTTTGAGAATTGTTTTCTGCTCTAAATCAGGGGGCCCCCTTGTCCAGGAGGATAAACATCTTGCCAAAGTACTTAGGCAGCTGGTCTTCTGCCTGGCATAAAACATTTGAAAATCTTTAAGCTCATTTTAAAATACAGGCCCTGATCAAAATATAAGCCTTGATAAAAATGCAGGCTATGATTAGATGCCTCAGTAGCACCCAACCAATTGTAATGATTAGTAGCTACTGGCTGTTGACTCTAGATAGATTTGTTGGGTCTCTCTGTAAGAGAAAATACAGGATACAAACTCTATTAAAAAAAATCGTTTTTAAAATGGCAATTGACAAAGCATAGCTCCAATGCCCACATCATTTCAGTGGGACTTCCATGGAATTAACACAAATCAAATTATCTATGATAACATTCCATTCTTCTACTCACAGAATAAGAACATGTCATCATTCTGTTACCATAATATTTCTGAGTTTTCTAAGTACCATAACTGGAAATAATTGATATTTACCAGCTCAGTGTATTGAATGACATGAATCACATGTTAAATATTTTCATACATTTCAAATTTCTTATTGCCTACTGCAGCATGTTCAAGATTTTGTGCCATGCACTAAAACTTTTAGTATAGATTCTAACTTTTAAAAATTGATACTTAGCCTGTCTTTCACATTGTAACTTTTTTTTTTTTAAGGCACACTATGCTCTTCTCAGCTCTCGGTATTTCACTACTGTCTTCAAAATTCTTCTCTATGGCATTTCCAAAAAAACCACCCAGTTAGAAGCACCTGGCTACCCATTTCTGCTGCCCTCTTGTGTAGAAAAAAGTGGATTCCAAAATATTCTGATACTACTGGTGAAAGAAACAATTTATGGTGTTATGGTGCTACATAATCCTTTAGCAATGTAATGTTCACTAGAGTTCAAGAAACCCAAACTATTGTTAACGATTCCAGCACAGCTTCACAAGTGCAATTCTATGCACGTCTACTCATAACCGTGGTTGTTAAATATATTGCTCGTCCTCCGCCAGGAGGTCCCAGGGTGGGTTACAACTTACACCAACTTATAGCTCAATATTAAAAACCGTTAAAACAGATTAGTCACAGGAATAGGGTGGGTCAATATGTATAGGACTTCAACCCTGGAGACATTACAGAATAGATCAAATGTAAAGTTAAATGCTTTTTTTCCAGTAAAACTTAAGTAAGGACTTAGCCACATTTACCTTTTGCCCTGCTCTTTGCAGGCACAAGTATGCACTTTAACACTCCATATCCAAGCATTGTAGGTTTTTGTATGTCTGTCTGTTTTTTGCCCTGAGCAAAAACCCGCTCTTAAAAGCTGAATCAGAGGAAACGTCAATTTGGGTTTTCCACAGCTGTTAACAGTAATTTGCATCAGTGGTGTCAGAATATTTTGGGATGTAAATGTTATATATGTTACTTAAGGTTTTTTTAAAAATAAAAATCTTGAATATTATTAAATATTTTTCCTAAGTAACAAATGTTCTACAGACTAGAACTACAGACTACACTCTGGGTGGCTTACTGCATATATAAAGCATAGCAAAACATCAAACATTAAAAACTTCATGATACAGGGCTGCCTTTAGGAACGGAATCCTGGTCCAACTTTCCCAAGCCCCATTTATGAGGGCTATCCAATCCAGTCCATTTTGCTCCTAGGCACTGGTTTGAAACTTCTGCTGCATTATCTGGATCAGAAGAAGAGGAGAGATAAGCCACAAAGGGGCATTATTTTTACTCACATGAAAGCAAAATTGCAAGTGGAGCTTATGGGTCTTTGTGAGGTCAAGGGAAGAATCCTCCATTAAGAGCAATGTCTACTTGTGGGGGCTTCCTGTGCAATTTACAGGGTTCTTAATCATAGGGGAAAGGGAGTCTTCCTAAGCAGAGGAGGCTGTCTGCTTCAGAACTTTGCCCTCAAACTGGGGAAGTTGTACACTGGGTAAAACTTATGTACTGGAGGAGGTGGGGCAGAGCAGAGTGCCTGTGCATGTTTACTTATATGTGAAGAAAAAGCAGGGACTGAACTGGGCTACAGAATTTACATATTGATATAGGACGTCCCTATTTTCATCAGAGAAATGTTGGCGGCATGACATTTTATCAATGGGATAAAAATGAGCGAAGAAGTCGAGCACAACCATGCAACGCATACTGCGTTTCTTTGAATACAACTTCTGATACTAAAATGCACAATGAATTATTCTGTACATATCTACACGATTTATTGTAAAAGCATTAAAATAATGATAATGTCCCTATGCCTCCCAATCCAACTTTTCAGGGACAAAAATCTTTTCAATTGTGTGTGCAATTCTGCCATTTATGTCTATACATATATGCCAACAATTATTTTGAAAATGCTTCTAATCCCCACCCACAAGTAGCCCATGCTAAGACCCATGCTAACAATTCAGATAATCCACTGACCTAATATAAAATTCAAAAGCAACAAAAGTCGTATTTATTGAAGTCTGTACAGCAATAGTAAAGTTAAAATACAGCAGATTGTGATTAACCACTGCCACCTGCTGGTTATTTATTTTTTACAAGTACTGTATGTAGTCTTCATTGCAAAATTGATTCTCAAAATCATCACCAAATACCTTTCAGAGAAAACAATTAATACATGTTGGGTAACACATGTGCTGCCACTCTGCACTTTTATTAACCCCCCCCCTTAAATCTTAAAAAATTGTCAGAACAGTCCTGATTATTCTACTACCTCTAGTATAATTCCCTCTGGTCCTAAATACATTTGGTGTAAAAACAGTCCCATTTGCAAGGGAAGGGGAGCGAAAGGCCAGGGGAGACTGCTTACACCTTTCATTGCACAACTGCCTTGCAAAGTAGGCCAGTCACATTCCAAACTATCCGGTAATCACTACCACCACCTCCTCCTACTACCTACATCCCAAGGCAGGACAGAATTCTGGGGCTCTCAAGCAAATACTCACAGCCACAGTTTGACTTTGAGCTTCACCCTCCCCATGGTCAAACAAACTTATTTTTTTTCTGCCAATATCCCTCTCAGGTTATAAGGGGAGCAGAGCCACACTGAGCTCCTTGTCTCTCCCAGAGCAGCTTGCTTTTCTCCTATACAGCGGTACCTCAGGTTACAGACACTTCAGGTTGCATACGCTTCAGGTTACAGACTCCGCTAACTCAGAAATAGTACCTCGGGTTAAGAATTTTGCTTCAGGTTGAGAACAGAAATCGTGCTCTGGCGGCGCGGCAGCAGCAGGAGGCCCCATTAGCTAAAGTGGTGCTTCAGGTTAAGAACAGTTTCAGGTTAAGAACAGACCTCCAGAATGCATTAAGTTCTTAACCTGAGGTGCCACTGTACTTCTGTAGTATGAACGAAGCAGCTTAGGTTCATTAGAAAAAACAAAAAACAGAACTTCAGGGGGTGGGGGAATTGGCAAAAGTCAACCCATACCCCACCCTCTTAAAGTTTCATAACTTACCATCAGTTTCAAAATGGGGTTTCAGTGGGCACACAGAATGAATTGTGTGCTAGCCTACTTTAGATTCTTGACAGTATTTCACAGTTTGGAGAGGCATAATAATTGTAAGTTAAGAAAGAAGCCTAATAGGATAAAACAATAAAATGGAAATGGTCTTATTTAGCCTGAAGCCTGTTTCATGTGGTCATGTTGTGCGGATGCTTGACAATCGTCTGCCAAAGCAACTACTCTATTCCGAACTTAAAAATGGAAAGTGTAATGCTGGTGGTCAACAAAAGAGGTTTAAAGACTGTCTCAAGGCAAATCTAAAAAAATGTAGTATAAACAATGGCAACTGGGAAACACTGGCCTGCGAGTGCTCCAGTTGTAGAACAGCTTTTACCAAAGGTGTCATGGGCTTTGAAGACACTCGAACTCAGGATGCAAGGGGAAAACGTGCTAAGAAGGCACTATTGGCAAATCCACACTGTGATCAACTCTCACCCATAAACCAATGTCCCCACTGTGGAAGGATGTGTGGATCCAGAATTGGCCTCCACAGTCACTTACGGACTCATTGTTAAACCATGTTTATGGAAGACAATTTTACTCGACTACGAGTAATCGCCAAAGAAGAATAATAATGTGTGCCGGTATGGTCTTCAGATATAATCAATATTTCAAGCACATTTAGAAGTATTAACATAGATATTAACAGACTTAACTTTGCAAGAATGGGGCAGGGGATTGAATTCATGTACAGTTATAGCTCAGGTTAAATATGCTTCAGGGTGAGCGTTTTCAAGTTACGCTCTGCGGTGACCCGGAAGTAATGGAGAGCGTTACTTCCGGGTTTCGCAGCTCGCGCATGTGCAGATGCTCAAAATGACGCCACGCGCATTCGCGGAAGCGGTGAAACGCGACCCACGCACACGCAGTCGTGTGTTATGTTCTACTCAGGATGCGAACGGGGCTCCGGAATGGATCCCATTCGCATCCAGAGGTACCAATGTAGTAGAGCAGCGAAGGAAGTTATGGAGAGGATTACCAAAGAAGTGGAGGAATTTTTTGCTATTTCTTTAGAAACCCAGGCATATGATATCATGTTCTGCTTTTTAGTTTTTGTATTTTATAAAAGTGGGGTTCATGTTTGATCATAAGATTTCAGAAATATTGTAAAAACACACACTGCAAGTTCAGGAACTGAAGCTCATTCAATATAAAAAGCTGAAGCCAATGATTTATATTACTCGGTTCAAATCTCACAATATTGAGAGAGAGACCCTGCCTTCCAACCCATGTTGTGAACTATTTAGGGCTTTGAAAACAGCCACTGAATTTTCTTGTCCCCATAGTGAAAATGACCTTTATGCAATTTAATGGTTCTATCTTTCATTCAATAGCAACCATATTCTTAATTAGAAAGAACTCATGATAGGAGGCCATCTAGGAACCCACAGTGCGAATTTGTTCTTTAAAAAATATATAACAGGCTGAACATCAAGGACAGGTATTGTGAAAGGTGAGCGAAATTTAAATGGAAGCAGATAAAAAGGATTTAAAATACTCCCAATTAAGTTCAATAGATACGACATAAAAGAGCTGCTCTGTCTGAAAGCTACATTAACACACTTCATAAGTGATATCTATCCTATTTCTCAGTATTCGTACTGTCTGGGTCTCTGTCTAGCTTTCACATTCAAAATGAATAAAGGGCAAGTTATTTAAGAGACAAGCTGACATACAGTGGCAGAAACAAGAACATTTTACCCAGCATATACTTCCCCAAATGAAATGAAGAAAAGTGCTTTACAATAAAATTATAGCCATGCCTACACATAAGTAAGTCCTATTTAATTCCTAATATCTAAACCTTAGAAGGTAGGCTAGTAAAACATGCTCTCAAGCAATCATACTGTTACTTAGTGAAAAAAACAGGCATTATTAACAAGGGTGTCAGTCTTGATGAAATGCATGGTTAGAGAAGTAATAATCATCAAGCTTTATTTGTATCTGTTTAATATAATCGATTTCATAAGCACATTGTTGCAGAAAAGTATTTCTAAACTGATATAGATACATCACCTAAACAAAAAACTTAAAAATACAGCCTACTGTGATTTCTGAGTCTCCTTTTGAAAGAGGCTATTTTCAAATCTTACTACAGATGTCAAACTTGCACAGTTCAAAGCCACCTGGATGTTTGCCTTACATCTTCAAAAATGTATTTGATGATCCAGCCATTTTAACTGAGGCTGTAGAAGCTCTGGGTGGCTCCCTTGTTCCTTAATCATACAACACTACACAGTAATAACCCTAAGAGCCAGAATATTTTGATTTGTTAACGGAACTCAACCATGAAGGAGGGGGAAATCAATTACAGAAGCAATGACTATGGTGTGTCTGTTCACACAAGGCACGAACTGTACAAGCTCACTGATATCCTTCTATAGGGCTCTGTAGACAGTCAAGAGGGTAACAAAAACACAATCAAGAAAAACTAGAGGGGTTAGACACCACAAATATTTATTTCCAGCAATGTAAATATCAGCATTCCAAAGGAGTTGAAGTAGTATGAAAACAGCAACATTCACTTCTGGTTTTGATGTTTATACGATCAATAATTCTCTCAAACTACCAAACAAAGGGCAATAATTTATGCTCATAAAGACATAAACATACTAGCATGTAATATTTATATCACTCATGCTGCTATTCTTAGGTGATAAAAATTATACTGCCCAGAATCCAGAATGAAATTGAGATATTGAGTGCCTCAAGAAACAGAACTGAGGCAAAACTACAGGACAGATCATGAACTGGGTGATTGCAGAGAGCCTAGTATCAATCACAATTATTTGGGTTTTGTTTTTAAACTTAGCCTAGTTATATTTTTTTTTTTTAAAAAAAACTCAACTTTATCAGTATAGGTTCAAATTAATCTGTAAAAAAAACCCAACAACTTAGAAATTGTTTCCAGACCAATCCAGCCCAGCATAAACCCTAACCAAACCAAGACTGTAAGTCAAATTCTTTTATAAGAAGACAAGATACAAAGTGCTGCCAAGGTCAAGCTCTAACTCCTCTGCTGGACAGGGGCGCCGACTTATAAAAAATATATTGGGGGGGCCCATACCGGGGTCCTGCCCCGGGAAGTTTTCTAAATTTTAGATGAAAATTAGTGAGTTTTAAAGTTTTTTAAAAGTATTTTAGAGTCATATGATCAACATTAGAACCCCGAAAACTTGACTCTCTATAACTCCACACTCCGGGAAACTCGACAAGCCTGAAACACTTTTTGGCTTTGAAAAAAGAAACAAAACAAAAACACGCACGGTATTTTCGTAAAAAGCTAATTTAATTTACAGTAACAATTATGCTTATAGACTATTACAGAGCAGTGAATATATAGCTCTGAAAAGACTGAAATGATATTTAAATAAATCCTAAACTATCATTAAAAGAATAAAACATAAAATATTGCTGTCGCACAGTAATAGCACTTTGATTAATAAGTGAAATAGCTAATTTAAGCTTACTTTGAATAAGGCTGAGGGTTCATTAAATAAATATAATATCTTAAAGTTAATGCTTTAATACAGTTAATAAAGTTAATACAGTATGCCTAATACTGTATGTAAATACTGTAATACTGTATGTAAATAACGGGCTTTAATTGGGTCTTACACCCTAAAAATATTTAAGTATTTGAAAATAACTAATACAGTACTATAGTAATATAGAAATACAGTACTAAACTAGTACTAATATTTCAAAACTGAAAATTTAACATTCTGTATGTATTTAATTCTCTATTTTATAAAGATTTTTAATATCTGACAGTGAGTTTGGAGTAGCCCAATGCAAAAATCCTGAGGATCCATGTGGATCCATGCTTTGTAACCACGTTTTTGCACCACTGTGACCCTAGGCAACAGTGGGTGCGTGATTTTTTTGGTGCAAGATGTAGCCATGGACATGCTATGTGATCTGATGGTGAATTTGGGGTGACCCAATGCAAAGATCCTGAGGATCCATGTGGATCCGTGCTTTGTAACCACGTTTTTGCACCACTGTGACCCTAGGCAACAGTGGGTGCGTGATTTTTTTGGTGCAAGATGTAGCCATGGACATGCTATGTGATCTGATGGTGAATTTGGGGTGACCCAATGCAAAAATCCTGAGGATCCATGTGGATCCGTGCTTTGTAACCACGTTTTTGCACCACTGTAACCCTAGGTAACAGTGGGTGCGTGATTTTTTTTGGTGCAAGATGTAGCCATGGACATGCTATGTGATCTGATGGTGAATTTGGGGTGACCCAATGCAAAAATCCTGAGGATCCATGTGGATCCGTGCTATGTAACCACGTTTTTGCACCACTGTGACCCTAGGCAACAGTGGGTGCGTGATTTTTTTGGTGCAAGATGTAGCCATGAACATGCTATGTGATCTGATGGTGAATTTGGGGTGACCCAATGCAAAAATCCTGAGGATCCATGTGGATCCGTGCTTTGTAACCACGTTTTTGCACCACTGTGACCCTAGGCAACAGTGGGTGCGTGATTTTTAAGGTGCAAGATATAGCCATGGACATGCTATGTGATCTGATGGTGAATTTGGGGTGACCCAATGCAAAAATCCTGAGGATCCATGTGGATCCATGCTGTGTCACCACGTTTTAAATGGGGAGGGAAGGAAAAACACAGAAGGGACAAGAAGCACAAGAGGGGTGTGCGGAGAAGCAGCTGGCTAAGAATGCAGGGGAGGAGTTTAACGGGGTGGGGGGAGGAAAGGAAGGCAAAAGTCCCCCCCCCCAAGCCAGCCCTCTCTCTCTCTCTCCCACCTGCATCCCTAGAGCACAGAGAGGAGGAGGTGGTGGGCTGGAGCCTGCAGGCAGTGTGACTAGGAAAGAATTAGAAGGAAGGACTCGATCCTTTCCTTAACCCTCTGCTTGCCAGGAGGGCAAGGGATTCCCTGCTCTTTGTTGAGTTTGAGCAAATGCAGCAACAGAAGCGGGTGGGCAGTAAGACCCTGAGGCAGAATGCAGGAAAGCAGCAGCTTCTGCCTTCCCTCCGCCCGCCCCCTCCATCTTATTTTTGCCTGATTTTTGCCTATTGCTCCGGCGAGTCAGCTCCAGGGACCACACATTCGCTCAATAACACGCACAGACATTTCCCCTTACTTTTTAGGAGAAAAAATCTGTGTGTTATAGAGCGAAATTTACGGTAATAATTTTCTTAAATTATTGGGGGGGGCAGAGCCCCCCCAAATGAATTTTTGAGGGGGCTCGGGCCCCCTCAGGCCCCATGGAGTCGGCGCCTATGCTGCTGGAGCATAAAGATAATGGTGTTTTCTGGAAACATCCCAGCGCTAGCCAGAGCCATACAACTCTCTGTGTCATATTTAAGCTAAGCTGCTTGGATGGTCATGACCTTTCTACAACACACATTCAGTAGGTTCCTTAGGAAGTTTTTAAAAGAATAAAAATAAAAGACTATATTTTGATTTTATGAGATATAAATACAACCCTCAAGGATTTGCTGTTAATATAGCTAACATGGAAAAAAGCACTTTGGAATAACTTGTCTTTTTGGTCCACCATTTGTCTGTTCAGTTCATAACTAAGAAGGCCCCTCTCCCCCCACAGTTTCCCCCATCTCCTATCCCCTCATAGCCCCAAACCCTGGTCCTGCAGTCCCTCTGTTGCTGCCGTCACCAAAAGCTCTACTGCTTTATCATATTTACAGCACTGTTGAGTGTTAATTAATCAGTAGTGTCTTTTTGTTAGCTGTAACACACTGCCCAATTTATTAGCATAATTATTCACAGAGCCGTATTTTAATTGCATATTGCAAATCTTTGTATTTTAATGTTTCATTTGCTTTATCAAATATTTTGATGATAGATGTTTAAATTTTAATGCTCCTGTAATTGGTTTTTATACTTAACACATTTTTTTTTGCATTAAGCTGTATAATAATAATAATGATAGCAAAATTATCTTTCACATGTCCATGTCACGCAAACTCTAAAACTGCATTATTAGCTCTGTCATTGATGGCTGTTTCTTTCTCTCTTCCAGAATTCAATGAGATAGAACACTGCATTACACTGATGCTGGCAAACTAAAGAGAAGTGGTGGCCAGAACAAGCTTTATTTTACCATAAATATGGATCATATAAAATGCACCACTAGAGGAGGAGGAAATGAACACACAAAATCTAAAGCAGCATTTTATGTCTTCCTGACAGGAGGCTGGGAAGTCAGTGTTCTGAGTCACAGAAAATTGTTGTTCGTTGCCAGCAAAAGACAGGTCACGTGTAAATCACAAAGCATCTGTAGTCTTATTGATTAATGCCTTTCATCTGTGTCTAATGTCTATGTTTAAAGGGGAAATGGGTTGCAGCAGCCTATGAGGGTAATTTCCTTTATAAAAAAAGCGTATGTTGGGTCAGATATGCTGGTGTCAACTGAGTGTTCTTTAAGTATCCAGACAATTACAAACCTCTATTTTAGGTTTTTGTGAAAACTGTTTTTGCAGATGAACTCCTAAAGAAATATAGACAAATCCACTTTGTTCATGTATAGTCTGAGGTTAAAAACTCCAAAACCACTTAATGTATCTTCCTCTTTATCAATGTATTGGCATTTTATTTTTGTAACAATGGATTTGGAACAAACATGAATGCTTTTGAAGTTCTAAGGTCTGTAATACATCTATCACATTTTCCAAAAACTGGTATGCATACAAGTATTTTGTAAATCTGTTTAAGAAATAAAGGTCAAATCCCTTTCCCAGATATGCTGAAGAAGTGTGAGAACAATTGCATTAATGATTAAAACCATTACATCACTTAATGTGGAGTTGTACCATTCTGGTCAACCCAAAATAATCTATTTAGGGATAGCAATTTAGCAGCTCCAAGAAATGAATATTTAAATAGATTCATGGGGAATTAATACAGGAATGTCAAGTTTGGAATAAATAATCTCACTGGAATAAGTCTTTCCTTTGATAAAATCCTGCTTTAGCTGTTTCAGTATCACCTAGGACAGGGGTAGGCAACCTAAGGTCCGTGGGCCAGATGTAGCCCAATTGCCCACGGACGGTCCAGGAAGCAGCGTGTTTTTACATGACTAGAATGTGTCCTTTTATTTAATATGCATCTCTGGGTTATTTGTGGGGCATAGGAATTTGTTCATCCCCCCCCCAAAAAAATAGTCCGGCCCCCCACAAGGTCTGAGGGGTGGTGGACCAGCCCACGAATGAAAAAGGTTGCTGACCCCTGACCTAGGAACTCTGGAGTCCTCTAGCTCTCTGCTCTCCTAGGGCTGCTGCTCATCACTCCCTTGCTGACAGTGAAGGGGAAAGTTGTTCTTTGTAGCTCCATGGAGACAGCACTATAGCTTTCTCTCCGCACAGCAAGCCATTATCACTATGCATTCCTGGTGGCTAGGGACAAAATTAAGGGCTTCTTGCTGTATCTGCCCATTAATCACCTCTGATTTCCCCCATCAACCAACGTATTCCACTATGCCCAAAGGAAGGCAACCCCACCACTTAGCATAACAAAAAGCAATTACAATATAATCTAATCCCATATTACATTCATTTATACTATTTGCATTCATTTATACTATTTAGCTCTTTATATGACAGGTGCAAAAGCAAAGAAAATTCTACACTTGCAATGCTAACAAATACACATATAGATAGGAATAGATTAAAATTTATTTGCGGCAAAATCTTACAAGCTACTGCACCAGCAAACAAGCATTTCGCCTGCAAAGCAGCTTCAGCAACTCAGCATTATAACCTTCAGGATTTATCTGCAACAGTGTTTTAGCAGAATAGTTGAGCTGTTTTACAACAGCAACAAATCTTCATTTACTTCCCTGTGACTAGGGTGACAGTTGCACCGTGGCATCACACACCACCGTCTTCTGGCTTCCACGTGCAGTGCTCCCACGGCCATTGGGAGACACTGCTGCCTCTCCCATCAGATGGGAAATTTCAAATTGGTCCATCTCAAATAAGCCAATCACAGACAGGCCTGTAGGTGGTGCTTCGGGGGGGGGGGGGAGTTGATTGGGACTCGATGGAGTTTTCACTCAGGTCTGCTCCCCAGCCATTTAAACTGGCTCACCTCCTCACCCAACAACACAGTTACCTCAGGATTTTCCTCCCTCCCTTATCATTTCTTCCTGCTTTGTCATGTTATTTACATTACCTGGCTAGGAATCACTTTGGTTGCCCCATTTGGGACTAGGTAGGAATTTTGCCCTCTGGCTAATTGGGACCATCTGGCCTTTTTTGCCTTCCTCATAAAAGGGTTTCCAAAAATATATATATCATTTTAATAAATAGAAAATAACATTGTGGTCACCTCAAACCAGGAATATCATATTTCCATTGTTGTATCTTGGCATTATAGAAATTATTCTTAACACCTTTTCATCTTTTCACATTAAAATGTAGTTGTCAGCTAATGTGTGGCTGAACTGGCCTTATCTGGCCACAGTATTAGTAAAGTGCTTTTTCTTCATATAGAAGTGTTAAAAAGATGGAATTCACCCCTCAAAGTTTCCTTTTTATAATCTACATCTCTTTAAATTTAAATGACAGCTTCTGTCCTCTCACTAGGGGGAGTTCACTCCCAGAAATAATCCACCCAGAGGCTGTGTATACAGAAGCAGAAGGAAGCACATTGAAAAACAATTACCTAATTTATAATTTATTAAAGTAAATCTGTCCTTGGTTTCCCTCCTATGCAAGAAGCAACATTGTCACTGGAATGAGCAATACATTTGCCAGTCTCAGCAGCATAAATTCTAGCTTTGTTCAGCAGCACACATTCAGCTGAATTTTCCTGAATAGAAACCAAGCCTCAGGAGATATGCCAGCCTATCAAGGGGTCTGATAAAGTATCCTACCATGTGCTTTATCAAACAGCCAATTTAGTCCTGCTTCTAGACATTTATTGCAGCACTTCCTTACTCTGCCGTCATGGCTTCAAAAAGTCCCTTTTCGTCTCTTTAAAAATGCTGTAAGAACTCATGCTACTAAGAAATGTATATGTGTGAGTTCCTGCATAGCACAATTTGCATGGTAGCAGCAGCTATCACTTGGCAACCTCAGCATGCCAGTATCCAAAGAGAGTGAATCAGCAAAACCAAGAGTTATATTTCAGGGAAGCAATGAGATCCAAATGGAACCCAAGCTGTGAGGGGTAAAAGGCAATTACTCGGGTTAAAGAGGAACAGCCTGCTTTCTAGACTACAAAAGGCATTACAGTGGTACCTCAGGCTACATGTGCTTCAGGTTACAGACTCCGCTAACCCAGAAATACTGCTTCAGGTTAAGAACTTTGCTTCAGGATGAGAACAGAAATCGTGCTCCGGCAGCGCAGCGGCAGCAGGAGGCCCCATTAGCTAAAGTGGTGCTTCAGGTTAAGAACAGTTTCAGGTTAAGTACGGACCTCCGGAACAAATTAAGTACTTAAACTGAAGTACCACTGTACATGCAGGTCCCACTATCCAAACACTTGTTATACAAAAAACTCACTTATCCAAACCTCACTATACACACTGCAGATTCAGATATCCAAACAGCCAGATCTGCCTGTAGTATTGTAAACAAATAAGCAACCTTAAACAAGCCTTACTTTTTGTGCTTTACTGGTCAACAGCAGCCATTTCATTATAAACCATAGTGAGAGGCAGGGAGGGAATAGGGAGAGAAAGGAAAGGATAGGATAAATAAGAGAGCATTTTTTTTCCTTCCTTGTTTTCCTTTTGCAAGATCTCAGAGGATTTTCCTGGGTTTTTAAAAATCATTTTGGGGTCAAAGGTCCACAGCCAAGAACACATTAGAACTATCCCAATAGGAACCGATGGAAATCGGCAACTCGTTAAGCAAACACTCGCCAACAAACAATTTCCTGAGAAAACACTGCATTCAAATAGCAAGATCTGTGTGTAGATTGAAAGTATATAGAGTAAATATGCTGGTGTTTGTGCAAAACATGAATGCATTTTATTGGATAAAGGCCTGAGAGAACTGTTTAAATGTTGGCTCATCTCAAGATTCATGGGTGGCCTTTAAAAAGCTCTTATGATCTTTTACTGTGGTTCTGCCCAACATGAAGGACAGTCAAATCAATACAAATCCATACTGTTTCTAAATCATGAATGAGCACACAGCAGGGCAGAAGACACTACTTCAACACATGTTTCCAGAGTGGCTAACAAAGTAGTAAGATACAACGTAAGTACAATAATAAATAACAGGAAAGTAAACAAGAGAAGTAACACCACAAAATGAAACAGCAAAGGCCTATTCAAAAAAACAATAAAAATTAAATGCTGCTTTAAGAGTGCTCAAACAGGCAGTTCTTAAAAGCAGGAGAAAACAGAAATCATTTTGCCTGTACCTAAATTATATGAACAATGATGGGGCTTCCTGATGAGAGCATTCCAAAAGTGTGGAGCCACTACTGAAAGGCTCCTTCTACAGGTACTTTGAATTTAGGTTAGGAAGCCCATGGAGTTGTTTCATAAAAACATAAGAAGAGCCCAAAGGATCAGACCAATGGACCATCTAGTCTAGCATCCTGTTCTCACAGTGGCCAACAAGATGCTTGTGGGAAACCCACCACTCTTTCTCCTCCTGCGGTTTACAGCAGTTAGTATTCAGAAGGATGCTGCCTCCGACCATGTAGGCTGAGCATGGCAAATAACCCAACAGCCACATCCTCCATATATCTAAGTGCTGTTAAAAACAAAATAATTCATATCAGACTGTTTTCTAATTATCCTCAAACCTTTCCCTAATTTGATGTGAACTGTCTAACCACCATTTTGTTACAAGCAAGGTCAGCTTTTGAAATAACTACCACAATTGTTTCAATCATCATTAGCAATAATGAAGAAGTAACCCTAGCTGAAACAGCTTGCTGACATGTCTGTAGAGGAATGGCATGACTTTGGGTTATGGTTCTTTTTCATGCATAGCTAGATAGACAGATACAAATTTCATATTTTTTAGCACTGAGAATGTATAAATGTTGGCAAATAAAATTACTTAGGCTCAGAAGGAGTGAGTCAGACTAGATTACCAGTTCCCACAAACCCGAATATGAAGGGCATATAGGGTTGTATCCAACTGAGTCCTATTGAGATAGACCCATTGAAATTAATGAACCTAAGTTAGTAATGCCCATTAACTTCAGTGGGCCCATTCTGAGTAGGACTACCATTGAATACCACTCATAGACTTACAGATTGATTAGCTGATGTAAATGTATCAAACCAATTAAGTTCAGCAAATAAAACTTATATATGATAACAAATGTGTATACAGATGTGTACAGTGTAGATGGATCTCCAGCTACTTGGGTAGAAGCAGAGTACTAATAATTTACTTGCATGTTTTAAATAGCTAACTGATGTTATGGAAAGTGAGAAGACTTAATACAAATCCATCTGCAAATATTTTGTTGGCTGCTGGATGCTAGGTCACCCATATCCATTTAGAATACATGAAACTGTGCAAAGAACAAGTGGCACACAGAGGGATTCTCACTCTAGTTGGCTGCTTTGCTGCTGTGCCTTAGTCTGCCTATGTTAATAGAGTGCTCACCTGTTCTTTCTATAACATTAGCTCACTGCTAAAAAGTGAGCATTGTTAGTCTCTATTTATTTACATCACATGAATTTGTGCTAGTTAATGCAGGCTCATACCTACGGTACCTCCTCCGTCTTCAAATAAAAACATATTGGAGATTGCGGGCCACAGGGAGGTTAGGCTGGCCTCGACCAGAGCCACGGCTTTTTCAGCCGTGGCCCCGATCTAGTGGAACGCTCTATCACAAGAGACTAGGGCCCTGCGGGACTTGACATCTTTCCGCAGGCCCCGCAAGATGGAGCTGTTCCACCAGGCCTTAGGCCAAGGCACAGTCTGACCCCTCTCTCCTTTTGTAATCCTCATAGAACTCTAACCCAATGGTTGCCATTAATTTGATTCTGAATTGATTTTAGAGTGTATTTTAATTGACTGTGTGATTTTATGGGCACTGTGCTATATTTACTTCTTGTTGTTAGCCGCTATGAGCCCGGCTTTGGCCAGGGAGGGCGGGATACAAATAAAATAATATTAATTATTATTATTAAGACTTGGAAACTATTTTTGTAAGTCCAGCCCTACAACACACATAATGGACCTAATGAAGCTGTAAGGTTTGTCACAGGGATGTGTTGGAAGCAGTCATAAAGAATTGGGCCCATGTCACTGGGGGGTGGGGCTGGATTTTACTCAGGCTGCAGATAGCTTTAAAATGCTTGTGTCATCTTACTTGCTGGTACGGCAGTCAACTGATTTCTACTGTAGGTTAAAATTTCAAGCAGCATTGGGATTTAGATGTCAAGCAGCCCTTTTGGTGCTATTATCTACAGCAAAAATCAAGCTATTAACTAAGGAAACATGCAATCATCTAAAGGGAAACTATTTCATGAAACCTAGCATTTGCTAAATGCTTTGATTAATTGTTGTGCAATTTACTCTACTAGTACTGGCATGTACAGATTGGCCATAATCTGGAGCAACTGACATAGTGCTGCCCTGCCGCTGCCCCCCTCCGCAAACGCTATCACTGCTGCTTTCTGGAGTGGGGCAGGGCAGGAGAGCAGTCAAGTTAGAGCTGCAAAAATGAACTGGCAGGAGCACAATCAGACCCTTCAACTCAGTGGATCAGCACATCTGGGAGGTCTTGTGTTTAATCCTTATCACCTTGTTAACAGACTGTAGATATCAGGGTTGAGGGGCTTTGGAAATCTTCTAATCACAGTAGACAGGGACCTGACAAGACCGATCAATGTCCTGAATAAGTTTAAGGCACCTTCATCTGTTTAGAAGTAACTCTTTTTTTATAAAACAACATGCAGGACTTAGGCTAGAATAATGTGTCAGAATGATTATTATTATAATTTATTGCCTGCCCTTCACCCTAAAGTCCCAGGACAGGTTACAATTAAAACACGATACTAGCTTCAGAAGCAAACAGGACTCTGCTAGATAAAAACTTTCAACACTCAAAATTACAAAATCTCAGACCGATTATAATTTCGCTAATCAATGTTGGTGCTTGTTAGCTGTTATTTTCCCTAACAGCACTTACAAATTAGATATAATTACTTGAGTGTCCTTTTTAAACGTTTCTCAGCAAAAAATCAGAGTAAATTTTAATGTAAAAGAACTATTGGCTTGGCTTGCTTGTAATGTTCAATAAACAGCTCAGCCTTGCCTTGACATCAATTAGAGTCAAGATGATAGAAAGCCTAGAGCAGTCCTCTGATTTTATTGATAGCCTCCCATTTATCAAGCGATGCTCCTTAGTACCTTGCACTGTTTTCTTCATCCATTGCCTCTCGGTAAATTTTCAGGCTTGAGCAGTCCCAGCCACAACAGCATCACTACCAATGTGTACTTTACTTAAGAGCTTAGGAAGAAAAGGGCTTTAACCAAGCAAGCTAGAAACTGGGACCATGTGTAAACATCTCCCCTCTTTGGCAGGCAAGTACAGGTAGAGGGGAGTACAGGCGTCTCCCCACTTACGTGGGGGATACATTCCAGGCCGCTGCACACATAAGTGAAAATCATGTAAGTGGGGAGCACTTGCTAAACACTCCCTCTTTCCTACTGTCAGTTCTCTCTCCCATTCTCTCTCCACACAACTCTATCTTCAACTAGAGTTGAAGTTCTGGGGCTGGCTAGAGGCTACTCAGACAAGAGCCAGGTGCTGCTGCACTACCACACGCTTCAGCTGCTAAGCAGGGAGGCTGAGCAGCCTAAACAAAGCCCTGTTGTGCCTTCAGTCTCTTTGGGGCTTCCTCTGCCCTCACTGAAGTCCTCTTCGGGCTCCGGGGAAAGTCCCCTTGTGAGCTACAAGGACTCTCCAGCTCTCTCTTGCCATTTCCTGGCATTTATTTATTGGTCTATCCATCTATGTATTTGTACTGCACATATATGTAGTTGTGTGCAAGTCAATCACACGTAAGTGGGTGGGACGGACGCCTGTACTGAAAGGCTTTGGATTAACTAAGCCTAAGAACAAGCCAAACCAGCATCATGTTGGATTACTACAGAAGGGTGCACAGAACTATTGAACTATGAGACTGCCTCATCAAAGCAAGGATCTGAGAGAATATCCATCTGTCTTGTTTGTAATATCAGCCAGTGAGACCCTCTTGGTGGTCCTGACAAAAAAAAAAAAGATCAGGAGTTAAGGGACCTGCTAGCAGCTCCCAAACTTTAGATCAACCTCACCACTAAGGTTCATCTTGCCTCAGTGTTACAATCTTTTAGCAGAAAAGTGGAAATTTACATCTTTAGGATTTTGTAGGCAATGGCGGGTAGTCTGTCTGGGGTTGGTCTATATTTATTTATTTATTTATTATTTATTAATCATATTTGTATATCACCCTTCATCTCACAGAGGTTCATAACATAAAAATACAAGATAAAAACAAAATTCCACCCCCTCCATTTTATGTAAGTTTTGCTATTTTAGTTTACACTGTGTTTATTTTGTAGTGATGTTTTGATTGGTTTTGTTGTGTTTTAATACACTGTACACCAACCTGTAACCATATGGTGAAGGGTAAAATAGAAATACCTATATAAATAGGTAGCTTTATTTAAGGGTAATTCTTACCATGGACAGAGCGACAAGCTGCATGCCACACTGAATGGCATGAAGAACAGTTCTAGAACCTTTAGTGCCAGAGGAAATATGCCTCTGAATACCACTTGCTGGGAATCACACGGAAGAGCGCTATTATACTCAGTTCTTGCTTGCAGACTTTCCATAGGCTTCTGGCTGGCCGCTGTCAAGAGCAGAATGTTGGACTACATGGGCTTTTGGTTTTATCCAGCAGGAGTATTTTAATGTCCTTAACAGTCAGAAACAACTAATTTGGATTTCAGGATCCCATCCCTCTGGAAACATGTACTGATCATAGGCTGAAAACTTCAAAGGGGTGAGCGGATCCTTCTTAGAAAGTACAACTTCCTTTCCATTTTCAACTTGCTTAAAGAATTCTTACCATTCTCCTAGCTGGAATCTGCAATCGTCACACATCTCCCTAATAAACTGCATGATTAATTGATGGATGCTTCTCAGTTCTAAAAGAGTAGAAAGGCTTAATACGGACAAGTTTATGTTGTCCATAGGATCAATTATGTTGGGATTTAGGTATTATTTGGGGGGTATTATATAGAAGAGCCATAACACCAGTGGTAGCACTTCAGTGTTCAATCCCAAAGATACTGTCATAAGAAGTTTGAATATAAGAAACATAGCAAGGTAGTGAGATTCCAACCCCTGACCCACAGTAGCATGTGTGGGTGAAGTGTCTCTACTGCATGCCATATTCTGCACACACATTCCTTACTATGTGTAAACAAAAACACAGTCTGGTTGCTTCCATTCTTCAACAAGCTGTCAGCAACTGCAGCCCAAGCAGTCTCTGGTGTTAGCCCAAACCCAATTTGATATGATAATGTGTGAAACAACTAAGAAGAATGGAATTTCAGCTCATGGTTTTCCTTTCAAGTCTTGTTTTTATAACATGAACCTCGGCGTTTTAACATGTGGGGGAGGGATGAAGTATTTTTCCCAAGTGCAAGTAAAGCATAAATCAGAAATGGCTCAGCTCAATGTGGTGCAGCAGCAAAAACAACAACCCAGGAAGAAGCAAAGCAATTGTGATCTCCTCTCCCGCATCCCACTCATTCATTCTAAGCAGGGCTGGCCTGCCCATGAGGCAGAATGAGGCAACTGCCTCAGGCAGCAGGATCCATAGAGGCAGCAGATCCAGCCTCCAAATAACACATCATCCACCACTGCTGCTACAGTGTCAACAGCAGCTTAAGCACACTTGCTGGAGGCCACATCTGCTACCTTCTTAGCCCCCCACCAATGCTGCCTCCACAGTGGTGAATACGCAGCACTGCTGGTCTCCACCCACCCCATTTCCAATGTTGATCTTTATTTTCCCCTCTTGATCCTGATGTAGATCTCCCTTCTTCTTCCCCAGTAGGGAGGCGCCATTTTGTGGTTCACCTCAGATGCCAAAATGTATTGGACTGGCCCTGATACTAAGCCATTGTTTGCATGGATGATTTGAGAAACAGGAAACTATCCCAGAATAATATGCTTCAAATGTTGTGCTCCTTACAGCAACCTGGCCACTGCAATTTTGATCAACTGCAATAACATAAGTACAGTTCTCCTATGCATATATTTAAACAACTATTGCTCACTGACTAATACTTAAGATACAGCCACATGATTCATTCAAATAAAACGTGTTGTGGTGGTTTGGTTTGGTTTTTTGGTTTTTGGTAAAATTGCTTACATTTTAAATTTTGTAACTAATTTCACAAATGTTTTTATATATATGCAGCACTAAATACATTATTAAAGAAACAAAGTTAGTAGCAAAAGCTTTGCGACTGAACCAAATAGTCTTTCAACAACCTAATAAAGGCCTGTTAAAGAACCATAAAGTTCACAAAGCTTTCTGGGTCAATCTGGCACATGTCCTACTTACAAGAAAATTCAAGTTATTCTTATAACAAAGAGTGACCTTATAAAAAATGTTCCAGGAATTCAAAAGATCTTTCTTCTTGACACTATAGTCTCAGGGATAATGCAGGTATGGAACAAAATCTGAAGGCCTGGATTCTAAATAGTCTGGGGAAGAATCGGAAGGTTTTATTCCAACATGTGACAATCTGTAAAGCTATAACAGGCTTTAATATTTGTTTGTAGGTCTGAGTATTTAATAATAAAGTCTTATAAATGAATTTAGAACACAACTTTTAATTTGTTTATATAGTAACACAAATGACTTAAAACCTACAGTATATCCTAAATCCAAGTTTCATTGTTAACATGGTTCAGATAATACAGGAAGACAGTCTTGCAGACCAAATTAAGACCCCTGCCATTCTGACTATCCCCTCCTCAGATTTGAGGTGTGACATGGGTCAGAGCCATAGAAACATGTGAGCTATTTAGCTTAATGAAATGAACATTCAGTCTTCTTTATTTTTACATTATTAGTTAGTTCTATCATACTTAGAATATCCCAAATTTTCCATTGATGAATTCTTGGTGACTTCCTATTTTTCCAACTGTAACCAGTACAAATTCTAGCCGATTCTCAGCTGTATTGATTGGTCCATCCATTTCCTTCAGTATGGTCAGTCTCCCCTCTCTGGAAATCCACACTACGATTTTAACCTTCCTCTTTCCAAATACGATTGTATTTATATCCCCCACCCCTATATTGTAGCTGGGGGCAATTGCAACTGGAAGTGCAATGAAGGGAGAGGAAGGATTAACTATTTCCTCCCACACACAATGGGATATCTTCCCAAGGAAAATCTCCCTCCAACTTTTGGGACTAGGGAAATGGGACTACTTGTTTTCAGACAAGTTAGAATTACAGAAGCAAAATTAGTATTCTACTTCCATCTTAAAGCAGAACAGCAGTGATTGGGTCTGGTAAATTGTCCACAATGGTAGTCTGCATCTACAAAGTATGAAACCTCTGCTAAAGGTATAACCTCTGCTACCATACACATTTTATAACATGAATCAAGAAAATTATTGTGATAATTAGGTTAAGGACTAAACATGCAAATACTAGCTACTTTTAAGCACCAGGAAAAAACATTTTTTTCAGCCAGCCTTTTGGCCTTTAACTTGGAGAGTTTTAGATATGATGGCCTCTTTTAAGCAGGTAGGATGTATTTGACTCTTTAAGCTATATCAATGCCATTAGCATTTATTTTGTTATAGCTTTGTATGGGTTTTTGTATCATATTGTAAGTTGCTTTGAGTTGACTTTTCATTAAAACCAACAACTTCTAAGTTCAATAATGATGATGATGAAGAAGATGATGATAATCCTCCGCAGCAAATGTTTTTCTTTCATTCTCAAGTAATCAAATCTCCATTCAGAATTATATGTAGTTTTTGCACCAATGCACTGTTCAAACTGATGTACACATTGCTTTGGTATATTCTCAACTATTTTTATTTGCCTATGAAAATCTAACACTTGCAATCATAACTCCCCTCAGTTTACAACTTTTACCTTCATTGCGTACTAGGCTTTGAACCACTCCACTTTCTCTTTTCAACATTGTTCAAATATGCTTTGCAGAGGGATTTATTTGTTACATCTCAAACATAAATCATTCATGCAATATTTATTTTGTTGGCTTTTTGTCAGTGTATGGCATAAAAAAACACCTCATTTATTTCAGCATTCCTTCTGTTTTACAAAGCCACACCAGTTAGGAAGCATTATACAAATTCTGTAAAATAACTCCAAGTGATGGGAGGGGCTTGATGAATGTATTGGGCAGTGATGATAGAATGATCACTGAGCTAATTTATAGCAGATAAACTAGAAGGCTATTGAGGAAGTCATGAAGATGGTTCCAAGGCCATTTCATGCATTTTAAGTGTACATTTCTTTAAAAAGTAAAATATGAATTCACAAAAGTGCTTTTGAATAGGATCATGCAGAAACACATTAGATTTCTTTGTGGTTTGAATATACAGTTGGTAGCAACAAAATTTGTTTTGTTACAGTGTGATCTGTGAAACGGCCCTAGACGCAGCATTCAGCATACATATAGTGGAGGTTGCCAAGAGACATGGCCTGCTTGCGACTACTAAATATCTATCCTAAATAGTGACCGGCAAATCACATATGGTTTGAGCAAGGAGCTACATTACATAAAGTTCTGTGGCAACCTTAACGCAATCCCCGGCTCTCCTGTGTTGTTCCACTTCAAGTATTTAGCAACTTCATTGTCTAAAAACGTGCCAGTTCAATAAGGACTACAAGAGTCTCTTTCCTCAGGGAGAGGAAAATCAAGACCCTAATGCACTCCGTGTTCATCTTGTAGCTTGCTGACATTCATCCACAGCACCTGGGTCCTCTACGCGTTAGCACAGCTTGCCTTCGTGAGCAGCATCTTGCTAGAGACATGTACTTAGCTGACTCATGCACTATATTTAGATCTAAACTGAATACCATAGCACAGTATGCAGTTTTCAAAATCTTCACTGTGAATTTTTTAAGTGGCATGATTCTAGTGACTGATGCAATTAAAACAAATCTTATCTACGTTTCTGCAAACTTTCACACTTCATCCCATGACTATATATTCCATTGATATGAATGCAATCATAAGCAGCAAGTATTATACTCACACTTTACTCATATTGAGAAATCATAGAATTAGAAACAAGACATTAATTTCTTTGGTTTTTATTAGCAAAATAGAATATGCCATGAATACTAATATGCAACCAGTTTGTATGCATTTTTGTATCTGGGTCCAATTAGTGTTTAAAACCCTAATGATTCAGGCCCCAAATGTCTGAAATACTGCTTCCTTCCCTAAAGACCCATTTGATTCAAGCTGTAACACAAGGGGAGAAGGTGCTTAACTGCATGGACTGTTTTTCCTGACAGAATTGCAGCCACCATACCACCCAGCTGCTTTCACAATCACAGGGGAAAAGATAGGCAGACCTGGTATGTAGCTGCAGAAAAGCAAGAAACTAGAGAAACACCTCAACATGTTTGGCTAATTCTGAAATGAGGAGCAAGGTGTTGATTGTGTGTGAAAAGCTCAGATAAGGAACAGATGAATTACTCTAGCATGTGACCAAATAAATATTCCATTATTATCTATCTAACAGGCTAGTTATCAAAGAGACAGCAACATTGAATAAAAGTCCAACAAACCTTTCAGATCCTTTCACCAGTTACATTTTTCTTCTAAGACACACTCTTTTGTTACAGAAGCTTTTAACAGAACCTTTTTCTTAGCACCTGCCACTGATAAGGCGACAGAGGGTTGCCTTTTATGTTGCTGAGAGCTATTCTGAGACAGAATCTAACAAATTATCTGAAGCATCAGACATGATAGCAGGTGAATCTGATAAGAAGTTCTAAAAGGGCAAATATAGCTTTGCACAACGAGACATGCTATCTGCAGACAAAACTGGGTTTATGGACAAAATAATTTCAGTGTCAGTTGCTGATTTCAAAGTATGCATGGCTAAGTCATAGGAAGGGATTATCTTAATCTGGAAGGTTGAGGTGTGGTGGAGACCATCTATCAACACATAGATGTCTAAGCCAATTTTGGGATAGCATCCTTAAAGGATTCCAAGAAGAACTGGATTCTGTCTCAATGTGTTTATTGCCTACCATGGGTATTCAAACGGTGGCTATTATCTCTATAACTTTTTAATCTCCTATATATTTATTATTTATTTTATATACTTATGCAACATTTTTGGGCAACTTTTTACAATGCTTATACATTATCTTAGAATCAACTTGTTAGTTCTTCTCCTTAGATATTTTACAGTGGTACCTTGGGTTACATACGCTTCAGGTTACATACACTTCAGGTTACAGACTCCACTAACCCAGAAATAGTACCTCGGGTTAAGAACTTTGCTTCAGGATGAGAACAGAAATTGTGCTCCGGCGGCACAACAGCAGCAGGAGGCCCCATTAGCTAAAGTAGTGCTTCAGGTTAAGAACAGTTTCAGCTTAAGAACGGACCTCCGGAACGAATTAAGTACTTAACCCAAGGTACCACTGTATTTAGAAATTAGTACTTATTAGTACTTAGTATTTAGAAAAAAATCTCAAAGTGATTCAAATACAAAGGGACAAAAAAGGTGACTTAGATTTTGCATGAATTCCTCACAAGAATTCAAGTATTTGCAAGGAATGCTTACAAAACCTAGATGGCTTATGAGTCAAGCAGGGGCTGTTAATGGGAAGGGATGGGGAACCTCAGGCCCAGGGGCCAAATGCAGCACTCCGGGACTCTCCATCTGATCCTTGGAACTCATGCCACACCTCTCATCAGCCACATCCCTTACCAGCCCTTCTTCACAGCAGAGTGTTCTTGCTTAGACAGAATGTGTTATTGAGCCCTGACAATGCTTTATGCTTGCCTGAGTGGTGGATATAGGGGGTGTGGCAGTGCATGTAGAAATCAGTCAACTGTACAAAGGGTTACTGTTGCTCTGCTCACTCTTGCCTCTTGGGTTGAGAGAACTTCCAGCCATGAAGTTGTCATGAAGAGGGCTTTCTGGTTATATGCATTGAAGTGTGCATGCACACGAAAGCTCATACCAAGAACTAACTTAGTTGGTCTTTAAGGTGCTACTGGAAGGAAATTTTTTTGTTTTGGTTATATGAAGCTTTTAAGGAAGATACATAGCTTGATATTTAAGCCAGCTGGCTGTTGATCCAAGGCTTTCAAATTAAGAGAGTGTTTGGCACTGGGATAGTTTCAAAGTTATGTGCAATCTGACAATATCTCAAACTACTCATTCAAAAATACTGTCAACATCTAAAATATGTAAGTGATAGCGAGTGTCCTCCTCAGCAAAGCCACATACTGTAACAAAACAAATTCATCAGAAACACTGGCATGCTCTAAAAGCAAAGACTTTGTTGTTTTCTTAATGAGGTGGGTGTTTGGGAACAAGCCAGGTGGGGTGGATGGAATGGAATGGAAAGTACACTGGGGTTTTTCCCCCCAGGAAAGGACCAAGACAGCACAGCTTCCTGTCTTTCTCCAGGGCATCACTTCCATGAGGCCCTTGTAGAAGCTTCTGCTAGAATCAGAATCATCTAATTAGGGTTCCAAAATATTCTTACAGCAAAGTTTTCTTATCCAGAATTGTATAAAACGACATAACCATAAATGTGCTTGTCAAGAGGTAATATAGCGATAATAACATTTTTTATGTTCTTATTTAAGTGCCATATGCTTATAAAATGAAGAATTATATGATGATGTGTTATGTTCAACACCAGCATACTGTGGACACAAGCTTGCCACTAAATATTTTTAATAGGGAAAGATTTTGCAATTAATTATTAGTGACAAGTAGATTATGAAGAAGTTACTCAGCGTGACTTTAGCATACTGCTGCTATATCTCGTCCATTTCAGCAAAAGGCTTTTTTGCCCTTGAAAGTCAAGCCATACGCTGATTAGAAACCCATGCTGGGCACAGGTGTGTGTCAGCTAGAGGCAGCAAGACCAACTGGCCTAAATAATACCTTTCCCATGCTAGCATTCCTGCTGTTGATTGGGCATAGCAAAGCTGCTTGAACATTCCCTTGAGCACAAACTCCTTGGAAACTAGGAATGAAATAATTAAACGCTCCAATTTGATGAAAAGAAATAGTGGTTTAGAGGATTAATGGGTATTAACAGAATAAATATTGCTTCAAGCGGTGATTCAAACTCAAAGCAGTCAGGGCAATTGGAACACACTGCAACTGAAACACACATTTCCCATAGCAAGTTGTAACTGAGACAGGTCCGTGAAACCTAGAGGGGCAAACTACATGTTACACACAAATGTGAGACATGAAACTCCAGCAGTTTGTTGGGTTGCATTGCTTCTTTTAAAAAGAAATGAAAAATTGCAATGGGAGTTTGACTCCCCCCCCCAAAAAAAAATCTCCTCCAGTTGAAATCACATCCCTTCAAATGCTGTTTCTTTGTTATTAAAAAAACCAAACTGACGGCTGGATTACATACATTTGCAGGTAGCATATAGTTTGCCTTTCATATATTTAGATGATTCATAATAATTATAATGTCTCTAAAATTAATCTTTTTGTCACCCTGCACTTGCTGTGTTTTTCTTTTTACAATGAAAGACAAGCCTTCAAAACATTGCTGAAGGCTATGTCAAAAATTTTGTTTTAAAAACTTCATGGTTTGTACTGGAAACCTCAGTTAGAAAAGGAAAATAAGGACATACAAGGAGCTGAATAAGACCAGCATATGTTCAGAAGCAACATAGTTATCCCTAGCATAGATGTTTTTCATTAGCATAGCCAGAGGTTTACTGCTTCTGAACATGGATATTCTGTTTAGCTATTGCTGCCTACAGCCATTCATAGACCTTTTCTCTATGTAATGTGTAATCCCCCTTTGCAGCTATATAAACCAGTGCCCCTCATCCTCTGACAATGATATCCACAGATTAATTACACTCTCTCTCTCTCTCTCTCTCTCTCTCTCTCACACACACACACACACACACACACACACACACTCTGACTGTTCTGCAAGTACTATCAAACAATTTCAATGTATGAATCCTAGCATCGAGTTCTCCACACCGCTCGTAGTTTTATAAACATATTTATCATGTCCCTCCACAATGACCTTTTCCTCTAAACTGCTTTAGCCTTTGCTTGTAAGGAAGAAGATACAGTCACTAAAATGTTTTACTTCCCTTTTCCAGATCTTCTGAGATGGTGCATCCAAAACTTGATACAGTATTCCAAATGCATATATCCACACCACAGATGTATATAAGGATTTTAAGACTAGGGATGGGTAAATCAATTTCAGTTTCTCCTCCACCATTCCTCATCAGAGTAGCTCTCCTCAGCCTGGTCTCTGACACCTACTCCTTCCGGGGGAATGCAACCCTGTCCAGAGGGAGTGAAACTCACCCACAGTGCCTCCATCTTGCCAGAATTCAAACTCAATGTATATATGTAGTAGGAGTTTATTACAATTCATTTGCCATTTCGTTGCTCGTTCACTCAGTTTGGAGAGTTCCTTTCAGAACCCTTCACAATCTGCTGCAAAGTATCATCAACCTAAATAACTTGCCACTATTTTTTCCACAGAGTATCTCTGGCTTAGAGCCTTACCTCTGCTTATTAACTACACTGATGCCCTCATGGGTTTGTTTGTACCTTTCCTAATCTGTAGGATTTTTTTTTCTATGAACTTCTATTACAGTATAGTACTTTTAAATAACCCCCAATACTCCAAATTTGCCTTCAACCTAATCTTGTTTTTGGAAGTTTCCTCTTATTACATCAAATGCAATACTTTTTGGAGCTTCTGGGCAACATACATGTTAAAAGTGTTGTCACTGCACCCAACAGTTCAACAATATTAGGTACCTGTCTATTTTCAGCTGGTAATTAATTCCAGACAGGTGAAGGTGCAACACTAAATTCTTGGTTAAGACCTCAGAACCTACTTCAGGTGCAGAAAGGTATTTGCATTTTGCAGGGAGTAAGGAACCTCTGGCTCTACCAGCCTTTGTATATCTTATTGGCCTGAATATAAGCCACACTTTCCCCCCAAATTCCAACCATGAAAAGTTAAAGTGCGGCTTATATCTGCGACCTTACAGTATGCAGCCAGGAGTGTGGGACAAACAGCACTAGGAGCGTGGCAAAGCGGCCCCCACCCTGGGCATAATCGCCCGCCCTCTCCCTCAAGACCAGGAAGGGAGAGAGCGAGAAAGGGGAAAGGTCGCCGACAACGCAGCGCAGCAAGTGTATGCAGCCAGGAGCAGCGAGGAAGGGAGCGGCTTCTATTTGGGTATTTTTTCCTTTCCCTCTTCCAATTTTAAAGGTGCAGCTTATATTCGGGCCAAAACGGTAAATCCCAGGAGCCTGGATTTCTTCCTTAATTTATTGCACTCTGAGGTTCAGTTGGGTGGAGATCTAGGACTTTAATCAGGTTTGGCTACCCATGGCTCAAGAGGGATGAGGGTGGCGCTGTGGTCTAAACCACAGAGCCTAGGCTTTGCCGATCAGAAGGTCGGCAGTTCAAATCTCCGCGTCGGGGTGAGCTCCCATTGATCGGTCCCTGCTCCTGCCAACCTAGCAGTTTGAAAGCACGTCAAAGTGCGAGAAGATAAATAGGTACTGCTCTGGCGGGAAGGTAAACAGCGTTTCCGTGTGCTGCTCTGATTCACCAGAAGCGGCTTAGTCATGCTGGCCACATGACCCGGAAGCTGTCTGCAGACAAACACCCGCTCCCTCGGCCTATAGAGCGAGATGAGCGTCACAACCCCAGAGTCATCCACGACTGGACCTAATGGTCAGGGGTCCCTTTACCTTTACCCATGGCCCAACTTAAATCTTATGCGGCACTCAATAGTTTTTGATGTGCTATCACCACCACCACAGGATGTTTTCAGATGATGAAATACGTAGAATGTATATAACATACAGTCTGAAATATACCTTTTTCTGTTTTTAAATGAAACAGACATATTCAAAAACGTATTCCAACCTGCAATCAAAAGTACTACAGACCAACAACTCTACTACATTAAACTAAACATGTAGCTCATTTCCTTTGGGATGTGCTAATTGTTGGAGGTGTAAAAACATTTTCTCATTTATATTGTCTACAACATCAACAAGACTAATAAAATACCTGGATGACAATGCATTTATTATCTTTTATGATAAACTGGGGAGAATTTATTAACAGTGATACAAATTAATCTTGAAAATAACACACAAACTTGTACAAAATACATTAATGTCACTTTGACTGATGGCCAAGGGCTTCCTAGTTACAATACTGTAGATAAATTAAATTCGGTATATATAAATTCAGTATAATGAATCAGAGTAGAAAATTTATGCAATTTTAATGTTATATTTTATGCTAATAGGATTCCTCCCCCCCAAAAAATTGTTATTATGCAAGCATTTGGGAGCCAGTGGCTTTGCTTGGACTAAAAAATATGCCAGAGTTGGAAGAAGTTTGTGAAATATTTCCCACTACAATTTTGAGAAATTGAATTTTCCCTTTCATAACCAACTCAGGAGGCTTGTAGGACATATTTTAATAAAACCTTCATGACAAATTTCACTCAATCTTAAGGACTTTATCAGGGGGGTGGGAGGAAACTTGCAGAAATCATGTTCACAGTACAGACACTGGAAATATGATGTAGGTGAAAACACACACGAAATCATATATTGTGCATAAAATTAGTTATTTATAGGAGGTTGCTTGTTTCGTCTTGTCAGTTTTTTAATTGCATTTGACTGCTGCATGTTAGTTTTTGTTCACACTACTTAGTACTTACCTAGAATCTCTTGAAGGACCAGTTAAGAAAATGGTTTCTAATGAAGAGTGTTCCTCCTTTAGGAAACATACTTCATATTCTCTAAAGAGGAGTAATCCTTCATTGGAGGACACTGCCACTTTAGGCATGTACAACAGGATGTACCTATATTAGCCAATCTTGAAGAAACACAAAAGTAGTATTTTGCAGTATATATTCAGCTGCTACCAGCAAGGAAAAGAGAAAAGCACATGTATTAAACACCAGAAAACTCTAAATTTGTTTTAGAATAATGGTTTGGAAGGAGATGTGGCTGCCATTTTTTGTGGCAGACCTCATGCATACCATAAAATTTTGTTCCAGTCTTATTCAACACACTATAAGTTCATATCCATCTAAAACTGGCTTAGGCAGCATGGCAGTTTTTTATCTGCTTGCTTTTTATCTGCTTGTGGGATGGGGATCCTACTTCGTTTTGCTACAGCAGAACTGTTACTTGCTCGCTCATTATTTCATTTTAGCTAATTATGGGAGTGACGGCATGGTGCCCCTGTCTACAATTAAGCCCTTTCTCAAAGGTAAGCACCATATTTTAAATCATGAGTGATGTTCTCTACTGCTCACAGGGCATGAAGTCAGTGACAAATGAATGACAGATCTACCAAACTAAACTTACTTTGCAGGAGCGAGAGAGGGAGATGTGTTAGCTAGCAGGGGAAGGAAACTATGAACACTAGATTATTTTTACGTTAGATAAGGCAGAATATTGTACAAGCATATATGTACTCTTCCACCACCTACACATTACCTATCTCACTCATCCCACACACAAATGACAACCAGCACATTAACTTTTTCTATGGCTCAGAGAGAGTGTATACAAACACACCACATACAGAGAAAAGATGAAACAAAAAAATTCCTTCCAGTAGCACCTTAAAGACCAACTAAGTTAGTTCTTGGGATGAGCTTTCGTGTGCATGCACACTTCTTCTTCTTCTTCTTCTTCTTCTTCTTCTTCTTCTTCTTCTTTTTGACTATGGCAGACCAACACGGCTACCTATCTGTAAGAGAAAAGATGGTATACAGTTGTGTCCCTCCACTCACAAAAGGCAGTCCACTGCAAAATTTGACAGAGAATTAGGAGATCCTTTGGAACAGCACGGGAGGTACTCTACTTGGGCTACAGGGAAAAGGGTGAATTTCCAAAAATCACCTCCCTCGCCCTTCCATTCACAGCTTCTCCTACAGCAAAGAGTCTATGAACGAAGGAACACAACAGGCTGCAACCCACAGTGTTTCTGCCAGAGTCTGTTGGCAATATAGCACATTCTTTTCCTCCCCTCTTGTAACTGGTGGAGAGAATAAAAGTATGCTTTGCTTTACATTAAACAAGGAAGAGGCTCACATCGAACAAACAGCAGAGCAGCACACATGAGAAGGACTTGGCACTTTGAAATTAATCCTTTTAACAGTCTGTCTTATAATTGCATCCTATTCGAAAGGATCTACACTGGACTGGCAGAATGGACAAGGGAAAAGATGAGGCATTAGACACCAGCCTCAGTCGTGAGATGCAGGGCAATGTGTGCCTACTAGAGGATTCATTCGTAGAACCACAGACATGCAAATGTTAAGCACTTTTTCTTTCCCATCTCTCTCCTGCATGCCATAAGCATAAGGAACATGATTCAGGATTAGACTTTCCTCTTCCTCACCAAGCAGAAGTGGTGGCAGCAGCTCCAATCACTGGCTTTCTAAGGAGCTCATTCCTGAAGCCATGTTTGTTGCCCAGGAGAATGCTGCCTCACTGGCAGTTTGCTTGGGGCACAGCAAGGCAATCTCTAGTCCAGGCACAGTATCTGCAACTTCTGTTCATTTAACAGATCATTATATAGCCTGTTAGTATGTAGGGGAGGCATTCCAAGTCCAGATATTGGGCTCTTGTGTCCTCCAGGTCCTCATTCGTCACAGTGTGAAACCCCATCTTCTCCCCGGGCCTGGGTCTTTGGGAGGGCTCATTTGTCTTAGTTACTGAGTTTTCCTCTTGTGACTCTTGTTCCTGCTCCAGCCCCGGTTGATTCACTAAGGTTTCATTTTCTATGGTAACTTGTTTTATTTCCGTTGCCAGATTGACTCCCACCCCTTCTTCTTCTATTTCCATGAGCTCCCCGTACCTAGTGCAGTCTATGGACCATTCGTGGGGGTGTCGTTTCTCAGCATTACTTATTTTGTCTGTTTTGGGTTTAAAATAGTGTGAGATTTTCACCTGTCTTCCTCTTGTAGAGGGTTCAGCCGCTTTGGTGAGGGGGATTCCCAGCTCTTTATAGCTCTGTCTTGTGAACACCATTCTCTAAGTTGAAAGCTTCCCTTATTGGGAACTTTATTGTAGAAATAAAGGTAGAGGTAAAGTTTGGAAGACTGGTATCCAGGCTGTTGGATCAGGGAGCCTCCCTACCTTTCCCTCCTTAAGCCTTAACTTGGGGCGGGAGGGTATTCATGGGGGAGTTCTTGGACTTATCTTATCGAAGTTAGGCTCAATGGAGTTCAGCTGTTTCCTCTGCTTCTTTGGCTGTATTTCAAGCCAATCCGTCGTCCGGGCGCTCCAAGGTTGTAAGTCAGTGTAGCAGTATCAGTAAACAGTGCGACAGTAAAACAATAAAACAATAAAACAATAAAACAATAAACTAATTAAAACGAGGCGACAAGACAGACAGCCAATAGTCTTTAAGGTCCTCAAGGTGCAGTTTTGAGGTCTTGAAGAGACTAAAACTAATAAAAAATGCTTAGTTGAAGTCGGAGGCTCTAATTAGGCTGCTACCTCCGTCGCTTCACTCATTCTTTTGTGCTTCCCCTTACACCTTTCTCTCCCTTCTTTGCGAAGCCTTTGGTTTAACCTTCCCCAGCTGGACTCGTTAAGCACTTTTTCTTTCCCATCTCTCTCTTGCATGCCATAAGCATAAGGAACATGATTCAGGATTAGACTTTCCTCGAGCAAAAGTGGTGACAGCAAAAGTGTCACCGAGCAAAAGTGGTGACAGCAGCTCCAATCACTGGCTTTCTAGGGAGCTCATTCCTGAAGCCAAGTTTGTTGCCCAGGAGAATGCTGCCTCACTGGCAGTTTGCTTGGGGCACAGCAAGGCAATCTCTAGTCCAGGCACAGTATAGGTGGGCAGGGGGAGCTCAGAAAAGGTTCCAACTCCACACAGAGACACCACTTGAATGCCACTGCCATGCAAATCCACCAGTGGTTCCATAAACTCCCAAAGGTATGGAAGTTACTAAAGTTGTGTAATGATTCTCATTCATCACACAGATTAGGCATCACTTTGGAATTATAGCACTGTGTATATTAAACACAGATGTGCAACATTGATGGGATTAAATGCAAAAGACAAAACACTGCATTTTAGGGATATTGGGGTTTTTGCTGGATTTATCTATATGGTTTTTGAATACAAATAAAGTTTGACTTACTGTTTTTATTCATTTAATATTCTTCAACTCTAAAAATGCATATCAGTTTGTTCAGTGAAGAGATGATAAATGTGAGGGGCAAATAATCATTACCAAAAATATTCATTATATTAAAATGAAGCTGCACATTAATTATTACCACCCACCTTCAATCTTCAATAATTAGGTAAATTTCAGGAAGATGACTAACGATTCTATTAAGCCACAAACTATGCTATAATACAAAGCAGGTACTTTATAACTTGGGAGCATATTGAATATTAGTATGAAACTTTTGAGAGTCATGGTTTTTATAAGAGCAATAGGTAACTAGAAATAATTATAGATTAAAACATCAAAGCTTGAAAGTTTGATAAAACGTTTTTTTAACCCAACCAGAAATTTAGCATAGTACCATATAAAGTTTTATCGTGCTAATGAGTCCAGCTACTCTGATTGCCTATCAACATAATCTTCCTCTGTTTCTGCCAAATTTGTATTTCTTCATAGGGAATTATTGTCCGTCCCCCCCAAATCTGAGGCTGAAACTCCGCATTATGCCTGAGCATAACTGATGTGCACTATTAAGTTCTTAGGTTTGTACAGTACAATTGCCATAATCTCTAGCCATGGGCCATGCTTGCTGGACCTGATAGTAGCTGTAGTTCAGTAACAACAGGAGAGCCAAAGTTTTCCCACACCTGATCTAAAGCATTGTATTTGTTACATCATTTCCCCATCCTCAGTAGACACAGATATGAGGCTTTAGTAAATAATTTACAGCAAACTGTGGGTGTTACTTTAGTATGAATCTAAACATCTGCCAACTCTGGGCCTATAACGACATCATTTTTTTCATTAGTGAAGTAGTGCCTTCTTTCTGTAATTACTTGAGGGCAAAAATAAATGTTGCAATTACGTGCAATCAAATTTCACCTTAGCAATAATTAACTTGGCAGTTTTGGAAACATGCGCATCCGTATAATCCAAGAAACTCTCTCTGAACATCACTGGCAATTATCGGCCATACTATCAAACTACACTCAGACCTAATTAGGGGAATGGATAGAGACAAAGACAAGAACTGCCTTCTGGCATCTGTACTAAGTTTATCTGTCACACCAAGTGTTTTCTAAAGATGATAATTAACGTAATTTAAACCTTACAGCTGGAAAAGCTAGAGCATAGAAGGGAAAAATAATCCCTGAGAATATGTTTCTATTATTATCTTTTCATACCAATTTCTATAGCTCCATAAAAATTATTATGGAATAGGTTACATATATATCAAGGGAAGATAGCTCACTGGGAAATAAAAAGAGCCTCCTGTCAAGAGAAAGACAGGAATTGGATAGAACCTCAACTATTTTACCTAAATCCAAGAACAATTGCCAAATTAGTCCCAAAGACCAACAGACAGGCAAGAAACAAAATGGTTCAGACAATGCTACTAATTCAAATTTTAGATTTCCACACTGAATTAATAGTATTGTCTGAATAAATTTGTTTCAGACAATACTATTAATTCCATTTGTAAAACTGGTACCCTATGAATCGGTACCCTATGAACACAGTTAGTCCCATAAGCTGCTGATCAAGGATGGGGAACTTGTAATCCAACAACTCCCATCATCCCTGACCATTTTTTGTGCAATCAGGGGCTGATGGGAGTTGGAGTCCAACAATATCTGGAGGTCCAGAGGTTCCCCACCCATGATCTAGGTAATTTTAGATTTCTATTCCTCACATTTATTATTATTTAATTATGCTGTAATGAATACACAAGCCACCATTAGGGGGTAAACTTTCCTCCCCTAGGAATAGCAAGCGCTACGGCAGGAAGGTCAGAGAAGGAAGGTCCAATATCGCAGTCTTGGAGAGAGGGTTAAAACCCCCAACCTAAGCCACAGTCCCAATCCACCTTGGGCCTCTCATACCAGCAATGCAAGCCTGAACCACATGACAAATGTTACATTCCTAGAATGGCATCAAAACTGGGAATTTCTCAAAACAAGGCAGTACTGCAAAAACAATGGAAGAGGCTTGAAAAAGACTGCCTGCTGAGGCTGAAGACAGGAAATTAACTTGAGTTTGGGGCTGGGGGATCAGTCAGAATCTATTAGGTGTTTTAAATCTTCTGGGACAAAGGGGACAACATAACCTATTCTGTCTGGTTTCACCCCCTGAGAATATGCTAGCAGACAACTTAACTCCCAAGCACCTATACTTTGCCTTGGTTTTTCAGGCCCAAATCCAGATGGGGAGAATAAACTGGGACTGCAAAAAATGGTACATGCTGCCCTGCACCTGTTTTGAAGCATATGAGCGTTCATGCATTGCTAGAGCAATTATCCTGTGAACTGACCCATGCCAGTCTGTTCCTTCTATCAGTAGCAGGCAGGATAGGTTCAAGCGTCTGGGGTGGAGGGGTGCTGCTGGTAATACATGTAGCTGTATGTTCCTAGCACCATTGTGACCGATGATGGTGCCAGTCGTGCAAACTGTCAAAGCATGTTTTAAGAAGTACCAAGGGAAACTGAATCTACTGCTTAAGACATCAGTCCAGCTGGCGGCTCTCAAATTGCCTGAAGAGTCATACACATATATTGCAAAGGTCAATCTACAAAGCTTTCTTATTCTAGGCAATGTCTTTGGGAGCATGAGCTCCCCACAGAAGTGAAACGGGCAAAAATATCCGAAGGAAGAGATTATTATCAAAGTCAGAAAGAAAAGTGTGTCAGAACGCACATTACAAACAGCAGACAAGGCAGAGAAGAGTTCAGTCCCTAAGTAGAGCTCTTCCCCTGGCATCCCTTGACATTTGTATTTTTGCAAGCAGACAAAGCACTGCTTCAGACACTGTTAAATAGTCTGCTATTCTGTGTGTTTCAAACTATGTCACACTCAGGCTTTCATATGAAGAGATAAATGCTTCCTGGGAAACGATGGCTCCTTCTGCACTGTAAATTATTATTTAAATGGCAGGAGATATGTGACTGCCTCGCTCAGGTAAAACAGAGGGCCAGTGAGCAAAAGTTTCTTCACAACTGGGACCTAAAAATCATGAGAGTTTTTGTTCTGGCACTAACCACCACAATCTGCTTAACCTATCTTAAAAAGGTAAAGGTAAAGGGACCCCTGACTGTTAGGTCCAGTCGCGGATGACTCTGGGGTTGTGGCGCTCATCTCACTTTAATGGCCAAGGGAGCTGGCGTTTGTCTGCAGACAGCTTCCGGGTCATGTGGCCAGCATGACTAAGCCGCTTCTGGAGAACCAGAGCAGCACACGGAAACGCTGTTTACCTTCCTGCTGGAGTGGTACCTATTTATCTACTTGCACTTTGATGTGCTTTCGAACTGCTAGGTTGGCAGGAGCAGGGACCAAGCAACGGGAACTCCCTCTTTCTGGCTGCTCTTATCCTGGCTACTAAACCCATTAACTACTCATTTAAGCTACTACTTACTCATACGACAAGAAATAGAATATCAGCCTACTACCAGTCCAGAAACAACCCATGCAAAAAAGCAGAATGCACATATAGGTGAAAATAAAACATACATGCAACAGTTTGGAGCCCATGCACTGACTGGCAAACAAATTAAACAGATTAAAACATAGTTAAGCATCTACAAAGGGGCCTTCTATGCAAACAGAATTACTAAGAGAAATGTTTTTTTACAGTGGGAAGGGGTGGAGGTTATTGACTTTAACAGAAGCTTGCAGACTAGCAGATTATTATTTTTTTTTTTAAAAAAATCCTTTTCACACTCCAAGCAATCCCTTATTTATAAGCTTAGCAATACTGAATACAACACCCAGGGTTACATCAAACTTCATAATTTGTGACTGCCACACACATGAGTTTGATATTTCTATTTTCCACATGAAATACTCACACCCTTACTGTCAAATGTTTTTAGGTATCAAAGTGTGAAAAACCTGGTAATCTATACATGCACTTAAAATGTCAGAGAAGGGATTTAAAATTCTATGTTTTTGTTAACACAATGTTCTCTGAAAGTGTAATACTGCTGCTACGCTTAATTGCTGGGATATGGGCACATACAAATACAGTAATAATTTTATTTTTTAATACAGTGCAATCACAGCTTACGGGAGGGTTGTGTTCTTGAGGACTGTGCATAAAGGGACAATCATGCAAAGTCAGAACAACTCCCGGAACCAGCCCCACTACCCAAGATATCACAGGAGTCTCCCAGAGCCCAGTAAACAAACAGAAGAGCTAAAAAGTGCTGGATAGAGCTTTTGTGCCCCTCGCCTGGCTTACTGGGCTCTCGGATGGTTGCATGAGGGCTCTGGAGCTCCCACAAGATTTTGCAGGGCCGTACAAGATCCAGTGTGATCTCACAAGAGCATCCAGAATCCAGCCAGCATGGATATCCCGCCCCCTTTATTTTTTGTGATACGCATTAAGCTGTAATCGAGGAAGTTGTAATCCTACTTCCTAATATTCTATTAGACTATTCTAATATTCAGTCCAAATACTCTAGAAAAGGAAAATAACTTCCTCCCAGTGTGACACTACAACATGACTATCTGACCCTTGACTGCAGAGGTGCATTTCTTAGACGTGGGTATTACATTAGATTAGTTAACATTTCAGTGCATTCAAGCAAAATTCCTACTCCTTTGCCATGAGAAAGATTAAGGAAAGTAAAAATACACTTTTGAGGAAATCAAAGAATAATGCTGTTAATCTAGTTGTCTGCTGGAAAAGCTTTTGTGATTTACTTCAAAGTAGTCTATATAAAATATACTTTCCTTTTTATAAGATAGATGAACTGAAGCTGAGAATAAGTGGATTTTATGCACCCAATAAAGACAAAGCATAAGGGAAATTAATGGAGCAGACATTTGTGTTACCATAGGGACAAATACAAAAGACTTGAACAAGCACAAGGAAGTCAATGGAATTACTACAAATGTTAAACAGTCACTGAATAACCATCTATGTCAACATCTTAGTTCATGATGAGCCTAGACATGGCTTATCCTAGCTACAAATCAATGGATTTTTAAAAAAAATCTATTTAGAATTTTAATACTGTAGTCGGAATTCTAAGTCATAAGTTCTGATGCATAGGATTTAGTGCTCAGAAAATGAAGAATTGTATGACAGTTAAAATGCATCTCAGCTCCCTGAGAAGCCCTCTTCTGGGCTGAATCCAGCAGAATAAATCTCCTACTGCTCACTCCTGATAAAATGTGCGTGGGTGGTTATACTACAGCAGTGTCTCTAGCCCTCCCTTCTGGTAAACGCTTCCAGTCATTTTTCTTACACCCACACATGCTCTCTAGCTTCTCACACAGAAAATTAATGACGCCTTTCTGACATTAGAGGTGCAGTAGAAATGGGACCTCTTTTTCTGTGTATGTGCTGTATAAAACTCTTCTGCCTCTGAAGTCCTTAAAATGTGCAGTGTAAGAACATTAATTTCATATTGTCTTCCTAAATGCCAAGCCAAAACTTTGTCTGCTGCTGAACATATCAAGGATTTATAATGCTCTAAATCAAGGCTATTAACCTGTGCTGGCCAAAAGTGAAGATTTGTTTTTTAAAAATGTCACTCAGTAGACAAGAGGGAATTCTTAATTTTCCTCACCATAATATATTTAATATGCTTTTCAATTGCAGTGGTGAACCAGCAGCCCATAGGCTTCATCCCTCTCCCTTTCATTATTTGGCCCACCTGGTATCCCTCAAATTTTCCAGAAGCTTCAGCAGTGGCAGTGGTATCTGAAATAAATCCAGGAGCCACATCTATCGTTTAGGGAAAGTAGGCAAAGCAGTGGGTACCACTGCCGTACCAGACTCAACAGAGAAGGGACTGTCTGCCCTGTGCAGCATTGTGATGGGGAAGCAAAACATCCTCACTCTTTCTCCCTACGAGTCAAACATGCCTGTGTGGAAAGGAGGGTGTATATGGCAACATTTGCTTTGAAGGGATTTCTGCTTCCTCCCTCCTTCTGCACTTCTCCTTTTGGTCAAGTGTTCTGGAAATAGGAAAGCATGTTCCAATCCACTACCCAGCAATAAACGGAGCAGATTGGAACACTCCTCATTGTTCTGTGCCACCAAGTAACTTACCAAGCACATAGCCAGTTCTCAAGCCAGGAGCAGTTCCATATCTCTTTTTATTTCTTCAATTTTTTTTTATTAATTTCCAAAAAAAATTAAACAAACAGACATACAAACATACATACATCCTGTTTAAATCTTAGTAACATTATTAAGTGACTTCCTCAAATCCCCTTGATTGAATTTCATTATATATCATTTTAACAGTTTTCCAAAATCAATTTTCTCAAGAAAATTCACTTAATCACTTAACATCTTTCGTTCTTTCTAATTTAGCTTTAAACATCTTAAATCTTATCCTTACATATTTCAACCCTAAGCCTATCCAATATTTGCAAGTTTTTCCAATTAAATTATCTTGACATATTTAGCTAAATAATCTTTAAATTTCTTCCATTCTTCCTGGTATTCCTCCTCCTTCTGGTCGCGGACTCTTCCAGTCAGGTCAGCCAGCTCTGAAAAATCCATCATCTTCATCTGCCAATCTTCCACTGTTGGTACTTCTTGTGTTTTCCAATTCTTTGCTAACAAAATTCTTGCTGCAGTTGTGGCATACAAAAATAATTTAACATCTTTCTTGGGCAAATCCAAACCTGTCATTCCAAGAAGAAAGGCCTCTGGTTTCTTACTGAATGTATATTTCAACATTTTTTTCATTTCATTATACATCTTCTCCCAGAAGTCTTTCACCTTGGGACAAGTCCACCACATATGATAAAAGGTACCTTCTTTTTCTTTACATTTCCAGCATAGATTATCACTGTTGTGATAAATCTTTGCTAATTTGGCAGTTCCGTATCTCTTGCAGAACCAAGGATTGCTCTCCAAGCAATCTCTCCTTCCCCCTGAAATGGTGCAGATCAGGGTTCATGCATATGCAAACTTTTCATGCAGTTGTGTATTTGCGCTCTGGTCATTTCCACTTCAGCTACAGTCACCACCGGCCTGTGCCCCTCCACACTTCCCCACAAGAAATAAAGTTGCTGCCTGCTTGTGGGGCAGTGAGGGAGAGGGCGACGGCAGTCGGAGGGTGCAGAGACTCTCAAATCCTGCCCAAGGAATAAAACTGATGTGAGCGAGCGAGGGATGGGCAAGTGGAGATGAGCACTCCCCATGTGACGGTTCTGCTGGCCCAGAAGAAGAAAGCCAAAGAGGGTGTGTGAGTGGGGGTAGCGAGACACTCGGAGCGGCCATGCAGTGCCTGGCCTCATCATGACAGTGGCAGCAAGCCGGCACACAGAAGCAATTTCAAGCCGCCTTGCATAACTGAAGGTAATAAGTAAACAATACCGTTTTTGTACAATGTCAGTTTGCTTTTTTAAACGGGAAGCAAAAATATTGTCACAATGCTAATTTTGTTATATACATGAGCATTTCCTACCCTGAATGTACTTCTCTTAGAAAACCCAACGTGCAATAATTGAAATGGCAACCTTTTTCTTTTTACAATTTTCGCCAGCTACGAAAGTTCACACTGACATATTGGATTGTGTCAGCCTTCAGCTTCCATTACATTTGACAGGCTTATTTCTGTATATTATGTTTGCAGAAAAGATGATAGATGACCTTATAAAAACAAAAATGTGGATAGAGAACATTGGGTTTGCTTTTATTATACATGGGAAGACCGGGCGCACAGGACCATTATGTCCAACACACCATTAGAGCAACACAGGATGGTATAGATCAATTTTAAAATTACTTGCTGGCCTCAAAATGTCCATCTGTTTCTTAACTGTTAAACTTTAAATGTATTGTTTTTAATACCAACTGGGACAAATAATGTTAAGTGGGTACTTGTGGCATGTATGTGTGTCCTTTCCCAACACTGCAATTTTTATTCCACTTATTTTGTCCACAGATTAGGTACATTATATAATCATATCAACACTGTTATATAAATTAGGCTGAAATATAATAACATACATCCAAACGTATCTAAAAAAAGCAACAATATTTTATGTTGGTTAATGAGAGCCAATGTGGTATGGTGCATAGAATGTTGTACTTGTACTAGGGATAGCTGGATTCCCAGTCCAACTTCTTTCTTCACTACCATTCTGCTTTAACTTAAGAAACATGAGACAGTCCTCTACAGGTGAAGTGACTGTATCATGTAAGCATCACACAACTCATTCCTAATGAAGCCATTTTTCTGCTCTATCAATGCTGTACTTTCAGGGTTATTACAAATGTTTTGAAGGCAAATGCCTCAAGCGCCTGGTAGGAGGACTTAATTAGACAACAGTCAAAAAGAGTGCTAGAAGGAGCCAAAGCATGACTATGACTAATACTTCCCACATTACCACACTCCACTCAGACTACCTTCAATTTACTGTTTTCCTTGTCAATGATTCAAATGAAGTAAGCTGTTAAACATTCAACTTTTAGAAGTTGTATGTTAGCACTTCAATATACTATTAACAGTTTTAGAGATCCTGAGGACATAAGGCCTTGTTTATTTTTCTGTCTGGGTAATACCTCAAGAGATTTACTGCAAGCAGCTCTCAAAAATGATAAAATCGGTTTTTTAAAACTCAACTTTCTGTGGATGATTGATTTCTTGCAGCAGGAGTGAAACTACAGAGACAAGAAAGATCCATAGCAAATCTATCTCTGTACTACAAAGTCAAAAGGTGGAGGCGACATCATTAAAACTTCCACAGGAAACCTCCACAACTTGAATTGTTTTGCCAAGGAGCAACTTTCAAACTTCACAATAGACAAAAATGAATTTCCAATACCTTCTTGATAAAGAGAAGCTTAACAAATATTAATATCACATTATGTCCAACAACTACAGTGGTAACTCGGACTACAGACACTTCAGGTTACAGACTCCGCTAACCCAGAAATAGTACCTCAGGTTAAGAACTTTGCTTCAGGATGAGAACAGAAATCATGCGGCGGCTGCACGGTGACAACGGGAGGCCCCATTAGCTAATGTGGTACCTCAGGTTAAGAACAGTTTCAGGTTGAGAATGGACCTCCAGAACGAATTAAGTTCTTAACCTGAGGTACCACTGTATTTGTTTAACAGCATTATGAGAGTGGCAGTATTATTTTCACTATCTTTCCTAATGATCCTTAGTAAGAAATTCACCTTTTTCATAGCTGTCGCACATTGGGTCCACAACTTCATTGAGCAATCTACTACAACCCCAAGGTCTTCTTCCTGGTCAGTCACTACGGCTTCAGAAACCATGAGCATATATGTGATTTTTTTGCCCTGACATGTATCACTTTATCTGAATTAAATAATACATTATTTCACCACAACAGTACTTACATAATAAGAATATCAGTTCCACCATGGTTGGCAGGAGTCAGCAGTAATACAGACACAGACATGAATCCACTACTCTGGGCCTTCCTAGCTGTTTGTTAGGCTTGCTCTCAAAGATGTCACATGAGGGTTGCATTTTTAATACAGTGGGCATGCATTTGCAGTGAAAAATGTTTTAAGCATACATGATAGCATGGAGATAACACATTATCACCAATTAGTGTCTGCAGAACAGGCTGCTGTTAAATTGCACAGAAGCGGGGGCCAGTACCCAAAACTAGGAACCCTTATTTGGCAAGACAGTTAGTTTGGTCTGAATATTTTTATGCTGTTTTCCAACAACCAAGGTGAGTTCAAAGCAGCTCACGACAACAATAAAGCATTAACAAATAAAGATAACACTTCCTAATTGAGGGGGAAAATATATAGTAAGTACAATAAATGAATCAAAACAATAAAATTACAATAAATGAGCCAAAACAGAAAAAACACGAAATATGAATCCATCAATCCTCTTCACTTGAATGACTGTTTGCTATCACATCTAAGACACCTGTCACCAAGTGCACCACCTGCTGGGTAACTGCTACTCTAGGCAAGCTGAACTGAAGAGGTCACCCATGCTACAGCAAACCTGGACAGGTAGAAGAAACACCCACAGCATTCTATAGTAGAATCAGAACTATCATACCCTCCAACATTTCTAACATGAAAATGGGGGCCATTCCTCACTCCCCCCCAACCTTCGTCAATCCCACATTTTTTGTGTTCCTGCCTCCAAAGCATTTCCTATAAGAAGAAGAGCGAGTGCCACCATCACTACACCAATGGGAACACAGCATACACACCATCCACCATACTGAGAAAAACCCTTATTCCCTGAGGGGGATATTTGAAAACACACACACCAATAAATAAATTTTAGAAAGGTGCAAGGTTAGATGTGGGCACACAAAGCATCCCCCCCCAGTCAATACACCTTGTGGTCCATTCCCTCCTTCTTCCCGTCCCGCGTGGCCCTGCCATCTGCCCCTCAGAGCTGGTGTATCACACAGGGCTGGGCCCCTGCAGCTGCTATGAGCTGTCCAAGAGAGGAGAGGCCACAGGATGCTCCCTCGCAGCAGCCACCCCTGCCACCACTAGGGGAAAGTGCTGGCTCATCCTCTTTCCCGAGCTTGGTGGCAGCAACACTGGTGCAGGAAATAGGGACATTCTGGGATCAAATCAGAAGCCGCGACGGCTTTCATAATTCTGGGACTGCCCCTGGAAAATCAGGACACTTAGAGGATATGAACTATTCACTTAATTTGAAATTTTATCTGAAAACAACATGCACTGATTTATTTATTCACCTCCACTTTCCAGTTACAAAGTTTGAAATGAAGCACTAACGTTTTACAATTATTTGTAGACTGTCAGAAATCAACCTTGTGCTTTAGAGATAATACTATTAATCAAGTATTTAAACAGGAAACAATAAAATAACTAAAGAAACTCACTCTCTATATGCAACTCCCCTTTCCCAAGACAAGGTCAGAGAGTCTAGACTGTTGTGTACTGTAAGAAGATGGTGAATACACCACCCCAAAATAGCTTGCAGGGGTAATAATTTAAAATGAAATCACTTAGAAGGGTACACACACATTTTGCTTCAGAATTTTCTAGTAGGGCTGGAGGGCAAAGAAACAATTAAGGAGAAAGGGCCAAATCATCAAAGGAAGCAAAGACCTTCAGATGGCTGAATGTGGTAAAAGTGAAGGAGTAAATATATAAAGGTGTGTGAATGTTATATAAAAAAAGGTATACATGGATATAGCGATTGTTTATGACTAGCCATATTCTGATAAACCAGCTGAGGGGGATATTATCAAGGCCTTTTAAAAGAAGAAGCAAAAACTCAATAGTACTCAGATGCTTGACAGTTGAAGTACCCTGTATTTCTGGAGATTCTCAATGAAGCTTGATGGATCTTGTTCAAAATCAATATTCATTTATAATGACATCATACTGGCTCTCATTAACTACTGCAAATTGGACTTGCCCAGGTTGTTCTGTTGCAGTTGGGAATTTAATTGACTGTACAATGTTGCTTCTCTATGCTCTAATATTGGACTATATTTTACCTATTTAAAGTTTATTGTAATGAAATCATTTTATAATTTCCATAACGAATGAAGTGTACATGCCCCTTGAAAATAGATAGCAAAGATTAAAGCAAGTTGCTCTGCCTCAGATCAATTAAGGTACTTATAAAGCGATCATTTAGCAGCTGCAAAATGAGCATGGCCAATACAGGACCTCAGTCAATGAGTAAAACAAGGTATGGTTTTTAAAATACTTTTTACTTGCTCTCATAGTAAGCCAATTATGGATGCCATAATTAGCAATATTCAGTTTCCCAATCAGAGCTACTTCTTTTCTTCCCACAGCCAGCTGCCTCAAGTATTCTGCCCATTCTTTACCCCTTTCTACGGCTTACATTATTCTACCAGGACTAAGAGACAGTTGTCTTTAGCATGCCCTTCCAGGGCACTTGGGCCATGGCATCTGACTAAGTTGACATGGTTGACAGTAGGCCTGATCATGGTGACAGCAGCCTTCAATCATGTGGATAATCCCAGTGTTAATGCCCCACCACAGGTCTAGGCTTAATCACAACATCAGAGGCTACAGACTCCTGCTTCTACCTCACCATGCTTAGTTTTATGTTACACAAATAGCCTTTAATATGTGCACGCAGGGGGGCATGTGTGTGTGTGCGCGCGCACACACACGCACACACACACTGTACTTTATATTAAACAAAAATCAATGTCAAATGCATTTGTCATTGTTTCTTAACTGTTGCTTTGTTGAGGTCTATATGACCCCAATACATTTAAATATATATTTAAAGTAATGTGCTATTTGCAGACACAGGAGTCAAGTTGAACTGCAGTCCTTTAAAGACCCTAATCTAAGGATATTTGCCAGAATTTATTTAACTTCATGAAGCAATTGCCTGCAGTATTACAGGAATATCACACGTCGTAATGCTATTGCAGTCAGTCAAAATCACAATGCCCAAATTTTAAACACCTTGCAGATATTAACAATAATCACTTAAATCACATATACACTAGTGGGGGGGGGGAGATCGTTGTAGAGGTCTGTATTTATTTTCTTCCAAGAGGTAAGGTGTTGTAGAAGAAAGCATTGGAAATTTATGATGTTGTTGTTGTTTAGTCGTTTAGTCGTGTCCGACTCTTCGTGACCCCATGGACCAGAGCACGCCAGGCACTCCTGTCTTCCACTGTCTCCCGCAGTTTGGTCAAACTCATGTTTGTAGCTTCGAGAACACTGTCCAACCATCTCGTCCTCTGTGGTCCCCTGCTGCTTGTGCCCTCCATCTTTCCCAATATCAGGGTCTTTTCCAGGGAGTTCTCTTCTCATGAGGTAGCCAAATTATTCGGAGTTTCAGCTTCAGGATCTGGCCTTCCAGTGAGCACTCAGGGCTGATTTCCTTAAGAATGGATAGGTTTGATCTTCTTGCAAAATTTATGATATTTGCTTTAATTACAAATATACAAACCGAATGGAAGATGGCAGGATCCCCAAGAACATACTCTACGAGGGAGCTGGCATCAGGCACTAGGCCTGTTGGCAGACTAACTCTGTGTTACAAAGCTGGCACTGTAACTCTCCCATGGTTTAACTTTACCCCCAACTTTACATCCATTGTCTCCCGAGACAGACGGATACCAACGACAAGCATAGCATAAGTGGAGGTATAGAAATATCAGACAGCTGAACTGCCACCCCACATCAACCACAAGATGCTTTCATACTTTCACTCAGAGTTCTCTCTCTTCCTCTGTCTTGGCCTCTGTCCCAAATGTTGTTCCTGTTCACACACACACACACACACACACACACACACACACAGACACAACCTGCCTTTAAATTGAGAGGTTGGGATGTGTTACCTTCCCCAAACTTACTGGCTTTCCTATTCCAAATGCCCAGAAAGATCTCTGTATAATAAACTGCTAAAGATTACAAACCGGAAATCTATGTAACAAAATGAATCAATAGAAGGTACCTATTTGTATGGGAGAGACTAAAAACCTGGGAACAAAAGTCAGGGTTTGTTTGTTTTTTTAATTTCCTTGTTCACAGAATTTATATAACACCTGTCTGCAACATAAATATGTTTAAAAATACAGAACAGCCATTTAAGTGACTGGCTACTAAAGAGATACTTTAAACCCCTGGTCTTCAACTGGTGGGTTTGTGGGCTAGGGGCTTGTGGCCTGATCCAACGTTGGTCATAACAGGAGTACTACCACCATGCAAATATATGCTAAAAGATTAAGAAACCTGAAAAACCCGTAACCCAAAAAAACACAACCTGAAGCGGCTGTAACCCGAGGTATGACTGTACCTGCTTTAAACAACTGCATAGGTCTGTGGACATATTTTTTTTTTAAATCTTCAAGCAACGTCTGAAAGTCAAAACCAAGGATTCCTGCTGGATCTCTGCTGGGAGAAGGGCTCAGGTTTCATGGACTAAAATTGCTCTGGGCCTTGTATAACAGCTCAGGTTTTGAACCTGGCCCAGCAGCACGGGAGCAGCCAGTGTAGAAGTTTTAACAGAGCTGTTACATGCTGCTAGCCGTCTGCCCCAATCAGCAATCTCGCTGCTGCTGCTGCTGCTGCAATCTGCACCATCTGGAGCTTCCAGATCAGGCCTGAGGGCAGCCCCACATAGATAACATAATAACACCTGACCTTCCTGCCATGACATTGGTATCACCAGGAGCCGCAATAGAGTTAGATACCCCAATGATAGTACGCCTGATTGCTGCCCTTTAGGAGCCCAATAGACAGCCAGGTACATGGTTTCCATGCGTTCCTCCTGTGCACACTACAAGGAGCTCTATCACACTGGGCTTGCAATATCTGTGCAGCCTCACAGGAAGCTGCCTTCTGCCAGAAGGCCAGAATGACTATGACGCTCCTATACAACACATGTCTTCCAGAGTGCTTGATTTTACAATGCTTCAAAACTGCAGCCAGCAATTAAACCAAATCTCTTTCCAGAATATTTTTTAAAGGACCAAATGTGAAGAACTCAGATTATTTCAAGCCAAGGACAGCGGCTATCTACACTGCATCAATTCTGCAATGTTTTCTACACAACCATTACGTAAAATAGCAGTTTACATTTGTAGTACTTCTGGCATAAAATCCTGTCAATCATAATGCTCTGTAAAATTACATATATGCACATCCATCAAAAGGTTGATGGATTCATACCTCCAAGGGATTAAATGTTAAAGAAGCGATTTAATACTCCAAAAAGGTATGTTTAAATTATAAGGCAATTATCCATTTGCACCTAATCCATCTTGCTGCTTCCAGAAATAATATCCATGTTCTACAACCTCCATCTATGAAAGCACCAACAAAAAATTAGGAAGTTTTCACTATAAACCAGAATTACTATCTTGTACCAAAAAAAGCAAAACTGCTTATAAGATATAATCAAGCTCTGTATACAGGTTTCTCATTCAAATTTATTTTTGTTATTTCTTTTTCTGTTTATTTGCTCTGCTCACAAATCTTCAGAAAATAATGGTTTCAGATGCTTTACATGTGCTTCATTTGATATTTAAACTTTGGGAAGAAATGCAACCTTTGTTATAGAACATCTTGTCTTTAACAAAATGCAGCATATTTTTGGGGGGGATTAAGCTCCTGCAACTGTAATGTTAATGTTGTTTTCCAAATATTGTTGCACAGTGGTTGGAAGCCTGAATGTATTTTAATACAATATAATATAAATAAAATCATGTTTTATGTAGCAAAATATGAGTGCTAATAATGACATTAGAATGTCAATAATAACAACAGAAAGTTTTCTGTAACCTTTTTTGTTGCTAAATAAGAAAGTGGCTATATTGATCTCTTTTAAAAAAAACCTGGCTTGGTGCCGAGGGCCTTCTGGCAGTTCCCTCACTACGAGAAGCCAAGCTACAGGGAACCAGTTAAAGGGCCTTCTCGGTAGTGACACCTGCCCTGTGGAATGCCCTTCCACCAGATGTCAAAGAGAGAAGCAACTATCAGACTTTTAGAAGACATCTGAAGGCAGCCCTGTTTAGGGAAGCTTTTAATGTTTGACGGACTATTGTATTTTAATATTTTGTTGGAAGCTGCCCAGAGTGGCTGGAGAAACCCAGCCAGATGGGTGGGGTATAAATCATCATCATCATCATCATCATCATCATTATTATTATTTAAATTAAATGGGTAACATTTTGGCTAAACAAGCAAACTACACTAGAAGCTGAAGCCTGAACCTTTCAACCCAATGGTTTGTCCTCTAACCTTTTCAGACCCAGAACCCACTTCTAACCAAAACAAGCATTTGGGTATCCATTTCTTAAGTCTTTTTGAACATACCTGGCAGTAGTGCTCCTGCTGCAATCTACCTTGGATTGGGCTGTGACCAGTTAAGAGCAGTGTTCTAGTTTACTATGAAGCCAAATTGGATTCCTCTGCTGCTATTGCAATTCCTTATTAGTCAACATTTTCATCACCTCATTTACCATTATAACCTTGGGCCTTCAGTTGCCCACTACTGCTATTATGGAGAAACACGTAGACGAAGGAAGTACTGAGAAGGAAAAGTCACCCAGGCAACTATCTGCAAGTTTTGCCTACTAATAGTAAGGCCTGCCCTGCAGATGGGCAGTGTACTGTAGCTTCTGGAGCACAAACAACAAAACCCAAGGGGTAGGGGTTTGCCCAAGACTGGCTATACCTAGTTCTAGGTGCTAGGAAGAGCTTCGCTCTGGCTCATCCTAGAATAAATATTTGCAGGGGTAGGAGTTTAGCTTCAAGACAACAAACCTCTCAACTGTACTGCCCAAATTTAGGCCTATAAAACTTGAGACAAATGAGTTACCCCCAATTCCAAAGCTGATGCTAAACATTTTCTTCTTCTTTTTCTTTGCTTTCGCTTCTGAATATGAATCTTAAAAAGACAGCTGTGCGGTTGAATACTCTCCCCATCTAATTTCTCATTGATATGCAAAATCCTATGTTTTGTTTCTGAGTTTTAGATATAGAACTTTCCCCGTTTTCATCAATTATCTGCTCTCTTAAATATAAAGTTGTGATCTTGGAAGATTCGTAGCAAACTCATTTTGAGAGCTATAGAACAAACTGCTTGACAATTGTGGTAATAATAAGCTTTTGAATTACTATGATTTCTTCTATACTATATGAACTGGTGTGAACTCATTTTGCACAATAGAATAGGCAGGGGACAAAATCAATAGTTTTCAGCATTGCGATATTCAAAAATTGTATTTGCTGAGCCTAAGTAACTACTGTAATCCAAAGAAAGCAGGTGCAATGTACAATCCATCTAGTACCTTAGCTATAGCTCAGAGCATGAGACTCTTAATCTCAGGATTGTGGGCATGAGCCCTACACTGGGCAAAAGATTCCTGCAATGCAGGGGGTTGGACCAGATGACCCTCGTAGTACCTTCCAACTCTACAGTTATAATTGTATGTATATATAAATAAGCAAGACATTAATGTTTGTAGAAATATGAATATGGGCATGATGTATTGATTGGAAAGACAATTTTGAATAATAATTATCATGGTGCCGTGCCAGCATGCTGAAATCTATTCTAAATTAGTTTATTACTGAAGAAAGAAACACATGTTTATATCCAACAGTGACCATTCAAGATAAAAACAGTCCAATTTTCATTTCCTTAAGCTCTCATCCCATGACTGCATCCTTTTGGCAACCATTGACAGCATTACAGTGGACGCTCATGTTGCAAACGTGATCCGTGTGGGATGCACGTTCGCAACCTGCAGCATTTGCAACCCGCGTCTGCGCACGTGCAGGTTGCGATTCGGTGCTTCTGCGCATGCGCGACCGCAGAAACCCAAAAGTAACCCATTCCAGTACTTCCGGGTTTCAGCGGTCCGTAACCCAAAAAAACCTGAAGCATCTGTAACCCAAGGTATGACTGTGCTTTAGAATACCACAACCAATTTTCACATGGTAGCAAGAATGAAGCAAATTTTTGTTTTCACAGTTTAAATAATTCTGGTGACCATATATCATAATTATCCTGTTTCTTCCTGCACCTATACTCAGATTGATAAAGTATGAGCAGCAAAATTCTTACTTTTATAACATAGCAAGTACTCCCAGCTATTTGTCAACATAAACTATGTGTATAGTTAGGCACTTATTTAAAAAAGGGAAAAGGAAACTTTTTCCAAAATACTGACTAAAGTAGGATGGAAATGGAGAAAAACCAAACTGCATTACCAAACTGCTCTTTCCAGACTCTTCACGGGAGGAAGCAGAAACACAAGGTGTGAAGAAGCACAAACCTCTGTCAATTGTGGCACATTGACTATAATTATGTAATAAGCTGAGGTAGAATTGGGATATGGCCTGCTGATACCACATATACCGTACTCTCAAAGTGAATGAACAGTGAATCTTATTGTGTAGTTATCCTCTGTAGTTCTCAGGAACAGCAGATCTAAGTTCAGAGGTATTCTCTGAAGAGAACCAGCCTCAGCTGGAGTAGAAAAGCTCCAGATACCCACACACACACCTGCCTCTTTACCTATTGAATATTATGCTGACAGACTTGCTCCTGAGCAAGGAATCAAACCCAGTGCTTGAGTGATACCATTCCTGTAGATGTACCCCACACTACTTATACTGGCAGATAACCATACCTGGTGGGGATTCTCTCTTTTATACAACACTTAGGAGGACAGAAATTGTCTAAGTGTTTTTACCTGGCAAACCTAGATGTACCGTAGGTGCTTTAGAATTAGCAGACCTCTTATCACATTGATGGGATAAGAACAGTAGATTCAGAGACCAAGATGCACAAGTCTAAGGAACTAATTTACTAATTTTGAATGCAAGATAAAATAGTTCTGACCTTGTAACATAAATGTTCCTACTGCATTATCTAGATATGCACACAAAGAGGCTTCACCAGGGGCTAATGTTGTTAAACAAACCAGTTGTAGCTGCTGTCTTATTCTAACCCAAAGAGAAAAGATTGTAATAAATTAAAATATAGTTTCTTCTAATTTGATCCTTATGGTCAAACAAACTGATACTCATTTATGTTTACTATGAAAATATATTTCCTAATGAGACAAATGCATTCCATGTAATATGCAATTTCATTTCTCCATTACAAATCTAGCAAATCTTCATAAGTTTTTCTACAAACAGAACCTCTGCCTTAAAAAAAGCCTTCCAAATAAAGAGCTTAAATAGAATAACTCAGGTACATAAAACAGACATATTTAACAGAGGAACACCATAGCTGACATTTCCTAAACCACAATTTATTATCTAGATCTGGAACAGAGTGTTCCTTTAACCACATATTGGTGAATTATACTATGATTGCCATAAAAAGAAAATCCAGTGTACCTTGGAATCTATTGTAATAGAGATATGAATTTTGAGAGATTTTGAAAATGGAAAACATGTATAGCAGGAGGCAATACTCAAAGGTACATAAGCTTCACTAGTCTGGTGGGGAAATGCACATACTGTGTTGCTGCCCAGAAACCAAAGGGATATGCCACCTTGGGAAATGTCTGACAGTTGCTGTCACTGAAGCAAAAGTACCCAGGATTTGGTTTACTGGTTAGACTATCAAACCAAGGCCCCTCTAGCCTAGCATCTCATTTTCAACAGGCAGCCATTCAAACATCTTTGGAACATCTTAAGCAAGGCATGAAGGATCTCCTTTTATTTGTCCCTAGCATTTAGTACTCCAAATGCTAGTCATGAAAGCTCCATTTAACTGTCATGGCTAATAGCCATAAATAGTTCTGTTTTTTAATTTATTCATGTTTATAAGCCAGTTGCTATCACCACATCTTGTGGTAGCACATTTTCCTTTAAATTCACACTATCATTTTGAGTTAAAAAGTAAGATTTCTTGCTGTGAGCTGTATTAGTTCATTATCTAGAACTATCATTTGCACATAATACCAGAGGGGGGAAAGCAAGGCAAGATAATCTACGGTAAATCAAATACTAAACCATTAACTGTTTTTGCTTTAATTTCCACAATAACCGTATTACACAGTGCAGGCAGATAGATAGATAATGAAAGATGGGAACAGTTGCATGTTCAGTGCTTATCACTGTTTTAAAATCTCTATTAATTTTCATGCACACCACAAGCATCCAAAGTAGCAGGAATGTTAGAGTATTGCAGCAAAACAGTGCTGTGATCCTATGCATGTTTAATCCGATGTATACCCCACTGAGTTTAAAGGCATAATCCTAACAATCTACTCAGAAGTAAGTCCTATTGAATTAAATGGAGCATACTCCTAGGTAAATTGGATTAGATTTGCAGCCTTACTACCAGGTAATTGTATATAATCCTATTCACGCTTACTAGGAAGCAAGGACACCATCCACAGTGGAGATTATTTCCAAGTGGACGTGCATAGCACTGGATTATCATGGTACTGTAAAGACTAAGACATTTATTGAAACATATGCTTTCGTGACTAGAGTGGACACATAAACATGGCTGCCAGGTACACAGGAAAGGCATGCTATTTAAAGTGTTGTACAAAGCAATTGTTTGTGTTATAATCTGCAGCACATTTGACCTCATGGCCAACAATGTATAAACATTCTTTCTTTTTAAAAATACATTACAAATCCTTATATTCCACAGAGCTCCCATTCATCTTTCATTTAGATAGCTGATCAGATCCACACCTGTCAGCTTCAGTAATAGTGCCGCATCAGGTACTCACAGATCATTCCCCATGTTCACTATGTAAATATTTTCCAGAGCCTCAAGGAAAACCGTCTAGCTCCAAAATCAGGTAACTGAAAACTTCTCTTGACACTTTACATCCAGGTTGGTTATTTTTTTGCTGTTGTAAGACCTCACCTTTTCACATCCCTTTTGTAAACTGAGGTTTAATATCTTGTCGAAACAATGTACAGTACAATAAAATTGCTTTCACACAGGATACATGCCAGTGATCTAGCAGTCACTATTCATATTTTGTGGAAACAACTATGATAAATAGGACTAAAATCTGAACACTCCAGATCTGATGAAGTTACCCTCATCTATTTGGAATGAATCTGATAAAAGCTTGTCTCTGTTCAAATAGAGAGCATGTTCACAATATTTAGGCAAATTGTGCATAGTGCTTTAAAAACTTGTATCTGGGAACACACCAGTCTCACACGCCTTGTCTCACAGGTTCCATCTCTGGTGTAACTAAGCGCCACAGATACATTTGCAGGGTTTAATGAACACTTCCCTCAGCCCCTGCAAAAACCTTGCATGGCATCTGTACACAAAGGCCGCCATGGGTGATGGTACTGGTGTAAATTCACCGAGTGTGTTGCGCGCTGGGAAGCTGCAGTCAGCTGGAAGCTCCCAGCACATGTACTCCCAGCCAAATATGCACATGCATAATAGCGGCACGTGACAATCTACAGGCAGGTCCGTTGGCTCCCCCCCCCCCCCACGTTGAAGGTTGGGTTTTGTTTTTTGTTTCTTTTGCATAGAGAGCAAAGGTGGGAGGTGACCCTTTCTCTGCCGTTTCAGCACACAGACAGCCCACCTTTCCCATAGCCCTGTTGCTGCCTCAACCCAGCGGCATTCGGGTGTCCCCCCCCCTCGTCCTCCCTGCAGCCCAATGGGGCGCCCATGACAAGCATTTTCTCCGCGCTCCTTCGAAGCCTACGGGCTTTTCTCCAGCGCACTAAGGCACGGCTGTAGCGCCTACTAGGGCTTGCCCTGTTTTCCCGCCTTCTGCCACTCCGAACCGGGTGGGGTGAGGAGAGGCACCAATCCTGACACTTTGCAGCCGGGGGTGGCGGGGTGGTTGAGGGAAGGAAAGAGCACCTTACCAGTCCGTGTGAGGCTCATCGATGACCAGGAGCAGCTTGAACTTTTTGGCAGCCGCCGAGGAGGACGAGCCGGCGTCCACCAAGCCCGCCGAGGCTGCCGTCTGCTTCACAGCATTGGAGAGCGAGCTGAAGAAGCTGCTGCCCACCGACTGCTGCGGCTGCTGCTGGGGCGGCTGCTGGGGCGGCGGCGCTGCCGCCGGCTGAGGCTGCCTGCGCTCCGAGGCCGGGGAAGCCGAGGCCGAGGACGACGAGGAAGCAGGCGCCGCCGCTGCTGTCGCCGGCGGGGGAGGCTGCTGGGGCTCCGGCCGCTGCAGGTCGGTCATGTAGCCATTGGGCAGGTTGGCGATGAAGCTGCTGTCCGAAAGCCTGCGCCGCAGAAAGTTCATCATTTGGCCGCCACGAAGGGGAAAAGGAGACTGGCTGGAGGAACAAAGCCTGGCTGGCTGGGCGCTCGGCACGCCGCCGCCTCCTCGCTGGGTCGCGCAGAGGAGGGAAAGGGCTGCCTGCCTCTCGCTTGCACAGCGCTTGGAGCCGTCGGCTGCTGCTGCTGCTGCTGCTGCTGCCGCCGCCGCCGCTGCTTCTTCCGCGCTCCTCCCGCCCTCCGGTCTCTAGGTGGCAGCCGCCCAAGCCCGCTGCTTCTGCTGTGAATGTGAGGAGGCAGAGCCGCGGAGGACGCCCAGCCGCTTCACTGGCGAGATGAAAGGGGGACCCTCCGACAGGGCGGCGGCGCTCGAGGGCTCAGCGCCCACTAGCGCTCATTTCGGCGGGAAAGCCCTTCGCCGTCCCGGTCTCCCCCGCCCCGCCTCGCCTGCCTCCCCTCCGGAGCACGGGAAAATTCTCTTCAAAACAACCCCTCCCATCATCTGTGCTTTACCTCAGGGAGAGATGCTGCCAGTTTCCTAGGGAAAGTTTCCTTTACAACTGGGAAAAAAATCTCCCCGCAAGAAAAACCACGGGGAAGCCAGCCAGCCACGCTTCACTGCAGAGCATTTACTGTCATGGGAACACGATGTTCTCAGGTACATTTTTTTGACGTGTGGCACCATCAGCATGAGGCAAGGCCGGCCCACCCACAAGGCAAGGTGAGGCAACCGCCTCAGGCGGCAGGATCCACAGGGGCAGCAGATTAGACTCCTGTATAGATATTTATTCCCTCCTTCAGGGCCATCTTATCTATACAGTGGTACCTTGCGTCACATACGCTTCAGGTTACAGACTCCGCTAACCCAGAAATAGTGCTTCAAGTTAAGAACTTTACTTCAGGATGAGAACAGAAATTGTGCTCTGGCGGGCGGGGCGGCAGCGGGAGGCCCCATTAGCTAAAGTGGTGCTTCAAGTTAAGAACAGTTTCAGGTTAAGAACGGACCTCCGGAACAAATTAAGTACTTAAACCGAGGTACCACTGTAGAGCGCTAGGGGACCAGTAGCTGAGGCAGCTGGCCCGCTCCACCCTCGTGCGCTCCTGGGAATGGCGGGCTGTTGAGAGGCCCACCCAGTGCACAATGCTCAAAGGAGGTGCCCAGTGGCTGCCCACCCCACCCCCAAGGCGCCCGGCCCCAGCCTTGCTCTGAGGCGGCCAGCCAGGCCTGTTCTGCCATGCGCACCTCACCAGCCTGCCCAGGGCACACTGCCCAGCCGAAGAGGCGCTCGGCCTTGCTAAGCCGCCACCTTGGGCTCCTCTGTTGCCTCTGAGGCTGCCAGCCAGGCCAGTTCTGCTGTGCGCGCCTCGCTGGCCCGCCCAGAACACACTGCCCAACCAACAAGGCGCTCAGACTTGCTAAGCCACCGCTGCCTTGGGCTCCTCTGTTGCCACTGAGGCACCAGTAAGCTCTGCCGTGTGTACCTCGAGGGCCCGCCCAGAATGCACTGCTCAGCTGATGAGGCGCTCGGCTAAGCTGCCGCCTCGGGGTCCTCTGTTGCCACTGAGGCGGCTAGCCAGGCCAGTTCTGACGTGCATGCCTTGCCAAGGGAGAAATTCCTAGGGAAGGCTTCATTTACAACTGAAAAAAACAAAACCTCCCTGCAAGAAAAAACAGCTGCAAGAAAAAACAGTGGGGGCATCCCCACTTCTCACCAGACTGCTGCGACCTCCCTCCAGCCATTTGGTAAGGAAAGCCATTTACACCAGCCATCCTTCACTGCAGAGCATTTACTGCCATGGGAACGGGACGTTCTCGGGTACATTTTTTTGATGTGTGGCACCATCAGCATGAGGCAGGGTCGGCCCACCCACAAAGCAAAGAGCTGAGACCACCTCAGGCGGCAGGATCCACAGGGGCAGCAGATCCCACTATAGATCCTTATTCCCTCCATGTTCCTAGTGTACATCTTCACTCACTCCTCCTTCCCTGGTAGGAAGAGGGACACTATTTTGCGGTTTGCCTCAGGTGCTAAAACGTCTTTGACCGGCCTTGTCAGGGTACATTCGTACAGTTCTGTCAATGTTATTTAATGGTGTCATTTTTAAGTAGTACAGCTAGTGCAGGGGTGGCCCGGCAAAACAAGAAGGTAATGCCTCACCTGGTTGCTGCCACTCCACAAAAGAACCTCCCAAATGGGAGTTGCATGGCTTCTCTCTTATGCACCGGTTCCAGTGGTGGCCCGCCACAACCACAGGAGAAGCGAGGATGACGCTTATCGGCCCACCCCATTGCCAGAAAACTGAGAAGTGGCAGCAGCAGCAGCATGTTCTCACAAGAGCTCACCAGATCACCACTGCCACCAGTTTTCCAGCAGCCAGTGGGGCGCCCATGGGGGTTACCACCCCAGTGGGGTTCTGTTGCCTGCTTCAGTGTGCCTCATGGATGGGACTTGAAAAAGTGCTTTTCTGTATGTGCATGGGCAATCACTTTTAAATGATAGGCTGCTTCTCATTAAGGAATAACACAAAGAGAATGAGAGAGAACAGGAGGACATGGAAGGGGCAAAGCGCATTTTCCTCAAGCTGATGGCCAGTTCAACAACCTATCTCCATAACTGAAGGGTTGGTCATGTTGTCATAGCAGCAGCCAAGTGTTGGTGCTCTCCAGCAGGGGGTGGGCATTTCCCCCACTTATTCACCTGACTAGATACAACATCATTTTGTAAGCAGAACAATAGGAGAGCTGGTTTGTGTGAGAGACTGAGTGACAATGGGAGCTGACAAGACACAGGCTTTTCACTCCAGAAGCCTAATAAGGAGACAAGGTTTGTTGGAGTGTTAATGCTGTGCCCCCTTCCCCCTGCTCAGGGGAGATAGATAGATCTGTAAATTAAATTGTGTATCCTAAAGACACCATTGACCTTCATTCCACTGAAACTGGGTAAATGCTGGAACCCCTGGAGTCTTTTGCCACTCAGAAATTGGGATGCAAACAACAATATGATAAATCATCAAGTTTTGTTTGCTAAAAATTAGTGGCCATTGCAAATGTGGGAATAAAACAGTTCATACACAGTTAAGGTGACTGAGTATAGCATAAAAATGGACATAGTAAAATCGCCTGCATAATATGTAACATTTTGAAAGATAATTTTATGCCAGAGTAATATGTGAGCCATTAAAGCAAACATAGCAACCATTTATTATTTAGGCTGCACAATAACACAGTTCTTTGTATGAAATATTTAGCTCCACCGGATGCCAAATGAATGATTTTTTGTTTGTTTGTTTTCACTCAAGAATTACATTTCAAATGTTCCCTTCAGATATCTGTAAGGAAAAAATACAAATAGCAATATGACACAGGTTTATATAGTGAAAACTGGTAAATCCCATCTATCACTATGTTTCTATTGTTAGATTCCTAGCTGAGGGTACCAGAATCTCATACTTAGCTATAAATTCCTGATCAAAATTGAGAGCTTGGCAAAGGAATGACTGTGAGACTGCAGTCTGAAGACATCTGCAGCCAAGTACTGTGCTGGGGGAGTTGGGGGGTTGCTGGTTATATATGACATAGTGAATGGACATTGTAACACAGCGAGCCAAGATGACCAAGCACTTTGCTACTGCAAGCACACAATATCAAATCCAAGGAGTCAAACCTATTTAAAAAGGCTGGATAAACAGAAAATGTGGGGTTACTTAATGCATTTTAAGCCAGAATTTATAACTACGTTTTCACAATTTTCCAGTCACTATTCTTATTTCCTTCTGGAAAACCTTGCTTACCTGATCCATAAGGGTAGCCATATAATAACTGGGAGCAGGTCTTCCAGGACTGGCAGCCAAGATGGATGCACCTGGATATCAAGAAAATGTTCAAGAAAAGAAGCAAAAACTATGGTTATCACAATAAAAATAACTTTTTGGCCCAAAAATACTTTACAGGCCACATAGCGTTTACTGGACATTTGTTGATGCTACACAGTGTGAAGTAAATATGCTTTTCCTAAAACAGCATGTCAGCTATCAATGTCTATTGACCCATTTGATCATGATGCAGCACCAGCCAGACTCTATAAACAACTAGCTCTGCATGTAATCAAAACGACTACAGGAAGAATTTTAAAGCAGTAACCATATGGTAAATGTGAATCCACCCAAAGAGCCAATCAGAATCACTCAGTCTTGGATTCTATATGGTGGTGTATATTCCTTGCAATTCACTTGCAGGTTGATCAGTCACCACCAACAACTCTATTAGTATTTCTGAGGGTAGAGTTCTGGTCTCCAGCTGACATTTTACTCCAGCGATCACTGCTAGTATGCTAACATTTTTGTTAATGCAAGCCTGCTTTGTTGTTTTCTTTCCTTAGAGTGAAATAGTTCTGTTCAAATGACTAAACTGGTGTAACTTGCATATCTGAATGATCTGATCAAGTCAAAATGAGGATTTGAGTTTACTGCACATCAGGTGCAGATGTGTGGCAGAATGTATAGTTACAATTGTAATTCATTAGGGTTCATATTTGAGTCTGTTATTTGACTCAGCTGTGCCACTTTCCACCCAACAAAACTGTTAAGTGTATTTGGAAGTGGAAATTAGCAAAGTTTGGAGGTGATTTGGGGAATCAGCTAGCCTCATCAGAGTTGTAAGTCTGCCACAGCCTCATAGTTAATGGAGAAGAAGACCTTCAGTGCAGTTACAGAGTGCCAGCAACCACTTGCAGGGGACCGAAAGAATAGCAATCCAAAGACTGGAGAACTGATTCAATCATAAAGCAAAGAAAGAGCCGATCCTCTTGGGAGGTGTTCCAGGAGATTTTGTGCAAGACCACTGTGCAATAGAAGATGTGTGATGGAGAACATGTCTACTCACAGAAGTTTCTCAATTCTGCTGTTTGACAGTTATTTATTATTTTTACCCCATGCTTAGGGCAGTGTATACGACTCACCCTTTTGTCATAAAAATTCTTTGTGATATGATAGGCTGAAAGACAATGACTGATCTAAAGTCACCCAGCTGAGTATAGATTGAACTCCTCATTTATATTCTGACAGTCTAACCACTCCTACACATTGACTCAATATATTTTCTCAACCTAATTATTGCAGTACAGTGGTACCTCGGGTTAAGAACTTAATTCGTTCTGGAGGTCTGTTCTTAACCTGAAACTGTTCTTAACCTGAAGCACCACTTTAGCTAATGGGGCCTCCCGCTGCCGCATGATTTCTTTTCCCATCCTGAAGCAAAGTTCTTAACCCGAGGTACTATTTCTGGGTTAGTGGAGTCTGTAACCTGAAGCATCTGTATCCTGAAGCGTATGTAACCTGAGGTACCACTGTACTTAGGTATACATTCCCATATATGGGAAGGGCTAAATACATTCTGTGCATGTAACAGCAAAAACCAGGTTCAACCCCAGTATCTCCAGGTAGAAAAGTACTGTCATTTGCAGCCTGGGGAGCCACTGCAAATCAGCGTAGGGCAATGCTGAGCTAGATGGCCCAGTAGTATGACTCCATATAAGGCAGGTTTTCTAAGGCCAGAAACAATATTATCAAACATTAATTCCATCTATGGAGGACAACAATTTGGGTTATTGTTGCTGTTAGTTCTGAAGAAGGGCTTTCTAAATAGGTAAATGCTAGCCTAATTCAAAGAACAAGCATTTCCTTCACAAGAAGAACACAGGAAATACTTTGCAGGATCATACCAGTGTGTACATAATAAGCCGTTAAGAAGGTCATATATATTTAGATATGCAGAACTTCATGAAAATAGACTCATTTAATTAAATGGATGTGACTGAAGCTCACTAATTTCAGTGGCTCTATTTTGTATAGACATGAATTGGACACAATCCACATATTCTAGTAATTTGTTTTCTGATTTTTAATTTAATATAGGAGTAATAGAAAATATAATGATATTATTAATAAATATCCTATTTTAAATTATTATTTAAATATTTTTAACCTTTTTATATTATTTGATTTATTTTTTTGTTCTGCTGTTTTGTCATTTGCCACCCTGGACTCTTTTGGGAGAAATGGCAGGATAGAAATTTAATAAATAAATCATATTAATAATTATTCTATTTTAGAAAAGAATAGGCACAACTAAAGAAATATAAGCATACATTTTAATGTGATTGGGTGCTGTCCATGGTGCTACACAGTGGAACATAATGTTTCTTTTTCATTTGTTCTGAAGCTACAGTGCGGATTTTGGCTTAATACAGGCATAGGCAAACTCGGCCCTCCAGATGTTTTGGGACTACAAGTCCCATCATATCTGGCCACTGGTCCTGTTAGCTAGGGATGATGGGAATTGTAGTCCCGAAACATCTGGAGGGCGAGTTTGCCTATGCCTGACTTAATAGGATAAAAGCCAACACTGTGGTGTTTTATGATGTTTTTAATCACATCCGGAAAGCTAATAAGGCTACTAGCTGCAGTGTTGTAACCTATATGCTGGCCAAACTAAAACAGTTATACTCCCATGTATCTTTCTTCAAAAACTTATTGTCTTTCCTAGTCAAAGTAGCTTGTCTTGTAATTTTTCATGTGTATGTAACATCACATTTAGGGATCTCTCTTTCATCTAGTAAATCCTATTTTGATGAGTTTGTTAAGTTTTAATCAAGCATCTCCAAGTGGTAGTAAATAAGATTGCAATGTAAATACTCCTTTTGGGCTACATTAAAAAATGTTCAGTGATAACACACAAGTGTATGGAAAATGTACAACTAATTACATTTTCTGTTAAAGTAAATTATTCCAGCAATTTCTTAAGTTTGGGGTTGGTGACAATCATTACATAGCCAAATTAGTGCCTTTACTCAATTAGTACCATCCATACAAGGGTATTACAAGCTATGGGAGAGCCAAAGGATTGTTGTTGTTTAGTTGTTTAGTCGTGTCCGACTCTTCGTGACCCCATGGACCAGAGCACGCCAGGCACGCCTGTCTTCCACTGCCTCCCGCAGTTTGGTCAGACTCATGTTTGTAGCTTCAAGAACACTGTCCAACCATCTCATCCTCTGTCGTCCCCTTCTCCTTCTGCCCTCCATCTTTCCCAACATCAGGGTCTTTTCCAGGGAGTCTTCTCTTCTCATGAGATGGCCAAAGTATTGGAGCCTCAGCTTCACGATTTGTCCTTCAATCCCCCTTCATGGATCACTGCCTTGCCGTGGCAAAGGGGCTTGAATAACTCAGAGAAGTTATGAGCTATGCTGTGCAGGGCCACCCAAGATGGACAGGTCATAGTGGAGAGTTTTGACAAAACGTGATCCACCTGGAGCAGGAACTGGCAAGCCACTCCAGTATCCCTGCCAAGAAAACTCCATGGACAAAGACAACAGGCCAAAGGATTACAGATGTACAAAAAATCGGGGGGGGGGGGACTCCTGATGAGAGGGGAAGAATATTAAGCATTTTGTCAGATACAAGGAAAAGGAGCACTCTACACTGCAACATTTTGTTATAGATTCCATACATTGTATGATAATCCCCAAAGGTTTGGATTCCAATTGCACACAGCAAGAGGTAACTCTCTGCTCACAAAAAACTGTGGAGTTCATAGCAATGTACCAAATAAGAGCTAATCATGTGGAATTAAAACTCATTCAAGCTTGTTTTGTGCATTAACTTGTTATCTGAATTAATGGATTCATAATAATGATTTGACAACAAAATTATGTGCACACAAGTTCTAATTAATTGTTGCTTTAGTTTGCACAAAATAATAACGGACTATAAAATTTAGATAAGTTACAATATGGTTGCAAGTCAACAAAGAATTTGAAAGGAGAGCAGTAGCTGAACCGTAAACCTGAGTTATTTATTGATACAGGTTTAGTTTTAATTTCCCAAGACATTTAAACGAGTGAAAAGAGTATATTATGTTAATGTTTTTTAAAAAACTTCTACCCATAATGCATGTTGGGGAAAACATATAATTAAAACATTAATATCCCACCCTTCTGATGAAAATGAACACCAGATGAGAATTGTCAAATGAAACCCAGAGTTGATAGTGTATAATGTAATCCTTCATTACTGGAGTTTACAGAACTGGGGTTAAATGGGTCCGACTTCAGTGCAATGCCAGAACAATTTCCCTTGAGCCAGGATCTGATCACACCACAAAACTGCTATCCCTGACACAGCATAAAGGTCTTATTTAAGGAGAAATAAGGAAAATGTTGATATAGGAGACTTTGCTGATAGAGGCATGTTAGAAGTCTTGGGAAATTCTTAATTAATGCTATTATAAGTTCAGGTTTCACCCATATTCCAAAGTCAATTTCAGATTTCACAGTTAATCCTTCAACCTGATATTCAATTTGGACTTAGGGTTAACCCCACATCTTAGAGGAGTAACAGCATGAATTAATATTTTCTTGGTTAAGAGTCTTAGAACTCTTGTTCTTCCAAACCATTCCATTTCACAAGAGAGCTATGGAACAAGCTTGTACAGTCTAAAACATTTTACACATAGTCTGAAATGTTAGTCTGAGCCAGAACTTGTCACACAATATTAGACTGAACCAGACCTTAACCATTATAACACATGTGTTATAGTAACTGTACCTACTTTATTGTCATTCCCAGTGCAAGATAAATAGGTTCACATTTTCCTCGTCTTTTAACATAACTTTAATGTTGTTAAAGCCCTTTTATGCTGTTGTCAGCTTCTGTTTTTACTGGCAGATTTGTTGTATTTTGGTTTCTCTACTATTATTGTTAGTGTTGTTATAGTTGTGTGGATGTTTTGTAGCACTTTTTTATTTTGTTTGTAAAACGCTCAGGAAATGCCAATTGACACTGAAGGTGTGGGTTATACATTTTAGAAATAAATTACAGGTGCATCCTAACCAATGCTCAGAAATAAGTTCTCTTTAATTCAACGGGCCTTACTCCCAGGTAAGTCGCCTTAGTGAGTTAATTGGACCTCTTAATTGGCACAGAATGTTTGTGCCTCTATGGGTGCACTTCTGTTATCAATATAGTTAATTATACCAAAATCAACTACTTTCCTTCCCAACAAACAGGGAGAAAAAAATTAGGGGCCTGCATTTAATCCATGCACCCACACAGTTGGGAGCATTGTCAAAGCAGGCTGAGACAACCATTCAGCACTACAAATGCAAATCCAGGGTTGGAATCTCTCTGTGTTTGAGAGAGACAGACGGACAGACACAGACACAATCCTGTGTGCTGCATCTTTTATACTTTGCTTTCTAATCTGGCAGTGGTGCACAGAGCTCTGTTTCTGCCTCACAGATTACACCAGAATATACTATTGCAGAGCTTTCCAAACTTTTCTTGCTGGTGCCACACTTTTTAAAGGTAAAGGTAAAGGTACCCCTGCCCGTACGGGCCAGTCTTGACAGACTCTGGGGTTGTGCGCCCATCTCACTTAAGAGGCCAGGGGCCAGCGCTGTCCGGAGACACTTCCGGGTCACGTGGCCAGCGTGACATCGCTGCTCTGGCGAGCCAGAGCCACACACGGAAACGCCGTTTACCTTCCCGCTGGTAAGCGGTCCCTATTTATCTACTTGCACCCGGAGGTGCTTTCGAACTGCTAGGTTGGCAGGCGCTGGGACCGAGCAGCAGGAGCGCACCCCGCCGCAGGGATTCGAACCGCCGACCTTTCGATCGGCAAGTCCTAGGCACTGAGGCTTTAATCCACAGAGACATACATAATTTCACAATGCAGTAATTCAGTTTTGCATCATTTTGCGACACAGTAATTCAGTTTTACTAGTAAACTGGAGGTTAAACTAACCCCTTTCCAGCCCTGGGAGGAGTGTGGGGAACGCTTGCACGACATACCTACACCATGCAGTTGACACACTAAAGTGTTGTAACACACAGTTTGGAAAGTTCTGTTCTATTGGTTCACAAATGTTTTACATATAATGGATATGTATTGATATCCTAAACGCTGAACTTTCCACTGTGCCAGAAGATGTACTGTATCAGTCAAAAGCCATGAAATGGGAAGCTAGACATTGGCTAAACAAAGAGGTCCTTTTGCTCTTTGGGGTTGCTAACAAATCTCACTTGCTGCATATATTAATATCATTGATGATAATGATGGGGTTTGTGAGTTTTATTTATTCCTATGGTTCTAGAAGCTGAACTAATGCCATTTTAAACAGGAAAAATATTTATTTCCATATCAATGTTAGCAGATGCACTGTTCTTTTAAAAATTATGAAGATTATTTGAGGAGGAAAGAAAACCCTTAAGGCAGCCACATCTCTCAAAGTCTCAAAAATATTTAAGATTCAAGAATATGAATATATTCCCTATGTATTTTTCTTCTCTGTCGCATTAGAGGCTTTGAAAATTGAATAGCTGAATGAGGAAGCTGCTTATAAGACTGACTGCAAAGAGATATTACAATAATTAGTTTCTCAAATGCAAAACAGCGAGGAATTAGGAGCTCATCAATACCTATTGTTGACTGCTTCCCAACAGAGGCCTGGCTGAGTTTCAATTATAACAACATAGTTTAAGTTAAAACTGCAAGAGATACAAGGCATTTTCCCTTTGTGCTCTGAGAAATGGGGGAATAATACTCTTCCTATTATTTGCCATTTCTTTTTCCAGTTCACCCATAAGAATTCCCCCACTTCTGTAATTTCTTCTTCATAGAAAACTAAACATTTATATTTTCTTTGACTATCCCAACCGCCAAATTCCCTACTTACAGCATGTGTCATTATCTTTTCAACTACTGTAATCTCCTAGGCAAGAGCTAGTGGAATGTTCATTTCTGCATGCCCCAGGAAAACTAAAAGAATTATCTCAATAGTTCACCTCATTCATTAGTAGTAGGTCTTGAAAGATTCAGAATAAGATTCATGCAGCATCCTGTATATAAACCTCAACTGGTCTTAGGTCACACATAAGTCTAAAGACAGGAGGTCACTAGAGGACCTAGTCTCAAAGCTAAACATGCATTAGAGCCTTTCACATGACTGAGTTACACATCAGTGTCAGTAGGCAGTGAGTACAAAATCACCAAATGAAGGTGTAGGCTTATTATTTCCAGAAGGATAACTGTATTAGTCTACTGGCACCTTTAAAACTTAGAGATTATTCAGTGATGGATACCCACTCCATATGGCTAACTCTGGTGCCTTCCACTGTAGCAATTTTCAGAGGTGTAGCTATGTTAATCTCTTGAATTATGGTTGATGTTAATAAGAGTTCTATAATTATGGTTGATGTAACTAAGAGTTCTATAATAGTTTTTCCACATAGCACTTGAAGGTATACTTATGTTGCAAAGATGCAAGGAAATCTGCGGCACCATGGCAAGTCAGTTGTTACAGCACCAAGGACAGCTCCTGCTCTGGAAATGACTGAAAGTGAACTGAGGTCTTTTTAGCCTCTGCCTCCAACCCAACTCTCCTATCCTTTGCTTCCATGTGGAGAACCAGGACCTCTTAAAAGGTTCATAGTGTGAATGGAGATGTGTCTTCACATCTGTCTTGTCATGCAGATGGAAGACAAGGCTATCAACAGCTACAAACCACGATGGCTGTGTTCTACTTCCATTGTAAGACGCATTGTGCCTCTGAATACCAGTTGCTGGAAATCAAAGGTGGACAGAGTGTTATTTTGCTCATGTCTGGCTTGCAGGTTTTCCATGGGCTTCTGGTCAGCCACTCTAAGAACAGGATGCTGGACCAGGTGGGCCATTGGCTTTACCCAAAGGGCTCATCTTATATTCTTAAAAGCCTAACAATTACCTGGGCAACTGTATGAGGTTATTCTCCATATGTGAGCAACACTGTGCTACAGCACCTGCCTCTGAAGCAATGTCCTTATATGTTAAGATAAAATGCTCAATTCATTATAGTCTGTTTTGTATTTCATACATTATTTTTTTTCACCACAATTTCCCCTTCATGCATTATACTCCACAAAAGCTCTAAAGTGAATAGAAGCACATTAAGTTTATTCAAATGCCAGATTACTTTTTTCAATAAGCCTTTTATTTTCTCCTGGGTCATTTCCTCTGACGCTTTGCTTCTGCATTACTTAATAATTTTCTTTCAATTCTAAAAATTAATTTGACCTGCTTGTGGGTCTTTCTGGAAAGAAAATGTATTTTTTCTGAACCATAAATATGAAGAATATTATCAGACCTTTACTTTAAACATTATTACTTATCAAAGCAAAAAAATAAAGGCAAAGTGATACATAATTGGGAACTGTATTTAAATGCTGTTTCCTATTAGGTAGCTACCTATTATGTAATTTCCATTGGCTAAGTACCAATTAGATTCTTAACTACTTAATTCACCCAATTTTAGGCATGGCTATATATGCTTATTATACTTCCAGAAGTAGACAGGTGTTAAGGCTCTAATTTCTGAACTGTAGTTTTTACCAGTGGAAGTTTAAATACATAAAGTGGTACCTCAGGTTAAGTACTTAATTCGTTCCAGAGGTCCGTTCTTAACCTGAAACTGTTCTTAACCTGAAGCACCACTTAACCTGAAACTGTTCTTAACCTGAAGCACAGCTAATGGGGTCTCTCGCTGCCGCTGCGCCACCGGAGCACAATTTCTGTTCTCATGCTGAAGCAAAGTTCTTAACCTGAGGTACTATTTCTGGGTTAGCAGAGTCTGTAACCTGAAGCATATGTAACCTGAAGCATATGTAACATACATACAGTGGTACCTTGGTTCTCGAATGGCTTAGTTGTCGAACAAATTGGCTCCCGAATGCCTCAAACCCAGAAGTAAGCCGAGTGTCCATGCAGCTTCTGCTTGAGTGCGGGAAGTTCCTGCAGCCAATTGGAAGCGATGCCTTGGTTTTCTAACGGTTTCGGGTATTGAACAGATTAAGTTCGAGAACCAAGGTACCACTGTACATACATACATCGTTTTATTTGTATGCTGCCTTTTTGCAGTTCAAACCATGCTCAGGGTGGCTTACAACATGAAAAAATGCATAACTACAACATAACAAAAGTAGCCATAAACAATTAAATGTTAAAAAATACACAACCAGACTGAACTATTTCCAGATAATTCACAACAAGATCTATAATAAAGATACAAAAACCCAGGAGCAGCAACAACTCCCCCACAACAACATCCCAATTATGTAACACCACTGGCACAATCTAGCATAAATTAAACACAATTTCCACTGATTTGAATGGGAACTGAGCACCTTCTTAACTTTATAACTCACTAAACTCAACTGAATTTCAAAGTGCTTAACTCTGGCTCAATTGTGATGATACATTTCCTATATCAAGTATATGTAATTGCATCACCCACCTTCTATCCAGCCAAATCAATATCACTGCATAGAGGAATAGAGATAGGAGTCAGGTTAGTTACTGACTGGTGTCTGTATTCTGTTCCACAATGAGTGTTCTACTTGGTCAAGTTAACATTCAGATTCTAGGCCTTGGATTAATTCCTGCAGGTACTTTTTCTCCTAGCTACCATGTTTTCAATTCCACAAATGCTATGTAAAATGGAACTAGATGGTGGCAACAGCTTCTGATGACTGGCAATGTTATGTTGGTCCAAAAGTACACTATTGGTGTAAGATATAGTTGCCTGACAAAATATTATTTTTCTTCTTAACAAATGCTTCTGTTTATGACTTTTAACATATGGACAGATAGGCTCTTTATCACTTATTTCAGAATTAATGCTAATATTATTGTGTTGTTTTGTTTCTTGCACTAATTTAAACAAGGAGAATGTGTAATGAACATATCCTAATTATCTTTAAAAATCCACTTATTCAGAAGCCTTCTTCCAAAGTTCTGATATAAAATTGACCTACGTTAAAAAGAGTCTGGAATACTATTGTCACCCAGGTGCAAATCATTAAGACAGATTTCAAAATGCTTTGGAATTTTCAGCCATGCTAATCAGGGGTCTGATTAAATGGACTAAATCCAGCTCTTTTCTTCCCATCCTTACAGACCGGTTGATGCTACCACTAATTTTCTGGAATAACATTGCACAGTCCCAGCTACTGGATTGGGTGAGTAGGAAATGTTAACTCTGTCTACAGTACACAGGTTTCCTTATCCATCTCGGGATAAAATGCCTGCTTTAGTACTTGCAGCTCTCTAGCTAGATTGGGTTAACGATTTGTACTTGCAGAAGCAACAATGTAAGTGTGACATCATATTTCAATCAATGCTCCTTACAACTTGCGACCTGCAACTTTCCTTTTGATTTGTGACATATGTTATTAACAACTGAACAAAGAACTGTAGTCATGCAGTATTTAGTACATGTGAAAGAACCTTTCACAATTATACCTTCACCATTTTGCATGGCTATCTGTCTGGATTTGCCATGGAGCCACTCTGGCTGTAGCAATAATCTTCTTTTGGAAGAGGAACAGAGAAATCAGTTTACTGCTGCTCTAGTTCCATAGATCACAGAAAAGAACGCATGAAGGAGATAATCAGTTGAAACTGAATAGCTAAACAGAATTGCACATGATTAACTTCAAGGATACTTAGTTATGTCATTGTAAGCAAAAAATGAATGTTTAAAAGGCATAATGAGGAGCTGATTAACAGATGGCCAAGGGTATATCTGCATTCATAAAAATAGATCACCACAACCATTACTCATGGTATACTTGTTTCAGTGACTACTATAACTGCAGATTATATTAACCCTTGTGTTCCAGGCGACCATGAATGGAGAGAGTAATATTTATAAAAGGGGAAATAATAATCCCATTTCTTGAACATTAGATGAATCCAATCAGTAATATTAAAGGTCACCTAGAGAAAATGAGTAAAATTTGACTTAGAGTTTACAAATCATAAACACTCTAAATACTGCTGCTAAGGTCTGGCGCTGTCAATTATGCATTAGCTCAACACAAGTGATTATTGATTCCTATAACTATATGTACTAGAAAGACTGCAACATCTTAAGAAGAATATTTTGCCAAACCATATACCATTTGTCTGGCCACTGTAGGAGGCAATTCTAGACTCCACTATTGGAGGCATAATTCTAAACTAAATGTGCCCATTCTCTAATCCAGCAAGGCAGTTCTTCTTAATTTCTTCTAGCAAAGACTCTGGAGTAGTAACACTGAAATCAATTAAGACATACTGGAACATTACTGCAAATATAGTCAGACAGATCTGATGCAGGCAAATGCCTTAAACTCTTACAATATCTCAAGGGGGAATTAACACAGATGATTCCTACACTTCAAATGTACACTCTGGTTGAAAATCTTAACGTCCGCAGCATGAATAGAAAGACTAGGCATATAATGTTAATATTTATTATTTTCAAAACCGCAATATTTATGCTTAATATTTTCATGGCATTATTTCAGTGATCCTTACAACACATTTGGACACCTCTCAAAATATTGTTGCCAAACTCAGTACGAGTGTTCCTGTTGTGAGGGTGGGGTCTACATTGATGTTTGGGTGCCAGGCACCATGTTGAATCAAGATGGAGCAAAACATCACTTGGGTGTGACTTGGCCCATTTTTTGACATAGATTCAGACACCTTTCAAAATACCATCACCAAACCTGGGACAAGGGTTCTCGGGGGGCGGCAGCAATCTTTGCTGATGTTTGGACATTGGAAATCATTTTGAATCAAGATGCTAGACCAAAATGTGACTTTGGGTTGACTTCACTTTATATTTAATGTGCTGGGTGCAAATTCACAAACTGAACTATCCATTTAAAAAAACCACACTATTTTTTGGTTTCTAAAACTACCCAGGCAGCGCTAGGCACTCCTTGCTAGTTGTTTATAAAGGCAACACACAATTATCCCAATTCAAATCATTTAAGTCACAAGTAAGTTCTGTTGAAATCAATGGGCCTTCATTAGCAAGGACTAACATAAATCCCATTGATTTCAGCAGAACTGATATATCATTCATTTTGTCTGGATTGATCACTGAGCATCCAGTTCTGAAGACTGTACATTTCCTATTCTAAATAAGAAAACCATCTGACAACTCAATCCTAGCACACCAATAAACACCTGGCATACTGTTCAATAAAAGAATATTGCACACCCAAAAACCTTGGAGTATGAAAATTTCTTGATTTGGCATGGTAGTAATGCTTCCTGATAGGCTTCTCTGAGAAGGCTATTCTATATTTGCACCATCAAGTTAAAGTCTGCTTTGATGGTCAAACTATATGCCACATGTATAGGCCATTCATGAGAAATAATTGCATTAAAGCATGCAATTATTATTATTTGCATTAAATCAATTGTAGGGGACTACAAATTTGATCAAAGCAGAGGTGCTTATGGAGGGGAGGTTAACCATTTCCCTCTGTACTGTTTCCCCATCTTTAACAACCCACAAATCTTTTAATCCCAATAACCATGAGCTGATGATTTCCATCTTCCCAGGCTGGCCTTAAAGAACAGGATGGGGAAAACCATTCGCACTCTGGGTGAAGACCAGATTTAAAGCTTTAGAAGCTATAACCAGTAAATATAATCCATCATATACAAGAAGTATAATCTGCTTTTGAATTACACATCATTCTTAAGCCACATTGAGCTTTTAAGTGTCAGTTTCAATACACAGGAAGTGAATTGTAGCTTGCATTATATGAGATATGTGCTTCCTAAGTCACTTTCTGTTACAGCATGAACACAATAAATTCACAAAAGCATGTTCTGACAGATGGTTCCCTGTTTCCACAACTCCAGGCAATTTAAATCCTGTAAATAGAAGCATGGCTATAAGAAGCAGCATCGTGTGTGCTCGGAATATGTGGATTGCAAAATCTGTCACATTCTTCACAAGAGCCTATGCATAATATGTACCACATCAGGATTTCCTCAGCTGTCAAGGGTCATTCTACTGTACAAACCTATTAAAAATAATGCAAAATGTGTAGTGCTGCCCTCTGAATGCTCATAAAGGGCAACAGCTTCACTTATGGGTACACCGCAGTTAGTATTACTGAACATTCAAACATTCCTAAGTGCTATAATACTAAAGACCTCTATAATTATTTATTGTTTATTTTAGTTCTAACCGTCTGCTATATGCTACATATGTCATAAAAGCCATAGGCCTTGAAAGCTGTTTTTGAAGACAGGTACAGATATGTTGAGTGAGGAAAGGCTAAAGCAATCATTTCCTTATTATTGAACAATAAATATTTCTGTCTGGGTCTTTGGAACACAAGTGGAGGCACCTTGCATGATCAAGGTGAGGAGGGCCCCACTCTCTTTAATCCAACTCGTGAGTGTTTCAACAAGTGGTTCTTGATTTTGCAAGCATCCTTGATTGAATGCTTGCAACATCTCTAGCCCAGCATAAGCTCCCCAACACCAGGGCCAGATTAAGACAATAGTTGACAATGTAAAAATCTAGATCTAGAGGATGTGCTCTCTAGCCCTGAGCCCCTGAAGCCAAGACTGGGGTGGAATGTGAAGTGCAGCAGACAGAAGGCCAAGGCAGAAGGCCAGGCTTCCAGTAATTATGACAGTCGTAGCCAATCCAAATACATTGTAGCATCACATTAAGAATGTAAGAAGAACCCCACTGGGTCAGACCAATGAGCCATCTAGCCCAGCATCCTGTTCACACAGAGGCCAACCAGATTGGATGCCCACAAGCAGGCTTGAGTGGGGGGGGGGAAACACTCTCCTCCACTTGTGAGTCCCAACAACTGGCATTCAGAGATATTCTGCCTCTAACAGTTGAGGTAGGACATAGTCATCATAGCTAGTCCTTACTGTCTGGTACCATTTTCTCTCTGCACAAGGACTGGCCCAAAACATTTTGCTACATGAGACAGAGTGACCAATGTTGCATACCCTTCCTTAATCAAAATATATAGTTCTCAATTTCAGTCTAGGTATTTTGCTATGTGAGACAAAACATCCCACAAGCACCTCTTCACCTCTCTGGCAGTAACAGCAACAACCGTAAAAAATGAAGCAACTTTCACAACACCCAAAATTAGTTGCCCAGCCCAAAGCAGTGAGTCACCTCACTCTTCCTAATGGGGGACTGACCCTGCTCTGGACCGGAAGATAACTCGCTGGGTCAAGCCTATACAATCTAGAGTCACTAGGCTATGCCTCAACTGAACCATTAGGTGAGTCTGTATCATCCATCAAACCATGGTTAAATGCATTTACTTTTTGAACATGAATCTTTTGGAGCTCAAGAGAAATTTGTTTCCAGTGTCAGCATCACAGCTATGCAGTGTTTTCAGCAAAGAGACTTCTAAGCCAACATCCCTTTATAGTTTTCAGCACTAAGTCAAGCCCCTCCACCTAGTTCTACAAATATTGAGTTTAGGATGCATCTGGTATACAATGTGGCCTGTTTTGTTTTATTGCAACAATGATTTTGTGACAGCTTCAGTTTCTTAAAAAAATGTATCAAATCTTGAGCACTCAGGTGAAAAGCAGTCAAGAAGTTCACTGAAGCAGCTTAGTTTTCAAGCCTGAGTTGCCAAGGAAGACAACAGGTCTTTCAGGTCTTTTCTCATTTGGTGAGGGGGAAAAAACACACTGGAAAGGCACTTCTTCCCAGTGCTTATTAAAACTTGTTGACATGGTGTATGTACAATAGATTATGACAGCTTGAAAAGAAACCTGATATGCTGTTGAGGATTTAAAGCTGCAGCACCTAGAAGTCGAATCCAGTAGACAGGTATCTGCATGCATAATGAGCTGTCTACTGGGACAAGATATACTTCATTAATTAAATATTTTGCCAGGCATATAGCATTGTAAGACAAGTGTTTCCAAAGTATTCTTCACTGTTCTACTTTTGAAAAATCCCTAAAGCAGTCTCCAGATGTGCTTAAAATAAACATTACAGGACATAAGAATTAAACTATGGAGAATATAGACACATTTTTGCTGAGTTTGCAGAGAGCCTGGAGCAACAAATCTAAACTATTACTTGCCTTCCTCTTCTCATTGTGTACATGATGTGATGCCAGTGAATTAAAATATTTGTCAGAAAATATGTAAGAAGAGAAAGAAAATTTAGTGGCAGTCTATAAGCACATTAATTGTTTTTCAGCAGGCCACGATAGGATTGAAGAGGCAGACTGAGAGCATAATGCTGTTATAAAACTGAAAGTATTATAACACCTTAGCCCATGCATTTGGTGCAACACAGCACTGCCATACATGAGATTCAGGAGTACTGCTATGCAAAGAACAGGAATACAAAAAAGAAAAAAGAAAAAAAAAGGTTATCATCATGTTGAAAGGTTTAGCTGGCAGATATCCTCCAAGAATTAATTCCTTGATTTTATAGTATTTTGCACAGGAGGTCACCCTTGGACCTCCCTTAGGTGTATAGTGACAAAAGCCAGTACAGCAATACAACTATGCCCTATGAGGAATTATACTCTTACTAAATTAACAGCTAATTTGGAAGAAACCAAAACATGAACACTGCAATGAAAATTCACCAACAGATCCTACATGAAAGGGCAACATCATACATGTATCACACAGAGCTAGAACTGTGGCGATTCAGTAGTAGTAGTAGTAGTAATTTTATTATTTATATGTGAAAACAAGAGATATATTATTAGTCCACAGTGATTGCAAAGCTTCCATCTGCAATATTGCATAACTCACATATGATAGCATTAGTGAACTCCAGTGTCTCTCAAGAGATAACAGTGCAGTAGGGCTTCCACACTATTCCAAAGCAACACCTACAGCCAACATATTAGGGGTACAGAATTGTCTCCTCAGTGGCCTTGGCCTAGACAGAATATTGAGCATTAGAATGTACCATTACAGAAGAAAGAAGAATTACTTTTGTGCTCCATCAGGGCAGTTGAAAAGGTATAGAAAATATACAAGTGTTGCTTGTCTGTTATTAAGGAACTAAGGACCTGGCAACCCTTCAGTCTTTCTGAGTTTATGTAATTGACTGGCATGACTTGGGAAAACATGCCAAAAATACCTCAAGCCTATATAATGTAAAGCATGAATAAATAAAAAATGCCAAAAAGTACATTTTCGGTTTCAGTCATGAAGAGGACATCCTACTTATGCTGTTTTGGTGTATTCTGGATCGGATCATTGTTCTTTACTCCTCACTTTGTTGTCAGGCTATTTGCCACATCACTGCACATTTAAATCAACTTTAAATGCAGAAGAATCTTAGATTTGGGTAGCATATATTTGTTGTTGCTGGCTGATTGAGTTTTAAAACCTAGTCTTTTGAAGCCAGAAGAGGATGAAGATGAGGGTGTTTTAGCTCCTAAAAAGAGAATGTGTAAACAGGGGAAAGGAAGGAAACTGAGCTATTATGGATATACAGCACCACTACTATTAAGGAAGACATATTCTGGATTGCAGTTCATATAATTTTTTGAAATGTGTTACTATTTCTTCCCCTCACTGATCAATATCCAGTTTGATCTTCCTGAATAATCTCTTCAATATGCTTTTTCATTCCCCACTGTTGAGTTCGAAAATATTTCTGTCAGAAAATTGATTTTTACAGCTGGTTTTTAAGGTATTACTATCAGCTCACTTTTCTCGCATCAGCACTGTACAACAGACATAGATGCAATGCCATCATCAAATTGTGAGTTCAAAATAAAGTTCAAATTGTCTTGAACTCTATTGCCACGTGTGCAAAACTGGTTGCTGTTGTTCATTCACTCACACCGTATTCAGTCCTAGACTTACAGTCATTCCTTCCGATTGGCTCTTATATCTTTACTTTTTTAAAACTTTCCTATAATCCATTAGTCTCTAGCTGCATATGTACCATACATTTAAAGCACATGACTCTCCCCTAAACAGTTCTCATAACTTTGGTTTAAGCCTCATAGAGCTACATTTCCCAGCATCCTTGAGAAACTACAGTTTCCAAGATTATTCAGGACAGGAAGCAATGTTTTTAAGTATATGGTGTGCACGTGGCTTCTCTTTCGATTTTCATTTGTACCAACTTTTTGCTGTGCAGGAGAATTGAGTATACTAACAAAGCTCTAGGAAGATCCCTTTTAACAACAGTGCATCTCCCTACAAAAAACAACAACAGTCCAGGGCATCTGTGTGATTGCAAGAATAGAATTGTTCTGTATTGCAATTATTCAAATTCACAGCATATGGCTATTTATTTACTTAACCAGTGAATAAAAAAATACTCTCTAGGCGACTCTCTTTTCCATTGCTATTATAGATGCTGGAATAAATGCCTACAAATGGACTTACAAATTTATGTTAATACATCTAAGCATCATTGTAATATTTCAAATTCACAGTACATGTAAGTATAATTCCATTTTATAATTCAGCAGCTTGCTCAGTGTTATTGTTCTCTAAAAAGAAAGCAGGTTATGGCAACACGCTTTAACCATGATTGCAGTTATCTGATGACTTCTATCTTTCTACAGTAAGCGCCTTACAAAAATCTACTTATTGCCAGTTGAACTGTTACCCTGGCAAGCCCTTTCTTATCTTTTGAATTGCTTAATAGCGATGTGATAACTGCTTGATGTACCTTTCAGCTTCCACACTTAGCAGCAAAAGAATTATTATGACATAGAATTTCATTAAGCACCTTTTGCATGTAGGATAAAGGAAAACCAGGACATTCTGGGATCAAATCAGAAACTGGGACAGTTTCTGTAATTCCAGGACTGTCCATGGAAAATCAGGACACTTGGAGGGTATAGAAATACCAGACACTTTGTTGAGACCCTTTGCATTCCAAGCATATGCTCTGCCACTGAGCTATGGCTTTTCCCCCTGAACATCCTCTTTGGCCCTCCCACAGCTTGATCTCATGCAGAATCCCTGCTCCCATAACTATGCCCTGTCCCTCTACGCACAGTAATTTCTTAGGTTCCTTTTGTTTTCCTGAAATAACATAATGCTGTTGATCAAACACATTAAAATTCACCTCTACATTTCCTCAGCTGCAGAATTTGCAGGTGGAGCAATGACCTGTTTGGCTTGCACAGCTAGCTGCTGGCACCAGACGGGTGGCATAGTTAAGACTTTTTGTAGATTGCTTCTCATGCAGACACATTTAAACCTAAACAAACACTGGAATTTTAACTTCAGTCACTAAGTAGCACAACAGAAAGTTACAATGGAACACAATATAATGGCAAACTTGTTAATTAAAGATATTCATTAAGATTAACTGTTTTGTAAATGTATGTGAATAAAAAATAGGGAATAATGAAGCACAATTAGCACTTGCTTTTTCAGTCCCAAAGCATGACCGTGTCCTAGCAGCTAATCACTCTTGCGATTGCAAGGGCAGCACTAATCTTTGGTTGCTGAGTTGTGCAAAATGTCCTCAGAGTCTTCAGTGGTACCTTTCAGAGACCTTTAATATAACTGTCACATATATAGCACTTCTTGGTTTTGTTATTATATTTTGACACTCAGATCTCTCTGTTTTTCAATTAGAGCAATAGCCAGATTGGGAAGTTCAACAACTTGCCCAATGTCACAGAAAAACACAGAAAATTGTGTCACTGTTCTCTATTAGAGAGGCACAATGTGCAAATCCAAGAAACATCAGTGTGTTCGTGTGTGCGCACATGTGTGTGTGTGCTTATGCATGACTCACATACCTTGGATACATACCTACAATTTCTATTTGATGATTCATATGGTAGGAACAGAAGAAGAGCCCCTTTGGATAAGACCAAAGGTCCATCAAGCCCAGCATTCTGCTCCCATTGTGGCCAATTATGTAGATGCCCTTAAGAAGTCCTCAAGCAGGACATGGACACAACACTCCCTACTCACATTTCCCAGTAACTGGTATTCAGAGCCATATCACCTCTGATAGCCTTATCCTCCATGAATATTGTCTAATCCCCTTTTTAAAGCAATCCAGGTTGGTGTCCATAATTAAATCTTGGGATAGTGAATTCCAGTTTGACAATGTACCGTGTGAATAAGTACTTCCTTTTCACTGTTCTGACTTTTCCAGGGGGAGACTTTTCTCTCCCTCTACTTTATTCACATTATGCTTAATTTTATACACCTCTATCATGTCACCTTTCCTTGCCTTTTTGCATAATGGTTAGTGTTGAACTATGACCTGGGAGACAGGGTTCAAATCTCCACTCACCCATGAAGCTCACTGGGTGACCTTGGGCCACTCACCATCTCTTAGCTTACCCTACCTCACAGAGTTGTTGTGAGGATGAAATGGGGGGGGGGGAGAGGAGATCTATGTGCACTACTTGAGCTCCTTGGAAGATAAAGGTGGTATATAAATGTAATAAATTAAATTGTTGTTAGTATGTCTTGAGGGACAATGGAGTGCACCCCTGGGGGTGATCTTTAGCACTACATTGCAACATATGGCAAGCAGGTTTTCCACAGATTAAAGCTTGTTCTGATCGATTGTTAAAGAGCAGGTTTTCTTGGCTAATTTGAGTTGCAGCAGCCGGCGGGAACTCAAGCCAGCTGCCCAGGTGGCCAGGGGAAATTCCCCTACCAGCTGCCCTACCATGTGCACTCTGTTCTCACTGCCTGGGGATGGTGACGGAGCGTGAGAGGCCACAACAGGCATCTAACCCAGAATGTGGTAAGCGTCCATTGTTTAACCATTGTTTCAAACCTGAACACATTTGCTCAGGCAGCACTGAAATCAGCAGCACTCAAGAATATGTGTGTTAGGATTTGGACCCATGTTAGGAATGATGTTGCTTTGTTCAAAGATGTCTCTCTGTATGATACACACACACACACACACATCTTTAAATTGTGAGTCTGCTGGCAGATAGAAGCATCTCCTGCCCCAGCCCCAGCATCTACATCCTTCATATGCTAAGTCAATTTTTTACAAGGAAGTCCCATTGAGTTCAATCTAATTGACCTCTAAGTTAGGAAGTTTAAAGCTGCAGCTTTTTTCTTTTTTTTTAGCTATTGTTTTCCTACATATGTCCTATTCAGCTGAAGGGCTGATGTGCATAAATAAGTCATTAGTTCATGAGCATGTATCTCCTTTACACCTAGAAGGATATCTGTGAGATATAGATATAGATATAGATATAGATATAGATATGGAAGTACATGGGAGGTTAAGGCTTACAGAGGATATTCCTGATCACAAACATCATAGCTCCTCTTCAATATTTTGGTACTGAAATACTAAATATTTTCTTATACATTGGAGAGCAACAACCTTCATGCCTGGTGGGGATGATATAATGACAGGTTTTTGCATGTAAAAATAATTGGTTCAGTTCAGCTGTTGGCCCATTGCCTGTGGTCAGTTTTTGATTTGTGAGGAAATGCAATTAAGTGGCATGTTTAACAAAACAAACAATATCCGGAGCTTCAGGATCTTGGAGGGGGGGAAATAGGAAATGCTGATGTACTGCAGAAGAACAGATTTGCTTTGAATATTAGGAGTGGAAATCTTAGTTAAAAGAAAAATATGGCAATGGAATGTGCTGCCTAGAAGCCAAAAGAGTTAGTTGGGAATCTTTCTGGGGATTTAGGTACCAGGCTTCATGAAGGACCAGGGGTACTTGAGGCTACTAGCTACAATGGCTATGTTCTACCTCCATCATTGGAGGCGGTATGCCTGTGAATACCAACTGTTGGAATTTGAGACCTGATTTTGGACTTCCCAAATAAATCTTGCTGGCCACTGTGAGAAAAGGACACTGGACCAGAGATGGGCCTTTGGCCTAATCCAGCAGGGCTTTTGTGATGTTTCCTCTGTTTCCTCTTAATTTTATGATTCTCTAACAGTACAATCCTATGCAAGCCCCATTCAGGGGACGCAGGTGGCGCTGTGGGTTAAAGCCTCAGTGCCTAGGACTTGCCGATCGAAGGTCGGCGGTTCGAATCCCTGCGGCAGGGTGCACTCCCGCTGCTCGGTCCCAGCGCCTGCCAACCTAGCAGTTCGAAAGCACGTCAAAGTGCAAGTAGATAAATAGGGACCGCTTACCAGCGGGAAGGTAAACGGCGTTTCCGTGTGCAGCTCTGGCTCGCCAGAGCAGCGATGTCACGCTGGCCACGTGACCCGGAAGTGTCTCCGGACAGCGTTGGCCCCTGGCCTCTTGAGTGAGATGGGCGCACAACCCCAGAGTCTGTCAAGACTGGCCCGTACGGGCAGGGGTACCTTTACCTTTACCTTTAACAGTACAATCCTATGCAAGCCCCATTCAGTCTAATGCGGAAACACCATGAAATGTGCTATGCTCAGCTTGGGTTTAGGAGTACAGTAATGCTGCAGAGACAGACCTGCTGCATGCTTACTGCTCAACCTAGGTAAAGGTAAAGGTACCCCTGCCCGTACGGGCCAGTCTTGACAGACTCTGGGGTTGTGCGCCCATCTCACTTAAGAGGCCAGGGGCCAGCGCTGTCCGGAGACACTTCCGGGTCACGTGTCCAGCGTGACAAAGCTGCATCTGGCGAGCCAGAGCTGCACACGGAAACGCCGTTTACCTTCCCGCTGGTAAACGGTCCCTATTTATCTACTTGCACCCGGAGGTGCTTTCGAACTGCTAGGTTGGCAGGCGCTGGGACCGAGCAGCGGGAGCGCACCCCGCCGCAGGGATTCGAACCGCCAACCTTTTAATCGGCAAGTCCTAGGCGCTGAGGCTTTAACCCACAGCGCCACCTGCGTCCCTACCCATTTATAAATAAGAAGATTATTACAACTTCCTGACACAGCCCTGCTTGCTCAGGGGTATTTCCATGTTGCTACAGATGGTGGTTTTATGGTGTTACTGAGCTTTTACTTGTTGTATTGTATGTGCATAGAGCTAGTTCCTGCGTCAAGAAAAAGTCCCTGAAATGGCAGAGTATGCCTTAGAGCCTGAAGCCATCCAGTGAAAGTTCAACATAGACAAAAGAAAATACTTCTTCATACAGCACACAGTTAAACTAGGAAATTCACTCCCACTAAACGTATTGATAGCTGCAAACTGGGATGGCTTCAAAAGGGGATCAGATAGAATCATGGAAGAAGCTATCAATGACGACTAGCCATGATGGCTCTGATCTGTATCCACTGGAGACAGTATGCCTCTGAATACCAGTTGCTGTGGGAATGGAATGCTAGACTAGATGGATCTTTGGCCCGACCCACGGGGCTCTTTCTTGTCTTTAGGGCAGGTATGTTTATATAAATATGCTGTGATGGCTTTGCTAAAAAAGAAAAGAAAAGAAAGTGGTCATCTTTCACAGGAGTATAAAATCACAGAACTGTTGAGTTGGAAAGAACCCCAAGGGTCATCATGTCCTCCAACCCCCTGAAGTGCAGGAATCACAACTGAAGATTGGTGGAAACAATTATTTGTGCAACCTAAGTTTGATTGTTTAAGTGAAAATTCAATTGAATCCAGTTGGATTTCAAAGTAACCATATCTGTAGTTTTTTTTTATGAGTCAGCAGCCATAGAAAGCAGAACTTGGTGACAGAAAGAAAATCTAACTTTATACTGTAATACAATATATTCTGGTTGCATTTCTCTCCTGGGATGCATTTCTGCTGTGAGATATATTTCAGGGGCTATTATTGAAGGCTGTGATTCAAAATCAGTTATACCATTTGGGGCCTTTTAAACACAGGTATAACCTATCCCTAGAGCAAGCCATACTCTTAAGTCACCATGAAATAAATGTCCTTAATATTCTGGATCACCACAAGATAAATTTCCATAACAGCCCAATTTTCTGCTAATGGTTTTTTCTCCCTAGTGAAGTGACTTTTCTTGCTGTAAATTCTTAATCAATGCTCTTTGGGGCATTCTTCTTTAGGGTATCCTGTAAGATTTGTTCCAGTTAGTGATGCAATGTATAAGGATTCTTCGCCTTTGTGTGTGATGGTGTCCTATTCACAAAAGTTTTCTTGAACCAGCAGGGGCTTCCATGAACAGAAGAGGGTCCAAGAACAGATTTCCCCCTTCTTTCTACAACTCCCTTGTTAGGGGAATTGTTGGAATAAGCAACATTATTCAGTTAACACCCACTGTACTGAGAAACACAAACCACTAGGGATTAACAAATGTATCTGGGAGCAGGGCAGGGGCTTTCTAGAGTTTAGTTTCAGTTTTCTCTTTCCTTCCTTACTTTTGTTTGTAACTTGCAATGGCTGATCACAGGAATGAGTGAGGATTGCCTCCCTCCCCATTCCATTCATGGAAACCTCCAGTGGTTTCAGAGAGTCTTCTGCAAGCACAGCGGTCTCTACTCTTGGTCTCTACACAATTATCCACATAACTGCTGCAGCAAATAATTCAGCTTCATTTCTAAAACTGTTAATACTGACCTTATACGATGCAAATATTTGTTGTTTTGAATTTACTTACAGGAAAATGTAGATTCAGCAAATGATGTGCACATGAGTGGTTCTGGTCCAGATCCATGCATGCAGATTTATTATATGACTGGGATAAACCATGCATCCAAACCATATATCAAAGTTGTGAAATGTTCTACAAATGCTTTAAAAATGTGGTACTGAAAACACTGAGATTTAACATACAGAGGAGGATGCCTGGGAAACCATTTACTCTAGTTGGACCTGCCTACCAGCTTGCATCTGTACCATGAAGAGAGACATCTCAGTCAGATGACATGTGAACTGACCTAATGCTCCTGGTCTAGTTATTGATCAGGGAGAGCGCTGGAGCATGCATGTCAGTGAAACATAGCTTTTGGCATTGAAAGATAGTAAGCATAATGCTATTTATAGCAAAAAAACAGAAAGACTTGTCTGATTATCTGCTTTGCTTTTGCCTACTTATAAAGAGCAAATGATGGAGATATGCACCATAGATCAGACATTTTGACTGACACTTTGCTAGAATGTTACATGGTAGCTTCCACAATGCTGCCCAATTAAACACCAGCCAGCTCTGTGGAGGTTGTACACACAGCTCATCATCACTCCCAGGCCGGGCATCTGGTTGAGATATGAATCCAGAATAACTAGGTCAGATTATCCTATAGTACTGAAGACAGTGCAGATGAGATCTTGTTCTTAGTATTACAAATTCCAATTTTTTAAACACACTGGGATTTTTGCAAGCATGATAGATTGCCCACTGTCGAGGTATTGAAATAAGCGCTCACCTCCCCTTTTGCAAAGGTGGGCACCATTTATTGCCCCGGCATCAGCACCTCCAATCCTCTGCGAGACGTCTCAGATGTGGCCTGCCTTCCTGGCACTGTGGAGCGTTGGGGGTTCCTGCCAAACCCCCTGTTCAAAACTCGCCTATCTGTGGCCCCGTTGGGGGCGGGGCAGCACCAAGAGGTGGGCCGCAGGTGAGCAGGCTTCACTCCGGTCCGCCCCAGGGGCTTACATTTGGGGAAGAGCCTGCACTGAGCGCACATACAATTGGAGCCAGCTTCTCCAACTTGGGTTGTCCTGGGCTCAATTTTTTATCAAACAACACAGTTTGAAAGAGACACCTTGGGCTACTCTGGGGTAGCTAAGTTTATGGTTTCTAGCTTTTATAGGCAGGTCTTAAAATCAGTAATAGGCTCTAAAGAATTCTTAAGAGAGTAATGGGGAAGCGAATTGGATCTAACAGTTGATATACAGGACTGGAACTTGCTGTGGTGCCAGTTGATAGCATTTGGAGTTTATATGCTTCAGCAGAAGCTGGAACTGTGCACTGAAATCCCTGCTAGGAGGAGCTCACTTTACCCTTATACAATTACACCAAGACTTTGAGTACAGAAAATAAAAAAGCTACCTTTATTATAGGACATACCCATGAGAGAGAAAAAATCCTAGTTCTAGCTAACACAGTGGAGATGCAAAGAACTTGTTTGCTCTTTCATCACTGCAGGAAAAGGGGGAAAAGAAAAGATGGTGCAGCAATAAAACTGCTAGCACAAACCAGTATGGTTGCAAATTGGGTGGGGGACCACATGATGAGATTGCTTCATTGCAGGGGGTTGGACTAGATGACTCTCAGGGATCCTTCAAACTCTATCATTCTATGATACTGTCTCTCTTTTGCAAGGTGACATAGAGCCCTCATACCTCCTTCCTAGAGGCTATAAGGAGGGTGTCACCATGCTTACTGGGCATCCAAGGTACCAGGCTTTCAGAAGGAGGCGCAAGGTCTCCGGAAGCAGCCCAGAGCTCTTGTGCTGTCTTCCCAAAGCCAAGTAAGTGAGACAGAAATAAATAAATGGAGTACAGAGAGCAGTGGGTTTCATTGGTCTGGCATTAGTTTTATTTATTTCCCCTCCCGCCACCTGTGTAAGGTTGCAATCACGATTGCATAAGCAAAGTGAGTGCAAATTGTGGGCTTACTGTATCTACTAAATTGAAAGATCAATTCCTAATATTGATACATAAATGATGTATCTTACACCGAGGGAAATGTCCCTAATGTATGCTACTCTACTTCAGGTTGGCAGGGATGCCAATCAATTTGGACATATGTAGTAATATGGGGGGCGTGCCCCCAAGTATGGGCTTGTTGAATGCTGGTGTTTCCGGAAGTCACTTCCATCATGAGTCCTAGGACCACCCCTCTCCACAGCTGGCACTTTTAAATTGATATATAGGCCTTTATTTAGATTTGAAGCATGGTGAGCCATTAAGACATCTAACCGCAGCAGCAAAGTCAGTGATAGCATGTAACTTGAAAAACTTTCAGAAAGTGAATTTCGATCACTGGTACCAAAGGGAATGGCAAATGACTTTGCAATTGTTAATAGTTGCCCATGGGTAGAAAAAGAAAGATCCTTTTGAATTGGTCTGGTCCATCTTTATTAACTTAATTAGCATAGCAGAACATGGGGTGATTTGGGCGTGGTTTGGTGTGGTTTTGATGTACTTTTTTGCTTTGTGAGCCGCCTAGGACCAGCTATATAACAAGGTATTTCCAAAATGGTGGGAAGTGGGAGGCAATAGGAGCTGTGGTTTACTAGGGATCATAAAATAGTGTCTGCCCCTGATAAACAGGACAGTTGAAGCATATGAGATGAAGCACTTAAACAAAAAACCAAAGATAGATTTGATAAGTGCTATAAAAGAAGATTCTGGTACAAAATGAGAAACAATTGCTTTTCCATTCTGTCATTCCTGGCCCTTGACTCAGTCATACAGAATTCAAAGCAGTGTAGATGCTTATTAAGTAAACCATAGGTTATAGTTCTGTGCATGCAGCAAAACAATCAAGTTCTCCTTATGACATGAACATTTCTTGCCTGAGATACTGGCTGCTGTGTGTGTGTGTGTGAGAGAGAGAGAGAGAGAGAGATTGCCAAAGTGGGAACTGGGCAGGCCTAAAAGATAAAGCCAGGGGAGAAGAAAACCCTGCTGAGATGAAATAGGCTTGGGAAGCTGTGAATGAAGAAGAATGGAAATAGCTTTTTGAATGTGTTTACAAAACCACTGTGAATGTTTTGGCAAACTGAAACACAACAGAAGGACTGAAAAATGAATGCAGTTAATGCTGCTGTAGAAAACTTACCCTCTGAACTCGGGGCTGACCCAACCTTTAGGTGAGGCAGCTGGTCCAGGGGGCAGGTGCTGAGGACCAAGGAGCAGCATCTGGGTGGAACTGGAGGGCACTGGTGTGTGTACCATGTTGCCAATCGTCATACTTCGCCTGCTGTCTTCTGGTGCAGACAGGACCCTGCAATATTTAAAGTGTTGAAGTAAGGTTCCGCTGCAAGTGTTGAGATTTCCATTCCTCCCATGCTGCAGATGTGTGTGGGATTGTTACATGTCACATGTCCGTTTACATTCCAGCACTGATTATTGGAGTCTTGTGAGAGGAAATTGATATACGCTGTTTCCGCTCTGTATTGCTGCTGTTTTTGCAGTTCTCTCTCTCTGAGAAAGAAAGACAGAGAGAGAGGCCATGTTTCTCTTTGTTCTGTTACGTTTGATTTAATTTGGCTTAGATGTTACTCCTCAAGACTAAGCTTCTGTTTGAACTCTGCTTGTCGTGTGCTCATGTACTTGGATATGGGCCACATCAGCGTGAGAGGAGACCGGAGTGATGAATCCCGGGCAACACTGTGTTGGGAGGGAGGCACCAGCCTTGGCGTTATCCCCCAACAGCAAGCCCAGTCAGCTTTTCTACATGGAATGGGGAATGGGATCGTGCTGTTCTTGGCTTCCAGTGGCAAAACCTCTTTGGCTAACCCTGTTAGGACTCTATACATGGGTTACATTTTGATCTTGCATTTGGAGCAGTAATATTTGTACTCAATATGGGCCAGCACCATTTTCAACATGTGCAGACCTTCCCAAACTTAAAAAATTAACATACTGCCTATAATATATAGTTTATGTTCATAGTCTACTTTAACCCCCCACATACACAACGAATCAACCATTCACAATGAAATAGCCTTTCTTATTGCTCAAGGACTCACTACATATCATATCCCTGTACATTAAAGAGGTTCCTTGCCAGAACATAGACTAATATTTGGCCATGCAGTTAGTTTGATTTCTGATTAAAATGCAAGTGATGCCATTTCTGGCTATAATTACCTCCCCCACCCCCCAAAAATAACATTTTGTTTATTAATTGCAAGTGCATCCTGCCAAATAGGATGGTTTTAACACTTCAACAATCTTATGAAGTGGATTAGGCCAAGATACAGTAATCTACAAACCAGCAGACTTCCAGCCAATTATTTTCCAGTGGTGCCAAAATCATCTCTCACTGCTGCCAAAAGCTAATGCAAGTGAGAAATACCATGAGATACTATCAAGAATTTCATGACGTAGGCAAATATATTTGTTTTTGTTAGGCTGGCAATACAGTACTTTTGTACAGAAATAAGAAGTGCTTTTGCAGTCAATCAGATCCAACATATTCCAGTATCTTCCATTTCACTAAACATAGTCTCAATACCACTCCTTTCCCAACTCTCATCCTTTCCTTTCCTTGCCTGTCCTCTTTTAACTTCATGTGGATAAGAACTGTCGTTTCAATGTCCAATATCCCTTTCAGCTCCAGTAATGTGTCACTCAACTGATAAGGATCTTTCCAGTAAATTCAGTAATATAGTTCCATGTTGTGCAGGTCCGTTTAAATAGACTACAAGTAATCATCCAAAGAAAATGGAGATAACAAAGATCTATTTTACCTGCCTTTACTGGGGGAACCCATCTACCGGAATTTGAATATCCTAGTAATCTCTTTAAAATTGTGTTCACAGAACTAGTAAAAGTTTTTAATTCTTTTTTCTTTCTCAATATACTTCGTAAATTACTTTTTGAAATCCAATGGCCCATCACAGAATCATAACAACTCAAGAATGTATGAATTAATGATAATGATAATGATGATGATGATTAGTATGAAATTTGACAAGGAAAATCCTACAATAGATTTGTACAGCAAAGAGGTATTAAAGTTGTTAACCATTTGTCATTCTTATTTCAAAATCTGCCTTAATTATGGAATCTTTGGCAACTTCTCTATAAAAATATATCCAAAGAACAATCTGATAAGCTGCATGTTCCATATTGCTAAGGGATTAAGAACCACTGCTGCAATCTTAAATAATCTTTAATAATTCAGAGCAGTAAGGAGATGCAATAACAGTAAAACCCATATTTGGAATCTAAAGCTGGAAAGGATTTGAGAAACTCAAGTTTATAATAATCTAAATGGATGATAAACTCCCTTAAGAGGTCCTATAAAGAGAGGTGGTGGGCAAGCAGCCATTCCAAACAATGAGTCATCCTTTTTAAGGAGACACAATTAGCAAATACATTGCTTGCAAGAAATTTTTTAACCTGACTATAAGTAACATTCCATTGAGACATTAAATAATGTTTGCTTAGAATTAAGAGGCACAAGTTGTTTGTTTTTGTAAAAAAAAATGAACCCAAGAAAATCCCTTTAGGAATAAACACCTAAAATGGAAATGTGGAAGGTATGTTACAAGGAGAGAGAGGCATTCAACAGGATTTTATTTTTGGGACCTTCTTCCTAATTTTGAGCTATGTGGAGTTAAAAGAGACAACCCAGCGATCGGGCTGTCAGTGTGCAAAGGAGAGCTGTCAAACTGCTGATACTGTTATTGGAGCTTAACTGATACACAGACTGAGACATTAACGTTTAAACATTGTTGCTGGGACCCTTCTTGACACCTTGTGGCTTCTCTTTAAGACAAAGAAAGCCTGTGGAAACTTCCTTTTGTGCTCTGGAACTTAACATAGGGAATATAAGAACTTCAATGGCGGACAAGAGTTCTCTCCCTCCTTGAAACTTTGAAATACCCCCACCTAGAGGATTGTGGAGATATAGAGGCCTGGGAACTGTACTTTATTGTGATTTTCTGTGGTTAAATTGTTTACACTCTGGACTTTGTCTAACTTATGAAACAAAAGAAAATTTGACCTTGAACAGAGGCAGGTGTGGAATGAGTGGCACAGGGAGAACAAGAGCAGCTAAAGCTAAAGAGAAAGAAAAGAAACCAGGGCAACTTGTTCAAACAACCCTATCTCATCAACGAAGATCATCCGTCCCAACTGTGCTGACAGCACAGGAGGTGGAATTTGAAGAGCCTGCTGCAGAGCCTGCTGCAGAAGATATGGCAACTGGAGGATCTGAAATAGTCCTGAAGCAAATCTTGGAACAACTTGGAATTTTAAATCAAAAAGTGGACAACCAATCATCAAAAATTGACCAAGCTACATCCTCTATCACTAAATTATCTGAGCAGGTTTCCCATCATACCCAGGCAATTGAAAAATTACAAGGGGCAACGACTGAAAATTATAAGCTTGCGGTGGAAGCTTGCCAAAAAGCAGAACAGGCGAACAAAAAGGTTGATGAGATTAGGGGGGAAGTAAGGCCTCTGAAAAGACAGGTAGAGGAACAACAAGCCTACCTGTCATTGGTTGGATTGAAAAGTAAGGAAAATAATCTCAGATTAAGGGCTATCCCAGAATTGGAGGAAGGAAACTTACAGGGATTTTTAACACTTTTGTTCTCCAAATTCTGGGGGATAGAGGAAGATAAGGACTTTAAAATTGTGACTGCCTTTAGACTGGGAAAATTGATAAAGAAGGACAAGTCCAGAGACTGTTTGGTTATTTTGAGATCGAGAGAGGAAAGAGACAAGATACTAGGCCTACACTTCAAAAAATCCTTGGAGATAGAAGGAAAAAAGGCTGAAATTTACAGAGACATACCTAAACACCTTTTGGACCTTAGGACTACTTATATAGATTTGACCAAATTGTTGAGATATAACACAATCCCTTATAGGTGGGAGTTTCCGCAAGGACTATCATTTACTTACAAAGGAAGGAAAGTAAGAATTAAAACACCGGAGGACCAACAGAAGTTCCTACACGACCACGAGGAGGACCTCCAGAAAGGAGCTGCAGCTTCTTGGCCTCCACCACCACCGGGACCATCTCCAAAGCCTACACCGCCTGGATCTGGACCAACATTACCACCTCCGGGATCGGAGGGAAGCCTAGACACCCCATTGTAGACCCACCAATTAGACCAGGATGTCGCTGCAGCTTCTTAGTTGGAATATAAATGGCGGAAATTCTCCGGAAAAAAGAAGAAAAGTATTTCATATTTTGAAAAAAGAACATTTGGACATTATTTGCCTGCAAGAAACGCATGTGACAAGGCTCCACAGAAAAGTGTTAATTAATAAAAGACTAGGCCAAGAATTTATCTCTTCGGATAAAGTGAAGAAAAGAGGTGTGGTGATATATGCAAAGGAGAGCCTGTCACCGAAATTCTTATTTAAAGATGAACACGGCAGAATTTTGGCGATTGAAATTCAGACACAAGGAGAAAAATTTTTGATATTAGGAATATACGCCCCAAATGAAGGAAAATCGGAATTTTTCAGGAAGCTGCATGAGATTATGCTGGACTACTTAGACTATAACAACATCATCATGATGGGTGACATGAATGGGGTTGTGTCTGTAAATATGGATAAGTCGCAAAGTGCTAACATAACGAAAGATGGCAGACTACCTAAAACTTTTTTTGAAATGACTGACAATGTGGACTTAATTGACATATGGAGGGTTAAGAACCCCCTAGGAAAAGAAGGGACTTTCTTTTCTGAAGCTCATCTGACATGGACACGAATCGACCAAATATGGATAACTAGAGGACTGGCACCCAAGACTAGAAAGGTGGAAATCTGCCCAAAAACCTGCTCCGACCATAATGCTTTGAAAATGGAATTGAGACTAAATACAACCGGATCCTTCAGATGGAAAATGAATGACACCTTATTAAGGGACGAGAAGATTGTTAAGAAGGCCCAAAAAACTTTAAAGGACTATTTTGAGATAAATTTAAATACTACTGTGGAAAAAAGAATAATCTGGGACGCAAGTAAAGCAGTCATGAGAGGGTTTCTAATACAACAAAATACGATCAAGAAAAAATTCTGGAATGAAAAGAAGGAGAAGATATTGGAAAAAATAAGAGATGGAGAGAAAAAATTAAGATCTAGGCCAAAGTCGAAGGAGGTGCTGAGAGAAGTGAAATTCTTCCAAGCACAATATTTGAAACTGATAAATCAAGAGGTGGAATGGAAAATTAAACAAATGAAACAAAGATCCTTTGAATCAGCAAATAAGTGTGGGAAACTGCTAGCATGGCAGTTGAAAAAGAGACAAAAACTTAATACTGTTACAAATCTAGAGATTGAAGGGAGAATGGTTCAGAAACCCGAGGAAATTAGAAAGTGCTTCCAGAGATATTTCAAAGAACTTTATTCACAAGGGCCACAGAAAGATTCGGAGGTGGACCAATTTCTTAAAACCAACGGATTACAGAAAATACCTCAGGAAATGAGAACAACCCTGAATAGTAATATCACACAGCAAGAAATTGAAAGTGCCATTCAGAACCTCCAATTAGGCAAATCTCCAGGCCCCGACGGACTTACCTCCAAATACTATAAGGTTTTGAAAGACTATTTGATACAGCCTTTGTTGGAGGTTTGTAACCAGATTATGGAGGGGAGGAAGGCACCGGAAACGTGGAAAGAAGCCTTCATCACATTGATACCCAAACTAGAAACTGAAAAGACTCAGCTGAAGAACTACCGCCCCATCTCACTCCTAAATGTGGATTACAAGATTTTTGCAGACATTTTGGCAAGTAGGTTTAAAAAAGTGCTTAATGAAGTGATCCATAAAGACCAGGCTGGCTTTCTCCCTGGTAGGCATTTGTTTGGCAACACAAGAAACATTATCGACATTTTGGAACTTTTACAAACAAATCTAAACACTAGAGTGGTGTTAATTTTTATTGATGCGGAGAAAGCCTTTGATAATATTTCCTGGATGTTTATGAAGAAAAATTTGGAAGGGATGGGAGTGGGGCGGGGGTTTGAAAATGGAATAGAAGCAATATATTCAGAACAAAAAGCGAAATTGATAGTAAACAATGTGGTGACAGAGGAGTTTAAAATTGAAAAAGGGACACGGCAGGGGTGCCCCCTATCCCCCCTATTGTTTATTTCAGTTCTGGAGGTGCTATTGAACATGATTAGAAAGGACTGGTTGGTACAGGGAATTGAGGTCGGAGTGAAACAATATAAATTGAAAGCATTTGCAGATGACCTGGTATTAACATTGCAGGAGCCTGTCTCTAGTACTAAAAGAGTGTTAGAATTAATTTCGGACTTTGGTCGGGTGGCGGGATTTAAGCTGAACAAGCAAAAAACTAAGGTTATAGCAAAAAATTTGACAAGTACAGAAACAGATGAGTTTGTGAAGGAAACAGAATTAAATGTGGTTAAAAAAGTAAAATACCTAGGGGTGTATCTGACCTCCAAAAATTTGAATTTGTTTAAGGATAACTACGAGAAATGTTGGTTAGAAATCAAAAGAGATTTGGAAACATGGTCAAGATTGAAACTTTCCTTGTTGGGCCGAATAGCAGCTATAAAGATGAATGTATTGCCAAAAATGCTATTTTTGTTTCAGACCCTACAGGTCGTGGACAAGGTGGAATGTTTTGGAAAGTGGCAGAGGGATATTTCTAAGTTTGTTTGGCAGGGCAAAAAGCCCCGAATAAAGTTTAAGATACTAACTGATGCGAAAGAAAGAGGGGGATTTGCCTTGCCAGACTTGAGGTTATATTACGAAGCTGCAGCCTTCTGCTGGTTGAAAGATTGGATTTTACTGGAAAACACTGATGTCCTAGATCTGGAAGGGTTTGACAATGCTTTTGGGTGGCATGCATATTTGTGGTATGACAAGGTTAAAGTGCACAAATTGTTTAAAAACCACATTGTCAGGAGAGCAATTTTAATGGTCTGGACAAAATATAAAGACTTATTGGAGAGTAAGACTCCGAGGTGGCTCTCACCGGTGGAGGCCAAGGCACGTAAGAGACCTAATATGGAAGTCAATTGGCCTAAATATGGGGAAATCATTGAAAAGATTGGAGACAATTGGAGGTTGCAGAGCTTGGAAAAACTAAAAAACAAGGTGCGAGATTGGTTGCATTATGCACAAATTCAAGAGGTCTTCAAAGTAGATAAGAAGGTTGGATTCCAGGTGGAAAAATCGAAACTAGAGACAGAATTGTTAGAACCAAAAAGTAAACCACTTTCGAGAATGTATAACCTGCTGCTTAAATGGAATACTCAGGATGAGACAGTCAAATCCGCCATGATAAAGTGGGCGCAGGATTTGGGGCATAACATTATGTTTGAAGACTGGGAAAGGTTATGGAACACCGGAATGAAATTTACGGCATGTAGTGCCTTGAAGGAAAACATTATGAAAATGATATACCGGTGGTACATGACCCCAGTCAAGCTTGCTAAGATATATCACCTGTCTGATAATAAATGCTGGAAATGTAAAGAGGCGGAAGGGACATTCTTTCACCTCTGGTGGACCTGCCCAAAAGTGAAGGCCTTCTGGGAAATGATCCATAATGAACTAAAAAAGGTACTGAGATTTACCTTACCTAAGAAACCAGAGGCCTTCCTTCTGGGCATGGTGGACCGGAGAGTGTTTAAGAAGGACAGAACTTTTTTTATGTATGCTACTACAGCAGCAAGGATTCTGATTGCAAAATATTGGAAGACACAAGATTTACCCACACTGGAGGAATGGCACACGCAGTTGATGGACTATATGGAATTGGCCGAAATGACTGGCAGAATCCGAGACTTGGGAGAAGAAACATTCGAGGAGGATTGGAGAAAATTTAAAGACTATTTGGAAAAACATTATAAGTTGTATGAATGTTAAAAAACGCACCCTCTAGGAAATTCTAGCTTCAGTAATGTTAAATTAAAGAAATGGAAATTAAGGTACAAGGAGTCAGAGATAGAATAATGAAACAACTTTATTGTGTTAAAATGAAAATGTACATGATTTGGGTTATAATATATTTGAAATTGGGTAACATGATAAAAAGGAAGATATAATAAGTATTGAAACAAGTTAACAAATTGCAGACGTTATGCATCACAGAGAATGCAGGGTTGGGAGGACGTGGGGAAGTCCAACAGATTTGGAAAAAGGAGTAAGAAAAATTTGTAACCTTTCTTTTTTACTTTTATAATACGTTCTTTATTCTTTTTTCTGTATTATATAAAACTAATAAAAAATATTATAAAAAAAAAAACAGGTTAACTCCGCAGTGCTTTATGCAGGATCTGTATCAAAGCCTGGACCTGCTTAGTTAATATCAATCCTTCTTGGTTGTGACCTTTAATAAGTTCATTATGTTTAGGAGTGTGTTATGTCATGAGGAGGGGCTGTGGGCTTCTGATAAGATTGCAGTGTTAGAAAGTATAGTGATAAGGGTGGTGGACATCCCTTGCAGGCCATTAAGATAAGGCCTGGGACAGATGCAAAGCCCCAGGATAGATGAGATATCTCCCTTGTCCACTAACCAGTCCTCTGAAGTCACCAGTCAGGAGAGTAGAAAAGTTTGATGACATCACCATACAATATTAAAAATAGTATCCAGCTCAAACTGGCAACCTGCAGATGCTGTTTTTGGTCCTAAAAAAAGAACTGCAGAGAAAAATGGCATGGTGCTCCAAGATATGTTGGGTTTGACCCTAATACTTGCCTTGCTTACAGGCCGTTACAATATGAAACAATATAAAGTATGCTGCGTACTTAGGATAAATGCCATATAAATAAATCTGAAGTAATATTATATAATGAACACAACAAAGTACCCTATCTTGAGTAAAGTAACATGCTGTTTTTGAATAATCCCAGTTCACACACACTATTAAATATTTAAAGATGTACAGGATGTGGTTTGGTGTGGAGTGACAGTGGATTCTAAAACACCAGCGTTTGAAAAATAATCAAACCAATTCTCAGTTTCTCAGAACATTCTCAGCATTGTCAAAGAACTCATCCCTCTTTGACTTTTCACAACACTCTTCACAATGTATCCATTTATATTGCTCTGACTTGCCTTCACTCTCAGTTGACTTTACTGGGCACCTGCTGAGGTCCACACCCCTGCAGGGACTTTAAATTCCTACTTGCTATCCTGCCCCCTTTCTGAAAAAGATAGTACCTTAAAATGTGTAGCCCTCTGACCTCGTCCCTGGGGCTCTTATCATGTCTCCCTGATCTCTCATTGCCTGTATTTATCTTTATTGTTCTGTCATGCTTTTCTTAACTAGAAAAATTGAAAATATCCATTGCAGTCTTACTAAAAAGCTGCTTTCCACAAGCTTTGCCTTTTGCAGATTACCTTTTAATTTATCTCAGCTCAATACCTATAGCACTTCGCTTGGCACATTTTGGCTCGAAAGTTCTCACCTTAATTTCTGTCAGCAGAAGCTGGCTCACAATAAAAAAAAAAAAAACCTTTTGTACTCTAAACCCCTGATCTGGTTTAGCCCAAAGACTTTGTGAAAGGATCTCAGTGCTGTTATTTAGTAAAAGCATCATTCTGTTTTATTTCTCTGGAATAATACATTCCATTTGAATGTGAATACAAAAGGTGGGCTGAAAAGGATTTATCCTTTTTCATGGAGAGGGAATTAAAAAAAGAAATGCATAATTTATAGCAGCTGCTGTTTGATGAATATTGATAGGAGCACCGTGTTGTGCAATGAATGTGTGCATACATATTGGACCACCTTTTACTGATACAATGCAATCTTTTGATCATAAAGGAGTCTTTGGTGCAGTTATGGTGCCTCCTGGACACAATGCAGATATACTTAGGCCTTTGATAACATGGTGGTAAACTGACTTCATCAATTTATCCTATTAAGTAAAAGAAATCAAAAAGAAAATCAATGACAGACGTAGAATCTAACCAAGGAGCAACTTAGCATGTAAAATGGGGGCCACCATATGAGAACTATAACAGGGAATAATTAGAAAGCGAAAAGCACAAGGGGGGGGGGGAGTCAGAGTATGTCCAGTAGAATGAGGAAGAATGGTAGTAAAGGAAACATGCCACTGAGAACTGAAGATTTATATTTACGCTTACAGGAATACTTTGAAAGATCCAAGGAGAAAATTATACATAAAATAGATTGTGCTAGAGGAGAAAATAAACAATTTAAATCAAATAATGCAAGTTGTAGAGCAAAAGAATAAATTTGTTGCACAAATGAGCTTACAAGACATTATTTGTGCAACGACCACCGGAAAGATCATGTGAAAGAATCAGAGTATGATATTGGAGTCCTTGGCATTCTTGGGAGCGGACCATGCAGCTGTGCTCCTCACTGACACCAGGGATCCCTTTATATTTTTACTGGTATCCAGGAGTCTGACTCAGCTCCTTGCATTGCCATTTGATTTCCCACAATGTCCCAGGATGATGCTCCATTGGGAACATTGTGGGAAATTAAAATGGTGCCACCATCATTTGTTTAAGGCACTGTTGGTGTTGCTGCCTAATCTTGTCACTGCCAGGGTCCACCAAGGGAAGAGTGGTCCTGCCAGAGGGCAGCTTGCCTTGCTAAGGGTTTCCTCAAACCTGCATCTGGACCTGCTTGGAATTATCATAACTTGCCTTTGTAAGGAAGCTGTCTTCCAGTGTGCTCAAGATGCAAGCAGCATATTGCTTTTTATCTGACCTTCAAGTCAGAAACATTTCATTTATTCAATAAGCCAGAATTTGTACATTAGTGGCTTAGTCTGATTCTATATGCATTCAGTAGTTCAATATTTGGTCAAATTGATCTCTTTTCACCTGTAAATAAATCTATTCAGAATTCTCTGTCATGCTTGGAAATGTATAGCCTCTTTTGAACAGCAAATTTTTATTCAGATCTGACATTTACGTGCATATTACAATCTAGGAAGCCAATAGTAAGGTCCATGAATAAACAAAGCACACATTAGATAGCTATCTCACTGCATCTGCCTTTGAATATGTATATTCCATTAGCCCAGCTCTTCTTTTTCGAAAGAACAATAATTTAATATTTCCAGACACTGCCTTTTCTGTGTGATAATAATATGCAATGAAATCTGTTAAATGCAATTTACTCTGACTAACTAGTATTATTGAAAGCCTTGTGAAATTAGGTGTTGATGCCAAACACGCAACTACAGACTGTTGCACAAAAGGACACAGCATGCTGAGAGAGAGAACAGCATTAATTTCCTTTCTGGTTTCTAGAACACATGGAAATCTACGACACAAACAGCACCCTTACATATCTCACCCACAAAACAAGCAACAAGAGAAACAAAAGGATTGCTATTGAGTACCACATAGCAAGAATCTGGTTGTGCATATGAAACAGACAGCCGTTTCTGCGTTTTGCAGATAAGCTTGAACAAAAGATTTTGCTTGTTACAGAAGGAGGGAGGCAATGAAACCAGTTCATCTTATCCCTTCTCAAAAATGGTGTGGCCCTCACAATTAGCTGTTTATGTGGTGCCCTTGGTTTAAAATGTGGGGTGCTTCAGAGAAAATCATGTAAAGTAGTATAGTTAAAGAATATTCAGTCTTTGTTTGAAGTGGCACACTATCCTTGAGAAGTGAAAACAACCCTTTGTGTACAGCATGCAGTGCATTGAAACTTCCATATGATCCAGCCACCTTGTTGAAGGTTAGCAGAACTGGTACCTGTATGGGGGACCTTGCAGGAATCCTGTGGAAGAAAAGTAGAGTATAAATAAATACAGTACATAAAGGCCAGTGTGGTGTAGTGGTTAAGAGCGATAGACTTGTAATCTGGGGAACCGGGTTCGCGTCTCCGCTCCTCCACATGCAGTGGCTGGGTGACCTTGGGCCAGTCACACTTCTCTGAAGTCTCTCAGCCCCACTCACCTCACAGAGTGTTTCTTGTGGGGGAGGAAGGGAAAGGAGAATGTTAGCCGCTTTGAGACTCCTTCAGGTAGTGACAAAGCGGGATATCAAATCCAAACTCTTCTTCTGTTGCACTGATCTCAGAGATATTGGGGATAATGACACTTCACTTATCCCAAACCAGTCCTGCTGGCTTTAGTGAGGTTGCTATGGAGTAAATGGGATGGGGACTGCAGACAATGTAGGAAAGATGTTTTGAAATACCTGTCAGTAACATCATATTGCATTGTTACTGTCATCTAATGAGTTCGCCCACGCTGCCATTTGCCTCAGACTCATGTTCCTCTCACAAGAGAACTCTCTAGAGGGGGAAACTATTGTTTAACTGCTCTGGAATGAATTTGAAATCTGTGAATAGCCGAAGAACAGGGAAAAGGGGTACATGCTTACTTGTTCAATAGAAGGAGGCAGGTAGGAGCAGCAAATGGCATGCTTTATTAAAACACTTCTGAAAAGGAAGTTAGAGAACAGTCTTTTGATTTCAGTGTTGTGTTTGTGGAAAGCCGTTGGACCAGATAGTTGTAGAAGAAGTCGATGCAGCAGAAGAAGTCGATGAGAATGGCCACATATCTGTGACAAATGAAACGTTTATACTTTTATATAAGAACTTAAATATTGCATGGCGGGACAGAACAAGGGACCATAAGCTCAGCATTCTAGGGCTAGCACAGCCCTAGAGAAATTCACAAGCTAAGGAAGATGGGGATAGCTACATCCTGTGGTTAGTGCCCAGTATCTGGTAGTGGAGAGATATGCTGCTTGAGAATAGATGTGGCTTGCACTTTTGTGTATCACAGATAACAGACAGTGATGATCTTAGCAGTATAATCCTTAAGCAGCACCAAGTCTAAACTGCTACCGTCTTGGCACACTTGATTTGCTTCTTTAGAACTGCAAGAGTCAAATCAAAGGCAAGGAGCTCAGTGCACAAGGAAGTAGGGAACTATTAAGTAGATATGCAGATCACCTTCTGTTATGTACTGAGCTGAATCCTAGAACAATAGGATCCAGAATTCAGCAGTCTGATTGGTCCGCAGGAGGCACCCAATCCAGCTCCAGGTGGAAGTGAATCAGCAACCTGATTGGCCTGCAGGAGCAGCCAATCAGGCTTCTGGAGGAGGTGAATCCACAACCTGAGTGGCCTACAGGAGCAGCCCGGAATTAGCCAATCACGTGGGGCCCATTGTGTAAATAATGTATATATAGCTAGATGTTTTGGGGAAAGTTTCATTCATTGCTACTATTAGCTGAATAAAGAGCATGAAATTCACACTCGACTCTATTTCACCTTCCTTTTTTTAAAAAAAAGATGAGGTCTGTTACCTTAATCAAAAACACTTATTTTCTAGGAGGATGTACACAGCATTAACTGCTTCAGGTTGTAACACCAATAAAACACTTTTGCTTCTCTGTATTCCTAAGAGATCTTATGCTTTCAGAAATGATATTTAATAAATAACATGTAGCCTCTCACATGGAAGCTCTTTGCACAGCTGGACAGGATCCTGTGGTTCGGCTCTGATGTGGTTAAATTTTCCCCATGGCTACCCCCATGGGCCCTCATCTGACACAACCACGCTGATGGCTGCCATTCACATAGTAAAGCTGGTAAAAATCTGACTTAGCAGTGTCCATGGATTGGCTAACCCAATTCATTGTTCATGCAGAGAGGTTCATCTGGTATCTTTAGGATTCATACTAAAGTGTCCTGGGCTGAGGAGAATCAAACTTTTTCTTTGGGGGGGTAGTTTCCTTTCTCCCAATGAGCTGTCAATTTCTCTCAAGTCCAACATTCTTAACATCGATTTACAGTCCTAACACACAATCCATGCTGCTGGAGGGGGCTAGGACTGAGGGGATGTCTCTGCCCACCAGCCTGTTTGCTGGCAGAGAGCAGCTCTGCTATTGTTGAGGCTCCTGGGGCAGCTATGGAGAGAGTGGCAGAAGCAACACTGACATTAGCAGTGTTCCTACCAGCAGGAGCCAAGGGAAGGCACCCGAAGCATGAGATGATGGGGCAGAGTGGGTGCAAAACTGAGCTGGCCATAGATTTTCTGGATCCTAAACCTATGAGGGTGCCTGGTGAGAGTCTCAATCTGGGCCCTCTGCCTGCAGCAAGCTCATCGTGTAGTCTTAGGGTTGCTGTGTCTACCTGCTGCTTAACAAAACTGAATGCAAGGCTCAGAAGCCTTGTTGAGGCAGTTGACTTAGGTAGCAGGCTGGGGGCAGCTGGGAGAGGTGGCAGATCTGAAGAGGAAGGCCAGAGGCATTCCTTGCATGCCTTTGCTGCTGCTCCTTCAGCTGAGAATTGGAGCTGCCACTACCAACACTATTCCAGTCTCCCCTTGAGCAGAAGGTGCTTCCACTGCTGCAGCCTTGGTCTCTGAAAGCCCCCAAGGAGTGTTCAGCTTTTCACTACCTGCTCATCTCAAGCCTCTTTTTCTCCCCCTATGCCTTCAGAGCTCCAGGGCTTTTCCAGGCTGCCTCCCGTTGCCTCAGGTGGAGGAAGAGGCTGTGGTGTCAGATGCATTTTCTGTTTTGCCTCAAGCAGCAAAATGTTTTGAACTGGCCCTGACTGTATACCAAGAGGCCTGTTTAAAAATCGTTGATATGTTGGGGGTGGTGGTGTGTGTTCTTAAAGCTTTGCAATAGTGTATTAGGGTCACTCTTTTCACACAATTACTCAAGGAGCCCTGACAAGTAGGGGATTTCCATCTCTCTATTTTCCTAAAGTACCAAGATTCCACTGTGGCAAAAAAGGCCCCTGGGAGCCATGTTCTTACAGTCAATAAATGCTACCTGTAACTAAACTCATTTTACAAGATTGGATTAATTGTAACAGAGCTGTCACGCTTGCTTGCCCTCCGGAGATAAGCAAAAGTATTTCATTACATCTGGGAAAAGTCTGCAGGGAGAAATGCCGGTGTTTACCTTCCTTAACAGATACAAATCTTTCAATCTTTCAGATGTTCTGAACTTGCTTGCATTTATTTTTTTTAAAGAAGCAGGTGAAATAAGAAGTAAATACTTAGGGCCATTTTCAGTGTAATGTCTATGGATTTAGTTCAGATTTTTGAAAAGCAATTGGTAAGACACAGCAAGGGTTTCACCAGTGCATAAAATTATAGACGTGAAATCCTTGTAATGCAAAACTCCTTTGAAAAACCAACTGGAGATTCATCAGCTAAAGTTATTCAGGGTGAAATCAAAAGTGGCTGTGTAGCTGTCACATGTGGTTGGGTACATTTAGCCTTTGCTTTAGGAGACCATGGCTGCAGAAAGCAGCAATAAACCATTTCTGATGCAAAAGAAGCAATTTTGCCACCATTCTTCTCTGAGTTTTCACTGTGTGACTGTGTGGGGGTGTCCAGCTGCAGTTAAGGTATGTTCCTATAAAAGAGGATTAAACCAAGTAGCTAGTCTGATAGGGAACAAATGTAGCATTGCTGAGCCTGCTGTCATAGAATTTTGATAAGACTGTCCTGTTTGAAGCCAGCAAAACAGCATCATAATCCTTTAATGACTCGGTAGGGTTTCATTGAAAATGAAGAGTGACACTAATTTTAAGTTGCCGGGTGCTGCATGTATGAAGAGTTGCTTATGCAATAGTGTGAGTAAAATTTTAATGATGTACCAAATCCAGAAAGTGCTTAGGAATTACTTGAGGGCAAATCAATGGTTAATTTCTAAAAAGATGAGATCCAATGGATGTCAAGGGCTGGTACCAGGAGCAGGTTAGTAATAACTCATACAATCTCAGTGAAGTTGACCCTTTTTTCAAAGAAACAAACAGTTCCAGAGGCCAGGCCTAGTGAGCATAGCAACTCTTCTCAGTAGATCTTGCCCCAATGAGGCAGTTGTGAGGACTGAAAGTCCCTACCTTCCCACAGCTCACTAAGTCTCCTTCTCCTCAGTTCCTTCCCCAGCAATCTGAGACTCCATCGATGCATCTATCTCTGTTCCTCCCCCTTCATGCCTATTTTAGTCCTGGGAGACCAGGGGTAGAGGGGAGCTGATTGTAGGAGGAGGGGGAGACACCTTGGCTTCTTTGGCAGCCTGCCTGATCTCTATCTCTTGATCTCACTCCTCTCCAGCCTCTGAATCAGAATTGCTGTCTGCCACAGTGTCTTCCTGCTCACTAAACCCTGTTGTTTCTTCAGCTTCCGACACCTGCTCCTCCCAGTCTGCTGCTTCTTCTCCCTCTAACCACTCATCGTCAACCCACCACCAGTCCCCTAGCTCTGAGCCTTCTTCCCCTGGGGGCTCTCCAGCTGGTGCCTCCCACCACTCCTCGGCATCGAGCCAGTCCACGACACTGGATAAAAACAACCCTGTATCCTGGAACGTGACCTCTCCAGGGCGTAAGCCTGGGCAGGGTATATGGAGACAGTGTGGTATCCAGACTAGCGATGTGCAAATACAGCACAAATAGGGCACTTAACTGGATTCTAAGCTATTTGCACTGGTACATCTACATGTTTTGCCATCATTATCTCATGTTTTGAATACTTGCCGTGATGCAACCCAATCTAAATGATTATTTGCTGGTAGAGGTAAATCTTGGAACCAACCAATTCTTTAATTTTATTCTGTTTTCTCAGTCTCCCTCTGCACCCTAGATACCACAGAAAGAAATATTAAAAATAGATCATTTTTTCATTTTTTCCAGCTCCCTTGAGCAAGCAAATTTGCTTTATTGATCTCTGGCAAGAAAAGCACTATAGAAATAACCTAGAAATAACTTGCTGCCGGGTTTCCCTTTTTATTTTGTTATTTTATTTTAAATTTCTGCTTCAATAATATTGTTGGTTTTCTGGTCTTTGCATAGTTGTGTGTATTTGAGGAATTCTTGTGCAACATTCCTGGGAAGCTTTGGCAGGCTATAAATTAAATAGCAAATAACAATAAATAGGTTCTTCAGATTGGCTTTCTTCTAAGAGCTTTACAGTGGATTAAAATCCCACTGAATTGATGCAAACAAGAATCATGTTCCAGCACCTTTGACAGGTACAAGAGGGATCCACTTCAACCTTTGCATGTCAAACATGTTTAGGAGCCTCCTTGTCAATCCTGATTGACTTCTGCTGAATGCCATCAGAATTCCCCTTCAGACCTTTGTATTGTATTCAAAACGCAAAAAGTCGGAATGTTGTGGGCAGGGTCTGTATGTGTGCACCCCACTACCCACTTTAAGCCCACATGCATTAACACTTTCTCTGAATCATTTCCCAAATCTGTTTTTAAAGCTGAGATTGACGGAAGATGCTTTCTCCAGGCTGGCTTCCCAAGCACATCTCCTACAGAAACCTGTTCCAGTGGGGACAGGGAAAGGTGGAGCATCCTCCATGGACTGTTTTTTGGAACAATTCCAAGTCATGAAAATGTTTTGACAGCATTCAGGACCCGTGTGGATTTTCCAGTGCATATAAATGAGCATGCATCTTAAGGAAATGATCTTAGTCTTCTCTTGGGAAAATAAACCCCACACTCTAATATGCTGTTTTCTATATTGGTTCCCTCAGAGACTCATTCTAAAATCACTGCCTCCATTTTCCAAGTAAGTATGTCTAAAAATGGTGCCAGTCTGCCTTTGATTGTATCATTCTAAAACTTCAAATGTCTCTTTGTAAAACCATACATAATTGTATTTGTCTCCCAGCATGCTCTCTTTTTGCTAATGTGTTTTTACTCCAGAGTTTCCTGCAGGAAATTAATCAAATTAGGTGCTACCAGACCTCCCTGGCTTATTAAAAGTCAGGGCAGCAGAGTACATTTCAGTGCTATAATCCATTTAACAACCACCCACGCAATCCCTGCATCCTTGAAAACGCTCCAGTTAACTTGGTTTAATACATGGACAAACAGAATAGCTTGGAAATTTAATAATGTCCAGCTTCAGCTATCATTGAGACATTATCGAGGTTCGCTTTTAAATGACCTTCAACAGGCTATTTTTAGGATGGTGTTCTCTTTATAATGAAAAACCTTGAAAATGGTGTAAATCAATAAAAATAAAACCCCAGTGTTCCCCCAGGAGATGAGAATGTATGTCAAGCCAGAGTATTTTGATTTAAGTCCACTTTGGCTACAATCCTACACAAACTTATTTGGAAATGAGTTCAGTCAAAATACTAATTTTCAGTGGAGAGCAAGCACACCTCAAGGCACTGAGCCCAGGAATAACAGAGTACAGCGTGAGGCCGAAAAGGGGGGATTTCTGCTGACTTTGCAGAAGCCTGCAATATAAGCTTCTAGTTCCAGCACCAACTGAATGAGCAAAGAAATCTGACTGTCCCCAACCTTGGCACTCTGATGGCACCAGAAAGCTCAGGCCCAACCGAATCCAGGACCCAGTGAAGGTAACAAGTTATCTCCAGAATGTCAGGATTATGTGAGAGAATTTACATTCATACTATAAATTTACCTTTGTACATTTCATAAAATCATAGAATCACAGAATTATAGAGTTGGAAGAGACTCCAAGGGTCATCTAGTCCAACCCCATGCAATGCAGGAATCACATCTGAAACATCCATGACAGATGGCATCCAACCTCTGCTTAAAAAGCTCCATTCTGCACATGTGATGTTCAGTATAGGACCACTGAAACCCCTACATATGGAGCAGAATCACTCCAATGTGGCCAATACACTTCCCCAGTTAACACAATGGTGTATGGGGTGTATATGGTGCTAGGGGAGTACCCCTGGTGGAGTATACATCGTGCTCTTTCAGGGGTACTTTGTCCACCTTTGGCCCCCACCATGCACTCAACTCTCACTTGTGGCTCCTAGAAGCTGTCAGCATGCAACAGTGGCCACACCCTGGAAATGGCTTGGACTGGCCGGCTAAACATGGTGTGGGTAGCCAATGAGTCTCAAACACTTGGTGAGTTAGGAGCTTCCTCTGCATGTGAGGACAGGCTCTGGTGGATTGAGCGGATGAGACCAATAGTGAGTTCAACGGTCAAGAAGGCACTTTTTGCACCTACTGTAGTGGAAAGTGAAGGGCAGATGGGGCTCATCAACCTAGGAAGGTAGCTCATCCAGGAGAAGGAAACTCTGATCCTAAGCCTCTGTTGCCTTGCGGTTATATTCATTTATTAGAAAGGCTTCAGGAGTAAACTCCGATGAAAAATCCATACCCACTGCCTTGTGGGACACCTTCAGGAGAAGAAAAGCTTCGGGAGTAAACACTACACAAATCTGGAGTTGAGTCCCTAAGGTGGTTGGATGACATCTTGTACACCTCCTTCCAGCAACTCCTGCAGCCAAGCTGGTGCCAGACGTATTGCTCTGCTTTCCTTTGGATGACACCAGCCAAGCCAAGAAGGGGGGGGGGTCATGTAATCTGGGCAGCCCAGGACCTCCATATACACTGCCCAGGCTTGCTCCCTAGAGAAGTTACAGTGGTGCCTCGCAAGACGAAATTAATCCATTCCGTGAGGCTCTTTGTCTAGCGGTTTTTTCGTCTTGCGAAGCAAGCCCATTGACAGCTTAGCGGATTAGCGCTATTAGCGGTTTAGCGGCTTTTAGCGGATCAGCTGATAAGCAGCTTAGGGCTTAGGAAAAGGGGGGGGAGGCAAAAAAACCCGCAGGAACTCGCAAGACATTTTCGTCTTGCGAAGCAAGCCCATAGGGAAATTCATTTTGCGAAGTGCCTCCAAAACGGAAAACCCTTTCGTCTAGCGGGTTTTCCGTCTTGCGAGGTGTTCGTCTTGCGGGGCACCACTGTACTTTGGTGTTCCTAACACAGCAAAAACAACATGGGAAGCAGCAGTTATGAGTTAGCAGCCTCTGCAGCCACAGCTGCAGGGTTGACTTCACCCCTGGATGCCCACTCCATTGTCTCTCGAGACAGACAGATGCCAACAACAACAACAGTATGCCAAGATTAACCCTACAGACTTAACCCTACAGGAAATAATCTGTAAGAGTGAAATATATTCAGAGTCCTGCAGTGATTTCATGCTCTTTATTGCAGCTTGTAAAACAGTGATTGGATTTCCCCAAAACCTCAGACCTTTATATACATTATTTACACAATGAGTCCCTTCTGACTGGCTGATTCTGCTTCCCTCCTGGAGCCTAATTGGTCTTCTCCTGCAGGCCAATCAGTTGTTGCATTCTACAATCCTACCAGCCTAATAGGCTGATTAACTTCCTCCTGGAGCCTGAATGGTCTTCTCCTGCAAGCCAATCAGTTGTTGCATTCTAGGATCCTACCTGCCTATTGTTCTAGGATCCAAGCTTAGTACATAACAAAGAGATTGCAAAGGGGAAGTAAAACAGGATGTGCCAAGAATAAATATGAAATGTCAAGCTAGCCTACATTAAATTTCTGCATACCATATAAGTGCCATCTTACAATCTCCATGGAAATCGGAATATTAGCTTCATAATTTGTAAGTGGCATTTAAAACAAAAAACAAAACAACCCCCCCCCCCCCGGTATATCTCAAGGCATAACAGAAGGGAGTAGATGTTTCAATGCAATAAAATCAAACTGGTAAACAAAACAAAGCTCTGGATTCTATCTTTTTTTTAATTCTCTCATACAATTTAAATGTCTAGTAATTGAAAAACCCAGGATGCTTTTTGATACATAAAATATGCTGATTAATGTACCATTAAGACTCCCCATAGGAAATCTGAAGGAAATATGAATTTAAGAAGAGCCTATAGCAGCATAAACTGCTGAGACTCAGTAATGTTTTCTCTTTTTTAAAGATACTAATTAAATATTAGTTTATGAAACATTAGACCCAAGAAAGAGAAGTGTGGGGAGATCCTCCTTTTAAACTTTTTCCCCCCTTTCAAGTCCAGGAAATAATTTCAATTTGTCATTAATATTTATTGCAGGAATGAACCAGAAAGAGCCGGAGAGGGGCAGGGTTAGTGATAACAGGACGTATGTGTCATGAGTCATCATGACTAACAGCACTAACAGAAAGTAAAGCAGTCCTTTTTGTTACTGCGTTGGCTGAGAGTCCTTGATCTCAGTGCTAAAATATAACCTCTAAAGTATAGCCTGGAATAGATAGACTAAAATTAGTATTCAGCCCAACTATAGATCCCCACCCCTTGCAAGTGATTCATAGTTACCATAGTGGTCATGTTGCTACAGTCCTCCATATGCAGGGCTGTCAAAATAGAGACTCCCCATTTAAAGGAGTCTTCTGTCTGAAGGGTTGCCTGATTCAGCTCCAGGTTAAAAATAAAGAGCCCTAAGAAGAGAAGAAATGAGCCTTCAAGTTGCCCACCACCACTGCACCTGGAATGTGCAGGCCCTTACTGAGGTAGGGGAGAGTGCTCTTCCTCAGGTTCTGCTTGTGGGTTTCCCCCAGGGATCTAGATAGCCACAGTGAAAACAGGGTGCTGGACTAGATTGCCCATTGGTGTGATCCAGCAGAGTCTTTTTATGTTCCTATGAACCAGGCTCCATACAACCGAAGGGGTGGGTTTGTAGGTGGGTTCTGCTATTATTCTATTTTATTTTTAGCACCTATAAAGTTCACTGTAGAGGGACAATGCATTATTAATATGGGGGTATTATTTTTCTGTGTGTGTGTGTGTGTGTGTGTGTGTGTACTATCTATCATCTACCATCTATCATCTATCTATCTATATCTTATCTATCTATCATCTATCTATCTATCTATCATCTATCTATCATCTATCTATCTAATCTATCTATCTATCTATTCCTAAATATGTTTAAATGATTGTTTATTTACTGTATTTATTTTGTGGCAGCCTAAGGCTTTCATTCACTCACTATAGAGTACAGGAAACCAGCTGCTGTTTACAGAAACACTATGGCCCCAAGAACTGTACTTAGAAGAGATGAAGCCTAGAAAAAACACATCTGTAAAAAGCATAACTTAGTTTCTATAAACTTCTTATTAAAAACAATTTCACAAAAAGAGAAATAAGATATAAATGAACACAGATACATGGGAGAATGAAATGATGTGAACTAGGCAACAACAGATGTCTCTTAAGACATTTGCAATGTTCACAGCAACGTTGCACACCTGTAGATTTTGTGGCTCGGTCACACTGACTCCTGCATGATTCTCCTGCTGTATCCTTTCCAAATGATTGTAAGCTTGTAAGTGTTATTATTCCAGTCACAAATCAAATGCAGCAGAGGAACCAAACAAGCCTTTGGGTTATAATTCTGCTGTTTCTGCCTTTAATGACAAATATTTCCAGGAAAAAAGAAATTACTTGCCAATTTCTCAAACGTTTTAAATAAAGAGCCATTTTATGAAACCAAAGGAAATATTATATTACCCTAGCACTTAAAATCTGTACTTGCTGAAGGCTATATTTGTTAATATCAAAAGTCTAAGAAGAAAAGAACAAGCATTGCACCATCTTGTTCTTGAATGGCCAAATACAGACAACCTACTCATCAAGTGTGGTAAGGGACTCTGTCACAGGTTTGGTTTGTCTCCTGCATTAAAGAAAACAGGATTGCTTCCTACTAAATGTGTTAGTATTTCAGCTCTTTCTAACTACATGCTTCAATATTCAAGACCATATTAAAGCAGCTCATCTCTCCTTCTAGCCCCCTTTGCTTATTCTTGTTCTCTAAGGATCTACCAATTCAAATAAGCATTTTTATATCATTTTACTTGCTGGGATTGTCCGCATCTTTCCTGCAGGCACTTGTGAAAATATAATGAAGCAGCAGCTTCTCCCAAGAGCCACAGCTCTAGATAGAGGAGAGTAGGAGGCAAATAGATTACATGACTTGCCTGAGATCTCTCCAAACTACAATTCACAGAGAACAGATAACTGAATGCTGAGCATATCCTGAATCATCAATGATTTGCTTCAATATACTCATTCATCCTTAATTTCACATTCAATTTCTGTTGCTTTAAAATTGCATTAGAACATGATATTTGAATGAATAGGCTGCTGATCTGTATGCTGGAGGGGATCAATTTAAAGTCTTGGAGTTAATAATACAACTTTCAGAAATCCAGCTGCTAACAGTCCAGTATAGTGAACCACTGTACTGGCCACGGAATGGTGCAGTTGAGAGGGTGCTATGGATAGCCTGAAAATAACAATATCCCTTCTAGCTCAGATATAACATATGTACAAATCCCCACTGGGGCACATTGCTGAAATATGTTGGTGACTGCCACTAGTGGAGTTCAGCCTAGAAATAAAATCTGCTACTGGAAATTCACTGTTTTCTCCTTGAGGTGATTAAAAGGTTAATAGAAAGTACTGATACATAATTCTTTGCACAGATATAAAGGCTTCATCAGTTACCGTGTTCCAAAGCAGATTAAAGCATTTACATTCAATTCATCATGCAGTGAAAGGTGATATGGAGACCTACAAATTTTACTATATATTTCCAGCTACAGAACAGTTGTTGTATTGCTACTGGTTGCAGAATCAGATTTTTCACCAGGAGACAGAAAAATGGATTTTCTTTCCATTGTTACTCACCTTTTTAAGTTCAAATCATATCAAAATAGGTGGATTTGAGGTAAGGAACATGGTAAGGAACCATGGAGACAACGTAGCTAGTAGTCAAGATGGAAGAATTAGTCAGGAGGACCAAAGGACAAACTAAGAGGCAAGAGCAAGCCAGAATGAAGAATGACCAAACATGTATGAAGACACCATTACTCAAGAAGTTTTTGATGCTCAACCAGAAACTCTTTTATATTACATACTGCCCAGGAGGATCCAATCCACGGGGCAGTCTCAGTGGAATGACTCAGTCCAGGGCCTAAAAGCATTTCAATGGGAAGCTCCCCCACAGGATAGCTATATATAGGTCAAGTAGTTATTAACACTGGAATCAGTCCTGCCCCCATTATTCCCATCATCAAAATCCTCCCCTCCCACCCAGTCAACTTGCTATTAATCCCATATGGGGGGGGGGGGGGAGACGACTGTCATTCTTAATGAGATATTAAGAATGCTCTCATAAGACCCCACTTAATAATACTCTGTGTGTGTGTGTGTGTGTGTGTGTGTGTGTGTGTGTGTGTGTGTGTGTGTTAGAGCCATGCTATAGGAGCTTAGTAATACTACACTGAAATCAATACTTTGGCAACCTCATGAGAAGAGAAGACTCCCTGGAAAAGACCCTGATGTTGGGAAAGATGGAGGGTGCAAGGAGGACGAGAGGATGAGATGGTTGGACTGTGTTCTTGAAGCTACCAGCATGAGTTTGACCAAACTGCGTGAGGCAGTGGAAGGCAGGAGTGCCTGGTGTGCTCTGTTCCATGGGGTCACGAAGAGTCAGACACAACTAAACGACTAAACAACAACAAATTTGTGGTTAAAATTGCTGAGCTGTGGTTTTGAAGCAAGATTACTATAATTATCCCTTCATTTTCCTGTTAGTTTCCTTTTTTAATTGCCCACTGTACTGTTATTGACTTATTATTGTTAGCAGTACAGTGGTACCTCAGGTTAAGAACTTAATTCCTTCCGGAGGTCCATTCTTAACCTGAAACTGTTCTTAACCTGAGGTACCACTTTAGCTTATGGGGCCTCCCACTGCTGCTGCTGCGCCACCACCGCACAATTTCTGTTCTCATCCTGAAGCAAAGTTTGTAACCAGAGATACTATTTCTGGGTTAGCGGAGTCTGTAACCTGAAGCATATGTAACCCGAGGTACCACTGTAATGATAGAGGTCTACAAACTTTTGTTGATTTTATGATGTTCCTTGTGCCCATCAAAGGATTATCTATATCTATCTATCTATCTATCTATCTATCTATCTATCTATCTATCTATCATCCTTTGATGGGCACAAAGAACATCATATATATATATGTGTGTGTGTCTAAAATCTCTAAATCTGTTCTACCTCCCCCACCCCAAATTCTAGCTTTATATAATGGTAGGAATAAAAAATAAACACTCCCACAACCAGTATATCACTTTTCCTCAGTACAACTGCAGCCTTCAGAAAGTGTTGTCAGCTGATCAGAATGTGCTGTTTACAGAGCTGATATAGGTGATCAGATGGAAAGGGGGGGGGACACAGTGTGCATACATTTTTTAAAAGGTTAACATATTGTTATCTCTTGCATTACTTGGCCTTTGGGCCTCTGAATATGAAGTTCACCTTAACTAGCTCAATGTTCCACACTAACTGTTAGAAGCTCCCCAGAGTGATTTGCCACTAAGCAAAGCTCACTGTTTATATAACTCCCATATATCTCCTCACCAGCAAGTAGTTTTTCATGGATTATCTCTGTGATACCTTAAAAAACCTTACAACTATATTCTGTCATAATCTTATTAGCTAGAGCCTACTTTGTCAAATACATGAGCTAAACTTATAAGGCTACAAGTCTAACCACATATATTCAGAAGTAAGTCCAACTTAATTCAATGAGGCTTACAGTCAGATAAGTGGAGTTAGAATTGCAATCTACATTGGTGTTCATTGTTATGATTTTTTTGTGGAGGAGGTGAAAGAAGTATGCGGAAAGACTGCTACCTGTGGAAAGGGGGTCTTGTAGCAGTTCATTATGGGGTGAAAATGGTCTGGACCATCACCCGCCATCCCTCTTCCAAGCAACTCTAATTATTATTTAGCAGAGGCCTTTTTTACATGTGCCGTTTTTTTCAAGCTGCACCTGCAAAATGCCATTTTCTATCCAATTAGAAAATGCTTAGGAACCAATGGGAGCTTTCTTTCTAAGCCTTATCACTATGCAGAGGTAGCAATCTTCCATGGGTCATAACTGGGGAAGGAAGGTCTAAGGCTCTCATTCCCATGCACTCTGGCCCCACTGACAATTGCCCCTCTCCTGTAACAGCTGCTTGCCAAAAATCTAGTTTGGCCCTGGTTACCAAGACCTATAGAGAGTTAAATTCCCTACTTTGAGAAAGAGTTGTAAGGAACTAAGCATTAGCAATGCACAGTGTTAAAGGACCAAGAATCTGAGTCAAATGATTTGCATTTAAATTAGCCAACTGGACGGTTCACTGATTTATTGCCAATTTCACCTCTGTCATCTCTCTGCATCTTGCACCAGAGCTTCTATGAGAAATATCCTTTAGAGCAGACATTTTTCTGTGTACAAAAGCAAGGTTCCCTTTCATTTCAGTCAATGTTGTTGTTTAGTTGTTTAGTCGTGTCCGACTCTTCGTGACCCCATGGACCAGAGCACGCCAGGCACTCCTGTCTTCCACTGCCTCCCGCAGTTTGGTCAAACTCATGCTGGTAGCTACGAGAACACTGTCCAACCATCTCGTCCTCTGTCATCCCCTTCTCCTTGTGCCCTCAATCTTTCCCAACATCAGGGTCTTTTCCAGGGAGTCTTCTCTTCTCATGAGGTGGCCAAAGTATTGGAGCCTCAGCCTCACGATCTGTCCTTCCAGTGAGCACTGAGGTCTGATTTCCTTCAGAATGGATAGGTTTGATCTTCTTGCAGTCCATGGGACTCTCAAGAGTCTTCTCCAGCACCATAATTCAAAAGCATCAATTCTTCGGCGATCAGCCTTCTTTATGGTCCAGCTCTCACTTCCATACATCACTACTGGGAAAACCATAGCTTTAACTATACGGACCTTTGTTGGCAAGGTGATGTCTCTGCTTTTTAAGATGCTGTCTAGGCTTGTCATTGCTTTTCTCCCAAGAAGCAGGTGTCTTTTAATTTCATGACTGCTGTCACCATCTGCAGTGATCATGGAGCCCAAGAAAGTAAAATCTCTCACTGCCTCCATTTCTTCCCCTTCTATTTGCCAGGAGGTGATGGGACCACTGGCCATGATCTTCGTTTTTTTGATGTTGAGCTTCAGACCATATTTTGCGCTCTCCTCTTTCACCTTCATGAAAAGGTTCTTTAATTCCTCCTCACTTTCTGCCATCAAAGTTGTATCACCTGCATATCTGAGGTTGTTGATATTTCTTCCGGCAATCTTAATTCCGGCTTGGGATTCATCCAGCCCAGCCTTTCGCATGATGAATTCTGCATATAAGTTAAATAAGCAGGAAGACAATATACAGCCTTGTCGTACTCCTTCCCCAATTTTGAACCAATCAGTTATTCCTGTACCATAATAAATTAGAAAGCATTGGTTAACATGCCTTCTAGGATCAGCCCTTCATACTGACAGCATTGTTTTTATTACAGTATTAGCAATGTTTCTTCACTGTGCTTGGTTCATGAAACAACAAATTGGTTGCACCTTCCCAGTTTTCTAAAAATCTCTGATCACCAACTGACAACAACCTTCTTCTTCTTCCTGTTAGGACCAATGCTGGAAGAAACATCTGGGAGGTTTTTCTTTCAATATTGAACTTATTCAGGTTATTAAGACTGAGAAAAACGGTGTTTACTAACTAATAGGCTCAGAGAAACCCAGTCTCCTATTTCAGCTACTTCTAGAAATACCTTTGCTAAAATTGAGTATATAATATCATGATAGTGTTTAGTTGTATTGACATTCATTTTTCATTGTTGGTGTCCTAACAAGAGATAATGGGGAAAGAACACTATAATTTAATGTAGCAGTTAAGAATATGCCCAATTATAAATAATACATTGACCATCAACTGATGGGTCAAGAATTGAAATGTAAACCCAACTTCTACTGCAATCTTAACCCTGTTTATACATTTCTACTGTTTTCAATGTTGCTTCCTTCTAGGGAAGCACAGATAGGATCGAGAACATATTCAGCATATTCCTGAAACCCAAATCCTTGACACTTGTGCATCATTTCTTGAAGGGAGATACTGTTTATATTATTTATGGTTAGCTGCTGCAAGAGTCAGAAATAGCTCCATAGAAAAGTGCTTTGTGTAGAGACATCTGCTGTTTTCTAGAGCATGTTATATATTACTACCTCAGTTTTCAAATTCAGGAGCTTAGTATTTCATGAGGGGCTGCAGTAGGCCACAGAAAAAGCCACATTTCTCAGTGCTGTCAGTTTTACTACCTCGGGCGTCTTTGTCATCCTGAAGTGGCAAAAGATTCCCTGAATAAATCCACATTGTTCTCAGCAACTCTGACAACAACCAGTGCAACAGGTTTTGAGATTTCTGACTCAGTTAGTTGAAATGCACTGTCGTAGAGAGCCAGTGTGGTGTAGTGGTTAAGAGCGATAGTCTTGTAATCTGGTGAACCGGGTTTACTTCCCCGCTCCTCCACATGCAGCTGCTGGGTGACCTTGGGCCAGTCACACTTCTCCGAAGTCTCTCAGCCCCACTCACCTCACAGAGTGTTTGTTGTGGGGGAGGAAGGGAAAGGAGAATGTTAGCTGCTTTGAGACTCCTTAGGGTAGTGATAAAGCGGGCTATGAAATCCAGATTACTATTCTTCTTCTTCTTCTTCTTCTTCTTCTTCTTCTTCTTCTTCTTCTTCTTCTCATCATCCATGTTTCATCAATTTTCCACCTGCTGCATCCTTCTAGCAGATTCCTCCAAAGCTATTAAATGGCAGATGGGAAACTCACTGGCAGAGCAGCTCTATGGTGTGGGGATTCTTGGGAGGGGGCAGGATATGTGGCAGAGTAACTGCCACAGCCAGTGCCCTCTGCCAAGGAAGAAAGTAGAGTTGTGAGTTTATTCTCCTGCTTTTTAACCTTTCCTCCTCAGTGGAACAGAATTTACAATGTTATCTTCAGCCCAAGTGTAGCCATATGTGTATAAGGGGAATGAGGGGGCCTATGGATCCATGGATTCTCCCAACATGCTTTTTCTGGGTCCACTGCCAAACAGGGGAACCGTGGTGGCAGCAGAGCTTTGAGCCATCATATCAAGAGGCCTCCAGCAGTGGGAGAGGGAGACCCACAAAACCCTATGGCCTCTCAGCCACCCTCCCAGAGAGCAGAGGATTGTTCTCTTAATAACTTCCCTGATGGAAAAATATCTCCTGCTCAGAAGCATGTGGACATACATTCTCCTGTATCAGTATGTCTATCACTTGTTCCCAGCTACAACATGCTGTGAGAAAATCTATTATAAAATTAGACTGCCAGCGTGAAAAGAGAAAACTGAGGGCTGGGGGCACACACCATATAAATAAATGATAATTCTGATCCTATTTTGCAGCTTTAGATACAGAAGATTCAAATACTACTTCCTGAAGCAAGAAAATCTTCCATGCCTAGCAGTTTAAAATGATGAGGGGGGTTGTTAGAGGGAAGGTTTTGCTCACACAGAATACTTCTTTGAGGGATTCGCAAAGGGGGGAAAAGAGAGAAAAGCTATTTTAGCCAATTCTAGCGTTCAAAGGCTTTCTTAGGTTATAACTGAAGTATTTTTCTCTTCTATTGTAAATGAAGAATTCTCTGAATCTGAGAGCTCTGGATTATGAGGGACATAGAAATATGGCTCAGGAATGGATCCAATCATTACTGAGTCCAACTCCTTCCCTTAAAGCCAACACTCTCAAGCGATTATGTATCCAAGTCAGATTAGAGACTGAGAGTACAGGCAAATGATATTCAACACACTAGAGATGCCTGTAGGACAAGGAATATATTTAGCAAAGCTCAGCCAGATGGCTAACACACATATACGGCTGGCCCAAGGATTCTTGTTCCCTTAGGAAAAATGAAATGTTGCCCCCACAACTCTCTTGTGTCTTATCATAGGTTATAGCTCAGCAGTTGCATATTAAACAATGAAATGAATTAAGCATTAATTTCTCATTCTCATTTTCAGTGTCTGTGACTTCTTTACTTTTCTCCTTTTACCGCAGCATCACAGCTTCCTGAAGCTGTTTCCTGAGTTGTGGCTGCTATTGCATGCTGACAGCTTCTAGGAGTAACAGGTGGGAGCTGAGTGCAGGGTGGGGACCCAAAGGTGGACAAAATACTCCAGAAAGAGCACAATGTATATTCCACCAGAGGTACTAAGCATCCTATATACCCCATACACCATTGTGTTAAACAGAGAAGTGCATAAGCAAGATGAGTAAGACTCATGAGGTATTACTCCTCTCCCAACACCCCATAAACCCTGAGAAATGGCTTCAACTAGCCAGCTAAACCAGGGGAGGGTAGCCAATGGGACTCAAATCCTTGGTGAGTTAGGGACTTTTCCAGTATGCAAAGGCAGGCTCTGGCGGATTGAGCGGGCGAGACCAATAGCGGGTCTAAAGGTCAAGAAGGTGGTTTCTGCACATGCTGTAGAGGGAAGTGAGGGGCAGGTGGGCCTTATCAACCTGGGAAGGTAGCCCATCTAGGAGAAGGAAAACGCTTATCATAAGCCTCCACTGCCTTGTAGGATATCTTCAGAAGAAAATGCTAAGGAGTAAACCCTACATAAATCCAGAGTGGAGTCCTTAAGGTGGTTGGATGGTGCCTTGTATGCCTCCTTGTGACAATTCCTGCAGCCAAGCTGGTGTCATACATATTGCTCTGCTTGCCTTTGGCTGAGGGGGGAGTCTTGTTCTCTGGGCAGCCCATGACCTCCATATGAACTGCCCAGGTTTGTGCCCCAGGGAGATCATTTTGGTGCTGCAGAACAGCAGTTTGACTTTGGGCCCCTTTGATCTTTCCCATAGTTATATAGGGGCTACATCAACCAATGGATAAGATGCCAAGCTACTTCTCTGTGTGTCTTCTCCAAAAGTGCCGTCAGTGGATCTCTCTCCCAGACATTGACAAAGTTGCTTGAGGCAGCTTCCTGATTGTTTAATTTACCTCTAGCTATGGGCTACAGAAGTGTGGGGAATGTTTGTTCCCCCAAATGCTGCTGAATGACAGCTTCTACACAGTTAAGTGATTGCTGAGTCATGGCTATTTAAAGTACCTATAGGGACAACCCAATTGCTGATGAAGAATCAATTTTGAAACAGTTCATTATCTGGAAAAACTGTTCTACGTTCGGAGCACCTATCACTGCACATCTACAGGGTTTGGACTGTTGAAAGGCAATTTGCCTTCATTTCAGCATTCTCTGATACTGACTGACTATGCTCTCTAATTCCATTCATGGTATATTTACTCGACTCATATTATTTATGACTTGATGCAAGAAGTACATAGTTTCTGCTTATGATCTGTGAAATAATATAAGGTTATAAGTATTTTGTTAGAACGTTATTAGCCGTGTGTTGCTTGTGGTTGTCCAGAATGACAGCTACATCAGACCCAGCAAACATCACCTATGATGGGAGTTGTAATTCAGCAATGTCTGGAGGGTCAAAGGTTCACCACACCTGGAGCACAGCATACTACAGATTGTTTTAATTGGTTTAATTGTAAGCCAAACTAAAGGGCAGTATTTTAACATTTTCCTGTAAATAAATATTGGCAGTACCATGCAAAAAAAGGTAATACTCCCCTCAAAGTGAAGAGGACCTGCATCAACCATTATGCCCTCCTTTAAAGTTTGATTTTTGAAATCAATGAAAGAGGTGTGAGCAACATATGGTCTTAAGAATGCAAGGAGCGTATTTTTGTATGGTTGACACAGTTCTAGTCAATTCGTGAACAGCTTGATCTATATTTTAAATATGATTAAAGGTGTAATCAACATCTCTGCATGTGAAGTCAATCTCTCAACTCCAACTGGGTTTTAACTGATGGGAATTGCATCCTTCCTTGACCTCACAGCTGCTGAGCAGAATATGATGAAAGACTCAGAAAGCAAACAAAACAGTCTCCTAACAATTCAGATTTTGGGAGTTCTGCACCCACCTCATGAGTTTAAGAATCTGTTTGTCACCACAATAGAATAAAGTGCAGGTGCACATTTCCGTTTCATTTTGTATTGTAAATAAAATAGCATTAAGCACTTTTCAAAAGGGATTTAGTGGGCACGTCATGAAATCTTTCAAACAAAATTGTAAAATATGTACACCTGACCCTTGTCATCTGAAACTTGAAATCAGTTGTACAAAAATCCACAGATCCTCTTTATTTACCACCCCCCATTCCACCGATGATTATTTTCATGCAATTTAATGCATTGATTTGGTAATAAAACTATTTCCCATTTAGAACCATTGATATTATTTTAGTCTGTGTATCAAAAGAAAACTGCCCAAAGGTGAGTTATGAACGCTTATTTTTATTTTAGTCTGTTTAAATAAACTAATATAGAATTTTTAATCCAAATATTAGAGCAAAATGATCAGGGCAGTGCTATGTGAAGATGCTCGGTTCCTGCAGGACCAGTTTTCCCTTCTTTCATCTGCTAGCAGTAGAGAGAGAGAGCCTAGTTTGTTCCTTCTACTGGTCCTCAAAGCCCTTCCAATTCATTATTTCCCAAAACACAATACTATTTAAAAAAAAAGAAAAAAGGATATGACATATGGTACTCAATATTTAACTCATCCCGGTTGTGCTCCTCTCCCCTAACCCATCAGGTATACAGTAGAACTTCAAAATGATGCAGGAACTAACTTCAAATTAGGCAGCCAAAATAAAAATTGCTAATTCAAATGGCCTACTTTACATGCTTTATAGACAGAGTACAGGATTTCTGGTGGCAGAATTCCATATACCATGCTTATGGGAGACTTCAATATTACTGTCAGATTTTATCACTGTTTTTAGCATTGTTGCCTTAAATGTGAACCCATAAGTATTACTGCTTTTCTGCTATAAATAGGACTTGGCACAAAAAGCCTAAGGCCAGTATCTGAGCTGGTCGAGAGCACCGTAGAATATAATGCTTTTGTACCAGAACTTCCAGTGTAATGAGTCAAAAACAGACTGCTAACACCAAGAAACAGCTGCCTTCCTCCTGCTACTACTGTAGCAATTGTCTTCTCCACTGTCACGTTATTTAATTGAGCAGAAACAAGTGCTGAAAATTGCTGGGTATTTGTGGAAGATGCATTTGCAGTCCTTTTTCTCAGATCTGTTAATTACTCTTTGAAAAAAATAAAACCGTGTCCCTCCCAAGTTCATTGGCCAGTCATTTCTGGTATCTCATCATTGTCAATTCCTCTTTATTAAAATTGCTTTCATATTCTCTGGGCAAAATCCAGCCAAAGTTTGTTCACTGCTTAAGTCTTCAATTTCATACAAATGCTTGAACTAAACGGGGCTTGCTTCTGAGCAGATATATATGGGTTTGCACTATTAATGTCCCATTCATGCAGAACTCTCCCATTGAAATCTATGGGTGGTATTCAACTAAGTTTGATTCAGACCAAACTACAGTGGTACCTCAGGTTAAGTACTTAATTTGTTCCGGAGGTCCGTACTTAACCTGAAACTGTTCTTTTTTAAAAAAAATATATTTTTTATTAATTTTAAGAAATACAGAAAAAAGAATAAAGGATAGTTATAAGAAAATAGAATAGAAGAATAACAAATTTCCATGTTCTTTTTCCATCCAGTCTAAAGGACTTCCCCACATCCTCCAAACCCTGCGTTCTCTGTCATATAAAACATGAGCAATTTGTTAACTTATTTCAAAACTTATTGTATCTTCCATTTTATCATGTTCCCTGATTTCAATTTTACTATAACCCAATTCTTGTATGCTTTGTATTAAACACAATAAAGTTATTTCATTATTTTACCTCTAAATTCTTGTGTCTTAATTTTCATTTCATTAACTTACATTTGCTGAAGCTAGAGTTTCCTGAAAGGTGCATTTTTTTAACATTCATACAGCTTATAGTGTTTTTTCAAATAGTCCTTAAACTTTTTCCAGTCCTCCTCAATTGTTTCTTCTCCCGAGTCTCGGATTCTGCCAGTCATTTCAGCCAATTCCATATAGTCCATCAACTGTGATTGCCATTCCTCCAGCGTGGGTAAATCTTGTGTCTTCCAATATTTTGCAATCAGGATCCTTGCTGCTGTGGTAGCGTACATGAAAAAGGTTCTGTCCTTCTTAAGCACTCTCTGGTCTACCATGCCCAGAAGGAAGGCCTCTGGTTTCTTAGGTAAGGTAAATCTCAGTACCTTTTTTAGTACATTATGGATCATTTCCCAGAAGGCCTTCACTTTCGGGCAGGTCCACCAGAGATGAAAGAATGTCCCTTCCGCCTCTCCACATTTCCAACATTTATTGTCAGACAGATGGTATATCTTACTAGCTTGACTGGGGTCATGTACCACCGGTATACCATTTTCATAATATTTTCCTTCAAGGCAGTACATGCCGTAAATTTCAAACCGGTGTTCCATAACCTTTCCCAGTCTACAAACATAATGTTGTGCCCCACGTCCTGCGCCCATTTTATCATGGCGGATTTGACTGTCTCATCCTGTGTATTCCACTTGAGCAGCAAGTTATACATTCTCGAAAGTGGTTTACTTTTTGGCTCTAACAATTCAGTCTCTAGTTTCGATTTTTCCACCTGGAATCCAACCTTTTTATCTATTTTAAAGACCTCCTGAATTTGCGCATAGTGCAGCCAGTCTCGCACCTTAGTTTTCAGTTTTTCCAAGCTCAGCAACCTCCAATTGTCTCCAATTTTTTCAATTATTTCCCAGTATTTAGGCCAATGGGCCTCCATGTTAAGTCTCTTACGTGCCTTGGCCTCTACCGGTGAGAGCCACCTTGGAGTCTTACTCTCCAATAAGTCTTTATATTTTGTCCAGACCATCAAAATTGCTCTTCTGACAATATGATTTTTAAACAATTTGTGCACTTTAACCTTGTCATACCACAAATATGCATGCCACCCAAACGCATTGTCAAACCCTTCCAGATCTAGGACGTCAGTGTTCTCCAATAGAATCCAATCTTTCAACCAGCAGAAGGCTGCAGATTCATAATATAACCTCAAGTCTGGCAGGGCAAATCCCCCTCTTTCTTTCGCATCAGTTAATATTTTAAACTTTATTCGGGGCTTTTTGCCCTGCCAAACAAACTTAGAAATATCCTTCTGCCACTTTCCAAAACATTCCACCTTGTCCACGATCTGTAGGGCCTGAAACAAAAATAACATTTTCGGCAATACATTCATCTTTACAGCAGCTATTCGGCCTAACAAGGAAAGTTTCAATCTTGACCATGTTTCCAAATCTCTTTTGATTTCTGACCAACATTTCTCATAGTTATCTTTAAACAAATTCAAATTTTTGGAGGTCAGGTACACCCCTAGGTATTTTACTTTTTTAACCACATTCAACTCCGTTTCTTTAGAGAACTCATCTGTTTCTGTAACTGTCAAATTTTTTGCTAAAACCTTGGTTTTTTGCTTATTTAACTTAAACCCCGCCACCCGACCAAAGTCAGAAATTAATTCTAACACTCTTTTAATACTGGAGACTGGTTCCTGTAATGTTAATACCAAGTCATCTGCAAATGCTTTCAATTTATATTGTTTCACTCCGACCTCAATTCCTTGAACCAACCGGTCCTTTCTAATCATGTTTAGCAACACCTCCAGAACTGAGATGAACAATAGGGGGGATAGGGGGCACCCCTGACGTGTCCCTTTTTCAATTTTAAACTCCTCTGTCACCACATTGTTTACTATCAATTTAGCTTTTTGTTCTGTATAGATTGCTTCTATACCATTTTCAAACCCCCGCCCCACTCCCATCCCTTCCAAATTTTTCTTCATGAACATCCAAGAAATATTATCAAAGGCCTTCTCTGCATCAATAAAAATTAAGGCCGCTCTGGTATTAAGATTTGTTTGTAGAAGTTCCAAAATGTCAATAATGTTTCTTGTGTTATCAAACAAATGCCTACCAGGGAGAAAGCCAGCCTGGTCCTTATGGATCACTTCATTTAATACTTTTTTAAGTCTACTTGCCAGAATATCTGCAAAAATTTTGTAATCCACATTTAGGAGTGAGATGGGGCGGTAATTCTTAAGTTGAGTCTTTTCAGTTTCTAGTTTAGGTATCAATGTGATGAAAGCTTCTTTCCACGTTTCCGGTGCCTAACCTGAAACTGTTCTTAACCTGAAGCACCACTTTAGCTAATGGGGCCTCCTGCTGCCGCCACACCGCCAGAGCACGATTTCTGTTCTCATCCTGAAGCAAAGTTCTTAACCTGAAGCACTATTTCTGGGTTAGCGGAGTCTGTAACCTGAAGCGTATGTAACCTGAGGTACCCTTGTAAAATTAATTAACATGACTAAGCTAGGGTCATTATTTTGAATGGGTCCACTAGCTGACTAAGAAATACTAGATTGTGCCCCATTTATGTCATTTATGGCTGCTGTATCAGTGTTTGGCTGAGGATATCAGAAACACCCATAGAACAAGAAGCCCAGGGCTTTGTTTTTCAGCCAGAAGTCACCAGAAATCAGTTCTTGCACCTCTTAGGTGGGCACCATTGCTATTATAAGAGAACAATGGAAGTGTTTGTGATGAGTTCCAGCACCTCTTTTTCTCGAAAAATAGCACTGCATAAAACATTGCTAGTTCCAGGGGGGCAATTATATCAGGAATTTCTGTTTTATTTCATCTACATTTCAAAAAGATGATTTAGAAGTTGATAAATCTGGTAACACACACTTCTCTTTTTGTTTAGGCTTGTTAACAGATGGATAATACTAAAAAAGAAAGGGTAATATATCTGTGGTGCTCATCATTCCTGCTTTACCATATGTGCCAAGCCTAGATGAAGGATGGTGGAAGGCACATATCTCTGCATACTAATTAGACAAGGCTGCAAACTTCTGCACACTTCCTTGGAGTAAATTCCACTGAATTCAGTGAGGTATATTCTTGTGATTGAGCTGAACTTGCCTTCTAAAAGCACTGTACTGTATTCCTTTGGATCCAAGGTATATGTTATTGAAGGGAAGGTGGATAGGAAGTTCAATTTCTGAATGAACCTTATGGTGTAGGTACTTTCCAAAGCAAAATTTTGCACTGTATAATAGAAAGTCCCAGCAGCTGCTAGGATATTCAAAACCATGAGATTTAGCCATTAGTCCACTGAGCAACTTAAAGTGGACTTAAATGCATTCAGAGATAAGTAAGCAGATTAATGAAAACTTAGAGAGGATTTGTACTCTTAAACCTGCATTGGTGTAAATGTGTAGCTTTTCTCCAAGCTTCACAGTGTTACATAGAACAAGAATTTTACTTTGTCCAGTGAATCTCTTGTTACTAAAGAGAGAAATCACATGAGCTGCAGTTGCCCCTTCTAAATTATACATAACCAAAGATGGCATAGCAGAACTATGGATTTTAAATCCAAACTGGAACCAGCTATTTCATATAGAATACATTTTTTAAATTGCAGTGTCATAATCTTTCGATTCAGTGGGGGGGGGCAGTCCAGGAAAATGAAAGAATCAATGAATAAAAGCCAATACTTTTTGAATGGGATAAAAGCTACACTAATAAAGCAAGGCCTTGACTTCTTTATCCTAAAGTGTTTAGGCTTCAGAAGATTTTTTTCCAAAGGTTCCATTTCTTTTATATTCTAAAGATCTAAACTACATCAAACTGGGAACATGCCTGGGATATTAATTTCCAATGCAGACCAGTAGGATACATCTGCTTATATAATGAGGGAAGTAAATAACTTGGAATTTTATTTAAAATAATTAAATATACATAGCTCACACAAATCTCCATATAACCAATATATGCAACCTAGTAAATTGCAGGAGCATTTGCCAGTGATATGTTATCATAACATGCACAAGCACAGCTGTTCTATTTTCAACACTTCTCATGACCTCATTGGATCACATTCCCTGAGCAATGGTTTACATGGCTTGTGGCATTCCCTCCACTGAGGTGGTCAGCTTAGTCTTGACATCATTGGTGTTTTGTTGAGATAGGATACAGATGTCTTGTTCTCCCTTTGCCAATAGCTTAATATGATTTTTCTTTACAAGTCTATGGTTCCTCTGCAGCAGTTGGAAGGAAATTAAACTGTTGCCTATTTTCTTTTTCTTTTTACTTCTGATGTCTTTTTTCACTTATGATCCCAGACTAGAAATAAACTGTAATTTTAAAGCATAGTACATTCTCTTAAGTGGTTAATATAAAAACATTGATCTTTCTGCAGCATTGTCTTTATATGGAAGGTCATTGAAAGAAGAGTACCAGGGAAAGAAGTGGTGCTAAAGTATATATATTTCCTGTCTCTTTCAATTCTACCTAGCTCGAGAAACAAGGAGAGGAACTGAAAGTGGGAGGGCAGGTTTCACTGAAACAAGCAGGATCAATATTATATCAAGCTAGCTCTCTCTCTCTCTCTCTCTCTCTCTCTCTCTCTCTCTCCTTCCTTCCTTTCCATGAAACAGCCAGGAGCTATTTAACAGTAAAAACTTAAATATATATAATTCAAATCCATTTACAAATATAGACTATGATTTTTTTTTTAAAAAATCTCCATTTAAAAGGTTTGTTGGAGAAGGAAGGTCTTCAGCACACACTGGAAAGACAATAGAGACATCATGCAGACAGCTCCACAAAGGGGCAAAACAGAGACTGAATTGTGAGAAATAATGAACAGGCAGGCAACTGAGCTGTACTGAAGTAGCTAAATGTCAGAAAGAGCACAGATTTTCTTTTTAATAATGATGTCAAAATCCCTTTGAAAATCAGTTTTTATTTTGTAATTAAGTCCCAAGTTGTCCTCCCTTTCAAAACTTCCCTACCTTCCAGCATCAGCAGTGAGGTAGAAGTGATGCAAAGGGTAAGATTGTTCTTCAGACCCTCATTTGGCCTATCACATGAATTTTCCTGTGCAAAGATGCCTGGGAGTTATAATCGGCCAAGCTTCTAGGTCCATAGAATTTCACTTCCTTCTCCCCCCACCCCCAGCCCATGGGTGCTGCATCTTGAAAGTTAAGTTTTGAAGATGGGGTCGTGGGAACTCACAAGTCCATTCTAAATAGTGAAGAAAGGAAAGCGTTGCCTATCTCATCTGTTCATTCACCTAATTCTCCACTACCCAGAATGTAGTGAACCTTTGAACAGGGTGCTTGCAAAAGAAAAAGCCACTGATGGAATGCTCCTATGGTGCAGCTCACCTCAAGCCTGCCAGTGCCTTCCACTTTCCTTTTCCAAAGGGACTAGAAACCTACCTTGCAACAGAGGAAGGAGGCAGAAAGCAAGGGGAAACGGTATTGGTCCTGCTGGGGATTTTGAAATTGGTACATACATTGGTATATCCAGAAAGCAAGCAAACTCTTTGGGATAGGCTCTCCACTGCCCAAGGTAAGCAACTGGGTCTCTGGGGAAGGGAAAATGGGATGTGGCAAAGGAAAGGGGCAGTTCTGAATTTTTTGCAAGCGCCTGACATGAATGCTTGCAAAGAAGCAATCTAAATGCTCAGAGGTGCAACCCCTCTTCAGCTGAACAGGATGTTAGTCTGTCGCTACCCACCACACAGTGGTGTTTTGTCATATTAATACTGAATGTTCTAAATAAACCAGATCACACCGTTCAGAGAGTTTCATGAAGTAAATGGCAAGATTTGGAAGTAGCATTCTAACCTCTGATGGGGACATTTCCTAAAATACTTTCCATGAGAAATGTCAACACAGCTGGAAACAATTCCAGATGGTTTCTTTTCCTGAGCCTGTATCTGAAGTTTTATACACTCCATCTATGCCTTACATTTGATGGTCATGTTGTCCAGATAAAAAGGCTTCAAATAATGCAAACTCCAAAAGAATGAGAGAGGAGACAACACAGCAGGGCTGCAGCTTTGCAGCTTCAAGATTTTCTTCAAAATGCCAACATCTCATGCCATGCTGACTTGTCCCTGTCCACTACATAGGGAAATTGGTTCCAGTAACAAACATGTACCATTTGGGTATACTTGATTGTCTATACTTTATTTCTGCTATCAGTCTGTCCTTGAATAGTTGTTATTTTGCTGTTTTGCCCAATTTCTCCTTCAGTGGCATTGTTGGGTAAGCAAATCAAGGTCTTTTGAAATGCAACCTTATAAGTGATTCATTAATCATCTTATAGTGCCATCTTCAGTCATGGTATGTAGTGGCTATATATCTTATTAGCATTTACATGGAATCATTAAACTGCATAATAAAATAATTGCTTAGTGGTGAGCTGGCTATTGAGACCACTGTAGAAGTCCTTATTATTTATTAGCCCATAGAATCATAGAGTTGGAAGAGACCACAAGGGCCATCGAGTCCAACCCCCTGCCAAGCAGGAAACACCATCAGAGCACTCCTGACATATGGTTGTCAAGCCTCTGCTTAAAGACCTCCAAAGAAGGAGACTCCACCACACTCCTTGGCAGCAAATTCCACTGTCGAACAGCTCTTACTGTCAGGAAGTTCTTCCTAATGCTTAGGTGGAATCTTCTTTCTTGTAATCTATGGTGGAATCTTCTTTCTTGTAACCTATTCCAATCAAAGGTGTGTTTTTTGTTTTGTTTTTTGAGTGGGGTGTTCTTCCTTACAGCAACCTATGCCTCATCTATTTGGGGTTGGTCACCAGTCCACTTCAGCGTTTCATTGAATGCCTAGGAGCAAGTCTCATGCCCCCGCCAAGCCAGACCACACATAAAGATGAGGTAAAGGACTGCTGGATGGTTAAGTATAGTCAAAGATGACTATGGGGTGCGGTGCTCATCTCACTTCAGGCCAAGGGAGCTGGTGTTTGTCAACAGAAAGATTTCTGGGTCATGTGGCCAGCATTACTAAACCGTGAGAGAAGCCAGAGAACATGCTATTTATCTTCTTGACGCAGCAGTACCTGTTTATCTACTTGCACTGGTGTGCTTTCAAATTGCTAGGTTGGCAGAAGCTGGCACAGAGCAATGGGAGCTCACCCCATCAAACGGATTTGAACTGCCGACCTTCTGAACCGCATGTCCCAGAGGCTCAGTGGTTTAGACCACAGTGCCAACCGCTCCTGCCTTCTCATGCTGTGCCCAGATTGTAGAAGCAGGCTGGCATTGGTGCCTAATTGCATTCACTCCAGGTTAAACATTTGGGTGGTTGCAGATCCTGGTGGAGCTTTGTCCTCTCTTCCGCTTCCTGTCACTATCACCACAAAATTCCTCCTTCTGGGCCGAGCCTGGAGGGGAGAGAAGGCACAGCAGCTACCACTGCCCATTGCCTTCCTACTTCTCCCTTCTCTCAAGTTCAATACCTTGCTTTTCAAAAGAGATTCATACCATACCGTCTGCAAAAGAGAAAGTAGTACATGTTGGTGCAGGAGAATAGATAAACAGATGATTAAAGCTCAGCGTAGCTACCCCAGCTTTGCGTCAGTATGTAACTTGAGGGTAGGGAGGGGGAACAGAGGGAACAGAGGTATGTTGTCCAGAGTCCATAAAAACCTGGAGTTGGGCCCATAACTTGTAGCATTGTCAGGGCCAGCCCACCCATGAGGCAAGCTGAGGCAACTGCCTCGGGTGGCAGGATCCACTGAGGCAGCAAGACCCATCCTCCAAGAAATGCTTTGCTTGCTGCCACCACCTCTGCCACACACTCCTTGGAGGCTGGATCTGCTGCCTCTTTGGAAGCCCCCCAAATTCAGCCTCTATAGTGGCCTCTTGGTGAAGAGGAAGTTATGCTGGTCTCCTCCCACCCCTAGGAAGGAAATGGCGTGGGCTGCCCCCTGGGCTCTGCACCTACCTGGCATGATTCAGTGTGGGTCCCTTCTCCCACTTGCAACAATTTCCACTTCAACCATTGGGGAAGGGTGATTTGATTCCTCCCCACTCTTATTCCTGATGTAGAACTTCACTCACTCCTTTTCCCCTGGGTGGGGTGGGGGTGCCAAAATGTCTTGGGTCAGCCCTGAGCATTGTCATATATACTGGTATTTCTGTAATAATATAAGTAGCTGTTTTCTATAAGCTGTTACAGCTGGGCCTCAAGCATTCTTTACAGGTTTCTGGCATTCTAAGTGAGGACTTGCCAGTACCAAACATTTAATGCATCATAGAATTGCAGTTGCTTTCCCTATGGCAACAGCATATTGATTCATGGTAATTTTGTCTGAATCTCAAGCCCATGAATCACTGTTCTGAGTTCCAAAAGGCATGCCTTCCCACTCCTGCCATTGTATTTTATCACATTTCTCTTACACTAGTCCTTTGCTTATACAGTTAATGCTGTATAATTCTTCTATTACTATTGATGCCAATAAAGGGAATGGCTTTTTAGATCCTCTGCACCTGGTGCCATCCACAAACTTCATCGGTGGCTGTCACAGCTCTATATCTATTGATTGTTTACTTTCCTACCTTTCTAAGACGTGTATAAACTTTGCACATAATGTTGTGTCAAATATTTTGCTGAAATCTTAATAGCAGGGAGGTTCGACTGGCGCCTTCATTATGCACCCTTTAGGTGTCAGGCAAAAACTTTCCTCTTCAACCAGGCCTTTAGCTGGTTAACATCTGATACCCTTTTATATCTGTTGTGGGAGGGGGAATTATTGGTTTTGTTCTGCTTTTATTTTTATTACGTATTTGGTGTTTTTTTTCTATACTGTATGTTGTGAACTGCCCTGCTATACAAACTTAATAAAAATAAAAATAACAAATAAATAAATTTAATTGTGCAGAAAGCCCTTTCCTGTAGGGACTGTCATTTTTTATTGTCCTGAAAGCCCAGTCCTGTAAGCATGGGGAATCTGTGGCCTTTCCAGGTGTTGTTGAAGACCAGCTCTCATCAGCCCAGCCAGAATTGGTAATAGTTAGAGACAATGGGAGCTGTAGGCCAACAACATCAGCTTTGCTATTAAATTTGTCATGAACTGCTGTTTATACAATACCCACCACATTCACCATTTTACCCTTCACTTTTAATTACTCTTCTCTTTAATGTTTGTTCAAAAGTATTTGCATACTACTGAAAACAAATGAGCACATTTGTCACTTTTATTTCCTCTCTTAAATATTTGTATAAACATATTCTTCTACAGTTTATAAAACATATTCTGCATTTGTAAACTAATGCCCTTTTGTGATAGAGAATGCAATGATGTGTTGCTTCAGATGTACATATAAGACAGTTAAGCTGATGAATATGTTTTAGCAGATGCTTGCATTTGGATCGTTTATTTAGACAGATATGGAACAAGTCCAAGACTTGACTTGCAAATATCAGTAAAGCTCTTGGTATGCACTGCTCCCAAACATCTGAAAGTATTTAGAAGGTCACTGTAAATAACAGTTGAATGGAGTTTGTATTTCGGTCATGTGGACGACTAATTGTGCCTATGGGACTTGGCTGGGACAATAGGACAATGGAGCAAATCTGCTCTGGGAGTGCATTGCCTAAATATCGCCTTCTCTTAGCTTGCATGGGGGTTTTTCTAGGCGGGGAAAATGAGAGGGAAGCTACATGCTTTTCCTGGTTCTTCCTTCACAGAATGACTCACCTCACCCATGAAGAGATGATAATAGGATTGGTAAGCAAGATGTCAGTCAATTGCCCCATCACTGCACTTGTTCTGCATATATTCTTCAGACTAAGAGTCAGAAGCAATTTCCATGGAAAAATTCATTTCAAAAACCTACAATAAATCAGTCACTCTCACTGTCACACACCACACAGCCTTCCCCATCCTGATACCTTCCAGATGTTTTGGACTACAAGTCCCATCAGTCCTGGTCGCTCTAGCTGGAACTGTAGTCTAAAACATCTGGAGAACACCACCTTGGGGAAGGCTGATGCTACATTTCTATAAAGATGCTTGAAACTGACTGAATCCCTGCGCTTTCAGATTTGTTGTTCTTCGCAGGCTAGAAACCTGAAGTCTGATACATGTGTAGCTCAAAATGCCCTTGAACTAGAAAAAATCCCTTGAACTATAAAAACAAAACAGCTAGGACACTTCTAGGTCTCTCCCTTGAGAATGTGAACATGAAGCCTGTCCCAGAATGGTTGAAGTGTGCTTTCCAATCGCATTTGTTTTCTGGACTTCAGAACTCAGAAATGAGTCCTAGTGTCCCTACGGACACCTTCAGTAGTCTCGCACAGCAAAATGCAAGTGTAAGTGTAAGAGAGGAAACCAGCCTTTCAGCAACACTCGCCACCCACTGTTACATATGAGTTTCAGCCAAGGGAATAGAGTAGTAATAGCATCCCATAACTCTCTTTTCACACAAATAAATTGGTTTTTAAAAAATAATCTTTCTGCACACAATCTCCTCCTCTCTTCCAGAGTTAGGCAGAATAATGACTGAGAGGTGAGGATGCATTATTCATGTTACTTAACGTCTGCTTAAGCTGCCGTGTGTGTCAGATGGTGTGCATTTATTCCCAGCTTTTTAGAAATGAAGACCCGGCATGTTTTAGAGCCTTTCCACTGCACCTGAGAAATTAGTTTACTTTCCACTTAACTTCATTCAGAAAATAAAGGTTTGACTCGGAATTGGAAACCAGCCTTTGTGCAAGCCTTGCTCATCCTCCTTCCTTCACATCCCTTCTTTGTGTGTTCTCAAGTATATATAAAACTCTTCACCCCCAGGGCATTGCCAGTCATTCAGACTCAAGTTCTCAATAAGGCCTCTTCAAATCTAATATATATAAGAAAGTGGCCCTATTAAAACTTTCCCATTTCCTGAAATGCCCCTAACCAAAATCATTAAAGTATGTCTCAAGCCTGCCATGCAGTGCAGTCTATTTTCACTATAATCCTCCATCTAGAGCAATGACCACTGAAAGTAACAATAACTCCTAATAGTACCTACTTTAATTAGATGGACATTTGCTTTTGTTTAATGAATGAATCTTCTGTTTGTGGTTGTTCAGCCTCTGTTTAGATTCAACAGACAATATTCAATAAAGATTCTGCAGTGGCCTGGCTGAACAAAGGATATTGTGACTTCCTGCCTTCTCCTTTTCCAGCATAATGTATAATAGGAAAAGTTAAAAAGGACAATGTAATACCTAAACTGTAGCAAAAGAGAGATCCAATTAGAAGCCCTATTAACCCCAAAAATGTTAATCACTCTCAGGTCAGTCCAGTCCTCATTCTGAAAACTACAAGAAACCCGCTAGGGAATTTTGCATTTGCAAGGCAATCAGTGCTTGTTAACCAGTTGGCTGGCTGAATAGTTATTTTCAGATAAAACAACTTTTGATAAGGCATAATCCCATTTTAACTGCTGTCTGTTCTTTAACAGAAACTGGTATCCTTTTATTGAAGCTCCAAGTTCCCCAGGAACCATTTTGGAGAAGAAAGTGGGATGGTACTAATTAGTGGATGCTGATGAAGAAGAGCAAAACAAGGATGCAGACTAGGGGTATGGAGACATCTACAGCAGCCCTGCCCCCTTAAATCCCACATGTCTTTACCCTGCCCACTCCATCCTAGCCTTTCTGGGTTGCTAATGTCCATGACAGCTAACATAGAGTCCTCTCAGTTTTCACTAGAAAACTCCCTGAATTACTCCCCCCCCCCCCACACACATGCTAACTTTCTATTTAGACTTGGAATTAATTCAGACCAGGGTTTGTTTGTTTATTTTGTATAGAGAATCTTGTTAGAAGTGGTACGGTTTGCTATAGTCTGTTTCTCAATTAATATCTGTTTGCCGTAGCCATATAAGATGTGGCCTCAGTTATTGGATGACCCAAGTCATTAGCTTGTCAGAAAGGCTGACAGGTTGCTGTCAGGTCAAATACACAAGATGCTATGGCATGTTTCATTAAAGTTTACACTAGCAGGGAATGTTGCTTGCAGATGAGAGATTATTCTTACTGTTTTTCAGAAGTTGTTGGTATCAAGGAACCGAAATACTCTCCTTAAGTCACACAACAATTATTTCTGGAAAGACAATGTAAAATGAGACTATTCACCTAAAACTATTATTTCAGTTTTAGAGTCCAAGATTATTCCATTGCAAAGATTATTTCATTGCAACCTCAGTCTTGGTCTAAGATTGGGGGGGGGGGGGCAATGTTGCATCATTGGGAGGAGGCCAGGTGCAGAGCCTAGTGTGGCCTGGCTTCCTCTCTTATGCTCAGAAGCAGCCAGCCACTGAAACACAGTATGCTCAGCCCTGCACTTGGCCTCCTTTGCCCCCTTAACATTGAGGGGGCTCGGCCCCCTGTCAGCCAATACTGAGGGGGCTGAAGACACCTCCACCCCCAGGAGTTGGCAAGCCTGCATCCTAGTTTGCATCTAGGATAGGTTGAGAGTGTAAACTGCAGCATTGGATGTGCATCCTTGTAAACCCAATCTCCAGTTTTATAGTCATGCGTTTATAGCTGTAATCATCTGCAACAAATAGCAGAGTGGAAACGGATGGAGCACAAAAGCTGCCACTCTCTGAATGACATCTCCCCTCTTTTGACTTGCACGGTTGGCTGAAATTAATTAATGTATGTTTCCAAGAAGAGTCCATTGTATGCTGCAGAAGTAAATAAATTATTACATCTTTTCCCATTTAAAAAACAACACCTGAGCCTCTACTTTCTGAGATTATCTTCGCAAGGAGGATTTTTTATATATATATAAAAAATACAGTACAGTACTTCCTTTCTGTGGAATAAGCATATGAACTAGGTGGGTGTTGCTTTTTAATTAGTAAATAAAGGGATGAACATTCTGGAGGTGGCAGTTTGCATCCCATATGGCACAGAACACAAAGTGCAAAAAGAAAAGAAAAAGTGTTTTTCAAACATTCTTAAATTTTAAGTATGCCAGTGAAGTACAGAAAATACGTGTTTAATGAGATCAGATTATTTTGAGTGATTTCTTCTGTCAAAATACTTATATTAGAAATGGTGTGTGTCTTAGCTTCTTGTCAGAGTGCTCTTGCTGTACCCATCAGTTTATTAAATTATTCATTTTTCATAATTTCAGGGCCCCCTTTATCTTTCTTTAGGGTGCAATTGTCTGGGGATCCTATTAGCATCCTGTATGACTCACAGGCTCTTAGATGTATTTATGTGTCTGTTTCCCCAAGTACACATTGCATAATCATTTATTCTAGGGCAAATCTTAGCATATTCTTTAGAAGCCCGCTATGCCATGATTCACCCTTGCTCTTACACTGCATAACTGGAGATAGACAAGTCTCCCATGTTTTACTGGGTTCTTAGACTTCTGAACAGAAACGATGCAGCATTTGCTGTAAAGTTAGTGTGGCAAAACTACAGAGAAATAATTGTGAGAAGCTACATAACTTTCTGTTTGGCTGCAAGTAGAGGCAGCCATAACACAGGTAGATAATTAGCACACATATCAACTAGGGTTCTTCGTTGCTGAAGGATCACCCAAGAGAATAGGCAACTTTCCCACTTTCCAGTCTCCCTGAATGCTAGAAATGTGGCCATTAACCAAGTTAAATGTGGGTGTTATTACATGGTTGGTTTTTGTTCCAAATCAGAATCAGTGCCACCTCAAATATTTAAAAATAGACTTGCAAGATGCACTTTAATCGTTCTTAAATTGTCTTGTCCCAAAATTCCATGTACAAAGAGCAGAAACACATACTTTAATATATATACATTATTTACAAAAAACAATGCATGCAACCTACAAAATGCCCTCCTTAGTACTGACGTTTTTGCCACCAATAGAATAGAATAGAATAGAATATGCAAGTATGCTATTTATATTATTATATTATATTATATTATATTATATTATATTATATTATATTATATTATAATTATACTATATTACTATTTCCTCAAAAGATCCAATGTTCTATCTATTGTGGCCACATATCATAATATTATTACAAGTTGTGGGCGGAGCCGGTTGACTGTATGCTTCAGCACCCTTTAATTCCTGGATCCAGCACAGATTCAATTCAATTCCTGGAATAGCCATGCTAACTTCCTGGTGATGCTTATGGTCAAGGTTGTCTCTTAGTATGCATAAATTCAGGGGTGAGATAACACCCCTTCCTTATAGGTTGTCTTATGCAGCCATTGGTTGGAATTTTTAATTTTTATCAACAAATATTTTCAAAACAATACATTTTATTCTGCTCAATCTCCTAAGGTTCAAGTTCAGGGCATAACATACGCAACAGTACACACAAAGGATTGTGTAGTGTAAATGCTACTTTGTTTAAAAAGATTTCAGTACCTTCTGTAGACCCTAAACTCATGACTTTCATGTTCTACTATTTGTTCAAACATTTTAGGACTACAGTTCATCGTCAGCTAATTAAGTGGCATAAAATAGTAACTGGAGGCCTCCAAGCTGTTCCTTTATAAATAACTAAGTCGTTTATCAGCTGCATGAGACTGCTTCTTACAGGGATGCGGGTGGCACTGTGGTCTACAGAGCCTAGGACTTGCCGATCAAAAGGTCAGCGTTTCCAATCCCAGTGACGGGGTGAGCTCCCGTTGCTCAGTCCCAGCTCCTCCAACCTAGCAGTTCGAAAGCATGTCAAAGTGCAAGTAGATAAACAGGTACTGTTCCAACGGAAAGGTAAACGGCGTTTCTGTGCGCTGCTCTGGTTCGCCAGAAGTGGCTTAGTCACTTCTGTACGCTGGCTCCCTTCTATCCCCTCTTAAAAAGAATAAACACAATAATCTGATTAACGTTAATATAAAAGTAGTTTACTCACAGATTCATTCAGGTTCACAGACATATCCCTGAAGGCAGGCTTAGGTTACATAACAACTAGAACTATTCCATAAAGAAGTTAGTCCCAAGTGACTGTGACTAAGCAGTCACTTGTCCAAACACACAGCAGCATACAAAATGGAGAACACACACACTGATCAGAACATGGAGGCCCTGTGCTCCTCCATGCTAGTACAATAGACCACACCCTCTTCAAGTCACATGTAGTGGAAGTCTATCCTAGCTCAGGAAGAAGTCTTCTCTACTGTGCCTCTTTCATCCTGCCCATGATCCCTCCCACCCCCGTTTAAACCATTCTGTTGACTTGCCTTCACCAACAGAATGGCTACACTGGTCACCATCTTGTATTGTCATATTTTATGGCTCTTCAGTGGATCCCGGGTAAAGGATTGTTCTTTTAAACATGTCTGGACAAGATACATCAGATTGTTCAGATTTCTGCTTTGGATGTAAGTTGTTTGTGGAAAATTTTGGCTCAGCTACTCTCCGTAGCTCTGTATTGCTTATCCATGATGATTGCTGCAAAACCACAAATAATTGCAAGACTTTCCTGGGAATGGATTAACATTCTGTGGATAAATAGCAGTAGAAGTAAGAATAATAATAATATAGCTGTATGGAAATAAAAGCAGTGGCTCAATAAGAAAGAGATGCAAGCACCTAATAATGTCATATCTGCTTTCATAGGCAAATGAAAAATGGTTTGTAATATAACTTTCATACCTGGGAAAGTGGGCAAGCTATCCTTCATGAAATATGTAATTACTTCATTTTCCCCAGGAGTTCAATAGCATTTCCAACAATGAAATATTTTATAGGGCGAGAGAGAGGGCACTTTTACATGCCCAGTGGAATGATCTACAAATCCCTAAGAGTATAATTCTTGCAGTTCAGCTGTTCATAACAGATGCAAGTGGCTGCTTTTGCATACCTTGAAACTAGGTAGGTGAAACACCACAGACCAAGACCTTGATTTCAAATCAGACTACAGAGCAAAATATATAGTCAGGCATTATTGGTTATTGAGTTTGCACTGGTGACATTTTATTACATAGAACTTTACGTATTCCCCCCCTCCAGTTTTTTCCATCTTAAAATCTGGAATTTAACAACGCAAGGGGAAGAATTAAAAATAGTTATAAGCAGATTGCTCCTCCAGCTCAAACATTTCTGCCCTCTTTTCCCTGATGCTTATGGGAAGCCAAGTATATGAGCCCAATAGCACTTGCTCACCCCTTCATGTTCTCCAGTAACTCAGATTCAGAGCCCAGATTGCCTCCAATACTAGAGATAGCACATGTTAATAATGACTAGTAGCCACTGATACTTACTGTCCCTTAATTTGTCCAATACTCTTCTGAAGCCATCTAAGGGCTCATCCAGACTTCCTCTGGGACCACACTTTTTTTTGTTCCTGCACTTTCCCTGCAAAAACACACTTATACTCTTCACTGCTGAATCAGAGCAAACAGCAATTTGTGGCAAACCTTAATTGCCATTTGTTCTGATTCAGCTTTGTTTAGTGGGGAGAAAGTGCTGGGGCAAAAAAGAGGGAGGGGCTCAGACATGGTGCTTTAAATTTCGGACCAGTGCCTAGAAAGTGTGTGGCAAAAGGTAAATGTGGGTGAGCCCTAGATTGGTGTCCGTTGCTGCTTCTTATGGGAGTTTACCTATATGAAGAAGTGCTCTTTTTTTCCTGTCTGTCCTGAATGTTCCCATATTCAGCTTCTTTAGGTGGTGTGTTTAGGATTATAATTCATTTTATGTTGCAGTTTTCTTTATTTAACTAATCACTGTTATGAGATCCAGACAAGCTTGCTCTCATCCAGGAGGACAACGTGGAAACAAAAGCAGTGCAATTTGTTTTTCTAGTAACATTGTGAAAGCTATTATCTTCCCAAACCAATTTGTACAAGTAAAATATGTAACTGTGCATGTATCTTCTTACTTTGCATAAGTCATTCAACTTCCAAGATACACAGCTCAGTTGTGTGACTTCAGGGGCTCCAAAATTAAGAATGCATGTCCAGTGTGCATAGGATTGCAGGCAGGTTAGTCTTTCAAAGCAAAGCAAGTAAAGAAAAATCACAGTCAATGTAATTCCAAAGTAAGAAATCCAAATTTAAGATTTTCTAGGTTATCATCAAACCCACCTGGAAAATGAGCTTTGCTTATATGAAAGTGTTAATATAGGTGCATACGAAGCTGCATTATATTGAGCCAGGCCACTGACCCATCTGGTTCAGTGCTTCCTGTGCTGATTGGCACTGGATCTTTGGCAGGGTCGTTCTCCATAGCCCTACCTGGAGATGCCAAGTGATTAAATCTGGGACCTCCTGCATGCAAAGCAGAGCTACTGAGCCTTTCCTCAAGGCTTCACAATTTGCAACAACTTTCAGGATTAATATGGGTCACTCCTCTCTATACCTTAACATGGCAGAAAGTGGAAAAACCCTCCCAAGTAATCATTCAAGCCAGTCAGCATATATTTGGCTCCCTGGATGGGATGGTGTTGGCTTGGATTACTGTATTCTTTGCATCTCCCACCCTTTTCTAGTAAATTGGGAGGCCATGACAGAGAGCAGGTAGCAGGTTATACATCTTCTTCCATTTTCTCAGAAACTCATTCCAAATTTAAAATATTCAGCCGCTTAGTTACAGTAATCATTATTTCTCCTGAACAGCAGCTCTGTCATTAACTTTATAGCTTATGAAACTGAATTTCTGAGAAGAAATATTTGTGGTCTTGTTGTTGGCATCAGTCCGTCTCAAGAGACAATGGTGTGTTACTCCAGGGGTGAAATCAAACCACTGTGTTAGCAGCACCGAAGTGACTTCCCTGGAGTGTAAGCCTGGGCAGTGTGTATGAAGGTCCTTGGCTGCCCTGACAACAAGACCGCCCCCTCTCCACCTCACTGATGTGGTCCAAAGGAAAGCAGAGCAAGACATTTGACACCAGCTTGGCTGCAGGAATTGCTGGAAGAAGGTGTACAAGGCGCCATCCTACCGTCTAAGGGACTTCACTCCGGATTTGTTTTGGGCTTACTGCATAGCCTTTTCTTTCTCCCAAGATATCCTGCAAGGCAGCTGAGGTTTAGGATCAGAGTTTTCCTTCTCCTAGACAGGCTACCTTCCCAGGTTGATGCGTTCCATCTGCCCCTCACAGTCTACAGCATGTGCAGAAACCACCTTCTTGTCCGTCAGACCTACTATTGGTTTCACGTGCTTAATCTGCCAGATCCTGTCTTCACATGCAGGGGTGAATTCCTAATTCACTCAAGGTTTGAGACCTGCTGGCTGATTTAGCTGGTTTAGCTAGTCAGTCAAAACTGTTCCTGGGATGTGGCTGCTGTAGCATGCTGACGGCTTCTAGGAGCCACAGATGAAAGCTGAGTGCAGCTGAGATAAAAGCTGGACAAACTACCCTAGAAGGAACACTGTGTCACCCACCAAAAGTACTACTCTCCATTTGTATTCTAAGCTTATGAAATATATACAGAAATATTGCACATCCGCTTTACTTACTTTGTGCATTGAACAGTGCTAAAAAATCCCCGATAATGTCACTTTTATATAAAAATATACTTGTGATTGTATATCTTTTATCTCATTCTGTTTACTGGAAAGTCCCTAAATGATTCTAAATGTCCATTTTCCCTATTTACTTTGCCCTGGAGCATTCTCCGGCTGCGGTGCTCTCAAGAAAACAATATCCAGAGTAAAACTGATTACTCTGGGAATGCATTGTGAAAACCACTTTTTAGTGCAGCAGACATCAAGTAGGAACATTTAAATGCCCACTGAGTATCAACCGAACAAGGCACATAAAGATCAAAACAGGAAAGTGTGCACATGGCACACTAAAATGATTTATGACTATACATTTTAATTACATGGGCACAAAAGCATTGTGAGCCGTGGAGATCAGGAAACATCAAACACCCTCTAGGCATAAGCATATTCACATCAAATTAAATCAGGTTTTTCCCCCCTGCTGCAATAATAATAATCCTATTTTCTTGAATCAATTTTTATTGAAGCAATATTCGACATATAATCTATAATTATATATTACGCCTAAACTCTGAAATGTTATTAAAATCCCAGGTTTCCAGTGGAAGAAATCAAATTGTTTTGTTTTTTCCAGGCTTCTTGCCTAGTGGCAATGCGGCTGCTGCCTTGCATTGAAATATTGATATCAGCACAGGTTTGCTGGCTTTAAATATTGAAGAGAGCTATTAAGGCCATGGAAGAACAAGTGCAAGACCTAATCAGTGGGAAGAAGTTCTGAAGAGCTGCCAGCAGCTAGAACCAAGAGGGGAAACCTCTTCATCACTTTGATGAAGTAAGTAGGAGTATTCATGTTCAAGAACTACAAAAGCAGGGCTATGACATCCTAGTATATATTTTACCCTGCCACCTGGCTGATACATGCTGGATTATAAGCAAAATACATCAAACCAACCCCAGGCATGTTGGTTAAGATGCAATGCTACAATCAGGAGCTGGAAAAATATGAAAAATTTGGATTGCTTTTGTACAATGTTTCAGCATATTTGTGCCCTCTCCCTTTCTCTTTGCGATACAGTGTATACAAGTATCTTTGCAATAGAGTGGTACCTTGCTTTAAGAACAGCTTAGTTTATGAACAACTTGGATTAAGAATGCTGCAAACCCGGAAGTAGGTGTTTTGGTTTGTGAACTTTGCCTTGGAAGCAGAACATGTTTCGTTTCCTATTCAGTGTGTTCCATTTGTAAATTGAGTCCCCCCTGCTATGGGAAAACACACCTTGGTTTAAGAACACTTTGGTTTAAGAACGGACTTCCGGAACGGATTAAGTTCATAAACCAAGGTACTACTGTACTCTCTTCTGCATCTCTCTCCACCACCCCCTTTCCCCTTTTAATACGTGTAACTAATTCGTATACTCCAACTGCTGCTATTTATCAACTATTATTTGGTATCTATCCCTGGTCAAAGTCAGTTCTGTGTTTTGTTCTTTAGCAAACTGTGAAGGATATTCTTATAAGCATAAGAATTATTGTTTTTCTTTCTTACTATTGGGTTGTTATTGGGAGGTTTTAATTTTTATTATGTACCGTATTTTGTGATTTTATATTGTAACTGCCCTGGGACCTGCAGATATAGAACGGTATACAAATAAATAAAATATAATAATAAATAAATAATAATAATAATAATAATAATAATAATAATAATAATGCCCTTCCCTGGGTCTCTAAAAAGTACATTTTTGATCAAGTGTGTGTGTATATGCTTCTTGACTCCGGTGCACATATGGGAGCAGTAGATTTCCTATCCCTACCCTAACTTCTTATCAGGGGTTAATGTCACTGCAAGGCCAAGGGAAGAGGCCTTATTACCACCACCATGTACATACTGACTATAATGCTACAACTTTTCAGTCACAACTAATCATATCTTGTAAGAACTTCCACAAAATTGTCAACAGTAGACCCCAAAGGTTTCTGTTCCAAAGTGAGTTCCCAAAGATAAATTGTCAGTGTCTATGTAAATCAGGTTGCAGAGAAGAGTTCTTCTTTTCATTGTTGCATCCCATAATACATGGTCTATTGTTTTTCTTAATCAGACTTTAAAAGGTGGAGTCAACACTTTTGACATTGAATAAATTGCTCTGCAGAGGAGAGCCCCCTGTCAAAATCCTAAACACACCAAATTGCTTCATCTGTCCCTGCTGAAGATCCCAAAGTCTTGCACAGTTGGACAAAGGGATCTGTTCCCTCACCATCTTCACTATTCACTTAGCAGTGTTTCCCAACCTTGGGCCTCCAGCTGTTTTCGGACTACAATTCCCATCATCCCTGACCACTGGTCTTGCTCGCTAAGGTTGATGGGAGTTGTAGTCCAAAAGCAGCTGGAGGCCGAAGGTTGGGAAACACTGACTTAGAAGCTTCCACTTAACTCAACACATTTACTTTCAGCATGGATCAAGGCAATGCAACCCTACAAAACTGGACCTCCAAACACATCAGTTGTAGTTCTGAATTAAAGACCCATATCTCATTTACCAAATAAGGCTTACATCCCACACCTCCACTCTTCCCTATCTTTTTCTCAGCATGTTTGAGTGTGTGATCCTGTGTATTCATTTGGGAGTAAGCGGTGCTGGATCCAATGGAACTTGTAACAAATATACATTTAGGATTGTACTGCATATTGCAGTTTTTCTATAAATATAATCCTCATGAGATTAAAATCTTCAGTTACACAACCTGCTTAAACTCTTTCTTTTCTTTTTTTTAAGAACACTCTTTATGATCCATTTAGTGCTGTAACAGCTTCTAGCTTCTGATGCTTTGGGCTGCTGGATATGGTTTTTATTGTAATGCTGCTGTTTTGCTTTGCTTTTATGTATTTTTATTGCTTTTTGTTGCTTTATTGTATATTGTTTTACTGTTGTATTTTTTAATTTCCTTGCAAGGTGCCTTCGGGGTTTTTCCAGACCAAAAGTATAAAATATAAATACAGTAAGTAGGTAAATAACAGCAGTAAGCAAATAAATGCATCAGACGTCAGCGCAACACAAGCTATTAAAGAGTGCTCAAATGCTCCATACAAAAATAGAAAAGTTACTTTTGCAATGCATAACAAGCAGGAGGGGACTAGGGTAGTAATATCTCAGGGGACTGCTGCAGGAGACTGTGCTGGAACCACCAACGGATAAACTTTTCCACCTTCCTTGACCCACCCGACTGCCTGGCATCCTTATCAGGAGGAGCTGCCAAATTATTTTCTCTTTTTCCCACTGGCATCTTTGTGGGAGCTGCCTTTTGCCATTCTGGCAGGAATATTACTGCATTTGGCTAGAAAAAGATTCTTTAAAAAAACAACAACAACCTGTTGTTTGCTTTGGTTTGCTTGAATTTTTTTGAGCTTGATTTTTTTCTTTTGTACTTGAATTTTGTATCTGTATGTTATTTATTGTGAGCTGCTTTGGAGGCCAAAAGATTAAATATAAATAAACAGGAGCAATCACTATAAGAGGTAAATTCCGTTTGCTCTTTATCTGTTTTAGAGACATTTATTATTACATGAAGAAGTAGGATGGGTTTTTTTTTAAAGCATTTTGAGTATGTACTTAAATACAAAATTAGATATAACACTACAGTGGTACCTCAGGTTAAGTACTTAATTCGTTCCGGAGGTCCGTTCTTAACCTGAAACTGTTCTTAACCTTTAGCTAATGGGGCCTCCTGCTGCTGCCGTGCCACCGGAGCACAATTTCTGTTCTCATCCTGAAGCAAAGTTCTTAACCCAAGGGTTAGTGGAGTCTGTAACTTGAAGCATATGTAACCTGAACCGTATGTAACCTCAGGTACCACTGTATTAGCAAAAAATATTTTATGGTTTGTCTTTATGGTAGATCTTTTCTGTCAGAAGCAATTCTAATTGTCAAACTGCATGGAACATGGGGAAGAGAAACAACATGAACATTTCTAGTTGTTGAAATGATGTTGGAATTGAACCATGCACATGGGGCAGCCAAGCTGAGTTGCCAGTATATGCTTGAGCACCATGCCCCGTAAAAATTAATAATTGTCCAAGGGTTATATATTTTAAAGATCCATTCTCAAGTCCATGACTCAAATTTGCATACTCACACATACATACAGCACTGGACAAATTTAGGTGATGATTTGCCAAGTCTTGGGGTGTGATTAACCACAAGTTTTCTTCTCCTGTTGCTGCAGCCATTCCCATCTCCCCATAAATCCAGGAAGTTAATTGGACTCTTGAAAAGCTCTGAGGAATGATGGTGTGCCAGCTTCCTGGGCCATTTCCCCATTCCAGAGGGAAGTCAGCCAGAAATTCAACGGAACCATTAGCCATGATAATCCCCATAGAGCCATCAGGAATCCATCCTAATAGGCCCCAAATGAGCAACTCTTTGCTTCTAGATTGTCCCAAGAGGACATGATAACGCAACACGTAGAAGAACTTCAGTGACCTTTTGTTCCAAGACTTAGAGATGACAATGCTGTGATGTTTTGTGATAGCTAAACTAACTCTCTGCTTAAGTCTTAGACTACTACACTTGCTCTTTATGTACTACAGGTTTCTCTTTTTTTAAAAAAAGCTAAGTCCACCCCCCCCACCCCCGTTGCCTTGGATTAATAGTTTCAATTTAGATCTACTTACTGTAGACATTTCCTGAAATTTTAAGAGTTGCTATAGGAACAGAAGTATGACTTAAACAGCCAAGTTGAGTAAACTGTTAAAAAAAAACCCAACCAGAATAGCATTATTGAACAGATAGCTATGCTTCAATCTCACTCTGAGGATAGTGCGTTTAAGACCGATACGCCCATATAGCGTTTGACAGCTCTGTGGCTAAGTCTGCTCCGGCATCTCTACACTGCCTGAAGGAAGGGAAAACAGAACCAGCATATGAATAGCACTTCTATATATAAAATTCAATTGGGAAAAGAAGTGCAGATGGATGAAAGGGGACCTTTTGAAATCAATAAAGCCACAACTGCAAACACACTGATGCAAATCTTTTAAGGTATCCAAATTAAGGCAGCAGTAGCCCTTTCTGAAATACAGTATTGACATTTTCAAAATGGATGGAGCTCTCTTGAAGATTGGGGTTGCATATAAACAGCCACCTTTTTTTCTGTAGTACAAAAGAAGAATCTGAATGTTCCCGTTTACAGTGAGCTTCGTGGTTCAGTTTTGCATCCAAAATGGTGTGCTGGTGGAAGTTCAGTTTTATATTTGCAGAACCTTTTAGAAACATCAATTTAAGCAAGAACTGCCACGCCTGTTTTGTATTCTGCTCTACATCCAAGTTTTATCACAAGCATTTTGGATTGCAGACTGCCTCACTTTCCTCCAGCTTCTCTTATTCCTCCAGCCCAGAGGAAAAACCTCAACATAATTACATGCTACAAAGCTAGAAAATCATTTATGCTGGAGGATTTATTTTCTAAATGAAAGACTCACCCTAAATACATAAATTAGACATTACCTGACAACTGAGCTTTGTTCTTCAGCACATAGAGAGTGCTGTGGTAAATTTCCATTTGTTATTGCCCAGATTATTGTTTGGATTTGCTTTCTAATAACTTGGCTATTGCTAGTTCTTTATTTTCAGGAAACTAGTAAACAATTAAGAAGCCCCCCACCTCTAAATCTATAGGCACAATCCACATACTGGAGGTTTAGATATGATTCTGGGTGCAATCCTGTTTCACATTTACACAGGAGCAAATCCTGTTGTGCATTCTGGGACTTCCTCTGAAGTTCTGACTAAAACAGGTTTGGACTGTGCTGTCAAAATATTACAAGGATGAGGTAAAGTCATAGAACAATGATAGAGGTAAATAATGAAAGGAACAAACATTGCTGCAGGCATTGTGGGATGTTCTGGGTTGTTTTTGTGTGTGTTGAGTTCCCCAGGGCCACCCCGAGAGGGGACAATGACAATAAAGATATTATTATTATTATTATTATTATTATTATTATTATTATTATTATTACTCACACATCACACAGAATTTTTTGTTTAAGATTTTTGGCATAATTGTGGCCACAACTTTATTGAAATACAAATTTGTGAGTGGTTGCTTAGGTATTGGTTGCGACTATCTGCCCTCACCATGGGGGACAGACTGACATTCCACACGATGCGAAAGTCAGAATAGGGGAATACACTTGGGGGTTACGAGGAGCAGGGAACCTGCCCTCACCCCAAATGCAACCAAGAGCTCATTGCTATGGCCCGAGCCCCCTTGACAGAGTGGACAAGCAATAGTTAGCCCCCAATTCCTTTAACGGAATCCCTTGCAGCAGCAGCATTAGAGGGGCAGGCACTCAACCTACCAAGGGCAGGCACTCAACCACTTCCCCTCAACCAACCATCATTCTGTTGCTGTTGTGTTGAAAAAAATATTGGGCACAAAATACTGTGACAGAGTTGTGGTTGTTACAAAACAAACCCAGGCAGTGATGGCATTGTCCATATTAGGCCACCAGACGTAACACCGAGCCAACGCCTTCATTTTGACAATTCCCGGGTGGCCAACGTGCAGAGCCTTCAGGACGCGCTGACGGGAGTCCCTGGGGAATCACGATGCGGTCTCCCCACAGCAGACAGCCGCGATGAGCTGAGAGTTCATGTTGTCTGGTTGCGAAAGGCTGGAACTCTGATGCAAAAGGCCCTTGTGGCCACCCCCTCCACACCCAGTTGAGCACCCGGCTGATGGTGCGATCCTGGGCAGACGCAGAGGCCAAAGTGGCAGCCGATACAGGCGCTGCCGGAAGATCCTCAATCAGAAGGAGCGATGAAGCTGGAGCCGGGTCTTCCACAAATGCTGGAAGAGGGCAACGGCTGAGGGCGTTGGCATGGCCCATTGATTTCTCCGGGCGATGGATGAGCCGGTAGTGGTAGGCAGCCAGGAAAACAGTCCATCGCAGCATGCGTGGCGAGAGGACCGGTGGAGTTGGACGATCACCGGCGAGGAGGCTCAGGAGTGGCTTGTGGTCAGTGATGAGGTCAAAAGTCCTGCCATAGAGGTATTCATGGAACCTCTTCACTCCAGCCACAAGTGCCAGTGCCTCCTTGTCGAGCTGGCTGTAATTCCGTTCCGTCGGAGATAGCGTCCTGGGAAAGTAGGTGAGCGGTGCTTCTCTTCCATCTGGAAAACGGTGACTAAGGACAGCACCGATGCCAAAAGGTGAGGCGTCGCAGGCAAGGACCAGCGGCCTGGATTCACTGTACTGTACCAGCACACTGTCTGATGAAAGGAGAGCCTTGACCGCGTTGAAGGCCGCCGTCTCCCGATGACCCCAGGCCCAAGGCGTCTTAGTGCTAAGGAGTCGGTGAAGAGGCTCAGCCACTGTGGCTTTGTGGGGCAGGAACATGTTATAAAAGTTCAGCAGCCCCAGGAACGCCTGCAACTCCGTCTTGTTCTTTGGGGTGGGGGCCTGCTGGATAGCGTGGATCTTGGATGTGGTCGGGTGAAGGCCGGTGTGCTGATCCCGGGGGGCAGGTTACCATAGGCATAGTCAAAGTCCGGTCCTGAGTCAATAGCCTGGAAATCAGTCCACAAGGAGCGGGGCGAGGTCCGAAACAGGAAGCTGGGCGGGGAACAGGAGCACTGGAGAGTCAGGTCTGGGTCTGGGCAGGAACAGGAACTCAACAACGATGTTGCTCCCACAACCTGGGACCGGGCCGACTAGCCTTTATCTATTCTGAGGCTAGGGGCGGTCCCGGCCCCCAGGAGACCCGCCTCTCTTGGCCTTAAGGCGAGCACTCCTCCTGGGAGCAACCAGTTCCCTTCGCCTCTCTGCCCTGAGTCTCTGCAGATCAGGAGAGGCTAAAGGGTTACTGGGCCCAGGGGGAGACTCACCTGCAGGCACTGAGTCCTCAACCACTCCTGGAGCCAGAGTGGGATCACCTGATGCCTGCTCCTGAGGATCTAACACAGGTGCAGGTGCTTCAGAATCCAAGCCCTGCCCCAATTCAGCCGGCCCTGGAGGCGGGGACTCCTGTGCAGGCTGGGATTCCTCTGGTTCAGCCTCTGAATCAGAATCCCAGGCCATCACAGCCGGAGGCATCGATAAGATAGCCCAGGAACTCTACCTGTGGAACGGCGATCTGGCACTTCTCCCTCTTTACCTTGAGCCCGGCCTCTTGGAACCTGGTCAGCACGGCACGGAGGCGCTCGAACAGCTGCTGGTGTGAGTCTGCAGACACCAAGACGTCATCAAAATATGGTACCATGCCCGGAAGCCCTTGCAGGAGACGCTCCATAAGGCTTTGGAAGATGCCAGGAGCCACACTCACCCCGAACTGCAACCGGCGGCAACGGAATGCCCCCCGGTGGGTGACGATCGTCTGGGCTTCAGCAGTGGCATCATCGACTGGCAGTTGTTGATAGGCTTGGGCAAGGTCCAGCTTAGCGAAGACCTTACCCTCACCCAGGGAATGCAGCAGGTGTTGGACAACAGGAACCGGATAAGTGTGCTGCTGAAGTGCCATGTTGATCGTGCACTTGTAGTCAGCGCAGATTCTCACCGACCCATCTGGCTTGACAGGCGTGACGATGGGGGTTTCCCACTTGGCGTGGTCAACCGGATCCAAAACTCCTTGGGCGATCAGTTTGTCCAGTTGTTCGTCCACCTTAGCCTTGAGAGCAAAGGGAACCCGGCGTGGCTTTAGCTTGATGGGGGCAACTTGTGGATCAAGGCTAAAGGAGATGGGCGTACCTGTATATTGCCCCAAGGTGCCGTCAAAAACCTCGGCAAAGTCTTTGACCAGACCCTCAGTCTCTGCGTTAGAGATGCAGTTGATGCCGGTGACTTCCAGGCAGAGGGCATCAAACCAGTCTAGCCCTAGGAGGCTTGGCCGCTGACCTTCGACCACCACCAACCGGAGCAGGCCCGAAAAATCCTTGAAGGCGATCCGGAACCGGCCAACGCCTACCACGGGAATGTCGTTTCCCTGGTAGTCTCTCAGGTGTACGCGGTGAGAGTCAAGTTGCCTTTTGAACACTCTGGGTACCAGTCTTTTGATGGTGCTCCATGACACGATGGACAGGGCAGACCCGGTGTCGATCTCCATGTCACATGGAGCTCCTTCAATGAGCACCGTGACGTTCAGCTTGCGTCGCATAGGCGAGTCAGTTTGGCCAATCGTGGTTCCAGACGGGCAGTGGCAGTTGGTGAGAGCGAAACAACTTTCCTTGGCAGACTGGAGTGAAGACTTGGACTTGCGAGTCGATGAAGGGGGGGTGTCAGACGGAGCCGATCGGCAGACCTTAGCGATGTGGCCCCTTCTGGAACACTTCCTACAGATGGCGTCTCTGAATCGACACTTGGCACGGGAATGGTTGCCTCCGCAGCCGGCACATTCCGGTCGGCCCTTGGACTTCTGTTGGAACTTCCTGCGCTCCCGCTTTGTCTGGTGCACGTCACCGCCTTCACTGGAGGATGCCTCATCACTGCTGGCCTCTTCATGATGCACTGGAACTGGCTCCCTAGCAAGACGCGGGCTGCTGGACTTGCGGATCTCCTGGGCGGAGCTTTCAGCAGCTTCTGAGGCCACAGCCTCCTCAATGGCTTTCTGCAGCGTGAGGTCTGGCTTGGCGAGGAGACGCCGTTGCAGATGGATGTCCCGGACCCCGCAGACGATTCGATCCATCAGGGCATCGTCTAAGTCTCGGAACTCACAGTGCATTGCAGCCTGTCGCAGGGTGGTGGTGTAGTTGTTGATTGACTCCCCCTCTGCCTGGTTCCGGTGGTAGAACGCATGGCGGGCAGCAATCTTGGACGGCTTTGGTGCGTAGTGGTTGCAGAGCTTCTCTTGGATCGTGTCCCATGGTGTTGCCTGGACTGCTTCAGGCACAACCAATGCTCGGGCCGTCTCAAACACCTCAGGCCCACAGAGGCTGAGAAATAGGCCCCGCTTACGATCCTTTGATACTGCTGTCAGCTTGTTGGCTTGGAGGTAGCAGTCGAACCGAGCGAGGTAGGAGTCCCATGATTCAGAGGCTGGCGCAAATGGCGGTAGAGGCACAAGTGAAGCCATGATTCCGATGCCGGCGTGAAGGGCGATGGATGGAACACAGTGCTCTAGCCAGAACAGTCAGCTCTGAATTGGTTCTGTCCAGTGATTTCGCTCAGTGATTTCGCTCTGTGATTCAGCTCAGTTCAGAGGCTGGCCGCATCTGGCTGTGCTCTGATGTCCATCGATCCCACCTTCGTCGCCAGTGTTAAGTTGTGGGTTGACATAGCCGACGACACAGCGATTTCTCCAAATAGCTCTTTATTTCGTAAGCTGGAATAGAACTGACTGCAAACAGCTCAGCCGGCCTGCTTTTATAGGCAGCCGGCTGTCAACATTGTAGCAACAACAGCCCAGAGTTCCCGCCTAAAATAACTGACGTGGACCTGAGTGAAAACTATCTACAGACCTGAGTGAAAACTATATACAGTATCCCCCTGCTGGCCCAGGGTGAAACTTCACTACATAACAACCACCACCACCCAAACCTGTTATTGTAATTAGAGAGCACATATTAAAAGCCAATATAAGGTCTAGTGCTGTTCACCATGATTTCCTTCTCCCATAAAAGCTTAATTGGCATCATTTGGGAGCAAGACAAAAGTCTCTACTGTGTGTTTTCATAATGTACCTATTTATTTGTCCTCTTTGTAATAGCTGACAGCTTTTTTTCTTTTTTAGTATTCTCAAATTAAATGTTCAAATCTTATTAATTTAGACTGTTGCAGGGGGGAAGTTAATTAGGAGTGAACAAATCAAAGTGAAGCTTTTTTATCTCTCAACAAAGCAGGGACATAATACAGCAAGCATTTAGACTGTAAAATTTAAGAGACTAAGGCAGTGACACAGGCAGCAGAAGCCAGCATTGCTGAAGGAACACACTCTAATTTTTTGGCCCCACCACTGTCTCTGCTCAAACAGGTTTTGTGGGTTTTTAAAGCATGATGAAATCCTAAGAACTCTGATCAGAGGAATGATGGTGGGATAAATCAATGAATATATGCACCATGAACAACAATGGCTTGTCACATCGCTTTCAGTTGTAAACAGAGCTATAACCTGCCTTACAAACATCTGATCTAAGTAAATCACGTTTTATTTTTACAATACCATTTATTGCTAGGCCTCACTGCCTTCAGACAGAGAGGAAAGCATGGCTTTTAAACTAGTCACTGACATTATATAACGATCGTAATGGTAGAAATAAACCTATGTTTGTTTATTTACAGGAATGTCCCATTTGAATCAATGGGAGTTACGTTTGAGTAAACATGAATAACATTGTGCTATGAATTTGTAAAACCCAGGTTATGCCAGAGAAAGAATAATGGTTGCATGACCTGCTTGTCAGAAGTAGTTAATGCAAAATAAACATGGGTCTTGGATATGTATTCCTATCCAAGCTTTCAACTGTATGTGCAATGTCAAGGGCAAAAAACACAGGACTTGGCAGCTGTTTAAAAGAAACACTGCCTAGCATTGGTTAAGCTTGCCTAGGCCATGGGCAGTGTCAAAGATGACTGGAAGGGAGTCTATGTAAGGTGGAACGAGCTAATTCAATTGGTCTGAATCCTTTTCCTACTTGTTCTATGGCGAGTGACATATTCATTCTATAAAATAGTGAAAAAGAAACTGAAGACCTTTTGTATTTCATTCTAATGTGACATCTTAATGCAACTGAGAACAGATGCTTCTGAAAAGGAACCGAATGTGCACAGTGTAGCCCAGGCTTCTTCACACTGTTCTGCCAAAGTGCTGCAACAGTGACTTGGAGAAACTTCCTCCAGGGAAATTAAGGAATAGATTGTTCTCATCCTCAATCACTTGTTCTACTGAGATTCCAGAGGTGCAGTAGAACAGAAATAGGGAGGAGTGTAGATCTGGGAGCAGAAGTGGTGAAGCCATCTGCCACTGATAGAGCAACTAACTGATGGACTTTCCTTCCTCTGGAAAGTGAATGAGGTGATAATGGTGCTTTTAATTTTTGCTATTTGTTGTGAAATATTGGCATCTTTGTACACTAAGGGCAGATTTACACCATGCATTTAAAGCACATGGCTTTCCCCAAAGTATCATGGGAAGGTTACACAAATAGATTGTTAAAATCAGCTATATACTCTCTAAGCAGCCAAAATTATAACAGGAAGAGCTTTGGTCTCAAAGGATGGTGGTACCTAGTAGCTGGACTGGGTTGTAGGGGAATTTGGCTTGAGTGGAGGTTTATTTGGCCTGAAGTATAAGCCTCTTAGAAAACAAGACCTTAGAAACTGCTATCAAGCATGTCTAAAATCTTAATATGAATATCAGTATTCCCATCTTAATGTATAAAATATTCCTTTAATAAACAACCTTAGTTCATAGTTCATTATGCTTGCTGTCAGTGCCCATCTAGTGCCCAACTATCATACCAAGCTACTAGGAAGTTTCTAGAACATTGTCAGGAAATGGGCGGCTGCAGGAAAAGGGTCACATGATGAAACTCTTGAGTTACTCTGGCTGGGAATTCTACGTATAGAAATTAATGAAGTTCAAAGATCTAAACTCATGTTTATAAGAACTGGGGCTGAGAAACCATTTCCCTATACCACCTTAGTCTATGATTATATTTTCTTATTGAATATTCAAGGCAGGGGTGAAACTAGGCTTTATTTCACCCAGGTCAAAGACCCAGTTTGGCACACATCCCATGCACTTTTGCGTTTGTGTGTGTGTGCACGTCTGTGTGTGTGTGTGCGCGCACACACACACACACGCTGGGAGCCTCAATGGCGCCCCTCTGGAGGCTTCACCTGGGGCAAAAAAAAAAAACCTGGCTAATCCCCCCCCCCCCCATAGCAATGGACAAGGGGAACACCAACAGTCCAATCATTACTAGCAGATGGAAGACCTGGGGGAGAACTTTCAAAAAGCACACCAACTTTTTCTAAATGTTTGTTGAGAAAACTCATAAACAGTGATTGAACTCATTATTTCTGAAGCAAGCTAAGGAGAATTCATTGGTCGCTGATATAATCCCACTCTGGCTGAGATCTAGTAATCTAGAGTTCACAAGTGGCCTATTACTCCTAACTAGCACAAACTTGAGATAATTTGTTTTTCACACTAATTGTGGTAATGAATTGACAGTAAAACCATTTATAGCCCCTGGCAAAAGCCATAAGCCAGTCACCGCGGTGCTAGTTTATTTTATTTTCCTTTCTGTCACAAAGCATAAAATAAGTTTTGCCAGGAAATATAAGATCTTGGATACCCATAAGAACAACAAAAAGGGGTGGGGGTGGGGGAACCAGCCGCATGACCTCAGCTCCATCTAATGGAATTTTATTGTGAGGCTTGTTAAACTTTTCCAAGCAGAAATACTGACAAAACAAAAGCTTCTACAGCCACCTACACAAATCTCTTTGCTTTGGAAAAAGAACACTTCTTCAGTCATCTTTGCTCAAGAAAAAAAGAAAAAGAAATTATTCTTACAAGTTCTCAAGCCAAACATCCCCCACCACACTGTTTTCTACGTGACTGGGAGTTCCATGCTGAAACAAATGGATCTGTTGCCATCCCTGTTTAGTTTTGCTCTCAGACTCAGAACTAGAATTGACAACAAGTTTGATCAATGTATCAAGATTCACGGTTCATCAAAGCACTCTTATTGTGGATGGAAGTAGTTTTATATTTGCTGGTGAGAGTCTGCTCTGGTATAAAACTGGACCCCTCTCAGGTGAGAGTAGTATTATTAGACAGTCTAGTGCAGGGGTGAGCAAACTTTTTCAGCAGGGGGCCGGCCCACTGTCCCTCAGACCATGTGGGGGACCAGACTATATTTTTTTGGGGGGGGATGAATGAATTCCTATGCCCCACAAATAACCCAGAGATGCATTTTAAATAAAAGCACACATTCTACTCATGTAAAAACACGCTGATTCCTGGACCGTCTGCGGGCCAGATTTAGAAGGCAATTGGGCCGGATCAGGCCCCCAGGCCTTAGTTTGCCTACCCATGGTCTAGTGGGTGTGAGGCATGAGCCCAATAGTGCTTCAGAGACTGGGATAGTATTGTATACATGTAGGTACTCACTGAACCTATTTCTGAGTTAATGTTGGTAGGACTGCACTGGAAATTATTTAGCCATTTGGGAATGTGAGATTATATAATCATATTTGTACTCCAGTGTCATGTTTACTGGATTTATCTTCCTCATTCTTTACAAGATGATGGAAACTATTTTGCCCTGTAACCTGAGCTGCATTTGGAATTAACTGAGTTTTAAATCATGGGCAAAGCAAATAAGATAATGAAAATAAGAGTGAAAAAGATAAGCAGAATGAGGAGTCAGTCTTGCTGAAGCCACAGGTACTGTAATTGCTCACACAAATCTCTCATTGACATAGCCTCTCCAACTTCCAGTGAGTTCATAAATTGTTTATAATTGTAGCAAGGTCAGAAGAACCTCTCTTACCAGTGACTTGACTCTACAGATGTCTGGTAATGGAGTCCCTGTATTAATGGATGTTTCGCTGAAATGATGGACAAAATGTCTTGAAGGGTTAGAACTCCTATGCTTATTTTTCAAATACACAACTGGGAAAGAACTCCAAACTTAATCTCAGGAAAGTGAGATGATGCACTGTTAACACTGCTGAGTATTATCAGCCCAAATAAGTAAGCCAGCTAAATCAGAGCTCTTGGATTTGAGGCAGTGAGCTGTCCCATGTGCTCCTGTACCTGCATGTTTCAGGTATTTTTCTGTGGAATTCTAGCCCTGCTGCCTCTTCCTTTTCAATTTAAGCATAATTATTGTTGCTGAAATACATGAGTTAGGATCATGAACTGGCGGTAGACAATAATATTGTTAACATCGCGGCAGGTAGTCCTCAAGCTGATGGTCTTGTGACGTTACATTACTGCTTTTGTGCTGCAAATCAGACTTAACTTTCCAGTGGGTTTATTGCTATTCTAAATATTGGAACAAAGGGTTGTATCCAACAAAGTCATCCCATTAGCACAAAGACTTCTACTTGCCCTGTGCATCCCCCTCCCTCCCCCCAATGTGCTCTGGAGGGTTGAAGAATGCCCAGAACAAATTGTGGGAGAGGAGCACATGGAGAAAGGAGCGCAAAAGCAGAAGTCTCATTGCACAGGTAGAAGTCATTGCACGAACAGAATGACTTCACTGGATACAGCCCTAGTAGTCTAAGATGTCATCCCGCCCCTACAAAAATTGCTTTCCAATCTTCGTATTTATTTTCCTTGTCCTAGATCCAAAGCACTGTGTGTCCATGTGCCCAAGAGTGGTATGAAATTAAAGCAGCACGACAGATCTCTTTTGAAACTGAGGGAGTTTCGTAACAAGTTTTGTAATATAGCATGGGGGTCTGTTATTCAAAGACCAAGATAGAATTAACTGAGCATTCTCTGGTCACTGGCAGGACACTGCCTAACGCCATTCTTTAGATCTTACTCCTTTAAATAGTCTAAATTTTCTGTAAAATTGTCATTCATTTTCTATAAATCAATTAGCCCTAAATTACTGAACAATTTGTAACCCAATTCTAAACTATGTGAAGCTCAGAATATGATCCAAGCGGTAACAGGAAGAATCTAAGTTTTCCATAAAATAGGGGTCTAATTGAAGGAGATTCAGCTTTAATTCCTCCTTTGGTTCCTAAGATGCAGCCAATTAACCCAGTGAATGGTAAACAAATCAAAGTTTAAAATGAGTTTAGAGGCTGTTTTACATATAAAGAGCCGCAGGGGAGTGTTTCAAACTGGCTAGAAAATTATGCTTCTAATCCAAATAATCAATATTGCAAATAAAATAATGCCTGTTAAAAACAACTTCAGTTCAAGATCACTGCAGCACCAGATGGCACTACCAGATCACTACATGTTCATTTGGGAGGCAATCATAGTTAACGGGAAAAACAAAATAAAGCACAAATAAAGCTTTTGTGGCCATAGAGATCAGAAGCAAATGGCATGATGGGGGAGGTGCTTACTTGGTTGAATTGTAGAGTTGGAAGGGACCACAAGAGCCATCTTGACAAATCCCCTGCAATGCAAGAATCTTCTGCCCAACATGGGGCTCAAACCCATGACCCTGAGATTAAGAGTTGCTGCTGCTTACTGGCAAGGAGTGGGGGAGGCAATAGGGAGGTTGGTGTGATGAAAATGGACTGGCAAAGCTAATCTGGAGCCCCTCTCAGTTTCTTTCCTGGGAAGCAGCAGTGACTCATCTTTCAGAAGGCCAGGGGAGTGCCATCAAGCTGTCCACTTCTGGTAACATTTTCATATCTCATTGTGTTAGGAGGGTTGTGTGCCCACATTTATTCTAAGGCAGTGATTCCCAAATGCCTCCTCTCTCCCCCTCCCCCCGCTACCGCCCAGAAATTGCCAAGGGCCTTGGTGAATCACTCCATCATTTTTCTGCCTGCTGGAGAAATTGTATTGTGCTGTGCTAGATACTCTGTGATTTATAAATATTGTTATTATTCCTGCTTTTGTTTCTTACATATTGTATTCTATTGCATTACAAATGGTATTCCGTAGAAATTCAAATATATTGAATATATAGCAGTAACAAGCAAGAATGGGAAGCCTGAAGTCCATGTGTCCTAATAATTGACCACCAACAAGCTGTTCCTTCAGAAGTCTGACAATTCCATTTTCTTATTGTCCTGACCTAGGTTCACCGTGCAGTATCAAATCAAGAAGAAGGCTTGCCATAAAAATGCAAAATGAGCTCATTAGCTGATTTTCAGCTGCAGTTTTTCACCCTTAACTAGATGCTAGAAAGACAGTTATCCATTACAGTCCTGAAAGATGCTCAAGTTGGCTGATACATTTATCATGCACTTCAATACTGAAGCTTCCTAGCATTAAAGACTATTAGGGTCTTGATTGGATGGTTACATAATAAGGCTCTCAAAAGCAAAATAACAACCTATATGATATACTTCTGAAATCATTAGGTTTGTATCTTCTTTTTAAAGAGAGATTTACTAAATGCTGTGTTAAAAGAACAAATATGCTGCCAACCAGAATAGACCTACCACAGTGATGAGTGGCAGGCCTGTGCAATTACGCAAATTGCCTACAATACTCAGAGCTTTAGGCCAATGTAATTATCATCTTTCCTAAAAAAACAAAACAAAATTCCCATCAAGACTTAAATACATTTTTGTCTTGCCACTCTATATGTGTCTTCTCAAATGTAAATCACATAGCATTTGGTGGCATTACTCCCAAGAAACTTGGTACAGAATTGCAGCCTGTGAGCCACATAAATATTGAAAGCATGCAATTGCAGAAACTACAACTGACTTCCAGCATCCTAAATCCATGAGGTCAAAGGATGACATCTCCATATGCTTGAGATCTCTTGATCACATGGGTGCATCCTTGAACTGTAGTTTACCCTTCATGGAGTTACAATTCCAGTAAAATTTCAGATAAGGATCTTTAACAGGAAACCAGAAGGCTGGGTAGAAAAGGCTGTGGGCAGCTTTAAAAATAAGAATAGTGAGCTTGTGCTGGACATCAATGAGATGGTGAGCCAGTTTTGGGAACCGAATTATGAAGCAGGTTAATAATTTTCATAGTGGAATTTTGGATAAAGGTGAGTAGGCTGAGCAAAGCAAGCCTACTGAGTAGGCTGAGCAAAGCAAGGTCAGAGAGGATAACATTATAGAGGTTATGGAGGGGAAAAGGCAGAGCATGAACTAGAATTTTAGGGATGGGACAGAAGTGAATGGGCAGGATTTTACCATTTTGTGCAGAGAGAATCAATTTGAAGCAGGCGTAGATAAGCTGCTTAACAAAGAATAGGGAGCTTTTCATGGAGAACAATAATAACAAAAAATATAAGCACTGGAGAGAGAGAGAGACAAAGGGAAATTAATCTGTGAAGAAGCAGTGGGAGTAAGAAGTTAAGGGACGATAAAGGCTATAGTGGCAGCACAATGCTTAATTTACAACAAGAAAACCAAAAAAACTGAGAAAACGTCCTGAAATAAGGTTTCCAGAGCATGGTGCCATATTTTATCGTGGAAAGGTTTTGTCTGGTTTTCTGGGCTGTATGTTGGGCACATGAGTTGCAATATTGTATATAATTATGGTAACTTTCAATTGTCTAATAATATATAACAAATTTCCTCCTAGTCACAATTCTTAAAAAGTGACCAAGAGACAGCCATTTTTTGCACACCTTGAAGTAAGGATTGTATGTTCATTTAAAAAAACATTACTATCAGTAGAGAGTGAGGTAACTGGAATTGTTAACTATCAGCTATGTGGTCTGTCAGATAGTATCAGTTAGAAATGCAAAAGTAGAAGTTAGAAATGCAAAAGGATCAAACTTTGTGTCCAGTCTTCATCACAGATGATACCAAAGGCAGCAAGTATAGGGAGAGGAATGAGCTGACGTAGGTGAGTCATAGAGATAAATAGGTCACAGACCGTAATCATATCAATCTCATGAGTTATGTGGTATCAGAATAATTTTTACTTACAAATTTTTAATGGTTCTTCTTTAAACATTTTTTTTTCTGGAACCATGACATTATAAAAAATGTAATCAATCTGCAACTACCTTGCAAGAGAAATCGAGGAAGCAGATGCATTACTGCTGTAGCCAAGCTATAAATTGGGTTGTTATGCCCCATGACTTTCTGTAGTTTGCTTAAGTACATTGGTCTGAAGTGCAGAATTGCAAAATATTCCACAAATGTATTTTTCCTTTCCCCCTCACTTTGCAATGATGGACTTTATATTGTGCTCCTCCTTCTGTGTTACTTTCTGGTTTAGCTATGCACAACAGTGATTTGGAAATTTGGAGCACCAGGCTCTTAAATAAGTTATGTATTATGTTTGCTCCTGATTTGATAAATGATTTAAAGCAGCAACAACAACTTGGAGTGCATTTCTCAGATTAGTATAGCGTTAGTAACACAATGAGTTTCCGACAGCTCTGCTTCATTAAAATGAGATACAAAAAGTGAAGCATGTACTTATAGTCAAAGTTTCAATGGATTAATAGCTCAACAAGTTTTGTGAGACAAAACAAAATCTTCTATTGGAGAGACAGTTTGATAAGGGTTAGAAGAAAAAATAATTAGGAGCAATGTCTCCTAGGCTTCTTTTCATTAAAATGTTAGACATGTACTCTTTGTCATGTTCCAGATTTACAAAGCATGGTTATTTTCAGGGTCTGTGCACACATACTCCAGACCTCCCCCTTTGCCTAAAGCAGAAACAAAACAATGTAGAACTTGAAAATTCATTTTCTTTTACTTTCCAACAGATACATTGATTCAGTAAAGGGTATATAGTAATTAACCCTAGC